>NC_090923.1:115242717-116442717 GCF_040938575.1 Ambystoma mexicanum
AAGGATTGTTTTGTTGTTGAAGTTATATGTTTACGTTCTTGCACATAATTGAAATTTGAAACATTTACCTTGCACCTTTTGATTGTGTATGTTAATGTGAGGGTCAGATTTAGTTTGGACACAGGGTCAGCCTGCATTAGTTTTACTTTCATAGAAAGGGACATTTGCTTAAGGATAGAGAAAGTTAGGTCTTTATCCATGCCACTTTCTGTTAATGAAATGGCTGATGTTGAGAATATTACCACTTTGTTTCCACCTCTCATTTCTAACCCCTCACAGCCACCAAAAACAAAGTTGCAGTTGATCTGTTGTGTTACGTAGTCCTCGATGGCCCGTAACAACACTATCATGGTATAGGGATAGCAATTGTTGTCGAAGAGCGAAAAGAGGGATCTATAGATGATTACCTCAGCACTGTAGGCCTTCCTGAAGAGCAAGTCCCCATTTCCTGCAAAAGAGAGTATTGAGTGGATTTAAGATCCGAGTAGACGTTTTGTAAAAGAGATCCAATTACCATAATGCAGGACGTGTTGGGGAGCATCAATTCATGAAGGGTCCCACCACAGAAGGATCCATACCCCATCTAGAAGTCATGTCCGCAACCAGGTTCTTCGTTCCCAGAATCTAAGTCATCGAAAAAAGCCATTTGGGAAAAGAAATGGGCCCATCAGTCTGGTCTGCTAATTCTACAGTCAAAGGTCTGGAGCATCTGTAGATTTCTGGGATCGGTCCTAATCTCTGTGGTTTCTTTAGCCGCAGGTAGGAGATGACGCCAATCCGTGCATGCCAATTTGATGGCTAATAATTCCTTCTCTACAACAGAATAGTTACTTTCTGCTTCAGACAAGGTTTTGGAGAAGAATAAAATAGGGTGTTCATCATGATCCTCCTTTAGTTGTTTTAGTACCGCTCCGACCGCCCTGTCAGAAGCATTTGTATCCAATATGAATGGTTTAAACACATTGTGCTGAACCAGGATGGTTGTGGTGGTAAAAGCCTCATTTAGTGACTGAAATGCCACATTGGTTTTTCCATCCCAGATGAACTTTGATCTTTCTTCAAAAGATTTGTCAAGTGAATAACTTTTCTTGAAAAAATCAAATGAATTTGTAATAAAAATTGTCTCACTTCAAAAACTGTTGGAGTTCCTTCAGGAAAGTAGGGGCGCTCCAGTTAAGTATCACTGTAATCTTCCTAGGATCCATGGGGACTCCCTGAGCAGATAGTGTATATGTTAATGTTAAAGGATATTTGTACCGCGCACTATCACCACCGGAGTGGTCCCATACCCTAAATAAGGAACAGAGGTGGCATCAAACACAGACTTCTCCGGCTTGACTTTCAAATGGTTCTTTTTGAGACAAAGGAGTACTTCCTTAACATGATCTGAGTGTTGGTGAGGGCAGCCAGAGAACACCAGGATATCGTCTGGATATGCAATCATAGTGTGTAATAGAAGGTCAAAGAAAAGGTGGTCGATAAACCTCTGAAAAACAGCTCGGGCGTTAGCCAGCCAAATGGCATTACTCAATATTCCTAATGGCCAAATGGTGTTCTAAAGGCGGTTTTCCATTTATCCCCTTCGTTGATCCTTATGAGATGGTACGCTCCTCTGAGGTTCAATTTGGTGAAGATCTGTGCCCATTGCACCGGCGCCAATATGTCAGGTAAAGGTACAGGGTACTTGACTTAAGGGAGATATGATTTAGCCCTATGTAATTGATGCACGTCCCCAATTCTGAGGTATCCTTCTTGGACATCAAAAACAAAGATACCCTGCCAGAAGAGGCAGATTCACAGATTAATCCATTCTCTATATTTTCTTGCAGATATTAGTTTAGCACTGTCTTTTCCACTAGAGACAAGATAAACATGCAATTGAAAGGCACTGAGGTGTTCGGGAGAAGGGTGATGGAACAGTCGTTAGGTCTGTGTGGCAGAAGGGTCTCTGAAGTTTCTTTCTGAAAAACCTTATATTAGGAATCATATTTCTGTGGAATGGCGCACACCAGAAGAATTGCCCTAGTCTCAGGGAGGCTTTGGTCCAAGAGGTGAGTGTGCGGGTGATAAATTGTAACCCGACACAAACAAGTGCAATATTCTGAGCCAAGGAAAGCATATGTGCAGCCAAATTGATGTTACGTTGATGACGGGATAGCCGGAGAATCCCTAGAATCAATGGAAAATTTGCTGCCCAGATAATGTCGAAGGACAACGTTTCTTAGTGTTGAGCGATTTGCATCATGGGATTCACAGTATCCAGGACGATGGAACCGCCTTCCACAGGTGTTCCGTTGACTTCTACTGGTAAGGCTATAGGTTTCTCAATACAAATGTGGTCCATGAATATCCCTGCGGCTCCTGAGTCGACCAGGGCATATACTTCCAAGGCATGTGTGTCCTGAAACCCAAGTCCCACTTTGAGAACAAACATTGATTATCTTGTTGCTTGTGGCGTACAGATGATAGTGGGTGAGGGCTCAATTGGACTCTTAATCCACTCCCAGAATATCGTCCCTTCTAGGTATGGAGCTGGTATTTGTCTGTTTGCGAGAAGGAGCTAAGGGGCAATGTCTCAAAAGATGTGATGACCATGTAAAAAATAAACAGAATCGCTTGATTCGTCTTCTGGTATTTTCCTCCTCTGAGAGTGGCCCACATGCAGAACCAGTCTTCATGGGTTTACATGCTTCTGGAGGAGGACTGGGCACCGCTTCAGGAGATAAGGGAGGTAGAAATCGATCTATCCCATTTCTATGTCGCCTATTCTCAGTCTTTTGCTCTTGGATGTGGAAATCCATTTGCAAGACCAGCTTGTTAAATTGATCGAAGTAGGGAGGTCTAGGGACCCTTGCCAGCTCATCCTTTAAGTCTTCTGTTAAACCCCTGAGAAACAGGGTAAAACATGCCTTCTCCGGCCAGCCTGTTTCTTGAGATAACTATTTGATACGTGTGATGTACATCAACACATCTATATTTCCTTGCTGAAAGTCCAATAGACTTTCCTAAGCGCATCCGACGCGCTGGTCCTAGGTAATTCGTGCCGTTAATAAAATTGTAGTGGAAAAAGAAGCATCAGATCTTGTGAATTGAGTCAAAGTCTTGATAACACAATCAAAGTATTCATATTCACTTTCAAATAGGTTTGTTATACACATTTCTGTGATACTGCAACCAATATTATGTTCTCATTTCGTTTCTTATTTCCCTGGCCCCTCACCACTCTACTTGAAAATGTTTGCATCATCTACACTACTGATACATGGTATGATTTTGTTCTATAATGATACTTTTGTTGGTTCTTTTATGACATTATTTATGCCTTTTTTCTTATTGTACAAATACCTTGTTTTCTTGTTATGTTATAATGTTTGTACCTTAATTCATGCGCTTCAACCCATGTATTCCCATTAACTCAGCTTTGATAACGACCGTTGAGGGTTGAAACACGTGTCGGCTGATTTCCAAGATTCTTTCAACCTCTACATTAATGATAAAGATCCTGTTCAAATTCCAAGACTCCATTACTTTGATTGTGTTATCAAGACTTTGACTCAATTCGCAAGATCTGATGCTTCTTTTTCCACTACAATTTTATGAACAGCACGAATTACCTAGGACCAGCGCGTCGGATGCACCTTCAATATTGATACTTTTCTTTCCTGTCCTGGTACCTCCTAGGGGGCCCAGTGGAAGTGTGTGGACGCTGCAGATCCAGTTCTTATCCTAGTGGTTATTGATAGCGCACGGTCCTCGAACGACCCCTAGTCACTTTGTTCATAGTTTCACCATTCGTTGTGACTGTGCTCCTGACAACCTTGTTCTTGGTTTTATATTAGCACTATGGCTGACTATATGCTTAACAGAGAACAAGACCGGGCTGCTCTTTTTGCACCACGTGGCAGTACATTGAATGCTTTTAAAAGCAACTTGAGTTCGATTGAAACATTACGACAAAAATGTATTCAATTGGAACGGCTCTCCAAGAAGGTCCTGTCCTGGTACCTCCTAGGGGGCCCAGTCGAAGTGTGTGGACGCTGCAGATCCAGTTCTTATCCTAGTGGTTATTCATAGCGCACGGTGATCTAACGACCCCTAGTCACTTTGTTCATAGACTTTCCTAAGCGGTATCGGTCAAATCAAGTCTGTCAAAATAGGCTTTTATGGATGTGATGAATCAAAGGTACCTATTCCAAAGAGGGTCATCCGTAGTGTCGAGGGGCATTGCTCAAGATAAAGCACTTCTGCCTGTATGTGTGATCAAAAATTTGACCATGGACCTGTCGGTTTGGAAAGAAGTCTGCTTGAAGAAGAATATAGCAGTGCGGCATCCAAAAACTACATTTTCTTTCAGGTCACTGTGGTATTTATTGACTTGTGGACCCATTGAAAAGGACCCTGATGGTAAGGCGTCTCGGTTGATAAAGGCTTGATGCAAGAATGCATTTTGATTCTTGAGGGTCTGAACCTCAGCTCTGAGGTTCTGGACTGCCGCAATACATTTTTGGATTAATTTTTATTTATTTATATTTGTATGGTTAACAAGCAACCTTTACAAAATGTCAATGCAAATACCCCAAACAACTCACATTACAATTCATTTCATTCAGATAAAAACACTCAATTGACTAAAACCAAATTGATAAAAACCTACACCATTTCATTTTATACAATACAAATCTAAACATTTTAAAACTGGTATATCCAAAAAAAGCGAACAACTATTTCAAATCCTTGCCCAAAACCAATCAGCATTGAATAGTACCTCGTCTGACACAAATCGTCCAAAAGAATTTAAGAGAAACTCAGATAACGGAAAACACCCAATTATGAAATGGCAGACTGTTTCTATATGGAGAGTGCAATAGCTACAGAGACGTAACTACCGTGGCATTCCTTGTCTAGCACCCACTTCCATTCTAAGCAATAGGTTCAATTTAAAACATTTCATATTTCGGACTTCTGCTTTCTTGAGGGATGCTGTTTAAGATTAAAAATAGGCATTTACATAAAAGCTCTCACCTCATACTCTAAATGATAGAACAGACGATCATCCAATGCCAATGATCTGCTCTAATCCAATCTAATGCAAAAACAGACATCTTAGCATTGAATGTAGCATCTAGAAGCTTCTTCAAATCCAAATCATATTCAATCAGAAGCTCTATGGATGCCTTGACCGACTCAATGAAAACGTTACAGGAATTATTCAGCAAGACAGCACTGTGAGGAACTCATGGTGACAACAAGTAAGGCAGACACAAGTAATCACAGTTCAAGGGTGTTTATTGAACAATGAATGCTGTGTGCAGGTTGGAAAAATGCCTAATCTAAACCTAAATCTAAGATGGGAGCAAGCGTCGACCATCAAATGAAAAATAAGGCAGTCCTAGTGGCGCTGTGTCAAAATAAAAAGGGTCTATACTAAAAAAACCTATTGCCAAAACCTCACAACTAACACAGAAAGGGGTGTGGGATAGTTCTCAAGAAAAGAAAGAAGTGTCCTCAAATAATATGTCAGGATGCGGTAGCCTTGGTGTCCCTTCCCCAGGTTTTGGACACCGGGTGAGGTGGGAACTTGGAGCACAATACAGTCTTGGGCTTCTCCAGCACGAGACGACAGTTCCAATGGCAGTTCTCAGGACCGTCAATGGCCAACATCTTGTTTCCTGTGAAAGTCTCTTGCCTTTATTTTCTTGGGGAGGGCTTCACCCCTGGATCTCCCTCGGTCGTGCTCGGACCCCCCTTTACTTCACATTCACAACTGGGCAATTTCGTTGGAATTCACTTTCCTTTCTTTCACAGTGCTTGTAGATCAAAGTCTTTCCATTGTACAGGGATTTTGCTTGACCCTCTGTATGACCAATTTGACCTATTTTGCTGGCCCTCCTATTGCCTTCTGGTACTTGTAGTTTCTCTCATATGGGGCTCGACCAGAGTCTCTTGAGTTAGCACCCACGTGGCGCTTGGTTCCCTCTACCGCAGGTATCCCCTTCACACTTATTACAGTTCATTCAAAGTTCATCAACTTTGGTTCAAAACTTGCCACTTTGCAATTCGTACTCAACAAACAGAGCCTGGTTCTTATCGGTACTCCCCTCGACTCACCGGCTGTGTTGAACTGCTTGGCTGTCACATCTCTGGAGTGAAGGCCGATACCACGGGCGTGGGCGCTTCCTCGCTTCTGCTTATCAGCATAGGCTTGCCCCGAGTACCGTTGACATCTGCTGCAGGACACTTGTGCTATTGTTCGCGGTCTGAGACTCTCTTCCACGAAGGATCTGCAGGTCTGGGACAAAAAGGGCAAGGCCACTTCTCTCCTCGCCCTCCTCTCGATTCCTGCCGCCTTTCTCCTTCCCTTGAAAAGCCGCATGGTAGCCGTCTCGCCGTGCTTTCTGCCGTGTTTGCCTTGCTCGTACTGTGATCTCTGGCTCCACCTTTTATCCCTGTGGGGAAGGGAAAGGACTGTCAGGTGTGTTTGATTCTGATCAATTGCTTGACTTTGCCTGACCCTTGTATTGGGACCTGTCAGGTGTTGGTCCGTTGTCCTTTGTGTTGTGCAAAAGTGTTAGAGTTAGAAGGGGGGGGGGCAGTGGTTTGGAATGTCTTCCATGAGAGGATGGGAAAAGGGTGTAAAAGGAAGGGGGATACCGTGTCTCACCCTTCGGTGTCCCACTCCCACTCGCCGGGGACAACCCATCCAGGTGATCCTCCCTCACTGGTCCACCCCCAGGAACTGGGTCCAATAGCGATGGCTGTGTCCTGGCCACCTGGATGACAGACCCCTGGGGACTAGCTAGAAAGACACCTTCAGTTTTCTCACAGGACGTGGTTCAGACAACAAACAGTTTTTGTATTTGGGCTATGTTGTCCGACTCTTGTAGTCGTCGCAATCTCTTAGGATGGTTCCTTACCTTGGGGGTTCTGGGGGTCCTTTCAGCAAAGAGAGGGTCTTCAAGGGCGGGCCACCTCAACCTGTGGTTTGATAGAGAATGAGAGTTCTTCTCTGGAGGCACCCCCAATGAAGGAAAAAACTCAGATGGAGAAAAACCCTTGGAGGATAAGGATACAGGGAATCAATTTTGGTCAAGGATGGTGATACAGCAGCTTGTAAGAGATGGAGTTTGTGACAAAGCATGACAAGGAGTAAGGCAGGAAGTAGGCAGACACTGGAGGTAAGCAAGGGAGAAGCCAGAGCAAACAAGAAAGGAAGGACAAGAGGATAGCAAGGCAGCGTCGTAAGCAACAAGACAAAGTTGCAATCTATTGGCTTACCAGTGTTGTGGATACTTAAGGTTGGCGGCACCAAGTGTAGCTGTACCGGGATCCATGCATCAGCGCGTATGTCCTACCGTGGGCACCATCTTGATATGGGTGCTGGTGAACAATGCGGGACACCTTCTTGGAAGTATCAAACACTACTCACCATTCTTGCACATGGAATGGGCTTCCCAAGCCACCCTGAAATAGTTCCCATCCTACCTATCTGTCAGGCACCAAGCTGTCCATATGGGCTCCCTCAGGTAGGTCGTCTGTGGAGTCCATCAGGGTATCATTTTCATCCCGGGCATCTTAAACGTCTTTCTAGAAATGTTGTGCTTCCTCCTAGTTGACACAAACATTGTGATACACCATAGATGATAGACAGCTGTACCTAAAGGCCAATGACCCACAAGATATTACCTGTCTTCACTCATGCCTTTAAACTATTTAAATGTGGATGACAAGTTCCTACTGAAAGCTTAACCGCACACACGTGTCCACCCCTCCAAGCGCGAACCTACTCAAAGGTTGCTGGAAGAAATGTGCTTAGATGGGTTCAACCCTCTACTCTCCCACTGAAAAAAATCCTTAGGCTTTACTGTGGAGAGCAATCTATCCTTCCAACAACAAATTGCGAAAAAGGCTCAAATTGCTTGGTATCAGATCTCTATACTCTGTTGTGCAGGCCCTAGCGATCTTGCATGTTGATAGAGGTAACACCTCTCCTTGCAGTGCTCCCAGCTGCACATCTGCCGCCCACTCCCCATAGTGGCCAACCACACACTGCGGCTCACATCATAACCAGCTATAGGAAATTTGTCCATAATCCTCACCCCCCCCCACCTTGCATGAGTTAAACTGGCTCTTGTGATGAAGGAAGAGGGGCTCAAAGGTACAGAACTGCTGTATGCAGTCTAGTGGTTCTAATTACCCACACCTCAGTGGGGCCTTTGAATGTTTAAAGCCCTTTCAGAATGAAGAAGTATCCAACAGCATTGGGAGCAGCAGAGGCAGAGAAATGAAGACGCTGGAGCCGCCGCAGTGTTTGCAGCGGATTAAGGTTCTGAGAGAATTGTAGGAGTCAGAAACCTGAAGCCAAGAGGTTGCACAGTAGGAAACGGTGCTTTGACAGGCTGTCCCGTGGGAGTGAGAAGCTCTCCTGATCCTGTGCCCTTCTGCAGTGGCTGGCGAGGACTGGGGTACAAGAGGCCCAAGACAGGCTCTCTTTTCAAAAATTACATGCTGAGGGAGTGCGACCGGAGCTGTGAGAAGCTCAGAACCCGACAAGAGAAGAGGATGTTGCAGCGGCAGCGGGTCAAGCGGACGGGCAGGATGGACCAGTGAGTTGACCTTCGTTAGGTGAACCGGAGCGCTCCGCAGTAGACTGCTGGCAAGTATTTTGAATACCAAACTAATGAAAGAAAGCAATGTTGTCGTGATACTCATATTGAGAGGAACATTGAGAGGAACTGAGAGGAGAATGTTTACAACTATCCTTACCAAAAGTAAAGAGGAGGCAATATTTGAGCAATGCAACAACCAGCATTGCCTAAACCAGAGAAGGGCAATTATAATTAAAAGGGGAAATAGTTTTCCCAAAGAGAGAAACTGGAATAAGAGACATAACCAGCAATTAGCTGAGGTGAAAGTAGGAACCCAAAGGTGGCAGGAAAGAAGCCCTTCTTGTAGAAAGTATCAAGGGGAGAGAAACATAACCTGCATTGCATATGGCAAACAAATCAGTAGAATAAACAGCATCAATATGTATTGTATCCTTGGAAGAATTGTGAATCCCAATGTTGTTGAAAGTCAAAGACTTTTATAAAGTTTGAAGCAAGCCTCATCACAGAGTACTTGTAGCAGTGGTAGGAGTTTTTGTCCTGGCAGGTTACTGGACCAGAAAGAAGATATTGAAGTACTGCATTGTGGTGTAAGGTTATGGTGGAAAGAAAGTGAAGTCCACTACTGTGTTTATAATGAACAGTGGTACAACCATCCTGACAGAAATGTGAAAGTAGGAGTTCTTCAAAGAGATTGATTAGACGTGTGAAGACAAATACTTTTTGGATTATCAATCAAGAGTTTGTGTAAACTTTGGCCAAATAGTATTGAAGAGTGATACATCTTGCTAAGTAATAAGACAACCCCAGTGCCGAGTGAAAGAAATTTCATGTGGCACGTAAAGTAGAACTTGGATTTTGAAATAAACGTTCTTATTGGAACTTTGATTTGGATATTCCTGCATTAATCCTGGAAAAGGGGATCCAGCCCTGGTTACAAGGATACATGGTTATAAAGTTTATGTTTGACTATCATTGCTATGTTGTTTAGTTTGCACAGTCAAATTAAACCTGTATGATTTTGTTGTATGTATAATGATGAGGGACAGATACCTTTTGATATTACAGTGGTTTCCGTTAGTTTGACATGGTGGGAAGTCCTTCTTAGGTTAGGGAAAGCAATGCGTTTATCACACCCTTATTGTTTAATAAAATGGCTACCTCACACTCCCCACTCCAGCTACTATCTGGTTCAAAACTGCTTACCACACCTACAAGGCAACACCGGCTGGTACAGTGGGTACCCGATAGCCAAACAAAAAACAACTGGCACAAAATCATCTCGCAGTCAGACCATCACCAGACTGGAACCTAGACTGGTCGACAAGAAGAAAAATAGGAAACATTCCTTCTCATGCTATGCTCGGGTCCTCTTGAACTCCATCCTGCTGGCAATCCACTGCTCTAAGTCTCCTTCAGGGTAACAATGAACTGAACAGCTGGCTTGTCCAACAACATTTGGTTTGATATAGATTTCAAGCTACTGTGAGAAACCTGAGGGTATCCTCACTCCTACTCCCGCTGGATCCTCTTCTCAGGTGGCCTGGGAAAGGCCATCACTTTTGGTTCCGAAGCGAGGGAGGATCACCTGGGTGGAGGGTCCTTGGGGATTGGGAGTGGAGTACCCACAGGGGAGACATGGTTATCCCCCTTTCCCTTCTTAAAACCAACCTAACCCTGCCATCAGCCTTTAGGGGCTATTATAAAACATATCCACTCATTTTCCCACAATTGTCCTATGACAGTACTGGGACGAGGAAGAGGCGACTAGGAGCAATGAACACTAGTAACTCCTTTCACCACTCTAATACTGGGACGAGGAAGATGCCTGCAAAGTACTGTGGAGGTCAGGTATGTCCCTCTAACTACAGTGAGGCAAGTCCAATTGAGAGCTCACACAACTGCAACTGGTGTATAAGAGAAGTATAGTGCAACAAAAGGACCAACAACGAAGCCTGTGTGGGAGAAGCCAGCAGGGGTACCTTCTCGTAAGGAGGTAGCTATGGTGGGACCTGAGAGGAAGCCAGGACAGCGGCAGACAACCCAGAAGACCTGTGGAGCCCAGGGCGAGCTGGCTGCTAGACTTCCACAGGTGTGGGAGCCTCTGTGGCTGGGAGAGAATAACTGGAGCTGCGGAGAAAGAAGAAAGGATGACGCCAGCATCAGCGGAAGGGAAGCGAAGCTGCCAGGTGTGTAGAGATACACCCGAAGCACGAGCAGGGCTCGCAGTGACCAGCAAGCTAGCCGGCGAATCTGAAGCAGAGCGATGTAGCAGCCGGAGAAAAATGCTGAGGACCGGTGAGTGCAGGAGAATGTCACTCGAAGCTGGGCGCTCCTAGGGGCTACAGGTAAGTAAATTAAGTGCTCGGTGAATCAAAATAGATAAAAAGATACATGCATATTGAAGTAAAACCGCAACCACGGCGAAATAAGAATTAAGCAGCCAAGTTAAATCACGCATATTGAATACCGAACTGAATGAGAACGTTGTGAGCATAACTACGGGCTCTTTGCATTCTCTATTGAACCCATGGGTGCCCAGATTAGAAGGGATGATAGGATAGAGGGGATCAGGGTAGGAGGGACAGAATATAAGATCAGCGTGTATGCAGACGATATGCTCCTTTACCTAGGGAACCCACTGGTCTCAGTCTCGGACACCTTGCAGGTGCTAAGGAACTATGGGCGGGTTGCGGGCCCGAAAGTGAAGCTGACAAGTCAGTACTTTTCCCATACTGTAGAGAAGGGGGGGGAGATAGAGGATGACCTTTGAAGTTTGGGAATCCCGGTCAATGTGACAGCTATAAAGTACCTGAGTATAAAGGTACCTAGAGACATCAAAGATCTGTATCGGATCAACTTCCCCCCGCTCCTCAAGACCCACTTTGGGGACCTAGACAGGTGGTCACACATGACTCTGTAGTGGCTACGGCATCTAAACGCGGTTAAAATGACGTTGCTCCTGAAAGTGTTGTACCTATACCAGATGCTCCCCACCGATATGCCGAGGGAGCACTTCTCAGAGCTTAAGCTCTGGATAAATTGGTTCTTGTGGCAAGGGCAGAAGCCCAGGGTGGCGCATACGACTTTGAGACAAACCAAGGAAAGAGGAGGGGTGGGACTCCCCAACATGTATGAGTACTACAGGGCTGTGCAATTCCAGGCATTGGTGCCACCACTGAGAGGACAGGGGGGCAAGCAGTGGGTAGGGATTGAAAACCACTTGATGCGTGAGGCCAGTGACAGTGGGGGAACAGCTGTGGGTCCTCAAAGCAGAGGTCCCCTGTAAGGTGCCGCAGCACAGAGTGCTAGGCTCGCTATGGAGACTTTGGTGGGTAAAGGCAGAGATGAAGGGGGTCACAACGTGGCTGTCACCTCTCAGCCATATATGCGCCCCCCATAAGGGATGACATTTCAATAGCCACTAAGGTTTCAAAAATGGTTCAAGGCTGGCCTGGAGAGGGTGGGACAGGTAGTCAAGGGGGGGGGCACCTTCATAACTGATGAGGAACTCTGGGATGGGCTTCATTGGGACAGTCTCTGTCTTTCAATGTATACAGTTGAAGAGGGTGCTGATGTCTGATAAATGGAAGGCTGGGGTGCAGAGGGGCCTGATGGCAACAGAATCCATTCTCAGTGAGGCAACCTCATTGGAGAGACTGATCTCCGGTGTTTATAGAGCTTTGATGGTGGCAAGGGGAGAGGGGACTGCTAGAGACGAAATGGGAGAAGGATCTGGTGAGGGAGCTCAGTGAACAACAATGGGAACGTATCTGTCAGAATGCACAGAGAACTTCAATCGCATTGCAATATAAGTCACACAGTCTGAAAGCCCTGTACAGGGGGCAATACGCCCTGGTGCGCTTGTCAAAATGTATGCCGGGATGGACCCAACCTGCTGGAGGGGATGTGGAGAGAGAGCCAACTATTGGCATATCTGGTGGTTATGCCCCAGGGTGCAGTGTTACTGGAAAGAGGTTTTGGGTTGGATTAGAGTGCTAGAGGGAATACAAAGAACCGTGGTCCCATAACTGGTTCTGTTTGGCATCGAGGAAGGCGAAGAGGGTTGGTTACATCTCCTACATATGCCGCACTTCCTGCTTCTAGCGGCAAGGGTATGCATAGTAATCAGGTGGAAATGTCTGCAACTACCAAACCAGGCGATGTGGGCCTCTAAAGCAATGGAAATGTTTGAAATGAAGAACCTCAAAGGAGCTCTACATGATCAGCATCCCGCAAGGGAAATCGAATGGGCACCATTTCTTAGCAAATACAAACCACAACACGAGGCAGACCCTCTCCAGGGGGGGGTTGGACAGTGGGATGGGTGAACTACTGAGACAGAAACAGGCCAACTAAGGACGATCGCCCGTAACTCAAATGAGGGAGACACATAGACCTTATAAACATGGGCTGATGTTAGATAGAAACCGGATGTCCCTAGATATGCCGTGACTTAGGAAGCATGACACTCTGCCGGGGGACGGTGGAAGGGGGGTTGGGACTCAATGGGAATGGGGATTAACACCATTCAGCCTCCGTGATTCCCGGAAAACCGGGGTTGTAATGCACCAGTAATTCCAGGAATCACGGAGGTGGACTGGTAATACGTGGTTTTACCGCCTCGGTTACCGCCGGACTTGTAATGAGGCCCAATGTGTTATTGGGAAACATCGAACCATCCTGATGCTTTAGGTATTAAGACGAAGAAGCACTCGAGAACGATGCAAGCGACAGGGAAAAGTACCGGAACAGCTGTAGTCAATGGAATGGACGTTACGTCAGGCGGACATATTATAATAGGGCAACAGAAACAAACAAAGGAGGAAGGGTACCGGGAAGGGTAGCAAGGAGAGTACCAAAGAGAGTATTGGAATCGGAGAGAGAAAACGAGACAGAGAAAACAATCGAGATGAAGGAAGAAATCGAGAAACCAGATTGAAGGCGAGAGAGAACTTTGATGAATCTAGTGAGATCATCGCAAACCCCCTGACATTGGCCTCCTCTCATGTGGCCAGGTAAAGGCAGTTGCTAACTGATACGGATGCTAGGGGTGGTATTATGCAGGAGGATCACATTGGAGGGGACTTGTGTCAAGGGAAATAGTCGACCTCTTTACATGATTTCCCTAATGTTCCTAAAGCCTTAATGGCTTATTGTGAAACAGACACTTTTGACCGCAAAACAAAAAAGAACATTATCGACTTGAAGTCCCATAATGCCATAGTGAAGAGACGAGGAAGAGGGGCACAGAGTTAATGAAGTATTATGAGTGGTCTAGTTGTTTAAACGGAAAACACCTGAACGGGACCTTTAAAAACTTAAAAGACTTTCAGGTGCGAGAGTAGCAGCAGGAATAAGCAGAAGCTGATGGTGTTGTTGTGGTGGCAGCAGGAAGCTGGGCAGGATATGCAGTAGATGTCGGGGAGATGTGACCCTGCAGAGAGAGCGCAGTGGGAACTGGTGCTGAAGCAAGCCACGCGATGTGGGCAAGCAGCTCCCAACACACAGTGAACTGCTCCGGTATTGAATTTACCGGAGAGTGAACAGAGCTGCGAGAGCTTCACTGAAGGTCCACGCGCATGGCGGCAGACCAGACGGAGCTGGCAGAAGAAGCCCAGAAGAGACCTGCAGCAACACCAGCGATTCAGAAGGAGACGCCAAGGCATGCCGGTAAATTGGCCTGAAGCCAGGGACCCAGGGTCGCTGTGAAGGAGACCGCTGGGTGAGAATGCTTATTTTGAATACCGAACAACTGATTTAATGCAAGATGGGCGCAACTCTCCTAATGAAGGATTCCAAATAGGGGATCATTGTAACCCACATTGTCAAAGCCAGAGGGCAGTAAGAATAAGGCAAACTGGGCACAACTCTCCTAATGAGGGATTCCAAATAGGGGACCAGTGTAACCCAGTGAAGATTGAACTACAGGCAAATTGGGCACAACTCTCCTAACCAGGGGCACTAATTAGGGAACAACTGTAACCTGCATTGCCAAAGCCAGAGAAGATTGAAATATAGCAAATTGGGCACAACTCTCCTAACGCTCCTAACCAGGGATGCCAATTAGGAGGCTATTGTAAAGTGCATTGTCAAGTCGGTAGAAGACTGCTACAAAGACAAACTGGGCATAACTATCTCCCAGAAATAGATGTAAATTGGGAGATAACTGTAATCCGCATTGCCAGCGGCCAAGAGGTTGCACAACCAGAAAGCAAAGGCTGCCTTAGATGAGAAACCGGGGGGTGGAGAAGAGAACTGTAACCTGCATTGCCTGAAGCCAACAGACAAGCAAGAGAACAATAATCCTTTTGTGGAATATCAATTTGGAAAGAGATGTAATACAATAGACTATCAGAAGAAGCAGTTGTTGGTTCAAATCACCTAATGTATGATTCAAGTGTGGTGAGTTTGAAACATGCATTACCACAGAGTACAAATTGTAGTCGTTGGAGTTTTATCCTGGCAGGCGAGTAAACCAGGAAAGGGACCAAATGCAGTTAGTCCTGGCAGGCGAGTATACCAGAAAAAAGATGATTTAAAGTACTGTGGTTATGGTAAAAGGTTGTAGTTTAAAGGAAGTATTAATTCCATCACTGTGTCTGGTTGAACTTGAACTGTGGCATTTCAGAAAGTAATTGTTGATCCATCCTGACTAAAGTGTTTCTTTTGAAGAAGTATGATGTGCTAACAAGTGATTGGCTGTTTGACAAAAGAACACTTGCATTTGATTTATGAATTTATGTTTGGAGGAAAAGGCTTTTGTTTTACCAAATAGGAGATTGTGGAAACATTAACAATGGTTTGATTTGCAAACAAGCCTTTGGAAGAGAGATACTCACTTTGCAAGTGAGAGGATATATTGAATGGAAAAGACTTTGTATGCTACATTGAATGGAACTTTGTTATTACCCAGAACTTTCTTGAAAATGAACTTTGTTCCAGATGTTCCTGAATTGATCCAGGGGAAGGGGATCCAACCCTGGTCACAAGGATTATTGTTTATGACTTTTGAGTTTGACTTAATATTTTATTTTGTGGAACGTAAGACAGCCAACCAAACCTTGTATAATTTAGTTTTTTATATTAGGGTGAGGGTCAGATACTTTTTTCGACACTAGGTCATTTTTCTTTAGCCTTAGTTTGTTAGGCAGGGACATCCTCGTTAGGTTAGGTAAAAGATAGGGGTTTGTCTCACCCCTTTATATTTAATCAAATGGGAAAAGTAAACCTTTTTGTTCGTCTTGCATTTCTGACTCCTCACAAAACACAGAGGCAGGCTCGAGAAGCTCCAGCTAGAGATGTGGAGTGTAATCTCTTCAAAAGTCAGATGCCTCCTGCTCACACCTCCAGGGCGTCTCCGCTTTTTGCAGGTGACAGAGGTTTGTGGGCCAGCATGAACCTGCTGACTCTACCTGAGGGTGTGTTTTGCTCTAGTTTTCCACTCTCCCAGAGTATGTCTGTTTCCCACCCTGGATTGGGCTCTTAGCCTTCGGCAGGGGATTTCACTCTTGCTACATTTTCTCTCTAATACACACCCGTCCTGGGTCTTTCTGTTTCTTTCACGCTCCTAGTAACCCCTCTTAGTGTGGCATCCTACGATTCACCACCTTTGGTTATTTCGTTTCTCTTCTGGTTTCTGGTGACCTCTTCTGGGGTATGGGATTTTATGCCCCCTTCTTTAGACATCTTTGTTAAATTCTGCTTTCTCTTGACCCTTCGCAGGATATTGCATTCTTGTTCACCCCATTTGTGTCTGCCCGTTTGCTTCAGGTCTCTGGTTTCCCCACCAGGGCTTTGATTACTTTCCTTGAATTTGTGGCAGTTTTGTTCCCTTTTGGAATGCTCCGGAGTTCAGCAGCCCTCCTCCCTCGCCTTGGTGTGAACTGTGTACCTGTCTCTCCACAGTGTTTGTCAGGCGAGGCGGCTGCTCGGATCACGTCGGAACCGCTCTTCTCGTTTCATCCGTTTGTTGCTGTTCTTTCTCTGGTCGGGCATCGTGTTTCAAACAGTCACAGGTGGTGCATCAGCAGCAGTTTTGTCTCCCACTAATGGAGAGCTCTGCGCTTGGGACTCACAGCCCTCCTGGGCTCGGTGGCATTCTGCAGGCTCTTCTACCCACCACGTATGGGACATGGTCCCACCTCTAGGCTCTATGGGCTCTGTGCTGCTGTCTATGCTCTGGCGAAGCCCAGCTTTGCTTGTGCAGAACTCGTCTCAGCCCCAGCCTGGCTCTCCAACGGCTCCTCCTCTCAAGGTAAGGGTCCCAGCCTTTTTAGGCCTCTCCCTGTAGCAAGAGACACAACACCATTAGTCCTGTGGGTCAGGCCTCCAGGAGGGATCATCAACACAACTAAGCACAGTTAAAGGTCCCACTACGTTATCATTTTTATCAGTCCCTTTATAAGATGAAAATACTTGGGACATTGGATGGTGTAGACTTGTTCACCGGGGAGTCCTTGTCCCCAAATGGTGGGGGGACCAGCCCGATTGAGATCCCAATTGGTCTGTCCCCTAAGGAGTGTTTTACGTAGCGGCTCACCTCCCTAGTCTCAAAGGGGGCGGCTCCCCTCTGGGGAGATGGGACACATTTCCTAGATTCGTCACAGTGCTCTGCAGCCCTGTGTTCCCTGCCCTGCAGCCCTATGCTATCGGCTATGCCAGCCCCACAGCCTGCAGCTCTCTTTGCTCTTTTGCCTACATCCCTTTGCTTTCTGTCTGCAGATCCTTGCTTTCTTTCCACAGTGTCCTAGTTCCTTGCCTCCAGTCTCTTGCTCACTGTTCCCAGTTTCCTTGATTCTTGTCCTGAGTTTCAGTCCATATTTTTCTTGAGTCTAGTCCAGAGTTTCATCCTATAGTTTGGATATAGTGTCCTTGATCCTAGGCTGTAGTTTAGTCTGCTGTTCATTGTTTCCAGTCAATACTTATAGTCTGCAGTTCCAGTTATCTGTATCTTTTTTACTTAGTCGGTAGTAGTTTTGCTAATGTGCTTGCTCTGAGATTTCTGTCTTGCATTTTCTTAGACTTCCTGTTCGTTCCCTAGATATCTGTGTGCCTTTGTACTTGTCTGCACTTTTTTTTTAATAAGTCCTTAGTTTCCAGCAGGCACTCTCTGTCCCTTTGCTTTGTTGAGTCTTTGTCCTGTCAATGGCATCATATTTGTTAACAGTTTGCCCATTCCTGTTTCAGGAGGCAGTCACTGCTCTGTTCCTACTGGCCTCGTACAGCTACTGTCTTGTGGGTATTAATACCTTGTTCATGCCCAAGGGTTCAGATGCAGAGGTCAACTCCTAATGCTCCTTTCCATGAGCCACTGTAATAGTAACTTGCTCAGAAGGTAAGCGTTTTCCCTGACATTGTAGGAAAGCCTGTGACCACACTGCTTACACCCCCAGGGCGAACCAACCTTGTTTCTCTTAGTTGTATTCTCTGCCCTTTTTTATTCAGTGCCTTTGTTACGCATCTATACTTACAGCCTATCATTTCATGTGTGCAAAACTCTCTTAGTTAATGATTCTTGTATACCATTCTCTCTTCAGCTTTGGGGTACCAAGCTACTCTCGAACTTCTGACAGCTGCTCTTCTCCAAGGATCCTCAGCTCTTGTACTCCATTGCCCTGCTTGTCCCGCACATTGCAACTTACTTCTTGCTCTTGTAGAAAACGCTCCTACTGTCCACTCATTTAAATATGCAGTACAGCTCCATCTTCTAAGCCTGGAAGAAGAACCCTCCACTTAGTGCCACATCCCTCTCCCTTCATGATTACTCTCCAAATACCTCCATTGTACCCTGTATATATTCAGTTACTTTGGACTACTGTCTGTCAGGTGTCTGTCTTATCCCATAGTTCATATACCATGTATTCCCCCATCTGGTTAATTGCTCATTATCTTTCCTACAAATGTATGGGCCATAATTCTGAATTGCCCCAATTATTGTTTTAAAAAAAAAAAAATGTGGGTAAAAACCCAGCCAAAAAACAAAGGAATACAGATCCATGGAGCCTTTGATATTCTAATTAGGTTACTCATGGCTGGAGGAAGGTGTGCCTTCACCCTTCCTGTAATACTTTGATGTTCCCAGGGCTGTCGCATTCCATCTGAATATGACAGGGGAAGACGGCGTCTGTAGGCTGTGTCTTCCCAGAGTACAGGTGACTATGTGTTTGGTGTGGGAAGCAGATGAAATGGGTGTGGAATGAATGCACTAATTTCTCCCTGTACGGATGGTCAAATTCCTCACACTGACATTTGAGTTAATAAATTATTTCTGTTTGAACTTTGAATCAGTTGTCTGTGTGGTGCTTCCTTTTGTTTAAAACTGTTTTCATTGACATTTATATTTATTATCAACTGGCAATAGCAGAATGAAATAGAACAATACCCCCATAAACCCTTCGCCCCACCCACCTCCTCACTTCCTGATTAGTGTAGACCTTTACGTACGTACATCAAAAGTTCGAGTTTTTGCCTGTTTCCTACGTCAGTTATACTGGATTAGTTCACCGGCAGCACGGGGCAAATAAGATGCAGCTGGGGATACAGTCACATGTCCTTTTCCTGTTGCATCATGTATTCATTTAGGAAATACGTGAACCCAATGTCACTGGAAGGGGTAAAATGAGCTGCCTTCCCCGTGGACTCCAATTCTGTGAGGAGGGTTGATCCCTGGCCTCTGCTAGCTCTGCAATATAATGTCGGAACAGTGCCCAATAATGCTTGGGTCTGCCACATGGTGGAAGCGTCTAGTTATACTGTGTCTCTCTCATCTCACACCTTGACATAGTGGTGACCCATTCCTGAAAGCTGGGGGCTCTATTCACTCCCCAGGTTCTAGCAATGAGTGATCTTGCTACCATCAAAGCCATTCCAATGAGATGCTTCTCGTTCCGGGTGCCGGATTCCATCAAGGTGAGCAGCAAGATCGCCGGGGAGAGTGATGCTTGAGCATTTAGCATGACGGACACTGCCTCAGTGATCTTACCCCATAGTGCCTGTATCTGGGGACACTGCCAAGCAACATGGTAGAAGTCAGCCGGAGACTGGCCACATCACTTACAATTGGGAGGCCCGTCAGGGTAAATCTTGTTCACGCAGAGTGGAGAGTAGTATACTTGGTGCATATATTTGAAATGTATCAAGCGGAAACTATTGTTTATGGATATGCCTTCACACTTGTCGGTTCACTTGCGTGGGGACTCAACAGGACTTCAGGTCGGTTCCTGTAGGTGCGTGGTCGACCGCTTCAGGGGCGTACACGTCTCTTCTTGATTTGGCAGGCTCAAGCTCCTCTGTTTCCTCAGCCTTGTAGAAGGCAGCAGCGCTCAGTGTGCTTTCTCGCTCTTCCACTCTCCAGGCCGTCTGCGCAGTGCTGCTTCCTGGCTCTGCCTTGAAGGGGGACGTTTCATCCTATGTGTTACTCTGCAGACTTGCGTCTCTCTCTCTCTCTATCTCTCTCTCTGTCACCTCGGTGTTTCAGTCCCCACATGTCCAACAAAGACGTTGGCTACATGAGACAAGGGAGGTTAACGCATAATCTTGTTCAGGAATTGCTGGTCTTCTAAGAGTGAATCTAGTGGGATCCCGCTCGTCCTGAACCCTAGGGGGTGTTAAGCTTAGCAGGCTCACCTCCCTACTCCAAAAGAGACCTCACTACTGGTAAGAATAGACGAATTCCATGGATTCCTCAGAACTCCTTTCCCCCTCCTTCCCCCCAATGGCTAAATCCCACTGTTGGTCCTCTGGGCCATCGTCGGCCTGTCTTTTTCCCAGGGGAGACGTTACAAACATGCAAAGATTCACAAGGGGTCAGCCCCTTTCCCATTCACAGAACCGCCAAACTTCAGCAATGGCGGCCTACAACAGTGAATGTCCCAGCTCATATGAGGGTCTTGGGAGCTCTAGGGTGATAGATTCGTGAGGATGCCACTCTACGGCCCCTGCAGGTAAGCATAGTGTGTGTGCTGGTACTTGTTGTCTACGTGTCTTCAGAGGAATACTGCTTAGATACCTTTTGGTCGTAGGCACTGCAGAAATACACAGACATAGACAGAGATAAAGTATCATTGGGCGTTCCGCACCATGACTCATGCTGGTGTTCTGCTCCCACAGGTTTTCCCCTGGTGGGTGAATTTCATAGGAGCGCACCACGCTAGGGCTTGCTGTGTTGTTTCTCTGGGAGTGGGTCGTAAAAGCGTGTATTGTCTATGATGCTGCACAGTTTGTTCTGCTTGATTGTTTCTTTACTGCTGTGGATGTGACAGGTCCTACAAGACAAAGAGAAAGACTCTAACCAGAATGGTCTATGCAGAGATGGGGTAATAGACAGTGATACTGCTGTCGTGCAGCCATGGGCAAGGAGAAGGGGCAGGAATGTAAACGTCTCAAATCCCATATTGCGTCTCTAGGGAAGGACTGCCTCTCATGTGAAAGCTGACCAATGGGCCTTACACCTCAGGCTGAGAGGGGTCCCTACCCCCACCTGAGAGGGACAGAACTCTGGCCCCATCACAATGGCTAATGATATATGGGATCTCTGCAGCAGCATGCGACCAAAAACAAGCAATGTTAGAACAGCATATAACTAAAGCTATTACATGATTGGAAACCATGTTGGAAGCTAATCCTCTTGCACTTTTTGAGTGTTTGCTAAACTGAGCCAAAACGATTGCATTAGATTACAGCTAGGGAGAACCCGCATATGAGAAGGAACACAAAGCTTGTAAGTGTTCTTTGGTTATTTACCCACCCGTAGACTGCCCATGGCCATGCTATACCCTAAGGCCATTCCCAACTACCTCTTGCCCATACCTACCCAAAAGACAACCTCCAGGCATCTCTTTGAGCTAGCTTTATCAAGCCTAATCATCAAGCTTTGTGCACAAAGACCTCCCAATGTTTTTTCAAAGCAGTCTTTTGAGAGTTAATACATTAACTGGAGCTATAAATGTGCTACTAGTGTCATAAAAATTTCTCAACCAAGTCTGCCTTCAGCCACTCAATTTACAAGCACTACGCTTGTCCTTCACCGAAGTCCTGTGAAAAACAGGAATTGGCAAAACCAACAGTTTTGGTATGTGTATAAATATCAGGCATTTGCCAGGTACTCGCACCATTTTGTAGCTGCTGCCATTGATGGTGAGTTAATCAGTAGTGCCTGGCAAACGCATTTCCCATGCCTACACAAAATACAAAACTGTTGGCATTGCCAATGCTTGTTTCATTGGTTGTTGTACGAGTCTGAAAAGTCTGTGTAACGCAGAAGCGTGTCCCTGGAGAGAACACACTGCTTAGGCACTTGCAGTGCATAAAGTGATTGATGCAACATATGTCAGGTTAAAGGCAGTATTTTTGCTTGTATGGCTCCAAACATTATGATTACTGGAAAGGGTTAAGGAACAAGAGGAAATAATTGAATAAAACACATTATTTTCCATTTGGTATACCAGAGTTTATTGTGGACTACAAAAATAGTTCCTTAGGTCATGTGATGAATCCTATGGAGTCATCACTAATCCCAAGCCTAAAATCTCCTCCCCTGTAGACAGGGGATGGCAGCCGCCACCTGATCCTGACCCTGGCGGAGTTGTTATGAGGGAGCATCACATGGGAGGAAATGGCTGTCGGGGAGATATGGTGACCCCATCAGGAGGGACACAGTATTCTTGTCTTCCATGTGAATTAGGCTCTATAATCCCAAGATTCCTGACGGCATTTCGTTAGTATACCAATCCTCCCCAATTGTAAAACTCAAAGACCGCTTCTTGCCAGATACCCTAGGCAGGATACCATTCACACTTCATATGCACATAATGTTCACTTAACATCTTCTGTGTCGGACAGTCTTGATTTGAACAAAGATCCAAAGCAATATAGCTTTAAAGAGTCTGAAACTCCAATGCAATCTAAATCCCATTAAACCTACAGTACTGGGACGAGGAAGAGGGGAAAGGAGTTAATATGGAGCGGAAACCACACCAAACTGAATGTGAAGACTAATTGTAATACCAATCAGCTTAAATGGGATATTTAAAAATGGTGTGCCTTTGAAAATTGAGACTAGAGGAGAAGAGAGATGCAGAGCGGGCACAGTGGGAAGCAGAACCGAAGGCAGACACATGCGAGCAAGCTCGGCAGAAGGAGGCAGGCGCTTCCTACCGGAGAGGAGAGAGACCGGGAATGGCATAGCAGGTGCAGAAAGGGGATCGCTGAGGAGCCTGCAGCAAGGAAAAGGCTGACAGGGATGCGGTCACACCAAACAGCATCCATTCTATTGATGGGTGAAGGAGAAGCCGGCGGGAAAACCAGAAAAGTGTCTGCCGAGCAGGGAACGCTTTCCCGCTGCAAAGGCTTTGCAGCAGCCGTATGCAAGGGTCGGGAACGCCAGCAAACACTGGTGAGTCTTCTGCCCACGAGTATTGGGAGCTCTGTGGCACACTGACATGTGTACAAACAATTGCCAAGCTGTTTTGAATACTAGCCAAGTAATATAGAAAGACTACATTTACACAAATCTCCATATATGAAATGTCGATATGGGGGTAGCTGGAGTAAATATTGTCATAAGCAAATGAACTAATTAAGTAATTGAAAGGCAAGAGCTGTACAAGTCTTCATATATGAGAAGTTATTATGGGGAAGATTGGAACAAGAATTGCCACAAGCCAATGAACACTACTAATGAAGTTAAACAAAACCTGACCAAGACTCCATACAAGGGATGCCAATATGGGGGAAGTTGGCACAAGTACAGCCTAAAGCCAACAGAGTATAAACAGTGAAAGAGTAAAACTGTGTTATACTCAAAGAGAAAGAGAACTGAAAGATTGTAAGAAGACCTGGTGAATGTGGTACATCAGACAGCGAGTCTTTGGGGGGATGAGGGGAGATACCTGACAGGATAGTATACCAGGGATCCACCAAGCCCAGAGAGAAAGGATTATAAGAAGACCTGAAGAAAGTGTTACATCAGGCAGTGGGCCTTTGCGGGGAGGATACCTGGCAGGTGAGTATACCAGGTGATCTACCAAGCCCAGAGGAGGATTCCTGGCAGGGGCTTACAACCAGGTAATGCATCCAGAGTATCTGAAAGATAAATGACATTGGGAAAAGGGTTCCTGGCAGGAATTTATACCAGCATACCACCTTCAATAAGTTGCCGAGTGTAAGAGACACGTGTTGCCATCCTTACAAAAAACCCAATGATTTGAAAAGACACTCTGTCATTCTTAAGAACGTGTTGTGCAAACAAGACATTTCTGCTACTCTTGGGGAGTTATTGTTTGGAAAAGATAATTGTGTCATCATTCCTAAGAAAGTTTAAAACACTATTACTTAAGTTGCCAAGAGATACTTTTGCCATCCTTAGAACATCATTGTTTGGAAGAGACGCTTTCATCTTTAAGGAAGTGTTGTGTTAAAGAGCCATTTCGACCCCTCTTCAAGAGCTCATTTTACTGCTCTTTTCAGGAATAAATTCAGGTCCATTAATAGAATGGCCTAAAGTCTCATACAGGTTTTGAGGGGACTTTGTAGCATGCTGCAGGGTCACAAAGCACTCGGAATCAGCCATGAGGATACAAGTTACCGCTATCAAAACACACAGCAGACAGCTGTGAAACCCCTGGGTCTGGGCGTTGCATAAATGCAATCAATAAATAAAATAGTCACCTGTGTGTTGTCAACTGAGGACAATTAGCGAGCTCTGTACTTCAGAGGCAGCACGACTCTGTGAAGTGAGCCCTAGAGGCAGTAAATGTTGCAATCACTCCCAGCCCCACTGGGGCTTCAGGATCAGGTGTGGGAGTGAAGACGCGACACGTTGATCTCAGACCCATCAGTACAAAAAAGGATTAGTGCGGGGCCAGGCATGGAAACTGATTGGTGTTGATTGGCCTAGGCTCCAAAGAACCATTGTTCAGCCCCGGGAACAGGTTATATAACATGCAGGGATGGAATACTTGAAGGATCTCAGCTGATCAATGAAGGTGCAGAGGGTCCATGATCTGAGTCTAGCACTGGGCCCAGACCAGTGCCCCTGGGCATTTTGCAAAGGCCTCCAGCATGTGCTGCCAGAAGCGCTGACAGTCTAGGATCAGTACCTGATCATCAGCACCAGAGTGAGACCTGTAGGTGCCATTTCCTGGAGGCGGATCATGACCTGTTCTTGGATGAGGAAGGGATGTGGGAATATTACCTCTTGTTCTTCATGTCCACTCCAGAGTGTTCCTGTTCCTTCTCATGTGGCGCTGCCCAGGATCCTTATGGCTTTTGTGAAGGTGTGACCAGGTCAGGGCCCTATCGAGGAGGGGGGGGGGCGGAAATTCCACATAACCTGGGCTGTGCGGTCTACCAGGATGTATATTAGTGCACAGACGTGTCCTGGGAGTGGCCTGGGGTGGCACATGCTACCCCTGGAATTTGATTGGCCTTGTGTGAGTGCGTGTGCACGTGCCCCTGGGCGTAGGCCCTCGTACTTCATGCCACCCCTGCATAAGACAGTGCCCCACTTGAGCCACACCAGTCAAAATAGTCTGGACACTCCACTGCACTAGAGCCTACCCCAAAGGAGCAGTGAGGGAGTTAGGGGGCCCAGTCCCTGCCCCTCTGAGTGTGCATTGTATATGACAGCTGGTACCAATGTTCCTTATACAGTACATATCAACCTGGCCAGAGGTCTCCTTTTCAACAGCCAGAATGCACCTGGGCACAACCAAGAGTACCTAGATTGGAAGTAGCGGAATGGAATCGATAATAGACGTTTTCCTGCCCAACAGAGCTATGACACCAAACACCTGCCTACCAACCTTAGACAGACCCAAGGGGAATAGAGGACCAACAGAAAATGAACTGAGTGAAAATGGACTGTAGGGAAGCATGGAAGACACAGAAATCCTCCTCTAATCCAGGGGAAAATAAAACTCACCAGCACAGGAAGAAAGCCACAAGGGAAACGAGCAGCCTGAGCACATGGCTGCCTCCTCAAAAATGGAGACGAAAAAGGGGGTGAGAGGTAAGAGCATTCTTAAGCCTTTCTGGGGAAGTCCCAACGCCCAGAGGGATAGATTAGCCAGAGATTGGTAAGAGGAGCATGGGTCCAAGAGTAGTGATGGAATAGGCCGGGCGATACAATGCCCAGCCAGCACAGTGGAGATTGAAAGGTGTTTGGGCGAGGCCAGATGGAGCAGTGGTGGACCAGGAGACTAGGCATAGGAGAGGGAGTGCAGTGCTGAGTAGACTGTTGCAGTGTTTTGAGAGAGTGCAGGTAAGCTGTTGTGTGTGATTACCAGTGGAGTATAGCGCAGTGTGAGGGATGTGAAAGATGAGGCGAGGGTGAGAGAGGGGAGAAGCGTAAGGGGATTTAGAAAGGGTGTGAGAGTGGAAGTAAGTGGCAGAGAATGTGTGTCTGGAGAGTGGGTGAGAGAGTGAAATGTGGTAGTAGGAGTAGTAGTGGAGGGCAAAGAGAAGACGAAAGGTAGTGGGAACAGGCAGAAGGAGAGTGTGTGTAAACTCAAGAGACAGAGGAGCTGATGTGTTATTGGGAGAGAGAGTTGATAGGAGAGGGGTGGGGGTAGTGAGGGAGATGGAGAGGGACAGCTAGTGCTTAGGTGGCAGAAGAGAGGAAGAGAATAAGGAGGTGGAAGAGAGAGAAGTGATAGGAGAAGGAAAGAGGTGTAGGTAGACAGAAAGGGAGACGAGGAAGACCATGGTGGGAGGAGAGATAAGACAGAGATAGAGGATGGGGGATAGAGACAGAGAGAGTGAGAAGGGGAGAGACTGAAAGAGAAACCCTGGTGCCATCAGGAAGTGAACACATAATGTTACAGAGGCAGATGGATAGAAAAGGTCACAGCATTTACGTTTCCCCGTCAAGATTAGAAAAGATATAGAGAGTAGGGGTTACTACACTTTAGAATAGGTTGGCAATATACTGTGATTAGAGACTCATGGGATAGGGTGGAGGGAGCCCACATGAAGGTCTTGAGAGTTGTAGGGACCCTTACAGCCTTCCCATATCATTTGTCTACAATTTCAATAAAGCACCTACTCCCTTTGCCTGTGGCCATCTGTGACAGAAAGTTTGAAAGATTTCCGAAGCCGGTCTGAGCCTGCAAAAATATTTCAAGAGATAAATAGTCTGTAGGATGAAGGTATCCTTTAGAAGCAGAATTTCCTGACTTCAGTGATATGCTTCTATCTGGGCCAGGATTAGGCACTCTCAGCATATTCTACGTGGATGGCCCTCATGCACTTGGCCCGGCCCATGACTAACTGGACATGGTTGAACCATTCACCTTGTTGCGGCACTAGGAAAGTGCCGCCCCATGTTCCTGATGTCCCCTCTCAGATGCCTGTTTGTAGTTGCAGCAACATCTGGATATAAGCTGTTCTGCTTCTAATGGGACATTCTCCACTTAGAGGGAAGGATCCTGCAGTTCTACAGGCCGCTCCAAAGCAAGAGGACGCTTTTGAGACAAAGAATTATGCTTCCTGAAAGAACGTCCGTATAGGATCCATAGGACCTATATAATCTAATCTCATGTATCATGTTTACAAAGTCTAGGAAAGGGGGTCATGCCAGTGCTGGAACGTACAAATAAATCCTTTTTCTGAATTATGCGCTCTCCTATTTTTACTGCAAATGTGGAGTTAATGAAGATTGGTCATGGGCAAGCGAACGTGATTATGTGGTTCTGGCCAACATGAAAAAGACATGGCGTGCCAATCTCTAGGCCATAAACAGATGTCATGAAAGAAAACGTGGGGTTTTGTGGTTTGGATTGGCAGGGGTCCATAAAGGAAGGGGTGGGAGCTCACACAGAAATGGATTTGTGAGACGATGCTCGTACCCAGTTTAGAGGTTCCACAGTGCCTGCAAGCCAGAATACTAAACCTGCGAACAGTGCCCACGGGGGAAACGCCACCCCTTATTTTGCTGATGTATGGTGCACTACTATTCAGATCTGCAAGGGCTAGTAGGAGAGCGGAGTGGGCAATAGCTCACTGATCGCTGATTCCCATGTAGGATCATGTTCCAAATCTGTGGGAGCCGTGCCTAGTAAGGGGTCGACATCGGGCAAGATGTTGACTCTAAAACCATCAGAGTACAGGAATAATAGAATAAGTGGTCAGCCTATACATCAAGCATGGAGCAATGCAGATCAATAGTGCACAGACACAATGTAGTCCATAATGCCCATGGCAGCTAGTATGCTCACACAATGACTAGAATGGTGTCAGACAGTTTCTGAAAGAAGCCAACGAGGCTACCGGACACACCGGCCGAAATGGGAGTGCCATCAGGCAAGGTAGTGCTTTTATCAATTCAAGTATTGAAAAAGCGGTTCTCACATGAAAACCCTCCCGATTTCACCAGCTGCAGTGGCTGCCCACTAGTCAGATACCCTGATGCCACTGTGATACACACCTCTCACCACGGTTCCACACCAGGGTTCCACCCTCCCTGCAGTTCTTGGAGTCATATCACACTGATTGTGGTGTGAGGTAACTGCAATGGCAGTCTGTGAGCAGCCGGATGATGCCCCCGGTGGAAGGAGCAGTGGCTTTCCTCGGCCACAGAGTGCCATCTTTCCAATTTACAGACAAGACACTTTGTTGTGAAAAAGAATAGGAACTGCCCTTGATGCTGCCTGATACCATATCTCATGGGGAAACAAACTTGGCAGATATTGACCAGCTAGCAGCCAATCGGTGTGCAATATCCTGATTAGGAATGCTAATCGGTGAACAATTAAAATCATCTAACGCTAGCAGTGACTCGTGTCTTGGTGAAATTGTCCAATTCTTTTGGGTCACTATTTAGTCGAACAGCTAGAGCCCATTCTACCAATTAACAAAATGTATTACAGTTTCCACTCACTATGGTAGAGAAAGTCTTCCATCTCAACTGCTCAGAATTATACACCAACAAACGCAAACTAGAGTGGGAATGTTCACACAGAAGGCATAGACATGTTGTCGCGCCTTGAAACCCTTGTGTATAGGCGCGTCATAAATGCCATATCATATCAGATCATATACTCACCCGCTCCACTTGCCCCTCCTTGTGCTTCTGCTTGTACACTTTCAGCTTAGGAAGAAATGTTTCCGTATAATTCTTGTCTTCAAGCCCCTCCAGAAGCACCCCGTGGAAGGCAAGCCGGCAGGTATTCGCATGGATGTCCGTATCCAGTTTGGAGCCAATCACGAGGCACAACCCAGGACACGTGACTGGCCTTTCGAATTCCAGTAGGGCCCACTGTTGCTTGGGTAGCTGGCCTTCCCCCACTTGGCCACTCTGGTTGTCCGCATCATTTGATTTGGAATCCTTAGATAGATATTGCTCTTGGTAGAGGTATTCCTTATGGAAATCCAAGCCCTGATCTAGGGACTGTTTGTCAAAGTCCTCAGGAGCCGGGCTGAAGAACATCACTCTTCCCATGACAGTTTCATGGCCAACCGTGATATGAAACTTGGCCTTGGTGTGGAGGGTGCCCCTAAAATAGGGTATCTTCTTCACTGAGATGATAGCAGCATGGATGGTGTGTAGAGAGTCTGGGGTGCACACCAAGCCCCGCTCCAGTAACTTGGGGTCGAACTGGGTGACACAGATGCCCACCCTGTCGCCCTGCATGGCTGTGCTCACCGGTTTATGGAACATCTGCATGGTTCTCACCTTCTTTGTGACCTATCAGAGAGTAGAGAAAGAACAGGAAAGTGAGGACAATGACCTGGCTTTAGAGCTCTTTGCCCTACAATGTGTTATGTCATCTCACACGCAACACAGGTGGTATGGTCTGCTTGCCAATCCTCGCTCTGCCCTCCAACCCCATCCCCATTTCAGAGACCCTGGACACACCATGAAAGCACCAGAATTCCCCCAATGGCATCAAACCTGTAGATTGAAATAAGCAGAAATCAGCCTACTTCTAGGTGCAAAACTGACCAGCTTGTTAATCCGGAACATCTTTTTATCTGTGTTACATCAGTCACTAAGAATGACCTGCAGACTACTCAGCTTAGAGCAAACTGGCATTGACCATATTTACTGCCACTCTGTAATGAAAGGAACCGGTGGTCCACAATAGACACTATAGCAGTGGTACTCAATATCTGTCCTGGGAGTTACTTGAAGCCCTTGACGTTTTCCACCATGTCCTCTTTTCACCGTAAAGATTATAGAACCCCACAGAATGCAATGAAGCCGCCTCACAAAACAACAGTTATGCTTGGTTCACAAAACTCCATCCTATCGATGCCCACCGTTGCCCTTAATCCAAGTCTCAGCACAGATAGGCATTGGCGCCCCTATCCACCTTAAAGAGTATCCAGAATGAGCAGGGTGGAGGCGCGCTGGCAGAGCAGCATGCAGAAAGTGGCCACTGCTCATCTGCAGGTGAAAGCGTAACTTCTGTCCCCAAAGGATCCGGTTCAGAAATCCCAAATTCACTCACAGTCATGCCGCTAAAAGGTCCTGTAAAGGTCATGGGTCCTCGTTCTAAGTGTGGTGGTCTGGAAATAAGGGTGTCGGTCGCACCGTACCAGCAAACATGCTGGACACCGCACTCCAACTATGCCTTCTGTGACCGTTGCGCCCGGAAGTTCTGATCTGCCCAGTGCAACGGCCCCGGACGGCAGAGTTATCACAGAAGCGTGGGCACCGTTACCAATGGTGTCGGTGCTCCCGGGGACCCATTCCCGGGATGGGAACTTCCCGAATCCGCCGCCCGATATTCCGGGCCGTGGGACTTGTAATGTCCCAGTGGCACCGGGATATAAGGCGGTCGGTGTTACGAGGACGGCAGCAACCCGCGGGTAGCAACGGCAGATTACCGATGTCCTCGTAATGAGGCCCATGGTGTTCCTACGGTTCTGTTCATCAAACACAATCCTCTCTTCCTCTTGGGGCAGGCCAGTGGGTGAAAGTGCTTTCTCGCCACCCTTTCGCATGCAGGGAAAGGGGGCTGATGAACTGTGGTTACGCTATGAGTGAATGCATTTCTTGAGTGACGTAAGTGAATGGTGTCATGGGCACGGCAGTGGTGTCTGTGTGTTCCATGCGTGTCAGATAGCCCTGATAGGCAGAAAGAATGGATGGATGGATGTTCCTGGATGTTACTGCGTACTATGGAACTTAATCCTGATGTTCCACCCGTAACTGACAATGCATGGAATAAACTACATCTTGGACCTCACTCTAGCTGACTCCAGGCTCTTCCATAGAGCGTGCAGCCAACATTTGATTACCACTAAAGCCAACTAAAGGCCGGGGTTGGAGTGGTTTATATGGGGCGGTGCAATAATAAGACAATTAAAAGCAGCAGGCTAGGGCGTGACCAGCAGAGCTACCTGCCAACCAGCTACCTTCGGGTTTGGTTTTGCGCTATACTAAATAAACAAAACAAACAGAGGGGCATCACACTCTATCATTTCTGTCCGCAAAACATAAAACCTAGCCCCATTCTGAGGGTTTTGTAGGGGGCAGCTAACCCTTGGGTTTATAAAATATCATTGAAGCAGGGTAGGGAGGAGAATAGGGTCATTGAACTGTACATAGGATGTACAGGCTTTCTTGTAGTACATGCAAAATTATTTGCATAGGTTCAAATTTGCATTTTGCAGGAGGGGTCTATTTCCTGTGATTTACGAAATAAACTTCAAGAGTATGACATCATTCGAGTGAATTGTGGACTTTGAAACCACTGCTATTTGTGCATTAGCAATAGCAAAATACATATTAAGAGTCAAACGTAACCATGCACAAATGATTACAGGTTCTCAGAAAATCAAACTGCACTCAGAGATGCCTCAGAAATGACTTTAATTCATCACATTATTTACTGTTTAAGTATCTGTAAATCATACATTTTTCTAAAATAAACATGTAGTTGAGGTCAAGGATAGTAATGACTAATATCCAATGTTTATGTAGTGCTTAAAGGTGGATTCCTAGAGGCTTCTGAACACCATGAAGACAATGTTATTGTCCAAATGAATGGTACTCAATGTATTGACGTCGGAAGGAAGTACGGCTCAGTATGCCCTGATGGGAGTCAGGCCTCTGTACACAGATCTCACCAGCCCATCTTTCAGGTTTTTGGGTTTTGCTATCTATCCCCTACAAGTAACAGAGGGATGCAGTTGTAATTAAAAAGGGATTACGTGAGGTTTCACTCTGAAGCCAACACGAAGGGCTGCCATTAAGGAAAGAAGGATCAAGAACCAATAAGGGTTAGATGCGGTCTTACTCAGTACGAAAGCACCAGATAATTAGGAGTGGAAGTTGAAAGTCTAGCTCTACTAGAGCTACTAGCAACTACCTCTACAGATAAGGGGCATCCCAGCCACTTTTACTGTCTCATAAGAGGCAACTGCTCCCAATCAAGAAAGACAGTAGAAATGCTAGCAAAAAAACCTACAAACCAGGAGACAAAGCACAAAGGATGCTGGCCCCTGCTTCCACCGACACAGCTTCATAGGCCTGTTTGAAGCAGCGGCATCAGCAGAGCCATGCCACAAGTAGGAGTTCTACTTTTAGTACAGCCTGACCTAAAGGGGAGCGTTACAGTAAAAAGGCATATTTTCATGTACATGAAGTATTTGATATAAAGAAGGACAGGTCACCGCAAGATATGCTTTAGAATGAAAATACATGTTTGGCTCGCCTAAAATATTATGAATAGGAATTATTTTTGAACTCCCTAAAAAAACATTTTGGAACCATTTTTTAGAACATAGGGAGTAAATTACTCCCACTTCAATATCATATCTGGAGCCCTAGGTCCCAAGTGAAAAGATGTGGTTGAGTAGGCAAATACATAAGTCAATTTCCTGCCCCCTACTGAGGGTACTCTCTTGGTACACTTCCATTAAATGCAGTCAGGTGCCCTTAGAAAGAAATGGACAGCCAGTACTAGACACAAATCTATCAAACACACAAACTCTTACAGGTTGGCACAATCTCATGACCTGGCAGAGAACGAGATACCATGAAGAGGTCTCGCAGTTCAGTACTGGTTCACTCATCTACCTGTAGATCCAACGTGTACTGCGCAGAAAGCAAGGGAAAGGGCAATGCCATCCTATGTAGCTGACTTCCAGAATAAAAGATGGTGGCGGATCTGATGATACAGTAAAAGCTTTGTTATCGGGCACCGTGTTAACCAGAATGCTCTATTAACTGGAACCTCCAATGCCATTGGTTCCGGTATCAGGTAATATTAACCCCACCAATAATATTGCCATATATATGGTCATGGGGGAAGGCCATAGGCGATATTATTAGTGGGGATCATTTATGGGTTTATTGGGTTTCATGGCAGGTTTCATGGCGTAATATCGCTGCAATAAAATTGCGATATTTTTGTATGGCAATATTATTTCGGGGATATTTACACATGGAACCATTGGTTCCACTGTACAATGAATGTCAGCTCAAACAGCGGGTGGGGAAGGCCGCACTGATCTAATAAGAGAGGGATGAACAGTGAGAATCTGAATACGGACTGGTGAAGCCGCCCCAAACTGATAAGAAAGCACCAGCAATGCTATTCGGGTGCTCAAAATGACAGCAGATATATGAAAGCGACGTAGAGACCTTGTGGGATCTGCCTTGGATAACAGAAAGTAATCCTGTGAAGGATCTGAAGCTAGAACCCAGCCCTACAGATTCCACAACCGACAAATAACCACTATCCCACATCTGCTCAGAAATCCTTCCTGCAATGATTTGTTACAGTGACACTGTGTCTGGAGAGCCATAGTCAATATATATCACTACTATCGGAATCAATATTATCACCCTCCCGCAAACATTCTACCTGGCCCAACAAATCAGGAGCAAGCATTTCCAAGAAAATTCTAATCACTATTACACTGTCCGCACTCAGAATCCTGACCAACTGGTCCAAGCGAAAGGCTCTGTGTTGCTTGCGCCATGCCTCTACCGTGACTGTCCCTGACTGTTCTCCAAGCCTTACTGGTGGCCCGCTCTCTTCCCCGGCATCTCCCCTCAGCTCTTCCTCCCATTCCTGAGCCCCGTCTGACTCCCGCTCACTGCTGGTCCCAGCCCAGCCAATACCATATTCGTCAAATCTCGGAGATTTGCCTCTGTGTGTGTGGGATGCAACAGAAACCTTGCGGCGCAGGCTGTTTTGAGCAAATTTAACGCCCTAGAAAAGTGCTGAAAGCTTTTGTGCCACTGGGGAAGGGCAATGCTGGGGATTTGGTTCCCTTAGAACCTGCCTTAACAGCCCTCACTTCGCTCTGGCCTTTCAAGTCGGGCTTCCAGGTAATGCCCGGCATTACCAGGCTCCGCGGGCCCTAAGGCTTCAATAAGACAGTCCCGCCGCACGGATCCCAGAGACCATAAGTACTCATTCTACTAATGTCAATAAAAAGCTTCTTTGAATTTTGGCATGCGATTTGGCTGCCGTGGTGTTTTTCTTCGTGGAGAGTGTGCCCTGTGAAAGGTGATGTGCATGGCACACCACTGTGGTCCCTTGTAGACTTCCGACAGATCACAAACGCGACGACTGGTGCCGAGCATATCCCGGCTTCCATTGTTCCAGAGCATTCGGCCACATGCTGCTCTTAGATAATTTACCCTGCAGCTTTTTGGAGATAATACAGCTTAGTAATGAAGGACGGTTCTGCTCTTAATTCTGCCAACTTCAAATGTTTAAGTACACTACACACTGTGTCATAAATATTAACTCCCGCCTGTAATTGCATTACAGCGTGAGGCGGTAATACTATCCGGGGTGCTGGGCCTGAACTCCTCTCTCGGCTACATTAGGCTGTCACTTAAACCCCTTAATCGTGTTACAAGCATGTTACATACTCCGGCTCCTACAGTTACCCCAAATACATTGCACAGTTTCATGGGGCGGTAATGAAAAGCTTTGCAAAGGCCTGACAGGCGAATAAGCCGCAGCAGGAAGCTTTGCTGAGACTGCGAAAACAGAAAAAAAGGAATATATATGTATACATCCTATAAAGAAACGACTCGTACAGATATATCCACCAAAAAACAAAACGTCTATTTATAGTACGGAGTTTCTGCGCCCACTCCCCTCGGGTGCTGCAAGATTGTCCTCATGGGGAATGATCTGCTTTAACAAGAAAAATAGTATTATTTATCATTTTATATAGCGCCGCATTATAGAAATTCCTGTGGCAGCTAGAGCACTTGAAATTGCGTGGATCTTTCATTCAACTCGTTGGAAAGTATTACAAAGCAAGCACAAACTATGCACCAAAAGGATCCCTGGAGCAACAGAATGCCCCACAAATTAGTAACTACAAATCGAGCGGGAGTGAAACGGTTACAAACATTGACCGCGGAAACTAATGAAAACGACCGCCATGTTGATTTTACTGGCGTTCGGCTGAAAAGATGGCCGGCGAAGAGCTGGGATGAGGAGCGATACAGGGGTCTCAGCAGCAGAAAGGGACGTGGCTCACTCGCAGAGGTCAAAGTGGGAGGGAACTAATCGGGATTTAAATGTATAGGCTCTGCCAGTAACCACCCTATGTCAAACCTCATTGTGCTATCTCGCAAGTGCTGGCTAAACTTTATTTCAATGAACCACTTGCACGATGCCCAAACAGGCAGCAATCTGGGAATTGCTGTAGGCGCACGGCTGCTTGCAGGCAATGGGAGGGTTTGTCAGTGATATAGTTAAGTTTAGTTTAGTTTAAAGTTTGCTTGTTAGGCGCTTATACAGCAAGTACATTTGTTTCAAAGCGCCCGCATGGCAACAGGGAGGGAACCTAGGATTGCAATACAATAAAAAAAATGTTTTTAAATACAATGGGGGAGGGGACAGCCGAACCTGCTATGCCTTGTGACTATTCAGAACATGCAAGTGCAGCAGCAAGAGGGCAGTGGGGTGGGTGCTGGGGTGTCAGGGCTCGGGGGTGAGCCACAGATAAATGGCAAGGTATGATAAGTGCTGTGCGGTCAGGAGCCGCGTTGGGTGGAAAAGTGCAAGTCTCCAGTGCGGAGGGTGTGCTGAGACAAGTGCGGAAGGTAGACAGAAGCTTGGGAGAATGGGTGTGAGTGGTCAGGGGCCCTGAGGATGCATAAGCGTCCAAGACACCAATCACAGCAACTGTGGGATTAGCAGAGGAGGGAAGAAGGGAAAAAGGAGGCAAAGAGGAAAGTCTCGAGGAGCTTTCGGAATTTAAGAAGGTCCTGCTCAAGACGCCGAGGGAGGGGGAGGCTGTTCCACAGGAGGGATCCAGCTGAGGAAAGGGAACGACCTCCTGCTCTCTGTTTATCACGCAAAATGCTTTACACTCAGGGAATTGGTGCCAGAGGAACGAAGAGGTATTGAAGAAGAGTATTATGTAAGAGAGAGTTGCAGGTAAGTGTGGTCCCCGGCCCCAGACAGCCTTGTGGATGATGCAGAGGGATTTGAATATGATTTGTGCAGCAACCGGGAGCCAGTGGAGACTTTTTAGGGCGAAAGATAACTCTTGCTGCTCTATTCTGGATTAGCTGAAGGGGTCGCAGAGTGGAAGAAGGTAGATTGAGAAGGAGGCTGTAGCAGTAGTCAAGCCTAGAGAGAATCAGGGCTCAGGAAACATTGAGCTTCTTGGGAAAAGTGAGGAAAGGGAGAATTCCTTTCAGAAGGAATAGTTGAAAGTGAGACTTCTTGACAATGTCCTGAATGTGAGGGAGGAAGGAGAGAGAGTAGTCAAAGATGACTCCAAGGTTTCTGGCTTCAGAAGGAGGTACCGGGGAAGAGCCCAAGGATGGATTCCAGAGAGATGGGAGGAAGAAGGGAGCAGGGGTCCCAATCGGAAGGATCTCAGTTTTGCTGGCATTGAGGCATAGATCATTGGAAGTGTACCAGGCTTGGAAGGCAGATAGGCAGTCGGAGATGAAGGAAGGTGTGAGTGAGTCAGCAGGAAGTCTGAAAAAGAGTTGCGTGTCATCTGGAACTGCATAACACTGGAAGTTGGAGAGAAGGAGGAGATGAGGAGTGCCAGATGAGCAAGGTAGATATTAAAGGGCCAAGGGGAGAGGATTGATCCCTGTGTGACACCACAGATGGAGAAGGAGGCAGGAGAGGAGAAGGTGCCCCAGATGACTTGGCAACAACGGTCAGTTAGGAAAGAGGTCAGCCATTTCAGTGCCGTTCCGAGATAACAAGGGTCTCGTGGAGCCTTTGTATCAGGATGGAATGGTTGACAGTGTCAAAGGCAGAGGAGAGATCAAGTAGTATGAGGACATCTCGGGAGTTGGAGTCAAGGGAAGCGAGCAGTTCTTCACGGGTGTTCAGAAGAGCAGTTTCTGTGCCTCTGGATGCTCAGACTCCAGATTAATGATTATGGAGACCACCGACAAGTTCAGTGTGCGAGTTGAGTTGGGGCAAGGCCAGCTTCTCCAGCAGTTTCCCCAGAAAGAGGGTGATTGAAATAGGGTAGTCCTGGGTATGTCCCTGAAGACATGCATTTGATTGGTTATTGCAAGTGGATGGTGCATAAAGCTGCATGCAGAGGATGACAATGACATACTAATGGTGGTCATTTAAATGCATATTCTTGCACCATGTTTTCTTCAGTTTTGCAAGAAACTGAAAACAGAGCTGTGTGGGTTGGAGGGGAGGAAAGGAAGGGCCCATAATTATAGCTGATGTTTTAGAAGGATTCTGAAACATAATGCCACTGGCATTAGAATATTTAAAAAATAGGACCATTTAAAAATTTCACGTTTTAATCATATTTAGCAAATCGATTGACATTCAAATTCAATACTAAACAGAAATGGTTTGCAAATCTGCGAGAACTAATGTAAACAGATTTTATCAGCGATTATGATAAAAGTATTAATCCATGTTCACTTCTGAAAGTGCACTTTAAAATGCCCCAGTTGCATGGATCTTGAAATTGCATTGGCGGCCCCAACACCAGAAGCTCTCCCCTAAAACCATCATGGGGGAGCAGCCACACATATTTCTTGCATCCAATTCTGGATACAAAATCAGGCACACCACGGTGCTGCGTGCAGAGGATGGCTCTGCTTACAAACCACCTCCCTGATGTTAAAAGAGGAACCCTGGGAGCCATGGCTGCAAACATAGGCATTGCAATTGGAGGAGGAATGCAACATATGCAACAAACTAAGTGATCAACAAAGGAACTGAGACTCCTAAAAGGTTTACCTGGGTCAAAAACATTGGGGAGGTTGGAGCAAATGTTACTGAGTGAGGATATTTCTCCCTAAATAGTGTGATGGTTCTTACTAAACAAGTGAGCAGAGTAATCAGAGTTCAGAGCTGGGCTTCTAACAGGGCCATGATCCCAAGAGACAACGCTTGGTCAGGCAACAGTTCATGGTTAGGATGGACTCGCCTAACTGATGCATCAGTGTCCTTCGCAGTTCTCAAGGATGCAGGGACTCTGGTACCTCTCCTGGCAGCTGCTAGAATATGTTAACCCTCCCGGACAGCGGTGCTGAGCTTCCTGATAAAAATCTATTTCTTCCCAGTCTGTCCGGAGTTTACTTTCAAACAATCGTCATGGTAGGCCTTTTTCACCTGCTAAAGGCAATGTGGTACAGAGGGACAGCCGCCACTGAACCAAGTCCCAATGGAAGGGGTCTGAAGCCTTGGGCTTTGCAGACATTTCTTGTGGACTACAACTATCACCAAATCTTAACATAGTCTGTGGTGAGGGATCACGGGTGTCGTAGTCTAAACCATCTAGATAGTCGCAGGTTGCAGACCTATGCCCTACAAAGTGAGGGCATGCCTTGTATGTCATGTGAGCCCTCCTGGCTCAGTTTCTTGAGGAACATTTTTGGCTTGGATTCTTTACTGAAGAAGTGTTGTTTAGTTTCCCTTTTGGGATTGCCAGTCCCACACGAATGTAGACTATGCTCCCAGCTAGCCTTGGATTGTTCTATCTTTTTTGCTGCAGTTCTTGGGGTCCTTGGGCTTTTTCTATACCATTCGGTGAGTCGATGCTATCAAGGTGCTCAATCTCTCCTTGGCTGACCCTCAAGATTAGGCCCTACAGATTTCAGCACCTTCCCCACAGCACCCTCTTGTATTTGTCCGTCTTGGCACGGGAAATGCTTGTTCTCTCCTTGGGACCCCTTCTTCCTCCTTACTGACCATTCTCTCACCTCTCTTTGCTGCTGCTCTTCTTTTTCTCTCCACATCCCGCCTCAGAACATTGCCGATGACAAAAACCCTGTATACTCCTCCATAAAGCCATGCAGCCCATGGCGCCCAATAACGCCATTCAACTCAAAATCGTGCATTCAAACCATGAAGAACGCATGAGGAAACTTTTTCTGTTTGGTTTTGTATGGACAGCAAAAGTGAGGCAGAGTGTAAAGCAGACCAGGAACTATCCCCACTCAGCTGAGGAACCAGTTCACACCAATCATAAAACACTTAGCTGGTCGCTTTACTTCAACGCCGAAATGAAATGGCTCATTGGCCAGTTAGAATGGGTAATCATCATGAGGTCAGAACGTCCACCTTCACAACACCCGCCCCTGGTGGGCAAGCATTCTGAAGCAGCAGCAAGGTGATGTGTAACACTCAACAGGGCACCAAAATGAATGAATAAATGTGCTGTTACACTAGATTGCCTTTAAAAGTACATTTACCGTTGCTGGCTTAAGAGTTGTCTCTGCTCTCTCACTTTACTTACTTATATTATCAGTTGTGCTTTGAGAAATACTACTCGGTGGGTGGCTAGTGTGAGAAACCTGAGGGCATCCTCACATTTACTCCCCCTGGATCCTTTGCTCAGGTGGCCAGGGAAGGGGCATTGCACTTTGATCCTGACCCTGGAGGTGGACAAGGGTGGGTGGATCCCCTGTGTAGGGGATTCTTGGGGAGTGGGAAGAGGATGCCGTCAGACCAGATGCGGTACTCCCAAACACTAGGGAAAACCTACATTCCCTCTTTGTGGACTATTGTCACTCATCCAGCCCAAAGGGGTCCCCCACCCACATCATAGGTGAATACCCAAAATCCAGATTAACGTGGGTTCTGACAAAACACTAACCAAGAAGAAGGGGAGACACGGGAGAGGGTGGTCGAAGAAAGACCCCCACCTCTAATGGAAAAACAAATCCCTCTGAACCCATAAGAGGGGAATTAAAGCGAAAACACCCTTCCTCTGCGAATACTACCCTCCCTTACAGATCCTCTGCCTTTGTGGGCTATCGTGACCCTAGCCCCATGCAAAAGCCTACACTTCTCCTGCAGGCCATTAAAAGAAATACACGCTGCCCCAGGAAGCAGAGTGGTTGAGTCCAGCAGGAGATCCCTGACTTACAAGGAACTAGCATTCTGGAGGCGAGCAGTAAGAAGGCGGATAGAAAACCCGCTGAGGAGACTGACCAGTCGGCATGTTACCGTGTGGCAGAGCAGAGGAGCCAGTGTGGTTAAAAAAGGAAGGCTGTGGATAGGGCCAACCTTCCCTTATGTCAGCCAGGTGCGCTCATTCTCCTGCTGTGGCCAGGAGTGACTGAGGGGCAGGTGGTGAGACGCTGACCTCAGCTGCAATGTTCTCGAAGCAGATAACCTGGAAGCACGAGTGAAATCACTGCCGGGGAGTCTGAAGTACAGGGTGACTCGCAATATGATACGAGCGGCTAAATACTATGTTGCGAGAGTACGCAGAATAAAAGGAAATCCATTATTGCAGTCCTCCACAACTGTGAGGTAATTGGATAATGCGGACTGGGAAAGAAGAAACACAGTATCTCAATGAAGGCGCAGGAAGGGAAACCCCAGTGTCAAGGCCTTCAAAGTGAAAGTACTTTATGCGGCAAGACAAACAAATATAATCTTGAGTGATACAAAGTTACTGAGTGGTCGCGTAAGGAAGATTACGTTGTTGAAAGAAGGAAATTGACATCCCGAGGGGAGCCGAGTGAGGGACGAAGTGCGAGAAAAGTGGCACTGGCTATCGAGCAACACCGTGAGAGCCAGCAGAAGGTTGTACACGACAAAGGAACACTTGTAAAGGGCCAGGGCAAGTAAGGCCCAGCCAAGCCTAGTGAACTAAGTGAACTGACAAGGAAGGGGGAGGGCTAGGAGTCCCAGGCCCTGTGTTGCATAACCGGTCATGGGTGGACCGTGTGATGCGACAACAGCGCCCAGACCAGGAAGAGCCTGAAAGTGGAACACGAAGGTGGGGAAGGGAAGCCCAGAAGTATTTGTGAATGACTACAATAACTACACCTAAGAGCTGAGACTTGGGGAAGGGAACCCTGAGTCTAAAAGGTACTGTGGACATTAAGGGAAAAGACAAAGTGCTACTTTCTGAGTTCAGGCAAGAGAAGCCTAAGAAAATAGCTGGACATTTGTTGTTTGTGCATCTAAGAAAACAAAACAGGAAGATTGTGAAGCTGAGCATAACAAGAACTGTGAGCTGCTAACTGACTGAGACATTTACCTGAAGTGAATCCTGAAACATTGTGGAACTTTACTCCCTGAGTGTCTGTAACTTGGTGAAGGGAGCTGTGTGAGAAGATCCTAAAAGACACTGGCCCTCATTACGACCCTTGCGGAAAGCGACTGACCGGAGCGCCACAGCGTAAATAGCGTTTCCGCCATTGTACGAAGGAGCAAAGTGCGGCCCATTCCGACCCATCGGGCACGAGCACCACGCCACGGCGGAAGTGCAAAGTCCGCGATGGCGGAAATGACCCCAAAACGGCCCACACCGCCGCCGTACGGCGCCCTAGGTGCAATACCGCCACCCCTCTTAGCGGTCACCGCAGTGTGCGCCTACCGGAAAGTACGGTGCCCGGAAATATACGGAAACGGAAGTTAAAACATGGGCCCGGAACGGGAAACATCCCGGCGTACACCTATAAAAACACTAAAACCACACAACCACTAAAATCACTACCCTGAAACACACCCCAACCCGTCAACCACCCTAGCGAAACCAAGAAAAATGGGAAAAGTAGCGAAGAAAGCGTGCGACCGCAAGCGGCAGGTCCACTTCTCCCGTGAGGAACTCACCGTGCTAACAGAGACCCTCCAGGAGAATGCTGCCGTCGTCTTCTCCACGCAAATGACCAGGACGGCACTTGCAAACAAGAAGGCCATATGGGCTCTGGTGGCACAGCGGGTAAGTGCGGTGGGGACCGCACCCCGCACCCCACAGCAATGCCGCAAGCGATGGGACGACCTGCGGATACGCGTCCGCAGCATACTCTCTGCCAACCGCAACATTGCCACAGCCACCGGGGGAGGTCCTGAATCACCCATCAAGTTGACCCCCTGGGAAGAAATCTGTGCCTCCACCATCGGAATGGAGAGCATAGAGGGAGTCGGAGGGATGGAGAAAGGAGTGCAGACATCCGAAGATTCAGGTAGGTGGGCCAGATAAAACAATGCCAAATCCACACAGTCCATCCATGTGAAGTACCATGCGTCCACATAGTGCAACAGAAACACATGTCCAGGAGAACGTCCACACACATCGGCCTGAAAGCGCACGTCAAAACCCACAATAAATACATAAATAATTAAAAACCCCTAATACACGCACTACACGTGCAGCAGGCACACCCTAACTGCAGGCTGCCAAACAACTGCACCCTCACTCCACACACAAATCAAAGCACCTCCAAGACCCCGACCCAAATCACCCTCAGGTACCACCCCAATGCATGTGATACAATGCCATTCCAATTCCCACTGACCCATCAATAACCCTCGCCCTCCTTTACTCCACCACAGGGTCCGATCCAAACGACGAGCTACAGGACACCCCTACCAGCACACCTGCAAAGAGGGCCAAGACCAACGGCCAGAGACCCTCCACCTCAGCTGCACGCATCAAGACACGGCAGCAGCACAAATCAGGTGGCAGCACAGAGGAGGGAACATCAACAGGCACCCCAGCAGCCAGCATGCCCACAACACCACCACCACAGGTCCCCCCAATGGATGCCACAGAAGGCACTGCCTCTGGTGGCAGCAGCACCATAGGTGACACCCCATTGATGGCAGCATGCTCGGACACAGAAAACGGGGATGCCGAAGTCAGATCCATCCATGACCTGTCCCAATCCCCCTGTCTGTCCCATCCCGTACAACATGAGGATACCACGCAGGGGCACCCACAAGACGACGACTGGCCATCCCCCACAAGCCCTGTGGCAAGGCAACATGAGGACAACAGCCCCTCTGTGACACCCCCGCAAATGGCCATGGCCCAGCAGAGGCAACAGTCCCTCGACCAGTTGATCGAACAACAGCAGCAACTGGCCACACTCCTCAAGGACCATGCCGATGAATGTGGGGGCACTAAGGCAGACATAGAAACATCAACTGAGACACTTAGGGCAGAAATGGAGAGAGGTACAGAGACACTAAGGGCACAAATTGAGAGAAGCACCGAGAGCCTGAGGGGGGAACTGCATGCGACGTCCAAAGACGTATGTGCCGAACTTGCCGCAGTGCGCCGTGTGCTCACTGAGCTCTCGCAAACCCTTAGGGACATGCATGGACGTGAGCAGGCAGACACATCATCCGTTGCAAGTTCCGTCCAGGGCAGCCCCCAACGTAGATCTGGAAGGAACCTGCGCTCCACAGGCAGGGGTGCCCCTGATACCCGCAGAGGGGGCATGCAATAGCGACAGCCCACTGACAATGAGCATCTTTGGACACTGGTGTTCGGGGGGGAGGTAGGAGGGTGGAGGGGGTGTGTTGGGCTCACTTGGGTGGCGGGTCGATAGGGTGTTCAACATGATATCACATATGCCATAAAAAGTGCACGATCAACCAATGAGAAGTGTGGACATTGATCTTTGTGTACTAGGCCATCATAGGCGTACAGTCCATATTGTGCATGTCCCAGACACACGCAGTGCCACGAGTCCCGTGTCCATGTATCAGCCACCAGGCGTGAGTGCTAGAAGCATACATCAATGAGATGCTGACGAATGTCACGGGCCTCCGGTGCCTCGCAGACTCCATGAGGTGCTGCCACATCCCCACCCTCATCATGACCATCATCAGGTGCTTGCAGTTCAGCGTCAGGGGGCATGGGCACATTTCTACGTACGCACATGTTGTGGAGCATGACACATGCCATCACCATCTTTGCAACCTTCTCATGGCGGTACAGGAGTGCACCGCCAGACCTGCTGAGGCAGCGGAAACGGGTCTTCAGTAGGCCGAATGCCTGTTCAATGACTACACGGGTACGTGAGTGGGCATGGTTGTAGTCCTCCTCATGCTGGTCCCGTGGGTTCCGGACTGGTGTGAGGAGCCATCTCTTCAGTGGATATCCAGCATCACCTGTATGTGGACGAGAAACGTATGATGTGGAATGCCATTGATACGTACGCACACCCCCCCCCCTTCCTGGCAGGTCATTGACAATTCACATACCCCACATCATCATGCATGTAATGAGACTCACCGAGTAGCCAGGATCTGTTCCCTGCGTGTCGCTCCATGTAGCGTGGTATTGTAGAGTTCCTCAAGACCATAGAATCATGGGTTGATCCAGGGAATCGGGCACAACAATGTGTAATGATCCTGTTGGAGTCACACACCATCTGTACATTCAGGGAATGAAATTGTTTTCGGTTGCGGTACTGGGCCTCCATGGCATGTGGGACGACCAATTCAACATGGGTGCAGTCGATGGCACCAATGCAACCCGGTATGCCGGCAAGTGCATGGAATCCCACTTTTGTGTTGGTTATTTCCTGCTCCGAGCGTGGTAGAGAGATGTAGTCGTCTGCGTGCTTCAGGAGGGCATCGAGCACTTGCAATAGTGTCCGTGAGAACAGTGGCTGAGAAATGCCATGCAACTGTCCGACTGTGTGCTGGTAGGTGCCTGTGGCCAGGAAGTGGAGTACAGACACCACCTTCAGTAGGGGTGGGATGGCGGTTGGGCTATCTATCATGCTGACAAGGTCAGCCTGTGTCATGTCCACAATGGCGGCTATGGTGTCCCGGTCCAGACGGTAGAGGGTGTGGATCTGCTCATCAGTGAGGTTGAACGGATGTGCTCGGAGGCGTGGAATTGCGGGCTGCCTGCGTGGTGGTAGTGGCTGTGCTGGTGGGCCTTGCTGGCCCTGCCTTAGCCTCCTCCTCCTCCTGCGTCTCCTCCGTGCGGCTGGTTGTAGTTGGTGTTCGTCTACTTCTTGGAGTCGGAGCACTTGCAGTGCTATCAGGTCCCCCAGGGCCAACATCGCGAGTCCTGCCGGTAGCATTTCGGTGTGGTTGTGGGAGGAGACTGGCTGTGCAATTTATGTGTTTTCAGGCTGTATGGCCTCCACCTGTGGTGATTGATTCCACCTGTGCAAACTGCTCTCCCCTTTGGCCGAGCACGTCCCGCGCACAACGCTGCAATTCGGGGAATTGTATCTTGCTATTGCAATCATGTATTTGTACCCGATGGCCGTGTAAGATTGGTTGATATGTTCATTCTGCTGTGGTCCCATTGTTTCACATACTATCTGTGCAGTCGCGAACAGACTTGTGAGGGGTCAGTGGGACGTAGTACTCGAGTAACGGTGGGCCCTCATGCATCACTGTACCGAGTTGCAACGACGGGCGGGGCGTCCCATTCGTGGGTGAAGGCAGTTGCCATTTTCACACACAGCCGCACTCGATGGAATAATTAGTGATTTCAAACGGCCACAGATGCCTTTTCGACGTGATGTTGCAAATGAGGAATTCGAAGGGCGGCGCTTTCGGTTTCCAGCTAGCGGCGAGGAGATGCCCACAGGTCTGACTGCAAATGTAACGTTCTATTGTTCTATGTCCTTGAGACAGGGCCCATGGCGAGGGAGCAATGATTGATATGAATAGTTTGGGATGCGCAATAGCTACGTGGGCGATGAGGCCGTCCGTTCCCAAATACATGTTACTTCACAACACTGGAATTACGGGCTGGGGCACTGTGGATTTAGCAGGCTGCATAACGCACAGACTCAATGGATGTTTCTAATGTTATGTGAGTAATTATTCAGGCATTTTGATCCCGGGATGAGGGAATGATGGATGGATGCATGGGCAGGTGATTTGATACAGAGTTTGCCATGTACAGGGCTTCTTGGGATCTATCCGCCTCCCCTACGCTATGTGATGCAGGGCTGCCATAGTGGGACCATCGTCCATCTGGCCTTGTTGAGCCCTCCCTGTCTCGAGGCGCCCTCAGACACTCGTTTGTGATGGTGTTTGCACCTCGATATAGATGGTTATGAGTCGCAAGTGGTTTTGGGGTGGTGATGTTCCTTTGGAGTGGGCTAGCATGCATATGGCTGTGGATTTCGTGTGATCATTGAAGTGAGTTGTTGGTATGTAGTTCTGATGGCCATTCTGTTCTTTTTCTTTTCTTTTGGTTGACAGGTATCTCCTCCCCTTTTGCCACTGCCATCTGTATGCCACTCCTGCAGATGGAATTTACTCCCGACACCTGCTGCTTCGTGTTAATCAGTGGAGCAGCATTACGATCTTATGGGACGATCGCCAATGGGCCACATGCCCTTACGCAGTACTGGTGGCTCGGAGCAACATTTCGGCCTTTCAGCTGGACTAGTGCCTCCCCATTGGGACGGCCCTGCGGTTCTGTGCGCTTCCATGTTGCCTTTTCGTACGTGAATGTGGCTCTGTGTACCATGGGGGAACAGGGCGACACACAGGTAGTGGCTGGTCATTTCTTGCGGAAGCAGCCCACAATGGTGATTTGTGTTTTGGAGTTCATGGCCTGATGGCTGTATGGGCTTGGTGATTTTGATGTGCATAAAATTTCTATTCTGATTTGGCCCGTGTAGCGTTTTTCTTTGCAAGTGATGTGGCATATGCCTATTTGGGGGGCGATGTATTGTGAGGAGATCTGCATTGGGTTCCAGCTTCGGGGTTTAGTTGCGTGGTACTGTGCGGTGCGCGTTTGCCTACGAAGCCCAGTGAGGTCAGGGATGGGGGCTGCCAATATGCCAGTTTGAATGTTGTCATGCTCAGGGGCGGGGGATTGGGTTTTGTGTAACAGATGCCGGTCAGCCAGGTGGACTGGTGGAATGATGTGGTTTTCGGAATATTGCTGGTCACAGGTGCCTGTGTTTGCGTGCGTTTCTTGGTGGGGGACTGTGGTCATGTCCATTGGGATGGCTTCTGTATTCGTGCCATCTGTGCCCTGCAGCTCCCATTGGCCCCTCTTGTGTTTCTTTTGTTCGTTGGCATGCATGGGTGACTTGTACATTTCAATGGTTGCATTGTGGCTTCATTGCACCTACGGGGAGTTGTACTTTGTGGGCAGGGAGCGGTGTACAGGCACTCAGTGGGGCCGTTTACGGTTGATTCGCGATGCCGTACTTCTCGCCATGGCGGAATGGTACATTACGCCGTGCCTGATGGCGTTAGGTACATGTCCGCTAGGGTCGGAATTTGCGTACCGTTGCACCATGGTGGTGTTTGCGGTTTGGCATGGCGCGCGCGCGCGTGCTTGGTGCAGTTAGCGTTGGCGTTCACTACGGTGTCGCTAATGGCTTCGTACTTTGCGGTGACGTGTCATAGTCGCACCGAGCGCTATTCGATGGCGGTATTGCATTTCCGCCATCGTTTTTCGATTTCCGCCAGGGTCGTAATGAGGGCCACTGTCATATGATTTTGGAACACTTATTTAGTTTGAACATTCCAACACATTGTTAGTATTAGAAGTAAGGGCAAGTACAGGTTGTGACACAGACAACATTTTACTTAGGACTTTTATGCACAGACTGGCCTTAGATGCATCAGTTGAGGGAATTGCCCTCTTAGAGTTAGGGCAAGTTAGGTGGTACTCCATTCCTGAAGTTTTAAATAAAGGCTTTCCAACTGGATCTTTTGTGTATGTGTCCAACTGTTGATACCATGTCTGCCTCACACTAGCAGGTTTCTACATCATCAGATCCTGTGTCTCAGGTTCTTCAAGTAAACAAGCATTGGCAAAGCCAACAGTCTGCGCTTTTGTACATAGGTTTGGGATAGGCATTGGCTAGGCATTCCTATAAAAGGTACTACCTGGGCAAAAGATCAAAATATCTGGAAAACTAAGTGATTACCTGGGCATTTGATGCCAGTACTTGGCAAATGCCTAACATCTCAAGCCAAAACTGTTTGCTATTTCATTGCTTGTTTTTACCAGGAATTCAGTTCTTTCGAAAGAGATATAAATCAAGTGGATGAAGGCACACTTAATTAAGAAATGTTTACTACACCAGTAGCCATTTACAGCTGCACTGAAGCCAGTAACTCTCAGCAAACTGCTCAGTAAAAACATTGTCAGGCTGAAGATTTATATTTCTGCATGATAGTGCAAGTTCAAGGAGATCCCAGGAGGATGTGTTTTGAATAGGGAGGGGCAGGTACTGGGTGGTAACAGCTATAGGGATTAGCATGGCCATGGAAAGTCAATGGATGGGTAAATAACCAACAACACCTGTAAGCTGTGTTTCCCTCCTCGGATGTCATCTCCCTCCTACCTGCAGTCCAGTGCATTAGTTCCGGCTTATAGCGCCACTTAGTAGCTCACTAGCTCAAACTGGAGGCAAGTCAAGCAAAGATGGTGACACGTGTTTAATGTTGACAGACACATTCTATTCTATATAGAGCTACCGTTAAAATCTACCACAAGGCCACCTGAGATGCTAAACAGAATTACTGGTACACCACTATTTTGAAAAACTCCAACAGAGAACTAACCCACTGTTTATTAACGCCTACCTCCATGGGTAACTCAACCTGAGGCTTCACCTATTGTGTAATATGTCAGAAACGTTCTGCTTTCTTTAAAAGAAAAGTCACGAAGGGTGTTGTGGTGACTGCCAAACCCAAAGGTCCCTCAAATACATTGTACGTACCTTCTCTTTAAATCCCATTGCCAGGAGAATAAAGTCCCTCTGCTGCTGAGAATCAAACTGACAGAATCTGCAGTGGACATGATTCTCGCTTGGCGTACTCAGCAAAGCATATTAGGTGACCAGCCCTCGTCCCTCATGACTGACATCCTTAATGATTCCCTTTGTGATGGTTGCTTCTCCCTTTGAATAGGGTATCATCAACCCTACAGATCAGGGCTGTATCAGACACTTTTACTCCCTAATAATAGGCAAATACTACAAAAAAATGAATACAGGGAGTAACAATACTCCCAACAACTAATAGCTTTCACCCACAAAGCTCCATAGATATGGTTGGACCAACAGTGCGCGTAGGGCCACAGAAAGAAACTAATGTTATTACTGCCTGTTGAGAAGAAGTAAACCTGCATCTTTTTATGTCCATGAATAACTAGGTGCCCAGAAATAATTATTACGAAAATATTTCCGTTTTCCAGTTAAAACATATTTTTACAGATTTCAGCTCCCACCCCGCCACCAACATACCATTAAAGAAAACACAGTGAGCACTCCCCCTGTGCGGTGGCATTGAGAGATCACTGGTGTGCAGAGGGTGGAGGATCCAGAGCTCTGGCGGAGTGCGGCAGTGAGGGTCGGGCAGCCCTGTGTTCAACCCCAGAGGGTGCCGCAGCATCAAATGGGTGGCCTTTGTCTCCCCAGCCCTTGGGGCGGAGCAACTGGACATTTGGAGCTCAGGCCTGCTCCCCGGTTCCCCCGAGCAGGCAGAGTGAGCACGGCGGACGGTGCGAAGAAGGAGCAGAGGACCCACGAGGGAAAGCTGTCAATGGTAAGCCCAGGGCGAGGAGCGGGCCAATGGAACCTCTGCAGAACAGGCGCGGATACAACCACCTACAAGCACCAAGGTGGCTTTGTCCCCGGGGTGGCGATGAGTGCCGACGGTCCCGGAACTCCCCCAGAGAGAAGTGTGGGTAGGCAGCAGGAGGCTTTCCACACAAAGCGGGCGCCATCACAAGAGCAGGGGCACCGTGAAGTCACCAGAAGGAGCGGGCCCTGGAGTCTGGCCCCTAGTGTGCAAGGGGGTCCAGGGAGCCAGCACTGGGGACACACCATTCTCTCCCCCTCGCAACCACAATCAACAGTTTGATGCCGGGTACTGGATGCCCGAGGGCCAAATCACAGAGCCGGGTCTCGAAGGAGACCATACCCATTGCGGGAGCCTCAGGACTTCAGCGTGGCGGTCCCCCTCGCATTATCAGGCCCAGATCAATGAAAGAATCAAAGCTGACTGGACTGGGGGGCTGCTACCCAGCACAGACTAATAGCAGAGCAAGAGCATGTCTGCAGAGGGAGCCCACGGGGACTCCTGGCGGCGAAAAGGCAGTGGGGCTCAGTCTGGTGAGAAGGGGATCGGTCCCACCCTGAGAACATCCAGGGGAGCAGTGGAAACCTGAAAGGAGGAATGGGCACTGCCTTGGGTTCGGCTTGCAGGAAAACAGTCCCAGGGTACATCCTGTAGCAGCAGCTACAGGTGTTGAGGTACAAAAATAAAGAATCCAAGAAGGTGACCCCAATACCCAAACCCGTGAAGAAGGCGCAAGAAGGCAACACACAGAAGCTCTAGCGGAAGGAAGGAAGGGGAGGCAGGCTCGTCCGCAGAGCAGGGGTCCCCGAGGGGAGAAGAGCCCGGCGCACCAACATTCCAGATGGCAGGCGGTGGCCAAAGTAGTATTCCAGCAATGCTTCAGGAATTCAGCGAAAGAATTACAGAGACCCTCTAATCTCAATTGAGCGTGATCAGAATGGGGCTGGCCCAGTCATTGCAGGAGGTAAAAGGCGACATTGCATAATTGGGAGAGAGGACCAACGTGGACGAAAATGCCATCCAGGACCTAGCAGAAGACAGGCACAAGATAGATAGTCTAGTGGAGCAATTTACAAGGGTCACTCAGAACTTAGAGATCCAGAGCGAGGACCTCAAATCCAGAGTGAGGACCTCGAGAATCGCTTGAGAAGATCCAACATAAGGATAAAAGGGCTGCCGGAAGGTGTGGAAGAACGGGACCTGCAAGAAACGACACGGCAGGTCTTCGTAGACATTTTAGAACTGGAGACCTGCGTGGAGGTACCTTTGGATTGGAGCAATCGCATGGGTTCAGAGAGAGGGAGCGGGGCACCAGGCAGAGGGACGTGGTTCTGGCGCTTAAGCAGTATGGACAAAAAGAGAATGTTTTGCCCGCTGCCAGGAAGGCAGGCTGAATAATGATCAATGGCACAGCAATAGAACTGTTTCAGGATCTGGCGCAATCCACGTTGGTGAAACAGAGAACGATGGGGCCGGTTGTTAAGGCTCTGGCACGTGCGCAAGTGAGATATCAATGGCCCTTCCTCTTTGGCTTACTGTTTTCATAGGACGGTCAACAGCATCGCATCACCACATGTGAGGAAGGGCTTTGGATCATGAACTTGGAGGAAGAGGGGGCTCCACAACAAGACCAGAGGCCAGGCCGAGAGGGAAGTTGTGTGAATGGAGGAAGGTCCCCGAGACAAGCCACAAGAAGAGGGCCCTGAGTGGTCCGGCTGAATCGGCGGCAAAGTAATGCGCTCCAGAAGGAGAGCAAGAGCACCCCAGCTTGGGCCGCCCCCTCCTCAGGGAAGGGGTGAAGGATGCTGGAGAGATGGGGGCTACCTGCCTGGGGGAGGCGTAGTGAGGGGTAGGCGCCGGGAGGGGCAAAGGCCAGAGGTTTTTTGCGGCGCTTGGGACTTAGTTTATGTGTCCTTGTAGACCTGCACAGTTATCCGGGTGATAAACGAGACTCAGCCCCCATGGCTTGTTGCATGGGTGGGGAGTAGGAGTGTGGAGTCCCAACGGAGGGAAAGGAGGAGTTGGGAGGGGGAGGGGGAGAGTTGTGGGTGGATAAGGATGAGTGGGAGGATACGGATGAGTGGGAGGACAGCAGGACACAAATGAAGAGATGCACCAGGATGGTCATGGGGGATATCCATGTGTTTCGGTTACTTACGCTCAACATCCGGGGTCTAAACTCCCTGGTCAAATGGAAGAAGGATAAGTATTTCCTTAGATGGAAGAAGGCTGAAATAGTGACATTACAAGAGACCCACATACAAAAGACGGACAAGCATGAAGTGGGATTAAAGGGGTACCCCCATGTCTTACAATCTAATTCCCAGGGGAAAACGGGAAGGGTCCTTATAGCCTTCAAGGAGTTGTCAGGACTACACATCGTAACAACGTAGGAGGACAAGGAAGGCAGGTACATCTTTGCACATATCCGATGGCAGATGGAACAGTATACAGTGGCGTCCTTATTTGCACCAAACACGGGGCAGGACGGTTTTCTGCAGGCTGTATTGACTAAGCTAGAAAGGTTTGCAGTGGGACAGATAAAAGTAACAGGGGATTTCAATATAGCATGGGACCAACTATCAGATAGGAGCATGAAGATTTGCCCAGCGCAAGTGGGTCTTCCCGGGAAATTGAGGACACGAATGGCCCAGTTAGCCTTAGCGGAATCCTGGAAGGTGACTCAAAAGGGGGCCAAGAGGTACACATTTTACTCCCACGCACATCGATCCTTCTCAAGGATTGATTATATACGGGTGTCGAGCACATTATTGGGTTCAGGTCCAGATGATAAACTTGGGGGCAATAACTATATTGGATCACACCCTCCTTACGATAATGATACATCAGGAGAGGAGCAGGTCTGGATTATGGCAATGAAAGGTCCCGCACCAACTACTTAGGGACTCATTGATATGTGAGGAGATGAGTGGCAAAATTGGGGAAATACTTCAAAAGAAATCGGAACCCGGAAGTGCATGAACATATGGTAGGGTGCCTTTAATGCGACCGTGAGAGGGGAAGTTATCATGAAAAAGGTCCAAAGGGAGAAACAACTTACAAACCTCCAGGCCGACTTAGAAGCGCAGTTAAAGAGGTTAATGACCAGAATGGAATCGGAAAAGGGGGTGGCCCTCAGGAAGGAATATAGATGTCTCAAGGGACAGCTAGAGAGCCTTCAGACCAGGCGAGCCTAAAAATCCATATTGTATATGTGGCAGAGGTATCACATCAAAGCAGACTGTATGCTGGCACGGCAGGTGAGGAAGAAAGCAGCATCTACGATGATCCTCCAAATTAAAACAGGGCAGGGAACCATTAGCTCCTCAGAGGAGGATACAGTGCAGATGTTTACAGAGTTCCACTCTGCGCTATATTCCTCACACTCCCCAAATGAGGAACATCAAAAAGCCTACCTCAAGCTCTGTCTGTGAAAACACAATTACGCTGCGGGAGAGCGAGGGGCAGGAGGAGGAAATCGCACTTGAGGAACTGGGGCACCGATCTTGTCCCTGCCGGTAAATAAGGGCCAGGTGAGGATTGCTTTCTGGCAATTTTTTACAAAAGATTTAAAGAAATATTAGTCCCGGTGCCCAAGACCCTCTTCAATTTCTTTGAGGTCTCGGGATGTATTACTCAAATTATGGAGGAGGCCAAAGTCGTGTTGTTCCCGAAACCCAATAAAGACAAAACACCATGCAGGTCGTATCGGCCAATTGCCCTTATTAATTTAGATGCGAAAACCTTCACCAAAATATTAGCAACAAGGCTGGAAAAGATACTTCCCAACCTAATTGATCCCGATCAATTGGGCTTCGTCAAGGGGAGGCAAACATTCCACAATACAAGATGGGTATGCCATTTAATAGAGAAGGTCAATAAAATGGGGGCTCCTGTGATGATACTCGTCCTAGATGACAAAAAAGCATTTGACCGTGTTGATTGGTCCTTTTTATTTCATACAATGGAGGTCATGGGGTTCGGGTCGGGATTTTGGAGGTTGGTCAGGGCCAAGTACCAATCGCCTATGCTGGGGCTGGCCATTAATGGCAATCTCTCCCAGGTGATGAAGGTTTTTTGGGTTACCAAGTATGGATGCCTGCTGTGCCCAATTTTGTATGCGTTACACCTGGAGCCACTGCTGGCGTGAAACCACGCTGAGAGAGACATCAGGGGAATCCCATTCTGAAGCGAAGAGCATAACAATGAACACCCATAAATCGGAATTGATCATTTTAGCGAGGGGGCCTTAACATCAGGGGCAAATGAGGCCTTTCCCTATATAAGGATGCACAAGGGCCCTCCGATAACTGGGGGTAAAGATCATCAACTCGGTGGACTCTGTGTACCAGGCCAATTACCCTCCTCTATTGTAAAAGATTAAGCAGCGGCTGGACGAACAGGGCCCCCAATCAATATCGTGAACAGGGAGGATAAATATTATTAAGATGGTAATCCTACGCAAAGTATTTTACTACTTCCAAGCCCTACCACTGTCAGTTCTGCATTCCCATTGATGCCTCTGTTCCGCAACCCCCAGTTTCAGCCGGGGGTTGTACAAATGGCCTTTGCATGATGGGAGGATGCGAGATGTCGAAAACTGCGAGATATGGTGGAGGGCCAGGAGATCAGGACGTTCCAACAATGTAAACAACACTTTGGCTGGGGGAGGGGGAAAGGTGTAGGTACTCCCAATTAAGGCACTGGCCAATGGCCCTGGAGAAATATGTGATGACCATTTCAGGAGACCATCATATGATTACAGCACGCTACAGGCTAGTTACCGAACCCCCAGCAGGGCCGCAGTGGACATACATTAAACAATGGAAACGTTCCCTAGGTCACCCAATTTCGGAGGAGCAGTGGGGTAGGCTATGGCAGAGTATACCAACGCTTACAAGGGCACTCCAGATTCATGAGATGTGGATAAAAGTAATGGTGGAATGTCACCTAACCCCAGAGAAATTGCATAGGTATTATCCTGCAGTGCCTAGGATCTGCTGGTGGGGATGCAGTGAGATTGGCACCTGGGGGCACATCTGGTGGGTATGTCCAGCTCTTCAACCCTTCAGAGTTACGAACAATGCGGCTATGAAAACCATCTGTGGCCCCCATATCTGCAGAAACTGTGAGGCGGCAATGCTGGGGGTGGGAGATGTGCTAGAGGCCCTTCTGACAAAGGCTCAAAGAAAGGCATACGTGATGCTTCGTATAGCAGCACTGCTGTTGGTGGCCCAAAAATGGAAAACAATGGAGGTCCACATGGAACACGAATGGATCACCAAGATTTTGCCTTTTGAATCTTTGGAATGGGTGACACATGCGATCCAGGGGGATCAAAGGAAATTCAAAAAGGCTGGTGAGTTGGTAGTGGGCTTCCTCCACAATGACTACAATGTGAACTGGTGCCCACAGAGAATCCGAATATTGGACTTGATTTGATGACCATGGTTGGCAATGACATTAAGGGTGCTTTGCTGGTAGTTACTGGTGAGCTGCTGTCAGGGGTGGAGGGGCGTTAGGGTGGTACAGGGTAGAGGCGAAAGAGGGTTGATGGGTTTGTTCCTGTTCTATCAACTGAAAAGCTCAATAAACACGCATTAAAAAAAGTTTTTTACTGACTTTTAAAATACTACCATTGGGAATTGGACTTGCATCGTTTTACTGCCACTTCCAAACCTTATCTGGAGCACTGGGTTTGATGAATGCCCTCTGTGGACAAATCGTCCCCCATGATCATCCTAAACCCTGCTGGCAAAAGTGAAGTGGGCTAGGTGGCTTGTCAAGTACATAATCTATGGCACCCCCTTTGATCTGGGGTTAGGCGTAGACTCGGGACAAATGACAATGCATTCTCTCCTCGATGCAAGGGATAACATCCTAGCTTTAACTGATGATGGGGCACTCTTTTTAATGGTCCTATTGGATCTTCCTGAAACCTTCGATACAGTAGGTTTGAAGACCCTACATAACACCCTATCGGAGATCACTAGAGTCAAACCAGATGCACTAGCACAGTCCCTTTTGGGGTGGGACCAAGCTTGATTTTCCTATGGTCTTTCCCCTTTTGTAATGGCTTGGAAGGCGAGGAACGATGGTCTGGAGGGTGGCCAGAGCAATGCCAGAGGTTCAGAATCATTCAAAACCTTCCAGCCATCACCTCTTTTATTTTACTGTAGTCACCCCGAGTGTGACGAGTATGCCCAGACGTGGGTACCGTGCCTGCTGGGCCTAGAGACCCAAGCTACTCCTCAGTGATGAGGCCCAACAAGGCCGAAACATGTTTGGGGATGCTTGTGGTCTCGTGCAGAAGGGATGTGACCAAGCAGTTCGGGCTGGACTGCCCTTTTGGGGTGGGACAAAGCCTGATTGCATATGGTCTTTGCCCTTTTGTAATGGCTTGGAAGGCGAAGAATGGTGGGCTGGAGGGTTGCCCAGAGCAATGCCAGAGGATCAGATTAATTCAAAACCTTCCAGCCATCACCTCTTGTTTTGCACTAGTACAGTCCATCTCTGTTCTGGAGGAACAATCCTCTGTGGTTGGAATAGTTATTTTACCCTCCGCCTGTAACATCTATGACTATGGACTACCATAGGGTACTCCTCTCATCCCATCCTATAGAATAAATATTATATATATATACATGCCCCCTGACACCCAGGTCTAACGCTCCACTAGCGCGGGCCATGACCAATGTGGCAACCTGGGCCAATGCCTCAATGATGCAAGGAACTACTGTTTATTGATTATAGCCGGAGATAGGTTTGTATGTGAGAACCCCGGTCAAGCGCTTAGAAACTGAAGTCCAGCATGATACGGGTTTATAGTGATTACGTCGAGAAAACAAAAGGGTCGACATGCAAAAACCATCGAATACAAACCATCGCATAACAAAGCATCGTCAACCTATATTTTATATGTAAAAGTGCAATTCCATCGAAACCAGTCCATCGCCAATATATATGGACTGGTGTCAATGGAAATGCACTTTTACATGTAAAATGTAGCATTACCATGCTTTTCCGTAACTTTAAAACGTTACATGGCGCTGTCCAGTGCTGAAATTTCAGCACTGGCCAGCTCCTTGTAACGTTTTTAAGTATTTCTGTATATTGGGGGGGCTTGCCCCCTAACCCCTCTAACCCCCACGCCCACCCCCTAACCCTAGTCCTAACACTAACCCTAACCGTAATGTAGCCCTTAATCTAACCCTAGCCCTCACCCTAACCATAGCCCTAACCCTAGCCCTAATGTAAACCTTAATCTAACCCTAGCCCCAACCCTAACCCTAATGTAACCCTTGCCCCAACCTTAACCCCTACCCCTAACGTAACCCTTAATCTAACCCTAGTCCCAACCCTAATGTAACCCTTAAGCTAACCCTAGCCCCAACCCTAACCCTAATGTAACCCTTAAGCTAACCCTATCCCCAACCATAACCCTACCCCTAATGTAACCCTTAATCTAACCCTAGCCCCAACCCTAACCCTAAAGTAACCCTTAATCTAACCCTAGCCCCAACCCTAACCCTAATGTAACCCTTAATCTAACCCTAGCCCCAACTCTAACCCTAATGTAACCCTTAATCTAACCCTAGCCCCAACCATAACCCTAACAATCCAAACCCTAATCTAACCCCTAATCATAGCATTACATTTCGATGGATCCATCGAATTTCAATCAACGAAATGGCCATTCTATGGAATGGTATTTCGATGGAACAAATGCAATGGTTTGGTATTAGATAAATTGTCATTCGATGGAATGACTGGATACCCATGAAACGATGTATAAATAACCAATCCTAGCAACCCCAAAAACGGAGACTGGTGCGTCATGCGGCACTGCCAGCTCTCCCAGCTGTGCGATATGAATGTTAAACAGGACTGGGGCCGGGGTCCACCCGCCTTAGCACAAGACGCCAAGACACAAAAAAAGCAAGCGATCTGTCATTCCACCCGTGCGTTCCGGTCTGCTTTGTGTGGGGTTGTGACATCAAAAGCCCCGAAACCTTACTGCTCAACATTAAAAATCGACTTTTGAGTAACCTTGAAATTGTATCTATTCACCTACCATGAAAGATCCCGGAAAATCGTGACTCCTATTACTTTCATGGTAGACATGTCTAGAGTCACCCGAGAGCCCACCCTCAGCTTGCCACTCATATAGCACATATATAATGTACACTGTGGCGTTCTCTGTCCCCGATATCCCAATGCTCCCTCTTTGCTGCGCATCAGGGTTGTTTCTCCTTATTAGCTCTTTAATCCCATCCCTTTTAAAGAGACTTCAACCTCTCAGTCCTCCAAGACACAGCGGTAGCCCACCTGTCATGAAGCTATAGCCTTGAATTTAAAAGAATGCCACTGTCACAGGTCTTCCCTTGGATACCTTATAACCGGGGGAGGAGGGGCAACATTTGTCTCTCCAGATGTTTTGGACTACAACTCCATCTAGCCCTAGGAAGCATAGTCCATGGTGATGGATCATGAGGGTCATAGTGTGCAGAATATCTGCAAAGATGCAGGTTGCAGACTCTTGCCTTGCGACGACATATCAAATCCCTAAGTGTTTTTTTTGCTCTTTTTCTTTCTCTCTTCGTCTGGGTGTTGTCCATAATAAAATTAATGTGCACATTCATTATCTAGTCTAAACTGTGCTATGGCATGTACCACTTACCACCCTCAAGGAATTATGTGTGTGTAGTTGCTGTAATATCAGGTGAAAGGATGTTTTCAAGCCTTTTTAAAACCACCATCATTTTGCTGATGTATATATACATATATGTATATAGCCATTTTAGCCACAGGTTTAGAATGACAAGGTGTCTGCTAACAAAGTGACCGTTTTTGACACATTCCCAGTGCCTTATAACACAATGAAACTGGTGTGCAGCATTGGCCCCCTACTTTGGGATTTGTGCCCAGTAGGTGATATCGCGGCTCGGAAACTTTAAAAAAAAAGTTGGCACACTGGAAAATTAGAAGGAATACAGGTCTACCTCTCGAGTTTCTCCCAGTAGTTCAGTTACTCCAGATAGAATGAAGACACAGTACATGCCAATCGTCTTGTGTAACCCACTCTACGCTGTCTGCGAAAACTGCCGCCATGCGCGGTCTGCCATCTGCTCACGTTTCGAAGATAGGGTTATGCTATCATCCCAAGTCCGTAACTTGGTGTTCAGTGCCCCGCGGCAGACGACTTATCACAAGTTACCTTAATGTGGCACTATGAACCCATGCGAGTTTTGATGGCATGAGGGTAACGGAACCCTTTTTCCTGTTCATTGACAGATACAGACCTTGGCACGTATATAGTGAAGCTTTATAATGACAGTGAAATAGATGCTGGAGTCTGAATCTGGTACATCCTGGAACAGTGTGTACGATCACAAAGACCGATCGTGCTCAAACATAAAAGAAAAAAGAGCTCCGGGGTCTTTCCATTGTTCCTACGTCACGCCGATCTTTGTGCGCATTGGTGTTCATGTTTGTTGGCTTGTGTCCTGAAAGCTTCCCTCCTGTGTAGTGGCCTTACTTTGGCCACAGCTTCATGGTAAAGGTCAAAGCATAGTAACATAACAAGGCTGCAAGTCTGTCGGTGCATACAGAAGGACAGACATCGTGACATCCGCTGCCTACCTACCCTGTTTGGTCACACATCCATCTCCGCCTTTCACATAGTCCAATGATGACATCCTTCTTAGGGAGCTTTGGCCATTCTCGATCACTATAGAAGGTCAAACACCAATATACTTCGATAGCCTACTTCCAAGTAAGGCATTGCCCAATCTTACCACCGCCCAGTCTCACTGCAAACTAAAATAAAGTCCAGTAGGACGTGACATCGAACAAACTCTTAATACTAACCTTTTTGACGTTAAGGTGGCAGGACTTTTTCATTTTATTTTACCAGATGGACCACTCCATTACCTGACCTTCTGTTACCAGCAACATTCACTTTTATAAACACTCGATTCTTGCCTATGCCAATCTTGCCTCAGCCTTGGTGACCCCAGAATTAACATTCTGGCATTTGCCCTGGAGTACAAAGTCTAGTGACGCCTTGGCAAATAAGCCGCCAAACTGCCAGAATTGCCCAAGCACACTCTTGAGCCCTTCACTCATCCAACATTACATTGTGTACGAACTTACAATTCTCCAAATCTGCCTTGGGAACACAATCCAAATATCAGAACGCTTAAGGCCTCCTCGGTTCAGGAAATAACCAACCCACCTCCCACATCTGTGCCACCTCGTGTTGTAGCATCTACTTCCCGCTTTCACGTCCTATTACTTTCCCCTCGCTCCCTTTCCTTCTTCCAGCAGACTAAGCTCTGCATACCCCTAGCACGGGCACAGGATGCCATTCCACAGGCAAGCCTATGTGCTCTGATATGACTATGCGGCTGATTTGGCGCAGTATAAAAGTATATCAACAAAACATATTAAATGATTGGGGATAACCAGGACTCTTGTGCAACACCAACTCATGTCTCCTCGCTCCAGTCAGTCCAGAAGTGCAATCCTTATTCTTTCAGTTGAAATTGATTACACACCTTCGTATCCGTTTCAAAGAAAAATTGTGCAATGGTTGTAGGAGGCCCTGGTCGATGCATGCCTGCGCACATTGTACCAAATGCAAGACTCCAAAAAGCACAGAATAGGGCATATACAACGAGGATAGACAACAAGGGTCCTTGCCCTCTTAACTGTTCCATCATATGGCTTCTTGGGGAAATCACAGTTCCACCGTCACTGAGCAGATCATAAAACCACAGAAAGCTATTAGCTGCGATGATCTCTGAAGAATTAGATCTTCATCTAGAGAGAATGATCAGGACACCGATTATTAACGCTGCTGCCAGTTCTTGTTGGTTGGCAGTTTAAGTCACTGTGAGAAGTAGGCCCACAGCACAGTTACAGTCAGCCTCATCTTTCTCCTAATGCACCCATTTAAGGCTGGTCTTAGAAGCCTTCACAAATCTTATAACATTCCACCTGGGCCCATAGGAACCTGACCGGAGAACTGAAGAGGGACCTAGAGTTCAGTGTCCATCATCTTCAGGATCACATGCGGTCTACCTGACAGGGAGAGGCTGGCCCTGGAGGAGGGAGGATACACCTTTAATGCGCTGTAGTATTTGACAAAGTAATAAAAAGTGCAACGAACATAGGGATTAAACTTGAAGGTCTATGTCAGATTCAGAATTGCACGAAACGTCACGACTTCACATGAAGCAGTGTTCCTGGAGTGATCAGTTGGCATGGAAAAATAAGACCCATGGGTTGCAGCGCCTTAATCTATACTGGCTCCAACGTCATGTCCGGCACGTAGAGACGTCGAGTTTAATCGATGCAGAGCTGCGCTGCCCCCTCTGATGGCGGAAGCGTTTCCAAAGAGCAGCCGCAGTGGGAGATAACTATCACAGATGAGGAATCCGGGGGAGGGAGGAACCCATCAGAAAAACACAGACACAAGAGCAGTTTTTTTCTGGATCCATTTCCAGACAATCATAGAGGCCATGACTCTATTCTGATGTGTCCTAGTCACACATATATGAATGCCCAGTCTTCCATGGGGGGGAGGAGCTCAGAGTGGGCGTGTCTCAAAGGGAAGGACTAGATCAATCAGCTGCTGGAGTGCCCGGGTGCCTTGCAGGTAAACTGCAACAGCTTTAGCTGTGGCAGGATCCCCATGACACACTACTCAGCAGATGGATATTGTAGGATGGCCTGCCACCAGTCTGGGCCGCGAGGCAGGAGCCGAAGAGTCTTCTCTTGTGCCTTCACTGCTCCTTATTAGCTTCCACAGCCACTGAATATTACACAAGTGCAACGATGCAGAAAATTAACAGGAGAGTTAAAAAGCAAATTATGTTTTGCAATTAACAGCAAAGAACGAAGAGAAAACAAGATGGAGAATCTGAATGAATGTGTTCAGGGCTGTGGCATGGTGTGGCTCCATAGTCACATTGGACGATGGACGGAAGTGGTCCTACTTGGTCACTCATTTAAACAGGACATTATTGAAGGGCATCAGATTTACATGTAACATGACAGCTTACAACTCATCTAGCACCGACTGCCAAATCATTCTGATTCACCGTGGAGAGCACTCTCTGCTTCGTAAAACATATCAACAAAAAGGCCCAAACCGCCTGATAGCAGCTAACAGTCCTATGAAAACTGAAACTCTTTCTTCCATCCAAGGACGTCTGAATCAAAGTTCAGGCTCTGGTAATTGATGGGGGGAAAGCACCTGGCCTCACTTAAGATGGCCCTACACAACACGGCATGACTTAAAGGGAAACAAGAAATTCAGCTACATCCCCACCCCCCCCCCCATTTTAAGGGAGATTCACTGAATTCCCATCCCAGACAGAATGCTCTTTAAGACTGTCTGCATTACCTAAAAAGGCAGCCACCGCTCGCACGCTTGTCTCCCTAGCCACAAAACTCTGTAGGTTCGGTGGATCACGCTCTCTTGGAGCCAGGCCATCGCTAGGCTCAAGACAATACTGGTGAGCACATGTTGTTGCTATGCCCTGTCTAACCGGAACACCATCCGGTGGCCATAGGAATGCGCCAACGCTCTTGCAGTCCAGGAGGGAACTGAAGGCCTTACTCTACAATAACTAGGTGCCAGCTACGCCCCTTCTGTTCCTGCTTCACCTCTCAACCCCTTGGCTGACACACGGGCTCGGACCATATTGCTGCACCAAGAGCCTGAAACCGCACCACCCCCTACCCCCCCCCCTCCCCCCCGAGACATTGAATCACTCAATTCTTTTAAAAACAAACTTTAAGCATTTTTATTCTGATAGTCACAGGCACCGTGTAGAGGGTGGTAACTATTCTACACTTCAAGATTTTGTATTTATGTCCTTTGTGTGTATATGTCCTTATGACTTCGAACAGCAGACAGCGCCCGTATGCCTCTGGGCCTTTGGTGTGCGGCATAAATGTAAAAGGACTGGCATATATTGCAATAGGGTAATGCCTGAACCAAATATGCAAAATGCTAGTGTCGGACAGTTTTTTGGGTCAAGGTGGGACACTCTGTTGGCCCCGGTGGGCCAATTTGATAAGTTACTTCACCATGCGGCTACTAGTTTTGACCAGTGTTAACTGAATAAATATTCTTTAAAATGCACAATTTGGATCACATTTGATCAACCCCTCCCTCCCTCCTTGGGTGCTACTCAGTCACAAAAGGAATGAATTGCCTTTTGCAACGGTGGGCCACTTTTTCATTGGTGCCCGAGACAACTGTATGCCCCAGTCTGACCCTGCTACATATTGCAACTCCCCCTCTGTCTCGTATCTTACCCCGACGACATGTAGCGTGCTCTGCCGCTAGCAGCTAAGTACACACGATATACATCCCCAAATACAAATACTTGTGAAGTTTAAACAAAGTCTAAGGCATCTGTCTACTCTATTCTGCAACACTAAAAGACAGAATACGCGATACCCATGTGAAGAGAAGTAAACAGCAGAGGTTTGACGTAGCAACCTTATATTGTGTGGCTTTCCTCACTGAAAAGCGGGCCCAGGAGCAGAAATTGAGACGCGTTGTGCGTGCCACAGGTCCGAAACAGGAGCTCACGTCATAAAACGTAATCATAAAAATGCTACACCATTTGCCATAATTATGCTGACATGCCACAATCAACTCTTGCCCCCAGCTGGGGTGGCCGCTTCGGGCTGGGGTCAGCCGAGGGACATCTGGGTAAGTAAGACCCATGCGCCGCTGTAACCTGGTAATTCAGGCCCTGCAAACTTGGGAAAGCGATGAAATCTTAAGCTTCCATGACTGCACCGGGATGGCGCTCAACTGGGAAGGGGGAGCTTGCTAACAAGAACAAGAAACTCAAGAGGCTGAGCCAATGCACAAACAACATGCAAAGAAAATTAAAACTCCGCTCTCAAGCCGTATAAGGCGAGGTTGTACCAAAACCGGAGACATCATCAAGAAAATTCCAGAAGGCAAAGCGTACAATAGAAACTGCACGCTATAAAAAGAAAAATATGGGCCAGTGGCATCATTGGTACATTACAAGCGAATTAAGATGAGGCTTGGGTTTAAGAGGCGTAAACACAAACATACCGGCCATGGCAGGGTAGGAGTGCCAGACGGAAAGGCCTCTTTTGGAGAGTTAAGAGTTGGAGCCTTCTGAATTAGCAGAAGGGAACGAGAGAGGGCAAAGATATTAAAAGGAAAAAGATCGTAGCCTCCATGCGGGTCGACACGACGCGGGAGCCACAACAGGCCGCACAAGCAGCAATGGCCCCGCCATGGTGGCGGTGAGGCAGGAACCCAGAGGACCTGAATAACAATTGCATTTCATTGAGGGTCAACTTCTGAACCCACCAGAAAATTGAATCAGCAACTGATCTAGATCCACTGGCTCAAATATCCAGGGTCAAAGTGGCTTTACATCATTACTTCCCTGTCGTCTTGCTCGAAGGCCCACTTTGCCCAACCGCGCCACGCTGCGCTGAAGTGGAGCCGACACTGAGCTACTGCGGTTAGCAGCCATGTTCAAGTGACCCCTGGGGAGGGGCAAAGGCAGGACTTGACCACCACTCCTGGAAAGTCATTGATCCGGCTGTCTTCCAAGCGCCGAAGTTCCATGTGCTCGCGCGGGGCTATGGGATTTCAAACACGAGGATCCCGCGAGGCTGCCATGCATCAGACGACCCTTGAAATAAGGATGCTTTCGGCGAATCATCTACTGACAGGGATATGCGACATGAGGCATATCAGTTTTATACTATCAAGATAATTGGTTTCAAGCAGGCATTTGAGAGAAAATATAAATCAAACGAATATATAAACTGCTGCTTTGTTATTTACGTTTCATGGCAGGAATGCCACATGGACAGAAAATAGCAGTGCTTTTTGTTCTATAGAGTACTTTGACTTTGACTGTGTTGAAACATCAATAGCCTATGTTATCTAATGCTATAAAATGCTTCCTTTGAAAACACTGAAGCAGGCTCAATGGCAGAAAAAGGTCGAGGCGCAGTGTGCCCCCGAGAACGCAGCTTCTTACCTTATTCAGACAGCTTGAAAATTCCCAAGTGGAAGGATTAGGAACTACACGACAGGCCATTATCTAGTACTTTATATATAGATATAATGTCAGAAGATGCGGCACGACAACACACACATTCAGTGTCAGGGTCCATGTACAGTGCTTGGATGCCCACTAGGATTACAGAGGCGTAGCCATGATTGTCTAACAAGTAGGCTGATGGAGTTGGGTCCACCAAAGTGACATTAACATCTGTAAATGCCCACACAGCGCTGCTAAGTGGGCATTTACAGATTGTGGGTGGGCCCTTGGCCGCTCAGGCCCTTCCCTCTATGTAGGAAAGGGGGAGGCTGGGATAGGCCAGTTGTGTTGAGGCGTATCCTGTTAGAGGTACCAACCTCTGGGCACGGAAGGAATTGGGCCAGAACATTACGGACCTGTGCTGTCTTGTTGGAGCGTCCGCGCGCCGTTCCATGTAGAGCCGCAGCCAGCATCCTCTATTGCGGTCACTCCATTACTGACATCTTGCACCACCCACGCCACTGACTTTACCGCCTCTCCAACCTGCTACCTCTGCCACTGCATGTGGAGAGGGGTTTGGGTGAGAAGCAGTTTCTCCATTTCCAGCACTACCTCTGGGCAAATCTACCCATTTCGCTACAGGCACAGCCTTAATCTTCTGAAAAGCGTCATGCCCTCTTACAGCTCAAGTGTGCCCACGTGAATTGTATAACGGTGATCAGAAATTAATCTGAAATAGAGGAGCCCCGGAGTGAAAGGGGCTCGTTGGTCCAGATATCAGAGGGATTAGTATTTTAAATGATATAGAGGCCAGCCGCGCCATCCAGCAGTTATCATTTTGTCACTGGGCCTCCCTGGTGAAATTGGGCAAATGCTTCATTCGCACCAATCGTAGCTGGCATTACCAGGTCTGTACTTAAAAACGTATCAAGCGGAATGGTCATTCTTTGCATGTTGTGAAGGGCAGAATGTACAGTTTAAACACGGAGGCAGCGCAGCACGAAGAGCAAACTACCTGGCCAGAAAAACTGCAAAATCTCCTAGCCTGCCCAGAGGTCCACTCCAGCCTGCAGCGAGCTTCACAACCCCACCAGGAGCCTGCTGCGAGATACCCATAGCCACCATACTCACGCCTCCCAGGAGCATACCCAATCGACCAGGAGCTGGTTTCCACCTGTAGAGCCCACACAACTACCAGGAGCCTGCTCAGACTGCAAATGGCCTCCCCGACCCAACAAGAGACAGCTAGAGCCTGCATGGCACCGCTCCAAATGAACGAGAGGCTGATGCATCCTGGGGGCGTCTACCCAGTCCAACAGAAGGCTGCTCCAGCTAGACTGAGCCTCGCCAGCTCCCCAGCAGCCTGCTGCAGTCTGCAATGGGACTCCTCAACACCACCAGGAGCCAGCTCAAACTGCAAATGGCCTCCCGACCCAACAAGAAACAGCTAGAGCCTGTAAGGCGCCTCCCCAAATGAACGAGAGGCTGATGCATCCTGGGGGCATCTACCCAGCCCAACAGAAGGCTGCCCCAGCTAGACTGAGCCTCGCCAGCTCCCCAGCAGCCTGCCTCAGTCTGCAATGGGACTCCTCAAAACCACCAGGAGACTGCTCCAAACTGCAAGTACCATTGCTAACGTCCCCCCCACGCTCCCCCACAAAGAGCCATCTCCAGACCACACGGAGTCACTTAAACCCACCAGGAGCCTGATCAAACTGCAAATGGCCTCCCTGACCCAACAAGAAACAGCTAGAGCCTGCAAGGCGCCTCCCCAAATGAACTAGAGCCTGGTGTATCCTGCAGACTCCCCCACCCCATCCCAAGAGCCAGCTCCAGACTGCAAGGAGTCACTCCAACCAACCAGGAGCAAACAGGACTCCCTTACCAAGCAGAGGCCTGCTCCAGTTTTCTGCAGTGAGACTCCCGGCCGACCAGAATCAAGTGCCAGCCTCGGAGGAGCATACCTAACTGGCCAGAAGCCTGCATCCACCTGTAAAGCCTACAACACCATCAGGAGCCTGTCCAAACTGCAAATGGCCTCCCGACCCAACACGAGCCAGCTAGAGCATGCAAGGCACCGCTCCAAATGAACTAGAGGCTGATGAATCCTGGGGGACGCCTCCCAGTCCAACAGAAGTCTGCTCCAGCTAGACTGAGCCTCGCCAGCTCCCCAGCAGCCTGCAGCAGTCTGCAATGGGACTCCTCAAAACCACCAGGAGACTGCTCCAAACTGCAAGTACCATTGCTAACGTCCCCCCACGCTCACCCACCAAGAGCCATCTCCAGACCACAAGGAGTCACTTAAACCCACCAGGAGCATAATCAAACTGCAAATGGCCTCCCTGACCCAACAAGAAACAGCTAGAGCCTGCAAGGCGCCTCTCCAAATGAACTAGAGCCCGATGCATCCTGCAGACTTCCCCCACCCCATCCCAAGAGCCAGCTCCAGACTGCACGGAGCCATTCCAACCCACCAAAGGCAAACAGGACTCCCTTACCAAGCATAGGCTTGCTCCAGCCTGCTGAAGTGAGACTTCCAGCCGACCAGAGGAGTCTGCAATGGGACTCCTCAAAACCACCGGGAGCCAGCTCAAACTACAAAGGGCCTCCCCGACCAAACAAGAAGCAGCTAGAGCCTGCATAGCACAGCAACAAATGAACTAGAGGCTGATGCATCCTGGTGGCGTCTACCCAGTCCAACAGAAGCCTGCTCCAGCTAGACTGAGCCTCACCAGCTCCCCAGCAGCCAGCTGCAGTCTGCAATGGGACTCCTCAAAACCACCAGGCGACTGCTCCAAACTGCAAGTACCATTGCTAACCTCCCCCCCACGCTCCCCCACCAAGAGCTATCTCCAGACCGCAAGGAGTCACAACCCACCAGGAGCCTTCTCCGGTCTGCAGTGAAACTCCCCCACCCACCAGAATGAAGTGCCAGCCTTCGAGGAGCATACCCAGCCAACCAGGATACTGCTTCAAACTGTAAATAGCATTCTTAACCCACCAAGGGCCACCTCCAGCCTTCAAGGAGCCTCTACAAATGAATTGGAGCCGATGCGGCCAGTAGACGCCTACCCAATCCAATATACACCCCAATAAACTCAATATAATCATGCAAGCAGCTATCAAACAGGGCTGATGGGAGCTAGTACTCTACTCTGAGTCTGGATTGTGTGATTGGGTCAGACAAGGGATGAGTAAGAATAAGAATCTTTTTAAAATATTAGACGGAAGGTGATAGTGGCTATTTGCCCTGGGGCCCATGCCGGCCCTTGATAGACCTGTCCAAAACCTACAAGAAGTCTGCTTCATAATACAAGGAGACCACCCCAGCCTACCTCACCAAGTCTCCATGACAGCTTGCAAGTTGGCCCCACAACGTACCCGGAGGGCAACCTGGCCTCCAAAAAAGCCTTGTAACCCACTAGGAGCACAGCCCAGTCTGAATGGAAGCTCCTCAACCAATCGGGAGAGCACCCAAGCCCGAAAGGGGGGACCCAGCAGGAGTTCACTCAAGCCGGTAATAGGCTCTCCAGAAGCACATCCTAGACTAGGAATCTCCTTAACCCATCAGGAGCACATTCTGTCCTGAAACTATGCGCTTAACCCCACCAGGAGCCTCACCCTTGAGCCCCTCAACCGCCCAGGAGCACACCCCAGACTGGAAGGAAGATCCTGCACCCACTGAGAGTCCTCTCTAACATGAGGGTAAGCTCTTCAACCCAGGAGCACACCCAGCTGAACTTCAACCCATCAGGAGCCCACATATGCCTAAAAGGAGGCTCTTCAACCCAACAGGAATTAGACTGCAGCCTGAAGAGAGGATACTCCACCCACCAGGCGCCTGCTCAATTTCACCATGACCCCATCCCAGGCTCACAGCTCAACGGAAGACTGCCCGGGACCCTGGCATAATCCCCAGCTTCTTCTCAGAAGTGGTGGTGGGATCAAGCACCAATTTGGGTTGCTCCAATTCACACCAACCCAGAGTTCAGATGTCCCTGTGACAATGAAATGTGGTTTACGGGTCTGGGCTTTCCTTTAGGGAACCAGAGGGATTAAGGGAGATGTAGTTCTGCCCTTCTAGTTCTATGGGGCAACACTGTGTGGGGTGGCTGGGGGTGAGGTTCTTTTGTGGAGTGGATATCATGTGAGCCATGTGCCTGCTAGGAGGAGGGAGTGCTGCGGAGGTGACCCAGAGGGTTTTAGGATCACCCGACTAGGCACTCCGATTCCCAGCAAGGACCTCGTCACAGATGCGAACACCGGACACAGGACAGAGACGAGGGGAGGGAGAGAGGAGCACATACGCAATGGAACTGTGATGTTACGGATCCTGGGGAGTATAGGGAACACTATGATGAATGTACTATGAGTGAGGGATCACAGAGATGCATTGACTATGCATGGTGGAGGCATGGAACTCATGGACTATGAGCACAGGGTGCATAGGGATCCATCGACTATGAGGGGAGGGTGGCATGGGGGGTCATGGGCTATGTGCTGTGATGTAACTGGAGCTCGCATTTGGGCATGCTCTTGGTCCTGTAAGAGAGAGGAAAGGCTTGTAACTAGTGGTGAGAAGAAGGGGAGGCGAGATGTGAAACCTGTGTGAGAAACGTGTTGTACCAAAGCTCGGAATTAAGTCAGGGTTCTTTGTGGTCAGAGCAGAAATGGCCTCCTGTGGGTTGGGTTTTAACTGGCCAAGCACTATGAGGCACCACTTTCCGATATGTCTCCAGAGGCCCCGGCTGAATTTTTGTTGGGGGGCAGGGAGGGTAGTTGTAATGAATTCTCCGGAATCGCAGTCATCATCTCAGGGTGACTAAAACACCCTCAAACTACAATCCATCCACCACCAATCCACAGCCTTACCACCAAAAGGGACGATATTAGCAGTCATTTTAAATAGGTGCATAACTGTGTAGCCCCCACAATGCACACTGCATCACCTATCAACCATTTCATAGTACCCCGTTGTACCGGAAATGAGCCCAATATCACTGACTCCTCCTCGGGATTTGGCAATGTGTGCAAATAATGCTGGGAGCATGTGCTAATAGCTTATATTTTGTGGTACACACCACCATTGGTAGTGCAGTCCATATTTTGTACATGCATATTTATGTTGTGAGCCATCAATCAGGGCTGCAAAGGCATACTGGATCCCAGAACCCATCAAACACCTGTAGCATCTCTCCACTCCCACCCCCCCCATCACAAGCGCTGGTTCTCTGAAGCGGCTGATGCATTTTGCAGCACAATACAAAACACCAAAAATTTAAATAACCATTCCAACAGAAAACAATCACCTATTAATTTAACAGAGTCTCCTGTACATGTCCCAAGAGCTTGGGAGGCCCCAAACGATAGAACAATTATGCTCCATCAAAAAGGCAAGCAAGACAAGAATCGTTGGGCCGCGTAGAGGGCTCTAAAGGTACTATACTTCCCAATGATCTAGTTCGTGCCCCAAATCCTTCAGAAGCGTCCTGCTATGGGTGAGATTTCCAGATAAACCACTTTAGTATTGGAACCTTTGGTGTTGAATTTCTATTGGTCCGGCAACAAACGCCTTAGCCAGGAGCATGTTAACTGACCCAATACACGGTAGCACCTTAGCACACACTGAACTGCCCTCTGATAGCCCCGCATGGCTAAAAACAAAGGTGTTCAAGAAGGAGAGATCCCTGTGTCTTCTGGTGCACTCACCAGTACCACACGCAACAGTGGAAAATCGCAACTGCACACGCCAGTCCTTCCTTGTGCAAGTCTGGAAGACCATGTAGAGAAAGTCCCAAGTCTTGAACTGGGGGCATTATTTGCAGACACATACACTTCTCTCCGACCAATTGACTGCTTACCAAGTCAGGGGGCGCTCCAGTAAAGACACGTTGGCTGGAAAAAGCATCCCAGTTTCACTTGGGACTCAAAATAATAGTAACAACTTTCACCCTGCTTCCCTCTAAAGGTTGGAAGAATGAGTACTGGGTCTGCTGAGTAGTAAAGGTTTAGTTACAAAATGTGCAGATGACCTGGACACTAGAAAAATCAGGCACCTCCTTCATTCCAACAACGCCAAATATCTCTTAAAGACTCTTGTCTTCTCTAAACTGGCCTATTGTGACAGCATATTCTTTGGTCTCCCCAACTATGCTCTCTGTCCCATTGGCAAGATCATTAACTTCGATTCCAGACTATCTTTGACCTCCCTCACTTCATACCTACTTCCTATACGTTACTAGGCTGGATGGTTGACGATGCAAAATAGGGCTAGATTTAAATGCTTTCTCCTGGTTCACAAATCTATCCATGGTAAGGCACCACTGCATCTATCCTCCTCTATCCAACTCTACAGGCCTTTTCGTAATTACTGCTCTTCCTTCTCGACTACCCTTGTGGCTCCTCCCCCTCCCTGTGCTTCCTCTCATTTCTGCTGCTTCTCGCTTGTTGCACCACTTGCATTAAATTCTCCTCCTTTGGAAATCTGAGAAATAGTCCACACTGATTTATTCAAAGCCAAATTAAAAGCCTACCTCCTCGCCTCCGAGTTACCCTCTTAACCTACCCCTCACCTGCCTTCTAGCTAACATGTTTCCCTCACCTCTAACCTGCCCTCACTTTCTCTGCCGCCACTCTAGCACTTCACCCATCATGGTCACATCCCTAACACAGCTGGTTCGTACCGCCTTCATGCACTTAAAAATGTCTCATGTTGATTGTCCTTAAGCTATGTAAATGGACCCATGTATTGTCCCCCGTGACTGTTCCATTTACTCCCCACAACAAGCTCACCCCATTATAAGAAGCCCACTGCAAGCCATCAAATCTGACATCTTATCTATTGTACGTTCTTTTGCGATCTAAAGAGCATTATTCTTCCCTGTACATAAATAAAGAATGTCTGACTCCTGAGAATGGTGATAAAAACAAGATGGCAACTGAAGACATCACACTGGGCATACTAGTCATTAATCATATGACGCCTACACGGGCAACTGTTGAGCAGCTCCCGGGGCAGCTATGCATCAATTGCAAGGAAACTGAGCGATTGGCATGGCCTGGTTTAGAAGCAACATTCAGATCTCTATAAAAGATGAGATATTTGCAGTCCTGTTGTCTGTGGACAAACAGAAGTAACTTTATATCGTAAATAAAAATCAAGCCATGAAGGCCTGTAATCCAGAGGCAAATCCCTGCAATCGCTGGAAATGAAATGGAGCCGCTCGAGATCACCCAGCCATGAATATTTACCACACTCAGGCTTTGCTGCTCTCGATCTGGGTTCCATTTTGCAAATTAAAAAGGCAGTGCTTGCATGGGGAGCTTAGGGCTGAGCGCCCTGGTGCCGGGCGGTGCCCGTGGCTCGGTATTAAGAGCTCTCCTTACACTTCTGCTGGCCCACTTCGCTTCTTAGTTAAAGTGGTGGCTCCAACATGGCTGCGAGCAGAGGACGGAGGTCACGACCCCTACTATCCTCCCTGCCTTGCACAAATAAATAAAGCTAGCAAGGCAAGCGGCTTTTGAACAGGGGAGGGACTTAAATATGCCTTTATTTCATATGCTCGGGGTTTCGGATCCTTAACAATATTAGGCAGCGACAGCGGCGGCGAGGGCAAGGAAACACAGGCTGCATGAGATACAATGAAGCCATCAGTGGGGGAGGATCCTGGATCCAACAGGGAAATTGGACGATGTGCAACGAGGCTAGCAGGCTAGTAGCACCCGACTTGGCTACCCCAGCCCTACTGGCCTTTTATCACCGAGGACTTTGGTAACTGCAGATCTCCCTTTTCTGCAATGGGCCAGTCGACAAGCGCGTTCTAAGTGAATTATCTCATGGTCATTTACTTTGCTGAAATTATGTCGCAGCTTTTTCTTTTAATGGGGGGAGGCCCCTCTATACCCACCAACCCCCCCCCCCCTCACCTATCCTTCCCCCATATCCCTCAATCTACACATCCCTTTTTTCTTAGGTAATTTTGGCTGCCTAAATGACCACGATGTAATTTACTTCACGGGGACAGCAGTGTGGCGGGGCAGTGAAATCATGTGGTACTGCACGTTTAGCCCCTACAGAAATGTATATGGGAAGGATCAGTATGTCCACCTTTACAATGCACTTTACTCTTAACACTACAATATAAACAAAACAAAAAACACCTTTCAGAATAATTACAAAATGTGAAAAATACAAGATAAAAACACGCTAAATCCTTGCACATACAAAATAGTTCACATAACATTTCCCCTTAAACCCTAAAATTAAAACAACCCTACCTTTTACTAAAGTAAGGTTAAAGTAAACTTTAGTTTTGGTTACAATAACCTCCCCACCTCTAAGATATTGCACTATATGCATTTTACTCTCGCCTAACATTATATATATATCAGCTCTTGGCAGAGTGGGGGAACTAACAATAGTTTTCATGTGCAGTGTTCTCGCAACCTCGAGTAATCGCACTCATACGTCTCGCTAGGAACAGAAATAAACGTTAAAATACTGTTTGAGACTAATTCCGGTGTCACTACCATCTGAGCCCTCATCTTCCAATTTACAAATAGAAAAGGCGGCCACCATTTTTGTTAACCACTTCTTTGTACTCGTCGGAAAATTACAACATTGCCTGAGTTACCTCAGCTTACGGCGGGTTCTACTATGTCTCAACCTCTTGCTGAAATTGCAAATGAGCAAAAATGGTTGTGAGTTTTCAAGCACTCCTACACTATATGCGCACAGGCTGCTATACATTTTCCGGTTCCACGTGCTTTCCCCAGGGCAACTTTAATCGTTTATACTTTAGCCGTGGTCACTTTGAACGCATTTTCTTTCCCTCCCCCCAAAGCCGCATCTAACCCAACCCTACCACCTCACCCTGCCACCCAACACCCCCCAATTCCCCACCTCAATCACACTACACATTTATATTTTTCTTTTAACGTTTGATCAAAACAGCTGTGGTGAAAGCTACACGGTTGGGGGCGTGGCTTGGTGCCGGGGAGTATGCCGCATAACCGCACTGCTCCGACCCGTCAACTCTCTAACTATAACATTTTAGCTACTTACCGCCTTCTTTTCTGGAATTTCTTCCGCTGCCCACACTCAGAGTTGATGCCTGCCAACTCTGCTGTGCTCCGTGGCTACTGTGTTTCCTCACGCCAGACTCCATCGGCGAAGGAAAACGAGCACTCTCTGCTCCGGCCTTCAGCCGCCTCATGTGTGCCAATGTTAGGTGTCGCGTGTGACGCAACGGGCTGGCTCCGGCCTGGTCGGCTCGTCGGCTTCGCTCTTGTGTGGTGCGCGACCACTTGCCTCTTATAATTACTACAACTGAACTGCCAGCTTAAAGCTAAGTGTTTCTTCCTCCTTCTCGCTGACTTTTGCTGCAACACTTGAAGTTATGCCCGGATATGATAATTTTACCTTAATAAGCACGTTGTGTTCCGACTGCTTACTCTCAATAATTTAAACACTTTTCTGAGAGGAGTTCTACTGCTGCGCCTTACACCTTCTGAATGTTGCTTCCCGGATGTTTTAAGGCCCTTCTTCCGCAATTGCATTGTTCTCTGGTGCATTACCTGTTGCAGCTGCACTTGGATACTACTTTAATATCCCTACTAAAATGTTACATTGAATTCCGAGGACTTGAATTCTTTTTTTGCAGCATTACATTCATATTTCTTAACCTGTCGTCATTTTCACTTTTCTTTTTCTTGGACAGCACTACTGGCACCTTCTATATGCCTCATATTGAACATTACAATTGGACTGGGTTTTCAAAGCCCTTAAGGCTCAGGCCTTTACGCTTGGTCACTTTGTGGACTCTTCTACACCAGTGCTCTACCACCGCTTTTATTCAGCTCCATTTTCACAGCGGCCAATCTTGCCTACCTTATCTGCTCTCATGGCTACTGGTAAAGGCGATCAAAAATGACAGCCCAGCACCAAGGATTCAATCCCTCCTTCGGCCTATCTCCAAAAACCTAAAAGTTATTCGCAGCCACCGCTCTCTCCTGCTGATCCGGCTATTGAGGCTATTTTACAAGAGATCAGAGCTCTAAAACCCTTCATTGAAACCACTAACCAGAAGTTGCAAGAACTTGATGACAGGTGGAAGGGTTTTGAAAGTAGAATGGATGAAATGGAGAGAAGAGTTGGTTTTGTAGAGGATGTCACCCAAGAGTGGTATCGCTTGAAAAAACAATCAAAGATGTGCAAAGACCCACCGAGGAGTTGGAGAACAGAAGTAGATGAAATAATCGGTGCGTCGCTGGTCTACCTGAGGGATCTAAAGGGTCCGATCCCATATCATTCCTACAGAATATGCGGCCAGTCCTGCTTTGCATTCAACCAGATATTTCACTCAATATCCAGCATGCCCATCGCTTTGGTCCAGTCAGAAGCTCCTCATCATCTCATCAACCTCCTCGTATGCTGATATTCTATCTTCCTGAATTTACTCTCCAATCTCGAAGGTTAAGGAGAGGAACCCCCTCAGACGGAGGGCAGCAGAGTTCATATCACGCAAGATGTGGCAAGAAAATCACTGCTCAACGCCGTAAGGAATTTCTGTCTTTTTGCCCAGCCTTGAAAAAGCTTAAGGTGAGATATGGCCTTTTTCATCCTTGCTCATTTAAAATAACGCATGATAGGCGAACAGCCATTTTCGATGATCCTGAAGAATTGAAGGCCTTCATTCACCCCATAAAAACCCCATAAAACTGAAGGCATGGATACATCGCTTCCCTCAGAGTCACCCTCTACCTCAGGATGTTGACCCTCTTCTGCATTCAGCGGTTTAGTTGAACTAATTCTATGCATTATTGTTACCAACTCTTGTTCTGTATATTTGATGGGTCGGGTGTGGTTTTGTGACCCATCTCCTATAGAGGACTGTGCGTGGGTTTTTTATGGTCCCGGTGGTGTCACCTACTCCCTTTACATTTTTCCCTGTTTTCTCAATTTTTTAGCCTGATCCTACAGGTTTCCCAAATGTCTTATGTGTTTTGCTACCTGGAATAGTGTTTTTCTCCCCCTTAGTTGTAAACACTCCTTAACTAAGATCAAGCCTTCCTTCCCTTCCCCTTTATCCTCATGTAAATTCCTTCTGTGTTTGGTCTTCACTTTGAAGCCATTTAGTTCGCAATTGCATGTTTTTGAATCTGAATTTGAATTTATGGTGCATTATTCTCTGGATTATTCTCATTTTGTACTGTGTTTTGGTTCATATGTTGCAGTTCTCTTCACCTATATTTATATGCTGCTATGGTTTTTCCCACCTTAATAAACTTAAACCATCTCTAGCATGTGCATAGGAGACTCACTTGTCTCTTCCTGTAGCCATGATCTTAAATCATTCTAGATTATATATGTTATTGCTAGCCCTGCTGCGGACAAGTAAAATGGTGTTGCTATTCTATCAGCAAAAAATTGTCCTTCAAAATATTAGCACAGGATGCTGACACCAATGGGCGTTGGGCTTGGGTTAGACTTCTGATTGGCTCTGATTCTCTATCTATTAGGAATGTTTATGGTCCCACTCTTCCTGACCCTGGTTTCTGGGATTCTATCAAACCAATTATTCTTAGTTCTGGCCTCAACAACCTCATTCTGTGTGGTGATGTTAATCAGGTACGGGATCCCTTTTTTAGACAGGAAATCCAAGTGTATTTTCAAAAGCTCCAAGTCCCATAAGGCCTTTGCGCGCTGTCTAGCTGAGACTGGCCTTGTCGACACTTGGAGGCTTTCTCATCCAACTCACTTAGAAAACATCTTCTACTCATCCCCTCACAACACTCTTTCACGTCTTGATTATATTTTTGCATCAAAATCTCACTGGTACCATCATTGTCTCCACTATTTCTAACATCATAATTTCCAATAATACCCCTGTCTCTATTACATTTAACCTTGCTGATATCAAAAAGTCACCTTCCCGTTGGAGATTTACAATAGTTTGTTACAAGATCAACAGTTTATCCAATCATTTAATTCCTTTCAACAACAGTATTTTGCTGAAAGCCTAGACCGTGACACTTCAGTAGTTACTAATCGGGATGCCTTCAAAGCAACGTTACATGGTCATGTCATCGCTTACTCTTGTAAGAAAAGAAAACTACATAAAGCACATCTCGATGACTTGTATCTCCAGCTTTCCGATGCTGAAAAACAATTTTATCGGTCTCTCTTGGATGTTAATCTTCATTCGGTCCTTTCATTGCGCTTTAAGATAAATAAAGAACTCACTGAAATGGCCACTGATGTGCTGTTGAAATATAAAACCAAAATATACCAGACCTCCAACAAGGCTGGCAAATCCCTTGCTCATACCTTAAGTCCAAAAAGGAAGACACGTTTATCTTGCGCATTAAGGATAAATCTGGCACCTTCATGACTAATTCAAATGATATTCTAAACTGCTTCAAACAATTTTACTCAGAGTTATATAACCCCGAGACTTCTATTTCTCTTAGTCGCATTGACTCTTTTTTTTAAATAAGTTCAATAGAGTATCATATCCTCAGACTAATCTTGCCCATTTAGATGGAGAGGTTACACTTCTTGAGATTAATCGTGCTATTAAGGGATTGAGCAGAGGGAAGACCCCCGGTCCTGATGGACTTTCAATTGAATTTTTCACCACATTGTTCGTTCCCTCTCTCCCAGGTTAAAGACACTATACTCCTATTTCGCATCTCTGCAAAGCTCGTCTGGTTCCTTCTCCAAAGCACTTCTTATTCTTTTCCCCAAATCTGATAAAGATCCCAATCTTCCCAATAATTACAGACCAATCCCCCTCATTAACGCAGAAAGCAATATTTTTGCCAAGGTTCTGGCCAACAGGATTGAATCTTCTCTACCCGCCTTGATTAGGTCTGATCAGGTCGGCTATGTGAAGGGTAGGAACCTTTTCAGAAATGCCAGGCTTCTACTGAATGCTCTACACATGATATTGAAGGATAAAAAGGTAAATCTAGGTGTCATGATGCCTACCCCCGGGCATCCGGATCGAGTCCATCAGCCCCTGGAGCAGGCATCCAGATACTCATTAAAACACCAACAGCCCCGGCTGGGGGCTGTTTGGATTCAGTCCTGGCACCTTGGGCGCCAGGCTCATCATAGAAATCAGACCATGCTGCAAATGAGTCCAAGCCAATGTCAGGCCTGGATGGGACTATTTTATTACATGGACTATTTTTTACTCGGGTGTGGTTCTGGGGATTTTCTTACCTGGGACTACTTCGCAGGCTATTTAAACCACGCCCAAACAGCAGCTCATGCTACGTGTTATTCTTCATCCAGCAGCGTAACGCTCACCGTGTCTGCAAGTCAGCATCCAGTCTTCTGCCACGCCCGCCTCGAATCCGGAGCTCCTAGACAAAAGGAAAAGAAAGGAGAAGAGGTTAGATCACGGACATTATTTGATTCTTTACCTGATTCCGGACCCAGCACATCTCCGAGCCTGGAAAGGACATTATTTCAGCACGCGTCGCTTCGCCAGCAGCAGTGCCACGTTATACTCACCAGTCCACCGCATCTTTCAACTCGCCGCTGCCTCCATCATTTTCTTCGTCGAAACCCAGCACCTGGGGGGAAAACAAAAGGAATAACAAGGTGAGCCGAGAAAACCGACAAAGACAATCTCTTTGCCACCATAGGCATACCTGCTTTACCACCAGAGGTATTACCCTTTAATTTGCTGCATCTTTCTATGCCGCACCTATAAAGGGAGAGAAAACAGCAAGTTAAACTCATGCAACTTTTACCGGACAGTGTTTGGTAATACAGACTGTTACCTGAACACCATCAGCTGCCTCCAGGCAATATTCTTTTGGACCCAGCTGCAATCTAACGAGGGGATGGAAAAAGAGTGAACATCGGACATATTGAACTCTTTGAACTTTATAGACACTAGAGTCAATATTCCTCCGGAACTCCTCCAGCACCTTCAAACCAGTGAAGTTGCTGGTATCTACGCGCCCCTGCATGCCATGCAGGATGGAGAGCTCATCCTTTAAAAACATAAGGTGAGGTTACCAAGAGGGGATATCGGAGGTGATTAGTGGGGAGAACGAGAACAGTTGGGGGGGCCATCACTAAAGTCCACGGGTGGCTAAATCCCTTTCTCCACTTGCATGAGAATACTTCTACGAGTCCAGCAGACAAGATTAGGTGGGCCAGTCCAGACTGTCATCTCTTCACTACGCATCACGTTGGTGGAGACCGCAGCTGACTGGGTCCGATCGATGCCCCTGTGGGAACCAGGTGAGCGTAACACTAGGCTATGCTGCTGATGCACTTGATGCTGAAAAAGGCTTTGATCAAATCAACTGGGATTTTATGTTTCAAACTCTTCATTGACATGGATGTGGGGAAAATGTTATATCCCTCTTTAGACCCGGTGAGAGTCCAGCAGAATGCAACACTTATTCTGATTGGCTCCCGCTGGGTCGTTACCTGGCCGTGAATCCTTTGATTCTCGGCCAGGATTCCAGCCGCCTTGTCCTCGGCGGGGGCGGGGCAGCCCCTCAGCCAATGAGGAGGTTCGAAGCGGGGCCATCCCCGCTCCGAGCCTCCCCACAGCTGAGAGGCTGCCTTCGCCCCCGCCGGGGAATTGGGTAAGGCTTTTTTTAATAGTTTGTTTTCCCTTTCCTCGCTCCTCCCTCCTCCCTGCCTTCCCCATCTCACACCACTTACCTTCTTGCTCCTTCATCCCCGATGGGGGACAATGGCAGCCTCCAGCCGTGTGGAGAGTCGGAGCAGGGTCATCCCCACTCAGCGCCTCCACACGGCTGGAGGCTTCCATCGCCCCGAGCCGGGGAGGCAGGTACATTTTTTTTATTTTTTACTTTTTTTCTTCTCCTTCCGCATATTGCTTAATTAAACATCTTTATTCGTGCCCTACATTTTCTATCTTTATTAATGGTCTATCCTCATCCTTCTTCCCTTTGCTAAGAGGCATCAGGCAGGGCTGCCCTCTCTCCCCCATTCTTTACATTCTTTCTCTAGAACCTCTATTAGAACTCATTGATCAGATGGAAACATCCCTGGAATCCCATATGGAACATCCAGTACTAAAATTGCTGCGGATGCTGATGACATTTTGATTCTTATTAAAAATCCCAAGCTTCATCTTCCCTATTCGCTATACAGACCGCGTCAGTTTTCCTTGGTCTCCGGCTACAAGCTTAACAGAGATAAGTCCAAGATTCTTCCTCTTAACTCCTTCTGCGTTAAGCATTTGGAGTTAAATGGTGTCAGGACTCAATTAAATATTTACGTCTACGATTTGCTTCTAGTGTGGTCAACACCGTAAAAATTAATGCAGAGTTACTAGTTAACAGACTCAAAGAACTCGCATTCAGTTAGTCACTCCTTTATCTATCCTGGTGGGGTCGTCTAGATACCATGAAAATGATGCTGTCCCCTATTATTTTATATTATCTGCAGCTACTCCCAGTCCCATTACCTTCCTCATTTTTCAAGTCCATTAATTAAATTCTTCTCAATTTCCTTTGGGGGTCAACGAAAGATCTTCATTTGATTGTGTGGGCGGGGGGATTTAAGGGAGTCAGCTATCCGGATTTTAAAATTACAATTATTCAGTCAATGCGTGTTTGGATGCTCTACAGCGTTTTGTGAACTGTACTCTTTTACCTGATGCCTCTAGACTGCTGCTCTTAACCATGGCTTCCGATGCCCAGCCGCAGAATTTTAGAAAGTTTTGTGTAATATGGATCATCCTACCACTAAATGGCCTGTGCAATCTAAATGAGAGTTGGACATTGGTGTTACCTTTGATGATAATACTTGGTCTCTACTGTTTACAAAGATTAGGGGTGTCTCCACCTCCGCTAACATTACGCAACACCTGTATTCATAGAGCCTTCATTCCTCCCCTGAAATTATCTAAATCAAAACCTGGTGCGGATCACAAGTGCTGGTCTTGAGGAGATGCCACTGCTTCCTATAAACACATGTTTTACGACTGTCCGTATGTACTCAGGTTTTGGAAAGAAGTGTGGCGATTTCTTCACTTCAATTTTACTGTCAATATCCCTCTCTCGTTTCTGAATGTTTTTCTGGGTAGTCATGCCATCAATAATGTTCATTTACAGGAATCAGCTAAGTTCTACGACCTCTTTATTGCTCTTGCCCTTAAGCTTGTCACTACCAATTGGGAAAACTTGCAAAATGTCTCCCTTAAGGCATAGTGGAACAACATGTGTCATGTGCAAAGAATGGAACACTGTATGGCCATTTACCTTGACGCCATTCTCAAATATAATGTTAAATGGTCTTATTTTATTCACAATTTGGAACACTTTAGCTTGACTTCCCATGGCTCTCGAGTTGTCCATTCATGCTCATGTGGATATTGCTTTACCATATTTTCTCCTTCAAATTTATTTGCACGTTTGTTCTTGACTTTTGCCTGAACTCAATTCCAATGTTTATAATGCAATGTTATATTATCCTTCTATTCCCTTCCTTCTTTTTGTTTTTAATGTCTGTCCCCTTGTCCGTTTCCCATGTCTGTTTATTAACTATGCATTTGTCTGTTTGATGCAGAGTTTGTAGCATATGGCTGTTACTTGACATCTTTAGAGTACTAGTTTGCCTGTTTTTCTTTTCGCAGCATTATATCTGACAGTTTTTGCTCAATTGTTTTTTCATTCACACTTGGAATATTTTCTGTCTATATGGTGATCTGTATGGTTTTGATCATGCTGTTCTTACCCTTTTTTATAATCTTAATAAAGATTATCAAACTGAGAAAACTGCACGGTTAAAATGCCAATGTGTAAAGTGGTTGCAATGAAAAGACGGTGTGAGAAACGTGATGGTGTTCTCGCACCTACTCCCCCGGGATCCTTTAGTCAGGTGGCCAGGGAAGGGCCATCGCTTTTGGATCCCGAACCTGGGGTGGACAAGCAACAGAGTATCCCCTGAGTGGAGGGTCACATGGAATTGGGAGGAGAACATCTGAGGGCGAGACACGGTATTCTCCCTTTTACCATTCCACCTCAAAACCCTTTCCCTCAGCTTTCATGGGGTATTTCCAAACCCATTCCATCTCCCCCTCCCCATTTGTAACAAATACTGGGATGAGGAAGAGGCAACTGGGAGCAGTGGAGATTTTCCATAGGAATACCATGGGGAGTGTAAGGGAAACCGGCTGTAGTTATGTTGCCCCATTGATAGAGTCAGGCATTTACTAATATCAGGATCAATTAAAGAGCAGAGAAAGACTTGACACCCAAGCACTCATACACAATGGAAATTGATTGAAAGGAATGCAGCAGGTGAATGTGATTGTGGGTATGCTGCTCAATACACCACCGTTAGATAATATACAAACTCAGGAGGTACATTCACACTGCGCAAAGGACTAAAAAGTAATGCTGCGAAGTTCGCAGATAGTTTATTGTATGACGAATCAGCTGTATTGATGTCAGCATAACACGTGTTTCAAGCTACGTGCTCTTCTTCTGAGGCTTAAATGCTCCTCGAAAATACATATCAATTGTTTTTATGGATGGTACCACATAATCTTTAATTTCTTATCTCTATATGTGCCTCGCGAGTGCAGGATGGATGGCACTAGCCTTTCAGCGTAACCAGCCGCTGTCAAGGAAGCCCTCTGAGTTTGTACATTTACTAATATCACCCACACCTGACTCCAGTTGACTGTTTTTCCAATTATAACAGGTATGGTTCTACATAGGTGAGAGAGCAAGTTGGGGGCGTTGTTTGGACCAGAGAAGCCAAGGAGCAGAGAGCAGCTGGATTGAAGGCCTAGAGGAGAACAGCGTGCCGAGTCACTGGCACTGTGTTTTTGAGGTGCTGCAGCGTAGTCAGGGAGCCGTGTCTGCAGAGGGCCGGAATGAAGCACCCTGCAGACTGCTATTGGCAGTCGGAACATTGCTCGTTCTCTTGGGACCTGTGACGGCACCAAGGGTGCCTGAGGGGCAGGTGGTGAGACCCTGACCTCCGGCCCACACAACCAGAAGGGACCGATTGTCACTGCGCTGCTGTCCGGTTGAGTCTCATGAACGTTGGAGAGAGAGCGAGGGAGAGAGAGAAAGAGAGAGACCTGGAAGCATGCGGCTGACTGAAGTGAATCAGGCACAAGGAATGCATAAAGCATTACGGAGAAGAAAAGAGGAAAGAAATGAAACTAGTAAAAGACAGATTGAAAGAAGAGTGACAAGATAAAGAGAAAGTAAGAGAAAGCAAGAAAAGCAGAGCGCGCAAGGGGTGCAAAGTGAAAGAACTCTAATAAAGAGAGCGCAAGCGACCCAAAATGAGAGAGAAGGGTGCAAGCTACCCAGCAGAGTAGAAAGTGTGCACAGGAAAGCTGGAGAAATTGCCAGTGTGCGCATAAAGTACAAAGAATGTGCAAGTGTGCACGGAGGAAGATAAAGAAGCTGCCAGTGTGAACAAGGAGCGGAAGGTGCAAGTGTGCAGGAGAAGGTAAGAAAGGTGCCAGTGGGTGCGAGAAAGAAGTCAAGAAAACAGAGGGGAACAAGAAGGGGTACAGAAAGCCCCTGAAGGTAAAAGGTTAAGAGCAGGAAATAAAAGAGAGGGGTTAAAGCTTGGAGTGGACACACTTAGGAGGAGCAAAGAGCCTGGCGTTTTGGAAAGTCTCTGATGCTACCCCTTGAAAGACCTGTATATGAAAGAAAGGTACATCCTGACAAACTGAACTAGTGTTTTAAAACCCAAGAGGGGCCTAAGCTTGGGGAAGGGAACACTTCCTGAGAGGCCTATCAAAGTGGAATCTTTATTTTCTGGTGTTACTGAAGGAATTGAAACTTGGACAAGGGAACCGCAAGGCATTAAGAGCAATGGCATGGATTGAACTATGAAGGTTCTATGAACAGTCCCTTTTGATTGAGCACATTCTTTTGAAGCTGGCCAATCCACACCTGGTGAGAAGACCCCCTGAAACCAGTACTGGTTTTCCTATTTTTGTTGAACCACCACTTTTTGCTTTTGAAAGACATTCCTAAAATATTTATATCAAAGAGTGAGCACAAGCATAGGTTTAGATACAGACAGGTTTTTATTTTGGATTTCTAGACTTCGACGACCCTTAGAAAAATCAGCTAAGGGAACCATCCCTTTAGTGTTTGGGCCAGTTAGGCATTACACCAACCCAAGGAACTCTAGTAAATAATAGTTTTGAAACCATTATCTTTGAGTCTGTGTCTCTCTTGATACCATGCCTGTTTCACAACAGAAAGCGCATTTCCAAATTGTTTATTTATTATTTAACAGCAGCTTAGTGCACCATGAAAGCGCAAAAGGCACCTTTCTTCTGGTCTTGAGAGTGATTGACTATAAGGTTGGGAAGAGTGTTCACCAGCTTATATATCAGCCCACTGAATGTGTTTTAATTTAACCAGGGTATCCAGAACATTTGAATTAAGCTTGTCCACTTGTTTTAATTTTAATTCTCTAAGATGCATTTTCTTCGAACTTAATAGACCCATATTTGGGCATAGGTCATCTACAAAACCTAACAATAATTCAGCCTGCATATCTTTAACATAAATTAAAAAATAAATATTTTTCCACTTGGGGTTAGTTTCCTGGTTGTGCTTCGCTATAATCCTTCTCTGCATGCAATTTCTTTCTTCATTGCACACTTCTGTCCTTCTGGTTAGCACCTGGATACCCTTCAGGGTCACAGTTGCGCTCTACAAATTCTTACACCGTAACATAACATACCATACCATAGTTGGGAGGCTGGTCTAGGTTCACATGTTCCTTTCAGGTCGTGGGAAACGACAAAGTGGGTGGATTGTATATGCACCAAATTGCCTGCAAACATCGTTTTCACTTTCCACCCATCGAAGTGTTTTAGAAATGATTGCAGCTATTCGTAATACCAATAGAAACTGGGGTTGCCAGACGAGATGACTATTCCAGTTCCTGGGCTTCCATTTACCAACGCTGTGTCTTCTGAAAGTTGTAGTAATCACCTGCTTCTTCGTAAATCTCTCAAAACATTATTATTCCACCAATGTATATTGTTGTATTGATTGAGCCAAGAGTTTTCTGCACTTTGATGCACTTTAATGTACCTGTAGTGCAATATAAATGCCTTTAGAAAATAGAAATAAAATGCGATTCCCTCCAATGGAACTAATTCCACTGAAGTACCAGATTACAAAGGCTTGTAAACACATCACTGAGTGCGATCTTTAAATGGAAGCAGAATATGTCTGTGTAGGGATCCCCTCCGATGCACCTGTGGGGAAAGCGATAGCCATACAGTCCCAGGGGAGGGGGGGCGTTCAACGATCGTGGGAAGGTAGGGGGGTCTTCAGACCCCTGCTTGAGAGCATTCTACCTTTGTGCCTATGAGTTATGACTAAATCCAAATGATTTCTGAAAGTGTCTGCGCTCCTCTCTGCAACATATGGAGACAAGGATGCGATTCTGCTCCCAAAAGCTGTGTTAAGAACGGATCATAACCCGCTTAAAGTCATCTTTGAGACAATAGGGCTCGCCTAAGGTGTTGGAGCAAATGGCAGGGTGGGTTTCAAAGATGCAATGTCCGTTTTCGAGAATAGCTTTCCTAACCATTTACCAAGAATGCCGATTCCTCGGGGAGAATGGAAGTAGGGCGTGAAAGGAGATGCCATGATAACTGATGGACAATGTGAAAAACCAGTTGCCCAATAAAGCTTCCCTCTCCGAGACAGAACAGAGATTTTGGGAGGAACTAATTGTACATATCGGGAAGGTGGCACCTCCACAAGAACTCAGGGACAAGTGTATTGCTATAGTGCACAGAGGACAGATCGGTATCGCACGCAGACTTGCTGAGACCAGATTATTATTGGCCCAGAATTGTCCTGGGTATTGAGAGAGAGCTGTGTGGGTGTGTGGGGTGTCTAATAAGGGTGTGTAGGTGAGGGCTCAGCCAATGATAGTTCCAGATGCTGCAGAACAGGTATGGAAAGATGTAACTCATGTTTTGGGTCAAGCTGAAATGGGTGACGGCTAAGGGCAGTTTATTAATGTGCTAGTGGAATCTCTCTTCCATTGAGCCAAGGAGCCATTTGCATTGGAACCGGTTCTCACACAATGATAAGGTAAGTCTGATTACATCTTTCCACAAGAGATTCTATCTAAAAGTGTATTCAGAGATAATGGACCACCGTTTGCTGTAGGAGCAATGGAAGAGTACTGGAGGCAGTGGGGTGGGAGACACAAAAGAACCACTCTCTATCACCTGGAGTCAAATGGGGTGGTGGGAAGGTTGAAAAGGGTCTCTGATGGAGGCCATAGCCATGGTGATAAGAAGGAGGCAGTCCGGGAAAGGTTTCATGTCGGCATTGGTCTCCCAACTCTCCAGGAAGGATCATTCCAGGGCCTGTCCTTCTTCGTTAGGGAGAGCACTGTGTGTTGCTGTGGATTTAGAGGAGGCAAGAGCTTGGTAAATCTTAGTTAAGAAGAGAACTAAGGTGTGAGCCGACAGTAGGAGGGGCATAAACGGTGTGATCAAAGAAGCGGGAGGCTATGTGAAAGTGAATAATGTATTGGTGAAAGAGGGAGGGTAAGCCTCTGTATGGGGCTCCGGTGCATGTTGTTAAGGTTTTGAGAGGTAGGGGATCAGATGTGGGATCTAAGCAGGGTGGTGAAAGTGAAGGGAAAACAGGTTTTTAGGGATGCACTCCCATGCTAATGTGGGGAACAGGACCATTGAGAAGTCGTGGGAGGCTGCAGGAGTCTTCAGACCCCAGCTTGAGGGCTTCCTGCCTTTGTGCCTGTGTGATGCGATTAAAGCTTAAATGACTTACCTGAAAGTATTGGCGTAACTCTTTACAACAGTTACAATAGCCAAGTAACATCTTTTTCCACGGTGCTCTTTGAAGAACTGTAGGCCGTTTAACCTTTTGGCTGCTGGATTCCTAGGGGAACTCAGTACGAGGGGTTAAACAAAAACATTTGTCAGAAGAACGGCCTTGCATGTGCCAAACACCCACCTCCTTACAAGTGGAAAGCAGCCGTCTTTGAACATGGATTTTCCACCGTACGCCGAAAAGGGCTCAAAATGAGGTTAATTTTGCGGAGGAAGGTTGGGGTTTTACATCAGGGCATGGGCGTGGAGAGGGAAAGACGACGGTGTAGAGGGATGGCTACCCCTTGAGGAGGATGGAGAGCCCTCTTTTTGTCATGTCGCTTTCATTTTACTGTTGGAATCCCACCGGATTAGGCAGAATTCCTAAGGGAACATTGAAAGACGCAGTTGGGAAAAAAAGGTTTCACAGGAAGGGCGGGGAAACTGCATAAAATTAAAGGGTCTGAGGGGATATAGACAGTGGGGGAAGGTGTGAGGCCCAAAAAGGAGGAGGGGTGCACTAACAGGTTACAGCAGACCCATTTACAGTATAAAACAGTAATGTGCAGATACTAAAAAGGGATTTAGTCGGGCAGAGTCGTAGGGGTGTAAAGATGTCATATGTCTGAAGGGCAACACCACACAGGTTAAGGAGATGCTATTTTACAGCTGATTTAAGACCCCAAACGTTGGCAGTGTTCCCGATTTCTGGGGGTCGGAAAAGTTGCAGTGGAAGGCACCAGTAATGTGAAGTTGCAGAAACGAGGCCTGGGGACCGAAGGCGTCGCTAGGGAGGACCTGGAGGTAGCGGGGGGGGGGGGGCAGGAGGCATAGGCCGAGGTCTTTTGGTTGTAGCCCCAGACAAAAGCTCAGGGGCTACAACAAAACGGCTGGCTAGCCCCGAGTCCCGACATTAGTGTAGCCCCTGATCTTTTACAGGCTTAGCAACACCCCTGCTGGGGACGAACAGGTTGAGAAATGAAGAGGGCAAGGGGGCGGCGCAAACAGGAAAGAACGTTTTGGAATTGGGAGGCAGACCCACTTCAACCAAGGATTCGGGAAGGAATCAGTTGTCTGGGTCGCACATGGTGCTACCCTGTCTAGTTTGTGGGAACGGGGATTGGTAGACAAGAGGAGGAGAGGGCTGGTCCTTAATCTCTCTCAGCAGGCTAAGGACCGGGCCAGCCTGAAGCATTAAAGCCTGCATCTGGTTTAATGATGCATATAATCACCAACTCCCACTGAACGATTTAATTTCCACAACACTGGCCCCGTAGTCAATACGATTTAATTTCCACAACACTAGCCCCGTACAGTCACTCATTCGTGTAAGCAAATGGCAGATCCCTAGCCAGCCTCACCCACACATCTCATGTTCAGCTATTGGTGCTAGAACATGTGATCCACCGTATGACGACAGCTCTAAGTCCCATGAGCTCAGCTTTACATCTTTCTCTGGGTTGATAAAAGGGGCACCATTTAATTGAGTTATAAGAACATCTATGGACCAAATCAGCGTGGACTGCTGCAGCAAACACGGTCAATGAACAGATCAGATCCTACTACGAGTTTGTTTTTAGCAACGTTCATGCAAATAACGGCCTTTGCACAGGTCTGATTCAGAGCAGTGTGCGAAAAATAGAGCACATGTATCCATCACGTGGAGGTATAGGCCATTTATTTATGATGAATACAAGTTGCCATTGTATCATATGCTGGTCTAGTCTTCTCGCTCTCACGCCTTTGTGCGTTCTTTGTTTTTTTTTCTGCTATTCTGCTCTCTTTCTGTCTCAGGGAGGGAGTCGCATTGTCAGGTGTGTGTTTGCTGGAGCAACCCCAGCCATTATACACAGCAGAGCAACCAGAGACGAAACACAGTTATCTTGAAGGAGCGCTGTGGGTTTTTTATGGTTAAAATTAGACTGAGAGCATCATCAAGGAAGGCATCCCCCAAGATGTTTAAGTGCCTGGTATTTGGAGAGGCAAAATGTCATCACATGTATCCTGCAGGAATGTCACCATCAAACTGAGGGCAAATCCTACATATGAGGAAGTCGAGGGAGACACAAATATTATCTGGTAGGCGGGTGATGGAGCTCTGACAGACCTTGGAAGGGACCAGTGGACCAGGCCAAAGGGTCTACAAGTGAGTTTGTAATTTTGTATTTGTTTAATTATTAGTCTTTGTTCATAATGAAACAAATGTGCAGGTTCAACAGCACTAACAACCTATCAGTGGCCTACCGGTAACACCGAACATTACCTTGGTGCTCCTAAAAGAAATAGATCATCTGAGCATGAAGAAGGACATTGGGAGAGATAATCTTGGGTGTGTTCTCAGGAAGCGCACCAAACATTATAAACTGGCTTTTTAAAAAGCATTACAATGTTAATTTCCAATGAGCACTTCTAGAATATGTTGTAGTCATAATATGAATGTTTCACTGGCCTTACCGAGCAAACTCATTATCAAAACCTGGTAAACCGTTAAAATTCCCAGATGGACAGTCTGGTAAACTCCTATTGGGTGCTTTCAAAGTACCCATTTGAGAAAGGGGATGGAACAAATAGCACTAGTAAAGGCAGAAAGAGCATGTTGGGACAATAAGAATGAGCACAATCTTTATATACGATAACTATGTTTGTAATAAAACGCTTGCACTATTAAGAATGAATGCAGACTGGGCTTGCAGCTCGTTTCTTTTTTCACAACAGTCACCCCAACACTATGATATGATTGGTTATTTATAACGCGCTTAATACCCAGAGGTGTCTAATTGTGGACCCGGGGATCGAACCTGTGTTGCTCCGTGTCATCTTGCTTCTGCGGCGAGCGCGTTGCCCCTGAGCTATCCCCCTGAGACTGATACCCCAGCACTAAAGAGTTTGAAATATGACAGACAACATCTCTCACAGAGGTATCGGCTGAGTATATCAGATGTTTTGGGCGCAAAAGTGCAGAGATGTGTAAAACAAATGCCCAGCTGCAAATAAAGAATAAAGCTATGTGTATCGGCTACTTTTATTCCCTATAAATAGGTAAATGCTCCCAGAAAATAAAACTAGGGAGTACAACTACACCCAACAAAAATAGTAAACAGACACATAGGAGCTTTCATCCGCAGAGCTCCATGGATAGGTTTGGGGCAGTAGTACAGATGGAGCTGCAGAAAGAAACTACTATTATTACTGCCTGATCTGAAAATAATAATGCATGAATATCTAGGAGGGAAGAAATATTTATTTGAAAACATTTGTTTTACAGTTAAAACATATTTGCCAGATTATAAAACACACCCATTGGGAATGAGACCTAAAAAATCAGTTTACTCCCAACTTTAAAAAAAATTGGGAGTACAATACTCTCACTCCAAAATCTTATCTGAAGCTCTTTGTCAGGTACCGAAATCAAACACGAAAGTAAGGGCGCGAGAAGAGGAGTCGGGAAAAGGAAGTGAAGGTAGGTATTGAATACAGCAGGAGCCGGGCTCCAAGAGCAGAATGCTTGACAGAACTTGCATTTCCGCTGAAGCATTTCGCACATTAGGCGCGCTCCCTAAGGTTTGGTGCCTGGGGTTCAGTGCTGACCAGATCGCATAAACCAGTAAGTAATGGGGATGGGGTTGAAACATGTTATTGGGGCAGGACCGGGGTCCACATGGTAAAGAGGTGGTTTTTTAATAGTTACTTTATATCACACCTTCACTATTTGGTGGCACAGGGGTATCAAATGTTTGCCCAGAATCACAAAATTGTAGCCAACTGGCGATGCCAGGATCAGAACCACAGCATTCCAAAAAGGCAGGCGCCACGCAAAACAATTCTGAACTTTAAAAGGGTTATCTCTCGAAGGATACAGAAAACATTCAGTATTAAAATCACAACATTTTTACACAAAATACAGTGTATGACTACATTTAAGAATAAAGATCCTGTAAAGATGGAATATGCAAGAAGTAACGTGGAAGTGTGTGCAACAAGTAACGTAAAATTCCACAGCTCCAGAGGAATAAAGTGAAAGCACGAAGTTCTGTTATTATTTTCTCCGGGACATTTATGACACTGCTATGCAGTCACTACTGCTACTTCCCTTACTGAATTACCATAGAGACGAGGACTGCAACCTTTGGCTCTACAGATGTTTGGACTACAATTCCCATCATCCCTAGCCAACATAGTCAATGATATGGGTTCCTTGATACCACAAACTGAACTTCCATGGGAAATGTTTGTTACCACAAGCTTTCTTCTTATTGCTTTCTTAGGTTAGCATTCGTTCTAACCCACTGCCTACCATTAGTCATCCCGACTTATACATATCCCCTCTGCTTAAATCTCATCTTAACTTCCCAGTTTGATAGTTCTCTGCATTCCTATCCTATTCCTTCCTCCCAGCCCCATACCACTTTTTGCTCTGTTTTCCTTCAGTCTTCTTCCACAGACTATGGTCCGGTTACCCTAAATGGGTAGGGTGACCAGATACAAAAAAAAGAAAACATACCTGTACAGGCCATAGACATAGAAGTAGGACTGCTGTAAAAACAAATACAACTGTCGTCCTACTTCTATGTCGCTGGACTTTTGCAGGGGGGGGGGATGTGCTCACAGGCACACTCTTCTCATTAGAGATGAGCGCCGGGGAGGGTGAGCCTGAGGGGGAAGAAATGGGGGCATGAAATGCTTTTCACGCCCCCATTCACGCAGGAAGAGTTGCACCGGGACCCGATTTCGGGATTGCGAAATGGGGTACCGGCAAAACCAGGGACTGTAGCCACACACCTTGCAAACTCCGGACGGGGTTTTTCAAATTTTAAAAATCTCGGCACCCCAGGACAGAGGGTCATTTTCCCAGACTGTCCCGGGAAGACCAGGACGTCTGGTGACCCTATAAATGGGGGTACAATAGATAATTTCCTAGGTAAAAGCACTGTAAAACTACTACAGCTGCGGATGGCACAGTATCACAGCTGTATAACTTATTACCACCACGTCCCTCTTCCTTTGCCCAGTAATGGGATGAGGAAGAGTAGGACTAGGAGTAATGAAGATTACTAGTATGTTATCAGTGAAACATAACATATGGAAACATGGGAGCCACGTTCTGGAACATTTGGAGAACTACAGGTTCCTGAATCCTGCCATAGAGAATGAAGTGTTGATCTAGAGATCACATGATCAGAGCAAACATGGCATAAGAAATGTCACATATGGATCTGCTGTGACAAGCAAACAATACTGACTTTACATCCCAAAAAGAGGAAACCACGTGCAGCTTCGTATAGTGCGCATTACTGGTCTGTGTTAGCATTTATCAATTGGCTGGTTACATTTTACAACCTAGATGGTATCATTTCAGGGATCGGGGTCCGAACCCCGCAAACAAAAGCAAGACGTTGTGGAGGGCAGTCATGAAGGCCACCCCATGCAAAGTCGGTCTCTGGCCGCCCATCTCCTTTGGGGGAGGAGGGGATCCTCGCACCCACTCCTCCTCCTACGCTTCCCTGATGCCACATTCCCCCCAACCCCCCACTTAAACCTCTCGGCCCCCGCTGCCTCTTCCAGTGCGTCGCGCACTTGCAGATCGAGAGCACCACAAACAGTAAATTATACAGATATTTTACAAGCCACATATATTTCAAGCCACAGAGATATTCTATATGGGAGAAAGTACTGTATGGTATTAGGCTAATGCGCGTCAGGAAGGGGTAACTAAATAAGAAACAGTTAAGGAGGTTAATGGTCCATCAAAGTCTATTTATTAATTGTTATGCCAAAAAACTGTCAACTGTTATGTTATAAAATGCTACTAAAACTTGAATTAGAAAAACAACAGAGGTTACGTGCTAACACGGTCACCAGCTCTACGGCGGTGGGTGTAACCGTAGAACCTCTTTGCTGGTGTGCAGATGATGCGCTGCAAGCAAATGTTCTATGCAGCTCTGTAAACTGCATTTAAGAGCCAGCTTTGTGATTTAAAGGAAGTGGCAACATGCAGATCGATTCCTGCCCTTCTGCACTGAGCCCCAACAGTGCAGTACCTAAACCTGCTCCCATAGACGCCTCCTTCGTTAGTTACCAAATGTTGAATGGATTGACAAAGGAAGGGAGATCAGAGAAGCAGGAAATGTTAGAAGCTGGTGCCATCATGAGTGAACTGTAACGTAATAAGAGCAGGGGGCTTCCAGTCAATATATCTAAAACATTACAGAGTGGTACATTTCAGAGTGGACCATAATATCGAAAAACACTGCAAACATTAATTAACTAAATAAAGGGTAGTGGGGTAAAGAGGTTAAAATGGGTCTGGATGGGGTTGGAGTGGCTTTATAAGGGTACAAAAACAGGAGGTTTGGTGGGAGGTCCCTGACCGTCCTGCCCAAATAAAAAAGTAAAAAAGTATTTGTCTGTATTTTGTCCACGAGGAAATTTACCGTTTTGTAATTGTGGTCGGTAAAATCACATATAACCGAGCAGGGTTCTGTGTGAAAACGTCCCCAGGAAAAGGTAGTCATGTGAAAAAGTAGTCAGCAAAAAAGTTGTTTAAAAATGTTTAGTCATTCAATGCAAGCAATGCAAAGTGTGAAAATGTTGCCAGTGATAAGGTCAACAAAAAAGCTATTTTTAAATACAGAAAGGTACAAGTCTGTAACCATAACAATGACTCAAACCACTATTAAAACATCTACAATCACTCTAACTTGATTCCTAAACCTTTCTCTAACTCTACTTAAACCCTTATTCTACTCTAAGCCTTTAAATAACACCAACACTTCAGTGCACTTAAGTATTTTATTTGCTTATCATGCAATACAAAACACAAAATAAAGAGAAAAATGGACAGTGAACCTAACTCCAACTCGTCACCAGCTTGCCAATAATTCCATAGACGTTGCCCTAACCCAAAGCCTTGTTATAATCATAGCCTTAGCCTAACCACAACTCTAAAATGCATCCTTAACGGGTAGGAAAGCTCAGCAGGTTAAGCACTCGCTGCTGCGATCTGTGTGTGATATGTGGGTCGCACGTTTGAATCCCAGCACAGTAGTTCATCCACCCGAGGTCAATATAATGAGTACCACATTGGATTGGATAATAATAATTTTATGATAATGTATGTAAAGCAATTTGAACAAAAGCACTATATGAATGACAATTTATTATTATAGCCCTAATGCTTACTGTAGAATGCACTAACAACCAACAACAACAACCAACGCCTCACCCACCTCGCCCAAGCCCACCATACCGGACTTCTCCTTCAGGGACGTCACTGAATCAGAAGTTATCAACTTACTAAAACATCTCAAACCCTCCACCTGTAAAGGCGATATTTGCCCACAAAAACTCATCAAAGACAGCGCAGACTGCTTTGCGCCGCTCTTTACAGCTTTCATCAATGCGTCTTTTAAAACAGGCATCATCCCAGCTAACCTCAAAGAGGCCTGGGTCCGGCCCCTCCTGAAAAAAACCTACTCTCGACCCCCTACAATCCAACAACTACAGACCAATAACCACAGTGCCATTCCTCCTGAAATTACTGGACAAAGCCGCACATTGTCAAATCCAACACTTTCTGGAAACCCACTCCATCCTCGGGACAAGGCAATCAGGCTTCCGGAAAGGACACGGCACAGAAACAGCTCTGGTGGATCTGAAGAGTCAGATCACCCAAATCAACTCTCAGCCGCTTTCGATCTGGTTGACCACAAGACCCTCACCTCACACCTCACACACTCAGCCAACTTTTCTAAAGAATCAGCTCTATGGGTCAACTCCTTCTTAGAGGGAAGAGCCATGAAAGTCTTCTCGGACATTGCCAATGCCACTCCCACGACAATCCATTGCGGGTTCCCTCAAGGATCCTGCACTGCACCCACACTTTACAACTTGTTCACTAAGCCCCTTTTTGACAAACTCGACTCATACGGTATCACGTACAGGAACTACGCGGACGACACACACGTACTTCTACCCCTCTCAGGATCATACCACGAAGATGCCAAGGCACTCCACACAATTTACTCCATCATCAAGGCATGGATGGCAGTTAATGGTCTCTGCCTCAATGGAGACAAGACTGAAATCATGATATTAGGTCAACAGAGCACGCTAGACAAACTGGACAAACTGTACACTAACTTCTCCATAGCAACTCCATCATCCCCGTATCCACAGCTGTAAAGACACTGGGAGTATACCTAGTCTCCTCACTATCTATGACCAGACAAGTCAGCACAATCACCTCCTCATCTGGGCATACCACCAAACTCATAAACGTCATCAAGCCATACCTCTCTAAACCCAACTGCCTCTCTATATCTAGAGCAACCATTGGATCCAAACTGGACTACTGCAATGCCCTCCTAGCAGGCACATCAGCAAAAAACCTAAACAGACTTCAAGTCACGCAGAACAATGCTCTCCGGGCAGCTCTTAGCATCCCAAGAAGGGAGCATATCTCCCATGCCAGACACTCAGCCCAGTGGCTCCCGGTCAACGAGCGGATCACACTAAAAATCCTCACCCTCACACACAAATGCCTCCCTCTCTCCGCCCCGTCCTATCTATCAGAGACCATCTCCAAACCCTCCTCCTCCCGTCCCACCAGGACGCAATACTCCAACCTACTCTACATCCCACGCATCAAAAAAGCCAAAGGCGGGGGCCTAAGTTTCCCGTACATTTCGCGACAAGACCTGGAACGCTCTTCCTGCAGACATTAGAGCGGAGAACTCACACGCGATTTTTTTGTAGCAAAGTGAAGACCTCTTTCCTTGCACAATGAGACACTTGCGAACCTATGTAAATATACTGCATTGCAAATTTGTACAAACATCATATTGCCACTGTAAATAATGTATTTTATGTAAATAATGTATCCTATGTCACTAAGATATGTCTGTAACAAGCGCCACGATGCCCACAGGCTGACGTGCGCTCTACAAATCTGAATAAATAAACAAATAACTAGGTTTATCCTAACCCCCATCCTATGCCAACATCACCAGCCCTCTCCAACCCCCCTATCCATTTCTTTAACACTTACCCAAAACCACTGTTCTATTATCCCTAGCCTTAACCCAAAACCAGGCAATCACAAGCCCACTAGCCCCTAGCAGTAATGCATTCATGCTATTTTCAGCTACATGTTTTGACTACTTTTTTCTTGCCGTCTTTTTCACTGCAGAGGTTTTTTCGCCACAATTCTTTTACAGACTACATTTTGTTGGCAACATTTTCACTGGATACCAAGAGTAGTGATACTGTTTTCTTATTAAAGGTCTGGGTTGTAATATAAAATGGTTTCTAGGCTTGTATACAGATATTTCATGATTCATGTATTGCATGCCATTGTAAGCATCAGGCTCTAGTCTGAGTGTGCTATGGAGCTACAGAACCCCAAAGTGACACATATTATACTCAATGTCTATCGCTTACATATGAAGGGTGAAACATCTAAACACTTTATCATACAATTTGTACTGTAATTGTGTGACCTCTTAGCAGGGGGTTATCTCATTTTACCTGCTTCCCCGAGACTCTGGTAGTGTGGAGGGGGCTGGAAGGGGACAACAAAAGGAAGATGGAAGGAGTAGCAGCTCTATGAATTATTTTTCCCAGCTTGCATATGTGTGCCTAATGCCTCCCCTTAGACATCCCCATATTCTGCTGTTCCAGGGGCACACTGCAGGGGGAGATTACGAAAGCTGACTTCCAAATTGCTGGAAGCTTTCAGCTCCTGTTTATAGCCAAAGAGAGGCTGGTAGGCTTAACACCAAGAGTTACCAGGAGCTACATTTGGCTCCCAAGGACTACTGGTGCCGTAAAAACACATGCAAGTTAAATTAACTCTATATGTTTGTGAATGTGTTCAAATTAGACAATTAAACCATAATCGGTCCTATGTGATGGACACAAACCTATAGTTGGTATCTCATGTGTGAGTTATATTTGCATTGTGCTATATAACAGCTCCTGGTGATGCCAGATACCCAACAGCTGCTTTGAGCTCCTGCTAATCAAATCCCTATTTCAACTCCTGCAAACACAACATAGAATTCTAGATAGGCACCCTCATGTCATCTCTGGGTTCTGATTGACCCATAGAAAATGTGAGCTTCACTCATGTTGCCTATCAGATGTCCCTCAAACACCCAGTGAAATATTTAACCCTTTGTTGTTACCCATCTAAAATCGCTATATATATATATAAAAGTGAAATTTGTGGATATGTGTGTGTGTCTGTTCGAAATGTTCAGCACACTTCCCAACATGCTACAAACCTGAAATGTGGCATGTGGGTAGAGTTCCATGGTGTAGACAATGTAAAAAGTAAAAAATATACATTTGTCTAATTTGTATTGTCTTTAAGCTGTCTACAATGCTTGGATATGTGTGTGTGTGTCTGTTCGAAATGTTCAGCATACTTCCCAACATGCTACACAACTGAAATGTAGCATGTTGGTAGGTTACATGGTGTAGACAATGTAACAGGTAGAAAATAGTTATTTCGGATTGTTTTTTTTTAAGCAGTCTGCAATGCTTGCCCCTGCCATGTGACTCTCTGTGCCGTAGTTCTGCCGTAGTTCTCCATTCATTGTTCCTAAAGTTCAGCAGTTCATGAACATTTCAGCAGTTCATTGTTCCAAACTTTCAACACCATCAGCATTCTGGCTGGTATTAGCCGGTACTCACTTTTGAAGTCATGCGGGTGACACAAAACAGTGCTTTTGTAATAATGTGGGTGACAAGAAACAGTGCATTTCTCTTCAATAGTGTCAGCAATGACGTTGTGTGTCACATCATGGCAAATGTGTCATGATAATTACAGGAACTTCATTTCCCACGGAGGCTGATGCATGTTTGCCATCTCAACAGTACGAAACCTACGTGCTTCAGCCAGACACGTACGGGACTATAATCTTACACACGTCAGCCTTACACGTACGGCACGTATGTTGATGTCGCTGCTGCCTCGGCTGTAGATCGGGAAACCGATAATGTTGCTGCGCAATCTCAATGCTCCAATTCTCTCTAGGAAAGTCAAACCTGTGTGTTTTGCATTGTGGTTTGTTTGAAATGTAGGCTTTTCCCCTCTCTCTTGGAAAGTCGAATCTGTGTGTTTTGCATTATGGTTTGCTTCAAATGAGGCTTTTCTCCCTCTCTCTAGGCAAGTCGAATCTGGGTTTTTTGCATTTGGGGTGTGCTTGAAAGGTAGGCTTTTCTCCCTCTCTCTAGGAAGTTCGAATCTGTATGTTTTGCATTGTGGTTTGCTTGAAATGTAGGCTTTTCTCCCTCTCTGTAGGAGGGAGGTATCTGTTTGTTTTGCATTGTGGTTTGCTTGAAATGTAGGCTTTTCTCCCTCTCTCTAGGAAAGTCGCATATGGGTGTTTCTGTAGTCTTTCCTTGTCACTGGCTCCCTTCCTCTCGTCCTCAAGCATTCCTTTGTGCACCCTCTTCTCAAAATGAAAGTGAACCTGCCCACCTGCACTTTTGCACATTCTCCTCCCTCGCCCTGAGCTTTCCCCTTCCTCCTGTCCTGCACTCCTATTCTTCCCCCTCTCCCATCATTTCTGTTACTGCACTTGCCCGCTACGAATTGTCTCCTGACCTAGTAGGAATGTTATTGTTTGTCTTATTTCCCTGTGCACCCCCACCCTTCATCTCCCCTCGTTGCCCCTCCCTTGCAGTGGAGTAACGTTGCTGAAAATGTTGGGGGGGACATGACAGCTCAAAAAAGATTCCCCAGCCAAATGAATGGGGACAAAATGGTGTGCCATGAAAGTTGGGGGGTGACAAACAACCCCGTCCCCCCTAAAATTACACCCATGCACCCTTGCATTCTTGTTACTGCACTTGCACGATTCGAATGTCGCAAGACCTAGTAGGATCGTTTTGTTTTATTTCTGTTCTCCCCTCATCCCCCTCCCTTGTCTTGATGTGCCCTGAAACACCTTATAAATAACCAATACATAAAAATAAATGAACTCAAAGTAGCTGGAATCGATTTACAGGATTCGTGCTTTTCTCATGATCACGGGTACACCTGCTAGTTGTATATATAATGTACATAACAAATACATGTTTCCATATAATTATAAAATGGTCTTGGGTATTATCCTTTTGAGAAAGCCATAGGGTACTTTGGGAGGTTAGGAAAATGTTGCTGTGTTTAGAAGAGTTACCATTTTTGAATATCTTCTATCAATATGTTGGCATTGTAGCAAATACAATCGGCAAGTGTGTGTAATGGTGCACAATGCCATCAAGATGCTCTCCTTTAAGATACGATAAACCATGGAGACTGTAGGTTTGAGTTTGCAACTAGCGAAACGGCTGGATAGGCGCAGACTCTCTTTTTTCCTTTTCCATGGATTTTTGGAGGAGTATAAAGCATCTGGACAGGAGGTAAAAGAAAACTGTGCGCCCCTGGCCATGGTCAACGACGCCCACCAGGTGCCCTTAGTCTTCAAGGCTCTTTAGAGGTATCTAGTAGTATCGCAAAGTTGTAATAAACATTTTACCACCGATTTATTTTTTTTAAAAGAGGGTTTTGTATGATTTGTACGTGAATTACATTGACTAATAATTGCTGGGTGGCGCAGATCATCTTGGGTGCTTATGTGACCCTATAGTGCCCGTACGGCCGCCGTGCAGTCTGTCGGTCACCTGGTTCGTTTTGCTGAGTGTTTTTCATTTTCTTCTGTTCCTCTGATCCTACTGCATGTTGGTTTATGCCAGATCATCTAGTGCAATGTTTTTCTTTGCACAGTAGACTTTTTATATATTTTCCCCCGACCCCGCTGCGCATGACTGAATAGGTGTGTGTGGGGTGTGTGTGGTGTGTGTGTGTGTTTTAGTGGCTGCAGAAGTTTTAGTACGTTTTGCAGGTTATTACTTCCGTTTGTCCCTCAACATATATGGAAATATTGATACTGTTTTTCCCCTTAAAATGGTGTATCTCGAGTTTAGCCAATATGATGTTCACACTTCCACGGCCCAGAGCCTAGGCGGGCGCAAAAAGACGGTTTGAAAATCAGATCCGACAATTTGGAGATAACATGGGCTAAATGGTGCAATTTTCAGGCTCTATGGAAAACCACATTAAAAAAATAGGAGAGAGAGAGAGATGTACGTATACCTACATATGTACAAACAATATCTATTTTAACATCACAAAGTCACAATAGAACCTTTACTCCCCCACAATATTTAGTTACAACTCTGTGTTGAGGATGTATTGTGACATATTCATCGTTGCTTTGTAACATTTGGCAAGACACCATTTTTTATTTTTTATGATTTTCTGGGATTACATCTTCTGTAATGGCGCCCTAATGCTGGTAATTCACGCTATATCATACATTCTCCATTTTGAAACTCCTTTTGAAGTAATGGTTTCAGTGAATTGCTTTTTGTAATGTGTTGTGCAGCAGAAGAGACCTCTGTCTTTTGCTATGGAACGCGCATGTAGGGGTATCTGTGCAGTAACATGAAAATGTCTAATGAAAAGTGGCAAAGTTGCTTTTTGCTGTAGCATGTGTTGCGTGATGTCGATTGTAAAGGGGAACTAAAGAGAAGTAAGACTTGTGGGTGCTTTGGAGTGTGTGTGGTCTCGCTGAAGTACAGGAGAAGTATATTTGTTCATTTTCCATCCTCTTCAAACTGCTTATCTTGATGCAAGAAACCAAACAGCGGCAAGGCAAAATGAAGATTGAATTAAACAGTGACTGTAATCGCATGGAAAACACAGGACTCTTATGTAATGTCCGCGACAATGAGAACACAGAGCAAAGCTTCTACTGTAACTGAAAGGGCAGGACTGCGCTTATGTGTGCACCGGGGACATGTTACGAACAACCACAGTCAACTCTCTGCTGTGTTACGCACATGTCACATAGTGTTAACAAAAATAGAAATGGAGTTCGAAATTCGATAGATGATTCTCAAGGGATTTGGGTACACACATGTTGTGCATGCTAAAAATGCCACATACACTGTATACAGATTGGGCAGATAAAAAGGGGGGTCCCCCATGCGCACATATGGTAGATTGTGACAAATGTGTGATTTAAGGGGTGGGAGAGGGTGTACCTTCGTTAACATCCACTTTGCATATGCATAATGGGTCTGTCTGGAAGGTGGTAATGGCAGGGGCACCACAAAACCTGGAGAGACCAAGACGCAGGAGGACCAGCCCAATGGTCATCAAAACAGGCCTCTTGTTCCTGGAGGCATCCTGGCCTAAGGCAAATCTAGCCTAAGGCAAATCTGGGAGAGGGCTCATCAGCAGTTGCAAATCAAAGTGGTGCACTTTCACCAAAGTTTCAGACCAATTTCAGGGAAACATGTTTAATTGTGTTTGCATGAACATTTGGACTTGCACCGGGTGTGCTCCTTTGGGGAATAAGTTGCTCTTGTGATTCTGAATTGTGATTGGTACAAATTACATGCGATGCGTGTGTTTGAGAATCAACATGTGTGCACTTTAAATGCACATTTTCGATAATTGCCTGCAGTATGTACTTCGTGCCCATGTGTGTTACAATCGTTTGCCATGAACAGTGTAGCAACGCGTTTCTGCACCTTATGGTGTACACTAACAGCGCAGGAAAGCGTGTTTGTATGTGTACATGCACGAAATATACATACATGACACTCCCTCTGAAAGGGCAAAAACTCATTTTCGCTTTTTTTGAACAAGACACCCGTTCAGGGTCGCATGGCAACAATGATGAAAAGTGTAGCTGATCCTTTTGTTAAATGTGATCTTATGTAAAACACCATCAACAAACGTGTTCAAACAGCAAGTTTTTAAGTATAACATCCTGGATCAGTGCAATGTTGACATGTGTAAGCAGAAGTGACTAAATTAGCGCTAAGCCAAGTTTCAAATGCTAAATGGTAAAATGCATTTTGTTTCAATATATGTTTTTCTTTTTTCATTTATAAAGTGCACTAAACCCGGGGGCATCAAGGCGACTGTACCAGTAAAGTGCGATGCAAGCTACGCTACAGTGTTGCAGGACGGCATTGGTATCCGTTGTTTTTTGAGCGCAGAGCTAGCTCCGGGAAGCAACGGAGCGCTTTACAATGGTGGGGGGAGCAGGCATTCAAATATATCTTTCTATAAACGTGGGGAAAGGTACTAAGGGCCTGATTCCCAAAGTGCTTTTCGGTGGGAACATTCCATTTGGGATTTGTGAATCAGGTCCAACATATTGGGATTCCTTTTTATTATTTATTTTATGTATTACCTTTATTACACGTCCAAACCCTGGGGTATCACAGCGAGGTTACAGACAGCTTGACAATAATTGGTCAGGAGACGTTACAACATATATACAGTAATGCAGAAAATGTACAATGAGCATCTATACAACACGTGGGATCCTTTTACTTGAATGGATCTTTCACGCCGGTCCCATGGAGAGTGTGGCTGAAGGCCCCTGTGCCTGAAAAATACCACTGAGCGCTTCTGACTTAATCAACCCCCAGCATATATGTATTACTAGATTTTAAAAATGTGATGGAAAATAGAAGGCCATATATTGACCTAAAAATAACGGATTCTCAGCATTTTGGCATACAGCAGTAATACTATGAACCTACTGCAGTCACCAGCTGCCTTGTAAAAAGTCTGCAATCTGTTTTACATTTTGAAGGGTTACAGTCTGCTGTTGATCGGTGAAAGGGCATTGTGATCTGCTCCCCCCTGTTACCCCCCCCCCGATTACTTGTAGATACCTTGCTGCCAAATAATCCCCCTCCCCACCCCCGCTCCGTTGTTCGCTCTCTGCTTCTGCTCCCCTCACTGTGTCGGTCCGTCTATGACTTGAAAGCGCTCCGTTGCTTCCCGAGGCTCGGCCCACGCTCAATAAATAGGCCAATAATAGTGATATGAATAACCGGCGTCACAGGCAGCAGTCCCCGGTGTGCAGCTGCCAGGGACATCGTCAGCAGCAGGAAGTGGCGGGCCCAGAAGCGGGCTTCAAGCAGGTGCGGACTGACAGTGAGTGGGACATGGCGCCATGATGACATAAGACCAGCACTTGGAGGCTGTCGCCCTGGGGCTGTCCAAAGCTGCACGAGGCTACTAATATTAACGCTGTCCCCAGCATTCACGCGCCAATACCTGCTCTCTCTTCCCCCTACCCCCCCCAACCATCCCTTCCCTCGATACATAGCCCATTCAGCCAGCGTGGGCCTCGTGGGGGGGATGTGTTTGCGCAATAGCAACCATTCTCAATACGTTTTCTTCTTGGCCGGCCGGTTACATCCATCTACAAAGGGAATGACCGCAGTTTGCGGGGAAAAAGGCTGGCTAGCGGTCTTATTAAATGTTTATTTTTTTCGCCTTTTTGATTTTTTTTTCAAGAGCCCCAGATGTGCAGATCAAAAAGAGAGCACCGGCTAAAAATTAAAACCGATATCTGGGGCTTTTGTTCTCAAGCATTGTTGCCTAGCTAATTATTAAAGCATGTTATTTCGTCAAAACGCGAACAGGATGAGTCTGATGAGTTATTGGAAAGGTCGAATGGGGGGCTATGAATCCCGTGTCTTTCTGCGCGAGATGAAACAAACAGGCAGAGAACTCCCCCTTTCTGTCATAGTAAACACTGAGTAATGGGGCGGCCGCAATGTAGGGCGGCGAGGCCATAACTCTACTGTACTCGCGCTGGAGCGCCTCTAAGCAGCCCATTGGGCGGGCGGGCGGCCCAGAGGAGGAGCTGGCCAGACATTGCAACCTTTCACTCCTTAGCCCTTTCACCTTGCAAGGAATGTTTCGCTTTGATGTCTCCAAGAGGCTATGTTTTATGGAGCACAATAATGGCTCCCATATATTATTTATCTACCCCCCTCGCCCCGCCACCCACCTTAACTTGCTGCACCCTCATTTCACTCTACACATAGCACATCTCCATATACTCATTGCTAACAGCAACACCATGTCCCTTGAAATGGCCTTTGCTGAGCATATGCACTTTAAACATAATCTACTAGATGCCCATACCTTACTAAAAACGTATCCCATTTTGGTAGAATTTCTGATTTTGGAGAAGGTGGTGTCACAGAGTGGGTGGCGGGCCAACACACATGGGCACGAGCGTAGAGTGGTCCGTAGATTTTCTAGGTCTCATGCAGAGAATGTGTTTCCAACGTCCCCTTCCTCTTGGCCTCGACCCACTCATCTATTCTCAAGCAATTTTCACAAAGCCCAAGCACTTCCACAGATGGACGGTCTCAGTCTTGGGGCGGGATGCAATGGACGGCCTAAGGCTTGGGTCGGGATGCAATGGGGGGTCCAAGGCTTGGGTCGGGATGCAATGGGGGGTCCAAGGCTTGGGTCGGGATGCAAAAGGCGGTCCAAGGCTTGGGTCGGGATGCAATAGGCGGTCCAAGGCTTGGGTCGGGATGCAATAGGTGGTCCAAGGCTTGGGTCGGGATGCAATAGGTGGTCCAAGGCTTGGGTCGGGATGCAATGGGCAGTCCAAGGCTTGGATCGAGATGCAATGGGCGGTCCAAGGCTTGGGTCAGGATGCAATGGATGGTCCAAGGCTTTGGTCGGGATGCAATGGACGGTCTAAGTCTTGGGGCGGGATGCAATGGACGGTCCAAGGCTTGGGTCGGGATGCAATAGGCGGTCCAAGGTTTGGGTCGGGATGCAGTAAGCAGTCCAAGGCTTGGTTGCGATACAATGGGCGGTCCAAGGCTTGGGTCAGGATGCAATGGGCGGTCCAAGGCATGGGTCGGTGGGTTTAGTCTTTAAAGCCTTTACAGTCCTTGATTCCAACAGAAAAATAAAATCTTCTCTGGACCTGACCAAATTGTTTCCGGGGGAATTTACTTATGCAAGGACGATGCAATCTCAGGCACAAATCAACAGACAGGAGCAGTGTATAATGGAACTCTACTGTGTCTTCCCCAAAGTCCCTGTAATGTGAAGTGTCAATTCTTCCGGGGTCCTGCAACAGGGGGATGGGGTCTTACATGAACCTCCCACTTCTTTCCTGGACTCAAGAGACCTGCATGTCAGGGCCAGAGCGCCCACATGTGGCTACACCTTCAGCCTAGGCAGCCGCAGGAGGAAGGAATTCCATCGCCAAGAAAGGCTGAATATCTTTCACCGAGGACTGGGCCACTAGGAGCTGGTCTACGGGTAGGGTGTGGTATTGTACTTCCCCACTCTGTCTGGTTGACCTGCCGCTGTTTCCCAAACACCACACTTTTCATTGCATTTTCGCCATGCCAGTCTCATTCCATAGGGAACTCTTACTATGGTCTCTCTTTTAATTCTCCTACTCTTCTGATTGCCGTTTCTAGCATATCTTTGACTATTCTTGAGGGTCTTGTGCCTGAGAAACCCTTTCCATTCTCCCCTCCTCCTTGTAGCAATCCGGTCCTCACTGTCGTCTTCTACCGCCTCCTCGATGCTTCCCCACCCGCTGGTTTCTCCTCCGGTCTACCACTATCATCCAAAAGGCGTATGAAATACCTGGAGTTCTTCCCTCTCCTTTCTGAGCCTTCCTTAGTTGTCGCTTGTTTCCTTCACTCCTCCCTTAAATATGTTCTATCCTCCACTGTATGTCTCTCCACCTCTTCCCTCTTGGCGTCTCCCTCGTCTTCCTGTCTCCTAGCCTCCTCTTCAGTCTAGTCTCTTCACACCATCTGGTTCTCCACCACAGCTTGGTCTTTCAGCTCTATCTCAAGGTCCTCCTTGGGTTTACTCCCTCTAAATTCACCACCACTTCCTCTTTTCTTTCTTCACCCTCCTCTCCAACCTCCTTTCTCCAGCCCCCTCTACTCCCTCCAAGTGCACCTCCGTTTGAATCCCCACTTCCTTCTGTCCTCCTTTCTCTGGTCCCCTGTACTCTCCTTTAACTCCTCCTTCTCCACACTTTCTCACATCAGCCACCTCCTGTCCAGGTGCTTCTCCAAACGTCCATCTCTCCAAACGGCCACACTGCTTTAACCATCCGCTCTCCAGGGACGGTCCTTGACCAATTGTTGTGGTCCAGGTGTGACCACTTTATGACCCTGACACTAAATTGGTTCCTTTCTATCCATACGCTGTCCTTTTGCTGCCCCAGTAAGCCCACCATTGACTCTCTTCGCTCTGTAGCCCAGCCTTAATAAAAGTGGGCCGCAATCATGGGTGCAACATCGCATGTAGGTGGCAGAGGGCCACAGTGACACTCTCCTGCTTTAACTAACTAAAAGAAAATTACAATAAGTCAGAGTTCCTGGTCACAATGCCCACACCTGTTTGCTCTCACTATGCTCAGCACCGCAGTGCTGCACAAACACTTTCCTGGCCTGATTGAGCATTAGTACATTATTTCAACTTTGTCTTCCCATTATGTGAAGCTTATTTTGAGGGGTGCATGACCAAGGAAGAGTGGTATGACCTGCTGATACTTTGGGGTAAGATGCTCCTTCAAATACCATACACTTACCTTTGGTGACAAGCCAATGCCATGTGGTTGGGGTGTGGTTGACCAGGTTATTTTCCCCATCTCTTCCCAGGACGCCCCCCCAGACTCCCCATCATTAGGAATGTGGTGGCAATTGACCCACATGGTCATTGCACCCTTAACCCCAAGGGCCATACAGGGCCTTTCTCACAGTGGGTGGGCAGAACATTGGGGAAATTAGGCAGAGAAAGGGCTCCTCCGTTTGGAGTCCCGTTGAATGGGACGTGTATGCACCCTTACCTCACAAACTGCTCAAATCTCAGTCCATTTCAACCATGACCTTTGGTTTACAGATTTCTAATCAGAAATGTCCATTTCATCATGCTCTTTGCTGGCACATTGTGCAAACACCTGTATCGTCATGGCACACAGTGCTGTCAATTACTCCTGTGTCATTTACAACGGTTCTATGAGATCTTATCGAGGAGATTTGGTCGAATCCAAATCCATCCATTTTTTTTCTTTTAAGCCATTTGGCCACAAATATATACGAGGGACAGACCCCCACAGCCCCCACTTGCCCCCCACCTTAATTATTAACCTTATCCACCCCCCACATATATTTGCGGTCATATTCGGCCAAATAGATTTGATGGATTTACCTTCGACCATATCTAGTGCAATGAAACTTACTGATCCCGTTTACAACAATTGCCAGGTTAGTTGTTCGGGTGGAGGGGGGGGGGGAAAGGGAGGGGGCAGATTATACACATAGTGGGGCCTTGCACCTACCTTTTGTCTTCCAGCTGTAGATCATCATTTATCACTGGCCCTTTCACAGGGAGCACCTCAAGAATGCTCTGTTCTTCATGTGATGGGGCACCGAGCCTTTGCTTCCCCATCAGAACTACCAGCGGGCAGGGATAATGCACATGTTGGTGGCGACACTCAGGAGGCAGCGGCTACCCAGAGTGTACACCGATCTATGGCGGGTAAGCTTAGGGGACCCCAAAAGTTCAAATACATATATGAGAGCAATAGCCTAAGACATTTATAGCCATGAGGAAGCCCTTGCAGACGGAACACGTGCTGTGATTGAAGCCTTATTTGAGCTCGATTCTAATGCATTGAAACAAGATTGACATGTTAAAGATCAGATGCCTGTCATTTTTCTTGCTCGAGGACCCTTGTCACATGGGTTTAATATATGCTGCCTTACAGCCCCACTAGCAGAGAATTTGAAAGTCCTGCTGGATCTGGATTGGGAATATAGTGGAAGGTAAGCAAAACCATTTGGCTTCAGCTGTCCTAGTAGCGGTGTCCGAAAGCTCTGCGGACACCTACAGTAGCCATCTTTTGACTTGAATAGATCTTGCAGGAGTGGCGGAGTGGTTTAGTGGATTCACCCAGATAGTTGCAGAAAGTAGGGCGTATTGGCATTACGCAATTGGACGAAATACAGAACGCAGGGGCGTGTGCAAGGGTGTACGCACAAGAGACATGCCACATTGTTCAAACCCCTTCCATCCCATCATTCTCCCTGTCTGCACTTGACTGCTGCTGGTTGAGTAGGCCACCCAATGCCAAACAGAACCCACCTCTACATCACAGAGAGGGGTATGGGCATTATTTCTTCTGCTTTCTAGGTCGCTCCTATGCTGCGTCCCTAGGGCCGCCGTTGTGTAGACATGGGATTAAATTCCTCTTTACTAGTCCAAGAAGCAGCAGACAACCAAGGTTCACACTTGGCTTTCATAACATGGACGGCTCAGTACTTGCGAAGGACGTAGGGTGCTCTATGAAGTGCTCGGTGAGAATAGCAGTCAGTGCGCTGACCCCGCAGAGCTTAAATGTTCAAAGCCCTTCATGCAGTTACCCTTTCATGCATGGGGTTGAGTAGCCAGGACATTAACATGCGCTAAGAAGGATATCTTTAAAATGTTGGAATCGTCCCAGTAGCCTCTCTAATCTACAAGGCTACGACTCAGACTTTAAAATGAAGTTCTATACAGGATATTAATATTAACTCTATATATCGGCCTCTCAATGGGAACATATATATTTGGCACCACCAGTCCAAGACCCTTTTTGATACTAAGCAGCCCTCAGCCTTTGGTATACAAGTCACAGATGGCCACAGTGACCATACCGCTGCGCCCGCTTGTCCTCCTTGGGACAGCAAGCTGCAAGTATGCACTGCTATTCAGTGATGCCACTTGTTTTAAGTCCCAGGACTAGATTTCAACCTGGGGCGGGAACCCCACAAAGTTTCATGATACCATGAGAGAAGGGGTGGAGATTTTCTGTTAAATATCGGGCCAGAGGAGAGTTTTTAACAGATGTCCTCGCCCTCTGAATTTACTTCGGTCAGACACCTCTCACCCACGTGTCAAGCTTGCTAACGTTTCTCATGCCCGTTTTGCCAGTCCTGCCAGTGATAGCGAGGTCAAACAGAACCAGTGTCTGTCAGTTGAGGGTATTTGACAAGTACAGGGGTCATGAGAAAATACCAGGCCTGGGCTGGAGGGAGAGGGGTAGCCTTATTTAAGCAGACCCAAAGGAGATACATCAGGTGACCTCAGAAACCTGGGATGGCATTAAGCCCAAAGAAAGCACTAGAAAGAAGACCTCAAAAGCTCGGAGTTTCATCCCCACTATTTACTAACTGGGATTAAACGGGAGCGGGGAGCTAACAATGGGGACGGCGGCAGGTAGACAATAGGCAGCAAGAGGTCTACAAGAAACTAGGGGAGGAAACGGCGGGGAGCAGATTGACCAGTCTCCGGTTCGGTGGGGCCAGCCGGGTGTGTGGACTTAGGTCTTTGCAGAACCCCTCCACGAATCTATGAGAAAAGCAGGAGCCTGGGATGAGCGGACGCGGGAGTCTGCCGGCACCGAGAGGGACTCGTTGGCATTCTGGCAATGTATTTAAGGACTGCACAAGGCAGGCCTTTGCATTGTATGCGCAACACAACCACAGAGAGAACTTGCTGGCAAGAATCTGGGTGGATCCTCGCTGTGGGAGTTAGGGTAATTGTGGCATGTGGGCAGAAACTTGATGCATTTAATAAATAAATTAGATGAGCAAGTGCAAATGTGCAAGTTGCAGGTATTTGCATGTGTGCACTTTAAGATTCCCATATGAAAAGGAGGATATTTTTACACTTACCATGTTGGCTTTTAGACCCAAGATGAAGTGCATTCATGTCTAGTATGAATTCAGACGGGCAAAATTCCCCCATCTACTTTTAACTGGGGAAACATATTTGTACGAGTCTGTTGGTGTTCTTTCTGCATTTTATAGTCTATGAAAAAAGCAGGTGAATATACAAAGTAAAACTATAAGCGTGGATAAAAAGCCCCAAAACAAGGGGGCGTGGCCAGAGCCCATGCTGTAGAGACATAGCTATGTGGGAGAGACTAACACACAGCTTGTTAACCTTATCCGGAAGAAAATTGGGGCTGGCAAAGTGTGTTAATCGCGGAGAAACTAGAACCCCCCAGTGCAACAAGATGGCGCCGGCTGTGAGGAGGAGCGGAAAGCACAGCTACCCATAAGGGGGATGGAACTGGACCGCTTGCAGGGGAACTACTTCTCCCTGTGAACCGCTGGTCATTCTCCAGATCGGATGCCCTAGATAAAAAAGGGGCTGGGTTGCTGTGCCCTGCTGCCGATCTGCTCACGCCAAAGCGTATCTCCCGGTCTGGCTGGACCCGACACGGACCGGACATGCCCACCCGTGGTGCCTGGTGGAGTTCTGTCTGCCTGGGGTGGTGCCTGGAGCCCCACTACGTGGAATACAGCGGCGCTGAAGGACATATCGCTCAGCGACTTGGATCTGGGAGAGAGCCGCCAGATCCCCACCACAGACGCCCAGCTGTCGCGACGTGAGGTAGACAGCATACTGCCATGCCCGCACCGCAGATACGTTGATTTGCTCTAGTGCCAGGCCCCTACTCCTAAAATCCTGCAGTGTCCAAACTACGTGGGGCCAAGGTGCAGCCCAACCACCTGCACCTGCTGTAATCACTCACACACCCACGAGTGGGGGAGGGTGGTGCCCGACTGGTGGGGGAGGGTGGTGCCCGATTGGCGAAAGCCATCCCAAAAGAAGTCGAGACCACGTAATAGGATACACAAAGGAAGCTACAGGAATCCCCCTGCGCATCAGGATATAAGATCCTACGAGGCATACCACTGAACAACACTCATGCAAATTACTGATCCACTGGCAGACTGGCACTACGCTGAGAAACCTCATTGCTGGCACCCTGGTAGCACACCCACCTGGTAGTTTGCTGCTAGCAAATCGCAGCGCTACAACCTACACCGACATTGGGGTGTTTGTCCGGATCTTGCTGGGAGTAACGCAGCAGTCACAGCTGAGCCCCCATGGCTGTATGACAGATCACAGTACAACCAACAGTGCCCACTAAACAACGTTACAGCATGTCAGCCACTAAAAGCAAGAACAAGACCATGACAATGGCGTCCTTCATGGTGCAGGGCAAAGGCGGCAACGCCGCACATGCAGAGAACCCGAATCAACTACCTGTCCCCACAAGACCCACAGGAAAATCAAGTGCTTGCTGCAATTGCAGCCCTACGCTCGTCCTTGGAGTCAAAGATAGAGGAGGTCTAAATTGACGTACAACTCCTCCGACAGGATGTCAGTTAGCCGAAAGGGTCACGTCTGGGGAAGTGCTCCTGCAAGAGACATAGGACTCTACCATGGACCTGGACAAGAGGGTCAAGGAACTTGAGAAACAAAACGCCACCCTGGAAATGCGCGTGGAAGACGCAGATGGAAGATTGCGGAGAAACAATGTGCGTGTACTTGGTACACCGGAAGGAACTGAAGGGCCTGACCCCACCTTGTATATTGAAAATCTATTACTTCAGGAGATTGGACCAGGCAAGCTCTCACAAGGGTTTGCTATTGAAAAGGCCCACAGATCCCTCCAAAAAAAGACCTCCACCTGGATCACATCCACGACCAATGATCGCCAGAATCCTTAACCTACGGGACAGGGAAGTCATTTTACAATACTCAAGAGAAGCATGCCAGATAATATGGGGTAGCTCGAAGATTACCATCTTCCCAGACAATACACGGCCAGGAACTCGTTCATCCCCATAAAAGCAAGGCTCAGGCAACTCGGCCTCAAATACATGCTTCTGTACCCTGCAAGACTCAAAATCCTCAACAAAAGGCAAAGCATAATTTCTAGAAAGCCCAGAAGCAGCCACTATGTTGATGGACCATAATGACCGGTCTAACAAAAACCATCTGGATCCGTGAGAAAAGAGATGCAAAAGAAGCTACTCGCATCATCCAAGGGAGCTGAACATCAGGTCTTGAAGCAAGCGTTAACTACATAAGGTAGAAACAGCCGTCACCAAAGCCATGAGAAAGGCTTCACTCACCTAGGCGGGATACAAACTATGCTAGCCAGATGTTAACCAGACTCCCCTAACCACGCAAGTGAAACACCACTGCTGCAATTATTTTTTCTTCACCACCCGCCCCAAACTTACAAAAGGTCCCCAGCCTGTTGCTGGACCCTACTTCTGGTACACAATATCCGGACAAAGCATCGTAGGTACCGGATTACATGAACAAAGTGATGCTGTTGGGAACCCTGTTCAAATTCCAGTTTTGTTTTTGTTGTTCTTATATGTTATCCATATGAAACGACTCTTGGGATTTGACGTCTGGCAAGCGAGACGGGCACTAAAATTGTTGATCTGGGTATTTGTAATATTCATGCTTGTGCCGGGACCCGTGGTAGATTCCGGACCAGACAGGCAGAGAGCCATTGGAGACAGGACAGCTGTGCTACTCCCTGGGGATAGATGCCCAGTCTACAGGTGGGCCAACCGATTCACATTGCAATGTCAATTGGGTGAAAATATAAAAGTGCAGAAAGATATCTATAGCACTACTCCAGGAAACGCACCTGCTCCCTGAGGGACAGTAAGCTCCACTATCCCGATGGGGAGCGACAGGGCATGGAGCCACCTACTCCAAGTTCGTCAGAGGGGTATTCACCTGGATCGAAGGTATGCTACCTTTCCAATTATTGGAAATAGAAAAAGACAAGGAAGTGAGGTACCCGATTCTCAGAATGTACCTTGAACATAGGGAGATCTGCATAGTTAATTCATATTAGTCGAACCATAAGATCCCAACACACGTAAACACTCTAAGTAAATTGGTAACAGCAAGGAACGATGGCCTTACTCTATGGGGTGGAGATTTTAACTGTGTAAGGAACCCTGCACTGGATAGATCACCCCCTCTGACTAATAGCCCCTCCCCAGCCTCTACCGCACTGAATACAATGCTAACAGACTTCGATCTAGTTGATGTCTGGAGGGAAATACACCTTGACAGCAAGGGTTACTCCTACTACTCCCCACTAAGATGCACACAGGAAAGGACTACTTCTTTGTGGATAAGCACACCTTGCAGAGATCTCTAGCACAGAATACATGGGCTGCACAATATCGGACCACTCCCCTTTGGTGATCGAATGGTGTCTTGCGTACCCTATACCTCCTATTTTGACATGATGCCTGCTAATCGGGGCACTAACGGATGTAGCTATCAAAAAACAATGGTCAGACTTCTTAATTAACTTCCTCGAGAACAATAATGGGAGCGTAAGTAGTTGGGTCATCCTGTGGGAAGCCATGAAGGCAGTGATCAGCGGTGAGGTCATAGCTAGGGCGGGGGGCATCCGGTGGGTTCTGCGTGAGACCCTGGAGTCCACAGAAGACTAAATTAAAGTACTGGAGACCCAACATCCGGGTCAGCAGTCCATAGAGGAGAAACTAATGGAGGCACGATGTAGGTGCCGCGATGCCTGGCAGAAACGGGCTAAATTTCACTATACCGTACAAACTGCCCGAGCACACATAAGAGGGGGAGAAACCCAGCAGATTACTGGCATGGCTTTGCAGATGAGAGCACCCCAGACCGCAGACCAGGTTACTGTATGGAGATCCCAACAGGTGATTTATTTATTACGAATTTTTATTCCATCGCGCCACAAGCCCACAGGCCTCATTAACAAAACCTTCACCTCCTTCTATACACAATTGTATATGCATGCTAACCCAGTTCCACAAGATGACCTGGACAATGTTCTCCCAGATACATCTCCAAAAACTCTCAGACAGTCAATGTGACTCTCCAGACCTACCCATTACTAATGAGGAACTGAGTGAAGCTATTGCTTCCTTACCCTGGAAGCTTATGAAACAGGTGTGCTTCCAATTTGCATGAGGGAGACCCTAGTGATACACATCGCCAAACCTGGGAAACCAGCAGACAGGTTGTGATTCATACCGACCTCTGGCAATGTTAAACTGTGACATAAAGATACTTACACACAGTACTAGCTAGATGCCTTCGTAAAGTTATCACAACACAGATCAGACAGGATTTGTACCAGGGCGCAGTACAGCCCTGAACCTCCGAAGACTCCAACACGTTATAGACAAAACACACTATTGCAAAGAATAATGTGTGGTGGCATCCCTGGACGCCACTAAAGCATTTGACACCCTCTATTGGGAGTGGCTGCTTATATCATTGGAACATTATGAGCTGGGCAGAGAATTCATCAATTGAGTTAAACTTCTAAATACCTTCCTGACGGCAAGACTAAAGTCGGGCAAGCAGATATCATGACTATGGAATATCCAACGTGGTAGACGTAAAGGGTGCCGGCTCTCGCACATGCTATACTTACTGGTTATGGAACCCATAGCGGCATACCTACGGCAAGAATATTTGGAAGCAGGCATACTGATAGGCTGCTCTAAATATCGTTCTATGCAGACAATGCCTTACTATACCTCTGTGAACCACGACACAACCTCCCTGTTATCATGGACATACTTGACAGAGTCGATGAACGAGCTGGGATCTCGTTTAATGGGCATAAATCCTGCCTCTTCCCATTGGCGGGAATCTGCGACGCAGACCCGATAGCCTTACCAGATTTGGGATTCCACTGGGAGACTGAATCATTTAAATACTTCGGTATCTGAATTGCACACACGCCCAAAGAGACACACAATCGCAACACATTTTGAGTACTGGGGGGCCTGGAGAATTCTATGTCCTTCCTGTCCAGACTGCCGCTATCGACCATGGGTAGAACGGTCATTATTAAAATGATAGTGCTCCCTAGTTCACAAATGTCCACTACTACATAGGAGCAGCCTTCTTTCGACCGTCTGGACTGAGTAATCAGAGACTTCATATGGGGCACTGGGTACCACAGGTTGGCTCTTAGTGTGTTGCAACTACCTTATAAAGATGGTGTGATGAAGTTATCTATTCTAGAACTTTATTACCTAGCCACCCAACTAAGTTTTGTCACAAAATGGCTGGCAGACCCCCCCCCACAATAGAATTACGGCTGCTGCAGCAAGTACAGTACCCAGCCGGACTCAACAAAATCCTGTGGCTCCCAGTGGACTATGCAGGTACAGTCCCATCACTGGAGAAACTTGGCAGGTAGACATGGCATAGGGCAATGAAGCTACTCAAAATACACAGTCCATACTCACCTAATGTCCGGATAATTACGGATGTGTGCACAAACAGAACAGATCTGGGAGCAGCCAGGTTCTTGGCAGAATGGGGAGTCTATACATGGGGAGATATATACAAGGATGGCCAGTTCGGGGATATTGATAATTTGACACAATAGTAGGGCCTGCACAAGGGTCAATTCTTTTAATACATGAGAGTGAGAAACTAACAAGATGCAAATGGGAGACATGGCCTGAGGAACCAGAGGAAACGGAATTCTGGCCCTAATGTACAGGTTCGAGAATGGCTGGAGACCGGTGTCCAAATTACATAGTCTCCTATTAGAAGAGTTAGCGTTAGAGACCCCAGACTAAAAAGGAAATGGGAGGAGGACCTGGGTCTGTCATCAGTGAACAGGAGTGGGAACGGGCGCTTGACTCCCCTAAACAGGTGTCCAGGAATGCTAGATTCAAACTGCTCCAAATGGATGTACTTCACTTCAGGTACATGACCCCCATCAGGGTAGCTAGATTCAACACAGAGCCTTCGTCCCAGTGTCGCCGATGCTACCAGGAGGAAGCAGGCTTTACACATATGTTTTGGAACTGCATCAAAGTGCAGGCCTTTTGGTCCCAAGTCGAACAGGCCGGTAGGGTGGCGGGAGTTGTTAGAATCCACTTGAGGGCGTACTGGGAGCATTCCCAGACAAAGTAAACATAAGCTTATTGTCAGATTTATGAATTTGGCATGCATACTTGCAAAAAGGTAAATCACCATGCTATGGAAATCGCCAAAGGGTCACCAGTACAAACGTTGGCTACATGACTTTAAGATCTGGTGTGAAGCAGAGACATAGGCCTGGGATAAATCAGCATCGACACTAGATGTTAGCCTTGCTGTTACCTTAGAAGCCTGGAAAGCATTGGTAGATGCTATGTTCCATCCATCGGATCATAAACCATCATGAAGCAATGACAAAGCAATGATATTCCATAAACACCCTAGATTGCTGACCCAGGACCACATCGCAGGGGGAGCCCTGCCTGTCAATTGACCTGTGATTTCCATTTTGATAAAACCCTTTGACCAGTGAACCGCCCCACACTTGCTTAGTAATGAGCCTGATTTGTATGGAATGTTGATTTTTCACTTGACTGTTTCATTGGCCTTCTGATTTAAAATGCGTTTGTACAGAGATGTAATACGTTGTTTATCCTGCACCTATAATTTACTGTACCTGCAAGTTTGTCCTTATATAAAGTTTAAAATAAAATAAAAGCCCAAAAACAATGTTGTACCCCGCCTCCAGTAACCATTTTTACTTACTCTTCAAACCTCTTACCCATTTTCCACCTTTAATAGTCCAACATGAGGCGGCACTGCGTTGCCGCCTCCCCCTTTTCGTATTTCAACCCAGTCTGTTTGGTCAACCCTCACAACACGTTGGTCATCTACTCCCCCTCGCTTGCATTGTTTTTCTAATGTAGGAAAGCAGCATTAAACAGCAAACCTGCTATTATTTTGAGGGACTATAAAGCAGGCTACTGCTCTAAGCAATAACCATTTCAAATAACATTTATATCTAGCTATTGTCACGGATAAGTAAAACACAACACCAGAGCTAACTTTCAGACTTTTAACTGTAGGTTGCAAAATGGAGGGGTGGATAATAGTTCTAAGGAAGAGGGTAAGGAACTAGTTACTTACCTGTCACTGTTGTTCTCCAGCATGGGTCTGGCATGGATTCACATGCTCATGAATATTCCCCGTCGTCAGGCTGGGAATTCTTGATAAAATAAATTATCAGTTTCAGTTTTGTTTCTGAACTGTCTTTCTCCTAATAACCAATCACTGGTCGCTGGGTCATACTGCCCCCAGCCAATGACTGACCTCTACCTAAGCCCCTCCGCTGGCAGCCATCTTCAGATTTGGTAGCACGTAAAGTGGCAGTAGGACCAAGAGAAGGGCCGCAGAGGGGTAGGCGGGAGGGTTCACATGTGAATCCATGCCAGACCCATGCTGGAGAACAACAGTTACAGGTAAGTAACTTGTTCATTCTCCAGCATGGGGTCTGGCATGGATTCACATGCTCATAAATAAGAGAATACATAGCAGTACACACATGCACAATCACGGGAGGTGGCAAGGCTCAACATTAAGCATTACAACAACTCAACATTAAGCATCTCTTACCTCCTCACCAGGCTCACCTTCAAGCAAACAGGTTGTGCAAAACCGCTTGGCCGACTCTGTACTCCTCCCTGGAATCCCGGTCGATGCAGTAGAATCTCAAGAAGATGTGCGTCGACCTCAACGTAGCAGCCCTGAAGATTTCCAGCAGGGGCACACCAGACAGGAACACCGTAGTTGCAGCAATCCCTCTGGTCGAATGACCTCTCGAACGGCCAGGTAACGGTAGATTTGCCAACCAGTGACAGTGTGTGATGCACCCATAGAGACACCTGGAAATGGAAGCCTTGGAGAGGGCCTTCCCCTGGTTCACATGGCCAAAGTTCACAAACAGCTGTGATGTCTTCCGAAAACTCTTTGTGCAGTCCACATAGAACTTCAGCGCTCTAGCCACATCCAGCAAGTGCAAAGTTCTCTCAGCCGGCGACAAAGGCGACAGGAAGAAAACAGGTAACACCAAGGGCTCGTAAAGATGAAAGTCCAACAGCACCTTGGGAATGAAGCACGACCCTCGTTTCATGGAAAGTCAAGTACGGAGGCTTACAGGAGAGGGCCTCACTCTCTCCCACTCGCCGTGCGGATTTGATGGCCACCAGGAATGCCGTCTTCCACGACAGGAATTTCAGAGGTGCTGAATGCAGAGGCTCGAACGAGGGACTCATGAGCCTAGTCAGCACCACATTGAGCTCCCACGCCGGGGCCGGAGCCTTCACCGGCTGGAACGAGCGGAAAAGTCCTTTCATGAAATCCTTTACGAGGCGATGCGACCACAGCGACAATCGCCCCGGAGTTCTGGTGTAGCGGGAGATAGCCGCCAGATGTGCCAGCCCCGCCTTTGCCAGCGACAGCAAGTAAGGCAGAAATTGAGGGGCCGTAATCCGCAAAGGGTTTATCTTCTGTGCACGACACCAGACGGTGAACCTCTTCCATTTATGTCCGTAGCAGTCACTTAAGAGTTGAAGAAGCCCTGGCCTTAGCAACCACCTCCTTGCAGTCCGCCGGGATCTCGTAGCCACCAAACTCTAGTGTTGCAGGATCCAGGCCTGCAGGTTCAGCGACGCCGGGTCGGGGTGCAGGATCGTGCCTCCTTTCCTGGTGAGAAGATGTGGTCTGCCGGAAGCTTGACTGGAGGGGTCACTGGCAAGTGCAGAAGGTCTTGGTACCATATATCTCTCAGCCGCGCTGGTGCGATGAGGATCATCCTGCACCGGGACCGTGTGAGTAGACTTAATAGTCGTAGGAGCAACGGCAATGGTAGGAACGCATAGAGAAACAGGCCATCCCAGCAGAATGAGAATGCATCCCCCATGATCCCCGGCTGAGGAAACCTACTGGTGAACCTCTGCCACTTGGTGTTCATCGCCGTTACAAACAGATCGATCTGGGGATTGCCCCATCGTCGAAACAGTAGGTGCACCTGATCCTGCCTAAGTTCCCACTCGTGGCAAGAGCGCAGCTCCCTGCTGAGTGAGTCAGTGACCGTGTTCTTCACTCCTGCCAGATGAAAGGGTACCAGGAACATCCTTTGAGTGACGGCCGAGTGCCATAGGTCCTGCGCTTCCTTGGAGAGAGCAGGGGATCTGGTGGCCCCATGCTTCTGAATGTAGAACATCGTTGTGGTGTTGTCGGTGAAGACCCGCACCACCTTGCCCTTGAGGGATGGAAGGAATGACTTGAGGGCCCAAAACATGGGAGCCAAAGGCCTATTGCTTGGAGATTTCCGTTGTGTGTGCCCCATCCTTCCAGGGAGGCGCCCGTTATCACTGTCTCCTGATGCGCCGGGGTCTGGAAGTCCATGCCCCGCCGCTAGATGCGCGCAGACCCCCTACCATAGAATCGCCCGATGGAATGTCTTGTTGAGGGCGATCCTGTCCCCGAAGAGTCCCTTCGCCTGCATCCAATGGTCGTCAAGGAACTCCTGCAGCAGCCGCATCCGCAGTCTGCACAGTCGAACTAGGTAGATACATGACAACATCATGTCGAGCAGGAACTTGATGGACCTCACCCTGGCAACCTTCATGGCCAACAACCATTGTACCTTGCCCAGGATGCCCTTTATCCTGTCCTCCGACGGTGCAGCTAAGTGTGCAACCGTGTTGAGTCTAGCTTCCAGGAACTGGGCATCCTGTGATGGCTCCAAGCAGGACTTTGCATAGTTTATTGAGAACCCCAGTTCTGTGAGCAGGCGGATGGTCCACGCTGTGTGTTCGATGGTGAGTTCCTTTGACTTTGCTTGGATGAGCCAATCGTCCAGATAGGGGTAGACGTGAATCCCCTGCAGGCGCAGCCGTTTTGCCACCGGTGAAAGGCACTTGGTGAAGACTGTTGGGGCCCACTTCAGTCCGAAGGGGAGGGCCCTGAACCAGTAGTGCCGTCCGTGGCCCACGAAACACAGAAACTCCTGGTGCCCCTTGTGAATGGGGATGTGGAAGTAGGCATCCTCCAGGTCCAGCGACGACAGAAAGTCCCCTTCTTCCAGCTGTCCCAGCACGTGCTGAAGGGTGACCATCTGGAATTTCTGCGATTTTATGCATTTGTTGAGGCGGCGGAGATATAGGATGGGCCGCCAGCCGCCGGTCTTCTTTCGAACGAAGAAGTGCTGTGAGTATACTCCGGAGCCCCAGAGCCTCTTTGGGATGAACTCTATCGCGTCCTTCTTTAGCATTGCTCGTACCTCTAGAAGTAGTTAAGGAATGTGGTTTTCTTTCTTGGCCACGGGTGTAAAATGGGGACACTTCCTTTGGAACTCCAGAGTGTGCCCGTGGGCCAGGGCATCCAGCACCCAACTGTCAGTGGAGATGGATTTCCACACGTCGAAGTTCGGCAGCCGGCCTCCCACCGGGGTGCTTGGGTGGAGGCCCGACGTCACGGCCGGTTCAGTCCTGCTTCACCGAGGTCTTACCGCCTTGGGCCCCTAGGCGACAATGATGATGTCCGCCAGCCTTGTTGCGGCCTCTGTAGGCTTCCTGCGATGATGAGGAAGAGCTGCCGCCGAATCCTTTGGAGGCACCTTGTGACTTGCCTCCAGAGGGCCGAAAGGACGGCCGACGTTGATAGAGTGTGGCCAAGGCACGGGCCGTCTCGGTGTATGCCTTGATGGCCTGCAGTGACTCGTCTACTGCCTGTCCTGTACCCTCGTCTGAATGTCCTGACGGAAGTCGGCGGCCCTGAGCCAGCCATGCCAGCAAAGGCAAATGCTGTTGCCCATCTGGCGGAAGCCGGTGTCAGCGATGTCCGTGGCCACAATAATGGCGTGGTCCAAAGCCACCTCGCCTTCTTGTAAGATTTCAAGGGCCTCGGCCCTCTTGTCATATGGGAAGAAGTCCATGAGGGAGGCGATTTTAAACCACAGCTCCCTATCGTAGCGGGCCACAATAGCGAGAGAGTTGGCCGCCTTAATGGTTGCCGCCGCCGACGAAATTACCCGACGTCCCATGGTATCCAGCTTCTTCTCCTCGCCATCCGGCGGGGAAGTGGAAGTCGACGCCGTCGTCCCACCGGATTTCTTCTTGGCAGCCACGGAGACCACGGAGTCCGGAGACAGCTGCGCTCTGAGGCACATTGGTGCAGAGTCTGGGACCCGGTACTTCTTCTCGTACCAGTCTCTCTTCGCCGGGGCCGAGGGTGGGTTCTTCAGGAGGGCCAGCGCCTCGTCGCAGATGTCGTCCAACAGGGGGACCGAGAGCACGGTCTTCCTCTTGGCCTCTTGTTGCTGTTAAAGGAATCCCTCCTTCTTCTGCTCCTCGGGGCATAGCTGAAAATGCTCTGAAGCCCTAGCGAGCATGGCGTGAAACGAGCCAATTTTGTCGGGAGGAGAAGCCCGGGGTGGGGGCGATGGGAAATCTGTTCCGTTGTTGCCGCCGTTGTCCGTCGCCGTCATCGCCGTCTCCGTCTCATCCCTCGGAGGAGGGGATGGAGGTGAAGGATGGAAGGGTGGGGGCGGATGGACTCCCCTCCGCTTGGGTGAAGGGCCACCCGACGGTCCAAGCGCCGCTGGATCATCCACCGGAGGCAAAGGCATCCTTGTTCTTATCTCTGAACACAGGGTGAGCAAGGCTAGCAAAATGTCCACGACCTGTCCGTTGGTGGTTGCAGCGGTTGCGATGGGAGCGTCGGCAGCGGCGTGGTGTCCTCCGGTTCATCGCCGATCTGTCATTCCTCGTCGGCTCCCCAGTCGCTCTCCACGTCCGCCTTGTCGTGGTCCTTCCCCTAGGACCTGACATTGACGAATTTCTTGTCCAAGACTTACTTGAGGCCCGCCAGCGGGAGGGTAGGGACACTCTTGGCTTTGAGGTCGTCTCCACTGGGGCCACATCTGCAGGTTTCGCCAGGGATGCTGCCCCTTCCTCAATCGAAGCCTTAAATCAGGTGAATCTGGGCCTTCACGACATTTGACGCGTCTGAGGCCTTCACCGTGGGGGGAGGGTCACAGCCTCACTTCCCCCTTGGTTTTCTCCGTCAGGGTCGACTGGGGCTTCTCCCGAAGCTTACCCAGGTTTTCCGACTTCCTCTTTGTCTAACCGGAGCATTGGCTCATGGTTGACAGCGTCGGCGATGCTGCACCCAGCCTGGCAGCCGCTGAGCCCGTTCCAATGGCGCTCCCGGGGCCCGTGGACTCGCGGTTCTTTGCCTTATGTTGGGCCCCTGTCGCCAGAGCGCCCTCAAAGGTCTAAGAAGACCGCTCAGATTTCTTCTTGGGCTCACCTGCCGCCGGGATTTTCGTCTCCAGTCATCGAGCCGTTTGCGACGGTCCTTCATGGTACGGGCGGACATGTCCTTGCAGAACGCACTTCCTCCACATGCGACTTGTCGGAGTGCAAGCATTAGAGGCACCGGGAGTGCTCATCCTCTTTGAAGACGTTCTGCAGTCCACATCCTGGGCAGATCCTAAACAGCTTGGATCCAACAGGCGTCAAGTCTCTTTTGTGTTCGGCCATGTCCACGCGGGGTAAGCCTCAAAGATCTTCTGGAATACTCCAAGAAGTGAAATTCGACGAAGATTCGCCCTTGACGGCGTAGAGATTTCCAAAACGGGTCCCCGTTAATCAGAAGAAGAATCGGCGGAGCTTGAGGCTCGATTTGACTGAAACAATAAGAGAAAACTCTTTGAAAAAACGCAATACGCAGTCAAAGCCTGAGATCTAAGCACAAGGACTCCCAACACTTGAACGTGCAGTAAAAATCTGAAGATGGCTGCCAGAGGAGGGGCTTAGGTAGAGGGCAGTCATTGGCTGGGAGCAGCATGACCCAGAGACCAGTGATTGGTTATTAGGAGAAAGACAGTTCAGAAACAAAACTGATTTTTTCTTTTACCGAGGATTCCCAGCCTGACGACCGGGAGTATTCATGAGCATGTGAATCCATGCCAGACCCCATGCTGGAGAAATCAAGATGTTCAATTTCTACGCAAAACAGTGCAAGTTATCAGGAGGAACACGGTCTGTGGCGGGGTACTTAGTCTAAAGGACAGGAGGTCAAAAGTCCTCCCCTACTCTAAGGTCTGCTCTTTAAAGAGCCAGATGGCCAAATGACATATGTATTCTTGTGAAATACAAAAGGTTCCCCGGTGTCCCCAAGGGCAGTGTTTAGCTTACACAGTCTCAGGGATCTAAATGCTTCTTTTGAGATGCTCCATGTCTCCTTGTGGTGCAGAGTTTTAGCCCATCTGTGCTGTGGTCCGGGCTTGTCATGTAGCTGATGGTGTATGGTAACGGTGTCTTTATCCCAAAGGAAAGGGGGACTACCTGGGCACGGTCTTACACCCCATCGCTGTTAGGTTGATTGATGCGCAGTAAATTGTGTAGGTATCCACTCCACCCCTGCCACCAGGTCATTCGGGCTACAAATGATTAACTCTCTTCCTTGATCTAGTTCCACTTAGCAAGTCTTCCTTTTATTTGGGTTGTGGCCTTGCTGTTTTCAACAGTGTATGGGCTATAGCTTCCAGCTATCTCGGATTCTCTCTTTACCGGTCTTAGTTCTTAGCCCAGGGTCTTTAATGATGTATTGGCTCTCAGTTCCTGGGCACTGGGCCACAGAGTTCCCCAGCTTGCCTGCATACTAGTCCTAGCTTTCATCCAGCTATATGTCCACTGGAATAACTTTCCTCTCCCTTGACACTGGGTCTCAGTTTGACCATCTTGGCCTACCCACAAAACTGCGTCCTCCTTCCCTTGCTCGGCATAGTTCTAACTTTATTTATAGAGATATGGGAGTCCCTCTACTGAGGATGAACATTGTTCAAATAACCCGTTCTATACTGTGTACCCACTCAGGAGGGTTTACAACCACGATTTATCTCACTGCACCTTTTCATAGGTTAGAAATATACATTTGCATATCAGTCTGGTTCCACCCACCTGGGCAGTCTAGTACCGAAACGCTAGGCACTTCTCCTGTTTACCAGGGTACCATCTGCAACGCCAGAAACATGTTTCAGGTTTGTTGGGCCTCATCAGTGAGGTGAAGCGGAGTCTTAAGGAAGAGTCACTGGGTCTCTAAACATTCAGATTTGTGGCTTAGTTTCCCCTTTTTGCATTGTGCCTCATGATTAGTCCTTCCCCGTGTATGTGTTTGCTTTCTCAGGTGTTGTAAATGAGTCACTAAGTCAGATTGGTTCATGCCCTAGCCCCATTAGCCCAAGGTTACAAATACTCGGTCTGCCATTTTGCAATTAGGCAGCAGAGCAATGACATCCTGCGGATTCTGCTCGTGGCCAATGGCGCTCCCGGGGCCCGTGGACTCGCGGTTCTTTGCCTTATGTTGGGCCCCTGTCGCCAGAGCACCCTCAAAGGTCTAAGAAGACCGCTCAGATTTCTTCTTGGGCTCACCTGCCGCCGGGATTTTCGTCTCCAGTCCCCCCCAGTCCAGGCAGCAGAGTAATGACAACCTGCGGATTCTGCTCGTGGCCACCCAGACTCCGGCCAGCAAGTTTGCTCTCTTTGTGTTGTCACATTCAATGTAAGCGCCCACAACCTGATATCATTAAATACACGGCTGAAGTGTCGAAGAGTCTCATTCTAGATTCCAGGCCAGTCCCAGCGTCTACCACGTCCACTCATCCTGAGCCCCAACTTCACTCATGGATATGAAAAGTGGTTCTGCCAATTGCGCATCCTGGTTTGTAAATATTGGTGACGAAAACAAGAGCTTCTATGCATTTTCTGTATTGATTTCTTTGGAGTTAATACCATCCCATTTTCAAGGGGTCCTTTACATCCATTTGGTATTTTTGAATGAGGCTACTGCTCTACTTCCAGCTGTGGCCTGGTACTTTTCCATGACCACCTTAACACTCTGGGCACTTTCCATGAAGGGATGGGAGGGCTCTGGAAGATTCACCATTAACCAGTGTAAGGAGTTGCATCACAGAACGCGTGGCTCCATGTGCCTGCGGCTCCCTGGTCTACTAAAGCTGTCGTACAGGCAACCTCGTCACACAATGGAAACATAAAAAAAAGAAATAGCATTCCGCATTCCACCAAGGACCGTTAGACCATTTTTGCTTTTAAAAGAAAAGAAACTAGTTAATCATAGATTTGCAATCGGGAACATATTGAATAGTTACGTTACCTTTTGTTTACGAAACAAATAAGAAACGTAGTTACAGAAATGATAACAATATCAAATGTAATGCATTACCATCAAATGTTGTACGACGTTCTTATATCGCCAGTATATTTTTTTGATTCGTTTTTTTTTTTGCCGAAGATTTTTCAACCAATAAAATCATCGAAAACTATAGCAGGGGTGGGTAAGGGGATAAAAGGAAAGGGGATAAAAGTAAAGGGGGTGGTGGATAGGGAGGGATAGGCGTTGGGCAGACGTACCTCTCACCAAGTATAAAAAAATTCAATGAGTTTTTTTGTCAAAACATTTTCGGTATAAAACTCATTACAAAAATTACTGGGGATGAAAGAACATATAACCTTTTATTACTAAGAACATTGTATCTTATTTCTTGTGATTTCATGCTTTTCCCCCCACACAAAAGCCACCTTCAGGAGTGGCCTTTGAGCCACATACTGCAGAAACTATCTTAACTGGAGAGGGAACAGGATTAATTCCAAAATTCGTATACTAACCACCGGCAGGCCACCATCCCCACGTCATGTTATGTTACAAAGCTTTTATACGGCGCCAAATCACAACAACCGTAGTGGTCTCACAACGTTGAGGCACTTCTGAAAAATTATAGCATTGTGCTCTCACCAGGAGAATCCAGACCATAGCCTGAGGAGGAAAAGGTATGGGGAATCGAGGGTACGATAAAACGAACAAGGATTCAAGTAGAGGAGAGGCAGGTTCAAAAGAAAGAGGAGGCTTGAGATTTCGGGTGCAGCCATTAAAAGGGCAAATTCAAAGGTGTCTGTAGGAGCTGGGAGTATTTACTAGAAGGCAGATATGGAACTGCTACGATTACAGTATGTGGCTGTGGACGTTTTTTTATCAGAAAAAGCATTTAAATTCTCCGGCGAGGGCAGGTGGTGACCTCCCAGCCAATGGGGAGGCTCAGAACCTGGGCGTTATCAGACGGTAATCCCACCACCGTAAGCCACCTCAGGGCCAGCGGCCGCCATCTCCCCTCACCGGAGAATGAGGGAAGTCTGCTAACCCCCTCCCCTCTTGGCCACATTTCCATTCCCTCCCCCCAACACTTACCTGCTTTCAGGAGCAAACGCGCTGGAAAGACTTCTGTCTCTAGCGCGTCCACTCCCAATCTGCGACAGGACACCATGTGAAAGGAGTGAAGGGACTATATGTAGTCCCTTCACTCCTTTCCATGGCTGCCATTTTTTTGTTCACTTTTTTCTTTTTTCTTTAATAGCCACCTTGGAAAGGGAGAAGGGACTACATCTAGTCCCCACTCCCTTTCCATGATGGCCATTTTGTTTGTTTACTTTTTTTAATGGTTTTCAAAGGCTGCCATGGAAAGTGAAAACAGACTTCATTTTTCCTTCCCCGGCGGCCATTTCTATAACTTTTTGTTTTTCTGTTCCAAAACGCTGGAGCGTTTCGGAACAGAAATAAAATGCTTTTAGTACCCCGTACTTACAGGTAGGGGTTACTAATAGCAATAAGCCCCTCGCTGGGGGGGGCATTACCACTCCATTTAATGGCCTGGGGCCTTCGGCAAGGCCCTCGCTTCACTCGAGCCTGTAACTATGGGCCCTGCAGCATTACCTGAAGTGGTAATTCCCCGTCCTGCCCCACCTGCTCATGCTTATTGCTTAAATAACAAACACCACAACAGTAATACTAGTAACACCAAGCCCAAGGGCCATGAGTTGCCAAGTCCAGAATAGAGTGTTAGTTGAATGCGAACGGAAAACATTGGGGAACAGGCGAGGCATAAGGTGGGAGTATGGCCTTCTGTATACAAGTTTTGGTACCATCATTATTGGTTCACCTATATGCATTGTACGCCTTGGAACTCTTATTGTATGAAGTTTTATAGTCAGTACATTTTGGGTGCATGAAATAAATCAAAAATAAGGTTCATGTGAAGAATTAGAATGGAAACCATTACTTATTAGTAATAGTATTCTGCACACTGATCTGTTAGAGTTAAATGATTAGGCAAAGCCCATCATCCAGTAGCTGGTCCAAAGCATCACAATCCATCATTCAACCTCAGCAGAGGTGTCAAGAGGAGGTTACCTTGTAACAGTAAGCATGTTTGACTCACATGGAGCAGAGAGGAACATTTTAGTATGCCCCACAAAATGTGGAAGACCTGTTTTTAATGTTGGGACTGTATGCATGTATGCATGTTTAGCATTGACATAGTGTTTGGAAAAATGCATAGTTGACGAGAGAGATTTAGACTCTAGGGCACACAGAAAGGTGCAAGGATTACATTTCTGGTATACAGGTTCCAGACTGGACCTTGACTTACACTTTAATTACTGTTCTGATTAGCTTTCATGCTCACAAGAAATGTGACTAAATGGAGAAGCTATTTTGTTTTCTCTGTTGGAACTGGAACCATGATTTAGAGAGGATCCGCATGGGTTTACTATAGACTCCAGTTACTAGAAAGGATTTGTCTGAAATTTTCCAAGCTATAGGATAAGCAGTAAACATCTTTCTGTAGCAGTTCATCACATGGGTCATACTGGTTGTATATTGTGTGAGGGACTCAGACACTTCAGCATATGATATGATATGGCATTTATAACGTGCCTATACACAAGTGTTTCAAGGCGCGACGAGGCAGGGATGGGGGACAAAGGGAAGACAGACAACGATCTTACTAGGCCAGGTGTCATTCAGATCGTGCAAGTGCATGGGAAGAGGGAAAGGGAAAGTGTGGGGGGCAAGGGAGAGGAGATAGTGCAGTACATGGGATAGTAGAATAATAAGATAAATAAAGGGCCAGCTGGTGGCAAGTGCAAGGTAAGTGCAGACAAAGTGCTTGGAGGGGGGCTGTAGGGATACAGAGACAGTCCCTCGTGCAGGGGTTGCCAGGGAGGCAGTGCCGGGAGCAAGTGGCTGGGCCATGGACCGAGATCAGTGATAGTGGCCCAGTGCAAATTCAGTGCAGTTTCAATCAGGACCTTAGCAGGGGAGAGCGGGAGAGAAAGCAGAAGCAAAGAGGAAGGTTTTGAGGTGCTTCCGGAACCGGAGATGGTTCTCCTCAAGTTTCAGGGAGGCAGGAAGGCTGTTCCAGAGGGAGGCACCTGCCACGGAGAGAGATCTTTCCCCAACTCGTTGCTTGGAGAAGGGGCTGACCCTGAGGGTGTTGGAGGCGGATGAGCGAAGAGCTCGAGAAGGAACATATTTAGGAAGAGAGAGTTGAAGGTATTTCGGCCCCAGGCCCCAGAAGGCCTTGTGGACAATGCGGAGGGTTTTGAACTTAATCCTCGCAGCCACTGAGAGCCAGTGAAGAGATTTCAGTCCTGGAGAGATACGGTCCCTGGGCTTGAGGCCAAGGACAAGTCTTGCATTCCTGTTCTGGATGAGTTGCAGCGGGCAGAGAGTAGAGGCAGGCAGATTTAGATAGAGGCTGTTACAGTAGTCCAGCTTAGAGAGAACCAGGGCTTTGGAGACAGAGAGCTTCTGGGGGAAGGAGAGGAAAGGAAGAATACCTCTGAGGAGGTGCAGCTGGTAGTGTGACTTTGAGAGGTCAGAAATGTGAGGAGAGAAGGAGAGTGTGGAGTCGAAGATGACCCCAAGGTTTTTTGCCTTGCAGGTAGGAGCAGGAAGAGGGCCAAGAGAGGCCGGCCAGAGAGCTGCAGGGAAGGAGGGAGTGGGTTTGCTGATGAGTAGAATCTCAGTCTTACTGGCATTAAGGCAGAGGTCATAGTATAAAGGTTTATAGAAATGAACAGAGGTCATAGTGTTCATTGCTTTAAACCTTTATTAAAAGAAATGGGTTGGAGAAAAGCCTGTCTTTTCCTAACTCTAGGAGGGGTACCCCTGCCTCAACAAAACTAACTACAGTCTCTGTCAAAATGTCCAAAGTAAAATGTCTTCCGTCCTATGTCCAAGACCCTACGCTGACCCTCACACGCTACACCTATCATAAAGTGCAAAAGAGCTTAATGTTCTCTAGCTGCCACTTACAGCTGTAGTTAAGAAGTTAAACTCAAAGTTCCAAAAGAATGTCAAAGAAATAAACAATCAAACGTTCCAGCATCATTGGAAGGGGGTTTCCTTTCCCTAAGTTACTTAGTTCTTTCACAGACTCATAAGCGCCAAGAGGGTGTTCGCCTCCTCTCAGCCTTTCCACCACTTTCAAAAATATGAATGCCTTTCTTCTCCTTACAATCTCGTCCTTTCAAGGGACTTGTTTCTCTTCCCTGGGGTTTCACACATTAACAAGGTTTCTTCACCATCTCCCTCTTACTTGCTTTCAGCAAAGTGGTTTACAAGTTTACCCCAAAAACGCCTCTTGGTCTTTCAACTACTTTTTAATAATTGGAAATGGTTTGCCTTGTGGAGAGACTACTCTCCTCTCTTGGTAGAAAGGGTTTTGGTCTCTCCGAGTTCACAACAAAAGAAAAAGAGACCAAGAAGTTGCTCCTTCCCTGCTTGGTCAAATCTTTCACAGACTTGCTTTCTTTCCTTGTTTGTATTTAACACAGTTCAGGGGTGAGTCTCCTGATTCAAACACAAAGGTGCCTGGTGTACTCTTCTGCCAGGACTTGGTTAAGACTTGACTACTTGTATTTTAGGTACGGATCCCAAACTCGCATTCAAATTGCCTGGTATATACACTCCTTTATTTCCTTTATTTAGGTGCTGGTCCCAGATTTGCATGCAAGGTGCCTGTAATACTCTCTTGCCAATGTTGTAACACTCTCATATGTTCATATTCTTGTTGGTCCTTTGCCGGGCTTTCATTCACATCTTCATGTGCTTGCCAGTGTCCCCCAGGTCCCCATGCTCGGGTTCTCACATGCTTTCCAATTACTTTCAATTGGCATGTGGCGTAAGCCTCAAAGTGCCCCAGTGCCCAAATATCGAATCTCCATGTGTGGGCACACCAGTCTCTCCTGGCTGCGTCGGTGTTTTCTGCATCTGCGCTTTGCCCAGTGGTAAGCTTTGTCTTCTGGCGAGCGTCGCGTATGCTCCCTAGTCTTCGCACTGCAGCGGCTCTCCCAGTAGAGCATCTCTTGTTCCTTACAGCGGACATCTGGTCTCGGAGCCTCCTCTTCCGACACTGCCGCAATCTCACCTGCTCTCTGGTCTGCTCCAAGTCCCCCGGGTTTCCCAACCGGCCTTGGGTATGATGCGTCTCCATTTTCCCAGCTTGTTGGGCGTTCTAAAATTCCTGGTATTGGTCAGCTGTTCAGAACAACTAGCCTGGCCTTTGTGGTTCTCGGCAGGCGTAATCCATATTACTCAGGCCCTCTTCCTCGTACCAGTAGGCCCATAGGAACAAATATATGTTTGTCTATGGTTTTTAACAGCAAGTTCCAGATTACAATATGCCATATATAGCTGGGAAGGCAATGACTGGTGACTATTATCCCTCACAAGATGGGTGGGGAGTATTACACATCCGCTTCTAGTGAGCCATCTACACCCGGAGGTTGGTTTCCCCTGATGTGGTCCTCCCGCAGACTGCCACCTCAGGATCATAGTCAGGTAGCTTCTGCCTTTCCTTGCACACATGAGAGGAGATTTTCCCAGGGAACCAGTGATGACATTGTTAGATTAGACACATGTTGTGTGGCCTACACTATAAAAAGGAGAGGTGCACATGCAATGTTTAGATGTATGTGAAGCAAAGCCATGTTTGGGGTCTATTTAAACTAACTATCCATAGGCAGGCTTCCACGCCCATGCTTGCCTCTAGCTTTCAAATGGAAGCCCTCCAAACGAAGAGATAGTGGGGGTTATTTTATAACAATCCTAAATTGCAAAGAAGGGGTCCTGTTCCATTCTATTCTGGATGTTTCCAAAATGGAATGGAACTGTGAAGAGTAAAACAGCATGTACATTTCCTTTTTGGATCAGTTTTGGAAAAGGTCTCCTGGAAAAAATGCTTTGCATGCTACATTTACAATGGATTTCTATTGAGTCTGACTGCTTTCAGCAGTTGCAAATATAAAGCAGATTCCAAAGGAATCCTTAGATTTTCCACCAGCATGAAAATACAAACTGATGGAAACCCAAGTGCAATGAGAAGGTGGCGTGGGAGAGCAGCAAGAAACATATATCCTGTTTTATGTCCCCACTGCGCCTTCAAATTGTTTCAAAATGCACCAGATCGTTAACGTGAAGCATAAAAGGCTTACCCTTTGCTTTTATGCTTCATTATAATTATCCATGAGAATATGACATGACCCCTCCTGTCAGTAGTTTGATATTGAACATCTTGAAGGAAGAGCTGGACTGATTTGATTTTCTTTGATTGTATTTGCTTATATAGCGCGCTAAACCCTGAGGTAGCTAGGCGCTTGACTTAAGGAGGAGTTACATATACGTTATGCATAGTGAGGTGCGATAATGAGGTACAATAGTTACAAGCGAATATACAGAAATGGTACAGTACAGTGTGAAGTTACAGTAAATAATAGGAAGACGGTGAGGTGTTCTAAAATTTACAGGTAGAACGCAGTGGAAGATAATGAAGTGGGTGTTTTTACAATATTTATACGACTATACAAGCAGTGTGAAATAGTGAAGGTGTGGCTCAGGAGGAGGTGGTTGGAGTGAGGAGCCAGGATTTCATTTTGAAACGGAATGCTGGGAAGGAATGTTCATCTCTAAGTGCAGTGGGCAGTGAGTTTGAAGTTTTGGCAGCTAGCACCGGAAGCTGGATCACCCTGCTTTTTGGGGTCTGAATTTTGGAATGCTAAGGCAGTGGGTGTATATAGCTCTGGTTGGTCTCGATGAGGGTTTCCAAGCAAATTTGTCGGTCAGATATTTCGGGGCTGTGATATTGAGGCATTTGTGGGTGATCATGAGTGTTCTGAAGGCGATTCTGTCTTTTATGGGGAGCCAATTGGCCTATTGTCTGGCTTGGGTTATGTGGTAAAAACGAGGGATGGTGAGAGCTGCTCTGAGAGCATTATTTTGGAGGATTTGGAGCTTGTGGATATTTTATTTACTGGTACTTAGAAATAGGGAGTTGCAGTAGTTTTGATGGAATTAGGGCTCTGGCCAGTGTGATTCAGCTTGGTGTGGACAGGAATGGTCGGCAGGCAGTTATTAGTTTAGTAGTATAGGCAAAAGCGGAGGCTGTGGCGTTTACTTGTTTAGACAGTGACAGGGTGGAATCGAGGTAGACACCTAAAGTTTTTTGTATTTTTGGAGACATTGATAACATTTCCATCTATGTTGAAAGAGTTGTATTGTGGGTTGTGTTTGTTAAGGCCTTGCCTGGAGCCAGTAAGTAGAAGCTCGGTTTTATCATCATTGAGACACAACCCGTGCTTGGCCATCCAGTCTTGGATTTTGCTGTAGATTTCATTGAGACAGGAAGAGTCAGTCTCGTATGTGCCAGTGAGCGTGATGAGGATCTGAGTATCATCAGCGTAGTTGCTGTATGAGACATTCATGTCATCTAGGTGGTCAGATAACATCTTTGTAAAGATGTTATAAAGTGTGGGGGGAAACGCAGGAGCCTTGGGGTACTCTGCAAGTAATGGTTTATGGGTCCGCTGCTGCAGTGTCCGAAAAGACCCTCATGGATCTTTCAGATAGGAAGGATTGGATCCATTTGGCTGCTTTGGGTGAGAAGGGGGCTGATGTGGTAAGGTGTGAAGTTAGGATGCTGTGGTCGACTAGGTCGAATGCCATGGAGAGGTCCAACAGTAGGAGGAGGGAGGGGTGGCCATTGTCTTTGGCCTCGTCCATCTGGATCTTCAGATCGAGGAGGGCTGTCTTGCTTCCGTGTCTCGGGCTGAAGCCAAACTGACTGAGGCCTAGTAGGTTGTGCGATTCAAGGTGGTTCTGAATTTGAATGTAGGCTGCTTTATCAAGGATTTTTAGCAGCAATGGGACTGTGGTGATGGGTCGGTAGTTTGAGGAAATGTTAGGGTCTAGAGTAGGTTTCTTAATCAGAGGTTTGACCCAAGCGTCTTTGAGATTCTTGGAAACAGTACATGAGGCAAAGGAGGTATTGAAGAGTGAGGTGATGAAGGGGACAAAGTCTTTAGCTCCTTCTTTGATGATGGAAGATTGGCATATACCTCCTTCACATTTTGAGGGTTTGAGGCTGGCAATTATGGATTCTACCTGTGAAGTGGTGACAGGTGAGAAATTGAAGAGGGTGGTGTTGGACCAAGTGTGACAGGGGAATTAGAACTGTGACATACAGGTTTTTGAATGAAGACTGATGTCAAGGTGGTTAGATAGGGTTTTAAGCACAGCAAGAGCAAATGGTTGTTAACATGTAGATTCAGAAAATTATTTTAAAATGAGTCTTGGGAGGGGCAATATGCTGGGTCTTGCAGTGCATCATTCAGGGACTAGAGTACACCACATGGGTCAGGGGTAATGAGGGAAACGTGGATGCTACGCCATGACCGATTACATGGTAGGGGCTGTGACGAATCAACTTCCGGGGCACCAGTGGTCCAGGGATGAATATCGGTTTCTAACTCATCAGTCAGCCCTACACGTCTAGTATACTAGAAATGATACAAACAGTTTGGACCCATAAGCAAATTATAAACCACCTTGTCCAATTTTGGTAATGTGAACGGACAGCAGGCTTCTCTCCGAAAGGAAATGGATTGTTGGGTTAGTTGCAACACAGCAAAAATACAATTATTACCCAATGATTAAAGGGACTGGCTAGTCAAGGTTGCATAAAAAATCTACTTTATTGTTATCACAACAGACAGTTCCAGCAACACTACAAAGGAAAGGAATGCAGAGGACAGACAGTTTCAAAGAATGAAAAGGGGTGCCCTCTGGATACTGACAGGAGGGTAGTCGCTATAAAAATTAAGCGCAAAAGTTGAAGGATACTTGTTTTCAACACAAAGGGAGCAATGGGTAGTGAAATGTCACTAGGGTGACAGATTCGCAATGTGCCTTGAGCTGAAGATGTTCTAGGTGCTCGACAGGGTCGAGCCGGTTTTGGGGCGCCTTGCAGCTTCTGCAACAGAGTTCAAGACTGGAGATAGCTGGGGGTATCAGGCACAGGGAGTTCGGCGAGCAAAGCTCGACGGACGGCTTTAAGCTGGCCTACACGGCAGCTCTGGGTCAGGAAGCGTGGTCTCAGTGCTGGTCAGCGGTTCTGAAGCACTGGTCGAGGCATCTCAGACAGCTTTAGCGACTGCAGCCTAACAACAGTCAGCAGTGTAGTCGTTTGCAGCTCGAGGGGCTGGACTGGCTTGAAAATTTCCTTGTTGATGCACTCCTCCTAGTTTCTTCACTGGGCTTGTGTCGTCCTTTAAGGTGGATGGCCCAAATCTGAGGAAGGTGTTGCGGGCGGCTGCCTTGTCCTTGGTTTGGTTCAGAGACTCTCTTGCACTTCCCACCTAGGAAGCTTTCTACAGAGTCTAGCAGGGCATGCTATGTGCTGGCTGGGTACTGGTTCTGGGGCTGCCGGAGGATCCTCTGGATTTGGTATCTCCCTCTGTTCCCTGGGAGATGTTTAGGGGAGGGATCTTGCTTTCCTCTTGGAGGTCCTGGCATTCCTTCACAAGATGTACAGCAAACTGTACTACAGACCGGGACCAATGCTGAGTTCTTTCTTCTGCTTCTAATGAAGCCTTCAGATGATCTGCCAAAAGAGGGCCTCAGCCCTCTTTTAAAGCCAAATGGACGACAGGGATTGGTGTTGGCTAAGCCTACCTTAATGAACCAATCCTGGGTCCCCACCAACCTGTATGCGTGAGGTCATAACCAGAGTGTTTTGCAACAGAAAAGGTAAAGGTAAAGGGGTGAAAACATCTAATACTATGTCCCACCCATCTTCTTGTCTGTTGTGGATTAAAGGGTCCTTCTGGTTAATTGAGCTCTCTGTGGTTCCTAATTAAAGCTACAGGTCTCCCTTGAAGTTACAGCGAGACTAGACTTTCTGGCTCCATCAAACCACATCCTCGAACCTTCTGAATGGGGTCTGCCTGTGGGAATACACTACTGTAAACATGCAGTCACAGACATGACAGCTCACCGTCAATGCCACTGAGGGCACAGCCGGCATCAGGTTGATACAGTTACATATGAAAGGTTGTTGGGGTTTCCCGTCTCCTTTTTAGCCTCTGCAGCCAGGCCCCATGTGGGCCTGTTTGAATTAAACTCTGATTTGTATGCGAATGCTGCCACCGGTTACATGGCTCAACAAAAGGACATGGCGGATCCATGGAGCTTTTGTTAGGTAATTACGTAATTAGGCTGGCCAAGGCAGGGGGAAGGTTTGGCCCTCCCTCTTCTGGAGATTCATTGTGTACTCCACCTGTCAGATCCCAACTAAATATGACAGGAGGGACTGTGCCTATATGCTATGTCCACCCAGAGTACACAGGTCTATGCATATGTCGTACAGTGAGCATAAGGAAATGTGTGCGGATTATCCCCACGCATTTTCCACAGGTTGATCTACCACGATTCAATGTCATTTAAAATTTCGAGCGCACACACAGCGTGCGACTTATTCACTGGGACAGGAGACACTCATCTTGCATTATGGCTTTCCAAAGGGTTACTGTGTCTATGGGCTGAAATAAGAGCAAGTTGCCCCTGAGAGGCAGGAGCAGGAAGGATGTATGCATGACAAATTCCAGGAAAGCAGAAATCAAAAGTAAAAAGGTATAAAATTTGGTTATCTCACTCAAACTCACACAACCATCTCTCCCACAACAAGCCGAACGCACTTCACCCCAGCGCACCAACAGCACACGCGGAATGACACCGAACCAATACTCACACCAAAGCTCAGCACCCTGTGTCTACCGAGCTGAAGCTGCCAACAGTTATAGTGTAGACGTTTTTTCTAGAGAGGGTGGTCAGCCGACACGTGTTTCAACCCCTAAGGGTCTATCTCAAGGCGGGTGAGGAATGGGGGTAGGATAATATCCTGTTAAATTTGTTTGCGTCGGATGGCAGGGAGGTCTGCATATTTCAAAAAGTGTCCATGAAGCTGCTGCCTGGTGCTAGCGAGTGCTGCAGTGACTGTGCTGGTTTCCCGACAACCCTGGTTGCGTCCAGGGCTGTCGGGAAACCAGCACAGCCCTCCCCCATTCCTCACCCGCCTTGAGAAAGACCATTAGGGGTTGAAACACGCGTCGGCTGACTACCCTTTCTAGACAAAACCTCTACACTATAACAATAAAGATACACTCTGAAAACACAGCAACAAGTGTCAGATCCTTTATTTAAAGGGTCGTTCAATCATCTTCTCATTGCAAGGTAACCAGACCTTTTGCTGCACTTTGTCTACAAGAAGTATTGGGGTTACCTCTTCTTACCTGTGACCCTGCAGAGATAATACCTTGTGCAACAGATAAATACAGAGCCCAGCACTGGAGTGTTCATTTTCTAGAACCCACCTTCTACCTCATTAAAGAAGGAGAGTCTACCATCCCAGTGTCATGCAGGCATAAAGATAGAGTTCCAGACCACCAGCCAAACCCTTACAGAAATAAAAATGTTGAGCTCCATACATCTCGTCTGCCCCGTTCTAATTTTACTAATTAACCAAGGAAAGTATTATGAAAAATTCCAAGAAACAGAAAGCAGCAATGTAAAGAAACCTCAATAACAATTGCTTTCTATTGACTAAATAATCCCTCCCGAGAGAGGGATGAAATAAATATGAGTTCTATCCCCCAGAACAGAGTGGGCAGAATGATTGTATCTGGAGTCTGACTGAAGTGGAAAGGCAACGTTTGAGAGAACCCTCAGACGGGTGAGGATGACCATGAATGGTCATTACACAGATACATGTATTCTGTGACCTCTTAAGTAGGGGAGCCACACGGGTCTGATTGGATGATTCACTGGGACAGTGAACCCCATGAAGCTTTACGGTTAAGGTGGCTTCCCTAGTACGTGCGAAGCAGGCATGAGCATGGATATGAATGGTATGCCAGACGCAGATGCAAGCTCTTGCCATGCGACCTGCCAAGGCCTGTCTCCCGGGAGATGGAGGGATGGACATGTGACTAGGTAAACTGAGCAGTAAGTGCGCGAGACAAGACTACTAGGAGAATGGCAGGATAAGCATTACATAATGAAACATCCTCTGTGTTATTATTGTGTGGGAAGCTACACAAATGGGAGCCCCTTTTCCCCAGAGGGGGTACTCTGATTTGTCCTTGAACTGCAATGAAATAAAGCCGCCTCTGAACCTGTTGCATCCTAAATCTGAGTCTGGAGTGGCCTTTCCTCCACAGAGGAAGCATGGTGTTATCCTCGCCCTGAGGACTTGCCATGCCTGCCAGGGGGGAGAAAGAAGGCAAGTGTTTAGACATGGTTGGGGGCATTGCATCGGGTGCGTTTATATAGTTCGTGCGTTCCCTGGCAATCGGAGAATACAGATCTGAGGCAGCTAAACGTCGCCAGATGCCATAATGTGCTGGCCATGCCCAATGGTCTTTACAACATCCTGCGCTGCCTTCACAAGCACTCCGTCATGGTTGAGTAGAAGGGCTTTGATCACAGGGCTGGCTGTTATGGCCAGTCCCACCAATGCCCAACACTGCACACACCCCAGCTGTCGGGTTGGAAGTGACCAGTGGTGTGTCGCGCTTCCTCATAGTGTAAGATTCCACTACAGGAGTCCCAGAGAGTCACTGACGTATCATACATCCTCGGGTAGGTCACACTGAGTAGATCTCCACCCGAATGACAAAACCATCTTATCTAACTGCATTCCCCAACAGCTCTAATGCAAGACAATACCTGAGGCTTACAAGTAATTTTTGCATAGCACGAATGACCCAAGGCGCGCGTTTAGGAATTCCGCGCAATGGTCGATTCTGTAGGCTATGTGCCACAGAAGAGGCTGAAACAATTGAACCTGTTAACAGTCTGGGAGAGCCTGCATACGTTACGAACTAGTTATCTGAAAACGTACAATTCCGGGCTTCATTTAGATGACCTCAACTTGATATGGCCTTTGTTTTTGAATGGATGTGATAATAATTTGATCTTTTACCTTGTGAAATTCTATTGGAAATGTGTTGAAATAATGAATATAGTAGCCTGTTGGTCCCTTTCAATTTAGTGTGTATGGTTGTGAGAAGCGGTGAAATATATCATTTAAATGTTTGTGTAAATGTTAGTTTTACAAAGCCATGATGTTTTTAACATGTAATATTTAGAAGAGGCTTTTTTCATGACTAACAAGGCAAAACCTTCATTCCCAGTGAATTTATTTAGTGAACCATGTTTTTATGTGTTTTACTTGTAATAACCTGTGTAAATGTTCTTTGTGTTTTCATTTTTAATTGTTGTATATACAAAGCCACTCGGCTGATTGTATAATAAATAAATAAATAAATAAATAAATAAATAAATCACACTCAGATCAGGAATAAGGCAGGAGTCAGGTACGTTGTGAACGGTACACTGAAGAAAGGACACCAGCACGGAACAGAGAAGATTAAAGGAGAACAATTAATCACCGAGCAATGGAAGGAAGAAAGCCTGGTTCGTTCGACATAGACCAAACGAAGGGGGTAGAACAACAATGGCGAGGACATATATGGTCACAGGCGGCTGATGGCTGCGAGTCCTCGGAAGGTGGGGTTAGAGAAGACCGGAACAGAAGCATCCCGGCCGTACCCGCTCCCTATACCCGAGAAATATACTCTCATGTCAGCAGGGTAACATCAATCAGACCAGTTAAGCTCCTCAACAGCCGTTGGATTACCATCGAGCAGTTCCGTTCACATGGCAGTGGAAAGCCGCGACAGAGAAACAAGTGGGAGTATCAGATTATGGAGAAACCCGGCAGCGCTCACCTTTCATTTTTCGTTGCAGAAGTCCAGCGACTGCGGCGGTGTCGGCTCACGTGGAGGCCGGCGTTCCTTTTGGTTGCACAGGCTTGGCGGACCAGGCATGGAGGCAACCTTCGTTACGAGAGAAAGGAGGCGGGTCTTATGGGAACTTTTATAGACTACCTGAACAATACCTCCCTGATTGGTTCACAACCCTCCAACCCCTATATAAGGTGGAGACAAATGACGGACTGAATGTGTCTTCGCCATTCCCTTGCAGGAACCCGAGAGAGAAGGAGCACCCGAGACGCTGTGGGCTTATGAGAACTAGCTACACCTTTGTGAAGCCTCATCCTTATTACAGAATAAAGAAGTAATCTTTATTAAGAGCCTTTAAGTTGAAGCAGTTATACCTGCATCCTGAATAAAGGTTTTGTTTGGTTCAACAATCTTTGCTGCCAGGCCTCTCATTTACATACGTATAATAAGTAAACTTGGTTTATTAGTTACAGGTTAAAGTATAGGTGGGGAACAGGAGAGCAGTAGGATGACGTCCAGACAGGTCTAGCTCCCATCCTGAAAGTTTAGTTCAACCGACAAACCTAGAACCTACAGGTTCTTCTGGTTCCATGGCTCACGCAACATTCCGGTAGATAATTCATGCAGTGAGCAGATTACACACATGAAGTAGTGACTTTTAGGTATCTGTAAACAAGAACGATGGAGGAGCTACCATTATACTCTTTTTGCACAATAGGTTACTATAACCGTTTATATATTGTTAGGTTCGTTTATTATGTGATTTGTGCAAGTTTCTACTAATCTTTGCAAAATAGTTAATTTAGTTCTGTGTTTTTCTTCTTTTTTTTTTTTACAAACATATACTTCCCTGGTATAATTGCACCAGGGGGCCGCCACCCCACCCCATGTGGAATCTTCTAGTTATGTTTCCCCTCATTCCCAACACTGCATGCAAGAATAGGTTCGGTTACTAATAACCTTCCCACTTTCTGCCGGCTCCCTCCTATCTCTTTACACATGAATTAACATTGGCGTGCTTTGAGCAATAATGTTGAATGGAGCTATTGATGCTAGTTAATGTGCATTATTGTCCTTCAATCAACATGTGGCTAATTCCGTTTCTCGCTGCATATAGTGCTTACGTGCTGCGCTATTGCTCTTTCTTGGTGGGCACTATGCAATCTTTAGACTCGACTGTCACTGGAAGTGTCATTTACTAACATGGAAGAGACTGTGGGCGGTGCCGCTCTCTCTCTTTGACCGTGTTAAGCATGAAGGGGCCAAGCAAACAGCGTCCACTTTCCGCTGCGGCAACAAGACAATCAAAGTCGTGTATTTACAAGGATTACGGCGTTTCTGTGGCGCGCGCAAGGCATCCGTCGGAACAGCAAGGGCAGGCAGTAATCCCCTACGAATGCAACGCGGGCTTATCGTAATGCGCGCCACCCACCCATGTGTTCGATCCCCTGACACAGGCCCCGGTTTTACACTCTCGCTTTGTGGATATGCAGATGGTATCGGATGCCCCTCGCAGATGGGGATCCGAACCCCACACAGCTGATAAACGACTATCCGCACGGCGCACGCACGGGCAGACAGCGGGGCTGTAAAGTCGCGCCCACATCAGCGCAGGCGCATCGATTAATCAATACATTCCACGCCGCCGAGCCCAGCTTGACGTCTCTTGCCATGTGATGTGTTCTCCTATGCATGCTTTGCTGGTTGCTATATAACAAATGGGTGGGCGTTGCGCCCGCTCCTTATCCCTGATCCCGGCTACTGGCTACCCTCCGCTTCCGTCCCAGTCTCCCGGAAATAAATGATCCATCATGAAGCGAGGGGCGCTCTCTGCGCACGTCTTTCGGAAGCAAGAGCGCTCATCGCAAGGAGGCAACGTTACATCACAGCTCGATATTACATCTGCAGTCCGTCTATAGCGCCAAGCGGAAGAACGTGCGCCCTGCAAATACCCGCGCTGTGCGACAATCCCCGGACTGTACTAAACTGCAGCACACGTCTAACATATTACACACATGGCACATATAGAAGGGACCATGACTGGCGCCGGCCCACCTGCCACCTTCCCTATATGTGACAGGGCAGCTCTGGCTTCCACCCTGCCAGGCCCCCCACCCAGGGTTAAGAGTGGCCTACAGGGTCATCTCACTGAGCCTGTCCAAACCCATAGGGTTGCTTGGAGGGGCAGAAAATCAAACAATGTTTGATGCTAGTTTTCTTTGCATTTAATGTGTATGCTACCAATGTCCTTGGGCGGAAGAACACCCTATCCCTGCAGGGGGTCCCTGTCCCTGGGCTGGAGGTGGTGTGCCGCCTATCTAATAGGAAAGAAAAGAAGGTGGCTGTCCCTGCATCTACAATGTACCCATTTACAGCATGTTTCAACAGTTAAGAGGTTGAACCGAATCTGCCTTACTTCCACGGGCCTTTCGTGGAGGAAGTATTTCCTTTAGGGCCTAAGGCCGTCTAATTATTTTATTCACCTTCCAATGAGTGTGTGCATGGTGAGCAGATCAGATGGTAATGCATGGTTCAGTACAACAATAAAAATATACAGTGCAATGATAGTGATTCAAAACTAAATAAATGTAAAAGTTACTTAAGTTGAAGTAGTGGGGTCTATCAAGGGGCCTACTGTTTTTATAGACTAGGTTCCCTTATTTCTGATTATTTTTCTTTTTTCTTTGTTTTGACACCCAATAAAGTTTGTCAAAAGAAGCCAATAACAAGGTGGAGATACTATGTTCTCCGCTGCAAGATGGTTAATTAGATCCCGTATCCCGTATTTCTTCAGGGATATCGTGCTTCCAGTGGTCGACCTGTTTCAGTGACATGCTGGTTCTAGTCATCTTCTTCAGGACCTGTCGTTTGGGTGCATCGGATTAGATCGCCTTTCCGGATGTAGGCAACTGCATTGTTGTGCTGACAGCGCGAGGCAGAACGCTGACGTCTCACATGCCCGCAGGAATAACCCGCAACAACGGGGATCCGGAAGTGAACCACTACATCCGGAAAGTGCTTCACCACGAGTAAAGAACCGGCACACGTCAGTAAATCCTGTCCAGATGGATTTATATCACATCTGGGATTAAGGCTGGATGTGGTAACACTGCCACATCTCATGGACAAGCCGATCTCATCAGACGCACCCAATGGTTACTTAGTATCCCCTTTGTCTAGCTTCTCATGTAACATTTTTATGTTACCCTTTCTAGAATTAATGGCTGGTGGCAGTGTTTTACATTTTCCTACCATTGTTTGTTTCTACCGCGTACTGTATTTGCAGCTACGGTAAAGCACCCATGAGTGCCCATTTTGTCAAAAATGGCCCGGTCTTCTTTTTTCGCCATTTGTTGTTGGAAAGTTCCTTCTTGAGATTTACTCTGCGTGACAAAACAGGTTTGGTCCCTTTGTACATTTTGTCTTTGGCGGGATTCACCAGTGAAGCCCGCCTCTGGCTCCAGCATGTCTGGCAGGGAAGTGAGGGAGGGGTAGGAAGTGAGGGAGGTGCCCGAAACTCCATGTGCTTAATCCCCTTGGTTACAGGAATGCACCCAAAGGTGATTGGCTGGCTGGCTGTCCTCAGAGGACAGCCACCCTGCTGTGTGAGTGACAGCTAGGCTGCGAATGAATGGGAGAAACCTGCATAAAAGGAAAGGTCTTTTGCTTGCAAGGCTGGGTCGACCACTGGACGAAGGAATCCAAAGAAGAACTTGGAAGAGACACTTGCATTAACTCCTAGACCGTTGGTTTGCGTGGTGAAGCCCCGCTGCAGTGCTGAAACTCCAAATTCACCACGACTAGAGAAGCCCTGCAAAGGACGACTTCTCATCTTGGGTTGGTGGGACGAATTAACCCCAAGACAAACTCATCTGGAAATCCTCTCAGAGCTGGCTGTACTTCCATTGTTGCTGCAGGAACTGATTTCCAGGGAGAAGAACACCCCCAATCGAGTGTGTCGTATTGAAGTCGGACACGAACTCCAGGAAGAACCTCCGGACTCCCATGAAGCAGGACTGACCGTGCCTGAGCCACCTCAACAGAGTGCTGGACCCCAGATGTGAGGAAAGCCCGTAAGGTATCCGAGAATTGTGGTAGAGGTATAAGCGAGAAGCTGAAACCACGAAGTGCTGCTGATCTGAAGTTTGTACATTGCTGCCACTGACCTTCGAATCGTAGTGCAGGAGTCCCCAGACATCCTCCCTCTTGTCCCCACGACTGAGACCCAGGAACAACAGGATCTGCCATACTACAACTGGAATAGAAGCCAGCTGGAACCAATTTCTTCAGACCTAAGGTACTGTAAACTAAGGGGAGGTTCTTACCTCTTGTTGTGGAATCTTGCTAGCTCTCAGTTGAGACTTGCCTTGGTTGCCTGTTGCAGAGCTGCTTGCAGCTTTGCACTTCATAGGCCTCCCAGCTTGTGGCCCAACAGGGATTTCATTTTCTACAAAGATTTCTAAAACATTGTGCAATACTTCTTACTTACCTTCAAGAAGTGCTTCAGCTCCCCTAGACCTTTGCTCAATTGACATTGGCTGTCCTGGCTCCCTGAAATACCCTTCTAACCTCAGACTTTGTGCTTTAACTACACCTCAAATGGTCACACCTTCCATAACTTCCATAACTTGTGTAACAGGGGAAGAGTTAATCTACATTGCATTGTGGGGTTCAAAAGTACTTACCTCCTTATGAATATTTGCTAACCATTGTTTTATTCCCTAAACCTTTCCTTTTGACACCAAACTCAGTATTGCTCTAAATGTACCAGTGATATATCAATGTCCACAGTGTCCTAGTTATTTAAGTCTCTTCAGGGTGTAGGAAGTGTTGTGTGCCATCCCAAATGGGTACTTACTGATTTATTGAAACTGAGAGGGTGTATTTATTGAAGTATATTTTTGTGTTACATATTTGCTCCCTTGTAAGGAAGGCTTATTCAACTGACTGTTACATTAATAAATAATTATTTAGTCAAGAAACCTTGAGTGTAAGTGTTTATTTGGATACTTGTCACTGCGACTACAATGAGCACTTCACTTGTGTGACAAAACCACTACTACAAAGAAACGCTCATCGTTGACGTTTACCTCTCAACAAACATGGATGTAAAGTGATGGCATTAATCAAACAGATCTTGTTAAATACTACGCAGTCGTACTGGGCCTCCATTGCATACCGAGTGAGTGTGTCATTGTTTACAGTTTAGATTGATTAGTTATCCCACAGTGTGCAGGCCGACCCGTCTCTAGTTGAACCAGTGATGTTAACCATGTTATCATTCCATGCTTCAGGGTATTTCATGACCGCCACTCGGCGCATGCTGCATCGTTTACCCTCACTGGTCACCACGTGTTTCTGACCCACTTTAGTGACTACAATTGGGTCAAAGTAATGAGAAGATCCTTTGGGTACTCTAAATGGCTTTTTTATCCTTACACTCTCTTGTTGATTCATTAACCAATCCGAAAAAATATCAGAACCCATATCTCTGCCTCTCATCATACAGAATGGAGATATGCCCGTTAATACGTGTGGCTTGTCACAATATGCCGTCAACATGTTGTGTATCCCTTTTTAGCCAAAGACAATAGTAAAGATTCTTTGATTGTGCGATTTGGCGTTCCACTAGGCCATTTGCTCTAGGACTGTACAAAGCTGTACAGTGGTTTTCAATTCCATGAAGTTCTAAGTATTGCCTCATTTCATTAGATACTAATTGAACGCCATTGTCAGATACTATCACTTTGGGATAACCTTCCCTGGCAAACAGTACAAATACTGATACTGTTGATATGTTATCTACAAACTCGACTTCAAACCAACTAGAAGCGTAGTCAACTACCACAATCGCAAAGTTCCCCCTCCTGTGTCTATATATCCTCACAATTTCGGCAAACCAGGTGACTGTCAGGCAGCCTTTCGGCAATGAGCTAAGCGCTAGTAAGCCTACTAGCAACTTTACCCCCACCTTTGAATACTAGTACACTCAAGTTTTTCACAAGAGAACACAAGCCTCAGAAGAAGAGCAGTGCTCAAAACATGTGTAGGCTGTTCCTGAATTGAATTTATTTTTTGCAGAAAGCATTAAATAGGATTTTGGACATATGTGCAGTGTGAATGTATCATTGTATATACAGGTTCTTCAAGGTCGGCATTTTGAGCAGAAGCCCCGCGATTCGATACACTCACCTGCTGCTTTTTTGCCCTTGGACTATTTTCATATCAAAATGTTTGATTATTTTTGTGTATGAGTGCTTGGGTTTTCAGTCTTACTCTGCGCTCCTTTGGTTCTCCCTTCAGTTTACTTATGTACTGCCCGAATACCTTCTTGAACCTGACTCCCACCTCTTTAGCACATTTTTCCGCCCTGTTTAACTCTACTGCTTTGACCAGCATCTGTTTGCCTGAATGTAACTCAAGGGCCAATTTCCCTCAATGCTGCGAACCTAATAAACAATCGCCTTTGGCAGCCACGTTAAATGTTGCTCTTATATTCTTGTCACCATAAGCAATGTCACCCCACACAAAACCTTTGCTATCAATCGTTCCCCACCATATGTTCTTGGCATGATGTCAGTGTTGTGTAATATGTGGCTTTTGTAGCCCCAGATTTCCTTGTATTTACCTTCCAAAATAATGGTATATGGAGATCCAGAATTGGCTAATGCTTTCACTAGACACACCGCCACAACAATTTCCGCTTCCGGAGGCACATACTCTTCTTTGTCATCATTCTCTATGCCTCCCACAATATGTACAATTTTGTTCGCCCACTCACTTCTCCCTTCACCCACAAATTGAACATAATTTTCGGTCTCCATAGATGTGGTGGTAAATTTACATAACCTAGCGAAATGCCCCATCTTGCCACAATGTCTACATTTCACTCTCACGGCTGGGCATTCTTTGGGATTCATGGCGTGTTTCTCAAACCCGCACAAAGGGCATTGTCCTTTTAGGTTATCATGTATATTTGCATTATTCGCGCCAGACAGGATAGTGTTTTTTCACTAAATATACTTTAGAATCATCACTAGCACATGCATTTTCTTCATCGTTATCTACTATAGAATGTACACTTTCCTTGTTATTCTTGGAATTCACTTCCTTTAAACACAGGATAGTTAATTCCAAGCCCTTGGCTATTGCCAATGCATCCAGTAAAGGAGGATTCTTTGCCTGCCACAACCTTCCTTGAATTTTAGGGTTAGACGTTTGCATCATGAGTTGATCTCTTATATACTCATCTTCATTACCCGTGATCTCACATGATGGCAATAGTACTCTTAAATCAGCTACAAATGTGTCCACTGCCTCCCCCTCTCCCTGTCTTCTGGAAAAGAACGTATACCTCTCTAATACTATATTGGTCTGTTTACCAAACTGTACTCGTAAACAACCCTCCGCCATCTTCCCTCCCACCATCAGCTGCACCATCATCCACAACATCAAGCAATTTATGGATAATGCATACTGCTTCTAATCCGAGAGACCACACATTAAAGTTGAAAACTTCCTCTCATCCGAGTATCTTTCGCCACCGATGCCACAAAATAAAACGTAAACAAATCTCTCCAATCTTCCCAGAGTATTAAGGGTTTCCATGGTGTAGCCAAAGATTTGGGTGGTGGTTCTAGATTCTGCAGGGTGTTATGATTACTAATAACTGTATGGTTCCCAGCAATAACCTGACCAAAATGTCTGCCTCCGACACAGTTCTATGGAGTGAGGATAGTCTTCAGGTATGAAAATAGTTCTCTATAGGCACCAATTCTAGATTCCAGATCTTCTCAGACAGGGTTCCCCCCACTTGGACTTCCACCAATGACTGTACTTCCAAATGCCCAGCTATCTTCAGACAGGAGTACCTCCCACTGTCACTTCCAGATGGTGCTGGGAAAGTCCCTCATTGTTAAAACACCCAGGGATGCCACTGCTAACAACCCCTGCTAACAACCCCTGTATGTTCCTCCAGACTGGTCCTTTGATTCTGCTTATATTGCTTTACACTGAGTAAAACCATAAACGGTGACGGTCACCTCCTTGTCTTCACCATAAACTTTACCCAGCCATCTCTTCCTTAGCTTAATATGAAATATTCAGGAATTAAACTCGACACCAGTGAAAACGAAAAATAAGCTTTTCCTTCCCCTCCTCCCCTACCCCCCACAGCAGGAGCTGTGTGTTAGAATGTGACAATTCCAGGAATGGAGTGTATTCTAATATTCACCAGTGGGGGAGATGTAATAGAGGGTGTCGTGGCGTTGCGTCAGATAGAAGATTTCAGCCCCTCTCTCTTCCGGTTAGGCACGCTGTGTGTCACTACCTACAATCCGCCTACGAGGGAAGGAAGGAAGGAAGGAAGGAAGGAAGGAAGGAAGGAAGGAAGGAAGGAAGGAAGGAAGGAAGGAAGGAAGGAAGGAAGGAAGGAAGGAAGGAAGGAAGGAAGGAAGGAAGGAAGGAAGGAAGGAAGGAAGGAAGGAAGGAAGGAAGGAAGGAAGGAAGGAAGGAAGGAAGGAAGGAAGGAAGGAAGGAAGGAAGGAAGGAAGGAAGGAAGGAAGGAAGGGCAAATGTATAGTTGGAATAAAAAAATAAAGATAGCAAGAACAATAGACAAGGAATGGAAGAAAGAAATGAAGACTTTAGAGTTGACGATTTTTTCTTACATCAAGTAACAGGAGCTGGCAATTAACAGTCAAGATCCTCACTTAAACTTTCTAACGGTAGCTATGCTGTCATGCGTGGCAATTGAAAAAATGGCTGCCCTCATGCGAGGCATGGGGCATAGATACAAAATAAAATGTAAATGCTCAGTTCCTTTTATTTATTAATAGTATAATATTTGCACCTGTTCCGATATATATGCAGATAAGGGCATGATGACACTGGGAAAGTGACTGGTCTACGGTCGAGCAGTAGATCAAGTGGGGCCCCCACTGCACGACGCCCTGTCAAACGTAAGGATAAGATGATGAGGGGAGAGAGGGTAAGTTGTATGTGCTCTGGAACCCATGTGATGGTTGGATACCTGTTCAAAAGTAGGTTAATATTTGTACACAAAGTCCAGCAATATTAATTCAGTTCCCTGAATTACTAGGTACCCATTTTTGAACAGTGATCCTACTGCCTTCAAGCCGCCGGATCTTTTCCGCGGCTTACTGTCATGAAACTGAAAAAAAATCTTAAATCCACATTCCTGACCCGCTTTCGGATAACTTTCAGTACCGATCAAACATATGTATATGGTTGTTATAGAAAGGTCTGTAGGAAGCCTCAAGGGAAAAGTGAAAAATTGGGGAAAAGGTTGCAAAGGAAGAGGGAAGGGGTCTGCGAAAAGAGGCATGGGGTGTCACCGCCATTCAGAAACTCAGAAAGAGGTTGACAAAAAAGGAAATGTACACATTTTGCAAATTCTTTAAGGAGTTGCAAAAATGGCCAACGCTTTTCAATGTCTGACAGTGTTCCTGCATTACCCTACCGTCTCCAACATCATCTGAAAATGTCTCACGTAGGCCCACAAATGAATCGCTGTCCTTAATAACAGTTTATCCAGGGCGCTGCACCAACTTGCCACTCCACCACAGACAAAACTGAACATTGCATCATAAATACTCGTCAACAAGGAACAGATTCATTAGCTGCAGAAAGTTTAGCAAAATGAGTGGCTTTGGCGAGTGGAGTGAAATTGAACTGTACTTTGGGTGACTGGAAACCAGAGTGCTGCAATGCTTGGCCTAGGGCGCTTAATTGAGAATTAAAAAATGGAAATACCAAGCCAGATAGTGAAACAGAGGACTGCTTCCTAGGGAGATAGGGCAATTTCCCAATAGATAGGCCAGTGCCGTTCCAGCCTTGCTGTAGTTTTTAGGATCGCTGCCCATGGTGCTTTATGTTTTCTCCATGGCTGGTACTCCGGGCCGGCCTTGGGGCAGGACGGCCCGGGACGACCGCTCGGGTGCCTTTAGATCCCCCGCCACGCCAGCTCGGGGTAGTCTTCCAAGGTCTCCCCAGTGGTGGCATTGTGGGAGAAGGTGGGGCAGACGCCTTGTTGAAATTAAATGCGCTCCGCTCACGGGCGCAGAGAGCATGTAATATAGGGTGACCAGATTTTAAAAAAAGAAACCCGGACGGGCCACCGAAATAGAAGTAGGACTAAGGTAAACACACATACAACTTTAGTCCTACTTCTATGCCGCTGGCCTTTTGCGGGGGGACGCAGAGGGGGTGTGCTAACATGCACACTCCTCTCATTGGAGGAGAGCGCGAGGAGGGGAAGGGGGAGAAATAAGGGGCGTGAAAAGCATTTCACGGCCCCTTTCGCGCAAAAAGATTTGCGCCGGGGCCCAATTTTGGGATTTCGAAACCGGGTCCCGGCAAAAAAAGTGACGATATCCATAACCCCGGACAGGGTTTATAAAAGTAAAAAACTTCCGGGACTCCTGGACATCGAGTGATTTCCCCGGACTGTCCCGGGAAAACCCAGACATCTGGTCACCCTAATTTAATAACAATAGGGGGCAGCGGTGCCTATTGAAAACTATCACCCCGCCCCCCCGCCATGACCAGGGACCCGTGAGGGGAGGAAGGGTGCCACATTTTTGTTTTGCTGCCTGGGACGTTGTGGCCTCTTACGCGTCCCTGATGGTACCAATGACTATCTTTCATTCTAGACATTTACATGGCATTGCAACTGATGCTTCTCGAAAGTTCTGCCTGATACGTGACTGACTCTTACCCAGCCTTACGGCCTTTCAGATGCACCAGTCGTCCTGGAAGCAGCCTGATTCACCAATAGGCCAGTCGGTCTCTGGAAGGACCCCAGCGTGAGGGTAAGAAAACAAGCCTTCAGAAGGAAGGAGGAAGAGAGGAAATGGAGGTTTCGACTCCGCCATATGCTGTTTATCGTCGACCTTCCCCTGGACCGTCCCTCGCCTTGTTTACATTGCTTTTAATGAATCTAACCACGTTCTTTGGCGCCGCAGAAGATGTTTCTGCACTAGAAACGCACAATAACGTCGTTGCTCCGGTGAGCCAGCGCCTTTTAAGTTGCCAAATCAAATTAAATAACAACATCCCCCTTCTCGAGACTTGGATGGAAGTTCATGGCGGCTGGGGCTCCCCATCAGGCAGTGGGCTTGTCTCTTGGCCTTGCTTGTGTTAATCATTTTCAGGGACCTGGTATTGACATGCCCCTCCACAACCCCGCTCAGAGCTGCACCCAGTGTCAGCCCATGGAAAAATACAATAACACACACTGCTTCCTAGAATACCGCTTTTCTTTTTACAGCGTGAGATCCAGGCAGATAAAGGCTGGGAGTTTATTTTCCTGGGGATCCGCTGACATGTAGCAGCAGTCAGCCCAGGAGTGAGGCGGCCGGGCGGGATTGAAGTCGGCGTCCGGAGAAGGCCAGTGCTGCAGTGTGAACAGGAGTAGAGAGCACTGGGACCTTGGAGATAGGGTCAGTAGGCACAGCCCCATTAATAATTGGCGTCTATATACCTTTAATGCACACTTCATGTCTTGGAGTTATTGCTTTCTGCATGCGTACTTTACAGTCTGCGTTATGAGACCCAAAGCTTAAGACCTCTCCGAAGACGGCAACATGACTCTTGGCCAACCTATCACTGCTGCTGAAACACTCAAATCCTACAGAGGGAAAATAGTGGCCCAGTCCACAAGGATGGTCTGTTCATCAAAATGTAAGGGATGGAGGAAGTGACATCGCAAGCACGATGAGATCACAGGAACTGATGTCACGTGACCTCAAAACTGGATGACAAAGTGATATCACATGATATTTGTCCTAATGACATCACAGGAAGTCATATCACGGACATTAAAAACCTTTTAGTTCCCAGCATAGAATTGGTGCTACGAGGAGGATTAGGGGGTACACCTAGCAGAAAAATACAGGCCAGGGGCACTGACTCGTATGTCAGGAAAGCCCCACTGTAGCCTCAACCGCCCAATATCGTCATTACAAGCTAAAAACAACCTTAGATTTTAAGGTGCTCTCCTTAATATGTGAAGTGTAGCCCCTATATGCAGAGGCGTGAGATGGCAGGTAGAGTCATAGTATGCAAAGTACAGGCTGGCATATCCAGTACTGCCACCACATTCCGGAGGAAGCCTCAAATGCCTCCAGAAAAGCCATTAGATGCCAGCTAAAGCATCATATGCCCTGTATAGCCACAATATGAAAAGTGCAAAGTGCAGCATCACAGTTGTTGCCATCATATGCAAAGTGCAGCTTCTAATGCCACACTATACCACCCAACGCCAGTTGAAATGGGTCAGGTGCATGATATCATTTATCACCTTATGTAATGTACAGCCCCGTGCCCCAAGTGGCTGCCAACATATGTCAAGCGGAGTCTCAAATGTCCCAGTAATGCCACTGACAGCAGTTAAAGGTTTATGGGCATTCGAAAATAATATAAACCTTATTAGGTAGCCAGTCATTTTTTCGAAAACATAGTTTCGAATAACAAAAGTTTTTAAAAAATGCATAGAAAAAATGAATTTTTTTGTAGGTAAAGTTTTTTTTAACTAAAATGGGTGTTACGGGGTAAAAAAACAGGGGTTTGGGGACCCCCATTAAAAAAAAACAAATGCATTTTTTCGACGCATTTTTTATTCGAAACTTTGGCATTCGAAACTATGGCATTCGATAATATCACTATAAACCTATAATTAGCATATATACTGCACAGAGCAACATTCCTCTCATATGACAAGCCCTGCATCACACGCCCCAGTAATACCAACCAACACCAGTTGGTTCTATGTGAAAATGGCCCCAGGAAAATGTAGTCATGTTGTGAAAATGTAGGCAGCAAAAACTCGTCAATATAAGCAATCCAAAGTGTGAAATTGTTAACAGTAATACGGTCACCAAAAAGCTATTTTTAAATACACAAAGGTACAAGGCTGCAACCCTAATTATGACCCATACTTCCAACTAAACCTCCACAATCACCCTAACTCCATTCCTAAACCTTCCTCTAACTCTAATTGCAACCCTTATTCTACCCTGAACTCTCACAGAACACTAATACTTCAGCACTTTATTTGTATGATACCCAATACAAAATAAAAAGAAAATGAAGTGACCCCATCCCAAACCCCATTACCAGCTCACCACAAATGACATAGCCCTTGCCCTGACCCAAACCCTTGCTCTACTACTAACCTTAGCCATGCCCTCACTGCAACTAACCAATGACCAATATGCTTACTTTACCCTAACCACTAGGTTTATCCTATGCCAAAATCACCAGTCCTTTCCAACCTCCCTATCCCTTTATTTAACACTTACCCAAACCATTACTCTATTAGCCCTAGCCTTACAATAACACTTACCCTGGCACTAAACCTACCCCAATGACTAACCAAACCCCAACATCCTTACCCTGGCCCCCATCCTAACCGTAAACCAGACAACCACAAGCCCACTAAATCCTCCTTAATCGTAACAATTACTCTAGCAGCACTACATTTTTGGTTACTTTTCAACTACATTGATTGACTCATTTTTGTTTGGCAACTTTTTCACTGCAGGGGTATTTTCACCACGGCTTTTCCACTCACTACATTTATGTTGGCTACATTTTCACTGGATACCCACCAGTTAATGCTACATAGGCATGGAATAGTTCTCATAGGTACCGTGAAGCCTCATAACTGCAGCGGCTGCCATCAGATGCCAAGTGCAGACTAAAATGCCCAGGTAATGCCATTTGACACCTGTTAATGCTTCATGTGCCCGTGTAACCTTCCCCTAAGCAACCCGCCAGCCCATAGCAGCAAATAGGATGCTGGAAAGAGGTGTGGAAAGGGGGTGGAGGAGACAGTGACCTCACTCTCATCAGAGCCCTCTTAATTTCAGTATGGCCCTGCATCTGAGATCACTTAACCAAGGGTGTGGGAGTCACTGCTTGGGATAGCAGAGGTGTTGGCAGGTGCAGCGGTTGGTACGCGTGGTGACCCTGAAATAACGTCTCTAGCAGCTCAGTATCAAGTGTAAGAAGCACATGCTCTACTCTAAAGCATCACAGCTCCAGGCATATGTCACTGGAGCATCCACACCGGATTGACCAACTGAGCGTCCCATTATGCACGAAAAAAGCCTTGGAGATGCCTTTTATAGTCCCTCTCATTCGGACCGCCATCCACCACTTCAAGAAGGGAAAGGGCCCCAGCAACTACTCATATGAGGCGATACAACGGCACTGGCCTCAGTGGGAACCTATAGAGGCGCGCGCAGGAGAAGCCAGCCGCAGGGTAGGCCTAGGTTGTGGGATTTTGCAGCCCTGCAATCATTTCCTCCCAACGGCTGTATCAGACCTTAAAAATCTGAGTCCATCTTCAGGTGGCCACCAAAAACATGGCCATGCTCCCACATAAACGCTACTCCTAGTGCTTTCTGCCACTCTATAGGCACCGGGCAGCCTGGCATAAGCGAAGATAGGCCAGAGCCTGTGTAAATGGAGGCACTGAGCCCAAGGGGGGTTGGAACTTCACACGTGATATGCTCACAATTCCTCATCTTGAAGCCCGTCCCTAAGTATGGGCGTGCTCTCTTGTGGTCCATTGGGTTGTATTATCTAATCCTTTCACTGTGGAAGCTATTCCGTGTCCCCATTGTTCATTTTGTCCTTTAATTTATGTTTCCTTTGTAATTATTGAACGTGAGCCGTCTGCTTTGGATCATTCGCACACACCCCTTTCTTCTACATGGGCCGGTGTATTGTGTTCTCAAAATGTCTCACTTGTCAGAATATTGAAAATGTTCTATACTTCCGATTCCACTTTAAGGGCATTGGTGAGCTGATGAGAACATTCAGATAATCTGAAGTATACTATGCAGGTCGTGGGAGCTTGGCAGGGCCTAGAGAAATCACTGAGAGGGTGGAGGCTCTCTGGAGAGGCTTATTAGCTACTAGAGGCTCTAGAGTGCGTGCTTCCAGGAAAGAAAGAAGCACCAATCAACGCTGCTGCAGGCGTGAGCACTTCCGGAGCAGGATTATGATTGGCCCAGACATCTCTTTGTCACGAGATGTCTGAACATGCGCTGATGACATATTTTGGGCAATTAATGAAATGAATTGTAGACTGGGGTGATATTTTCTTTTTAGAATTTTATGATATGAACTTCTTTGATATGAAAACATTGGAACTATGTTGGATTTAATTGTCTGCTGATGTTTTTGATATTGGGGTTATTATTATACGATTGGTATTGTTTCTTTTATGGAAACATGTGTATGGTTTTATTGTAAGCAGTTTGCACATAATAAAAAAAACAAATAATAATAATTTAGTATTTGAAGCCATGCTCTCTCCCACCCCTGCGTTTTTTTCTCAATAAATCATCAGTAAAGCCGCTCGGCACCTCTTAGCGATGTATTATAATTGCATTTTCTAAGGACCATCCCATACATGTTGACGTCCTTATCACCGCCACCCACCCTTGTTCGCCATAGAGATCTTATGGTAATGGAAGACGGACCCGGGCGGCACAAACTGGGGCATACGCACTTCCTGGTGACTCCCGCTGCCAAAGACCAGAACTGTCAGCTGTATCGACCCACGGTCAAGTTATTATGCTGCAACATTTGGTGCTGTGGGCTTAGAAAATCCAAGATGGCCGAAAAGCCCACAATTGCGTGATGGGCCAGAAGCGCCATGAGTGAAACGTGGTGCCAAAGGAAAAAAATCAGTGCCTGTTAGCTCAAAAAGCGCTTTGAAATCACCTTTGTTTCTCTGAATGCAAGCTCAAAATGCCTATTTCGAACATTGGAAGATATTCAAAAATCTTACTGAACACCAGAAGACGTCTGGTAGAATGAAGTCTTGTGTGCATACCAAATCTGGAAAGATGAAGAGCCTAAAATAATGTTCATAACAAAACTGACTGAGCTGTGGATGTCAGCAGCTTAAGTGAAATGGGATTTAAAGCCACTAAAATCGAAATGTTTAAAATAAATGAGTGACCTTCTTTTGAGTGTAACATAGGTTGCAACTGCTTAAATGTCATGGTTTTGAACTTAGAATCAGCGTTGTAGCTGCATGTATCAAAATTGTGAGTTTGATTTGAATGAAGAAAAATGGGAACAAAAGTGACCTTTGGCTGAAGCCTGGCTTAAAGGGACTGAATTCTGCCCGGCAACTATGCCCTACAGGAGTTGAAACTTGCCCAGCAACTGTATTCACAGGCCTGGCCTGCCTTCTGCTGCCCCACCAAAAGGAGATCACACCTCTCTGATTGAATCAGGGGAGGGGTAACTGGGACTACAGGGAAACAGAACAATGAACTTCCCTTTGCTCCAAGCAATTGCTAAATCAGGGGGTCGTAAATGGCTTCCTCTTGGAAGGAAATGGGAGGGGCACTGCCTCTGTCAGCCAGCTGAGCTTGGAGGAAGTGGACAAACCAGAAATTCCCCCATGTGCTTTGGGAAACCACACCCCTCTGGGCCAGAGCATACATTTGAAAAGATGGATAATTCATAGTACAAAATTGTCTAAATTATATCAATAATATCATTATTCCTGTGATTTTTCTGTGCACATTTTAAGAGATGTTAGGACTCTGTGGTATGTTCTGGGGGGTAGTAGCAGAAAATAGGGTATTACTCCAAATGTCTGTATGTTAAAAATCTGACATATTCCTTGGGAACATTTGTGTAAATTCTGGAAAGGTTTAGAGGTTGTGTTCTGGATGAAAAGGGCAGAATTCTGTCAGAAGCGAACACAACATCTTACAAAGACAGGGATCGGATGGTTTGGCGCTACAGAAAATATGTTAACTGGACATATAATATTAGAAAGATTGTACATAGATAAATATGCATTGGAATTAAAAATAGATTTGTGTGCTAAGTGACAAGGGGAGTGTTCTTTCTGTATGCCATAAAAATGATGCCTGATGACACAGGATGACTCACAATTCAGTTCCCCAGTCAGGCGACAGAGAATCCTCTAGCCTATCAGGATCCTCAGAGGGTTGGGCATAGAAAGACAGCCTTCCCACCCATTTTCAAAAGACATAAAAAGAACCATTGAAACCCAGATAGGGACTGCTCTTTCCACTTTCTTGCGAAGCACTTTGCCGGACCAGACAATATCCAGAAGGACCATATCCAGAACTTAGACTCCAGATTCCAGAACTTTGAAGCAGAAGACCTGCTGCAAGCTAAAAGTATTCTCAGCTGGCCTTACAATCTGGCAAACTGATTTTACCCCAGACTTCCAAGGGGCACATCAGAATAAAACAGCCGGGCTGTGCTGTTCGCTTCTGGACCAGACTGCGGTGCCAGTACCAGACCCAGAAAGCAGAGCTGTATCCAAACCGCAGACCAGACCCAGACCAGACCGCGGTGCAGTGCCGCTAGCAGAACCAAGACCAGACCGCTGTGCAGAGCCAAGAACTTTTGCCAGAACCAGAGATCCAGACCAGCAGTGCAGAGCTGACCCAGATAGCTGTGACTTCAGAACCACCCGCCAGAAGTCCCGTCTAAACCTGTTGACCAGATCTTGACGGCCTATTTTAAATTTATAGTGTGAGTATCCAGCCAGAAATGTGCAGAACCAATCTCTTAGTCTAAAATAATCTCATCCCATCCATTTCAACCTATTTAGAACTGCATGGAAATTGTGTGTCCATTCTGTGATTTCAAACCTGTGAAAGTGTCATTTGTCATTTGAATTACTTTATTTCTGAAAATCTACCTCCACTAAATTGTCCGTATCTTTTGAACCGCACGTGCTAGGAACGAGATTTAACTTTCATTTTAAAGCTAAGAACCTAAGCTTTCCAACGAGCCCACTCAGTATAGTTTTTCTGAATTGGCGATCGACGCACTCGGAAAAAGTGCCGCGAATTACAATTTAACTCAATTTCTCCACCTGTCAAAAATAGCTGTCTTTTGCTTGCAACTGCTGAAATTCGTTTTCAATCCGATAATCATTCCTGATTATTTGCTAGTGTTGACCTGAACTAATTCAAAGTAGCTGTCACCTACCCTGAATCTCCTATAGGGATTTAAAAACATTTTTAGCATATTTTTCACTTCATTGCAAATCACATTTAAAAGTATTTCTGCCTGTTTCAAAGCATACCGGTTGCTCTAAGCTTGCATTTTGTTTGTATTCCAGAAAACTGTGTGCTCTTCTTCCATCTCCTTATATTGCATAGGGGGGGAGTGAATTGTCAAAAGAAAAAGTGATCATATTATCTCTTGTTGAAACCATATCAGTTTATTTCTGTGCTGCATTCTTTCCATCATTGCTTTTCCTTGAAACCATAAAAGTATTCTCTGCTACCTTATCCTTTCTATACTAACTCCTCACTGATTGAAAAGAGTGTGCAATTGTAACATTAACCATTGTTGATCAACATTACATTCATAAGTGTGCTATCAAATATTAATTTATTCATAAAAGTGTGATATATATATATATTGTTTAATTTTTCAAATAAATCTTTTAATTTGCAAAACAAACCTACTTCTTGGCTCAGTGAGGTCAGGGGGATTCAAAGAGAGGGGCGTTATACAAGGGTTTATCATCCAGATCTATGAACTTGTCATAAAAATATATAAATAAGGGCTTCCCTTGGGCATCCCAGACTAGGCATTGACTTAGTTGGGGTGCTGAATTGAAGTCACTTAACAGAGTGGGGGCTCGAGCCGGGACGTCTGGATTAGATCTACCACTTGTGCAGCTTAATACAGTGTGCTAACTGACAGGATACATAAATCTTGTTGGATCACCACGCTGTGTTACACTGTAAAAGCATCCCTCAAAAGAAGGATGCTCTAAGGAAACGGTCTGTTTTGCAAAATAAAACACTAACTTCTGTAAGTCAGGAAGGAAATCAATTACCAGAATGACGACCTTGGTAGATATCAAAATAGCCAGAGAGCACCTGTTACATAAGCTATTTGTGAGAGGCGAATGGACGGAACAGGACCAGACGGTGTGGTTGCAGGCAATCGCACCCCAGATCACTGCAACAGGGTCAGACATATGGAGAGATCAGGGTCCATTACATGTGGCCCTGAGTGAACTATATATGGCCCCTAAAGCCAAAGATGAGCACGACAAGATTGTCAGGATAGCGGCATTTTTATATTTATATATGGGACCCATACAGGACAAATGTGCTGAAGGCCAAGATCTGGCAAATAGGCAACAGATGGCATTAAAGAAGGCCCAATCTGACCTGGTCTCTTCTGAGCAGAGGCTGCACAGGAGCCAGGAGTCAGAAAATGAGAGTAGACAGTATCTCATTAAAATAAAGGAGGATATGGGTATCCTGCAACAGGAAAAGTCTGACCAGGATACCAGATTTCTGGCCTTGCAGAAGTAGTACCAAGAAGGTTTGGACTCCCTACTGCAAAGCTGGAGCAACAACTGGACTTCAATAGGGCATGCGCAGAGCAGGTAGTCAGCCTGCAAAGCCACCTAGATAGGGAGAAGGCAGAGAGCAACAAACTGAATCTGAAAGACCTGGATACCAAGACAGAATTTGAGGAAGAGCGCCAGAAAGCTGGTGCCCTTCAAAGGCAGAGGGACGACCTGGCGGCACAGAGGCAGACTAAGAAGTCAGGAAAGGGACACCTTAGGCCAGGAAGTCTGCCACTTAAAAAGAAAAATGGAAGATCACCTGGCCATCCAGGGACTGGGTGACCTCCAAAAAGAGCATCAAAACTTGTTGGAGCACACCAGGGGGGTGGAAGATGCTCTGGCAAGAAAGGAGCAGGCCAGTAGGGATGGGACTCAGGAGGTAACCCTCCTGCAGCAAAGACTGGCCCAGTACAAGACTAACCAGGAAGCAGAGAGAGAGAATGAGGCTCTCTGCCAGCACAATGATAGGCTCCAGCAACAGGTAGCCATGCAGGAGAGACTGATAAGAGTCTAGTAAGGCCTTGACTGAGGAACTGAAAGCACAGGCTCTTGCATGGCAACAGGGAGCAGGGGCTGATAGAGATGAGGTTCGCTGGGAAAGGGAAACACCTGAGCATAACCTCAAGAGCCCTAGTACCAGAGGCCTTCATCTCTCCCGGTCCCTGGACTCTGCCACCCCCATGTCCCCTGGCGCACATGAGCACAGGGCCACAGGGAAGGCAGATTACTATCCAGCTAAAAGTATGGGGCTCATAGGTCAGTACCACCCAGGAATGGATGGCGGGCATCCGGGTATGGGCACCTAAGTACAGTGCAATTTAGTGGGGAACCCCAGGAGAGTAGGCCCACTAAGGGCATCCTGAAAACCTCTGCCCAGTTAGGTCAGTGGGGGAGCGGGGTACTCATCAAATCCTGGCAGCAAGGAGGAATCTGAAGACTCCTCTGAACGTCACAGGACACAGGAGACCAGGTCCCCACATTCTGCCAGCCATTCCCAGGCTCACAGAATCCGGGAAAACCGGGAAGATCAGACGGGCACCGCTGGAAGCAGTGCTTCTGATTCAGAGGATGAATGGACCAGGGTTACCCGAACCAAAAAGGCCAATAAGGCAAAAAGGGCCTTGCTTAAGGACACCTAAAACAGATTAAGGCAATAAGGAGTGTCATCACCCCTTATCACAAGAACGTCAAGTATTCTGTTTGGGAACACTTGGAGCTTTACGAGCAAATGATGGAGACTTTCCATCTGAAAGACAGCAGAAGCTGCATTCAGTATGTAAAATGGACATTCTCCCCAGAATACTCCAGTTTCTTTGCAGTGCTGGAGGACCAAAACCATTCAATATGGTCCACATATAGGGCGGCCATCTTGAAACATTTTTCTGTTCACAGAAATCCCCAAGAGGCTCGCAAGGCAGCCTAAAATTTGCAATGTGGGGAGGATCAGGCCCCACAAGAATGTGTGCAGGAATTGAAGCGTGCCTTTGCGCAGACTACCAGAAGGGTGCGCCGCACGGACAGCAAAGAATTTGTTAACACTTTTTTTCCATGCCTTGCCCAAATACATCATGACCCAGCTAGTGAGAGACTTTCATGAGAAAAGGTCACTTGACTGGGTCATTGAACAGGCTACCCGAATCTATGAGGTGCAGAAGCCCATAGAAAATAAAAGTAATGCGCAGAAAAGCCCCAAACCGACCAGCACCCCTGCTGCTGCCAAAGTGGCAGAGGTAAAGGTTGCCCCCATTTTGGATTTGGAGATGGGGGGGGCCTAAAACCTTTCCTGCGCAGACTAATTCTTAGCCCAGAAGGCCCTCGGGCCAGTCACAAACAGGGAGTCAAGGAGGTAGTCCCACAAATGGGATTCCTCATTCCCCTGATTATGTAAGTCCCCGTTACAAGGGAAACCGACCCATCCTGGGTTATGTGTGGACTCCTCCGGCCCAAGGGGGGGATCCAGCCAAGCACCTAACCCAGGGAACTCCCCTCCTAACTTCCCACAGGAGGGCAGAAATTCCCCAAATACTGGGCAGAAGTTTTTTCCCAGGTATCCACCCAATTTCCAACCCCAAAATCATCCATCCTTCTTTCCCCAATTCCCTGAGCCCAGACCACTTAATCCGGGCTAGGGTAGGCCAAGGGTGGAGGGGTACCGAAATCTTCCCAACCCGGGGTACTCCCAGAGAAGGGATAGCTACCCTTCCTGGGATCAGCTCCGGGGAGAAATCCGAACCCCGTATCAGCCTGAGCGGGTTTCACAGTTAGAGCGCCAGGTCCAAAATATGGCACGGGATCTGGGTCACATGCTGAGGGCTCAACAGAACCCTCAGATAAGCATGCCTGCGCAGAATGCCCCAAACTCTGGGCCTAGTGCTCCAGAACAATGACAGGGGCAGCACCCCGATAACCCAACGGTTCCCAGGGAGGAGGCACAAGGGGAAGGGGGGTGTAAAGCCTTGGAGGAAGCTTCCTTCCCCACTTGTAAACAGCCCCTGGAAACCCAGGAACCGGAAACAAAATCTCCTACCCCTGAAAGTCTGCCACCCAAGGAGCAGAGAGGAGGTAGGAGAAACAAAGGACCCAAACAGACCCATTATGTGGAGGAGGTACAGATCTTCCAATTTGAGGGAGAGGGATCCTCAGAGGATCCCGGGAAAAGGATCTTCTCCTTCAGAGATGGGGGAACTCCTCCCAAAGAAAAATGGGTCCCAAGGGATCCAAATCCAGACTGGGTAGATGTGGGGACTGAGTTAGCGCCGCCCATCATCTCATCCCAGAACCAACAGCATCAAAATCCCCTGGTTCAAACCCATTCTGGTGATTGCCTCCAAAAAGGGGGGGCGGCCCAGAACCGGAACCAGGGGAACCCACAACGGCTCTGATTTCCAGTTGCCAACTTTTTCTTGCAGATTCCCATGACTCTCCACATAATTCTGCCCAGATCTCTTCTCTCGCAATGTCTAAAACTAAAAAATTAACCCAACAGTTGTCCAAAAATGTGCATTATCTGTGACCCCTTGAGGAGAAGGAGAGAAGATACTATGCCCCGGTACAAGTACAGGGGCAGGGTACAATTTTGGCACTGGTGGACACTGGATCCCAAGCTACCCTTCTGTCCATAAGGGCCTTTGATGAACTAAATGCAGGAAGGGGGGAGAATTACCGAATTCCTCTCACCTCTCTTCCTGGAGAACTTCAGAACTTTGAATTCCCGTCGAGGGGACTGCAGATTTGGACATTAAAATTGGGCGACACAAGGTGAAACACCTGGTCATAGTAGTGACTTCAGAGGGCACCCCTTGTTTACTAGGGAATGACCTCCTGAGAAGGTTGTCATCCCTAATAGATTGCGTAAACAAGGTCCTCTGGACCCAGACTAGCCGACCAATAAAATTAAAACAGAGTGTAAACCATGTTAGTTTAAACGGCACATGCCACATGGTTGAACAAAAATCTCAGCAAGTGGAATTTCACTTCCAGAACAACCAAATTCCAGACTTGACAGTAATAGCAGTAGGACAACAGACCGGTGATGGGCGTCCGCTCTATTTCTGAAAATCAACCTTCCTTCCAGTTTAAGGTGGTATTCCACACTGGAAGGAAACACTCTGAAATTCTTTACTAATCCACTCCAATAGTTCCGAAAGATGTGAAATCATTTCAGAGCCTGGCTGATATTCGGCAAATTGGAGAGCAGTTGTTCATCCCTGTTCAGTTAAATGATGGGAAGGAGTCTGCTCTCGCCCGAATGTGTGTGAACAACGCTAAGAGCTTCATCAGCGAAGCCATGTTCTGCCAACTCCCAAAAGATCCAGCCATTCCCACATTCAAACTGATAGACAAATGGGAAATGGATCTGGAAACCCCCAATTCCAAACATCTCCTGCCAAGCAGGTGTATGCTCAAAATCTCCATTGGCAACAAGAGTATAGTCCATAATTGTTGGGTCGTGCGAGACATCACTGCCGCCTTTTACTTAGGCAGTGACATTCTCAATCGCTTTGCCATTAGTTTGGACCTAATAAACTTCAAAGCGTGGTCCCGATTAGCGGATAATCCCATGGGCTTTGATGATCCAGAAAGAGCATTTAGGTCAGCTCAATTGCTACCTTATGCAGTTGACATTCAGATTAAAGAGGAAGTCACCATCCCAGAAAGGACCCAACAATTCTCCCTGGAAGTGAAAGTTAAAAGAGGACAAAAATTGCAAAACCCTGATGCTTATATTCATCTAAATGCTTCTCTCCAACAGCAAGGGTTGGGGGTAAACCCAACACCATTAGTCAATATAGAACATGACACCATTCCAACAGAGGTGGATAACAGCGACTTAAAGAGTATTACTCTAGCCGCAGGCACCATTCTTGGAATGGCTGTTGATGACCGACATTTTTCCATTGATTTAGGAAATGAACTGTTAGGACCAATCCCCAAGGACTGTTTTGACAGTGACAGTGATGACAATACAACACCAGACAGGTTCTTTACCCAGCATGGGGGGAACTACCTGGTGTACACTTCCTGCCCTTATTGTAAGGAATATGTGACTTGTGACTTCAGAAGGGATGAGGTGAATTTCCAGGTCCATGAGGGCTGCCTTTCCCACCCGAAGCCTCCAGTCCAAATCAGCACCCTGACCAGGGACTTCTCCACCCAGCTGGAGGAGGCCACTGAGATAGCAAAACCAGAAGTCTTTCCAGGCTTCAGGCAGATGGTGGAAGAGAGAGTCAACCTAGCTGATGCCTGTGTGACTCTGGAACAGAAGCAAAAGTTGAAACAAGTTTTCTTGGATTTCCAAGATCTCTTTGCGGTAGACTCATATGACTGTGGTCGCACCGACATCCACACAACAATTATTCCCACGGACCCTGGCATGACTCCAGTGTTTGTGAAGCAATATCGCTTGCCTCTCGCATCAATGGGGTCCCTTACTGAAATAATTAAGAACCTGGAGTCCCAGGGGATAGACCGTCCAGTCCACAGCACCTTCAATAATCTGGTGCTGGGAATATTGAAGCCAAACGCCAGCGGAGACTCTGCGCTGACCTTAGGGAGCTCAACAAACGGGTCCATACTTCCCGATGGCCTCTTACCTACATTGACCAAGGGCTGTCCCAGATCCAGGGGTCACAGGTATTCACTGCAATAGACCTGACCAATGGATACTGGACTGTGCCTGTCAGTAGGGAGGACCAATACAAGCTGGCTTTTACCTTTGGGGGCAAGCAGTACACATGGACCCGGACTCCCTTCGGATACCTCAACTCCGGCAATGAATTCAACATTTTCCTACACAAGGCCATGTCCGACCTGGGTGTGAGGGGTAACCTGGCTTATGTAGATGATGTCCTCATCAAAAGTTCATCTGTGGAGGAACATACAGCGGAGATCCGTTATTTTCTGACACAGTTGAGGGCCGCCGGAGCAAAACTTTCCTTTCAGAAAGCACAGTGGCGTAGAACCTGTGTTAATTTCTTGGGGCATGAGATTACTCCTCAGGGTCTCTGTCCCCAGGAAAAGAAAGTGGAAGCACTTCAGAAACTGAAGGACCCCACAACTCTGCGGGAACTAAGGAGCCTCCTTGGACTGACTAATTACAGCAGAAAGTTCATTGAGGGCTACGCAGAGATCACCAGACCCCTGATTCATCTCTTGAAGGGGGGGAGTCAAGTGGGAATGGGGTCCAGAACAATCTGTGGCAGTAAGACAGCTCAAAACAAGCCTCTCACAAGCGCCCTGCCTAGCTTAGCCTGTCAGAAACAAGGAGTTTTTCCTGGAGACAGGGTTCTCTAATACATGCTTGACTGCAGTATTATATCAAAAGCATGACAAGGTCAATAAAGTAATCTCCTATGTGAGCAAAACGTTATCCTCTGTGGAGGAAAAATGCAACAATTGTGAGAAGGCACTCCTGGCAACATTGTGGGCATTGAAGAATTACCGCCTGTTTATCCAGGGGGAACACATCATAGTGGAGACTCCACACCAGCCTCTGCAATATCTCCAAAGTGACAGAATCCGGGCCGGAAATGTGAGTAATTCCCGAATTACTTCCTGGATTCTGTCAATGCAAGGCTTTCCTGTGGAGGTCAGAAATGGCCAAAACAAGAAGAGTCCCCTCGCGCAAGGTCTGGCTGACTTGCATGATTGTGCCAGAGAAAACTGTCTCGAGGACGAAAGTCTAAAAATCAAGGACAACATGGAGGCATATCTTAATTCCCCAAACAAAGTCTTTGAAGAAGACAAGTGTGAGGGAATGCCCACTGTCTATGTGGATGGATGCTCTTACCATGTTGACAACAACGGGGAAAAAGAACTTGTGGCCGACGTAGGGAATGCATGGGTGAAGGAGTCCCCAGAACCCTCCGCTGGGTACAAAATTGGTCCCCGAAGTAGCCAGGTGGCAGAGTTGATGGCTGTGCATCAGGCCATCCTCACTGCTGTCCAACATCAACTCCACAAACTGGTCATAATCACAGATTTGGATTATGTACGGAACGGATTCGTGGAGCACCTGGTTAATTGGAAAACCAGAGGCATGTTATGTGCTAATAAGAAACCCTTGAAACATGGGAAGTTAATCCAAAATATTGATGATCTGGTCACCTCAGAAGGGATGACCGTCTACTGGAAAAAGATCAAGGGTCATTCCAAAGTAGAGGGACCAGACAAAACTGGAAATGACTTAGCTGATCGGCTGGCCAAAACAGGGGCCATCCAAGGGGATCTAATAGAGATTGAGCCCCTGTTGGGGGAAATCCAGGTCACTGCTATCACTAGATCCCAGACAAATGCTCACAATGATCTTTCAACTGCACAATGGAGTAAGGAGACCCCAGATGCGGATTTGATTACGGCTCAGAAGGGGGATCCAATAATTGGTAAGTTTTACCAACACATTTAGGACCCTGAGAACTTTCCCCTGACGGATACCGATTACATTGGGAAAGAGGACCTCAGAGTGTTGATGAAATGTCCAAAAATGTACCGAATCCAAGACGGTTTGTTGGTAAGGAAATCCCAAGCTGGCCATGATCAGTGGGTGGTCCCTACCTCATTCCGAAGCCTGATGTTAAGTCACGCCCATGATGCGGCCACCGCCGGTCATAGGGGTTTCATACAACACTTAAGATCTTAAGAGAGGTTGCATACTGGCCACAGAGGGGGCAGGACCTCGACCAATACTTGAAGGGGTGTCTTGTGTGTGCACAATTTCAGCCAACATCCCTCACACACCGTGCGCCTCTCCAAAAGAGGGGGATGACACTGCCATAGTCAGATTTGCAAGTCGACTTCATAGGCCCCGTGATTCGCTCCTCTAGGGGAAATAAGTACATGTTGACAGTGACATGCTTATTTACTAAATGGGTGGAATGTCTCCTGGCCCCAAACTGCAAGGCAGAAACAGCAGCTGCCCTGATGATCAACCACATCTTTTCGCGTTTTGGTCTACCCCAAAGGATTGAGTCAGACAGAGGTAGCCATTTTACCAGCGAAGTAATGACTAAGATGTGGGAGATACTTGGGGTTAAAAGGAAGCTACATATTGCTTACCGGCCAGCCTCTTCTGGTGCAGTGGAACGTTACAACCAAACCATTGTGAGCATATTAAAAAAGTTTGTGGCAGATTCTGGGCCAATTTGGGATATTCGATTACCTCTTGTCCTAATGGCCATCAGATCTACCCCTTCATCTGCAACTAAAATGTCACCGTTTGAGCTGATGGCAGGACGCAGGATGGTGCTTCCCCAGAATTTGCTCTACAGGACCCAAGAGCAGACATTGATCAATGCCTCCACAACTCTTGAGTACGTTGAAAATTTAAGGAAACACCTCCAACATGCTTTTGCCTATGCTCAGCGAAACCTAGAAAGATCAGCCAATAGCATGAAGACTCACTATGATTTGAAGACTACTAGGAAAGAATACAATGTCGGAGACCAGGTCTATCTATACAATTTCCAAAGGAACCAGGCCAAACAGCGGAAATTTCTGCCTACATGGAAGGGACCTTCCATGTAGGTCCCTTCCACGACTGGGGGACAAGATCTCCCCAGTCGCCTACAAGATCCGCATCCCCAAAGGCAGTTTAGCGGAAGGGGAAGACAAGTGGGTCCATATAAATCAGCTAAAGTGTTGCCATCCCAGATACACTCTGCAGCAACTGGAGGAGTCCTCTGCAATCCCAGAAGGGGCCGCCCCAGATTAATACAAGTCCAACCTTAAAATATTCCACATATAGCCTATAAAATTCTATGATTCTTGAATGGAAATATCTCCTGATGTATACAATGTATATGTTCGCCCCACCATTAATAGTGGTGGGGAAATATCTACGAATATGTTTCTGCCGCTTTGCTTTGCCATCCTAGGAGAGATAAACCATGGAGACTGACCAAGGAGGATGACCCGGGGACCGGGAGCAAAGATCCGAGGGGCCTGAGGTACCACCCGAAACTCCCATAAGGACCAGCAAGGAGAACCGATCGATCCACCCCGATGGAGGAAAAGATGCTGAACTGTGCCATCTGCGGAATTGGAAGAAGATGATGCGGACATCCCAGCGCGTGGATCAAAACATCTTTTGCACCCGACTCCCCCTTGACTCGAAATCAAAGTGCAGTCGGATGGGGGGGCTTGTCAGATGTATCGACCCACGTTCAAGTTATTATGCTGCAACATTTGGTGCTGTGGGCTTAGAAAATCCAAGATGGCCGAACAGCCCACAATTGCTCCAGAATCCAGGAAAACCGTGCAGTTTTTGCACACACCAAAATGGTCGCCTGACCCGCCACCCACCAGTGCGAGCGTGATGGGCCAGAAGCCATGAGTGCAACGTGGTGCCAAAGGAAAAACAGCAGCGCCTGTTAGCTCAAAAAGCGCTTTGAAATCACCTTTGTTTCTCTGAATGCAAGCTCAAAATGCCCATTTCAAGCATTGCAAGATATTCAAAAATCTTACTAAACACCAGCCGACGTCTGGTAGAATGAAGTCTTGTGTGCATACCAAATCTGGAAAGATGAAGAGCCTAAAATAATGTTCATAACAAAACTGGCTGAGCTGTGGATGTCAGCAGCTTAAGTGAAATGGGATTTAAAGCCACTAAAATCGAAATGTTTAAAATAAATGAGTGACCTTCTTTTGAGTGTCACATAGGTTGCAACTGCTTAAATGCCATGGGTTTGAACTTAGAATCAGCGTTCTAGCTGCATGTGTCAAAATTATAAGTTTGATTTGAATGAAGAAAAATGGGAACAAAAGTGACCTTTGGCTGAAGCCTGGCTTAAAGGGACTGAATTCTCCCCGGCAACTACGCCCGACAGGAGTTGAAACTTGCCCAGCAACTGTATTCACAGGCCTGGCCTGCCTTCTGCTGCCCCACCAAAAGGAGATCACACCTCTCTGATTGAATCAGGGGAGGGGTATCTGGGACTGCAGGGAAACAGAACAATGAACTTCCCTTTGCTCCAAGCAATTGCTAAATCAGGGGGTCGTAAATGGCTTCCTCTCGGAAGGAAATGGGAGGGGCACTGCCTCTGTGAGCCAGCTGAGCGTGGAGGAAGTGGACAAACCAGAAATTCCCCCATGTGCTTTGGGAAACCACACCCCTCTGGGCCAGAGCATAAATTTGAAAAGATGGATAATTCCTAGTACAAAATTGTCAAAATTATATCAATAATATCATTATTCCTGTGTTTTTTCTGTGCACATTTTAAGAGGTGTTAGGACTCTGTGGTATGTTCTGGGGGGTAGTAGCGGAAAATAGGGTATTACTGCAAATGTCTGTATGTTAAAAATCTGACACTTCATCATCTGATGCCCATATTCCTTGCGCACATTTGTGTAAATTCTGGAAAAGTTTAGAGGTTAAATTCTGGATGAAAAGGGCAGAATTCTGTCAGAAGTGAACACAACATCTTACAAAGACAGGGATCGGATGGTTTGGCGCTACAGAAAATAAGTTAACTGGACATAATAGCCGGTCAAGTGGCACAGCGAGTAGAGCACTCGCTTTGACATCAGTGCAGAGCCTGCGAACGCAGGTTCGAATCCCGGCAGCGCCAAACTCAGCGTTTCATCCTTCCGAGGTCGATAAATGAGCACCACACACCGTGGGTAATAATAAGCAGCGCTCAGATACCTGAAGGTTCGTAGCGCTATATAAATGCCAAATTATTATTATTATTATTATATAATATTAGAAAAATTGTACATAGATAAATATGCATTGGAATCAAAAATAGATTTGTGTGCAAAGTGACAAGGGGAGTGTTCTTTCTGTATGCCATAAAAATGATGCTTGATGACACAGGATGACTCACAATTCAGTTCCCCAGTCAGGCGACAGAGAATCCTCTAGCCTATCAGGATCCTCAGAGGGTTGGGCATAGAAAGGCAGCCTTCCCACCCATTTTCAAAAGACATAAAAAGAACCATTGAAACCCAGATAGGGACTGCTCTTTCCACTTTCTTGCAAAGCACTTTGCCGGACCAGACAATATCCAGAAGGACCATATCCAGAACTTAGACTCCAGATTCCAGAACTTTGAAGCAGAAGGCCTGCTGCAAGCTAAAAGTATTCTCAGCTGGCCTTACAATCTGGCAAACTGATTTTACCCCAGACTTCGAAGGGGCACATCAGAATAAAACAGCCGGGCTGTGCCGTTCGCTTCTGGACCAGACCGCGGTGCCAGTACCAGACCCAGAAAGCACAGCTGTATCCAAACCGCAGACCAGACCGCAGTGCAGTGCCGCTAGCAGAACCGAGACCAGACCGCTGTGCAGTGCCAATAACTTTTGCCAGAACCAGAGATCCAGACCAGCAGTGCAGAGCTGACCCAGATAGCTGTGACTTCAGAACCACCTGCCAGAAGTCCCGTATAAACCTGTTGGCCTGATCTTGACGGCCTATTTCAAATTTATAGTGCGAGTATCCATCCATTTCAACCTATTTAGAACTCCATAGAAATCGTGTGTCCATTCTGTGATTTCAAACCTGTGAAAGTATCATTTGTCATTCAAATCTTACTTTATTTCTGAAAACCTACCTCCACTAAATCGTCCGTATCTTTTGAACCGCACGTGCTAGGAACTAAGCTAAGAACCTAAGCTTTCCAACGAGCCCACTCCTTATAGTTTTTCCGTAATCGCGATCGACGCACTCAGAAAAAGTGCAGCGAATTGCAATTCGACTCAATTTCTCCACCTGTCAAAAATAGCTGTCTTTTGCTTGCAACTGCTGAAATTCGTTTTCAATCTGATAATCATTCCTGATTAATTGCTAGTGTTCACCTGAACTAATTCAAAGTAGCTGTCACCTACCCTGAATCTCCTATAGGGAATTAAAATCATTTTTAGCATATTTTTCACTTCATTGCAAATCACATATAAAAGTATTTCTGCCTGTTTCAAAGCATACAGGTTGCTCTAAGCTTGCTAGAGGGGAACTGGAATTTGTATTGCATTTTGTTTGTATTCCTGAAAACAGGGTGCTCTTCTTCCATCTCCTTATATTGCATAGGGGGGGAGTGGATTGTCAAAAGAAAAAGTGATCATATTATCTCTTGTTGAAACTATATCAGTTTATTTCTGTGCTGCATTCTTTCCATCATTGCTTTTCCTTGAAACCATAAAAGTATTCTCTGCTACCTTATCCTTTCTATACTAACTCCTCACTAATTGAAGAGTGTGCAATTGTAACATTACCCATTGTTGATCAACATTATATTCACAAGTGTGCTATCAAATATTAATTTATTCATAAAAGTGTGATATATATATATTGTTTAATTTTTCAAATAAATCTTTTAATTTGCAAAACAAACCTAATTCCTGGCTCAGTGAGGTCAGGGGGATTCAAAGAGAGGAGCGTTTTACAAGCGTTTATCATCCAGATCTATGAACTTGTCATAAAAATATATAAATAAGGGCTTCCCTTGGGCATCCCAGACTAGGCATTGACTTAGTTGGGGTGGTGAATTGAAGTCACTTAACAGAACCTAGTGTCAAGCAATCACATGTCGCCATGGAGACACGGAAGTCGCTTTCACCTGCAATACATATCAGCTTAGCGTTGCTCCATTTTCTCTTTATTAACCATGTGTGTGTCTTGTTGTCTGTTCAGTGTTTGAAACTCACTGTTTAACAAAGCACTTTCTACATCTTGTTGAATCTACAACACGCTCGATCATTTTGTGTTTGTATTTATTCGATATTTATTGAGCGCTGTAAGCCAAAGCGCTGTCTGAGTCCTAGTCAGAGTTATAGATGTTACCAATGCAGCATGTATTTGCAGAGTAATGCATACATTCATCAATAGATTTTAATGTGATAGGTTTGCAAATACGAAAGTATCCGCTGCTGTTGTGTCTGCATTTCACAAAACATTCCCTTATACTGTGATTTTTTACATGCAAGATTGGCCGAAGTTTACTGACATGTGCAGTTCAAAATAATTCTGTGCTGAGTACGCATTTTCCCTACATATGCCTCCCGATTCTTTATTGCATAAATTATGCTTTCACCATTATCCCATCCTTTATAATCATTTTCGAGAACAGATGTTTTATCTCTACTCTTTCTTATGGGTCGGTTGTTAGCACTATTACATTTCTTTTTACCTAGACTCTTTGAAATGTCTGATGGCTTTGCACCCATTTATGTTTAAACAGGAGCTCAGTGATGAAGAAATGGAAGCAAGGCAAAGTCAAGAACAACTGGTACAAGGCAGTGATAATGAAGAATTTCCTGAACCTGAACCAAGTCGTATGGACGATCTGTCCAATTTGTGCGAATGACAGAGTTTTAAACTGATGGCCACGTTATTGAAATACACCTGTTGCCAGGGGAACTCCAACTGTAGTGCCTCACCATACAGAAAAGCTCCCACTACAGTGCATTGCTGTGTAGAAGGAACTTCGGGTGCATATCTTACCAGTTTCATGCTTTGCATGCCGATGACATTATATAAGCATTGATGCTTGAACTATGGGGCACAGTTCGTCCGCGGGCCTCCACTAATGAATACATCATTATATTAATACTAATATTTTACAAACATTACTGTACTATCACAAGCTCGACAGACTGTATTCTTTTCCATGGAAATATGTTGTATGTTAACAACCCACATCCTTGTATAAGTGTCACATTTGACATCCAGCCACCCATACCTGTAATATAAATATATCTGCCTAACAAAGAGGTGATGGCTGGAACATTTAGAATTAATCTTAACCTCTGGCATTGCTCTGGGCAACTGTCCAGACCATTGTTCTTCACCTTCCAAGTCATTACAAAAGTGGAAAATCCATATTCAAATAAGGCTTGACCTCCCCCCAAAAAGGGCAGTCCAGCCTATACTGCCTGGTCACATCCCTTCCGCACGAGACCACATGCATCCCCAGACATGTTTTGACCTCGTTGGGCCTCATCAGTGAGGAGTAGCTTGAATTTCTATGCCTAGCAGGCACAGGATCCATATCTGGCCATACCCATCCCACTCGGAGTGACAACAACAAAACAAAAGAGGTGATGGCTTGAAGGTTTAGATTTTATCTTAACCTCTGGCATTGTTCTGGGCAACCCTCCACACCAATGTGCTTCGCCTTCCAAGCCATTACAGAAGGGGAAATGTTTCAGCCTTGTTAGGCCTCATCATTGAGGAGTAGCTTGGGTCTCTAGGCCCAGCATGCATAAATATATCAGACTTTAGACTATCTGCTTGTCAATGTCTATTTCAACATTGTTTCTGGTTATTCTGGAGGCTTTGACTGTGAGATGCAAATCTGTTCAATAAACAATGAAATAGTGGCAAGCACTCACAAATGTCAAATCAATTGTTTTGAAAGAAACTGTGTCAGTGGTACCAAAAGTGTTCGCGCATATGAATTCATATTAATATTGGCTCATGTTAAATTGTCATAAGTTGTGACTGTATCATTTAGTAATTCATCAAAATAGCACTGTTTGACCAAAAAACCTATCCACGTTAGCATGTAGGCCAGCGGTTTTTTCACTGTCCTGTTGCCCAGATGCCTGTCCCAACACGATCTCACCTTGAGCTCTTAAGTGAAAAAGGGTTTTCCCTTCCCCATGATTCAAATAGTTCACTTTACGACAAAGGGGTTCCCTTCCCCTGGCTTTCAAGTCTTCCAATGTTTCAAAACAACACCATTACTTGGGGATATGTAAGGTTCCAACATCAACAGTTCCTTGGGCTATTTCCCCAGCTCTTCGAGTTTGGTTACTTGTCACCAATTTCAAGATCAGCTCATCAATCTCAGTTCACATAGGCTTTCTTTACTTAATCACGGTGTGGTGTGGCTTTTCCTTGGCTGGGTGTATTCGGTCGGGGAGCAGGTGTCGGACGACACAGTCCACCCATTACAGGTTATGCAATCGACACACCTTACGTGGTTCTGTTTCTGCTTAACAATGACGGTTGACTCAATGTCCTTTCAACTGCCTTTGAAGCTTTATTCTCACAGATTTCATTATCATTCACTTTTGCAGTAGTTCTCACTTGCAAAACCAACAGAAGCTTCCCCATACACTCTCCTGCTAGTAAACCTTATCTCTTGCATACAGGCGTTGCTACAATTGTAGTTCTTGTGCTTAATTATTCTTGGCTCTTGGCAATGCTTGATCATTGAACTCTTAACAATGTTAGCTTACTTGATTTTTAGTAATGCTGGCTTATTTGACTCTTGGCAATGCTTGTTTTCCATTCACCTTTTTCCTTATATTCAATTCAGATAGTCAAAACCAAGTGTCTTTTGATTTCTATTCACTTTTTCCTTATGTTCAATTCTGATATTCAAAACCAAATGTCTCTTGCTCCAAAACCTCCCATCCACCGTGCTGGGGCACCATTTTTACCCAGGTGGTGTATGTTGGGAGTAAGTTGCCTAGGAAAATAGGTAAGGGATTGATAATACCCTACAAAGACCTTGGGAATATTAGATTAATTGCAAAAGGGAAATGGAGGATACCATGCCCCACCCAAGGGTGCCTCATCCCCACTCCCCAAGTCTCCTCCATTCAGGTGATCCTCTTTCGCATATATTTCCCTGGGGGAAAGATACATTGGAGAATGAAGTGAGGACTCCCTCAGGTTCCTCACTGATATTCATGAATTTGATGTGCCATGAGGCCTCATTTCCATTATTTCTGGCAACTACTCCACAGTCCTTGCACATAGAACATTTCCTCCAATAAATCAAACAAAATATCACATTCTAGCAAGTGGTGGTGCCATTTTGTGCAATGTTGTACTTTCACAACAGTCAATTAAACCCAGTATGTTTGGGCGATCATCAGGTTTCTGTTTCGATTACCAACAATGTAGTGAAAATGACAACAGCCTCACCAACGGCCGGTTTGCGATAGATATGCAGCCGACACAAACGAATAAGGAAGCCCACTGAATCCGGGAGCCAATACAGAACACTATTCCCCTGCTAACCAATCATCTACAGACAAAAAATGTCTAATTAAAGTGACTACGTTAAAGCGGGCGACTCCACCACTGTCCCCTCTTCACTCCTTTTTTTTCTTACTTCTACTCTCACCTTCACTTTGACCTCATTCACCAATGAAGATTCTTGTAAAAATCTAAATAGATTATACACGAGTGATAAAAAAAGAAAAAAAATAACCAAAAATCTTGACACAGCCTTTCATCATCAGTTGTTGGAGAAATTCTGTAACAATTTCTATTGTGTACCGACACATTTCACGATCAGTTTTTTGCACTCTGGAGCTATTATTCAACCAAATACACCTTTTACTGGATTTGTCAAAGCTGTGGGAGTACTTGCACAGAAAGGCTGTATACAGCTGCACATCTGAGTTGTTTTTAAAACAAACACTGATAAAGCTGAGTCCCTGGCAAAGTTGTCCCCAAACTATGGGGCTGGTCTCCTGAATAAGGTCCAGAATGGAGTGTGGATGGGTTGTAGGTCCATTAAAAAAGGCACAATTGTGACTCCGTTTAATGGAAAATATAAGCAGTTATGGCATTTGGAGTGGGGAGGATACAATATTTGTACACCAAAACAATTTTTTTTTCTAAACTTTTTTTATTGCCATTTCACAACACAGTACAGAATAAAGAATGGTGGACGCAAGCAATAGTACCCAGAACACAGCAGCGGCATTGGAGAGGGTGGGTTGGCAGCAGCAAGATGATACAAGCACCGGCTATCGCACACAGATACTGTTCATTATACACCTGCCTCTCCCCATATATGTGGGTTCAATCTCCTCCCCTTCGCAAGTGTCCACTGTCCCTTGCCTGATGAGTATAGCTATACGACACACTCTACCAGTAACAAAACATCCACTTCCCCCTACCTACCGATCACCACGTCATACGGGAAACCGCTACAGGGTCTGTGGTTTCGGTCCCTAATTGATAAAGGACCGAGCCTACTATGTGGGTAAATTGTGTGCCCTGCATCCCTATGTGTATGAGGGTATTCTCGTTTGTCCAACTCCATGGTATCCATTTGTTCACTCCACCTTTAGCAGAGCTGATCCATGAGTGCGTGGAATCTTTCCACCTTTTTGGGATTACATAATTAACTTCTGGTCATGGCGGCCAGTTCTAACCTGCATGTTTTAGCGAGTAGTTCTGAGTGCTCAGAGTGTGGGGGTCGGATCTTTGCCTTCCAGTGGACGGTGAGTACTTTCCTAGCCGTAAATAGCAAGGTACCTATGAATCTACGAGTTAGAGGGTCATCGTCTCAATCATCTGCCCCTGCTCCTAGCAGCATCACCTCAGGTGTAAATGCGACGGTAGCCCCTCTGATGCCCTCAATCTGTCTGTGGACACCCCTCCAGCAAGGAGAGAGTTTGGAACATTGCCATAAGATGTGGCCCATAGTGCCTAGGGATCCACATTCTCTCCAGCATTTGTTTGAGTGCGCGATTCCCTTTTGGTAGAGCGTTGAAGGGGTGTAGTATAACCGTTGTATAATTTTGTATTGGATCTCCCGGTTTTTGAGGTTGGTGGAGATTAGGGCAATGGCCGCAAAGCAATCCAGAATAGTCGAGACTTCTATCCGACTATCTAGATCCTTGGCCCAGGATTGCGCTAATGTAAGGTTCCGCCGTAGGTTGTTGGGAATAGCCATTTGGTAGAAAGTGCGAAGGTGTGGAAATGCTTCTAAATGGTGCTCCATTTTTGCCTCACATGGGGCAGGGGTTGTTGGCAGCAGCGTTTGTGTGGTGTACTGGCGAATGGTGTTGCCGATTGTGTGAAAAATGAGCCAGTCGCCCGTGCTCAGTCCCAGCTTAGAGCGCGCATCTTGGAACGACAGAAGCCGTCCCTCCTCACATATGTCCATCAATGGTAGGTTGGCCCACTCAAAGTCTTGTTTGTGATTAATTTTTTGCGTGACCCCATATGTAAGAATAGCCCTGATGCAAGACCATGGGGGGGCATACCGGGTATGGATCCCTTGTGACGTCCTGAGTTTGTGCCATTGGGTTAAGGAGGGTCGACGATAGGGTGCTTCTTTAGGCTAGGGGGGAGATTACGTGGGTGGTGGGCCATTATTTTAATGGGATTGAGAGGTGCCATCAGTTCAACTTCCATTGCCCTCCAGCTGGAGTCGTCCGAAATGTTCAACCAACGTTTTACCAAGCAGACTTGTGCCGCTTGATAGTAGGCCTTCAAGGAGGGGGCCGCAAGACCTCCAATTGGTTTGGCAGCTTGGAGGGCCGACAGGCGAATTCTAGCCTTCTTCCCTCTCCATATGAACTTGGCGATTGCTCTATCAAGCTCTTTCGGAGAGGCTGTAGCTGGGCTCACTGGGATCATCATGTTGATGTATACGAGCTTAGGGAATGAGTTCATTTTAAGAGCGTTAATATGACCAGAGAGGGAGAAGGCGAGTGTGTTCCATCATTTTAGGTCTTGACATATGCGTGCAATTTTACTGGCATAATTTAGTTCACTAATGTTGTCCAGCGAGGCGCTGATATAAATTCTGAGATACTTGATATGATGCATTTGCAAGGTGAAGGGGCGACTCCTCCCGGGTCCCAAGGGATATCCGGACGTAATGGCATAATCTCGTACTTGCCCCAGTTAATTGTATATCCCGCCATTGGGCCTATTTCCAGAAAAAGCATCCGAATGTACGTGAGCAATGCCTGCCCTTTACTAACAGAGTAGCATGTTGTCTGCGTAGAGGGACACGCAGTGCTCCTCCGCCCCCTGGGTGATGCCCGTCCAGCCTCTATCTAGGTAGGGCTAATCGCTATAGGTTCAATGGATAGTGTGTATAGTAGTGGCGATAACGGGCATCCCTGGCGAGAACCGGATTGCAACTCAAATGCCAGGGAGGTGGTACCGTTGGTGACGACTGCGGCAATGGGGCCCGTATATAGCAATTTGATCAACTGGACCAAGTGGGGTGGGAAGCCATATCTAGGTAACACTTTGAAGATGAACTCCCAGTGCACTTTATCAAAGGCCTTTTCGGCGTCTACAGTCAGTATTAAGTCCTCTGGGTCTCTGTCACCTGCTACCACATGCAATAGCCTTCTAATGCTGTCGCTTGAGTGTCTGCTGCAGATGAAACCTGTCTGGTCTTTGTGTATGACATGCAGGAGACTGTTTTCTATACGCCTGGCCAGGCATTTAGCTAGTATCTTAGCATCAGCGTTTATGAGGGAAATGGGCCTGTAGAACCCACATAGCTCGGGATCCCGCCCTGCTTTGTGGAAGACCACTATGTTCGCAGAGAGCTTTGATTGGGGGAGGCAACCAAGGTCAACGGCTTCATTGAATTCCTCCTCTAAGCGGGTTGCGATATCTGCCCCCAGCTTTTTACTGAGGTCGATTGGAATCCCATCCGGCCCTGCCGTTTTACCGGCTGCTAGTGCGTCAATAGCGATTGTGATTTCAGTCGCTGTGATTCGTGCTTCGAGGGCTGGGCTGTGGCCTGGGGAGATTTTTGGGATCTGTATGGAGTCCAGGAAGCAGACAATGACTGAGTTTACAGGGGCGTCAGGGGCCGTGTACAGATCGCTATAAAACTCAGCAAATCGGGCGTTAATTTGGGAGTCTCCTACTAGCGGTCTTCCCTCTTTGTCCCGTATTGTATTGTGGCTATGGTTTGGGCAGCTTGACGTTGCTTTAGGGCCAGGGCCATTGATCTCAGGGGTTTATCGTTATCAGAGTAATATGATTGGGACCAGCTGGTGAAGGATTTCTGGGCCCTAACGGTGGTAACCTGCTTGAGTTTGGCGCAGAGGTTTTGCAGCAGTGGTTTAAGTGATTTGTCCCTGGTTGCTTTGTGGTCCCTTTCAACTTTATTCAGTTCAGCTGTTAATTGAGCAATTTCCGCCCCCCAGGTCTTGCGCTTGAACGCCCATCACGAAATACATTGCCCCAAATACATTGCCCCCTTATGTATGCCTCAAATGCGTCCCAGCACTTATGAGCTGAGTAGTCCTGTACGAGACTGGCTTCCCAATACCGCTCAGAGTCAGTTATAAGCTATTCAATGAGGTCGGGGTAGTGGAGCATGCGTAGGTTGGGTCTTCAGGCAGGAGGCTTCTGCGGTGTGTCTGGGAGGGCGAAGCATAGAAGAACCGGGACATGATCTAAGAGGGTAGTTGGGATGATCTTGCATTCCTCGGCTAGATGAAGTGTATTTGCTGGGGTGAGCCAGTAGTCAAGTCAAGGGTAAGTGTTGTGGGGGTGGGAATAGAAGGTAAAGTCGTTACTTTGCTTGTGTTTTTCCTGCCAAATATCTTTTAAGTGTAGGTCTTGCATTAGGGTGATGAGGGCATTGTGTTTTTTCAAAGTGGAGGGGCCCCCGGGAGTAGCACCCAGCCGGTCTTGTGCAGGATCTAACATCACATTGAGATCACCCCCAATTAGCGTGAGAGAGCACATAAATTGTGCGCAAGTTGTGAACATTTCAGTGAAGAAGGAAAAGGTTTCTGAGGTAGGGGCGTAAACATTAAGGAGTGTAATGGGATGGTGGTGCAGGAGTCCCGGATTAGAATGTATCTGCCTTCTCCGTCGACAACTGTGTTTAGGATTTGGAGAGGGACTCTCTTATGGATAAGAATGGATACCCCTCGTTTCCCCTGTTGCGGGACGTTGTACGCAGCCCCGATACACCCCCTTAGTAATTTCTCAGATTCTGCCATCCCCAGGTGAGTTTCCTGTAAGAAGATTATGTCTCCCTCTAGATCCCTCATGCAGTTGAGTTGTCTCCTACGCTTGATGGGATGGCCTAGACCTTGGTTGTTAACTGTTATTAAGGTAATGAGCGAGGCCATTGTCTGTGCGTGTTTGATCTATGGTATGTGCCGCTAATCGCTAGAATCTGTATTGGAGCGTGTGCAATTAGGCAATCTGCGTGACCCGGCCCTTTCATTTCTAAGGTCGGTGGGTGCAAATCAAAAAGGCTCCAACATGAGCCTTCAACATCTTCTAACCGAACAGATAGAATACCAACATACGAACGTTGGGTAGGCCTAACTCACGCCCTAGGCCCAACAAATGATATGATTGCCCAGTCCCTAGGCCTGTGGGTGGCCGGGGGTGCGATGCCACACGTCACCTCAAGCCGCGCCCAGCTACTGGTGTGATTTGCCACTAGTTGTGCCCCACGAAGCTGCGGCAAGTTCTGTGGCATCGGGGGCGATCGTTGCGATGTATAATTATCTGGTCAGCTTGACCTGCACAAGGAGAAGCGACAGGGCTCCCAGTACCAGGATCCAGAGGAGAGTCCAAAGTTCGGTTTTTCTCCGGTAGTGAGTGAACCATGTCTCTTATTACAAATTTCAGCGCTTTCAGCCCCAGCCTTTCGGTCTGCGGCTGCTTTTCTGCCATTTCCCGCTAGCCTGGGCACCGTCTGAATTGGGGAGGGTCTGGTGGACCGGCCTTTGGTTCTCTGATGGTAGCTATACAAAGTCTGTGGTGACTATGTCTCGCTGCTGAAGGAAGTGCCACGCTGTTTCTGCGTCTTTGAAAGTGTGCCATTGTCTGTCGATTTGCACACATCACGTTGCAGGAACTTTCAGGTAGTGGCAGTAGTCCGGGGACTTCAAGGCTTCGAATAACGGGTTGAAATCTTTGCGTCACCTGGAGACCTCCAGCAAGTAGTCATTAAATATCTTAATAGTTGCTGATCCTACTGTAGGCCTGCAGTATCACCATTTTATGCTGAAAGTTGAGTAGACACATAGTTATTGTTCTGGGACGCTGGTCGGGCGCGGGTTTCGGAATTGGTGCCCTGTGAACTCTTTCAATTGTAAGTCTCGGAGGAGGTCGTGTATGAAGGCCTCCAGGTTCACCCCTTCCGCGGTTTCTGGCAGGCCGACCACCCAGAGATTACTCCGTTGGGAGCGATGCTCCTGATCGTCCCCCAAGCTGCTGGACCTCTCCAATGACCCCATCCAGGTCACTGCTTGCTGTAGTCAGGTTGTCTTCGATCGCACTAATCTGCTTTTCATTGTCAGTGGTACGCTCAGCTTGAGCCACCAAGCGTGTTTAGACAGCCAGCAGGTCTCGCTTAATGCCCAGCACTGTGTTATTAGTTTCTTGGGTCTGCTGTCCGATGATACGCATTTCTGCCAGGATGGCTTGTAGTTGCGTCTGGACGTCCGTCTCCCCTTTATTGTGATTAGATCTCCTCGGTTGGGAGGGGGTGGCCGGTAGCGCTGGTTTCTCAGTAGATGGCCCGCAACCTTCTTTTTGCATGCCCGTTCGCCCAGTTATTACTGGTACTGTGTGTGGCGCCTGCCGGAAGATACTCTGTAGTGCCTGCTCCCTGAGCGTTAAGCGTTCCTCCCGCTCTCTGACTGGACTGCGTCGACCTGTTGAGTCTGAGGTGCCTCATCAGGTAGGGGGGGGCTCTCTTGCCCCGAGGTGTGAGTGGGTAGCAGTAATCGTTTACTGGGTCCCTGCTGCCGGGGCCCGTCCGTTGTCCACTCAAGCTGTTAGTGCAGAGGCAGGTATCCTGGGGATGTGGCTTGGCAGGTGTTGATACGGCTTATTGCCAGGTGACCCTGTTTCTCCTGGAACCCTTGGGGGTGTAGCCCTGCCTGAGGTGGTTCGGCTTACAATGGGGTGGCGTGCCCCGATTCCGCATGTCGCTGTGTCTGCAGGAGCGAACAAATTACTCATGTTCTTTTGGAAGAATTATTCTTTATTCTGTACCCGGACTTACTATGTTGAGTGCGGATGATGTATGCACAATTACCTTCAGTTAGTGACTGGGGCGCACGTGGTAGCGATACTACGTGCGTGTGGAGGTTTTTTAAAGCATATCTTCTCTCTTCCGGAGTGGAAGTGCTGGTTATGCGGCCCCCCTCCCGCCGCAGGACAGATTCCTCTGGGGAGCGAGGCGCTTCTCTGCTTTTCAGTTCGGGGGCTCTGTGACCGTGGGGGTGGGGGGACCGGTGATCTGTGCTGTAGGCAGCGAATGGGCCAGGCAGGTCCTCTAACCCCCGCCAGCAGTGTGGAGCTTGGAGTGGTTCAGCCCTTCATGCATCTATCGTTTAGTCCTGCAGTGGCTTGGGAGGGTTGAGATGTTGGGCAGTAATTGATTTCCTTGGTTTTGTACTACTTGGCGGCAGTATGGGGCCCACAGCCAAGGAGGGCCGGGGGCCAGTCTTTACCCGCCTCTCCAATGAAGTGAGGGGGGCACCGGTTGAGTGAGCGCTGTTCCGTTGAGTCTCTCAGGTCACCCCCGCTGTCCCCAGCTCAAGGGCGTGCAGGGGGAGAGCAGGGTGGGGAGCGGGGGGGCAGCGGCCCGAATACAGCATGCCACGCGCACTAGTGGCCTACACCCCCACAGCTGGGAGCCAGGCTGAAGATGTCCCCCTGCCGCCCCTCCCCCCCCCGACTTACTTGTGGCTTGGTCGTGGCTTCTGAGTGTGTCGGTCCACACCCCTGATGCTGCAGCAACAGTCCAGAGACCACTGTTCACTCCAGTCTAGTCCAGGCTCCAGTTACACAGGTGTCAGGGGTTGTCCAGGTGGTCCCCCTGTGCGGGGTCGCTGCCGGTGCGTTTGTCTCCTCCTGGTCAGTCGATGGGGGCCGATGTGGCTGTCGCCCTCCTCGGCGGTTGAGTGCTTGTCAGTAGTTCCAGACGATCTCTCGCTGGGGGCTTGCTTTGCTGGGCCCCGCTGTGGGTGGAGGGTGAGTCGGGGGTCTACTCCGGTTGCCGCCACCGGCGCGGTTTGTCACGCTGTGCTGAGTCGGAAATCCCCGTTACCGTACCAGCGAGCAGGGAGTGTTAATTCTGGCGGGCTGTCAGTTTTCTCCAGTAGCAGACTGCTAGGACGGGATTTCGGGCACAATATCAAAAGCGCATGGGTTTCTCGGGATCCTGGTTTACAGCGTTTTAGTTTCCCATCATTAGTAGTGTGATCAGGCTTCTGCAAGCGCCATTTTCCTGTGAATACGTCCTGACGATGGCAGGAGCTCCTCTAGCCTGCGGCCATCTTGCACCACGCCCCCTATTCCCCAAAACCTAATTTTGAAAATAACACGGATATGTCACGGTAAGCCAAGATTTAAAATGTTTCAGATCTTTGAGGCAGCATGATTTTCAATGAAAGAAGAACTAGCTCATTAATCAAAGCGCTGACGTAGAGGTATGTAAGGTATACTGTGATGCATCTGTAGGCAATATGTCTGCTGTTGGTTAGACAGACACCAAGACCAGAAGTGGATGGGGCCCGTCTTTAAAAAAGTGTTCAATTCCAAAAGATATTATTCTGTCCATTTATTTATTGGTCACTTGTTAAGTGCTCATACAATTAGCAAAACGGTGTCAATGCAGCCCACAGGGCAGACAGAATGGGAACAGGGGAAGGTAGACAATGAATTACTACAATGATAAATAATTAAATTAAAAGTGCAAACAAATAATGAGAATAAGGGAAGGGGAGACAAACCTACTATGCCTTGTGAGCGTTCAGAACGGGCAAGTGCAAGTCCATGTAACAACAGAACAAATATTTGCCGAACGGGCAAGTGCAAGTCCATGTAACAACAGAACAACTATTTGCCTTTTGAGTACCACCTACTCTGTTCGGATAGTGTTTTCATTGAACCTTGTGCCAGGATGTTCCACCGGAAAGTGAGACAACTCTCCATAGACTGCAGTACGCCCCTTCATGCAGCACCTTAGCTTGATGCGATCATGTATTTTTTTTCCAGAAACTGCACACTTGGTTTAATTCAAATATCGAGTTACATTTATTCTATTTATTGCTTCTCTTCCGAGTTATAACTCCATTGTTAAAAAAAGTATTTTTCCGGATCTTGCCTTCAAAGTTCCACACAATTTAAGGTTTATTTTCAATGTTGTTTTCCAAATAAACAATAACTTTTTTATTCGCGTTTTCTGGATTTTACAACTAATTAAAATTGTAGAGTGTTAGACCTAGGCTAAAGCCAGTCAAAGCTGGCTAATGGATAGAGGTAACTCCTATTTGTTTAGGGGGAGGATTTTGGAGATCTACTTTTAATTATATATTCGTGAGCTCCATTCCCCTATCCATATAAAATCCCTTTTTTTGGTGTTGGGATCAAAAAAAGGGGGGGGTGGTTTTCTGATGTAGGGATCTTCCTGATCCGTATTGGTCTACTCAGATCACACAACAAGCCGACCGGTTTCAGTGGTATAGTGATAAATGTAAACACTTTCTTCAGGGCTGGAGACTCGCACTGAATATGTGCGGTCAGATTTCTTCTGGTTTTGTGCTGAAACTGAAGTTTTCAAAAATAGGAGGACACCCCAATAGAGCTCCTCATTCCACGGTCAACATCCGAACCGCGGAATGAGTACTACGGTGGCTATTTAGCCCCAGGGAGGTATAGAAGATAGACGTTTGGTTTTGGGACCGGAAAATACCAGCTCGACTCTTTTACCCTGATAGATAGGAGTTGTTTCAGCTCTATTGGGGTGTCCTCCTATTTTTGAAAACTTCAGTTTCAGCAAAAAACCAGAAGAAATCTGACCGCACATATTCAGTGCGAGTCTCCAGCCCTGAAGAAAGGGGTTACATTTATCACTATACCACTGAAACCGGTCGGCTTGTTGTGTGATCTGAGTAGACCAATACGGATCAGGAAGATCCCTACATCAGAAAACCACCCCCGCCCCCTTTTTCTGATCCCAACACCAAAAAAAGGAATTTTTTATGGATAGGGGAATGGAGCTCACGAATATATAATTAAAAGTAGATCTCCAAAATCCTCCCCCTAAACAAATAGGAGTTACCTCTGTCTATTAGCCAGCTTTGACTGGCTTTAGCCTAGGTCTAACACTCTACAATTTTAATTAGTTGTAAAATCCAGAAAACGTGAATAAAAAAGTTATTGTTTATTTGGAAAACAACGTTGAAAATAAACCTTAAATTGTGTGGAACTTTGAAGGCAAGATCTGAAAAAATACTTTTTTTTAACAATGGAGTTATAACTCTTAAGAGAAGCAATAAATAGAATAAATGTAACTCGAATTTTAGTGTGGTGCAACGCTAGGGAAGATTCGAGGTTTTGACTCCCAATCCAGGTTCAACATTTGTGGAAATCCTTAATTCAATTATCAACAGTATATTGGCCTAGTGGACTTTCCGAATACTGCCCGTCCATACCCTAGACATCTTTACACATGGTGTGTCTAACAGGATAAGGCATACTATTAAAATACACACAAAACGAACACTTCGAACATAGTTTCTGTCCACATAACCTTGTCAAGAGCCGATATGATGCCTGCGATTATGACCTCACACAATGACGCCATTAGCCCAACTCAATCCATGGTTTGGACTGTCGGAACAAACCACAAATATGCATGTTACATATGAATGACTGATGTATAACGTGTAATGAATTGCTATAAGCACAACACACTATATTGTAATTCTTAAACGTTTGAGTCATTACAATGAACTTACGTTAATTCAAAAGTTCTGTAAGTAGAGAAGACACAATTAGGGCCACGCACAGCGAACAGGATGCAAACAGACCTCAAACAACATGATGTATTATAACTTTGTTTCTCTTAGCTTGCTAGGACAAATTGAGGAAGTGACCAGGAAAGCAGTTTCCTCTGAGCCGAAAAGAAAGCTAAAGTCTAAACCTTTCTGTTTAACAGATTTTTTTCTCAGACCGCAGACAAGGTTCAAAAGTTGAAGTTTAGAAATTCATACCTTTAAAAAAAAAAAAAACACTCTGTACATAGGTCATATATGCCCGATTGACCTCTAAACCGAGATTGAAATTGTTCATTTTACAGCCGCCATCTTGGTTAGCTGAATTAACTATATGGGCCAGGCCCAGAGACACAATCACAGCACCTTTTTCCCGGGATGGAGATAGAAGAGCTTTCCCATCTAAGAATAGGACATGAAGACCCAAATATCAGCATTTGCATTGCAAAAAACAAGCAGTATTTCGTGGGGAGCATTGCACGAATCTTTGAAGATGGCACACCAGCCCTCTTTTCACCATCAATATTCATATCAACGGTATTAAAGCTCCAGAGACATGCCGACAGTCCCAGACATCTAGAAACATGTGACTAGCTTGGAAAAGCCTGGCAATCAACATACACAAACAAAAGAACAGCCCATATAGTATCTGCCGAAATATTGCATGAATACGTCAAGAGATCGCTGCATGCTGGGACTTGTAGTTTTATGTTTAGACGAGATTGAGTTTTAGGAATCTAGACGATTCGGTCTTGATAATATCTATATGAAAATAGCGTAAAAATAGTAATTCATATTATTCAATTCAATTTACCGACCTCAGTAGGATGGTGGGCTGGGTCGGTACTGCCACAGATCTCAGAAGGGCTGAGCCATCTTACAGGCAAGACATAACCTGCACAGAGTCCCACATTGTATATCAACTGTACTCGTATTCTGAACTCAAACCTCCTAAGTGTCAAATTTCCAGAGACCTTATTTTAATTTTTTTTTTAAATTCCACGCACATCTTTAAATACCCGTACATATAGTTTTATTTTTCTCCATCATATATGTAGGACACCTAATCAAATGCAAAGTGAAGAGGTTTAAAAGTCAAGAATAGCCAAACATCTCACAGCGGTACAATCGAAAAATCATAACCAACTTATCAAAATATACAGTTGATTTAGAAAACGTGGAGATGCATTTTCAGGAATCTGAAGTACTGTCTCGACATTTTCAGAAGGGTTTTCGCGGAATGGCCCCATACCATATGGCTTGCTACGCAATAATATATTTTTTAAAAGTGTCCGTCCGAATCTGCTTCTTTTAACATCTCCTGGTACTGCTTTGGGCACATGTTGTCTCGCTTGGTACCTGCTCCATGAGCCTTGATTCAGGGGGAAACTAATGCAGTACTAGGCATGGCTGCTGATTATCAGGGTTTTCCTCCCTTATTTTAATGTTATAGGATTGAAAGAGATAATCAAGTTATTGGTATAAAAAAGAAGAGTTTCTTCCAGATGAGGCACCTGAAGAAGGTTTTACCATTAATACCGGCCGTCCCTCCATTTACACCAATAGCGGTGGCCTTCAGCTTGTGGCTCTCCCTGTGACTAGCTACCATCTCCCCAACTTGTTTCTGCTCTTGTATTGTTGGCTGGGCAACCAAACCTTTCCCACTCCCCGATCTTAACGTGACTTACCAGAAACCAGCAATGATGCGGAGACACAACCTTGTGCATCCCTCTGCTGCTCCCAAACCTGGTTTATGCTGAGCAAACACATGATACAAATAACAGGGGTCGAAATGAATCTGAAGGTAATCTGCTGTGTAGTGCTGCTGCCATTGCTGTGCATTGATTGTGACCACATCATGCAGGAATGGCTGAACACATTTTAGGGCTGTATGATGCTATGTCTCGGGAGGTGAGCTCAGGGGCAACGTGCTTGCCATGGAAGCAAGACGGCACGGAGATCCAAAGGTTCGGACCCGGGTCGGCGCTTAGAAACCTCTGGGTATTAAGAGCGTTATAAATAAACTATCCTATCCTATCATATCATTTATGGGTGTTCTCTGGTTTACTACGAACACCATCATTGAAATAAGTACGCATGGGGTGTAATCCTACAAAAAACATATGTGAGCAGCAGGTTTTGTCTGCATCTGCACATTCTAATCACTCTTTGAAGGGGTAAAGTCGGTGCCCATGTGAGGTTCCTGAAACCATTCGGGGACCCTGCATGCATTTTCTGTGCCTGCCACCAAAGCATGCCTATTGCAATAGCCCAGAATCAGCTAATTTCCGAATTTGTGGCAGGATATTCTGCAGCTGCAGAAACCAGGCGCCATCCATTGTAAATATGGGGCAATGCTGGCTGCCCTGTTTGTTAAGGTGATCGCCATTACAGATCCCTGCTGTGCCGAGGGCCGCAGTGTGATCACCTGGGATTCACTAGATGTGTGTGGGGGAAAGCATAGGAATCCAACCAGATCCTGGGTTTCAATGCAGTTCAATTCACTGCACTGCTTGCATGCTATGAGTCCCTGATCGGTCTATGCAGTGTGCAGAGATGGATCAGAATCAGAGAAAAGCGCACAAAAGAGGGCAACGTGCAATTGGTTAAACTCTTTGCTGCAATGAAACTGGCCCCACTGGAATGAACCCACTGTCTTTTCTTACTTCAAACCTATGGAGTCATCACTGATCACCAGCCTAAAGTCTCCTGCCATGTGGCCAGGGGATGTAAGCCGCCACCTGATCCTGGGGGTGATGATATGAGGGAGGATCACATGGGAGGAATTGGCTGTCAAGGATATGTGATGATTTCCTCAGGAAAGACGCAGTACTCTTCTCCACAATGTCAGGAAGACCCTACAATTCCAAGATCCCTGATGGCCTATTGTTATTCCACCCATCCCTCTGATTGTAAAATCCCCAAAACCCTTCTTGTCAACAGGACATAATTCATAGCTTACAAATATCACACAACTAACATCTCCTATTCATGATGATATCATAATAGGCAAGAATCCCAAACAGAATCTCCTTAAAACCTCTGTTTCCCATGGATTCCAACTCCCATAGAGCCTCAGGTACTGAGACGAAGAAGAGGAACATGGAGTTAATTTGGATTGAGAGAAGCCATAAGCACAAAATGCAGTCCAGTTGTTGTAGAACGACCAGCTGCGTGGGACATTTAAAGATGACTTCCACCGACAATCAGAAGTTGTGTGGAGTCGGAGAGAGAAGGCACAATCAGGGAAAAGCTAAGGGTAAAGCAGCAGGAAAAAGCAGACGTATTGGAGCAGACTGTGCGGGAGCATGCAGGTGCTTCTGGGCTGCTGTTGCCTGTGATACCAGCCTGGTGAGAGACCCAGAGGAGCAAGGCAGGCTCAAGGGAGAAGCCGCAAGGAAACCAGCAGCAGCAAGGAAAATGTATTGGGCGCAATTAAGGCAAGAAGCAGCCATGTTACCCGCAAGTGAACGCAAGGAAAAGAAGAACACTGGAAACAGGTCTGCCAAGCGGGAGATGCCATTCTCACATTGAAACTTTGCCACAGCAGTGCGCAGGAGGATAGGGATGCAAGGAAACACTGGTGAGTTAGTCTGAAGATAGGGGGAACCCCGGGGAGTACCGACAATCACACGGACAGTTAAAAGTGTCATTTAAATACCGACCAAGTAAATTTGAAAGACTGTGGGCCTCATTAGGAGTTTGGAGGCAGCCATGCCCTGAATAAGGGCATGGCTGCCTCCAAACCCGGGTCCGGATCCGGGTTCCCTGAATGGGGAAATACCGGGCCATTCCGACCTTGGAGGGCCCGGTATTTCCCCATTCAGGGAACCCAGACCCTGACCATCCCCATTCCCATTTAGGGCTCAATGGGAATGGGGAGCATGCTAACAACAGGCCTGTTGTTAGCATGCTGGGCTGCTCGTAATAGGACAGTAAGGGGTTAATGGCTTCGGCGCCTTTACCAGCGCCGTTAACTCCTTCCCGCCCACCTCATAATGAGGCCCTATATTTGTACAATTCCTCATGCCTGAAATGTCAATATGTGGAAAAATTGAGCAAATGAAATTATAAGCACGTGAATGATAACGAAGAAGCTGAAGGGCAAGATTTGCACAAGTCTCCATGCATGAAGAATTTGTATGCGGAAAGTTGGAGCAAGCATTGTCCAAAGCAAATAAGTGTTGTTGAAGAAGTTGAAAAGTGGAACTTGAACAAGTCTTCATATGTGAGAGGTCCATATGGGGGAGCGTGGGACAAGTAAAAGCAAGTAGTGGGGGGAGGTTGAGGCAAGTGAAATCCAAAGTCAAGGAAGTATAGACAGTATGAGAGTATTACTGTGATATACTGGAAGATAAAGGAAGTGAACAGGCAATAAACCCTTTTGGAGGAAGATACCTGGCAAGGTAGTACACCAGGGGATCTGCATGAACCAGAAGGGAGGACTGCTGGCCAGGGAGTATACCAGGTAATTCCTAGGGCCTATGACAAAGGGAGATACAGTGAAAGATACCTGCCAGGAGAGTATACCAGGAGATCTAAAGAGTTGACTGAATAATTCCTGGCAGGACAGTACACCGGTAAATCATTCTTGGAAGAGTAATGGGAAAGAGACATTTTGCCATTCTGACATTTGTGACGTAGTTGATAAAAATAGACATTCGTACATCCTTTAAAGCTGAAGAGACTTCTTTTGCCACCTTCCAAACAGTGTTCTCGGAAAAGGCATGTCTACTAACTCAGATGAATGATTGTTTGGGAAAAGACACTTTTTGCCATTCTTATGAGACTGCTTTTGTGAAAGAAATATCTCAGCCATCCTTTGAAACTCAGACCTTAAGAAAGATGCTGTGGTTGTCTTACCTGAAAGAAATCCAGGGGAATGGAACCCCTCCTGGATTCAAGGATTATATGCACACTCTTCCCGCATTCATACGCCACGCTCTTCCACAACATCCCTCCTCCGTCTTGTCTCTTTGCCATCCTTCTCCTCCTATTGACCTCCCCTTGACCTCATCCGACCAACTCGCACCTTCCTCCCCCTTCATTCTCCATTGGCTGTCTCCCTTACTTGGTTGCCTGAGCCAACTGCTGACTTTCGTTGTCCCATTCGAGGTGTTACAGGAGAGCAAAAGCATAAAAGAGGTCATAAGCCTCGCCCCTTCCTTGGTCTGAGTCTGGTACGAGTGGGTACTGCGATTGGTGGATAATTGTGCTGCTTGTTTCGCCGGTAGCCACTTTCTCACAGTCTTCCTCCCGGTTGGGCTGCTCACTCCTCCACCATTAATTCTTCTGAGAACTATAATGTTCCAGTGGACACAAACAATCTGACCTGTATTGGACAGTACAGGTATGGGGCAACAAAAGATGGGCTGCATTTTAAACATACAGGCACATGTATTGACTGGGATGTGCGACTGGAGCCCTTCCAACTCAGCAAAAACAAAGAGGTGATGGCTGGAAGGTTTAGAATGAATCTTAGCCACTGGCATTGCTCTGGGCAACCCTCCAGACCATCGTTCTTCGTCTGCCAAGCCATTACAGAAGGGGAAAGACCATATGCAACTCAGGCTTGGTCCCACCCCAAAAGGAGCAGTCCAGCCCGAACTGCTAGGTCACATCCCTTCTGCACGAGACCACAAGCATCCTGTAAGTGATCTTCAATCAACACTACAGCCAAGTCAATGCCTAGTCTGGGATGCTGAGGAAAACCCTTATTGGTGTATTTTTATATTCGGTTCAGTACTCTGGATGACAACCCTTGTATAACACCCCCCCTCTTAGAATCCCCCTGACCCCACTGAGCAAAGAAGTAGGTTTGTTTTGCAACTTAAAAGGTTTATTTGCGAATTTAAACAATATATATATATATCACACTTTATAATAAATTAATATCTGATAGTACACTTAGACATATGATGTTGATCAACAATGGGTAATCTGGCACTAGCACACTTCTTTACAATCAATGAGGAGTTAGTATAGGATGGATAAAGTAGCAAAAATACTTTTATGATTTCAAGGGAAAAGCAATGAGGAATAAAATGCAGTACAGAAATACTTGATATGATTTTAGCAAAAGATAAGATAATCACTTTTTCTCTGGCAATTCACCCCCCTCCCCTATGCAATGTAAGAAATGGAAGGAGATGGAACGAGGAGCACACAGTTCTCAGGAATGCAATCAAATACAATACGAATTGCAGTTCCCTCCCAGCAAGCTTAGAGGAAACAGGTAGGAGTTTGAAACACAGGCCCAAAATGCTTTTAAATGCGATGGCAATGGATGGGAAAATGTGCCAACTGATTTTAATTCCCTCTAGAGATTCAGGGTGAGTGGGAGATGCGTGTTGGTATTATTTCAGGCTCACTTTAGCAATTCTCTATGAGTTATTACCAAGTTGCAAACGGATTTTAACAAAAGAAAGAATGGAGCTGCTATTTTGACAAGTGGAGAAATTGAGCCAAAATCGCAAATCGCGTAAATTTTGCGAGTGTGTGAATCGCAATTGCGGCAGAAGTTTCAGATGAAAGTTAAATCTCGTTCCTAGCCCAAACGGTTCCAGAGATACGGACGATTAAATAAAGGTAGTTTTTCGGATTTAAAGTAAACTCAAAATGACAGGTGACAGCTTGCAGCTGCAGAATTGACAGGTGACAGTTGTGCAGCTTTAAAAATGACAGATGACACGATTTCTAGAAGGCAGTTCTACTTAGGTTAAAATAGTTTGGATTAGATTATTTTAACTACGAGATTGGTTCTGCACAGTTCTGCTAGGTACTCACAATATAAATTTGAAATCGGCCTCGCCACGGATCTGGCCAGGTTTTGGACTGGACTCCGGTTCTGGTCTCGGCACTCACAGTGATCTGGGTCAGCTCTCTGGTTCTGCTCACAGTGGTCTGGGTCACTCTGGATCTCTGGTCTGGTCTCTGGCAATTGTTCTTGGCAAAGGAATTCAAACAGCTCGCCCGGCTGTGGAATAGTTTGCAAATGATTTTAAGGATGCTGAGAGCCTGCTGAGAAGAGTTCTCAGTTTGTGGGTTTAGGCCCTTGCTTTAAGTTCTGAAGGAAAGTTCTGGTCTTTGGAGATTGATGGATTTGAAGTCTGGATCTCTGGATGTGAAGTCGTCGGTCAGCATGCTCCGCAGCAAATGGAATTGACTGTCCCTACCTGTCCCAGCAGTCTCTTTTTATGTGTTTTGAAAATGGGTGTGCGCCTGAGCCTAGCTAAGCCTGCCCCTCTCTACTTGTCATTGGCCAATTCCTCCTCTCTCCCTTGATTGGGGGAAGGAAATGTGAGTCAGAGTGATGCTGTAGGTTTTATGGTCAGAGGATCCTCCCCTGGTCAGTTTGCCCCCAAATCTATATTTGATTCAAATACATCTTTCCAAGATATACAATTTGTTGAAATTACATGTACACATTATATATTCCTTATGGTCCATGCTTGTCCGCCTCTGATCTTCCTGGGGGCTTGCATTCAAAAATGACAACATTTTGCGCTTTTTAACTGGTTTTGCAATATCGGACATTTACCCAAAATGACACACATGTGCGCAAGGAGTATGGACATTAATTGATGAAGTGTCAGATTTTTAACATGCAGACATTTGGAGTAAGACCCTATTTTCCGCTAGCAACCCCCCAGAATACACCACAGGGTCCTAACGCCTCTCAAAATGTTCACAGAAAAATCACAAAAATAATGATATTACTTATATAATTCTGACAAGTCCGCACTATGAGTTATCTATCTTTTTTAAATTATGCCCTGGTCAAAAAGGGGTGTGGCTTCCCACATCACAGGGTGGAATAACTGGTTTATCCACTTCCCCCAAGTTCAGCTGCTAGCAGAGGCACTGCCCCTCCCAGTTTCTCCTAAGAGGAAGCCACTTTACGACCCCCCCAATATAACATTTGCCTGAGTCAAGGGAGTTGCATTGTTCTGTTCCTTCCAGTTCCCAGGTGCTCCACCCCTAATCTAATCAGAGAGGTGACAACTCCTTTTGGCAAGGGGCAGTAGGATGCAGCTAGGCCTGGGAAGAGTGGCTGAACAGGTTTCTCCTGTCGGGGGTAGTTGTCAGGCAGAATCCAGTTTCACTAAGCCAGGTTTCAGCTAATGTCACTTTTTGTTCCCAGTTTTCTACATTCAAATCAAACTGACAATTTGTACCTATACATTAAATAATTACTTCCTTCAAGTCATTTCAGAATATGGTTTTACATTCTTCCACCTCTTAGCAAGTCTTTCCTTGGTCTGGTTTTGTTTCATTTGTTCAGTTTTACACAAATGTCTGGTGGTCTTAAAACGCCGGCTTTCTGATAGTGGTGAGTACTGGTAATGCAACCATTTTTGGGATTAAGAAAATGAATTCCCCACAGTTCTGAGTTGCTTTTTTGGCAATCAGCATTGCCATTCCCAATGGTTTCAGGCTACTGTGTGTGTAGCCCAATGGTGGTTTTAGGCAGTGCCCTCCTGTGCTCACAACATAGGCAAAAATGGGTGGCAGCCTATTCTTCATGTTTTCCCTGTGCACTCTCTGGGGAGTTCTGGCCATCCTGATGTTTTCCATGCCAGTACTGCACAGTTTTATGGTAGGGCTTGGATGCATGGGTAAAAACATCCCACAAGCCCCAAACATGTTTCGGCCTTGTTGGTCCTCATCAGTGAGGAGTAGCTTGGGTCTCTAGGCCCAGCAGGCACAGGACCCACGTCTGGGCATACCCGTCCCACTCGGGGGTCCCGAGTCTGTCGGGCCTAGAGACCCAAGCTACTCCTCACTGATGACACCCAACAAGGCTGAAACATGTCTGGGGATGCTTGTGGTCTCGTGCAGAAGGGATGTGTCCTAGCAGTTCGGGCTGGACTGCCCCTTTTGGGGTAGGACCAAGCCTAATTTGCATATGGTTTTTCCCCTTCTGTAATGGCTTGACAGGCTGAAAAACGATGGTCTGGAGGGTTGCCCAGAGCTTTGCCTGTGGTTATGAATAATTCAAAACCTTCCAGCCATCACCTTTCTGTTTTGCTAACGTCACCCCGAGTGGGACGGGTATGCCCAGACTTGGGTCCCGAGTCTGCCAGGCCTAGAGACCCAAGCTACTCCTCACTGATGATGCCCAACAAGGCTGAAACATGTCTGGGGATGCTTGTGGTCTCGTGCAGAAGGGATGTGACCAAACAGTTCAGGCTGGACTGCCCCTTTTGGGGTAGGACCAAACCTGATTTGCATATGGTTTGTTCCCCCTTTTGTAATGGCTTGGAAGTCTGAAAATCTCTCTCTCTCTCTCTCTCTCTCTCTCTCTCTCTCTCTCTCTCTATATATATATATATATAATGTGCAGCATGTAGATACCCACATGCAATTCCTCAGTAACTTGTGCATAGATAGCAATGTGCAATTCCTCAGTAACATGACAATAGATAGCCACATTTAATTTATCAGTTACATATGTATAGATAGCCACATGCAATTCCTCTGTAACATGTATAGGGGAGAAGGCGGTGAATCCTATAACAGTCCCCATAGGCGTACCGCAAGGTTCATGCCTCACCCCCACTCTCTACAACGCTTACACAAAACTTTACAACATTGGATGCCATGGGAGTTATCTATACTAACTTTGCGGATGATACACAGATACTCATCCCCAATCTCTGGCAACCAAGAACAGGACACCATACTCATGAATAAAATCTATTCTCTTATTCAGAACTGGATGGCAACTAACAGTCTCTGCCTTAATGGAGAAAAGACCGAGATTCTTATTGTAGGTTCCCGAGCCCAACTAAAATTACACCAAGACTACACCTCTATTGTCATAGATGGTACTCCCATTCCTATCTCCAATCCAGTCAAAACATTAGGGATTTACCTAGATTTAAGCCTCACCGTGTGCAAACACATCAACTCAGTCGCCTCATCCATAGCTTACACAGCCAAACTCATTTCCCTCAGTCGACAGTTTCTTTCTACACACAACTGCATTACTCTAGCAAGAGCGCTTATCCTGTATAAGTTAGACTTTTGAAACATACTCTTACTAGCCACCACCAAGAAAAATCTAGCCAAATTGCAATTACTGCAAAATAAAGCTCTCAGAGCAGCAATGGGTATCAAAAAAGGGACCACATATCACAGTCTAGGAGAGAGGCACACCGGTTACCCATATAAGCAAGAATACTGCACAAAGCCCTCACCATCACACAAATATATATTTCCCAAAATGCATCCACCTACCTGAAAAAACGTCTTACTCTGAAAACTTCAACTAGACTGCTTAGATCTAACACTAGCACCCAATTACTCATTCCCTGCTTCAAGGATTCCAGAACAGGAGGGTCCATTTTCCCTCTAGCAGCTCCCAGAATATGAAATACACTCCCTAAAAATATAAGCAACAAACCGTCCTACACCCACTTCAAGAAACTTCTAAAACCCTAGCTATTTAACAAATTCTAACCCAACCACAGCACATGTCTCTCCCTTAACTCTATGACTGATGTAACTGATTTGCTGTATCTGTCTATGTATTATTTCTGTCAACCCATACCCCCGTATCCACTTTGACATTGTACTTGTTTCATCGCCTGAGTTTTTCCCTGTAACCAGAAAATTTCCTACCACAATATTGTAACTTATACCGTGATACCTCCAGGTTTGGCCGTGTAATCAAATGCAATAAATAAATATAGATAGCCACAATCATTCCTCAGTTACATCAATATAGACAGCCACATGCAATTTCTCTGTAACATGTGTATAGATAGCAACACGCAATTCCTCATTTACATCAGTATAGATAGCAATGTGCAATTCCTCAGTTCCATCAGTATAGATAGCAATGTGCAATTCCTCAGTTCCATCAGTATAGATAGCTCTGTGCAATTCCTCAGTTCCATCAGTATATATAGCAATGTGCAATTCCTCAGTTCCATCAGTATAGATAGCAATGTGCAATTCCTCTTTAACATGAGAATAGATAGCTATGTGCAATTCCTCAGTTCCATCAGTATAGATAGCAATATGCAATTCCTCATTTACATCAGTATAGATAGCAATGTGCAATTCCTCAGTTCCATCAGTATAGATAGCTATGTGCAATTCCTCAGTTCCATCAGTATAGATAGCAATGTGCAATTCCTCTTTAACATGAGAATAGATAGCTATGTGCAGTTCCCCAGTTCCATCAGTATAGATAGCAATGTGCAATTTCTCAGTAACATGCATAGATAGCAATGTACAATTCCTCAGTAACATGAGAATAGATAGCTATGTGCAATTCCTCAGTTCCATCAGTATAGATAGCTATGTGCAGTTCCTCAGTAACATGAGAAAAGATAGCTATGTGCAGTTCCTCAGTAACATGAGAATAGATAGCTATGTGCAATTCCTCAGTTCCATCAGTATAGATAGCAATATGCGATTTCTCAGTAACGTGCATAGATAGTAATGTGCAATTCCTCAGTTCCATCATTATAGATAGCTATGTGCAGTTCCTCAGTAACATGAGGAAATATAGCTTTGTGCAATTCCTCAGTTCCATTAGTACAGATAGCTATGTGCAATTCCTCAGTTCCATCAGTATAGATAGCAATGTGCAATTCCTCAGTTCCATCAGTATAGATAGCTATGTGCAGTTCCTCAGTAACATGAAAAAATATAGCTTTGTGCAATTCCTCAGTTCCATTAGTACAGATAGCTATGTGCAATTCCACAGTTCCATCGGTATAGACAGCATAGCTATGTGCAATTCCTCAGTTCCATCGGTAGAGATAGCTCTGTGCCATTCCTGAGTAACACGAGGATAGATAGCTATGGGCAATTCCTCAGTTCCATCAGTACAGATAGTAATGTGCAATTCCTCAGGTCCATCAGTATAGCTATGTGCAACTCCTCAGTAAGATGAGAATAGATGCCAAACCGTCTGCTGGAGGGTTGATTCCCGGGTTAAACCTACTGAGAATGTCCACAGGAGTTGAGTAAAGCTGAAAGATATTTTGTTTTTACCACCCAATACTTGGATTGATTGTTTCCTGAAATTGTTTATGTTTTACTTTTCAGAACCCTGAAAGCGTTTGCTATTTGCCATCCTTGCGCGTGTGACCCTTGAAGTATCCCGACTGTGAAGCATTGCAGAATTTCACACTGGCCACCGCGATTGATGTACATCTTTCAGAAAGGTCTTTAGTGGAACAAAGCTCAACGATTAAGACCTTTACACTGGACTGCAGCTATTGGGGAGGTAGAGGGGGGCGTTGCAGCAGGAACAGCTGCACGCCCACACCTGCTTGGGCCTAGGATCCAGGCATTTTTGAGAATGGACTCTTGATTTGTTGATTTTAGTGCAGCGTTTTTTTTTCCATGGTGGCAAAATAGGCTAAAGCTGGAAGGGGCCCCTGTGGAGAAATCCTGACAGGCCCATTTTTCATTTCGATGTCTATTCTGTATGGGCAGGCCTCAATGTTTTGCTAATATATGTTTACCGCCTCTTTTGAAATGTCGAGCCATCATTGCTGCATCATAACCTTTGCGGTTAGTATTCTAACCTCATCATTTCCTAATCTATTACATATGAACATTTTACAGCATTTAACAGTAATAACTATTGACCTGACACTTGTCGGTTGGGAGAAAAGGAAATTGGAATTTGAATCGATATATTCATTCATAGTCTAAGTTAAATTAAGGTATTATTTCGATGTGTTTAAGAATACAACTAAAGATCAGGAACGGCCCTGTGACTTGTCTTTCCAAAATCAGAAACTGTAAACATGGAACTCTTATGGGCTGTCAAGGACATTTCAATTCTTAAAATGAGGGGTGTTTCTGAATTCACAGCCAAAATGATACTGATTTAAGAGGGAAAAGGTCAATGAAAAACACATTTGTACACCACAAACCTATCGAGTTTCTTCTAACAGTCAATGTATGCCATTGTGTCCAGGGAATAAATTAGGAACCTTGCAACCTATATTGCTAACATTACTTCCTGACTTGATGGACGGATGATGCGGATTAAATGCACTGGTTTCGGCAATGCATGCGTAGGACACTAAATGGTTCAGTAGTCAGACCTCACATAATTCCAATACCAAAACAAGCATTGGCAATGCCACCAGTTCTGGCTTTTGTGTAGGCATGGGAAAGGCACTTGCCAGGCCTTCTTGCATTGGTATTAACTGCCCATTGATGGTAGCAGCTGCAAAATGTTGTGAGCACCTGGGCACATAATAGCAGTGCTTAGCAAATGCCTAATACCTATACACAAACCAGACTGTTGGCTTTGTCAATGCATGTTTTTAAAAGGAGTTCAGTGAAGGACACACATAGAGCTTATAAATCGGGTGGCTGAAGGTAGGCCTGGTTTACACATTTATAATACACCTGTAGTGCATTTACAGCTCCAATTAATTAACAGTCAGAAGACGTCTTTCAAAAAAACTTTGCAGGCACTCCAGGTGCAAGGTTTGATGGTATGGCTTGTTTAAAGCGAGCTCAAAGGGTTCCCAGGAGGATGCGTTTTGGGCAGAGAGGGAGAGGCAGGAACGAGGTGGGAATGGCCATAGGGATTCGCACGGCCACGGGCAGTCAATGGGTGCGTAAATAACCAAAGAACCCCTGCAAGCTCTGTGTCCCTGCTCATATGCCATTTCTCCCTATCCCTACTCTAATGCAATAGTTTGGGCTTTTAGGTGGCGCTAATAACCAAAACTAAAAAGAACACTTGAAAAACAACAACATTGATAGGTTTTCTCCTAAAAGGAAGCACTGCTGACCACCTTAATTAAACGCACGCCAGTCTCAAGATCTGCCCCTTTTGGTGGCCATCCATAAACCCCTTTTTTCTTGCAGATTCACCTCGCTGGAATATTGCACTGTGTTGAAGGAAAAGCTTTGATATGAACTGGGACCCTGAGTTCTGTAAACGATCACTTTTGGCTCCACTGTAGGAAAGGCAAACCTAGCACCATAAGTAAGAGGACAAGATGCATGCACGTTTAATGGACCTTAACACTGTGTACATGGCAGACTGGTGCTACGTCGAATTACTGCACTTATTCTATTTGGGCTGTAACGGCACTAGCTACAAGGCAATGAAAAGCTCGTTGCCGAGTTTCTGTCATACTTTCCAGTTCCCAGACTGCAGGCATGCAAGTGGTAATTTGCCGAAATAGCCGGATAAACAAAGTCACATATAAGTCACCGATCTCGGCACGGCGGTGGCGCTGCCTGGCAAAGCGCACCGCAAGCGCCGCACAAGGGCCGTCACATCTGTCAACTGCTCCTCGTTAGCGGAGGCATTCCTCTCTTCCGCTGCCAGGCCTTGCCCTTCTCTCCGAGGGTGGTACACGCCAAACACTCGCATTTAGAAAGTCGACGGGCAAAGTTCATCCAAAACAGGCCTGGGACTGTGCAGCCTGGGCATGCAGCAGCACACCGGGCGCACGAGGAGCTAGCTGCCGGCGGTACTGCCTGGTCGCTCGCCTGCGGGACACGCGCTGCGCACGGTCCGCATGGAGAGCTGAGGAGAGTGAGGGTGCCCATGCGTCAGTCACGTGCGGACGCACCCCAACACGGAAGTGACGATCCCAAGGGCTCAGTTACAGAGTGATGGGCTCATTCAGGAGCGGACGGTCAACATGGCAGAGCTCTGTGGGATGCCACATGAGGGACAGGGTGCGCACAGGGGGTGCGGCCGCACAAGGGTGCCCCCCTCCCTCGGCGCCGAAAATAAAGGGCGCCTTGCCTCCAGCTCTGTGTCATGTAAACTTAAGTATTAGTCTGGTCCAGGGCCTATTAAAGATTCGCTGCACACTTTACAAGAACAGCAGGGGGCTCAGTTCTGTTGTTCCACACATATTTGGTAAGTAACTGGGGCTGTGTGGGGCTTTCATTTATAAATGTTCCATCACAGTTCAAATTGCCTATGCATTCCTAAAAATGGGTTGCTGATGACAGAGATAGGTTTAACAAAAGTAATCGCCAGCGCCTTTGTTTAGGTGCCGACCGAACACATCTTTGAGTCAGAGAGGAGTCCAGGGTTCAGTGAGGCCCAATGGGTGCTGTCAGAATGCTGGGGAGGGTGGGACACATGCAGGGGCGGACTGAAACCTCTCACAGAGGATGCTGGCAGACTTAGGGCCGGCACTGGATATCTACCAAGCAAGGACCAACACAGTGGGAAAACAATAAATAGCAGAGCACTGCAGGTATGGGAACGACCAACACCACAAGGTGACTGCTTACAGAGCTGGGCAGTTAGAAATCATCGATAAATACATCAGTAAAAAGCACAAAAGTGCGGATGCAAGCACATCAATGAGGGATTTCACATGCAGGAGGCCTACTAAGCAAGGACCAACATAGATGTGTCATGCAAAGGACAATGGCAGAGCGGTTATGGCATGTGAAGGACAGGCACAGAAGTGATGTTTGTCGACAGATGAATGTTGTAACGGGCACTGCTGTGGCAGCGCAAGGAGACTGCTGTCATGGTGGACAGGTAGACCAAATCTTTAATCTTCACTCAGCGCAGTGCACCGGCCCACAATTGCAAGTGGAATTCTCGCCGTGGAGTAACTGGATGCACAATTTTGACTGTTTAGATGGGTTAAAATGGAACTACAACACTCCCATTTTCTTTTTTACTTCCACCAAGTTTCAACATTAGAAATATTTACTGGCTCCCGCTATGGGGGACAGGCTGCACCTAAATCCGGTGTCTAGAGGGCCAGTTCTGAAGCCACCTTGGCAAAAGCAGAGTGCATTTGCATGTACCGAGACAGGGGACCGGCCCCCAGGAGCAACAGAGGAAGACCCATGAACGGAAGACAAACCTCTGTCAGATGGACGGTTGAGGACTATGTGGCCGAGAAGACTTCCAGGAGACACGATGGTTCCAAGTTACTCAGCTCAAGGTTCCTAGAGCAGCAAAGAGGCACAGGGAGAAAGACTGATCAGGGAAGTGCCAGGAACCCAGGGGAAAACGATGGAAGGGCAAAGAAAATAGGCACCATTTTCAGAGACAAGAAGATCAACGTGGAAGACGTCAATAGGCACTTGGCGTTACCAGCAGTTGCAACAGAAATACCAGCATTATCTCGCTGCAGATACTAGGTCCAGCTGAAAGTGACATATAGGAGACGAACGGCACCATCTTGGAAGGTAAAACCATCCCTCTAGTGTTGCCCCCTGTATGCCCATGAGCGTTCCCCTAGGGACCCAGAACGGCGAAGCACTCGCTGCCAAGCAAGGCCCCTAATATCCCCGGAAGCACACTTGACATTTAAGATCCTCTGGTGAGCCCACAAATGCCACCCCAAAGTATCTCCTCAATAAACTGTATTACTCACCCCTGGACAGTGGTCGAAGTGTAAGAAAAGAAGTAGTGGAACTATGTTCACTGATACTCTGCCCCGCCCCTCACAAAACCCCATCGCCCTGCCCGCTCCCACACACAATACAAACCCCCAACCACATTTGCCTGCAGTTAAAGGAATATTCAGTGCATTGCACTGAAAGTGCAAGATTCATCTTCTTCCTACACTGTTATTTTCAAACGAAACCGTTCCGGAACGGTTTCTTTTTAAAATAAAAGTATAGGAGCTGTAATACTTAATTTAAAAAAGTATAGGAGCACCGCTCCTGTCTGCTCCCGCTCACTTCGACCACTGCCCCTGGATACTCCATTCATTCAGGACACCAAAAATCTATTGTGTGTCCCAAAACACACAGTGGTTCCTTAAAGGGAGCACGTTCGTGGTTCAAAGCACTATAGTGTGCGCACACCAACAACATCCACACCCAGGCCCTCTAGTTTGTCTACAGGTCATTTAAATACCACCCATTCTAACCCAAAAGTCATCCAGGTGCTAATTGGCCCCATGTCATCAGAGTTACATTTAGCGAGTCCTGGTCTATGAACCAGAAGCACTTCGCAATCAAGGACATACAAGTCCAACCATACAAAGAGCTAACAATCGAGGCCTAGATAAAGAAGATCCTAAAGAGATGGCGTAAGTTAGCAAATGTGGCCATCACTCCTTCATAGCCAGGCAAATCGTGCAAGCACAATGTGCGCGCCAAGGGAACAGGACGATGCGGTGTGCCATATGTTCGATACCCCAGGTGGGCCCACTCACCTCTTCATCCTGCCAAGGTTCATAAACTGAGTACCAAGAATAGATAATAATACAGTTACCTTTTATCAAACCATTGGAAGCAGATACTCTTGAAGTACCTATATCAATCAACAAATTAATACTCAGGGGTATTTAGTTTGGAGTGCGGGACTATAGTAGTGCGTCATTCATTTGAATGACGTACACACTTCCTAATGTTGCTCTATTTCTGAGCCTCCAGGACTACACAAACATGCTGAGAGTGAGATTTGGTGTTTTGTAAGATAGTCCGATTGCACGGTTCGTGACTACACAAATCACATCACTGCTCTTCACAGCGGCAAATCTCTGGGCCCGATCTCACAGCAGAATACCATTACATATACCTCCACCAGTATAACCGATCACGGGCTGGTTTCACGATACTGGAACATTAAGTAAATAAACATATTTGTGCAGTCAAATGTTGATCAACGCGAAGAACTAAGCAGAAATGCATTCAGGGATACATCGAAGGCAAAACAGCATGGTGGCATATGTGGAGGGCCTGTAAGGACAAGAATGTCCAATTTTATATGACGCAGAGCTGATGGACAGTTCAACTATTCCAGGAAGAGCGGGAAATGTGAGAAGCTTGTATAGTAATGAGCAAGGTGGTGAGACGGTCAAGGAATCAACAGATGATTTGAAAGCAATATGAAATTCTCTCGTCATTTTATTAATTTTACCAAAGGGATTGGGGCTGGTGTTAGAATCAGTGCAATAAATCATCTGGTATCCTACCAGATCCATCATTTCCTTAGGACAGTGGTCCTCAGTCCTGGCTCCTCTTTAGTGTGAGTCAAACAGTCACTCTCGCTGCTGTTGGGCCTGAAGCGGATGTTGCTTCACAAGTTCACGGACTAGAGCAATCGTTTTCCAAGTCCTTTGGATGAAATGAGCTGCGTTTAAAGTCCAGTTTTCTTGGCCTAACTTTCTTTCAGCATATCAAGGACATCACAAGGTTCTCTCTATCAGAAGGCTTAATACAGAAAATCCTATAGGTGCATGCCGAGTATTTTGGTTGCCAAACTAAGCCCAAGGGACCAGGTTGTCCAAATTGTGTCCATCTTTGTCTACCAGTTTCAGTCTTAGAAGGTTATGTAAGGTTTGGTTGAAGCAGTACACTAGGCAATCAATTTAAGAACATAGGTTCGGAGAGTCTTGATATGTAACAGGCTAGGTCCTTAACAAACCCTCAAGAAAAATGGCACCAGATGTGTAATTTATTTGCTAAATTACATTCTTTTGGAGGACAGCTTCAGGGTACTGAGTGGTGTAATCAACGAGGATTCGAAAATAACAGTTTCCTGCCCTTGATTGTGCTAAGGGCACCATAATGGCCAACCCCACTGTGGAATATGAGCCCACGTCTGCCATTGAGGTTCTGTGACATATTTGAGTAGGTAATACACTGCTGGAAGAACTCCAGCCAAATAAATTGACTTAAGACATACTCTTGTTCTTAATTGTCAGGTGTGAATGGGCCAAGTCTTAATATTGTCTATCTGGAAGGAGTCGGAACTATAATTTCGTTATACATGGATCCACCCCATTTCTCAGGTCACACCTTTCATTCCACAGTAAAATAAATCCATTCCTTTCTGCAAAGAAGGGACAAGAATTCTCGGCCATTCCTTCAAATGTGATAACTTTTTTGCAGGCATTTCGCAGTGAGGTAAACTCAGGGGAAATCGAGAGACCTGGAGTGGAGACTGGCAAAGAGGACATTTGGATATAGATGGCACCGAACCATTTCCCACCCCTGTGTGTCTGGGTAAGCTCCTTCTTCCACCTCAGGAATTGAAATGACCTCCCCGATGAGTTATGCTATAGGTTCTACCTGGTGGATGGGAAAGGAGTCTGTTGTGTAATTGATAAGGAGTACCATCACTACTCCCTGCAGATATTTGTCTATTATCTCAGCTGCCAGATCAGAGCCATGATTCGCTTCCAACCGAGACTTGGGTGCCATTCTACAAGGAAGTGCTCCTGGGAGATTAAGTTTTGAGTTAGTGTTGAAATGAACATCAGTAGGTACAACCAGGTCAGTGGTGTTATGTAGATCAAAACCAACTGCCAATAGCCCGGTCTAATAACCTAACCGCCCTAAGTGGAGGAGGCCGTAGGCTATTTGGGACCATTGAGTAGGGTCCTATTGAACTTCTACTTCACATACCACTTGAAACCAATTTGAAATTCTCTCGTGACTTTATTTTTGTTTTGAACGTGATTAGTGATGCGTTAAGCAACAGTGATAACGTTAGAATCTTTACAACAGATCTGTTAACCTGCCATGGTCCCCCTGGACTCTGCAACTAGGTACCACCAGACGTGGATTTTAGATCGGCTAACGGGGATCAAGCATCATGCACTGCATGAACAGTTCGAGCCGAGGGTATACCAAACTTTCCCCTGAGGTTATGCCTCTTATATACACCCTCTCGACTTAGGGTTTGGGTAGAGACGACCTCCATCCAGTGATAAGTATTGATTAGATATACATTTGCAACAAACGCTATAATATGCATAGTTAATAACACCATTTGCCAGCTGTTGCCATCTTATGATCAGGCAGTATCATTGTATAACTGCCCGGACAATGCTAAGCCAATATCTACACAAAAGCCAAAGCTGTTGGCTTTGCCAGTGCTTGTTTGAAACATTCCTGGGAAAGGTTACCCCAGTACTGCCTCTTTAAATGGCAGTTCGTTTGCTGCAAATTCATGTTCTGTGACTAGGAGATGCTTCATAAGTCCTATAATTAAGTTGAAGTGACAAAACTGGACCATGGGGGCCCATTATGTGCATTATCATTCATGACTGCTAGCCGGGTCCTACCCATGAAGAACAACAGAGAAAGTTCAACCCACAAGAAACGAGATTCACGATGTAGGAAAAATATGCAATATTATGGGTATTAGTGGCAGCAAAGCATGTAAATGGCAGTCTTATGTAAGGAATAGCTTATTTTCATTGGATGTAGCCCTTCTTATTGAGTATTCTGATGCTGTATCTTCCTTTATACTGCCATTAGTTGGCCTTCCCCACTAGTTCCACGGGCCAAACTTTCCATGTTCTCCCACACGCAGGAGGTGATACGGACGACACTGGGTACAAAAGTGTGTTTAAGGCTGTTTTGCGCTTCAGTAATGGTGGCCCGAGGTGGTGAATTGTAGCATTCCAGTCACAGATCGTGTGTGTGTGTGTGTGTGTGTGTGTGAAGACCTTGTTGGCCTGGCAGTCTGCTCATTGGGTTGGAGAGACGTTCTGCGGCTCTCCAGGTAAGTGCAATCTCCCTTTGTGGCTCTACAAGCGTGTAGTCCTTCGCCGCTTCTGGTTCACACTGTGCTACTCATTCTAAGCCTTGCAGTCATGGAGTGGGGTCTCTTCTGAGCGTTGCCAATTGAGATCGACAGGCTCCCGTTCATTACAGCTAACTCTGGTTCCGTTGGTGATGGTTCTTTCTCTCTGCAATGGTGTTTTCCTGAATACAAAAGAGAATGGCTGTCCAGAATCCTGTGAGAACGGTATTGTGTGATTGTCAGTGATGCCGTATGCAAGCAGACTGACACTAAAAGAAGTGGCAGAGACTGGGGGCCTCCTACTGCCACCTTCCCTCTCTGGGCTCGGACTGGATCTGGCTTCAACCCCGGTAGGCCTCCCACCCCAGGCTGAGAGGGGTCATTCTCCCCTTTTGACAAGGCCAGCCTACTCCACTTGTCAAACAGGTCAAGGATATGGTGCTGAATTCCCATGACCCAATGTATTTATTGCACTGCAGAAAGTGTTGAGAAATATGTATTTTGTCAGTGTTATTTTTACCTCTGACAGTGATGATGCAGACGATATTCAACCTTAGTTGTAATGTTGTGCAGCTGGCGGTAACATGGAATGTTAAAATCCTCAACCTTATAATCTGGCAGAGCAATAACCAACAACATGTCTTCTGGAATAAGCCCTAAAGTTTCATAATATTATTACTGAATAAATAGCCCTTTTCAGCTGGACGAGCCCGTGATCAGTGTAAGTGTGTCGGGAGGGGGAAGGTATTAAAGGTTGTAAGCAGATTTTCCCGAAGAGTTACTTTAACTCATTCATTGTAGCTTCTTGGGGGATGGTAAAGGATTGTTTAACCTTCTGCAAGACCTTCTCGGTTTGTAGACACGGGTGGTCGCTCATGGATTAATTTTTGTGACATTTGAGGCAGGGCTCTTTAACCCCACTTGGAAATTAGTTTCAAGCTGCATGCAAGCAATGCAATTACTATGAGCATGGATACAGTGCTTGTTGTAATGTAGTATTGTCTTATGTCACTGGCCTGGAGTACTTGATGTCAGAATGTTGATGCATGAATGCAGCTCAGGAGAATGTTGGGTGGATCTGTGAGTGAATGTTCTGAGAGTGTTAGTTGGGGGCCTGAGCTGGAGTGTGAAGGATGGCCGATGGGTCTGCTCTGTAACTATGTCCTGTCTCCTGTCTACTGTATATACTTACAAGAGAAGCTGGACTGATGTACATTTGTACTTATGTAAATAAAGCTGCCTGGAACAAACCCAATGACTCCACAGCAAGTCTGTGCCTCGAGACCCAGCTTTATTACCACCAAATATACTTCATAACAGTGCTTTGATTGTATTCATATTTGTATTTCTAATTTTAAAGAGTCGAAGGATATGAACACAAAAATAATTGTGCTGCAATATCATTATTTAAAAAAAATATACTGACACGTATATTACCTATATGTAACTAATAATGAAGCTGGGACTTGCACATCTAATCACAGAGTGTGGCTGAGGTACATGTTCCTGTATAAGTAAAACACAAGCTTTACCCTAATTCCTCGGCGTACGGAGAAATAGTAGGGTGGAGGCAAACGCATATAAACATTAAATAGTGTGACATTAAGATATGAGTTTCTTTGCAGATTACAATATAACTGAAGCATTGTCTAATTAAGCTTATGCATTCTCAATGCGAGAGGCAGATAGTGCTGTTTTACCAGGCAGGCCCTATACATGCATGCCAGTTGCAGTGATAATGGCAGGCTGTCCAGCTTCTGGAAGCAAGATTTATTGAGCGTGGATTTCGTCATACAATAGATAGTTATGGGGTGGCGAAAGGTAACAGTCCTTACAACATAGCAGGGCATTTTCTGTGCTAGTAACATGTTAGCATGTAACAATGCTAAAATGGGGATGTGGGAGTATAAAAGGGAGGGGCTGCTAAGGGTGGTTCATCAAGAGGGAGACTAGATTAATTATCTATTGTGTCAAGAAGAAACTCGTAGGAAATGGGGGTTTTGACTTCTTTTCTGAACCATTAATGGCCTGGTACACGTATGTAGGATGGTAGACGTATGTAGGGACGGGCCAAGCAGATAGGAAGCAGGTAACCAACAAAGATCTGTTACAAAGTATACAAGAAAAGTAGCAGAAGAGGTCAGATGGGTCCTGGGGAAAATTGTTTGCCCTTCCAGATCAATATGTGCAAAGGTGGATTTAAAGTTAAGTCCCATTTACTGTTAGGAAAGATTTCCATATCATGTGTAATTTTCCCTCTAGTTTTGTACCCCACAACTTTTTGCTGATGTCTGAACACCATAATCTGACTTTACCAGAGGAGCACAGCCTTCTGCTGCATTCCCCTGGGCTTTTCGCTCACTTTTAATGGGGAAACTGACATGCCCTTACAGACAGTCAGTACTGAGAGACTTTGTTTCCCTTTGACCTTGTCCATGTTGCAAATTTTCTGCAACATGTAACACGTGTACAATGTACCTTACAGCACAGTGCACTTGGGTCTACTCATTTCCAAAGGCCCTAGATATTCTCCAAGGATTTTTTAGGAGAAGTGCAGATGTGCCTTGGACAGGACTGGTCGAAGTTTATCATTTTGCATAGTTTTAACCCTTTCTTGCCAGGTAAACCGTAATTACCGCTTTTGGCACGGTTAGGTGGCCTGGCTCCAAGATGGCCACGCCACAAGGTTCTTTGCCCTGTCCTTTGGCCATCTTGCCCCTTCACCTTCCTCAGGTCAAGCAGACCTGGGTCAGTCCTTATTTGGGCATGGATTTTCCCACAGATAGCCAAGCTTTCGCAGGCTTCTGCATGCCTTGTGTGCGCGCCCCCAGGATGTAGGCTGGAATGTTAGGTTCCAATACACATCCTGGTTGCCAGAGAGTCTGGAGTGCTGTGAATGCCTGGGACCACCGTGGTCCATGATTGGTCTACGTAAGATATGCCTGTATGTGAGCAGATCTCCCATTGGGTCCTCTTTGTTTTGGCACGAAGGAGATTCTGGATAAGAGAAGGCCACAAACACCCATACCAATGTCGATCTCTGGAGTTCTCACTAAACGAAGGATAGGATCCAAGTATCCTGAAGCTAAGAAGCCGAGTCGAGGAACTGCTGGTGACCAGCTGCAAGGTTTGGCACCCTGAGCCCCCTGTCGTCCCACTGGACCCCTCTGCATCTGATACGTCCTAAAAGGTCTGCAGAGGCGCTTCGAACCATTGAAATAGTGGGACATACTAATCTCGGCACCTTCCTCTTAACCTGTAAGTAAGCCTTTTGGGGAAGTGTCCCTGGGCCATCCAGTGGACTGAACAGCTTGCACAGATGTTGGGCTGATACCGCCGCCGTTTCGAGGACCCCCTTGGAACTTGGCAGATCATAAACTCTGTGTTCACGGCACTCTCACACCGAATGTTGTACACTTGGCTTTCCCAGGTCTAGAGTAAAGTGAGTGCACCCGAACCAGAGTTCACACGGTTGCCCTGTCGCCCAGCCGTGGTGACGAACTTTGCAAGTTCATTGCAGCTGTGGTCCTCTATGCCCTGAAGCCTGCTACAGCGGAACTTGCCAGATCCATCCACCAGGAGTGGAGAAATCGCCACTGTCCCGTAGGGGAATCAACGCTGTAACTTTGTCGCTGAAAGCCGCAGAACTGCGAAATTGCCACATTTGAACCTGCAACCAAAGTGGACTCGACTGTCGAAGTTTGGTCCGGAGTGTGCCGGGGCTCGGTGAGTAATCGCAACCCTAACCGGAGGCCCCTAGCGCATCCATCCATTTTTACGTACAAGTGGCCCCTGAGAGCCCCTCTCCTTTCCACTGCTAGTGTGAACTAGCGAACTATTCCTAACTCTTGGAACTGCTGTCTGTCTTTCCTCTGTTCCCCCTCCCTTGCATCGCCGCTCCTTGAAACACTTGTGCATAGGTGCGTTATAAATGCCATATCATATCATATGATACCCCCCAGCCTCATAGTACGCCCTTTCTCTGCCCCAACCCCCTTACCTCCCTTCTTCACCCATAGGCCCCTCACACCAATTTTCTTGGCCCCTAGCCTCCTCACACCCCTTTACTTCCCACCTTGCCTCCTCAAAACCCTTTTTTGGCCCCTAGCACCCTCACACCCTTTTCTCACCCCATAGCCCCCTCACACCTCTTTACTGAGCCCATAGCCTCTCACATCCCTTTTCGCACCCCTTACGCCCCTTTTTCCCCTACTGGCTCCCTCACACCCCTTACTCCACCCCTTTGGGGCCCTTTCTTGCTCCAACCCCTCTCGTTTGCCTTTTCCTGGTGCCCAGACCCCCCTAAACCCTTTACTCATCCCCCAGCCCCCTCATACCACTTTTCTCACCTCCCTTTGCTCATCTCCTTACCCCCTTGAAAACATTTTCCTGGCCCACTCAACCTCTTTACTCAGCTCCTATCCCCATCAAACCACTTTTCTCGCCCCCCAACCTCCCTCATATACCTTTCCCTAGCCCCCATGGACCCTCAACCCCTTTACTCTGCCCCCTCACACACCTTTTCTGCCCCACCGCCCCTTTTCACTGCTTTTTTACACCTCCAGTCTATTGTCTATGCCCCCCAGCCTTTGACACAGACCGCTCCCACTTTTCATGGCTCGGCTCGCATTTGGCCCTAGGAGCCAGGCCACCGGCCCCGATTCGGCCCTGGCTCGGCCCTATCCAAGAGATGCATGGCTCTCCCAGCTCTAGTCTATCTATGATAATATATATTGTGGGCAATACCCCAATTGTTATATGTTCTGAAAAAAATAAAAATGATAACATTCATTCCAATAAAGCTACCCGACCTAAATATGAGTGGTGATGTGGAATTGGCTCTCAACGCTCCCACGCCTGACGGGTAGCATCGGCCATGGAGTCAGTTCACACACATGGCGAGCTCAATTCCGGTCCATAGACTTCAATGGAATCTCACCCACCAAAAGCATAATCGCCTGATCTAGCGACTGAAAAGATTGTGAGGTTTGTTGTGCGTAATGACCAGGAGACTCCGCAGAAGTCTGGCCACCACTGGTTAAGGGGCTGCAAGCCAAGACCACACACTCTTGGCAGGATGAAGGAAGCTCTCCAGGCAGACTGCAGTGGTCATGTGATGCATGGAAAAGCCAACGGGTCGCAGTCCAGCCATCCAGCTGACATCGAAGCTTCCCTTGCAACAAAAAAGCATACAATTTGCCGTTTTTAAATGTGCACAAAATGCTGCTAAAAAGGCGCAACATATAGTCATTTACCCGTCTGCTACTTATTAGGATCAGACTGATCGACAAATCAGTGTCAAGTAATAGCATCCATTGCAAACAGCGCCAGGTGTCTAAAAACTCCACACATTATTTATATAAAGGAATTCCCTTTGTGGAGATTGTTTTCAGAGGGGGGCCGGGGGCGTGCGATAATGTCGTTACGAAGGGAGTTTTGCAGGTTTAGCAGGGCAGATGCGTTGCTGGGGGAGGAGAGGAGAGTGAGGGGGCTTTAGCCCTGAATAGAAGTTCAGGGGCTACAACCAAAAGGCTAGCTACTCTGAGTCCATTATCTCTCCCCCACCCCTGGTCTTTTCCAGACCTGATAACACCAACAGGTACCTACAACTGTTTTAATTAAGCACGAATGCTGAAAAGTGTAGACATGGGGCTGCAGTATTTACTTTTTGTTGCTGCAAAAGTTGAAAATCAGTGCAACAATATCCGAGGGAATGCGAAGTGGGGTGCATCGCCTGACCTGAGACCACAATATCCCGGGGAATGCGAAGTGTGGTGCATCGCCTGACCTGAGACCACAATATCCGGGGGAATGCGAAGTGTGGTGCATCGCCTGACCTGAGACCACAATATCCCGGGGAATGCGAAGTGTGGTGCCTCGCCTGACCTGAGACCACAATATCCCGGTGAATGCGAAGTGTGATGCCTCGCCTGATCCGAGACCACAATATCCCGGGGAATGCGAAGGATGGTGCCTCGCCTGACCCGAGACCACAATATCCCAGGGAATGTGAAGTGTGGTGCCTCGCCTGACCTGAGACCACAATATCCCGGGGAATGCGAAGTGTGGTGTCTCGCCTGACCTGAGACCACAATATCCCGGGGAATGCGAAGTGTGGTGCCTCGCCTGACCTGAGACCACAATATCCCAGGGAATGCGAAGGGTGGTGCCTCGCCTGACCTGAGACCACAATATCCCAGGGAATGCGAAGGGTGGTGCCTCGCCTGACCTGAGACCACAATATCACAGGGAATGCGAAGTGTGGTGCCTCGCCTGACCTGAGACCACAATATCCCGGGGAATGCGAAGTGTGGTGCCTCGCCTGACCTGAGACCACAATATCCCAGGGAATGCGAAGTGTGGTGCCTCGCCTGACCTGAGACCACAATATCCCAGGGAATGCGAAGTGTGGTGCCTCGCCTGACCTGAGACCACAATATCCCAGGGAATGCGAAGTGTGGTGCCTCGCCTGACCTGAGACCACAATATCCCAGGGAATGTGAAGTGTGGAGCATCGCCTGACCTGAGACCACAATATCCCAGGGAATGTGAAGGGTGGTGCCTCGCCTGACCTGAGACCACAATATCCCAGGGAATGTGAAGTGTGGTGCCTCGCCTGACCTGAGAGAAACGAGGTAGGCTCGGCGCGGACATGAAGGCGTCGCAGTTCATTTAATTGATTGTTGCTGAGCGTAGCTCGAACACGCCACATTTAGGCAGTGCTCGGTCTTTTGTTCGCCTGCATACGTTTGACATTCACTTAAAAAAAGCAGAGGTCTAAATTAAAGCAAAAGCACATTTAATTATATTCTTCGAAAACGTTTTTAAAAATACAATAGTAGTGTAATATATATTTAAAATCTAGAAATGTTCAAACATTTTCAAAACGCTGTTAGTGACTTTCATGGCCTCCATACACATGGGACCATTTACGGGGGCTTCTTTGAAATACGATGAAAGTTCACCAACATTCCAAACGCTATGTATTGCTTTTGCACGTTTATATTAGTTTTATATGCGTTTTTACACGTATAAGGCAGGGGCTGCGTGGCTGAGTTTGTTATTTTATATACTTGTTACATTTTCATGGGGATAGCAGGAGAGTTTATTTTATTTAAACTGCTACATTGCTGCTTCAAAGTGCAGTAGTATTTAATATTCCCTTAATCCCTTTTAATCTTTTACTTCAACTATGACTTTTTGAGTTTCATGTGATCCTCCGTAATACCATACATAACATTATACGCAAGCAATTTAGACCAAAGATTTTCAAACAGCTTTTTTGAACTAAGAAATCACCCCTATCCGATGTTTACAAAAAATAACAAAATTCATGGAGCACAGACCGTGGTAGCAGCTTGCAGCAGGGCACTCGCCTGGCTGTGCGCTGTGCTTGTGCATCACAATTTTCTTTAAAACATGTTAAAATGTATTTATAGTTGTATTTAGTTCAAGAATCAAATTTTTACAATTTTCATGACACGTTTTTTACAATTAAAACACATTGGAACAAAAACATTGAACATACATCTCAAATAATTGTCCTACTAAAATTATTCTATCATTTCAAATGATACTCTAAAATCTGAAAGGCAGAACAAATAAAAATAAAACCATCCGCTATTACATGGCAGTTTATCATCCCCCAGCAAAGGAAACACATTTTTTCCATACTCTAAAAGTGCGTTGGGAATAGCTCCTGACTCAGTGTTCAGACAGTACTGCCAGAATTCCATCGATTTCATTGTGTCGTATTGGTGTACATATTTTGCAAATAAGGTCATGTAAACAGACCATAACCAAGGATATTCTGTGAGCACATGCCTGACGGTTTTGATGTGTTTTACATTTTTGCACATACAGCCTACATTTTCGTAATGCTGGATCAGGACATTTAACCAGGTAAATTTGGGGGGCAAAGATAAGAATGCACTATGCCTTGTATGCGGGTATAATTGTGTAATTCTCTTAAGTGGATATAGTTGTTGACCCAATCCCACTTCTAAACCTTGTGTGTGAATGCTTTTTTTTTTTTAAAATTTGGCTTAATTACCACAGAGAAATGGGCCTGGTGTCCAATTACCTTCAATGAGGAGTTTGCCAATTGATTGTCCATATGCATCTGGGTTTTTGTTGCTATTGCTTATGTTAGTTATTGCACCCATAATCTGCAGCACTGGGCATACTGGATGTCTTAATGCTTTTGGGTATAGAAGGCCACGCCTCATTGCAGCCATGGCTTTAAGAGAGGTTAGTCCAAGTTCCAACCTCACATATTGGATAGGACAGTTATGGGGGAGGTGCGCCAGAAAAAACCCTCAATTCTGTCGATCCACCTCAGCTCAGTAATGGCAAGTGCTTCCAGCCCGTAGGCAATGACTGGTATAAACCATTGTTTGTATTTTCTATTTTTTATTTATTTTTTAAAGTTGTAAAGCGCCAAAGCTCGCAAGCATTGTTTCACTATACCAGCCAATGAGTATCCGGCATGTCCTGTAACAAATTCACGTATCATCATGGTAATTTGCTTGCCATGCCGGATCTTGGCATCTCTAATATGACTTTAATGATTGTTACAGTGCATCACTACACCCACAGTGTACTCACGGGTACCACTCAATTTAGAAAGAAATCCCAGAAGGCAGGGCGCTGATGGCATACATCTCTCTCATATGTACTACTCCCAATATACCGAGAATCTCAGATGGCAGCGCAGTGTACTGTACTCGCAGATACTACTCTCAGTTTAGCAAGAAATCCCAGAAGGCAGCATACTGATGGCATGAATCATGGTCTACTCATATTTACTACTAGCAATGTACCGAGAATCTCAGATGGCAGCGCAGTGTACTGTACTCGCAGATACTACTCTCAATTTAGCAAGAAATCCCAGAAGGCAGCATACTGATGGCATGAATCATGGTCTACTCATATTTACTACTAGCAATGTACCGAGAATCTCAGATGGCAGCGCAGTGTATTGTACTCGCAGATACTACTCTCAATTTACTGAGAATCCCAATAGACAGTGCACCCAGGGCATACTTCAAGATCTACTCTCAGGTACTACCATCAATGTACCGAGAACCTCAGATGGCAGTGCATTGTACTCACAGGTACTACTGTCAATTTACCTATACTCCCAGAAGGCAGTACAGTGATGGCATTCATCAAGGTGTACACACAGGTACTATTTTAATCTCAAATCGCCTAGAATCCCAGAAGGGCATAGCGGTGAGGGTATGCATCATGGTGTACTCAGAGGAACACTCAATTTTGCCTAGAATCCCAGAAGGTGGTCCGCTCAGTCTGTATCAAGGTGTACTCACAGGCACTACTCTCAGTTTACCTAGGTCTGCAGAATGCAGTGCACTCAAGGCATGCATTAATATGTCCTCACAGGTACTACTCTCAGTTTACCTAGGTCCCACAAATGCAAATGCACCCAGGACATGCATCGTGGTGTATCCATAGGTCTACAGAAGGCAGTGCACTCAGGGTATGCATCAAGGTGTACTCACAGGTACTACTCTTAGTTTACCTAAGTCCCCAGAAAACAGTACACTCAGGACATGCATCGTGGTGTACCCATAGGTCCACATAAGACAGTGCACTCAGGGTATGCATCAAGGTGTACTCACAGGTACTACTCTTAGTTTACCTAAGTCCCCAGAAAGCAGTACACTCAGGACATGCATCGTGGTGTACCCATAGGTCCACAGAAGGCAGTGCACTCAGGGTATGCATCAAGGTGTACTCACAGGTACTACTCTTAGTTTACCTAAGTCCCCAGAAAGCACTACACTCAAGACATGCATCATGGTGGACTCGCAGATACTACTCTCAGTGTGCCAGGGTCCCCAGAAGGAAGTGCACTCAGGGCATGCATCACGGTGTACTCACATGTAGTAATCTCAGTTTCCCGGGTCCCCAGAAGGCAGTGCACTTGGAGCATGCATCATGATGTACTCACAGGTACTACTCTCAGTTTGCCTAGGTTCCCAGAAGGCAGTGCACTCAGGCCATGCATTAAGGTGTACTTACAGGTACTAATCTCAATGTTTAAACAAAAAATAGGAGGGAATTCAGGTATGAATGAGGATAGCAGAGGGGGTTTAACCTGACGTATATGAACCTTCAACAAAAGAGAGGCCCCCGCGCTAGTTTAGGTTATAGACACATAATTCACTGGATACTGATGGGATTATCACATCTGTAAAAACAGTGCAAATCTAGAGGGCAGAAGTTCTAGGAAAATACAACCTGACTTCATCAGTAATTCTGTTAAAAGAAACAAATTTTAATATAAATAGTAAGTGTAAAAAAGCACATAAAAACTAACAAACAATATGTACAACAGGGGAGCTATATCGCAAACAAATGCGGCAGAGACTGGATTATTTTAATTATAGATACAGCTAAAGAAATGACAGATACATTTGCAGCTGAACTACTGACACTAGAAGACGAAATCAAAAAACTGGTGTCAATAGATAAAAAAAGACGAAGAATTGAATAAGGAAATAGAGGACTTTAAAGACTACACTACCCGAGATAGAGTTAGGAGAATGAAAAAATATTTGGTCAGCTTCTCCCATGAGAAAGCATTTATCTATACTCAGGAAAACTTTAAACCAAACCAACTGCGAGACCAACCTCACCAAAGAGGACGTAGAGTCCGCTTTGACAATACATCATATAGCTCCCATGGCTCCAGTGACGAACATACAGATGATGGTGATAACTACCTGAACAACAGGGGCACACCTAGAGGCAGAAGACCAAATGGGATGAGACGTGGTCAGCCACAGAGATCCCAGAAAGGTAGAGGCAGAGGTAATGCAAGATCCTATTCCGTTTTTTTAGATCAGGACCCGATGAACTGGGACTTCGAACCCCAGCACACAAGGAGAAAGAGACCCTATTAGTGAATTTGTCTGACTATGAACCCAATGAGGCAGAAAAATCTATTCTAGAAAAGGGCTTCACTTTCGTACCAACAGACCGATACGATCCTTTTAGGAATAGAACTGAACTAGAAATGCTTTTTAGGAAAATCCACCTCAGACAATTCTTCTCTACCAACTCGTACAATGGGGAATTTAATGAAACAGGACTACGCCGCCCTTCCAACTTTAATCCCCCCACGACCAGCCATACTCCTGAATCCATAGTATTTGAAAGGAGAGTGATGAGTGACTTAAAGAAACTAGAGACTGAGAATAGTTTCCATAAATTTCAAAATACTAACAAAAGAGAAAGAGAGGCCATCTCTAATTTGAAATCCAACCAGAATATCGTGATTAGAAAAGCTGACAAAGGGGGAGCAATTGTTGTCCTCAATTTACCTAGGTCCCCAGACCAGAAGGCAGTGCACTCAGGGCATGCATGAAGGTGTACTCACAGGGACTACTCAGTTTACCTAGGTCCCCAGAAGGCAGTGTACTCAGGACATGCATGAAGGTGTACTCACAGGTCCTACTCTCAGTTGATCTAGGTCCCCAGAAGGCAGTGCACTCAGAGCATGCAATAGTGGACAAGTCTGTTCCAAGCCGGGTATTGATAATATCCATAAATTCAAAAGGGGAGAGACCTGCACAAATGAAAAGGATTCTTAGCATTGAAAACATGTAATTCATGAAGGAAATTATGTTTAGAAGCACATTAGGGAAATTACTGCTCTACTTGGAGGAGCGGGGGTCAGGAAGCAGCAGCCAGAGGATCAGGGTCGGCACGGGGCCTATGTGGTCTTAAGGAGGAGACAGAGGGGACTGATTCAAAGGGGTCACATGTCGGATAGGGAATATAGGGAGGCGTGGGATGGAGGCGGGAGAAAGAGCTGGAGGCCGAAACAAATTGAGGAAGGGAAAGGAGAAGGCGAGGAGGTACTGGGAGAAGCAGAGGAAATGGCTAGCAGACAGCAAAATAAAGGGGGGATGGATAAAACGAGTTGAAATATAATGATCCGGTTGTTGTGCAGCATTGCGCAAAATGGATTTGAAGAATTGACAACGGTAATAAAAAACCTGATTTGGCGACCCAGTGTTTGCTTCAATGTACAAATGTTTGCTTTGAGCCAAAACAAATGTGGTTATAGAAGCATGCATCCCTTGAATTTAACACACACACATGGCTGCATTAAACCAAGAGAAGTCCAGTGCCGGTATTCCCATTGGGCACGCCCGAATCCAATTCCTTTCATATAAGGTGACGTGCTCCATAGAAATCATACGTGAAAAAATGAGTGATATCGTTCCACCAAATACCAGGGGGTTGGAGGTGGCATCAAGCACATCCGCGACATCACAGGAAGTGACATCATGCAACGGTTGACATAGATCACACGCGACCTTCAACTCTGACATCATCCCAGCGACATCTCTGATGTAAAGAGCTTTTTTAATTACCAAATATATATGTACGCGATAAACAGTACATCATCTGGCTACCTGGGAGATATATATGTGAATGAGGCACTTTATAGCATTGATTATAATGAAGTTATACATCCATAACTGATCAAGAAGGGACCCTGTTAAATACATCACAGTACACTAATTTCTGACATGTAAAGTTTTATTTTTTTTTATTGTTGTATATGATTAACATTAACCTTTTACAGCGATTTCATCATATATCCAAATCTTTCATAATAGCATACTAAAAACCATATTTTTTTAAACAAAATAAAATATACATGCACTCCAGGTTCAAAGTTAAAAGAAGAAAACATATCCTTTCCCACCCAAAACAGGAAAAACAATACCCTGATGACATATGATTTCCTTTTGCTATTGGTCAGGTAAGCAGTTGCAGTGAATTTGAGCGAAATTCTGAGTCGTTTCCTGAAACAAATTCAGCTATCCAGTATAGTGATAGTTAATTTCAAACTTGATCCTGAATTTCAGGCTAGGACTCCATTTTACATCTCTCCAACATCTGTATCACTGCGATTGGAATTTTCTGTGAATTACCAACAATAAGTCTTTCCCACCAGGAATCTTGTGTAGAGTAAAGAGCAGAATGAGTGAATTTACTGAAGAGGTGTTGTCTAGCTTCTGCTGTACCTTAACAGAACAGCAGTAGATGTTTGATGGACTGCTGTTCCGGTTTTTCACAGATCTTGCAGAGCTTTATTGCCTGAGCGCCCATTCCTCTTTTTGCCAAGACTTCTCCTGTTTTGGTAACAATCAACCTCAACCTTAAGAACTTACTTCTGATTCTCCAGTCAGGAAATTTTACTAGATATTTATTCAGAACACCCAGTTTCCGGTCTGTCATCTGGATGGGGTTCGGGCTTGTGCATGCTCTTATTTTCTCAATAGTATGGATCCAGTCCATTTCATCCCATTTCTTTTTTTCTTTCATCGGATCTTCAAGTAAAATCTTAGTCTCAATGTCAGTATTTCTCAGTGAGTTTTCCACCAACAGCTTTAAATTGTCCAAGATGGGCGATTTCCCTGATTTTAAATGGGCGTCTATAACCGCATTTAGTGAGTCTTCTTGAGCGGTGATGATCTTTTGCCAGGGCGATATCAGTTTCCAACCTGCTTCTGATGCAATAAACCTAAGGCCTAATTCAAAACGGAGATTGTCTATTGATAAAATTATTGTGAACATCATCACGCAATGTGGCAGAGCTGTCCACGGCACTGCATACACCCCCAACCCATGCATACACCGGAAGTGTGGCTTTGTGCGACCGAGAAGCTATGATTTACCTGTAATGGGGGGTCGGAAACAAGAAAGTAGTTCAGCTCCAATAAATTGTTCGAGATATCACTGTTCTTGTGACTTCTGATCTAGGGATTTCAGTATCAGTGACAGGGGGTTCCAATGGGGGAGACAGCATTAGCAGCTGATAACAGCGGCTACATCAAATGGCTTCAGTGAGAGGTCCAGTGCTGTGGAAATCATAAACTGTCGTAGGTCCAGAACAGATGGAAAAATATTGCAGCTTTTAACAAGATTTACGAAATGTTCACTTTGCATTTGAAAATCAAAGGTGGTCCACAAGTCACTGCAGTGCTGTGTTACGAAGTTGGCACCCAATCAGAATTCCAGGAGGTGGTGATGTACCACCATGAGCCCATAATACGTTATCCAGAGGGCTGGCGTACGTATGCGAAAGATTTCCCACCCATGCTGAGAATTGAAAATTAACAGTGGCGGCCCAGAACCTTGGGAAGACACAAGGCCGCCGTGAATCAAACACTCATCCACACATGTGGGAGCTCACCTATGCCGAGAAGTGAAAACCGACAGTGGCTAACGAGAAGCTTGGGAAGATGCAAGGCCGCTGTGAAGTGAACACTGAACCACCCACGTGACAGCACCCATACCGAGAAGTGAAAACCAACAATTGCGACACAGAGGCTTGGGAAGACGAAAGGCAGCCGTGAAGCGAGCACTCATCCACACACGTGTGAGCCCACCCATGCTGAGAAGTGAAAACCAACAGTGGCTACCCAGAAGCTTGGGAAGATGCAAGGCCGCCGTGAAGTGAACACTCATCCACACACGTGAGAGCACCCAGGCCGAGAAGTGGAAACTAACAATGTGTTGAGACAGGGACACGCTCTTCCAGCACCCCTAGGTGCTTTAGGATACGGAAAAGGCTGCTGTAGGCACTCTAAGAGACTAGGAGTGTGGGGGTGCCCTTAAGGTTTCTGTACGATTACATTATTGCATGCTTTGTAGGCACAGCAGATATGCGAGAATAGCAGCCATCTTAGATATTAGTAGTCATATTGCGGAACAAAGCTTAAACATAGCATACTAAACCAAGAGATAATTGTACCATCCACCTCCCCTGCAAGGCAGCGATTTATCCGATGAAGAAAGCAAAAGGGGGGTGTTGGAGGATGATCCAGGATTTGCGCCCCCTTAATGACATTATGCGGGCAGAATTTCCAATAGTTCCAAACCGGGGGACAATACTTTGCAACATCCGTAAAGAGTTGACTCATTTTACTGTGGTGGATCTCAGAACGGCTTCTTGTCTGTTCCCCTGCACCCCAACTCACAATAGCTCACCGTGTTTACAGATGTGGGAATGCAATTTGAACACATGAGACTGCCTCAAGGGTACTGCAAGCCTCAGTATTTTCAACAGGATCCTATATGCTGACTTTGGAGATATTCAGGTTCCTAGGACCATTATTCAATATGATATGATGTGATATTATATGGCATTTATAACCCGCCTATACATAAGTGGGGTCCAAAGGGTTAAATGCATGAAATATGTCAACAGCCTACATGGGAAGGAAAAAGGCAGTGCAGATAGTCTTTAGGCCCAGTTTGACATCGAAAATACACCTGACTAAGAGGCAGTCCAAACCCTAAGAAGAGAGGAGCCTTGTGCTCAATAGTAGATGCAATGCAAATGCACTCGGTTGTTCCAATGGGCAGAACAGGGTCTCTTCAGGGGTCTCTAGCAGCTCGGGAAGGTGGATGAGTTGATACAGAACAAGTTCCCACTATTCAAGAAGGACCTCCTCCACTTGAAGGCAGAGGAAGTTCGAGAGTTTGGGATGGAGTTGCTATTTCGCAATAGCCGTGGAAAGGAGAGGGGCCTTCAGGGGACACTCGTGTGTAAAAATGGGCCCTGGCACTAGGGGCCACCGGTTGGGGTATTGAGTACTCACCAGTCCCCAACGCAAGCGAACCCAAAACTTCGGCAGGTCAGTCCACTTCGCTTGCAGGCTCTAATGCGGCTAAAAGGACGTCTCAGCACTTTTTAGTTCCTGAGATACATCAATGATTTCCAAACAGGACAGTGGCGATTTCTCCACTGCGGGTGGATGAATCGACCCAGTTTCACTGCAACAGGCTTCAGGGCAAAGAGGGCCACAAATGCAGCAGACTTGCAAAGGAGGCTGCCGCGGCAGGGCAACATGGTAACCGTGTTTATTCCGGTCCTGGCGTACTCATCTCACTTCAGACCTGGGAACGCCAAGTGTACGAAATTCGGTGTGAGGGTGCCGCGGACACAGAGCTAGAAGTGTACCAAGTTTTGAGGGCCACCTCGAAATGGCAGCGGTGAAAGAGCAAAGCAACTGGGTAAGCTAGTCAGTCCACTGGTTGGCCCAAGGACACTTCAGAGAAAGCTTACTTGCCGGGTTTGATGAAGGTGCCGAGAATAGTTGGTCCCACTATTCCAATGGGTCGAAGCGACGAACAGATGCAGAGGGGTTCCATGGGACAACAGCGGGCTCAGGGTGCCAAACATTCCAGTGGGTGACCAGCGGTTCCTCGACTCAACTTCGTAGTTGCAGGATATTTGGATCCTATCCTTTGTTCAGTGAGAACCCAGGAGATCGACATGGTATGGGTGTTTTTGGCCTCCTCTTATCCAAAGTTCCCTTCGCGCCAAAACGGAGAGGACCCAATGGGAGATCTGCTCACAAACACACACTCCATAAGTGGACCAATCACGGACCACGGTGCTTCCATGCATTCATGGCACTCCAGACTCTCTGGCACCAAGGATGTGTATTGGAACCAAACGTTCCAGCCCATATCCTGGAGGCACACACACAAGGCATGCAGAAGCCCGCAAAAACATAGGGATTCGCGGGAAAGTTGATGACCAAATAAGGACTGACCCGGGTCGACTCGACCTGGGGAAGGTGAAGGGGCAAGATGGCCAAAGGACAGGACAAAGAAACTTGTGGCATGGCTATTTTGGAGCCAGGCCATAAGCTATTTGTGCCAAACACGGTTAACGCAGTTAACATGGCAGGAAAGGGTTAAAAATAATGGGAAAAGATAGCTGCCACCAGTCCTGTCCATGACACAGCTGCACAGTTCATAGTGAGAGTATTTAGGGCCTTTGGAAAGGACTAGAGACCCAAGTGTGCTGTATGGTAATATACATTGCACACTTGTTACATGTTGCACAAAAGTTGCAACATGAGGCAAGGACTAGGGGGAAACAAAGTCTCCCAGAAATTACTGTTTTAAGGGCATGTCAGTTTCCCCATAAAAAGTGAGCAAAAGCCCAGAGGAGTGCAGCTGAAGGCACTGCTTCTCTGGCAAAGTCGGTCAATGTTGTCTGAACAGAAGCAAAACATTTGGGGGTTGACGCATGGAGGGAAAATTAGATACAATTATGAAATCTTTCCTAACATAGAGCATGCAGTTCTTGCAATCCTAGAGCGATCAAAGTCCCCCCTAACCACACAATGAGCATCGGCCTATGAGGTCATTCTATCAAATTCAAACATTCATATTTTTCGGTTCAAGACAGTAAACCCAGCAACTTTCCTGACAGAGATGTGCTCTGATGAGGACTTAGCAAACCACGACTGTGTGACATTTGCATGAGAAGATGACATTCCAAAGGCACAAGATAGCTCGCTGAAGGTGGGGGGTCCTCTTTGTTGGCGGGTCAGCTACAATCGATCAAGACACAGGACTGAGACACACTGGCACGAGGGTGGTCTACTTGGTGGATGGTGGTGCTTGGTGGATGGGGAATATGAAATTGTCACGATTCGCTCCCGTTCCTACCACTTGGGGGCATGATTTGGGGTTTACTCCCGACTGGACTTTCCTTCCAAACCTTATGCTACAGCGCTGTGATGAATTGGGATCGCTAAAACCTTATTTTCCAAGCTACTTCTCTTCCGGATCCATTCCAGGTTTTTGGCAGCCAGCATGCTGCTTTAATCAAATGACTATGCTTCCCAGAATGCCTGGCCCACAGCTTCATTTCCACCCTTGCAGGACAAGGCTGGGTGGAGGATAGGCAAAACCTGTGGCTGCAGGTGCAGCAAGCAGCACACCTGTGGCGTGTGCTCGTTAAGCAGCTTTAAAAGCCTCAGTTTGCTTCAGTCCAGCGCTGGTCATTGATGCAGTGTTCCCGTTTGTGGTTCTGAGCTTTGTGCCTAGGTTCCAAGTTTCTATTCCTTGTTCCTTATCCCTGGATTTTGAATTTACGTGCTTAATTGATTTCTGCTTCCTAGTTTCCCTTGTTGTCTTCCTCTGTTTGCAGGCAGCATTTCTCAGTGCTTTGCCTTTTGGCGCAGCCCAGTTTGCCTGTGTTCTATATTTCTTTGACTTTGTCCTTTGCTGCTGTACACCTTGATGCTTTAGGCTTCCTCTTTATAGATTTAGCTTCCTGCCTTTTTCCCTGGATGGGTAGGGGAAGTTTGCCTTTGTAATTTTGTTTTCCCTGCTCCTGTTCCTTTACTTTCTCTTGGAATCCATTACATGTTTTCCCTTGCACTTCTGCATGTATTTCCCATTGATTATTAGGTGTGGTGTGCTGTTGTAGCTAGCTACTGTGTGACTGCCTATGTTTTCCTCACTATTCTGTAATCACTACTCCTACTTGTCCCTTGTCTTGAGTCTTATGAATTTAGTTATCCTCCCATTGCTGTTATAGACTTTCTGGGTCCCTGTTTGATCAACAGGATTCATGGGCTTGCTGACATTCAAGTGGTATTTCTCGTCCTTGTGAGTACTGTTTTTAAGTTCCCTTATTCAATACCATCAAGAATGTTAGCTCACAGATCCTGTTGTTGCTTCCCCTCAAGTGGCCTTAGTGCTGTCAGTACCTGTAACAGCAATTGTGGGTAAGGAGCTTGCCGACTTTCCTTGCAGTCATAAGGAGTGTCTAAGTGCTTACCCCACATCCCTTTTCATATATTTGTATTGTTGTCACACTCTATTTGCACTCCTGGGTTTTAGTATACATGAGTCTTAGTTCCTGTGGGCATGTTATTTGACTCAAAGCTATTCACTGTGATTTTGTGCACATTTCCCTTGCCATATTCACTGTCTTTGTCCTCACCTGACAGAAATACTAGTGCAGGAAAACATTACTGATGCACTTTCCGGTGCAAGCTGCAGAGGTTATAGCCCTTATTAAGTGTCCCAGGGTTGTCATGTGACTATCTGATCTGATTCGGAGTATGTCACCACAACAGTGCATACTGGTTTAGCACGACGGAAGAGGAGGGGTTGCTGGAGGCCGGCGGTTCAACCGTGCAACATGCCGCTTTATTAGATAAACTAATCTGCGCACTGGTTCAACCAGCGGCACTGGTGGTCGTAAAATTCACCGCCCACATAAACAATACAAAGTGTCCCTCGGTGCCCTGGCCACGGATGCTGCTGCAAAAACAGCAGTGTATCTCCTGCGGCCCCAAATATCAGAACATTATGTGTTGACAGCCAGCACTCAGCATCTACCATTATCTTATAGTGCCCTAGAGCTTTCGCAAATAATTGAATTACAGGGTTGCATTGCACACTACAAGAGGGGCAAAACCTTTGGGTTAAAAGAGGGTGCAAGCAGTCCCCGACAGATTTGTTATGGTGGCAAAAAAATTCAAGAAAAGCAGTAATGTTACATGAATTACTACTGGTCGCATTCGACCAGTTGCACCATCCATCTCACGTTTCTAAAAAGCACATTGCAGTTGACATACAGGAGGACTAGTTTGTCCCCAACCTCCAAGAAAACCGGACTAACATCGTCAGACACTCCAACACGCGCCAGAACCCACGTTAAGAACTATCAGAGCTACCTTGCCCCGCCCTACTGGGCAGTTCTGTGAAATTCACATTGATTATGTGGACATGGGGGAAAGGTGCAATGATCCCATTACCTCATTGTGGTAGTGTGTCCCTTCTCCAGATCGGTGGAAGCAGGACAATACGCACATCCAGATGCAAAGTGTGCCGCAAAGCCTTTGGTGCGAGAGGTTTTCCCTCAATGGGGGTGTGTGTGATGCATTAAGATCCGACAACAGCACACACTTTTTAAATGAACTCTTTAAGGAAATGTCGGCATTTTTGGGCATCAAGTACCGGATATGCACCATTTACCTCCCTCGGGCCAACAGCGTCATGGCACGCATAAATGGCCTATTTAAGAGTAAATTGTCAAAACCTTGCACTACTTTAAAGAAGAACTGGGTGCATTGTTTTCCAATGGCGTTATTCAGTTTGCGCACACAACCCTGCAAAGACCACCATTTATGACCCCATAAGGTGGTAATAGGGCGCTGCATGCATACGCTGCTCACCCCTGTTAGGAAAGCATCAGACGCTCACAGGGCAGCTTCTATTTTGTATGAGGAATTTAAAAGCTATCTGTCTTCCCTAACAAAGGCCATCAAATGTGTCTCCCAACAGATTGTACTACACCGGACAGAGGAAACGACCGGCGTGGCAAAAGACACACCAACAGCACCACCCCCTTTGTAATTGGTCCCTGGAGAATGGATATATATGAAAAATGTTGTCCGTCGCTGGTCAGAGCCCAGATATAACTGTCATGAGCCAGAACTCCTGGAAGCTACAGAATCGCTTCCGTTGGGGCGGCCACTGAATGTTCCACGACGCTCTCCTTTACATTCAGTGGCGGTCTAGTCTTTTTCTTTCCGGGATGCCGGCGCTCGGCTCGCCGGGAGGTATTGCACAGCCTTCCTCCTGGCGAGCCGCGCGTTGCAACGTTTGGAGTTTTTTGCTTTCACTTTCTCTCCGCTCCTTTTGTCAACTCTCCCCTGTGTTTTGCGCTCGTTTGCCACAGGTTCCTGTCCCGCAGGACCCCGCATCGTTCTCCTTCTCTTCTTTCCCTATCCTTACCCCTCCCCGCTGCCCGTCGTCTCATCCTTTCCTTTTCTTACTTGTTTCGCTCGGCTGAGCCCACGTTTTTTCTCTCTCCCTTGCTGCCGCCGCAGCGTCTGCCTTCAGAGCCTTCTCGTTAAGGCTGTTTGCTTCCGTCCCTCGTTCCCTGCTCCAGCGGCTACTGTGTGGAACTGTGCCTACTCGCTAAGCAAGAACAACTTTCCTACGTACACCCCGCTTCAGCTACACTGACATCAGGATGTCTTCTCCATCCGGGGTTTTTTCTGCCAAGGGCTTTTTCCCCAAATAATCGCCTGCCTCGGTGGAGGAGCCCCAGGGCTACCGTTCACAGGTGGCCACTGTGGCTTCTTATCAAGACAGGTCTCTGTCATTGCAGCTGCAGACTTATAGAGAGAGCCCCATACATTACCATACGGACTCCAGTCCTGCAGGTGAGGAGTCGGAGGGAGGAAGTGGGTCGGAAGACAACGAAATAAGGATAAGTGAACGTGTCAAACCTGACAGATTGCAACGCCAACAGGAAATGGCTATTGCAAAACAAATCCAGGAGTTGGTGGGTGCTGTGCAAGCATTATCTCAAGAAGTCCGGACCTTAAAAAACGAAAACCGCATGATTTATCAGGAAGTACAAACCCTGTAGGCAGAAAACCGTGTACTCAAGCAGTTGGTAACAAGCAAGGAATCCTCACCCACCCCGGAACTGCCACCTATGTCGTTACCTACAGGTAAATTCGATGGCACACCCAAGAAGGTGAAGGAGTTCCTCAATGCTTGTAAAGTGTATTTCACGTTCAGACCTATCATGCATGACACCAGTCAAGCCAAAGTGGGCTTTCTCATCTCTAATATGACAGGTAATGCTCTGACATGGGCAATACCCTTGTTACTGGGGGGGATCCAGTTCTTCAGGACTTTGAAGGATTTCAGTCACTCCTTAAACAGACATTCAAAAGAGCAGAAATATCATATTCGGCATGTGAGGAATGACTTGATGCTCAACAAGGGTCCATGGGCGTGTTATCATACATCTCGATGTTCAAGACTTTAGCCACTCGAGCTGGGTGGCCAGAACAAGTTCAGTACACCATTTTCAGACGCGGTCTGAAGGAAGAGATCAAAGATGAATTGGCTAGATCTCCAAAGCCTAAATCTTTGAACGATTTATTCTCTTCAGTTCTCCAGATTGAAAACCATCTGACAGAAAGACGAAATGAGAAGAGAAAGGTCCGATGGAGAAATATGCCCGAAAGACCCTTACCTTCTTCCCCGACTCCTGCAGCAGCTCTATGACAAAATGAGCCTATACAGATAGGCACCACTCGAGGGCCACTCTCTCTAGAAGAAAGAAGACTACGTCGAGAAAGAGGATTGTGTGCCTACTGTGCTTCGGATACTCACACCATGCAAGGATGCACAGAATTGTCATCTCGAAGGTCGGGAAACGACCACCCTTGGAGCTAAAGAGGACAAGCATCCAAGGGATCAAATCTACAGTCAGTCCCTATGTTTCATTGTCAGTCTCTTCTATGCAGCAGACTGAAGACTCTCGGCTTCTGGCAATATCAGTCCACATCAAGGGAAGTTCAGACTGGGTTGAAGCTTTAGCCTTACTCGACTGCGGAGCAGCCGGCAACTTCATGGACACCTATTGGGCGGCTAAGATGGGCATTGCAAGACACAAATGGTCGGAAGACCAGAAGGTGGAAGCAGTTGACAGTTCACCTTTATCTTCAGGGCCTATCACGCAGCAGACTGAAGATGTTCAGCTGAAGATCTTTCAACTTACAGAAACCCTCAGATTTGATATCATTCGGGTAGCTAATTTCCCCATCCTTCTGGGCATATCTTGGCTTCGCAAACACAATCCTCACATGACTGGTTTAAAAATCAGTTGGCCTTCTTATCGGAACATTGTAAGCTACATTGTCTTTCACAGCTGTGTGTGGCTAAAGAACAAGCCATGTTGACGAGTAAAGAGGGAACAGTGGGAATTCACTCTGTACCCGTAGAGTATAAGGAACTTGCACAGGTCTTTACTAGGAAACTGCCGTTGGAGCTCCCCCATCCAGAGCCCCCCGATCCAGATCTGAAGACTGCGCCATTGAGGTGGTTCCCGGCTCTTTAGTTCCATTTGGACGTATGTTCTCACTCTCTCAGTCAGAAAAGAAGGCCCTCAAACAATACCTCGATAATCATCTCGAAAATGGTCTTATTCAGACTTCCAAGTCTCCTGCAGGGGCTCCACTGTTTTTTATTCCTTAAAGGGATTCCTCAGAATTGTGACCTTGTATTGACTTTCGCAGCTTGAATAAAGTCACAATCCGAGACCGGTACCCCATGCCTCTCATTAATGACATCCTGGAAGCCGTACAGGGGGCAAGAATATTCACGAAGTTAGATCTCAGAAGCGCTTATCACCTGCTTTGCATCCATCAAGGAGACGAATGGAAGACGGCATTCCGTACACCTTTTTGTCTTTACGAGCATCAGGTGATGCCTTTTGGCTTAGTCAATGCTCCGGCCATATTCCAGAGATTCATGGACAGGATATTCTCTGATCTCATGTTCATCTCAGTAATCATCTATCTAGATGATATTCAGATTTTCTCAAAGGATCCCACGCTCCGCTCTCAACAAGTAAGTGAAGTACTCAAACGACTCCAGGAAAATCGGCTTTTGGCCAAACCAGAAAAGTGTATGTTTGAGGCTAAATCAATCTCCTACTTGGGATTCATTCTTTCTGAAGACTGCATCAAGATGGACGAGAAGAAAGTTAATGCCATTTTAGAGTGGCAGTCCCCCACTTCCATCAAAGAGATCCAGAGATTTTTGGGGCTTGCAAATTTTTATCGCAGGTTTATACCCAACTTCTCAAGAGAAGTACTTGCCATCACCAATCTCCTTAAAAAATCGTTGATCCATTTCACTGGACTGAATCGGCTGAGGACAGTTTCCAGTGTTTCAAACAACTGTTCTGCTCAGCTCCTATACTCAAACAACTGGATCAGACCAAGCCTTTCATCTTAGAGACAGACGCTTCTGCATCAGCGATAGGGGCAGTATTGCTCAAGGAAGTAGAAGGCATCGAACACCAAATTGTTTATCTCTCAAAGACCCTATCTTCTAGTCAAAGAAATTATTCTGTGTTAGAAAAAGAACTGCTTGCCATGAAGAGTGGAGGCATCTCTTACAGGGCGGAAACCATCAATTTACCATACTCACAGACCATCGCAACTTAAAGGTCTTGGAGACCATGGAGTGTGTAAACTCCCGTCAAGCCCGATGGGCCCATTTTTTTGCACAGTACGATTTTCAGATAACCTACATTCTGAGAAACCAGAATACGGTGGCGGATGCGCTGTCGCGGAAGACAACCCATGATGATCAACCATCGCAGATTCCGGAATGTATATTTCCCAACACTCGAGTCATAGCGATAGTAGACACTTTCTTACAGCAAGTTAGACATGCCATAGCACAAACACGGGAATCTCAGATTCACTTACCCGAAGGTATCTCAGAAGAAGAGGGATACTGGTTCAAGGACAACCTGCTGTATATCCCTACTGACAGTCTTCGCAAGAAGATATTGTTCTGGTGCCACCACTATCCCAAGGCGGGTCACAGAGGATGGTCAGGAACGCTAGATCTTAAACGCACATATTACTGGCTGAATCTGAAACAGGACGTTAGATCATACGTTAAGAGTTGTTCGGTATGTGCAAAGGCCAAATACCTATCAGGGAAACCCATTGGACTCCTAGAACAGATCGCAGTCCCGACTCGCCCTTAGGGCACAGTTACCACTGATTTCATCGTCGATTTGCCAAGATCACACTCATGTACTTGCATTATGGTGACTGTTGACACCTACACCAAGATGGCACACTTCTCACCTCTACCCCAGGTTCTGTCAGCTGAAGGAATGGCAGGAGTGTTCACCCGGGACATATTCCGCCTCCATGGTCTACCTGACAAGGTTATATCGGACAGAGGAACGCAATACACATCCAGATTCTGGAAGGCTGTATGTCACCTGTTGGGTATAGAAAGGGCCCTATCATCTGGATACTACCCACAATCCAACCGTCAAACAGAAAGGACCAGCGCAACGCTCGAGCAGTATCTTCGCTGCTATTGTAATCAACAACAGGATAACTGGAAGCCTCTATTAGTCATGGCCGAATTCGCTTATAATAACTCAACGCACGCCGCAATAACCATGTCTCCCTTCTACTGTGCCTATGGTTTCCATCCTCGGAGCATCCACCCTACAACCCAATGACAGTCCAACCTACCAGCCATCAACGAGATGCACAATAGGATTAAGGAGGCCCAGTCAACTGCCCGTTCGAGTCTGGATGCAACAGCACAAAGATATAAACAGCAGGCGGACAAAGACCATCAGAAAGGTCCCGAATGGGAGATTGGCTCGAAAGTTTGGCGCTCTACAAAATTTCTCCCCCGATGGGTTCACCCTTCTAAACCATCTCCTCGGTTTCTGGGTCTTTTCACCATTCTGTCGAAGATTAAACCAGTAGCCTACAACCTCAAGTTACCCCATAACCTTAGAAAGATTCATCCTGTCTTTCACTCTTCTCTTCTCAAACCTTGCATATCTCATTTAACTGGTCGTCCCCCAGTTCAATTACAACAACTTGTTGCCCGATTCTGAAGAGGAATATGAGGTTTCTCATATATTCTACTCCAGATTTCGCAATGAACGGGTGGAATACTTGATAGGGTGGAATGGTTACCCGAGGTCTGAAGATTCATGGGAACCTTCCTCTCATATCAACCCCCCATACTTCTGCACAAGTTTCATAGGGCGCACCCGAGAAAACCCAGAGGGGCAGCTCTGAGGAGGGGGCATACTGTCATGCAGTGGAATCGCTTCCGTTGGGGTGGCCATTGAATGTTCCACCACGCTCTCCTTTACCTTCGGTGGTGGTCTAGTCTTTTCCTTTCTAGGATGCCGGCGCTCGGCTCGCCGGGAGGTATTTCACAGCCTTCCTCCCGACGAGCCACGCATTGCAACGTTTGGAGTTTTTTGCTTTCGCTTTCTCTCCACTCCTTTTGTCAACGCTCCCCTGTGTTTTGCTTGGTTGCCGCGGGTTCCTGTCCCTCAACCACCCGCATCATTCTCCTTCTCTTCTCTCCCTATCCTTACCACTCCCCGCTGCCCGTCCTCTCATCCTTTCCTTTTCTTACTTGCTCCGCTCGGCTAAGCCCACATTTTTTCTCTCTCCCTTGCTGCTGCCGCAGCGTCTGCCTTCAGAGCTTTCTCGTTAAGGCTGTTTGCTTCCGTCTCTCGTTCCCTGCTCCAGCGGCTACTGTGTGGAACTGTGCCTACTCACCAAGCAAGAACAACTTTCCTATGTACACTCTGCTTCAGCTACACTGACACCAGGACATCTTCTCCATCCGGTGTTTTTTCTGCCAAGGGCTTTTTCCCTGAATACTTGCCTGCCTCGGTGGAGGGGCCACAGTGCTACTGTTCACAGGTGGCCACTGTGTATTCTTATTGAGACAGGTCTCTGTCATCGCAGCTGCAGACGTATAGAGAGAGTCCCATACATGGTGAGGAGTCGGAGGGAGGAAGTGGGTCGGAAGACAACGAAGTAAGCATAAGTGAAAGTGTCAAACCTGACAATAACAAACGGTAACGGGTTGTCTATGCCCGCCCCTTGCAGTAAAAGCGAAGGAATTATGCTACTGGGTGCACCTCTCGGATGTACGAAAAGCACCCCAGCCTGAGCAGGACGTATAAGATTAACTTGCCCACCCCCATTCTAAGAGATCACCTATAAATAGCTTCTACCTGAGTAAAAGAACATCCTCCCTAACCACATGTGAAAGGTTCCCAAATGCTGCTGCACATTACGTTTGCGCAGAGAGTGCACTCTCGCACTTACCCATACTCTTCACTATCTCTTTCTCTCTCCTCCTCTCCTCGGCTCTCACTCTCTCTTTCCATTCTTTTTGTCTCTTCTTGTTGTGTAATAAGTTTCTTTTACAGGTGAATTTAGCGATGGACCCTACTGGATCTAACAACTCTGTGTATGTTGGAGTACTGTATATGATACATTGTTAACATTTTCCTTTTCATATATATGTGCACTGCATTATATTGCTGCAGTGATTTTTGTGTCTATGTTCGGGTTAGGAATATACTGGAGTAGCGGTTTTATAAGGGGTGAACATATAAAGGGGTGGGACTAAGTAATGCTAGTTTAAGTAATGCCAGTTTTGCTAATATTCCATAAACATACACCAATATGGCTAACATGTCTTCATTAGTAAAGCAATTTGGATATAACAATAATACCACTGTTACTATCACAAATTATAATGCCACAGTTATCAGCATGAATGCCACCCATGATAAAATGAAAAGGCCTACCAATATAGCTATGTCCTTATTCTTTCCTAAGAGGTTTACTAACAGGATTATGCATTCTAGCTTTTCTTCTGTTACTCCACACAATATCGTAGTAGCACTTTCCAAAAGACAAGTTGAAAAGGCCAAGTATGATGCCTACAGAGGTCTAGGCATGGACGTAATAGAAGATGTGCACCATTCAGAATGTTCAAATAGCTGGTATGCAGACATGAGCTCAGTAGGGAGAAAAAGAGTGAATGGAAGTTGGTATGTTTGTTCATTGATACCTCACTCACCAGGGGCACCCAAGTATTGCTTCCACAAGAATTACAAATCATAGAGGCTCAATGCCTAGTTCATCTGCCACTGTGTATGTTGCAAGGCGCTTTCCAGGCTCAGAGTGTGTAACTACAAATTATGGAACCAGACCAGTTATCGTGCACTTAAAATCCTAAAAGCAGCTATGTTTTAACCCACAATTGCTACTTGATGACTATACTATGCTTATAAATTTGAAATGACAAATAGAGTTTTAAAAAAAAGAAAATACCTAAAAGCATCCAGTGTCTGCAAAGACCATACTTGAAAGTGCAAGGGGTATAGTGCTTGGCGAACAAGTGGCAAGAAACAATAACAAGCTGCGTGGCAGGAGGGCTACTGAGGTTCTCAGACAACATACTTGTGAGAGTGAATATCGCAGGTGCATCATTCTGGAATGAACACATCGCAAAGCTTACATGGATTGACGCAATGGAGAAGCCAGTAAAAGTGCAAAAGGAAGAGAGTTAAGAACTTTGTTTTCGAAGGAACTGTTTTCGTAGAGGCTAATCAAAAGTGCAATAAGACATTGTTCATCACAAAAGGGACTGCTGCAGTGATGGACAATTATTAGGTGTGTGGACAGCAGGCATACTTGCACCTCGCAACATCATGGAGGGGCTACAGCTCACTGGTCACGTTGCACTCAGCGATCCCTGAAGATCATATCAAAGTGGGATTGAAGAACTGGGTCAAACCCACACTAAGTGCAACCACAGGGAAACCTACCAGAAGCCCATCACAGCCCCACATTTTCCGTAAGCTGCCTAAATAAGAAAAGAACCCGGTATTGCGCAGAAAAAGAAGATCGAATTACCTACCTCAAGACTCCTCTGACCCGTCGAAAGAAATCCCCGATGAATATAGACTCTTTTGTAAAGAAGAAACTTTTTTCGCATCCCTCCTACTGTCTGGGATCCAGACAGCCGCATACAACAAGTGGCTCCAGATCATGCAATGGACGCTCATACAGCTAGTGACTGACACAGAATAAGGACTAAACTCAATTAAGGTTGAGATGCGTGCCATAAGAATGATGAGCATCCAAAATAGAACTACTAATGGCAATGGAAGGAGGGGTTTGCCGCAAAATCGGAGATTCCTGTTGCACATTCGTGCCTCCATACGATGCTGGCACTGGCTCCCTCATGCAAATAATAGGAGCGCCGCACACCCTTGGCTCGCACATGAAAAGTGAAGGAGGCATAATAAGCAATGACTGGTCCGAGAACTTATTTGCCTGGGCACCATCCTGGATGGGGCCCATCATGAAGATGCTGGTGCCCATACTCGTGTTCATATTGGTCCTTCTTTGCACCTGACTACTGGGACTCCGATGTTGTGCCAAAGCAGTACCTAACAGTGCCATGGCGATGGTTTCAATTGGTGTTTCTAATGCACCTCGCGATACAAAAGACAGTGCTGTCCAAACAGATGACCCAAACAAGCCACGCATGGTGCGGATAGAGCAGCGCTTTCACCCTCCCGGCACTATCACTCCATTCCCACCTGACCCAGAGCATTATGCTGAGCATTAGGTTGATTTAGCAGGAGATGGGGGCTGTATATCTATATATATATATATATGACTTGCACACCTGAGGAGTATGCCCAATCTGGCCGCATTTTAAGCCATGTATGCAGAGCATGGGTACCCAGGGAAGGAACAACACTATACTTAGAGGCCCACAGATTAGAAAATGAACAAAGAGCGAAAGAGGAAGAGGAACGGGTAGCTTGGATATTCGTTAATGTAGAATTAACGAAGGGTAGAATGTTCAGAAGGGGACATGCTCTTCCTGCAACCCCAGGCGCTTTCAGATAAGGCAAAGGCCACTACAGGCACTGTAAGTGCCCAGGGGGGGTGTGGTGCTCTTAAGGCTTCTGTAAGATTACATTATTGCATGCTTTGTAGGCACAGCACATATGTGCATAGCAGCCATCTTAGATATTAGTAGCCATATTGCGGCACAAAGTTTAAACATAGCGCAGCAGTCAGCAAATCAGGCCTAGGCCGCGAATATGAGCAAGGGAATAGGTTGTATCCCACACACCAATGAGGAAGTCCAGAGCTGCACAGCCCCATAAAACTCTTCATTGTCCTAAAATGTTGCCAACCTTTGCCCCCTAGGAAGACTGTGCCCTGCAAGGCTACGAGAGGAGGGCTGCGCGTCTCTACAAAACATAATCCCACGAGGAGGGCATGAGCCTTCGACCCCGACAAGTCTGAATTTTAAGTTATAGCACCCAAATGTCCTAGCCTAAAGAACCCTGAATTCCAAGGTACCAACCAGCCCCAGAACACTGACCATAAAACTGTTAGACCCCCCATTCGACCAAGAAAGATCAGAAAGCAAGGTTCGCTTGCCTTCACATTTGGGTCACGTGATTTGTGCTGCAAGTTGCGGGGGGATGAAATGGTAGCCCGACGCCAGAGTGGGAGACTTTGAAGATGTGCCTGGGAGCGAGTGAAGTGTGTGAGTTAGTTTGACCTCAGCTTTCCCCCTGGGCCCCTGTCTGCTTATACCAGGTGCTTTGTTACAGAGATAAAGATGTATTGTTTAGTTTGCTATTATGTGCCAATTACTCATCTTCGCTCAGATGACGGATAAAGCATTGCCCATGTAAAGGAAGAGAGACAGGCGGGACTGGGGCCAATGGCTTGGCATCCCATAGGCCGCACATATTGGGGTCCTACTAACCTGCCATGCTGATTTTCACTGTATGTAATGATGTCACAGATGAGGACCTGTACCCTCATAAGGTTCTGATCGTGCAGATTCTGGCAGAACATTCGGCGACAAAGAGTTCTTTGTTGGTGCATCTATTTTTGTGAAAATAAACCTTGTTATTCTTGGAAGTGATTTATTGGGCTTCTTCCCTAGCGGGTTGTATTTTTTCTGGTGTAAGCGTCTTGGGGAGCATTCCTACAAATGGCAAACCAGAGGCATGAGAAGATACAAGGCCGCTGTGAAGCGAACACTCATTCATACACGTGGGAGCACATTCATGCCGAGAAGTGAAAAGCAACAATAATGACTCAAACTTGGGAAGACGCTAGACCGCTGTGAAGCGAATGTCCATCCACACACATGGGAGTACCTATGCTGAGAAGTGAAAAACAACAATGATGGCCCAGAGGTTTGGTGAGACGCAAGGCCGCTGAGAAGTGAACGCCTATCCACACACGTGGGAGTACCTATGCTGAGAAGTGAAAACCAACAATGGTGACCCAGAGTCTTGGGAAGACGCAAGGCCGCCATGAAGCGAATGGACATCCGCATACGTGGGAGCACCTATGCCGAAAAGTGAAAACCAACAGTAGTGACCCAGAAGCTTGATAAGACAAGGCTGCCGTGAAACAAACGCCCAACCACACACGTGCAAGGAGACGATGGAGCCATTATCAATCCAAAAACTCTGTCAAGCAAAGCGTAAAATCAAGATGGCAGATGTTTGCTTTAAAGTTGAGGGAATGGATCCTCGAGGCGGACAGGAAGAGAGGGGGTTGCATACACCCATGCCAACTGTATGGAAGAGAAGAAGACGATAACCAATACAAACTCCAGAAGTGCATTGGCATGAGCCACAATGGGGTATAAAGACGAAACACCCAAGAAATGAGAGGAGACTGCATGATGCGGAGTAGGAGGGCCAATTATATAAGATGCATCCTGGTGGTAAAGGAGCAGAAGCAGATAAGCTGAGTAGAGCATTTGCCCACAGAGCTGCTGAAGAGGTAGGGCAAGAAGTTAACCCAAAAAGTTAAAGGGAAGTTGCGAGGCACAAACAACCAAGGAGGTGCTGAACAGGTGAGGCAGGCACCTGACCGAAGAGGTGCTGATCCAGTGAACTGAACAATTGTAATTAGTGGTTCCGAGAAGCCAAGTGGTACACAGGTGCCGATACAAAGTAAGCACTTGTCATGAGTGGTGTTGAGCAAGTGGAACAAACGCGATGTTAAGAAGTCAAGCACAAACTGTGCCATGTGAGGGATTAGAGAGCCTATTGCAGCACTCATCCCCCAGGAGGTGAGGTCCAAGTGCCAAAACAAGCACTTACACATGAGGTGTAGAGAAGGCAAGCACACCACTTGCTATGTGAGGGATTAGAGCACCTACCGAAGAACTTGCCCCAGGAGGTGTGAAGCAGCCAAAACATTAACTTTACAGAGGAGGGGCACAGGAGGTAAGCTGAACACTAGCCTGCAATGGAGAAGCACTTAACACAGGAGCTCTGGCCCCCAAGTGGCTAAAATAAGCACTTACACATGAGGTGCGGAGGAGGCAGGACACCACTTGCCATGTGAGAGAGAAGAGAGCCTAGCGAGGCACTTATCCGAGGAGGTGTTAAGCGCCCAAAACAAGTACAGCACCTGCAATATGAGAGAAAAGAGAGCCTACCCGATCTTTACCCCCTGAGGTGTTCAGCGGGTAATATTAGCCCTTGTTATAAGGGGAGCTGAAATGTGAAGAGGAACGCTTTCCACGTGATGTTTTCCCATGCAAAAGGAAGGTTTTGTGATGAATCCTTTGCAGTCCTCACAGAGACCTTAACTAATGTCTCCTCCCAGATGGCCAGGCAAAGGCTGATGCTTTCTGATCCTGCCCTTGGAGGGGGCACTGCGGGATGATGACTTGGGAGGAGAAAGGGCCAAGTGGAATATGAGGACTCTGTCGGGTGGAAAGCCGTATTTGATCTCCTTGAGGAAAGACTTATCTTCAATAACAAAGTAGGTAATGGCTTGTTGTCGTAACAATCTTTTTGTTCACCAGGTTGAACATCTTAATCTGGGTGAAGACAATCATAAACCCTTAGAAATAAAAAGCCGTTCAACCCATGGAGACTTTTAGAGCTAGAAGCTCCCCCAACTACCAAAGGAACAGTGAAAAGGAATCTGTGAGCAATAACGGCTTAAAATCAAGTTCTGTGGTTGATCCTTATGATATTCCTTTAAAGAATATTGTTGGGAACAGAAATGAGTTCAAGTTTAAAAAACAAGTTAGAAAAACGAATCTTTGTGTTAGATTCAAGTCCCGTAATCCCACAAGTACTGGGACGAAGATGTCTAAAGAGGAACAAGACTGCAAATTTCAGCTTGTTAATGGGAATGACCCACACTTGAGGAAGACTGGGGGGCTAAAAAGGTCCCCTCAGGTGCAGGCCATAAGATTGCAGAAGGAGTAGAGACTGCAGCAGGAGGAGAGCAGTAGTTGTGGGTGGAGTTGTGGTAAAATCTCCACGTTGCAGCAGGAGTAGAGACTGGTGGTGGGAGCAGACGCCGGGACCACTGTTAAGCAGAGAGCAGCAGTCGGTCCTGAGAGAGTCAGTGCATTCCGAAGTCTTAACTGCAGAGGTTCCACAGCAGGAAGTGTGAGAGAGGGAAGCTTTCTTCCCCACCAGGCTGTCTACGGTGGCAGGAGAGCACCGGAGAGCCTACGGAGCAAAGGGAGCTCTGTGTACCAGTGGCGCAGGCGGCGGCAGACATCAGCAGGTTGTCGGGCCGCGAGGAGCTGCTGAAGCAAAGTACCTATGAGCAGCAAGGGAATCAGACATGTACACCTTACCCGGTGAGTGCACCAGCTGAGAGTGTCACCGGAGCGCTCAGACGCTCGCGTGTTCGATACAGGTGTTTTCAGATATAGAATCCACACTTGTGTGTGAAATTGATACCAAAGGCAATTTTGAATACTAAACTATCAGAAGCAAGAGCCAACATTATTTTGCAAAGCAAAATTACTGTTTCTTTAAACATGCAGGTTTATGCAGAACGCAGTAACAAGATGGGCAATACTACTAGAACCTAATGCAAACAGCCATTACCCAAACCAAAAGAAAGCAACGGCAGGGCAAAGCAAAATCAACAGGTATTGCCAACGTCAGGGGAGGGGCTACTTAGAGTTCGAGGGGTTGTGGAGTTTATTGTCCATATTTAAAGAAGCACCTAACAAAAGCTGGTATAACCCCACATTACCAAAGCCAACGAGGAATCAGAGTAAAATCATATCCTCGTCAGTATTTGGTTAATAAAGCATATGGGAAAAAAGAGTGGCAAGAAGGCTGCCCTTCTGGAAAAAGAAGGAGAGGAGCATAACTTGCAGAGGTTCTGGAAAGTACAAGAGAGTACTAAAGACCGCCAATGTTAATCTTGCCTTGCCTGAAGAATTGCTGAAAGCCTAATGTTGTAAAATAATGGATATTACACAGTTGTTGCAAGCTGATCTTAACCAACCATATCCTTGTCAGTGTTGGGTTAATAACGCAGTGGGGAAACTCCTTCTGGAAAAAGTTGTTTAGAAGGAGATGAGCATAACTTGCAGAGGTTCTGGAAAGTACAAGAGAGTACTTAAGACCGCCAATGTTAATCTTGCCTTGCCTGAAGAATTGCTGAAAGCCTAATGTTGTAAAATAATGGATATTACACAGTTGTTGCAAGCTGATCTTAACCAACCATATCCTTGTCAGTGATGGGTTAATAACACAGTGGGGAAACTAGAGTGGCAAGAAGGCTGCCCTTCTGAAAAAGCTTGTTCAGAAGGAGAGGAGCATAACTTGCAGAGGTTCTGGAAAGTACAAGAGAGTACTAAAGAGCACCAATATGTATATTGCCTTCCCTGAAGAATTGCTTGAAGTCTAATGTAAAGTAATGAACACTGCAAAGCTTTTGTAAACTGATCTTAACCACAGAGTTTGTTTGTACGTTACTGTTCGGGCAGGGGAGTATACCCGAAAAGCGAGCTTTGAAGTAGTAGGCCTGGCATAGAAGTAAACCAGTTATAAATTAAGGAAGTGTTGTGAAGTGGTGTTGGCAAATTATCCTGAGAAACGTTTATTGCTGAAGCAAGAACTATATAAAACTGCTGCAGAAGTGTTACATAAATTCAGAAATAATAAGTTGTTGCAGAAGCATCCTGACAAAAACTATTATGTTAATACTGGTGAACTAAGGAAATATTATTTGTTTATGTGAAGATTACTTTGAGTCTTATTATTGCAAGAGGAAGACCGTTTGTTAAACCACTGGAGCAACAAAGTTGTCCGTCTCACATTTCTGTCCCCTCACAGTTTACTCCATGTGGTGCGGAGAAGCCAAGAGAAATACTTGAAAAACAGAGTGCTAAACGAGTAGGAAGAGCCCTTGACCCAGAAGGCCATGAAAGGCTAAGATACACTTGCTTGACAGGGTAGTAGACAGTCTTAAGGGGCACTTGCCACATGGAGAGCTAAGAATGTGAGACACGCATCTGAAGGAACAAGTGGTGAAATTCCTTAAAGCGCCTTTACCTTGTAATGTGCTTTGAAAGCTTGGGAGCACAGTTGAAAGCTTGAAGGTGACAGTCTATTTTACAGTAGGTGACCACACTCACACACATGTGGTGAGTACCCCAGAGACATTCATGAATTAGCACAGCTAGGCACGTCTGAGCTGAGGGGGTAGGTCCTTTTTGGGAAACTAGAAAGTAAAAAACCCTAGAACACCTGCTTTGGTCGCTCTGGGGCAAACGAAAATAGAGTGCTATTATTAGAGAGCCTGAAGAAAGAACACCCGCTCAAGAAGACATTAAAGATACAGAAAAAAGAAAGCTGGGCAGAAGGGTGCTGAGGCTAAGATAAGAGAGCTCTCCTGACTGTACGGTTGGTAAATGCAGCATCCTCGTGAATCCCTCCACACATAAAAAGAAGATTTAAAGGGGTTTTTCTGAATCTGGTGGTGGTGCCCTGAGAATAGCCATTGACCGACACCCCGTGTGGAATACCACATGGTTCTGCCTCTCCCCTCTATTATTCAATCTTTATTTTGTCTCATTGATGGCATTCGTTTGTGGTTCTGGCTACTAACTAGAAACCGTTGGATTCGAAAAGTGGGCCTAAAACATAGAGATGGGCTAGACAAGTTAAATAGGAACACCTCATTTAATTTAAGTGCTTCATAGATGTGATAGTTTAAGTGAAAATTGTATTCAAATATTTGTATGTAATTTCATTCACTGAAAAAGCTGTTATTTTCCTTTTTAAAATAATTATAATTTACTTTGTGAGACACTTTGTGTAAATATTGTTTTCATTCACTTAAATACAAAGCATGTTTGTTTGGGTGTGGGCCATTATACAACATCAATACATTACAACATATCAAAAAGCCTCTCACACTCATTAAACACGCCAAGCTTTTGACTACCTATTGTTCAATTGCTCTTGGACCCTTAACACTGAAACCCCTAAAAACACAAAATGTCGGTTTTTCTTGCGGGGGTAAGGCAGTTTGCCTTTTATGCCATATCTACCGCACTGAACTTTTATAAGTTGTTTTGTATAACAACTGTAATACACCCCTGCCACCTTTCCCCGAGGCACTGTTCAGCCCCCAAAAATAGGTTTTGTTATTGTAATGTAAAAGTACGGTTTAGGTACTGAATGGAGCGGAGTTGTTAATGTTAAAGGATATTTGTACAGCGCACTACCACCACCGGAGTGGTCCCCTGGCGCTCTGGCAGCTCTAAAAAAAGAAGAGGGGGGGTGAGTTAGTGGGAATAAGCTTCAAAAGTGCAAGAGAGCAGTAATGTGCTGTTGGTAGCCTCAGCCCACTGGGTCCGTTGGCTGGGCTTGGAGTGTTTTACGGTCGGTAGTCGTCGTGTGCTGTTGTTCGAGTCTGTGTGGATTGTTTTTTTGCTGCAGTGCAGTGAAGTTTGTGTGGATTGTTGTGTTGCAGGCTTGTGGTTGTGTTTGGTTAGAGACTGAGAGGTGTATACAGAGTGGTGAAATTGTTAGTGGATTGGTTAATTGGCATTGCTGTCCTTGCAGTTATGTCCACGTGTGATGCTTGCTATCATTCACTAGTGTGGGACTTGCTAATCTTCAACATCCTATCTAGACGCGAGGCCGGCTAGTGATCATGATTCCATCTAAGTGTGGCACTTGGTAACATTCACAGTTTCATTTAAGTGTGGCCCATGCTAACGTTCATAGTCTTATCTAGATGTAACACAAGCTAAAATTAAAATTCCGTCTAAGTTTGGCGTATGCCGACATTCACATTTCTATCTGGTTGCGACGCAGGCTACGTTAAGAATTCCATCTAAGTGTGGCAGATGCTAACGATGACAAATAGCAAATAATAGTAAATCCTTTTAGTAATGGTAAAAGGAACACATGACTTAGTGTTTATAATGGCAATGTAATACTATTTGGATTAAGCAATGGCTCTGCATATCCAAACTTAACGCCCCTTAATGCTTTTCCATAGGTAACTGCACTGTAGCAATATGTTTTCGACAATATGCCTGTGCAAAGGAGGCTCCTTCAATGAGATCACTGGTTAATGATTGATGATTTACAGTCTGGTTCATCCGGTTATAAGGCCGGGAAAATAAGAACACGGAGTTCTTCTCTGCTGTAGCGTAAAGTCTTTATATAATCACTGAAAAGGCATTGGGGGTTTGCAGCGTGCAGGTATAACCATCGAAACAATAGCCATCAGTGGAAGGTGAACATTCTAGCACCGGCTCCGTCATGCAAAAGAGTGAGTCTAGTTTCTATGTCTATGGGTTCTGAAAACATGGCCGATGAAGGTGCCACGCCCGCTCTTTCAAATGCAGCCCTCAATCCCCCCCGCCCAGAGAGTTATTTAAAAACCCCGTCCCCGTTTTGGGGAAAAGGGGGGCGACAGTTCTGGTTTTGGTGAAAGGGAGGGTTGACAACAATTATAAAGTAAATAAAGCATACACTATACTCGGATTTCTGCCGTGGCATGAGATTCTCGAACCCCTCAACCTTAGAGGTTCCAGTCTCACTCATGAACTCATTGTGCCACCAGACCAGTTGGTAAACACATGTATTAGAAAGGCCTGGAATATATATAGAGAAAAAAACTCTGTTTTATGCTGATATCCACGATCAAAACCGCCAAGTTATATGCAGGAGCAGCACTGGAAATTCTGTGGGATGGAGGGGATGGATGTGGGGGGGATGGGGGAATGCAGGGTTGGGGGACAGGTGTGAGGGGTTAGTCCTTCTTTTATGTTGTTCGCCATCCCGTTTTTTTTCATATTAGAAATCTGGTCACCCTAGTACAGCCAGACCTCCACAGGCAAGAATCCCAGCAGAGGTGGCACGGCTTCCATCCTTCTGCGGCCCACAAAGTGAATACTATTAAACTGGGTATTAATGGCACTGATATGAAGCGACAAAAACTGCCGCAGCAAGTGTATGCAACACCCAAACATTATGACATTTCCACATCCCCAAGCTCCACCTATTGCCCTTAGTTGCCTCCAGACAGCGGCAGAGCTTTCAAGTATCCACATGCCAAGCGCTAAGAGCCGTTTCTTACTCTGCAATGCTAGAATAACACAAAGACTCCCTCCAGCATGACAGGGGCAAACTTGAGATGTCAGCATAGGTGGGTGTGACCCTTCCTCAGAGCACGCTGCATAATCGGGTCCACGCGGGCTTCACCTGCACAATCACAGCATAAAGAATCCTGATGAACTTACTTTTTAGGTTGTTTATTTATTTTATCATTGTTGCAACAATGTCAGGCCCTAGGAATAGACAGTCTGTGCGGCTGATTAGGGCCCGCGGCCATGGGGTCCCCAAACTAGCAGCCTGCTTCCAGCAAAAAAATGTATTTTTTTTTCCAAAAGGGGCTGTCCTACCTCCATGTACAAGGCCCGCCTCCCTTTCTGTTTGTCCTGGTGAGGCAAGGAGTCACCTCTCAACCTCCTGCTGCGACGCTCTCAAGACAAATGCTCCCATCCCAGTGTCCCACTAGGTGCCGTGGGCCTCGTAAGCACTGCTTATCACTTTCTTTCTTGAAAGCAGGGCCATTGGAGTGATTTACAAGTGATGGCCCCTGTAAGAGTCACTTGTTTTGGACTAGGCGTTCTTTAACTGTAAAGGGACATTTTTATTTTGAAAACACACGCAAAGCACCAGTGAGCTGCCTAAATCTATGACCTTCTCCTCAACCTTTAAATCTATCACACACAACAGTTTTAAGCTATCTGCCTTATTTTCACATGTTCACATTTACCACGGCAAAAAGTGTTTATTTTAGAAAGAATGTAGCATTTTTCTCACTTTATATATGAAGCATGCCTTTGTCAAACATTGAAACACAACCAGTTAACCTTTTCACACTACCTTTTGTTATGAGTGTTTAAGTCTTGAAAGTACACTTTCTAAATCCACAGGCAATTTTCTTTCTCCTGCTGAATTGCATTCTGGTATTTGTAGTCTTCCATTCAAAATGGGAAAATGAGGCCACAGTTGTTAACATTATGCCTAGCATAACGATTTATATATTTGTATGATTACTTTACTATGGTTTGTGTACTTTACAAGTTAGCTGAAAACCCAACACGGAGGTGAAAGGGGCAAGGATGAGAGTGCAAGTGAGCCATAACTATTTGCCCAGTATGTGGCAAGAGAGCTTGTAGTCCTTGAGATTGGAGAGGTTATTTTCTTTGGTTCTCGCCATGTGCGGATTTTCAGGGCACGGGTTGAGGATGCACGTGAGTCGACAGCGCCTGCCCACTTTGTTCACGGGGTGGGCGCAAGCCCGTTTAGAGGTTTTTGAGGCTGCCATTAAAAACAATCTTGCTTGCTCAAGTGTTCAGCAACTAGGATTTCACCCCAGGTTGTTCTGTTTCCAGTTCAGATGCCTGCTCACTCACAAGACCACACAAAAGTGTAATTAAAGCAAACGTCTCCTGTTTGGATTTTGTGTTCCTTGTAATGTTTCTCATGCCCTCAGTCTCACCATACCCCTCTACGCCCTACAGTGCCCTACTCCTTGCACCTGTGCCCCCAGTCCCACCGTGCCTCTCTACAACCTACAGTGCCCCTACTCCTTGCACCTGTGCCCCAGTCCCACCATACCTCTCTACACCCTACAATGCGCTACTCCTTGCACCTGTCCCCAAGTCCCATCATGACTCACTACAGCCTACAGTGCTACTCCTTGCACCTGTGCCCCCAGTCCCACCATAACTCTCTACACCCTACAATGCCCTACTCCTTGCACCTGTGCCCTCAGTCCCACCATACCTCTCACACCCTACCGTGCCCTACTACTTGCACCTGTGCCCCCAGTCCCACCATAACTCTCTCCACCCTACAATGCCCTACTCCTTGCACCTGTGCCCTCAGTCCCACCATACCTCTCTACACCCTACCGTGCCCTACTCCTTGCACCTGTTCCCCCAGTCCCACCATGCCTCTCTACAACCTACAGTGCCCTACTCCTAGTACCTGTGCCCCCAGTCCCACCATACCTTTCTACGCCCCACAGTGCCCTACTCCTTGCACCTGTGCCCCCAGTCCCATCATACCTCTTTACACCCTACAATGCCCTACTCCTTGCACCTGTGCCCTCAGTCCCACATACCTCTTTACACCCTACCGTGCCCTACTCCTTGCACCTGTTCCCCCAGTCCCGCCATGCCCCTCTACAACCTAGTGCCCTACTCCTTGCACCTGTGCCCCAGTCCCATCATACCTCTTTACACCCTACTGTGCCCTATTCCTTACCTGTAGACGCTGTATCACAATGCCTCTCTACACCCTACCGTGCCCTACTCCTTGCACCTGTGCCCTCAGTTCCACCATACCTCTCTACACCCCACCGTGCCCTACTCCTTGCACCTGTGCCCACAGTCCCACCACACCTCTCTACACCCCCCGTGCCATACTGCTTGCACCTGTACCCTCAGTCCCATCACGCCTCTCTGCACACCACCGTAACCTACTCCTTGCACCTGTGCCCTCAGTCCCACCATACCTCTCTGCACCTTACAGTGCCCACTGCTTGCACCTGTGCCCCCAGTCCCATCATGACTCGCTACAGCCTACAGTGCTACTCCTTGCACCTGTGCCCCCAGTCCCACCATAACTCTCTACACCCTACAATGCCCAACTCCTTGCACCTGTGCCCTCAGTCCCACCATACCTCTCACACCCTACCGTGCCCTACTCCTTGCACCTGTGCCCCCAGTCCCACCATAACTCTCTACACCCTACAATGCCCTACTCCTTGCACCTGTGCCCTCAGTCCCACCATACCTCTCTACAACCTAGTGCCCTACTCCTTGCACCTGTGCCCCCAGTCCCACCATACCTCTCTATACCCTACCGTGCCCTACTGCTTGCACCTGTGCCCCCAGTCCCACCACGCCTCTCTACACCCTACAGTGCCCTACTCCTTTCACCTGTGCACCCAGTCCCACCATACCTCTCTATACCCTACAGTGCCCACTGCATGCACATGTGCCCCCAGTCCCACCATACCTCTCTACACCCTACAGTGCCCTACTCCTTGCACCTGTGCCATCAATCCCACCATGCCTCTTTACACCCTACAGTGCCCTACTCCTTGCACCTGTGTCCTCAGTCCCACCACGCCTCTCTACACCCTACCGTGCCCTACTGCTTGCACCTGTGCCCCCAGTCCCACCACGCCTCTCTACACCCTACAGTGCCCTACTCCTTGCACCTGTGCCCTCAGTCCCACCATGCCTCTCTACACCCTACAGTGCCCTACTCCTTTCACCTGTGCCCTCAGTCCCACCATGCCTCTCTACACCCTACAGTGCCCTACTCCTTTCACCTGTGCCCTCAGTTCCACCATGCCTCTCTACACCCTACAGTGCCCTACTCCTTTCACTTGTGCCCTCAGTCACACCACGACTCTCTACACCCTACAGTGCCCTACTCCTTTCACCTGTGCCCTCAGTCCCACCATGCCTCTCTACACCCTACAGTGCCCTACTCCTTTCACCTGTGCCCTCAGTCACACCATACCTCTCTATACCCTACAGTGCCCACTGCATGCACCTGTGCCCCCAGAACATCCATGCCTCTACACCCTAATGTGCCCTACTCCTTGCACCTGTGCCCTCAGTCCCACCATGCCTCTCTACACCCTACAGTGCCCTACTCCTTGCACCTGTGCCCTCAGTCCCACCATGCCTCTCTACACCCTACAGTGCCCTACTCCTTGCACCTGTGCCCTCAGTCCCACCATGCCTCTCTACACCCTACAGTGCCCTACTCCTTGCACCTGTGCCCTCAGTCCCACCATGCCTCTCTACACCCTACAGTGCCCTACTCCTTGCACCTGTGCCCTCAGTCCCACCATGCCTCTCTACACCCTACAGTGCCCTACTCCTTGCACCTGTGCCTCCAGCCCCACCACGCCTCTCTACACCCTACAGTGTCCTACTCCTTGCACCTGTGCCCTCAGTCCCACCATGCCTCTCTACACCCTACAGTGCCCTACTCCTTGCACCTGTGCCCTCAGTCCCACCATGCCTCTCTACACCCTACAGTGCCCTACTCCTTGCACCTGTGCCCTCAGTCCCACCATGCCTCTCTACACCCTACAGTGCCCTACTCCTTGCACCTGTGCCCTCAGTCCCACCATGCCTCTCTACACCCTACAGTGCCCTATGTCCCACCATGCCTCTCTACACCCTATGTGCCCTCAGTCCCACCATGCCTCTCTACACCCTACAGTGCCCTACTCCTTGCACATGTGCCCTCAGTCCCACCATGCCTCTCTACACCCTACAGTGCCCTACTCCTTTCACCTGTGCCCTCAGTCGCACCACGCCTCTCTACACCCTACAGTGCCCTACTCCTTGCACATGTGCCCTCAGTCCCACCACGCCTCTCTACACCCTACAGTGCCCTACTCCTTGCACCTGTGCCCTCAGTCCCACCACGCCTCTCTACACCCTACAGTGCCCTACTCTTGCACCTGTGCCCTCAGTCCCACCACGCCTCTCTACACCCTACAGTGCCCTACTCCTTGCACCTTTACCCCCATGCAGTTTGGGAGCAGAATGTATAATATCGCGATTCTGTGGCGACAACGCACATTAGTGATTATGCAAAATCATCAGTAATTTTGGGCAGTAAAGTGCGCTTTTAGGTAACGCACATTTCAATCTATCGACTTTGGTGTAATGCAGGAACCCTGAATTGTAAAATAAAAATGAAACGTATTATCGCTGTAAATGCGCAACGCAAGGCCAAGACTTCGCCAACGCTTCCAGCCGTTCATTTGGAGGTCTTCAATGTTAGACGGCGTCGCTTTACGTGCACCGTGGGTCGCGCTGCCTCTTGCAATTAGAAGTGAGTGGCCTTTGCGCGGGCTTCTGGGTAGCAAAATGTATAATATTGCACCTACTCCTACAAATAAATAAATATTATACAAAAGTATAATATTGCACAGGCCGCCTGCCCTGTTCTGCATTTGACGTGCAGAACCGTGGACTCTTGCACAGGGCGCCAGCGCCCCCTGCTGGTGCTTGTAATTAGGACAATAACACCGCGTGAAAAGCTGGCTTCCAGGTCTTAAAGGCCTATGGAAAGGCGGCGCAGGGGTTAAGAAGGTGCCCTGCTAGATAATGGTAACGTACTGCTCCACTATAGAGCCAGGAGAGGCACCGGCACAGCCAACTAATAATAATACTAGATGCCTTGCAGGACTCTTCTCTTTTCCGAATCATGTTATAATAGTGGTATTGTTTACCAAATTAAATGTGACATAACTTTATGAGCTATCTAGTACCACAAACCGTGGCAATTACCATAACACGCTACAGAACGCATATTAAATGAAGGTATAAACCTTCTTGTCCAATTTTGGTAATGTGGATGAAACGGCAAGCTTATCTCTGCAAGGTCGTGCATCATTGGTTAGTCGTAAGACAGCGAAAATACATTTATGACCCAATGATAAAAGGGACTGTCCAGTCAAGGTTGTATACACATATATACTTTATTATTATTACAACAGGCAGTTCTAGCACACTACAAAACACAACCCACCCTGTAAAGGAACACAGAGGACAGTTTCACAGAGGAAAGGAATGCACTCTGGGTACTGACAGGAGGGTAGTCGGTAAAGCAATCAGTCTTAACTGTTCAAGGGTATTTGGTTTCAGCCAGGGCTGGTCATTGGGCCGGCTCTCGCCGGATCCGAGATCCAGCACCAGATGTGTAGCTGGATCTCGGGATCCAGCCAGAGTCAGCCCCCCACAAATCTCTGCTCTGCGCTGGGGAGAAGGAAAAATAAAGCACCTGCGAGCAAACTAACTTCCTCTGGTGACCCCATGCAAGAGGTCAGAAGAGGAAGTTACAGTCTTCAGCCACGACTCGGTTTATTTATTTATGCAATGTTTGTCCGATACATGTATCGGACAAACATTGCATAAATAAATAAATATACAGGTATCCGACAAACATTGCATGAATAAATACCCCTATTAACATCACACATGATGCAGCCACCCAACTGCTTTCAGAGGGGAGCTGCAGGAGCTGTGCTGAGTGTGGTTCAAGTAAAAGAAAACGTTGCTTATGGCGAACACAAATCACCACGTTTGACTAGTACCCAAGGGGCAGTTTTTTAAAAATAAATTGGGATGCAAAAGAATATTTACTCAGCAACACTGGACAGCACCACTGGTCAAAACTTATCTGCATAGTGAAGTAACTCATCACCAGTGTGTGGAAGTGGTTTAAAGCGGAATTGATATATAGTTTGGAAAAGAAGCAGCATGAAAGAAATAGCACTGTTTGAAACTATTATTTTGGACATTTCCTATGATCGGAAGTCAACTGCCAGCTCTGCCCCCTTAACCTCACTCTCCTCGGGCACCGCCCCCCCAAACTCCACCCCCACCCCGGCCCTTGTGTGATCCCCCACCAATTTCTTTCCATTTCCACCACTGGTTTCAGCACCAAAGGAGCAAGGAGTCTTAAATGTCACTAGCGGCCTTCGGAGAAGGACCAGGGGGACAGAACTACAATGTACCTGGTGATTGGGACGATCTTGATGCTCGACAGCATCAAGTCGGTTCCTGCAGCTCCTGCGACAGAGTTCAAGACGGGAGACAGCTGCGGGTATCAGGCGGCAGTCAGTTCGGCAAGCAAGTCTGGATGGACGGCTGCAGGCTGGCCTACATGGCGGCTCAGAGTCAAGAATCATTGTTTCTGTGCTGGTTTGGGGATCTGGAACACTGGTCGAAGTGTCTCTCGACAGCTTTAGTGACTGTAGCGTGACAACAGTGAGTGGTGCAGCCGGTCATGGTTCGAGGGCTCGACTGCCTCGAAAAATGTCCTTGAAAGATGGACACTGGTTGATGCTTATTGATGCATTCCTCCTAGCTTCTTCGCTGGGCACGTGTCGTCCTTTAAGGCGGATGGCCCAGAGCTGAGGAGAGTGTTTTGCAGGCAACAGCCTTGTCTTTGGTCAGAGTCTCTCTGGCACTTCCCACCTAGGAAGCATGCTGGCAGCACCTAGCAGAGCACTCTGTGTGCTGGCTGTGTACTGGTTCTGGAGCTGCTGTCCGAGTCCTCTGAGGTCGGTATCTCCCTCTGTTAATTGGGATATTTTTAGGGGAGGCATCTTCCTTCCCTCTTGGAAATGCTGACCTTCCTTTACTGGAAGAAGCTGTAAAACAGACTGTACCTTCAGCCATGGTCCAAATGAGTCCTTCCATCTTCTTACTCCTTTTAAAGTCGTCGGCTGATCTGCCAATTGAGGACCTCAACCCTCTTTTAAAGCCAAATGGGACACAGTGATTGCTAAGCCTACCTTAATGAACCAATCCTGGATCCCCACCAATAATCTTCTATTATGCGTGAGGTCATAACCAGAGTGCTTTGCAACAGGAAAGGTAAGGGATGACAACATGTACTACTAAGTCGCACCCATCTTCCTGTCTGTTGTGTATCAAAGTGTCTCTCTGGTTAATTGAGCTCTCTGTGGCTCCTGATCAAAGCACAGATATCCCTTGAAGATTGTGGCGAGCACAGACATTCTGTCTTGATCAAATCACACACCTCTTCCCTCTGAAAGGAGGTCCCTCTGCAGGGGTTGCCCACTATAAACAGTTGTCCCAGACATGCCATTCACTGCCCTTCATACAGAGGGGTGGGAGCTAGCTTTAAGTTGGCACATTGCATATCAAAGAGGTGTTGTTTCCTCTCCCCTTTTATCAGTTCTGCGATCAGGCCTCTCAAAGTCCTGTTCCAATTAACTCTCATCATTATATGCTGCCACAAGCAGAGCTTTGACAATAGACAGGGCGGATACATGGAGCCATTGATATTTAATTAGTCTGGCCATGGCAGGAGTAAGGTGTTGCCTTCCCACTTCCTGAGATGCTTTGATATACCCATGGCTGTCACATACCAGATGAACATGATAAGGGGACTGCGCCTGTAGGCTGTGTCCACCCAGAGTACACATGACAATGTGTTTGTTGTGTGGCGAGCATAGGAATATGTGTGCGGTTTAGCCCCACACGTTTTCCGAGGTTGATCTCCCATCATTCAATTTCTTAAAATGTTTTCCAAAAAGCCCAGGCAAGGGCCCACGGCTGTGCAGATGGTCCAATTCCTCACAGGAAGTCTTTGGGAACCACCCCTCCATCATGTAACCTCCGAAACTACCTGTGTCTTCCCACAAAGCCCATCATGAATCGTGAACGATGCCCCATAGAAGAAGTTACAGAGCTCAGAATCAAACACAATCGCAAGCCACTCCAGGCAGTTATTTGCGCTGGTGCAAGGAGTGCAGAGCCAATTCAACCAGAACCTGCCAGGTGAAAAAACACAGCAAGAGGATGTCCTATATTGAATATAGTACGAGTGCCCCACGTAGGGGCCAGATGCAAATATTACACAACTTTCCTCTCCAGGATTGAACGAGAAGGAGGGGATACCTAAAGAAGGCCAATCATGACCAGAGAAACCAAGTGAGAAATGGGCCAGCAAATCAGGACGGTTCGTGCCGCAATCACCCTATTATCCGCAATCTAAAAGCAGGCAGGGAGCTATAGCTATGTGGGAGAGATTGAAGATGACACTCCAATATAGGGAGAGCACAAGAGCAGGAGGAGAAGGGTTGAATTTATGGTGGTTAGGCAAGGCGGGCAACCTGGAATCCAGGCTAGTGAGCAGGATGTGGCTAGTTCCAGTGAACCACAGCATCAAGAAGGGCAGGTTCGGTCTCTAGGACATTGCCTGGGGACTGTCCAAGCAAAGTTCCATGTATATTGTACCATCACCAGGGCATGGGACCTGTAGATAAGGGATGGGACCTGTAGATGGGGAATGGAACTAGTAGATAGTCCACGGATGGTGTAGTTGCAGTAACAGTGCTCTGGCAGAATTGTAGCCCATCATTTACTCAGCCCGGATCTGCCAAGGATTCCTTACTGATATGAAATCCAGGGTTCAGACACAGCGTTTATCCTATGGGACGAAATGCCAGGAAATGCCCATGCATTAGCCTCTTTTGTAAATAGTTCTTTACGCAGACTGCAAAGGGTTTAACAGAGCCCACCTCTAATCAATAAATACATTGGTCTACTTTTCAAATTAAATGTGTTATAATGTTTATAATGCTTATACGCTATGCACTATGAACTCTTTTACAATGGGCGGTTTACCCCTCTATATGGAGCGATTTCCTGCATGAGACCCCTTTATCTATATTAAGAACATTCTGCTCTGCTTTCTAGGTTTCGGCTCACAGGTGGTGCTAACATGCGACCCGTCAGAGCCACAACTAGTGGCATGGGGTGTGAAGAGGAGCAAATGGCATTGGCGGATAAGTACATTGTTTTGGTACTTGGGGAGGAAGAATAGCTCTGGGGCAACGCGTTTGTCTTGGAAGCAAGACAACGCAGTGCAACACAGGTTTGAATCCCGATCCCGTGCTTAGAAACCAATCGTTGGTATTAAGCACATTATAAATGAACAATTAAAATACATAAATAAATACTTGCCCTCGTTCTCGACACTAACAGGCCAATGATTTGCTAGAAGCACCCGCAGGCCACTTCCTGACATGTATAGTACTTTTTATTATGGTTGCCAATGGGGTGGATCATTTTTGTTTCGTCTCCATTATATGCTTTGCAAGGCGAGATTTCTGATGGTTTTCTATTCAATATTGTGATATGATATGGCATTTATAACACGCCTATACGCAAGTGTTTCAAGGCGCAACGCGGCAAGGGAGGGGGAACAAAGAGAGGACAGACAACGATCCTACTAGGCCAGGTGTCAGTCAGATAGCGCAAGTGCATGGCAAGGTGGCCAGCACAACTGTGCCTTGATGTCAGCTGTCAGTGACCTGGATGCGATCCATTTAGGGTCTGCTTCTAATCGAGAAAATAACTGCATTACAGGCAGAGAGAAACACAGATGAGAAAAACATTGTCCTGCATTCAATGGAATACACAATACATTTTTGGTTTTAAAAAGTACCTAGTAGATACAGTCTGAAAATGGTACAGGTCTGGAAAGATGGTTACTGGTTAGGATTATCCCTTGTGACAAAGTCTCCTACCTGACCATGTGGGAGGAGGCTAGGGTCACCAAAGGGCTGCCTACTACCACAGCGGATGTTCTGTTTGGCCCGGGCTCAGAGGCGTCGCTAGGGGGGCATAGGAGGGGTATAGCCCCGGATAGTAGTGCAGGTGCTACAACCAAAAAGCTAGCTAGCCCCGAATCCTGACAGCCCTGACATTAGCATAGCCCCGGATCCTTTCCAGACCTAGCAGCACCATTGCCCGTGCTCATCATGGGGAGGATCGCCGGGCTACCCCCCGCCATGCCAAACATGGGGCATGGCAACAATAAATACTCATGCTCCTGTAAAGGAAACGAGGCGCAGATGTTCCACTTGCAAGCTCGGCTCCCCTCACGTGGGTGCAGAAACCTTTCCTACATCTATGCAGAGACATGCACTAAGTCTGGAGGCTAAGCCTATGCCTGCCATTGATGCCTATTAGATAAGGACCATAAAAGCCAAATACGATCATACGGTCAGGTAGGACGCACAGTGTTGAGCACTGTTACTGTAAATGATTAGACATTATGCTTCTGTTAATGCTTACTTTTCACCATGTGGGGTTTGAGTTTAGAAACCCACAGTGACTGTGTCAGCAGAACCAGGAGCCACCACAAGCTAGTGGATGCTGGGCTGGAGGAGGTAAACCAGGGATCCACAGGCCACTGTCACTGGTTCCATGCCTTAAGGCAAGTGGCAGTCACAGGAAGGCCAACTTCCAAGCAAACCCTACCGATAGGCAAGACCACCAAAAGGGTTAGTTACAGAGGCATTCAGACAACACTGCTTATGCTTATATGCAAGACGACCAAGGCGGTAACCACAGGGGACCTTCCCCATCACCACCCCTAACCCGACCAGTAAATGACACAGGAAGAGCCCCCCCCCCCATAAATAACCCGTAGAGACTCCTTCCCATGAGGTGTGCCTACATAGAGAGCCAATCAAGTTCCATAGCCAGATCCAACCATCTAGCAGAGCAAAGGAAGCCATTTCCTCTAAGGGAACAACGTTCCAGCATTTCGAAGTGCACACCGAGCAAGGAAATTAATGTTTTATTTCGGTACGCATGTCAGAGGAACCATATCATATTGTGAGTCATACTCGCACAGCTCACGGCATTCCAGCGGTTACAAAGTTGTGCTTGAACAATGAGGAGTTGATTCACACGGAACGTCCGAGCAAGGAAACAAACCCCATTCTCACAGTATTGTGGGGGTTCCAACTTGCAAATACCCAAAGGAATACAACAAAAGAAGTTTAAATATAGCAAACAACTTCCCATGCTTAGCAGAGGGTTTCCTAACTCCGGATTCATATTCTGGTAGCGCAGAGGGACTCACACTAAAGCAGGCATTGACAGCAAGTTATCTAAGGGTTATCTAAGGGTGGGATGAGGGAACCCTACCTGTTCACAGGCCTTCTGCAATCCCAGAGGGTGACAGACCTTCATGTACTCTCAGGCCAGTCGCATTCCAAATCACATGAACACCAAATCATGGCCCTTTCAGAAAACAGCAGAGCTCTCAGTACACCGGTATCCTATTTATAACTAAGCACCAACCAAGGGGAGAACCCCTATTATAAAAAGCAACCAGTACAGACTGGAAGTGTGGGGCGTTTAAGAAGAAGATGAGGGGAAAGGTTTGGATGAAAGTGACAAGAGTGTTACTTGGAGGAGAGCAGGAGGATGGAGCTGGAGGTTGAAGAGAGAGTCTGGTGGAGGTCGGAGGAAAAGAGGGTTCGTCAGAGGGATGATAGCGGCTGGGGAGTGAAGGGTGCAGACCGTCAGTGGAAGAGAGTTGTGAGGTGGTTGGAGGAAGAGGAAGTTGCCATTGGGAGAAGAAGAGTTAATGGAGTATTGAGAAAAGGGACCATCAGAGGAAAAGAGTTGTAAAGAGGTTGGAGAATTGATACCATTGAGAGAAAGTGCGATAGAGAGAGAGAGAGAGAGAGAGGGAGGGAGAGAGAGAGAGAGAGCGAGAGAGAGAGGGGATGTTGGTGGAGAGATATCATCAGGGGACCCATACTACAGGAGGGGGTCGGAGGTAATAGCAATTAACACTGCTGGCGGAGAGAAAAGAGCTAGAGGGCAATATCATTAGACCCGAGGAGTTGGGAAGAGAACAGCTATCCCCTCTAATAAGTGACAGCAAGGAGTTTCCAGCTGCCCAGGTTGGTCTGCGTCAGAACCTAGATGAAGTACAAGAAGGTGCAGTCTCCCCAGATGCCAGGGAGGTGGCAATAAGTCATCTTGGTACCAGAAACCTAGAGCAGGGAGGTGGTCAAACGATGAAGAGTGCCCCAGGCCCCAGCCCAAGAGACTGCGAGAGTGGATCGACCCTGCAAAGACCCAGTGTTCTGCACTGCAGAAGCAGAATTTCATACTTAATCAGGTCCGGAGCCGACAGGGAGCTATCATTGTACTTCAATGACAAAGGCGCAGAAACCTAGCATATCGCATTATGAAATCAAAGACCAAGATTTTCGATTGGCTTCTCAGGCAGGGCTGGACGGAATCCTTTGTTGGAACTGTTGTAGGAGACTAACTTTATGGTTTATTTGTTATTGTGGTTATCCAAATAAATCCTGTTCTGTTTCTGAAACCTACCCTCGTGTCAGCTTCTCTGTAACTCCCACCTCTCACACTTATTAAATGGGGCCTCATTACGAGTTTGGAGGTAGCCATGACCTTAATAAGGACATGGCTGCCTCCAAACTCGGGTCCGTGGTCCTTGAATGGGGAAATACCGGGCCATTCCGACTTTGGAGGGCCCGGTATTTCCCCATTCAGGGAACCCGGACCTTCCCCATTCCCATTCGAGCCCCATAGGGCTCAATGGTAATGGGGAGGGAGATAATAATGGGCCCGTTGTTAGCTCCCTGGTCCCCTCGCGAGACCCACAAAGGACGTCTGGTCTGACCAGACGTCCAGAGCGGGTCCCGCAAGGGAACCTCGTAATAGGGCAGAATGGGTTTAACGACGCAGGCACCTTTACTGGCGCCGTTAAAACCATTCTGCCCGCCTCGTAATAAGGCCCATAGTCTTCAATTACAAAAGGGCCAAAGCACTGCAATAACAGATACTATTATGTAGGGATACTAATTCTTTCAGAAAGAGAAAAGGCGGAGTTAACTTGGTGGGGTTTAATACCGTGACCTTTGCTACACACAGAAGTCTCAAGTGCATGCCATTGTCTGCTCAACTATCATACCAGCATATGCATTTTAATGCCACTGGAAACTGTCGGGATCGATTGAGCAGCAGATCCATGATCCATTGATAAACTAGTAGATATATGATTCATTGATGAACTAATATGTTGCAAAAAAGTAGTGCGGCAGCATTGTACAATCTATGTTGTGTAACAGAGTCACCTTGTGTGGATACCACAGAGTGGGACTGGTGAACTCTGGAGGTCAGGTGTAACACCCTACCCACTACTACATAATGCGACCCTGGAGCTCCCTCAGCCTTCCCTCACTATACTACAAATGCTGCAGTCACCTATCAGGGACCTCCTCCCTGTATGGTCCAGTCTGAAATCAGAGAGCACCAAAATGACGCATCCAAAAGGGAACAGAGTGAGAAGGCAGAAAACACCGAAATATCAGAATAAAGAAAGGACTACATTTTACATAGCATACTGCAACCTATGGCACGGGGCAATTATCTAGATATGAAATACAGAAATATCACACGAAAGAAAGCACTGCACATTTTACATGGCATACTGCAAGCTATGGCACTACCAATTGTCTAGAAACGAAACCCAGAAATATCAGAATAAAGAAAGGACTAAATTTTACATGGCATACTGCAAGGTATGGCACTGGTCAATTATCTAGATTAGACACTCCAAAATATCAGAATAAAGAAAGGACTGTACATTTTACACGGCATATTGCAAGCTATGGCATTGGCCAATTATCTAGATTAGAAACTCCAAAATATCAGAATAAAGAAAGGACTGTACATTTTACACGGCATACTGCAAGGTATGGCACTGGTCAATTATCTAGATTAGAAACTCCAAAATATCAGAATAAAGAAAGGACTGTACATTTTACACGGCATACTGCAAGGTATGGCACTGGTCAATTATCTAGATTAGAAACTCCAAAATATCAGAATAAAGAAAGGACTGTACATTTTACACGGCATATTGCAAGCTATGGCATTGGCCAATTATCTAGATTAGAAACTCCAAAATATCAGAATAAAGAAAGGACTGTACATTTTACACGGCATACTGCAAGGTATGGCACTGGTCAATTATCTAGATTAGAAACTCCAAAATATCAGAATAAAGAAAGGACTGTACATTTTACACGGCATACTGCAAGGTATGGCATTGGCCAATTATCTAGATATGAAATTGTTCTTTTGGATGACCTTTTTCATCACGTCAGTGAATTAGGTATTAAAATGATCATGGAATATTTGTTGAATTAGAAACAAATAAGGGTATGACGACTTGTGAGAGTGGATAAATAGTGCAGTATTGTTTCATTACAAACAACCTGGCATTTGAAGGACTTAGTTGTGGATGGTTTCGTGGTTTTTGAGACATTTGCTCTTAAAAATAAGTGATGTCATGCATCAGGGGTGTGGTATTATCATTATAAGTATTAGCAACTACTATTATAGCTTTCAACAGAAATAAAGATGGATTCCTGCGATATTTTGTGTGTTCGTTAAGGCCTCAAACTTCCTGTTCTTGTTGTGAGGAATTCGAACACCTGCACAGTGGGTTTGCGCTCGCTCACCTGGGCTTTTTTGAGATTTTATATGACATTGAATGATGGTAGATCAATCTCTAGAAGATGTGTGGGGCTAATCTGTACAAAATTTCCTATGCTCACCGCACGTCATACACATAGACCTGTGGACTCTCGGTGGACACAGCCTACAGGCACAGTCCCCCCTGTCAGATTTAGTTGGAATGTGAGACACAGGAGTACATCAAGGCATCCCAAAAGGGGTAGGGCAAAACCTTCCTCCTGCCATGGCCAGGCTAATTAAATAACAAAGGCCCCATGAATCCACCTTGTCCTTTGTTGGACCTGCTGGTGGCAGTGACGCATACTGATGAGAGTTAATTTAAGCAGGCCCACGAGAGGCCTGGTGGCAGAGCTAACAAAAGATAGGAAACCCTAACACCTTTCGTATGCATCTGTATCAACCTGAAGCCAGCTCTCGCCTCTTAGTATCAATGACAGTGAGATGTCATGCCTGGTACATGTGTTTACAGTAGGCAAACCCCGCAAGGGGAACACATTCAAAGGATAGGAGTATGTGATTTGATGGAGACAGAAAGTCTGTTCTCGACACAACTTCAAGGGAAACTGCCTTTAAACAATACTATAGTAACAAAATATAAGGGAAACTAAACAAGCCTAAATCATTTAAATGAATTGATTTAAAAGTTTCAAAATGTGTGGTACTTCAGAAGTATAAAATGTAGCATTGTAAGGGAGGCATGGTATCGCAAGTATGACACTGACACAAGAGATATACATTTTAAAACCTTTATTCAATTTTCAATGGGGTTTGGAAAAACTCCTGCTTTGCCCTATAGCTATGATGGGAGTAGTCTCTACCATCAAATAATAAATAAAACACATTCCTAGTTAGTCTTTATCAAATCAAAATGGCCTATACTAACAAAACCGAATGCCTGCCCTATCGCTTATTCAAAAAGTGTGTAAAGGAATATGTATGCAAAGGAAAATAAGTGTTATAACATAGGATAAAGATAGCTGAGTCAGCGCTCCTCCCCACGTTGGACAACACAGAGTAAGGTGGCCCCCATAGACAGGATGACACAATCTGGTTTAGGTTCTCAAAACAAAGGTAGCTCAAAACCTGGATCGAAGGACGCCTGGCCTTCCATGTTAAAGTCACTTCATTTAGCATTCAAGAAGCTCTTTCACAGTTCAACAAAAAGTTCACGTAGGTCTTCCTCTATCGGTCTCGGACCTCTCAAAGCAAAAAGTACCTGTTTCAACAAGTTAATCCGTCTCAGTTTGACTTTTGGCCTCCCTCAGTCGGGTTCAAGCCATTTTACAATCTCAAAGACCAGATTCCCCTCAATCGGACTATCTTTCAATGCTTTCTTTTCCGGGCTTCCCTCAGTCGGGTGCAAGCCTTTCAGCTTTCACAATGATCCCCTGTCACTCGGGAGCCTAACCGTTGCCTTTAAACATCTTTCCCTGCAACATTTCATAGTTCAACTAACACTACACCGAAACTTTCTAATGGGCTTTCTTCTCACGCCAGACCACTCAGTTACTTTGTATCACTATATTTCTTTAAGAACAATCGCGGTTTACTTTCAGTCGTGGTTGCTGCGTTTCTTCAACTCGCTCTGGATACAGTGTCAACCATTTCACACATCCAGACATTTACTTTCTTTCAAGTTGATAACTCACCGGCTGTATGTTTATCGCACTTCAAAGTTAAAGAAGGACACAGCAGGCCTCCCAGCTGCTTTCGGAAAATCCGGTCTTTCCGTTTGGCTTTCTCCAAGTTTCTCCACCAATCTAATAGCCTGTGGACCTCCTGATTTCCACAACTCACTGTGCTGCAGCTCTACACGAGCCGTTCCTTCTCGCCCCAAGCCTCGCTCACCAAATCTTGCCTGATCCTGCCTGACTCTATTAGTCCCTGGCTGTTTCTAAGGGAAATGTTCTTCCTCCTACTGCATTCCTCTTCATCCCAGTGAATGGGGTGGGGTTTTGAGAGTAAGTAACCCATGACAAGAGAAGAGGCAGTATCTGGGATATTGTGGGACATATAGTTTTCGAAGGGTGTGTATATTCCTACGGAGAGGGAGGAAACTGAGTATGACTGTTGGGATTCCAGGGAAGTAAATGGGAGAAAACCATTAGGTTTCTCACAGCTTGCAATTTGATTGTTTATTTTTTACTTCTGTACATATGCTTAAACCTTGCAGTGCACAATTGCACAATTGGGTCAATTGCAAGCTCCTCATTTAACACATGGATGAATCTCTCGAGCTTCCCATGAGATACATGGGTGAATTTCTAAAGCACCTGTGAGTTGGTACTATGTCATATTTCTGCATTTTAAAGACCGAAAACAAAAAAGCTGATTTGTTTTTGGCCGTTTTTGTGTTGGCTTTAAAATGCCCAAAATGACATTCACCCTTCCCCATCCGCACCCTCACCCATTCGTTCTTTTCTAAATTGGTGAGAGAGTTTAACCGCCCGAAGCCCCCATTTTCCCCACCAACCACCGCCATCCCAGCACAACGCACACTGACTACACACAGTTACACGTGCGCACGTGCACACACACAGACACAGCCCCACATGATATGATATATGATATTTTATTTATATCGCACTCATACACACGTGTTTCACATTCACTTACCTGACAAACCGACGCTTTTCAGCCCCTGTGCGCACTCATGTGCGGCAGAGGCATGACAGATCGATTTAGAAAGACCACTCTGCACGGTATCAAAAACCTGAGGGTGTTTCACGTCCCAAGCCCTAGGGATCTCTTATTCAGGTGGCCAGGGAAGACCATCATTATTGGATCCTGCACCTGTGGGTGGACAATAAAGGGAGGATCACCTGGGTAGGGGAACCTTGGGGAGTGGGGAAGAAACACCGGAAGGCGAGACATGGTATCCCCCATTTCCCGACAATTGTTTACCCCACATTACCTCTACCTTTATGGGATACAAAAAATTAGCATAATTCCTCTCCTTTTTGTGTCAGCCCAACTACAGAAACGAGGAAGAGGAAGACTGAGATTAGGAAGATTATCCCTAGTAATATGCAATGGTCCTGTCCCGGTAATAAGGCCAGTCAGGGATAAGCACTTAGTCATAATCACACACACCTGAAACACGTTGACGACTACCGAGAATATAAGAGATGGAGCATAGTCTCACACAGTGAGCGAGTTGGAGATCAAGCAGGCAGCGAACTGGTTCACCTAGGCACCCCGAAAACTGTCAGCGGAGAACCAAGCCCCAAAACGCTGAGAGCCTGAGAGGTGAAAAGGCTGTAGAAAGCGTGGCTAGGGAAGGGGGTTGCTCAGGAAAACAAACTCCAGAGAAAAAGCCTGGTACAGGTGCTCATACCCCTGGGCATGCGAGAAGGCCTGGGAGTGTTGGAGGGGCAGCGGAGGAGACCCTGACCTCGATACGCAGCAAGCGATAAAGAGAAACACAGTCAGTGAGTTCCAAGCAGAAAGAAGCCCGGATTGTGAAAAGCGTGGGGCGCAAATGAAATACAATGTTGCAAATCGAGGACACGCATATGGTGAGAGACGTGATGAAGATGAAAGCTTCAATTGTCCTTTGTTTAAAGAGTGTGTTAAAGAAACAAATGGACAGCGAGGCCGCCTGTACGTTTATGAATTACGAAGGGCTCGAAGCACGAGCGAAAGTGACATGAGGATTGTTATATTTGTTGAATTAAATAAGAGGGTCTGAGACCCATAATAAAAATTAGGACGATGGTCTGGGATCCGTAATGAGAACTGAGAAGTGAAAGATAGTGCCGGGAACACGCCCAAGTACAGATTTTGAAAGACAGTGCCAGGGGCACAACCAAGTAAAATATAATCCGAGGAGCATAAACTGTATAGACAGCCTTAGTAACAGAGTGAACCCGCACAGGGACAAGCAACATACTGTGCGTTTGCAAAAGTCTCTGTTTCTGAACTATGAAGTAAAGAGGTGCCAAGGGCACGATTGCGTGAAAGCCTCACTGGCAGAGTGGTCCCGCACAGGGCTGACGAATACTCTTTGCGAAAGTCTCTGTCACGTAAACCATTCAAAGACTATTGAACTGTTGAGGAAGGGAACCACAGTGTGAAACCAGTATTGAATTATTGGGGAAGGGAAACCCCATTGTGAAACCAAGCCAGGCAAGGGAAGAAGCTTGAGCAAACTGTATGCTGATAAACTGTGTGAATTCCGAACCATGCAATGGACGCCTGGAAGAACTGTGCCTCATTGAACTGTGTGAACTAGCCACCCAAGCTCCTATAGTACTTCTATTACAAAAGCTTGGGGAACGGAGTGTTATTTAACTCCATTGCCATCCTGATATTATTTGACTCACTCTTTTGTTTTGACCTAAACCTGTAAACATTGTCATTGTAGAATTAAGTGAGGGCAAGATTAGGTTTAACACGGACAGCTTTATTATTTTGACAGACTGATTTTGACATCCTTTAGTTTAATTTGATGGTCGAGACTACTCCCATTATAGAGATAGGGCCAGATAGGAAGTCTCCAACCCTGTTAAAGTTAAATAAACGTTTTCAAAACTTTTCATTTGTGTCTGGGTCTGCCGTCTGAAACCAAGCCTACCTCACATCGGTCACAGAGCGGTCTTTCTTAATCAATCTTTCTTTTTTTTTTAAAAAAAAAAGGTCTTTTGACCTAATACCCGTGAGTCACAGGGGAGAATCACACAAGCATCCCATGTGACGGATGGATGAATCCCACAAGCTTCCCATGTGACACCTGGGTGAATCTCACAAGCTATCCATGTGACTGATGGATGAATCTCACAAGCTTTCCATGTGATGTATGGGTGAATCTCTTCTGCGCTCAATGAGACACATGGCTGAATCTCAGCTCCCCATTAAATACATGGGTGAATCCCTTGAGCTCCCCATGTTACACATGGGGGAATCTCTCAAGCTCCCCATAAAACACATGGGTGAATCGCTCAAGCGCCCCATGAAACACGTGGGTGAATCTCTGAAGCTCCCCCTGAGACACATGGGTGAAACTTGTATGCTCTCCATGAGACACATGGGTGAATCTCGTGTGGTGCCCAGGAGACACATGGGTGAATCATTTAAGTGCTGGCTGAGACACGTGTGAATCTCAGACAAGAATAGATCACTTGAAGACTCGATGAGACGCAAGGGTGAATCTCGAACCCCCAATGAGACACATCTGTGGATCTCTTAAGCTCTCCAAGCGACACAGTGATGTTGAGCTCCCCATGAAACACATGGATGAATCTTTCGAGCTTCACATGTGACGCATGGGTGAATCTCTCGTGCTCCACATGAGACACATAGGTGTATCCCTTCAGCTTGCTATGAGACACATGGGTGAATCTTGAACCCCAAATAAGACATATGTGGATCTCTTAAACTCTCAAAAGCGACACAGTAAACGCTAAAGCTCACCATGCGACACATGGAAGAATCTCAGGAGCTTCCCAGGTGATATATGGGTGAATCACTTGTGCTTCTCATGAGACACATGGAAGAATCTCAGGAGCTTCCCAGGTGATATATGGGTGAATCACTTGTGCTTCTCATGAGACACATGGATGAATCTCACGATCGTCCCATGTGATACATGGATAAATATCTTGAGCTTCCCATGACAAATTAGTGAATCTCTTAAGCTCTCCATGAGATGCATAACTGAGTCACTTGAGCTCACCATGAGACACGGATGAATCTCACAAGATTACCATGTGACACATGGGTGAATCTCTTAAGCTCTCCACGAGACACATGGGTGAATCTCTCGAGCTCCCCAAGAAACACGTGTGAATCTCTCAAACTCCCCATGAGACACATGGGTGCATGTCGCAAGCTCCCCATGTGACAGACGGGAGAATCTCTCGAGCTCCCCATGAGACACATGGGTGAATCTCATCAGCTCTCCGAGATACACATGAGTGAATCACTTAAGTGCCGCCTGAGACACATGGGTGAATCTCTGGAGCCCCTCATGAGACATGAGTGAATCACTTGAACTCCCCATGAGACACGTGTCAATCATCTGAGTAGCTGGTGAGAGACATGGGTATTCTCTTGAGATCCCTCCATGAGGGACATGGTTGAATCTCCTGAGCGCTCTAGAAGATACGTGGTTGAATCCTCTTGAGCCCCTCATGAGACACACGGTTGAATCACTTGAGCTGCCATCAGTCACCTCGGTGAAAGTCTTCAGCAACAGGGGAGAGACACTGGTAATTCTCTCATGTGCCCCATAGAGACACAGGTGGAATTCCAGAGCGCACCATAAAACACATGGGTAAATCTCCTGCACTCCCCCATGAGAAACATGGGTGAATATATTCAGCATCAGGGGAGAGACACTGACAATCCTCTCATGTGCCCCATAGAGACACAGGTGGAATTCCAGAGCGCACCATACCATGGGTAAATCTCCTGCACTCCCCCATGAGAGACATGGGTGAATACCCTGCGCATCAGATGAGAGACACTGGCCCTCATTACAACCCCGGCGCTAAACCATGGCGCTCTTAGCACCATGGTTGGTGCCAGTGTTGTAACAAGTCCGCCATGGTGAAATGGGGAAATACCACCTCATTCCAAGGTTGGCGGGGCGGTATTTCCCCATTTCACCATGGCCCTTCCCCCTTCCCATTTTCGCCCCATAGGGCTCAATGGGACTGGGGAAGGCGCTAAGTACGGTACCGCAATTTGCGGTACCGTAATTAGCACCGAGGTCCATTTGCGGCACCCTACTTTAACGGCTGGTAAAATAAGGTCGGGTCCCACAAAGGGACCTCGTAATCAGTCGTTAAGGGTTTAACGGCGCCGACACAGTTTACGGCGCCGTTAAACCCTTAACGCCAGGGTCGTAATGACCCCAACTGACAATCCTCTCATGTGCCCCATAGAGACACAGGTGGAATTCCAGAGCGCACCATAAAACACATGGGTAAATCTCCTGCACTCCCCCCATGAGAAACATGGGTGAATATCTTCAGCATCAGGGGAGAGACACTGGTAAATCTCTCACATGCCCCTTAGAGACACATGTGGAATTCCAGAAAACACGTGGGCAAATCTCCTGCACTCCCCCTATGAGACACATGGTTGAAAGTCTTCAGCAACAGGGGAAAGACACTGGTAAATCTCTCACATGCCTCATGGAGACACATGTGGAATTCCATAAAACACGTGGGTAAATCTCTTGCGCTTGCCCACTGAGAGACATGGGTGAATATCTTGAGCATCAGGAGAGAGACACTGACAATCCTCTCATGTGCCCCATAGAGAAACAGGTGGAATTCCAGAGTGCACCATAAAACCCATGGGTAAATCTCCTGCACTCCCCCCATGAGAAACACGGGTGAATATCTTGAGCATCAGGTGAGAAACACTGGCAATCCTCTCAAGTGCCCCATAGAGACAGAGGTGGAATTCCAGAGAGCACCATAAACACATGGGTAAATCTCCTGCACTCCCCCATGAGAGACATGGGTGAATACCCTGAGCATCAGGTGAGAGACACTGGCAATCCTCTCATGTGCCCCATAGAGGCACAGGTGGAATTCCAGAGTGCACCATAAAACCCATGGGTAAATCTCCTGCACTCCCCCCATGAGAAACACGGGTGAATATCTTGAGCATCCGGTGAGAAACACTGGCAATCCTCTCATGTGCCCCATAGAGGCACAGGTGGAATTCCAGAGTGCACCATAAAACCCATGGGTAAATCTCCTGCACTCCCCCCATGAGAAACATGGGTGAATACCCTGAGCATCAGGTGAGAAACACTGGCAATCCTCTCATGTGCCCCATAGAGACAGAGGTGGAATTCCAGAGTGCACCATAAAACACATGGGTAAATCTCCTGCACTCCCCCATGAGAGACATGGGTGAATACCCTGAGCATCAGGTGAGAGACACTGGCAATCCTCTCATGTGCCCCATAGAGACAGAGGTGGAATTCCAGAGTGCACCATAAAACACATGGGTAAATCTCCTGCACTCCCCCATGAGAGACACGGGTGAATACCCTGAGCATCAGGTGAGAGACACTGGCAATCCTCTCATGTGCCCATAGAGACACAGGTGGAATTCCAGAGCGCACCATAAAACACTTGGGTAAATCTCCTGCACTCCCACCATGAGAGACGCGGGTGACTATTTGACAGCACATTAAGAAACATGGGTAATCACTTGATTGTTGAACTGCTAATCGCCAAGAAAAAACCGGCAGTGTAAAAAGTGGTTGCCGTTTTTATGTTTGTACTAGTCCTGTGATAGCTGACAAACATTACATTTTTCCATAACGTGAATAACAAGCCTTGAACCCAATATAGCCATCATTATTTTTAAGCTTCGTGGATAGACTACACAATCACACACTATACTATTTTTAGCAACACTTGGTGAAAATACAAATGTGGATTCTAGCCTCGTGACCAGGCCTCCAAACACTTTCAACAATTTCAAAATAATGAACCGTTGTCACACAGAAAAAACACACTAACCACCACGCAGCGCAAGTCCCACACAGCCTCGTGTCTCAGCTCCAAAACCACCCATTCTTCGCGAGCCCATGATTTCACACCCAACACCGATAACGGCAATATTGGCGCATGGGAGGCTGTGCTCCACAAACGACAGCCAAAGCCCATCAGCTTTGCCCAGGATTGCTATGGCCGTCTGGGGCTCATAATGACGCAAGACGTCCACATTTCCAACCACCGCTACTCCACGCACGCCGGAAGATCGAATCCCAGAGCTCTGGACACTTCTAGCATTCATAAGATGAGTGCTATTGCTTTGGATAACTCTATCCCCATTACTAGCAACTACAAACCATTTGGTGTATGTGGTGTGCCTTTGAAATGGTTACCACTGCAGCACCCACTAGCCACCTCGTACTCAAATCTTTCCCGCTCATGTTAACCGAAGCGATGAATACACTGATGAAATTGCGAAGCAGGGCCTATTAGGGGGGCCACTGATCGTGTGGATCCCGCCTCCCTGTAAAACCATTGAAATCTCCCCATCTAGACTGGAGAGGAGAGAGGATCCAATATCCCCTCTTGTGTTACAATGACTACAAGCCAGCAACTGCATCGCTCAGAACACTTTTCCTTTCTCCTGCCCTTCCCAAGCAAAAGCACAAATATTATGACTTCAGAGATCTTGTCTACTACCCTGGATAAGCCATCAAATGTCTACAGCACATTTCAGGAAATTTTCTTTGCTAAAGAAAATGTTTTTAAAAGAAATGCACAGAAAGAACCCATTCGAGAAGGCAGCCCCCAACACCGGCTCTTACTCTGGTTCTCCAAAGAGTTGGGATTGGCCAGCCGCCTTTCACGCGGAGCGCTGCCCCACGTACTATGCTGATAGAACCAGTGTGGCCTTTCCAGGGAATGCCAACTGCTTCCATACACTAACAGACACTAACAGGCAAGTGGAATTCACTGGGATGTTCTGGAAAAGCAATTCAGTAAGTATCTAAAACCCCATGTGGATCCCGGGAAAGCATCTGTAACTTGTTGACTTGTGGGGTACCCCACCTACAGTCATACCAGTAGGTTCCACAAAGCGTAAAGAGATTGTGGGTGAGCTTCCATTCAGCTGATCCAGATTATTCCATTGCTGCTTTGCAAGGCTGAGTGTGGGCATTAACCATCAGAAGAGCGTCCCTTTGTGTAGTTAGATGCAACAGAGAACATTTGGGCTGGTGTAATGCCTCTGGCACCGATTTACACAGAACACTTTACACTCTTAGCTATCAGTTCTAGGTTGGTACGAGCCCTAGAAGACTGAAAGAATAAAGACAGATTCTCTAAACATTACTTTCCACTAATACACTATTATGTATTGCATAACATTCCTTCACTATCATGCGTTTATTCGTTTACTACGGATCATATTAGTAACTTGCACCCTTTGCCACCTTCCATTGTTCCTTTAATCCAAAACAGTATTTTTAGTTTAGTCCTCCCTGGGGATAATATTTCTGTTTAGATGTTTGTTGTAGCGTTTACATGCGTTAGGATGTGGTACCCCTTACCGTTATCATTTTAAACACCTTCAGAGGCATCTCTAATGTGTGGGATGTAAATATCCTTTATAATTTATTTAAGCAATTCTGCACCCACTATACTTGTAAAATACTGCACCTGAAAGATCAACCATTGACTTGAAATAACACTGAAGCTGTACATTTAATCGCTGCCTTTGCGGGTGCTTTTAGCTGTGAATGAGACTAGTGCAGTTCTGTGCCCAGTGGGTTCACCTTATACTGCACCTGAAAGATCAACCATTGACTTGAAATAACACTGAAGCTGTACATTTGATCGCTGCCTTTGCGGGTGCTGTTTGCAGTGAATGAGACTAGTGCAGTTCTGTGCCCAGTGGGTTCACCCTATACTGCACCTGAAAGATCAACCATTGACTTGAAATAACACTGAAGCTGTACATTTGATCGCTGCCTTCAAGCTAAGCGGGTCATTCTCCCAGTAACTATGGGACTATGCTCACAAGGTTCACACTATACTGCACCTGAAAGACGTACATTATACCATATTATCGGAGTTAACCCTGTAGCGTCTAATGTCAATGCACAGTATCACTATATATACATTTGAATATTTCATCCTGTTGTGTTGTACAGCCCTCGTGCTGCCTCGAGGATAATTCAACGTCACTATCTACACATGTACATACATAGGTAGGCACCCACCCCTGTAAATACGTACATACATAGAAATGTGTACACAGAGACAGATACAGATACAGAGTAGTATGCATGCATAGACATGGGTACATACATATACAAATAAATACAGGGCATGCAAAGACCGTCTTAAAAACTAAGGCAACTCACTTGTGGCACAATAACCTAACTGTGTACCAGCTCAAAAGAGCTAGTTTAAAAACGTTCTAAAATGTAGTGGTAAGGAAATCCCTCAGACTGACAGACAAGCTGGTCCTGATAGGAACCTAGGGGTCTTCTGTGCCTTAGCTTTGTCCCCTCTGCCAGAGGTAACTTGCATCTTATCAACCAAAGCTAAAAACCTGACTGTTAACTGAATATTTATTTATTTATTGAATGTATAGAGCGCACATACACCCAAGGGCAACCTGGCGCTAGTGGACAGCAGAGGGAGAGAAGGGCAATGGGACTAAAAGATGGGTCTTGAGAGCACGTCTAAATAGAAGACCGTCATCCTGGGGGGAAGAGTAAAAGGCAGAGAATTATAGAGGAGAAGGAGAGGAGAAGGAGAGGAGAAGGAGAAGGAGCGCCCGCCTCTACGCATGCATCTAAACCGTGACATTAGCATAAGCATGGCTTTGGCAGAGCGCAGGGCCCAAGAAGGAACAGACCAGTGAAACCTCTTCTGCAAATAGTCGGCACTAGTATGATGAAGAGCCCGAAAGGCAATGCACAGCGTCTTGAAATGGGTTCGCTTAGCTCTAGTCAATGGTTATGTTCAGCAGTTATTGCCAAGAATCCCACTCACCGGTGCTACAGAGCTTCATAAAATCACATCAAATACATATATACGCATATGCCATTCACAGTCATACTGTGCCACATCCCGACAATGACAAAGAAATGACTTTTGAATGTTTGACTTTCATGAACTGAAGATAATACTCTGCTTTGTAGACCTGACTTTGAAGGTGCACAAATCACTTGATAAACCAAAATGATTTGTTTTTTTTAAATCTCGGTCGAAAAGAGAATGATTTTAGCTTTAGTTTTGCCATCATCAATCTAGTCTACTAGTAAAAAATTACTAATTGGTGTAAACTGAAGCAATCTCATGTGGGTCATATACAATATTTTAAAGATTTTAATACATATAACAAAAGAACATGTGTGCTGCTTTCACCCGCTTATAGACATTATTTGGCACATACTTGCATATTGTAGTTCAGGATGTGAAGAGAAAACATTTGGAAATGTCGAAAAAAGCAAACCCTTTTTGTGTCCAATAGCAGATTGTAAAATAAACTTGCTAGAAGCATGTGACAATTGGCCGGCTCTCCTCTGTCTTTCCACTCAAATGGCCCACATGAAAAGAAAGAGCAGGCAGTGGGCAAACCAATGCCATCTGAAAGTGGAAAGGCAAACCCTTTCGCCCTTGCAGAGTCGTATTCAGTGAGATAAGATCAGGAGTCCATAATCATGGTACTGACTAGTCGCAAAGCCGAGATATGAACCTTGACACTTTGGCTGCACTCTCTCTAAACTGGCTCTTTGATCACCTCTCGTGACTAACAAATTATGCTCTTCATTGGGGGCGGCTACCCAGTTTTTACAAACCTCATTTGGAGGGCCGAGATGTAGAGCAGCGCCATACTGATACTATGTACGTATTTATCACTAGTGTCGTCTGGTGCATCCCAGTAGACAAGACTACCACCAAAGTTTATATCCTCAAGATTTCCAACCTCAGCTAGAGGAAAGGCGATCTTTGCCTGTGATCTGGCATATAAACGAAGATCTCTGTAACAGGTTCTTGACAGACTGAGCTATCTTCTGTACCACTGAGACACTGAACTCATCAGCATGGAATATATTCTTCAAAGAAAGATGAAAATGCAACATATGCTGAGCTGCGGTAAACACAGAACCTGTATATTGTACAGTGATCACAGAATGCGTTACAGGATTAACTGTTCAATGTACACGTCAGCAACAGCAGGCAAAGAGCACGCTCGCGCCTCACCAGCACTTTATATAATACCATAACTTGTTCATCATGATTGATACAACATGTGCACGGACTTCTTTGTCTCAGTCAGCGACATCGGGGGATGCTCCCAGGGTTTTAAGTGCGCCCATCTCTCAGCACACGGTGATCACTGTTCCATCCAGCCCATGCAGAAGGCAGCTTTCCACTCAATTCTCTTACTTTCAGAGGCGAAGTCAGGATTGTCTAACTGGGGGACCCTGACTCTAATGTGGTTGGCCCACCACAGTGCCATTAACATCTGTAAATGCCTACACAGTGCCGCCGAGAGCGGCTTTACAGATTCAGGGTGGCCCGCTCAAGCCCGGCCCTGTCTACGCCTCTGCCTCTATTTCTGGTCACTGGTTTGGGCCTGGGAAATTGAGGGTGGGCCTTGTCCCCCGCCCCCAGCTGCATCCTGTCTACACCACTGATTTTTAACAAAAAACAATAAATCAGAAAAATATATCAGGATTTTAACAGTATATATTTATAGTATCACAATTTCAAATAGAAAAATATTGTACAGGATAGTTTTTACACAAAGTATGTACACAAAGGGCCAAACTTTGCACCCCCACAGAATCCTTAACACACTACGACCACACATACTCACGTAACCAACATCATCCATACTGGAGACAGAAAGTGAATACGTTAACCCACCCTTAGGTCCAACACACTGTTTAAATGGAGTTGATTGAAAAGACCATGGGCCTCATTCCGAGTATGGCGGTAAGGGATAGCGGCCACCGGTAACGAGACCGGTGGCGGTAATCCCTTACCGCCATACTCCGAGTTCCCTTTGCGCCCTCGCCCTTAACGCCTGCTTTGAGCAGGTGTTAAAGTCGAGGGCGCAAAGGGGCCTCCAAGCCAATAACGGTGACCGTAATGAACGGTCACCGTTATTTGCATCTTCCCCATTCCCATTGAGCCCTATGGGGGCTCATTTGGGAATGGGGAAGAGTCTTGGTGAATGGGGAATTACTGCCCCGCCGACCTTGGAATGGGGCGGTAATTCCGCCATCCACCAAGGCACTGCCGGTCTGGGTATGGCGTCAACCAAGGCGTTAATAGCACCATTGGTTAGCGCCGTACTCGGAATGAGGCCCCATGTATTCTTAAATGAAACGATCTGTAGCATATAGGGTACAGAGCTGCGCTTTACTAGTTTTCCAAGAATGTCAATTTAAGTGTCGGCAATTCACCACAATAATGAGCGCCTAGACATTTTCAGGACTGCAAACCTCCTGTGCTCTTAACGCCCTTCTACCATTTATTTTATTTGATTGCTTATAGCTCAAAGCTAGTTCAAGAGCAGCGGAGCGCTTTAAAATAGGAGGAGCCCGAATGGGGCTTGGAATTTTACACAGTAACGTAGTAACTTGGTGAAGGGAGACAGGGATTTGTATTAGTGAAGTGGGTGTTGTTGAAAGAGCCACGTTATTATGGTTTTGTAGAACCGGAGGATGGTGGTCCCAGCTCCAGATGGTCCGGTTGTGGCCAGATAAGGGCTGCGTGCAAGTTCTCTTTGCAGGCTAGCTCTGATAGTTTTGCTTTGCGAGGTGCGAGAGCCTCCAGAGGTGTGGAGTTTAGCCACAAAGTATGTTGGTGGTCCGTGTGTTACTCTCATCTTGCCACGACCCTCCTCCCTAACCCAGGTGTCCATAACCCCGGTTAGTTCTACTTAAAAGAATGAGAGGGTGGGGAGGCATCTCCATCGTGCACCTTCCTCTCACACAGTCAGCCACCTCTGTCGTGGTACGGGACAATTCAGAGACAGAGGAAGTACACATTGGGTATGAGTGCCATTCCACACCCCTTCCAGCCGCACAAGGCACTAGCTGGCAAACCTGAGACTTTGACCGAGCTAGAACCTTCTTGTCCACCACTACTGCCCAGAGTGTAGCCTGGCTGGGGATCATGGGAGCCGATGTCTAAACTATCTGGAGGGCCACACAGTGAGTAACTATGCTTAACAGTCGCTGTCCCACATCTCATTTGGTTAACCCATCACTGAAGGTAGAACGAAATAGCTGCTAGAACATTTTTTTTTCTATTATACAATTCTGGGCGCCCGCAAGACGATCTGGCTGGTGCTTTAAAAGGCACAGGTTAGGTAAATAAACACATAATTAAGCAATATGACCCGAGCGGCGGGGGCATTACCGACTCAGGTAATGCTCCGGGGCCCATAGCCATAGGCCCGAGTGAAGCGAGGGACTTAACGAAGGTCCCGGGGCATTACCTGAGTCGTTAATGCCCCCACCGGTTGGGTCATATTGCTTTTAGAACCCCGGCCCACAAGATCTGCGTAAACGGGACACTAAAATCATTTTTTTTCTGTCCCGAAACGCTGCAGCATTTCGGGACAGAAAAAGAAAAAAAAACGACCAAGAAAATGGCCGGCGGGAAAGGGGAAAGGGAGTCCGTTTTCCCTTTCCATGGCGGCCATCGGGAGCAGATGCGCTGCAAACAGAAGTGTTGCCAGCGCGACCGCTCACGAAAAAAAAGGAGAAGAAGGTAAGTGGGGTTGGTAGGGCGGAAGGGAGGGAGGGGAAAAAAAAGAAAAAACTACCTGCATCCCCAAGTCTCCACACGCCTGGAGGCTGTCATCGTCCCCCTCCGGGGACAAAGGAGCAAGAAGGTAAGTGGGGTGGGGAGGGAATTTAAGGGGCGGGAAAACTAAAAAAAAAAACATACCCAAGTCCCCGGCGGGGGGCCAAGGCAGCCTCTCAGGCGTGGGGAGGCTCAGAACGGGGATGGCCACGCTTCGAGCCTCCTCATTGGTTGACGGGCTGCCACGTCCCCTGCCCTGGAGAAGGAGGCTGGAATCCCGGCCGAGAATCGAGGGATTCTCGGCCGGATAACGACCCAGCGAGAGCCAATCAGAATGCGTGTTGCATTCTGCTTGACTCTCGCCGGGTACTATTTCTAAATAACATTCTACGCCGGCCATTATTTGAGACCTTAGCCATTCACACTCAAAGACAAAATTCCTACAGAATGATCTACCATGCTCACTAAGGATGGAGATAATACCCTTTTCTGCCACAGTGGAATTGCCAGAGATGGCGCCCAACGGCTTTTATAAGCAGCATGTTCGCCATCTAGTTTATGTGCATCTTGCAGACTAACAACAAAGACATTTTTACATATTTCAAACTGTGACCCCTGCTATGGTGAGCCACACCCCATCTATGTGACCACACTGGAGCTCTATGTGCAGGACCTGCGCAGGAGCGAGACCCCACGGGGATGAACAGCAAGCTTCCTCTCTAACATGTGCTTCAGTTTCCAAGTCATAGGGTAGAAGATCAAACCCTAGTTCGTGACAAAGAAAAGACTATCACTACAATTATATTTTTTTTATTGTATATTTGGTTTATATCAAACCTTTATACATTAAAAAGTACAAAACAATTCTTCCATTTAATTACAAACAATTTAGATCATACATTGAAACAAACAAAGCAAGTATTAGAATTATTAATCGTTAGACAATACGATTCAGATCCGAAAGATGTCTGTCAACAAATAATTCACTAAAACACATTTTAATACCAAATCATTTAAAATCTTCCTTAAGACAATCGATTAATTTATCACTAGTTTATCACAACTATGCCATGTTGCCAAAACTCTTGATTATCACATTTACACAACATCAGTAATTCACAACTCGCCTCACATAGGAAATAAATAAATGGTGACCTAGTTCACCAATGAATCTCAAACATCTGAACATCAATCAACATTTTCACCAAGTAACTGCAGTGCTCCCCTAATAAAGTGCACTAGAGCTATAGTAATTTGTTTTTTAGTCCCTCCAAGCAACATAGCCCACAAGGATTCTGCTCGATCCACTCTTATGTGCGTTACTAAGTCCCTGAGCCACCTATCTCTAAGTAGGCTCACCTATTCACATTGCATAATTAGGTGTCGCCAGGACTCAGCGTCGCACCCACATAATCGACACCCCCGCTCCTCTGTAGCAATCCATCTCATTGGGCCCACCACGTTTAGAATCTGTAAGGATATTAAACCGAAATCGCATATATGCTTCCCTTATCCTGCGATCCGAAAACATCAGATATCCCAGAGGTTTATTGTATTCCAATGTAACCTACTGTAAGGATTGAGAAGGAGGGCGCAGACACAGTGGTGTCATTCTAATGACTAAAAGCCTTGCTATTAAACAGGAAATGAAAATCCTACCTTTCCTTAAATCTAAAAGGGGTTTCCCTTCCTAAAATCAAACTAAGGAAATTGTCAGAACGTTCGTCAAAACAATAGTCTACCGTCCTGTGTCCAAAAAGCCTATTTCCGACCCTTACAATTCAACTAATATACAAAGGGGAAACTGGGACACCCAACTGCAGAGGAATGACTCCCTTCCTCTGAGCACTGTGCAGTGTTCGCGCCACTGCTCCAGATGCAGCAAATGGGGAAAAGTAAAGTTTGAAGTTTCAAAACAAAGGTTCTTCAACGAGTAGCAGAAGAAAGGGCATCTTCCCTTTTGTCACAATGTTTCCAAAAAAACAAGATGTAGTTCTCATTCTCTTGGTTTTTCCAACTCCCAGTCTACACCAAGGGACTGCCTCCCTTCCCCTGGTAGGCAAAAAAGTTCTAAAAGCTAAGAGATTGTCTTGTCGCTCTTGATACTTCAAAACTCACAGTCAACACCATGGTACTACCTCCCTTCCCATAGTTACCAGATGCTCAAATGTTCTAACGACCAAGAGTTTGTTCCTCTTCTCCTGGCCTTTCCATGTTCAAAACCTTCAAAAGGAAATTCAAAGTCTTAACCGCCATGCCCGCGAACACTCATGGATCTGCGACGATGAATACCCCTTTCTCAATAAAACTCACCCACGGATTCCAGCAGTCTACATTCTGCCCAAAATACACAAGAGTTTAACAAATCCACCAGCAAGACCTATTGTGTGTGCATGTGATTCTATCTTTGAACCACTGTCTGTCACAGACAGTGGTTCAAAGACTTTTCTGAAACTCTTTGTGAACCACATGGCCTCCTACATAAAAGACAGCACAGACACCATCTTGATGCTCTACAACATCACCATGAAACAAGAATACATTCCAGTAACCATGGATGTAGAGGCCCTCTACACTTCGATACCCCAACAAGAAGGCCTCGAAGCACTCAGATTGTTTCTAGACCTTCGAGAGGATACCTTATCAACTCCAACCAATTTTATACTCAAATGTGTCAGACTGGCTATGACAGAAAACTTTTTCTTATTCCGTGACCAGCTGTACAAACAAGTGAAAGGTGTCAGCATGGGGGCGACCTTCGCACCAGATATAGCCAATCTCTATATGGCAATATACGAAACAGAACACATCACAGCAGCATTAAATCCTTACAAAGACAACATTGTGATGTGGAAAAGATACATCGACAATGTTTTCTTGATATGGCAAGGCAATCAAGAGGATCTGACTTTATTCCATCTATGGTTGAACCAGCGCAATCAACACATTCGGTTCACCATGCAATGGGACTTTCATTGCATAGACTTTCTCGACCTGCACATCTTTAGGTCAAGGGATCGTCTTAAAACTGAATTGTACCGAAAACCTACAGACCAGAACACACTCCTCCATTTCGGTAGCTACCATCCTGAAAGTATGAAATATAATCTTCCATATAGCCAATTCCTCAGGATCAGGAGGAATTGCACTGACCAGGTCACCTATGAAAAACACGCATCTGATCTACAGAACCGTCTACTAGACAGAGCATATCTGAGAAAAGCAATCAAACACGCCAAGAAACGAGCAGCAAACACTGAACGGATATGTCTCACGAAAAACACAAAAAAAGATCTCGACAGATTGGTTTGCGTTACAACCTACAGTCCTCTAAGTAATCTGGTGAAGAAAACGATTAAAAAACATTGGCACTTGATAAAGAATACAGGGTCTCTCAGCAAAGTTCCCCCATTTGCTTTCAAGAAAAATCAAAACATCAAGGAATCACTAGTGCACACCTACATTGAACCTGTGCAACTGCAAAATACTTTATGGAATCTACCTCCAGTGCAAGGCCATTACCGCTGTGGACAATGTACAGTTTGTCAATTCACTGAAACCACAAAAGTCTTCAAACACAGAAACTTCAATTGGACTTTGAAAGACCACACTAATTGCAAGACAAAACTGGTGGCCTACATCATAGAGTGGCCCTGTGGGCTCTTATATGTTGGAAAAACTATGAGAGCAGTCAAAACCAGAATCTGCGAACACCGATCATGCATAAAGAACAAAGTACCAGAGAAACCACTTGTGGAAAACTATCTCCAGAAAAATCATACCAACATGGACATCAAATGGTTTATTGTGCAGAAAGTGACAGTCACTAGAAGAGGTGGAGATGTAGACAGAATTTTGACCCAACTCGAACAAAAATGGGTCCATCGACTAAATACTGTAACAGAAGGGCTTAATATCACCCTAGAATGGAAACATTTCATGTGATTTGATGAACGTGACCTTCACAGACAAATTTAATGTCAAGTACAGATCAACCACAACACAGTCTCCTTTGGGGTTGCAATAGTGCACACGCCATTACAATACGGCACTCATGCATGTCCTTATGTCTCTTTTCAAACATGTGTCACATTCATTGTATGACCCCCACTTTTAACAGCTATACAGAACTGTAAGCATCTGTTATCATATTTGGACTATTTTGTGCAACCTGCATGCTTGTAGGTTTACCCGTCTGCAATTATGATATACTAATGATTATGAGCCATGTTTTTTATGAATGAGTCTAATTGACAATGAAAGTAAACAAGATTTATTCGACTATCATTCGAATGTAACCACAAATTTCATTGTACTGCAAGTATCATCGGTACGCATCGCTGTCTTGTTACATGGACGTCTGTAGCAGCATAGGGCTGATCTGTAGAGAAAATCACACTAGTAATCAAGCGGATTCACACCAGACAGAATTACATCGTGTCCCCCTGTGCCTTTGGGGTGGCATCCAATCACCAGCACGGCCCCTCTGTATCGACACGGCCGTTGCCGGATTCCAAAATGGCGGGCGGCATCTCCATTACCATGACGACCGCACCTCGCGATCGAAAAAATATATACACTCTAGGGACAACCGACCACTCTTATGTGCAGATCGGGATCTCTCCCACTTAATTGCTGCACATTTTTGTTGTTAATCTTTCCACTTGAGCCTCCTTTGTGGACTTAGATCAAAAATGGCCGACAGTATAAACATTGCTGTTTCTAGGCAACGGCTAGTCTACCCAGCCGCCGCCAGGTCTGATCCTTCCGACACTGTAGAACAGTGATCTATGCGCATCACTCATCGCCGCAGGTAAGCGGATACTTCCAACACGCATTTTAGTGTGTCTGCAGACCCGCCTTTTCAACTCTTTATGCACAATCATGCCACACGTGTAAAACCAAGCTTATTTCACTGCGCTACCACTTACAATCTTTAAAAATGCAAAGACAGTTTAATCCCTTTTTTTGTGTCACCTTGAGTGAACCATGCCGCAATCAGTATGATCATAGTAATGCATGATCACGAGCACGTTCTTTGACTACGCTTGTTTTAACTTACGACTCTGCTCAGAACTGACTGACACTCCATTAGAACAATTCCTTAAGTGCACGTAGTGTATGTTTCCATACTCGGTAGGGACACACACTAGATTGGCAATATCACCTCGCTCCCCATTTTGTCTCATACTGGCACTCTGATAAATTAAAGCTGTCTCCAGCATCAGCGGCCATCTGATGAGCTCCGTTGTCCATTTTCTCTCCACAGTGGCCATTTGTTTCTACTGCTACTACCTGGACCTATACGCATTATTGCGTCACCTGCATTGAGAACCTTTGCTCACACAGGCCGTTTTTGACTGGTAAGAGTCATTCTATTTACCAAATAGCACTATAATCTGAGGGAATGTACCTTGTGGCCATTACCTTTAGGATTGAACCTGTTTGCTGAACTACCGTTCACCTGCTTCCATCAGTGTACGCCGACACGTAGATGATGTAGGCCACTGTGCCCTTTTGATTACGGTAAGCACCGCAATCTCCACCGCTCTAATCTAAGAACTGTGGTTTCTATGCATATTTTGCATTCCAACTTTTAGACCTTTGAACTTAAACTCACCACTGATACATTATTCTGTCTATTCATTCCTACAGATTACATAGGATCCTTCACACACAAGAAATAATCCGTCCTGATGAAGGCCGACTAAATCCCTGCTCCACAAGTTTAGCTCATATAGCCAAAACACTGTTGTGTTGACCTGTTTTTTATGTTGTTGTTCAACGCTGATTGTTTCACATTTGTTTTACTGTTCACTAGACAATTACAAAACATGGATGTCTCATGTCCCCCATACTAGGAAGGAGATGTACAGAATGTAATTGTCCAAACTCGAACCTCAAATATTGCGTATTTGAATTTTCTCCACTCATGTACTATATCATGCAAATATTTTATATGTTGAATATCCTATGGCTTAATATCTTTATGTATTACTACACTTAATACACACAAATTAAAATAAGAACTGCAGTATTTGCTTCAAGAATTGTATCAATACATTTTTTGACATTCAGAATTGAGAAGTTCTAATCATCACTAGTTGGAACTTGATGACCTTGCTCAATTGTGTTGTTTTACATTCCACGTTCTATACAGGACCAGGGGAAATAACTCCATTCCTCTGGTTTTTATATGATCAAGAGCATGACTCCCTCCTCTTGATGTTACCATGCATATGACAGTTCTAACAAAAATGGGTGTGAGTCCCAGATTAACAATCTTTCTGCCTGGTCTACTCTGATGCCAGGACTTTGGTTGCTCCTTTTCATGCACTTGGGTGTGGGTCCCAGACTCGCAATCTTCCTGCATGGTATACTCTCCTGCCTGGACTTTACCAAGATTAACAATCTCATACAATTTCAATATCTTGACTTTGCGGCTTTCAGTGCTTTGCATTTCGTAACAGTTTGCTTTCTCATGTAAGTACTGCCACAAAGAAGAGGTCTCCTTTTCTGGGTGAGGAATTGGGTTTCCAACCTAGCTTCTCAACCCCTGCAGTTATCCATGTAGTGTCATGGTGCCCCAACTCCCTTCTATGGGCTCACCGGGCTCACTGACTTCTTGTGGCAGCTTTCGGGTCTCACACGAGCTCTGTTAGGCACTGCAGCTTCGCTTTGTAGTCGGGTAGCGCTTCTCCGGCTTCCCAGTCCGCCCGGTCTACGGGAAGGCTCTGTCCTCCTTTCTGCTTCAACTGCCGCACAGCGGAACCCTTTCAGAAGTGCCTCTCATCGGGACACCGTCTCCCTGCGCCTTCCTGCTCTGCGATTGTGTCTGCAGCTCTCTGGTTCCTCAACCTGCATTGAAAGGATGAAGACTCAATGTTTCTCTAAGCTGACTGGTTTTGAATGTCTCGGCCCCAATATAATTGGTACAACTAGAGTGCATAGCTTGGTTCTTCCAGATATTCTGCATTGCTCGGGCCCTCTTCCCAGTACTTTGAGTCAGAGTCAAAGGGGAGTATTTATGAACTTTCCTATTTGTCATACAAGGATGGTCTTTTTCAACATGACAATAGGATATGGAGGATTGGGAAGTTGGGTGCTGGGTGTCAACCTGGATGGATAAGGGGAATACCATGTTTTCTCTGGAATTTCCTCCCTAAGTCCACAGGGGAACTCTCTCCCCATGTGATCCTCCTTCATATTGCCACAGATAGTGGGTCTTCTGGACTGTGGCTGCACCACCCTGGCGCCGAGGTTCCAGGGACGGCATCCTGAGATTCATCACACTACCTATATTCTGATAGGCCTTGTAACCTAGCAAGCAGTCACAGTGGTAACACCAAATCCATATTTTGATTTTCCACTTTAGCAAATTAGGGTTTGCTACCAATTTATACACAGAAGACCCTACATTCCCCAAATCAGAAAGGCATTCTAAATAAACCTCATTCCGAGAAAGAGATGTACCTGCATGATAGATTCTGCCAAGATCTTCAAATAAAGAGTCCTTAAACTGGGCTCAGCATTTTATTAAGTAACATCAGTTTCTTGTAGATGATAATTGAGTCCCATCATCGTAGCCCAAGCTCTACCCTCAAGAAATCTATTGGGAAGGATCTGGAAAGTCTAAGAGTATGCTTCCATAGAACGCCCTCCATCTGTATGACTCAAATGTATGACTTTTGTAATACATGTAACTGTCAGAAATGTGTCCAGATACCTATGGGTTCGGTGCACTATATAAATAAACAAAATACAAATACAAATCTATTCCAATATTTTCTTGAAAAATTGAGTACTTCCAAACCATATAACATTGTTGGCACTATTTTGACCCAATAATACTCTAGTAGTTGGCGTAAGGTATAGGTGCAATACTTGATGTAAATTTTACCCATTTGCACATCCAGTTGAATTAGCTTGCTAGGCTGCCTCTCAATTTTTCTGTCACTCTTCATAGCATACAATAGGAAACCCAAATAGACCATATGTTTGAGAGTTATTAAATGTACCACTCCCCACCTCAGGTACCATTTGTGCTTGATTTTCTTTCTCCCCCCACTGCAGACCAAAACAGATGACTTTAATGCATTTCTTTTTAAGCCATTATCGGGTACATAGCGCAGAGAGGGACTTTGATAATCAGATCTGTGTCCTCTCAAATAACATGACATCATCTGCAAAAGCTAGCGCACTTAAGGCTGCCAACTCTTGGCGGTGTGAGTTCACTGTGTTCAACGATTCAATTAGGTCTGACATGTATACATTAAAAAGGCACAGTGCAAGCACAACCCTGCTTTAATCCTAGTGTTATGGACACCTCCCAAGTAACACTGCCCTACATATTAAACTGAACTTGAATCGATGTATCACAATATAAGGTGGTCAGGAAATTAAGAAACTTGCTGGGTATACCCCTACCTATATAGCTTATTCCAAAATATGGAGCAGTCGACACAGTCTAGCGCCGCCGTGAGGTCAACAAACACCAACTACAAAGTTTGACTGGTGTCACGTTAAACACTTTGTTGCAACAAGGTGACAATCAGTCCATTTAAAGAAAATCCCAGCCCTGTCCTGAAGCCAGACAGAAATTGTGTAATAACACTGGCCTCAGCAATCTATTTTTCAAGGTCTAACATGAGCAGCTTTACAAATATATTGCTACTAAAGTCAAGGAGCGCTATAGGTCGATAGCTCTGAGGATCCGTTTTTGGGCCTTTTTTGGAGATGGGAACGATGTACCATGTCCCAGGGTGGCAGAGACCTAATTTCAGCAGAAATCTTACATAGGAGATTTGCCCATTAGCCTCCAGTACAAAAATACTGAGACCATCCGGACCTACTGCTCGTGTTGCCTTTGCTTTAATAATCAGATGTTCGACGGCTTGCCGATCAATGTGCCTTCTCCAACAGGGCAACTGGTCTCTATTAAATTCCAGTGCGACAAGATTCATGAATACATTTCCCCTTATAATACACACATCACACATTGTGGGGTGCATTAAAGGCCCTAAAAAGAAATCACTTTCATTTGAAATACCGCAGGGAAACTCTACACCAAAAATGCCTGTGCTTTGCTTTTCCTGTCAAATGAGTGGCAAGCAGTTAACCCTGCAATCCATAAACGGCCCTGCATTGCTTTTGTTTCACTTGAATGACATGAAGTCATGCACTGCATCAAAAAGGGCCTTATTGTACTTTTCATTCACGTGAGGGGCAAGAATTGCAATCCTACAACAAGACACAGCTATTGCTTTCCATTTCACTTGAACATCTGCCCTTTAAAACATTGCAAATTAAGAAAAGGCTTGGCTTTTTCTTTTATTCAGTGTCAAATCAAAGAACCATGTGGAAGGGGGCCTGCCCCTCATTGTCAAAGGACCAAAAGCAAATGCCAACTCACTCAAAAAGGACAAATAAACGGCTTGCACACGTGTAAAAAAAATAAAGAAATTACTTTAAAAAGCCACTGTGAAAGGATAGCTTTGCTCGCACAGAAATGTCAGTGACAAATGCTGTGGGGAGGGGGTGGACTAAGCAATGTACATTATGTTCCCACCCACAAGACTTCAATCACCTTGGAAGGGGCTCACAATACTGAAAAAACAGTTTTTGGGCTCAGGCAGGAAACCTCTTAATTGAAAGCCCCGCTCTCCACTGAATGTCACACCTACTAGTGAATCAGCCTACAATGACATGTGATGTACAGAGGGCGTTATAATTCCCTGCTCTGCCAGACTTGAAAGCAGGGGATCAGGGACTTCAAGGAAAGCAAGTGTGGCTACAAACTTGACTGGGAGGTGCGAGTTCCTCTTGTACCCACTACCAAGGACAAACTGGCAACTTCAAAAGGTGGTAATCAAAATCTCTGGTCACTGGCTGTGGGGGATAAAGCACTCCTCCTACAGATGGGAACAGATGTTCTAAATTGACATTAAAGGACTCAGTCAATTTTTAGGCATTCTTGTAACAATTAGAATGAGAAATAATTTAATTTTATGCTATGTTTTAATTAAATTTCCAGGCAGTTTTTAAGAGCTATAGTGCATTTTCCTAGTACTTTGGGCACTGAAATGGCCAGTTAAAACTAGTTTCTGGCTGCTTGGAGGTTGTGACAATTATTAGATTTGACGGAGAGGTGGAAGGTCAAATTAGGAATAAGCTTGTTCATTTAGACAATCATAACTGTTATACATTTGATGAATATGGCAAAAATGTGCCAAAGGGCCATGCTACCTCAAACGGAGTTGGTGATCAGCTTACCTAATAATCTATGACCCCCTCAAACCGCATATCTAATGCATATGTCAGGGGCTAGTAGAAATATGAAGCTATGAGACATAACTGAGTTTTCGTTAAAAAGTGCCCAAGAGGACAAAGAAGGGTAATAAAATGCCAATAGACAGATAATGCTCTCTTCCCTTGGACCAATCATGTCGTGGGGCAGAGAGAGGAATAGTAAACTGCCCCATCGAGGGCTAGGGGTAATTACAGAGTACTTCCCCTAGATTGTAAAGTGAATGATGCCATTTGGGGTATATATGGGGGAGTGTACTAAGTCAGACACCCACAAGGATCCGGGGAGACAGGAGAAGGAGGATGGCGAGAAGGCAGATGAACCATACCAAGGAGAATGCAGTGACCAGACCCCTTGCCTAGCTGTCCAGGAGGTCCTGAGATCCAGCAGACGTTTCAGAATCCCAAACCAAGGATTACTTCATAAGTAGCAAATAGCCCCAGCCTTAAATTGCATAAGCCGTCCTTTTGTAGCATTGCACGCATTGAAAACCCATTGAAAACACATAGAAAACCTCATTGAAAACCCAATTGAAAACCTCACATTGCTAGTGTAAATCAGTCACCTTCCCAATGAAGAATCTGTGTTTAGCCTATTATGCTAGTATATTCCCTTTGGTAAACCTCTCAGTGTCTGTGTAAATCCTTAGCATATTCTTAGGTAAATCAATTAATTCCCTATTAAAATTCACAGTACAAGTTGGTTAAAATTCGAAATTAACCCCCTTGTCCCTGGTGTCTTTCTTTAATAAGTATAGTCATTAAAGTATTGCCGCAAAAGAATTAGTCTCCTTGCAACTGAAAACCAAATTTGCCTGTGTATTGTGTGCATTAACCAAAAATTACTATTTTCATCTGTCCTATTAAAACCCCAAACTGTATGTGCCTCTGTGTCACGCCCTCACACACACCCCATCTCCCACTTCCCCCCTCACACCTGTCTCTCCCATCAGGCGCTTCTCGCCGTCGTGATCCCCATTCACATCAGCAGGAGAAGCAGGGCAGGTGGGATACCATGTTGGGCGGACCTGCCTCTTTTCGGCCTTTTCCGCCTTGTCGGTAGCCATGGCGCCTCCTGCACAGCCGGCGATGCCAGTATACCAGGAAGTACCGGCAGCCCCAATCACTGGCCGCGTTGTTTCCAAAAAGCCTAGAACCGACTTCCTACTCCTTATACTTTTACCGCAAATGTGATTCACGCACGGGCGAAATTTAACGCGATTTGCGATTTTGGCTCAATTTCTCCACTTGTCAAAATAGCAGCTCCATTCTTTCTTTTGTTAAAATTCATTTGCAATCTTCTAATCATTCATAGAGTATTGTTAAAGTGAGCCTGAACTAATATAAAGTAGCCATCACCTACCCTGAACCTCTAGAGGGAATTAAAAGCAATTTTAGCACCTTTTCACTTCCTTGCAAACCACATTAAAGTAATTCGCCTGTGTTTAAAACTCATCCCTGTTTTCTCTAAGCTTGCTGGGGGAACTGGAACTGTGTATTGCATTATAAAGTGTGATTTGTTGGGATTCTTGAAGACTGTGTGCTCTCCTTCCATTTCTTGTATTGCATAGGGGGGGAGTGAATTGTCAAAAGAAAAAGTGATCATATTACCTTTTGCTAAAAACATAACAAGTTATTTCTGTACTGCATTTTATTCCACCTTGCGTTTCCTTGAACCATATAAAGCATTCTTTCCCACCTTATTCTTCTGTTCCTATTCATAAGTTACCTCTTGCTGACTACTGCTCATATTCACAAGTTTAATATCCATTATCAATTTATTTATAGAAGTGTGATATATATATATATTGTGTAAATTTTCAAATAAACTTTTTAATTTGCAAAACAAACCTACTTCTTGGCTCAGTGGGGTCAGGGGTATACTAAGAGGGGGGTGTTATACAAGGGTTTTCATCCAGAGTGCTGAACTGGATATAAAAATACATCAATAAGGGTTTTCCTCAGCATCCCAGACTAGGCATTGACTTAGCTGTAGTGATGATTGAATATCGCTTACAAAAGTAGGGGCTCGTCAGGGATATTCTGGGTTAGATTTACCACTTGTGCAGATTAATACAGTGTGCCAACTGACCAGATACACATATCCGGTTAGATCACCACGCTGTTTTACACTGTGAAAGCATCACTCAAAGGAACCCTCTAAGGAAACGGTCTGTTTTGCAAAATAAAATACAAACTTCTGTAAGTCAGGAAGGAACTCAAATTCCAGAATGACGACCTTGGTAGATATGAAAATAGCCAGAGAGCACTTCTTACATAAGCTGTTTGTGAGAGGTGAGTGGACTCATCAGGACCAAACGGTCTGGTTGCAGGCAATCGCGCAACAGGTCACTGAAACAGGGTCAGATATATGGAGAGATCAGGGTCCATTACATGTGGCACTGAGTGAATTATATATGGCTTCTAAGGCCAAAGATGAACACAATAAGATTGCCAGGATAGCTGCATATTTGTATCTATATATGGGAGCCATGCAGGACAAATGTGCTGAAGGCCAAGACCTGAAAAAGCCCAATCTGGCCTGGTCTCTTCTGAGCAGAGGCTGCAGAGGAACCAGGAGTCAGAAAATGATAGTAGGCAGTATATCATTAAAATAAAAGAGGACATGGATATACTGCAACAGGAAAAGACAGACCAGGATACCAGAATTCTGGCTTTGCAGAAGGAGCACCAAGACAGTTTGGACTCCTTACTGCAGAGCCAGAAAAAGCTGGAGCAACAGTTCAATTTCAAGAGGGCATGCACAGAGGCGGAAGCCACCCTGCAAATCCAACTAGACAGAGAGAAAGAGGAAAGCAATAAATTGATTTTGAAAGACCTGGATACCCAGGCAGACTTTGATGAAGAACGCCTGAAAGCTGGTGCCTTTCAAAGGCAGAGGGACGACCTGGCGTCACAAATGCAGGCTCTTGGTCAGGAAAGGGATACCTTAGGCCAGGAAGTCTGCCATTTAAAAAGAAAAATTGAAGAAAATCACGTGGCCCTCCAGGGGCTGGGTGACCTCCAAAAAGAGAATCAGGGCTTGCTAGATCACACCAGGAAGGTGGAGGAGGCTCTGGCAAGAAAGGAGCAGGCCAGTAGGGATGGGACTGAGGAGGTAACCCTCCTGCAGCAGAGACTGGCCCAGTACTCCAGGACCAATCAGGAGGCACAGAGAGAAAATGAGGCTCTCTTTCAGCACAATGATAGGCTCCAGCAACAGGTAGCCATGCAGGAGAGACTGATAGAGTCTAGCAAGGCCTTAACTGAGGAACTGAAAGCGCAGGCTCTTGCATTGCAACAGGAAGAAGGGGCGGATAGAGATGAGGTTCGCTGGGAAAGAGAAACTCCTGAGCATAACCTCAGGAGCCCTAGTACCAGAGGCCTTCATCCCTTCCAGTCCCTGGACTCTGCCACCCCCATGTCCCCTCGCGCACATGAGCCCAGGGCCACGGGGATGGCAGATTACTATCCAGCTAGAAGTATGGGGCTCATAGGCCAGTACCTCCCAGGAATGGATGGGCGGGCATCCGGGTATGGGCACCCAAGCACAGTGCAATTTAGTGGGGAACCCCAGGAGAGTAGGCCCACTAAGGGCATCCTGAAAACCTCTGCCCAGTTAGGTCAGTGGGGGGGATACCCAGCAAATCCTGGTAGCAAGGAGGGATCTGAAGACTCCTCTGAGTGTCACAGGACACAGGAGACCAGGTCCCCACATTCTGCCAGCCATTCCCAGGCTCGCAGAATCCGGGAAAACCTGGAACATCAGACGGGCACCTCTGGGAGCAGCGCTTCTGAGTCAGAGGATGAATGGACCAGGGTTACCCGTCCCAAAAAGGCCAATAAGGCAAAAAGGGCCTTGCTTAAGGACCCATTGAAACAAATAAAGGCAATAAGGAGTGTCATCACGCCTTATCATAAGAACGCCAAGTATTCTGTTTGGGAACACTTGGAACTCTATGAGCAAATGATGGAGACTTTCCATTTGAAGGACAGCCAAAGCTGTATTCAATATGTAAAGTGGACCTTTTCACCAGAATACTCCAGTTTCTTTGCGGGAGGGCTGGAAGATCAAAACCATTCAAGGTGGTCCACATACAGGGCGGACATCTTGAAACATTTTTCTGTGCACAGAAATCCTCAAGAGGCTCGCAAGGCAGCCAACAATTTGCAATGTGGGGAGGATCAGGCCCCACAAGAGTTTGTGCAAGAATTAAAGTGTGCTTTTGCGTAGACCACCAGAAGGGTGCGCACGGATAGCAGAGAATTTATCAATACGTTTTTCCATGCCTTACCCAAATACATAATGACCCAGCTCGTGAGAGATTTTCATGAGAAAAGATCTTTAGACTGGGTCATTGAACAGGCTACCCGGATCTATGAGGTACAGATGCCCATCGAAAATAAAAATAACGTGCCGAAAAACCCCAAAACCAACAGCACCCCTGCTGCTGCCAAGGTGGCAGAGGTAAAGGTTGCCCCCGTTTTAGATTTTGAGATGGGGGGGGACTAAAAACCTGCCTGCACCAAATAATTCACAGCCCAGAAGGCCCTCGGGCCAGTCACAGACAGGGAGTCGAGGAGGTAGTCCCACAAATGTGGTCCCCCGCTTCCCTAACTATGTATGTTCCCCGCTACAAGGGAAACCGACCAATCCTGGGTTATGTGTGGACTCCTCCAGCCCAAGGGGGGGGTCCAGCCAAGCACCTGATCCGGGGATCTTGCCTCCTAACTTCCCACAGGAGGGCAGAAATTCCCCAAACAGTGGGCAGAATTTTTATCCCAGGTATCCACCCAATTTCCAGCCCCAAAATCATCCATTCTTCTTTCCCCAATTCCCTGAGCCCAGACAACCTAATCCGGGAGAGGGGAGGCCAAGGGTGGAGGGGTACCCGAATCTTCCCAACCCAGGGTATTACCAGAGAAGGGATAGCTACCCTTCCCGGGATCAGCCCAGGGGAGAAAATAGAGCCCCATATCAGCCTGAGCGGGTTTCACAACTTGAGCGCCAGGTCCAAAATATGGCACGAGATCTGGTTCACATACTGAGGGCTCAACAGAACCCTCAGATGAGCATGCCACCGCAGAATGCCCCAAACTCTGGACCTGGTGCTCCAGAACAATGACGGGGGCAGCACGCCGATAACCCACCGGTTCCCAGGGAGGAGGCACAAGAGGAAGGGGGGTGTAAAGCCTTGGAGGAAGCTTCCTTCCCAACTTGTAAACAGCCCCTGGAAAACCAGGAACCGGAAACAAAATCTCCTGCCCCTGAAAGCCTGCCTCCCAAGGAGCAGAGGGGGGGTAGGAAAAACAAAGGACCCAAACAGGCCCAGTTTGTGGAGGAGGTACAGATCTTCCAATTTGAGGGAGAGGGTTCCTCAGAGGATCCTGGGGGAAAGGATCTTCTCCTTTAGAGATGGGGGAACTCCTCCCAAGGAAAAATGTGCCCCAAGGGATGCCAATTCAGACTGGGGAGATATGGAGACGGAGCTACCGCCGGCCATCATCTCATCCCCGAACCGACAATACCAAAATCCCATGGGTCAAACCCATCCTGATGACTGCCTCCAAAAAGGGGGGGGGGGCCCAGAACCCGAAACCATTTCCAGTTGCCAACTTTTTCTTTCAGATTCCCCAGGCTCTCCACAGAATTCTGCCCAAATCTCTTCTCTCGCCATGTCCAAAACCAGAAAGTTAGCCAACCAGTTGTCCAAAAATGTGCATTATCTGTGCCCCCTTGAGGAGAAGGAGGGAAGATATTATGCCCCGGTACAAGTACAGGGGCAGGGTACAATTTCGGCACTGGTGGACACTGGATCCCAAGCCACCCTTCTGTCCAAAAGGGCCTTTGATGAACTAAATGCAGGAAGGGGGGAGAATTACCGTATTCCTCTCACCTCTCTTCCTGGACAACTGCAGAACTTTGATGGGAAGGAAATTCCGGTCGAGGGGACTGCAGATTTGGACATCAAAATTGGGTGACACAAGGTGAAACCTCCGGTCATTGTAGTGACTCCAGAGGGCACCCCTTGTTTACTAGGGAACGACATCCTGAGAAGGTTGTCACCCCTAATAGATTGTGTAAACAAGGTCCTCTGGACCCAGACTAGCTGACCAATAAAATTAAAACAGAGTGTCAACCATGTTAGTTTAAACGGCACCTGCCACATGGTTGAACAAAAATCTGACCAAGTAGAATTTCACTTCCAGAACAACCAGATTCCAGACGTGACAGTAATAGCAGTAGGACAACAGACTGGTGATGGGGGGTCCTCTCTATTTCTGAAAATCAACCTTCCTTCCAGTTTAAGGTTTTATTCCACACTGGAAGGAAACACCCTGAAATTCTTCACTAATCCACAATCAGAAACTCCCACTCCTATAGTCCAGAAAGATGTGAAATTAGCTCAGAGCCTGGCTGATATTCAGCAAATTGGAGATCAGTTGTTCATCCCTGTCCAGTTAAATGAGGGGAAGGACTCTGTTCTCGCCCGAGTGTGTGTGAACAACGGTAAGAGCTTCATCAGCGAAACCATGTTCCGCCAACTCCCAAAAGATCCAGCCATTCCCACATTCAAACTGCTAGACAAATGGGAAATGGACCTGGAAGCACCTAATTCCAAACATCTCATGCCAAGCAGGTGTATGCTCAAAATCTCCATTGGAAACAAGAGCATAGTCCATAATTGTTGGGTCATGCGAGACGGCACTGCCGCCTTTTACTTAGGCAGTGAAATTCTCAATCGCTTTGCCATTAGTTTGGACCTAATAAACTTCAAAGCTTGGTCCCGATTAGCGGATAATCCCATGGGCTTTGATGATCCAGAAAAAGCATTTAGGTCAGCTCAATTGCTACCTTATGCAGTTGAAATTCAGATCAAAGAGGAAGTCACCATCCCAGAAAGGACCCGACAAATCTCCCTGGAAGTGAAAGTTAAAAGAGGACAAAAATTGAAAAACCCTGATGCTTATATACATCTAAATGCTTCTGTCCAACAGCAAGGGTTGGGGGTAAACCCAACTCCATTAGTCAACATAGAACATGACACCATTCCAATAGAGGTGGATAACAGCGACTTAAAGAGTATTACTCTAGCCGCAGGCACCATTATTGGAATGGCGGTTGATGACCGACATTTCTCCATTGATTTAGGAAATGAACTGTTAGGACCAATCCCCAAGGACTGTTTTGACAGTGACAGTGAGGACAATACAACACCAGACAGGATTTTCACCCGGCATGGGGGGAACTTCCTGGTGAACGCTTCTTGCCCTTATGGTAAGGAAGATGTGACTTGTGACTTCAGGAGGGATGAGGTGATTTTCCAGGTCCATGAGGGCTGCCATTCCCACCTGAAGACTCCAGTCCAAATCAGCACTCTGACCAGGGACTTCTCCACCCAGTTGGAGGAGGCCGATGAGATAGCCAAACCAGAAGTCTTTCCAGGCTTCAGGCAGATGGTGGAAGAGAGAGTCAACCTGGCTGATGCCTGCGTGACTCTGGAACAGAAGCAAAAGTTGAAACAAGTTTTCTTGGATTTCCAAGATCTCTTTGCGGTAGACTCATATGACTGTGGTCGCACCGACATCCACACAACAACCATTCCCACGGACCCTGGTATGACTCCAGTGTTGGTGAAGCAATATCGTTTGCTTCTCGCATCCATGGAGTCCCTTACTGAAATAATTAAGAACCTTGAGTCCCGGGGAATAATCCGTCCAGTACACAGCACCTTCAATAATCCGGTGCTGGGAATATTGAAGCCAAACGGCCAGTGGAGACTCTGCGCCGACCTTAGGGAGCTCAACAAACGGGTCCATACTTCCCGATGGCCTCTGCACTACATTGACCAAGGGCTGGCCCAGATACAAGGGTCACAGGTTTTCACAGCAATAGACCTGACCAATGGATACTGGACCGTGCCTGTCAGTAGGGAGGACCAATACAAACTGGCTTTTACCTTTGGGGGCCAGCAGTACACATGGACCCAGACTCCCTTCGGATACCTCAACTCCGGCAATTAATTCAACATTTTCCTACATAAGGCCATGCCCGACCTGGGTGCGAGGGGTAACCTGGCTTATGTAGATGATGCCCTCATAAAAAGTTAATCTGTGGAAGGACACATAGCAGAGATCCGTTATGTTCTGACACAGTTGAGGGCCGCCGGAGCAAAACTTTCCTTTCAGAAAGCACAGTGGTGTAGAACCCGTGTTAATTTCTTGGGGCATGAGATTACTCCTAAGGGTCTCTGTCCCCAGGAAAAGAAAGTGGAAGCACTCCAGAAACTGAAGGATCCCACAACTCTGCGGGAACTAAGGAGCCTCCTTGGACTGACTAATTACAGCAGAAAGTTCATTGAGTGCTACGCAGAGATCACTAGACCCCTGATTCATCTCCTGAAGGGGGGGGGTCAAGTGGGAATGAGGTCCAGAAAAATCCGAGGCAGTAAGACAACTCAAAAGAAGCCTCTCGCAAGCGCCTTGCCTAGCTTACCCTGTCAGAAACAAGGAGTTCTTCCTGGAGACAGGGTTCTCTAATACGTGCTTGACGGCAGTATTATACCAAAAGCATGACAAGGTCAATAAAGTAATCTCCTATGCGAGCAAAACTTTATCCTCTGTGGAGGAAAAATTCAACGATTGTGAGAAGGCACTCCTGGCAACGGTGTGGGCATTGAATAATTACCGCCCGTTTATCCAGGGGGAACACATCATAGTGGAGACTCCACACCAGCCTCTGCAATATCTCCAAAGTGACAGAATCTGGGCCGGAAATGTGAGTAATTCCCGGATTACTTCCTGGATTCTGTCAATGCAAGGCTTTCCTGTGGAGGTCAGATATGGCCAAAACAAGAAGAGTCCCCTCGCGCAAGGTCTGGCAGACTTGCATGATTGTGCCAGAGAAAACTGTCTCGAGGACGAAAGTCTAAAAATCAAGGACAACATGGAGGCATACCTTAATTCCCCACACAAAGTCTTTGAAGAAGACAAGTGTGAGGGAATGCCCACTGTCTATGTGGATGGATGCTCGTACCATGTTGACAACAACGGGGAGAAAGAACTGGTGGCCGGCGTAGGGAATGCATGGGTGAATGAGTCACCAGAACCCTCCGCTGGATACAAAATTGGTCCCCAAAGTAGTCAGGTGGCAGAATTGATGGCTGTGCATCAGGCCATCCTCACTGCTGTCCAACATCAACTCTACGAACTGGTCATAATCACAGATTCGGATTATGTACGGAACGGGTTCGTGGAGCACCTGGTTAATTGGAAAACCAGAGGCATGTTATGTGCTAATAACAAACCCTTGAAACATGGGAAGTTAATCCAAAACATTGATGATCTGGTCACATCGAATGGGATGACCACCTACTGGAAAAAGATCAAGGGTCATTCCAAAGTAGAGGGACCAGACAAAACTGGAAATGACTTAGCTGATCAGCTGGCCAAAACCGGGGCCATCCAAGGGGATCTAATAGAAATAGAGTCCCTATTGGGGGAAATCCAGGTCACTGCTATCACTAGGTCCCAGACAAATGCTCACAATGATCTTTCAACTGCACAATGGAGTAAGGAGACCCCTGATGCTGATTTAATTACAGCTCAAGTTTTACCAACACCTTGAGGACCCTGAGAACTTTCCCCTGACGGATACCGATTACATTGGGAAAGAGGACCTAAGAGTGTTGATGAAATGTCCAAAAATGTTCCGAATCCAAGACGGTTTGCTGGTAAGGAAATCCAAAGCTGGCCACGATCAGTGGGTGGTTCCTACCTCATTCCGAAGCCTGATGTTAAGTCACGCCCATGATGCGGCCACCACCGGTCATAGGGGGTTTCATACAACACTTGAGATCTTAAGAGAGGTTGCATACTGGGCACACATGGGGCAGGACCTCGACCAATACTTGAAGGGGTGTCTTGTGTGTGCACAATTTCAGCCATCATCCCTCACACACCGTGCGCCTCTCCAAAAGAGGGGGATGACACTGCCATGGTCAGATTTGCAAATCGACTTTGTAGGCCCTGTAATCCGCTCGTCTAGAGGAAACAAGTACATGTTGACCGTTACATGCTTGTTTACCAAGTGGGTGGAATGTCTCCCAGCCCCAAATTGCAAGGCAGAAACAGCAGCTGCCCTTATGATTAACCACATCTTTTCCCGTTTTGGTCTACCTCAAAGGATTGAGTCAGACAGAGGTAGCCACTTCACCAGTGAAGTAATGACAAAGATGTGGGAGATACTGGGGGTTAAAAGGAAGCTACACATTGCTTACAGGCCAGCTTCTTCTGGAGCAGTGGAGAGATATAACCGAACCATTGTGAGCATCTTAAAAAAGTTTGTGGCAGATTCTGGGCCAAGTTGGGATATCCGATTGCCTCTGGCCCTAATGGCCATCAGATCTACCCCTTCATCTGCAACTAAAATGTCACCATTTGAGTTGATGACTGGACGCAAGATGGTGTTTCCCCAGTATTTGCTCTACAGAACCCAAGAGCAAACGTTGATAAATGCCTCCACAACTCATGAGTATGTAGAGAATTTAAGGAAACACCTTCAGCATGCTTTTGCCTATGCTCAGCAGAATCTAGAAAGATCAGCCGAGAGCATGAAGACCCACTATGATTTAAAAAGTACCCGAAAGGAATATAAGGTGGGTGATCGCGTCTATCTATACAATTTCCAAAGGAACCAGACCAAACAGCTAAAATTCTGGCCTACATGGAAGGGACCGTTTGAAATTATAGACAAGATCTCCCCTGTTGCCTATAAGATCTGCATCCCCAAAGGCAGTTTGGCAGAGGGGGAAGATAAGTGGGTCCATATAAATCAGCTAAAGTGTTGCCATCCCGGCACACTCTGCAACAACTGGAGGAGTCCTCTGCAATACCAGAGGGGACCGCTCCAGAGTAATTCAATTCCAACCCTAAAATATCCCACATATAGTCTCTAAATTTAATTGTATCTTGTTTTTTGTTAAAATAAGAACGCCAATGTTTTGACTATAAAATGTATATGCCACCCCACTATATCAATGGTGGGGAAGAAATGTCTACGAATAGGTATTGCCGCTTTCCTTTGTCGTCCGAGGAGAAAGACAACCTGGAGACTGGCCAAGGAGGACGATCCGGGGACCTGGAGCAGAGACCCGGGCGGCCCGGGGTACCGCCCAATATTCCCATCAGGACCGGCGAGGAGAACCGATCGATCCAACTGGATGGAGGAAAAGATGCTGAACTGTGCCATCCACAGAATTGGAAGAAGATAATGGGGACATACCAGCGCAAGGGCTCAAAACCTCCTTTGCACCCGACTTCCCCTCGACTTGAATCAAAGCGCAGTCGGGCGGGGGATTTGTCAAGGGTTTTGACCCATGTTGAATCAATAGACTGGGTAGATGTGGGGATGAGCTGTCGCCGCCCATTATTCTATCCCAGAACAAACTAAGTCAATAGACTGGGTGGATGTGGGGATGAGCTATCGCCGCCCACATTCACGCCAGAATAGGAGAACTGCGCAGTAGGCACGAGACCACTCCAAAGATACAACCTTCTTGCGGGGGGTTCCACATCACCACTCTACTGTAAGGATGCCATCAAAACAATGTTAAGCAAGGGTCCTATACTATCAAGCAAAAGACCACTCTATTGAAATGCAGTAATTCAAGACAACTCAAAAATGGTTGCAGTACCGACAAATTCCCCATGGTGGCGCTAGCGGTCTAAACTCTGACAGGGAAACTGTATTTAGGAGTTGCAAGAGGGGCAGGGACTTCAAAGCTTGTTGGTTAATTGAAAATCTAGCCACCTGCTGTTCCCAGAGGCCAAGAGGCTGGGAAACCTTAACACCTCAGAGATTCCAACACTAGGAGGCAGGATATCACATGACCCTGCTGATTGATTGAGGTGAGACTTCCAGGTAGCCTGCTGGAGCCCACACAAAAGGCTCTTTCTGTTGAATGGGGTATGTTAATTTTGAGTGTTTCCTGTTAACAGCCCTCTGCCAGCAAGGACCCACCCAGACTCCTGGAGGCGGACCCAAACACTTGGGGGAGTTGAATTGCAACAAATATATATTTTATAGAAACAGTGATAATTTATTGTAACCAAATGACAGGAATGTACAACTTTGAGAGTCTTAGTTTGAGAAATGCCCCCACGATTTAGTCCAAACTCCAATTTGTACCATGTTCTGGGGCAAAACCCCGCTAATTATGATTATTGTAGACAATGTGTTTAAGCTAGAGACATGGAAAGTTACTGGGATATATGTGGAAGGGAAATGTACCTTTGTATCATTTTTGATGAAAAACCCACTAAAATCAAAAATAAGTTGCCATTTTTGAATGCAAGCTCCTAGAAACGCCAGAGTCGGGACAGGGACTATCTTTAGTAATATATGATGTGTGTATGTAATGTCAACCACTTGTGTACCTGGGAAATATGTATTTGGATCAAGAATAGATTTGTGTGCACATTGACCAGGGGAGTGTCATTTCTGCAGGTCATAAAAATGACATCACTCTGACACACTATCCCTTCCCAAATCAGGGACCAAAGAATCTATTGACCTACCAAATCAAGAGAGGGGCAGGCTTAGGGATGCTAGCCTCTCCACCCACTTTTTAAAACACATAAAAAGAGACTGCTGGGACAGGTAGGGACATTCAATTCCATTTGCTGCAGAGCATGCTGACCGACGACTTCACATCCAGAGATCCAGACTTCAAATCCATCAATCTCCAGAACCTGTAGCAGAAATTAACTCCAGAATGTGTAGCAGAGAGGCCTGAATCCACCAGCTGAATCCTCTTCAGCAGGCCCCAAAACCAACCAAACTATTCAACAGCCGGGCGAGCTGTTTGAATTTTTGCCAAGAATTTTTGCAAGAACCTGTAGCAGTATCCAGAAAGCAGTGCTGTATCCGGAACCCGATAGAACCACCAACCAGACCGTTGTGAGCAGATCCGGTGCTTGCCAGTACCCAGAAAGCAGTGTTACATCCAGAATCCAGAGAGGCTAGACCAGCAGAGCAGAGCTGACCCAGACCGCTGTGAGCAGAACCAGAGATCCGGATCGCTGTGAGCAGAACCGGTGCCTGATTGACCCGCCGAGCAGACAGAACCGCAGCCGGACGTGTTGACCAGATCCGTGACGAGGCCTAGTTCAAATTTATATTGCGAGTACCTAGCAGAACTGTGCAGAACCAATCTCTTAGTTAAAATAATCTAATCCAAACTATTTTAACCTAAGTAGAACAGCCTCCTAGAAATCGTGTCATCTGTCATTTTTAAAGCTGCACAACTGTCACCTGTCAATTCTGCAGCTGCAAGCTGTCACCTGTCATTTTGAGTTTACTTTAAATCCGAAAAACTACCTTTATTAAATCGTCTGTATCTCTGGAACCGTTTGTCCTAGGAGCGCGATTTAACTTTCCTCTGAAAGCGTAGAATCTAAGCTTACCAACAAGCCTAGAACCGACTTCCTACTCCTTATACTTTTACCGCAAACGCGATTCACGCACGGGCGAAATTTACAGCGATTTGTGATTTTGGCTCAATTTCTCCACTTGTCAAAATAGCAGCTCCATTCTTTCTTTTGTTAAAATTCGTTTGCAATCTTCTAATCATTCATAGAGTATTGTTAAAGTGAGCCTGAACTAATATAAAGTAGACATCACCTACCCTGAACCTCTAGAGGGAATTAAAAGCAATTTTAGCACCTTTTCACTTCCTTGCAAACCACATTAAAATAATTCGCCTGTGTTTAAAACTCATCCCTGTTTTCTCTAAGCTTGCTGGGGGAACTGGAACTGTGTATTGCATTATAAAGTGTGATTTGTTGGGATTCTTGAAGACTGTGTGCTCTCCTTCCATGTCTTGTATTGCATAGGGGGGGTGAATTGTCAAAAGAAAAAGTGATCATATTACCTTTTGCTAAAATCATAACAAGTTATTTCTGTACTGCATTTTATTCCACCTTGCGTTTCCTTGAACCATATAAAGCATTCTTTCCCACCTTATTCTTCTGTTCCTATTTATAAGTTACCTCTTGCTGACTACTGCTCATATTCACAAGTGTAATATCCATTATCAATTTATTTATAGAAGTGTGATATATGTATATATATATTGTTTAAATTTTCAAATAAACCTTTTAATTTGCAAAACAAACCTACTTCTTGGCTCAGTGGGGTCAGGGGGATTCTAAGAGGGGGGTGTTATACAAGGGTTGTCATCCAGAGTACTGAACTGGATATAAAAATACATCAATAAGGGTTTTCCTCAGCATCCCAGACTAGGCATTGACTTAGCTGTAGTGTTGATTGAATATCGCTTACACTGCCATTAACTCAATAGATGGTGTACCCTTCCTTGACTGACCTTTGCATAGTTCAAGAGATTCCCTTAGAATCACAGTTAAAGTCCCCTGCCACCAATACTTCACATGGGTAGGGGAAAATTCCTCCAACAGATCATTTAGCACATTAGTCAACTGAACCCAAGTCGTTTTCTTTATGTCCCAATACACATTTAGGAAGAGTATATAGGTAACCCCCCAATAAGCTCTCACCCATCACAGATTCACACTCCGCATTAATTTCAACAATATTTATCTAATATACGTTATCTAGGCCAATTCAAAGGCCCACCCCCCCCCAAGGGCCGCCCCTTCGCGCCTTTTCCAGCTTTGTTTAGAATGGTGGTGTATCCATCAAAAACAATTTCGTCAGTTAACCGTACTCCCTGCAAAAGGAACATCTGATAATTAATATTGTACCCACTACGATTCTCATGCACAAAACTATTGTATCCTCAGGTGTTCCAGGATCATATTGACATACTGGTCATGTTAAAGATGTGTATTCATCAGTCGTAATTGATACTTGCTCCAAAGTACACCAGGGAACCATTGCCAATCGTTAGTATTGGGATTAGGCAAACCACTTATCTCGTCACACTGATTCATGGTGACTAGATAGTTGTGTTCCCTGGATTAATAATACATTTAAGTGTCTGATTTTGCTTATCATCAGTGGCAAAAGACACTCCCAGATTGAACACCATATTTCAAAATGCTGCAAGTCTTGAGCACCCATGGGAACACGTCGATCCCCATTGAAAGGCAAGGCTCAATTTAGCCGAGAACGAGATGGTAGATGAGCCTAGAAATGATGTGAAGGAATACAAGGTCCAATCTAGTCTCGTCACAAACTCGACCCAATCTATGTCCTGTGGTTCAATAGGTCTCAGTGCAAAATCACAGAACGGTTGTAAACCGGAGAGGTAGTATCTTTGACAATGTTTCAACAGCCAATTGCCAAATACTCGATAATTCCCCACCATTCCTATCTACAGATGTACAACTACAATGAGTACAAAGGGACTTAGTGACATGGAAAACAGGGTTCCAGACAGGCCTTTCAGAATGCAGACACTTTTCGATTACTGTGCCAGAGGTACCATGTGTATTGAGTCTCAACCGTAGATCATCATTATTTTCACAGTTCTGCACAGGCCTTTCAGAGGGAGGACATTGGGTAATTAATGAACTAGCAGCACCTTGTTTGTAGGCTCTCACTTGAGGGGTCTCTCCCTCATTATCGAAGGTCTGTCCCTTATGATCCTGTACAATTGAGGCCCGCCTCTATGCATCAGATAACCTATCCGTACTGTCACGAATCCCAGTATGTCGTCACTGCTTTTCTTATGGGGAGCTCTTTCCCATGAGGCCAGTGAGGTGAGGCAGCTATGGGAACAGTGACGACCATATTGGGAGAACACGGTATCCCTATAACACCCCGACCCCGCCTTCACTCCCTCTCTCCCTCTTCCCCCCTACCCTCCTATCCCATGTACGTCTGTAGTAAGTCATAAGTAGAAAGTACTGAGATGAGAATCTCTAGTGAGTCACAACATCATAGCCTGATCAGTACTGTGACGAGAAGAAGATTGCCTGTGTTCAAGGGAGCCCTTATCAACGCCAGATCTCTCCCAGCACACGCATTAGACATTGCTGACCTCATCACCATCTCTGACCTTGACTTCATCGCTATATCCGAAACTTGGCTACATGCCGCATCTGGCCCTTCACTATCCTTGGCTTTACCGCCTGACTACGGCATCACGCTATGTGACCGTACCACTGCCCAATCCAGAGGCGGTGGCGTGGCCTTCATCCATAAAAACTCTCTTGACCTAAGAGTGGTATCTGACTCCAAACTTGAATCAGCTGAATCGTTGTCAGTCAAACTATCACTAACGCCTAACCAAACGGCCACCCTCCACCTTAACTATAGGCCCTCAGGTCCGGCACCGACCTTTGTCGGTGAAATATCCACTCTCCTCCTTGACCAAACTAAAAATAACTCACAAACAATCACCCCAGGCGACCTTAATTTAGGCCTTGGTGACCCAAAAGATCCCGTGGCACTAGATCTGGAGAATGTCCTAACTGATCTCGGCCTCACCTTGTACATTCAAGAACCCACCCATATCAAAGGCAGGACCCTTGACTGGTTAGCCGGCTCTAACTGCAATATCAAGGTTCTCGACAATACCCCTTGCTTATGGTCTGACCATCACATTATAACTTTCAATAACGAATCAACTTCCGCGAGCCCCGACACCGATAGCCCAAGCACTCCCTACTAGAAGTAAAAAGGGCATAACTAAGGAGAAACTCCTCCCACTGTTGCGCCCCTCCCACAATGCGGCCACCTACACCTGCTCTGATCCCACCTCCCTAGCAGACACCTATAACCAAACTATGCTCACAGCTATAGACTCTATAGCACCCATCAAACTTAGGAAGGCCAAACCGCGAGCACATCTTAATTCATGGTTCACCCCACAGTTAAGAATGCTCCACAAAGTTAAAGTTGTGCTGAAAATCGCTGGAAAAGCCACCCTTCTGATGAGCATAAAGATGGTTTCCTTCTTGCCTCACTCACCTACAAAGATGCTATCATCACTGCAAAAAAAGAGTCTCTTAATAATCGTATTCTGCAAGCTGATTTGAATACAAAGGAACTCTTCAGAATCCCAAAAGAGCTAGAAACTCCAGTCTCCCCCCCCAGACACTTGCACGAAGGACAGTAAATGGTGTGCTAACATTCAAGCAGCCTTAATGAATAAAATCTCCACGCTACAATCTAAAATTAAAGACAAACAGGACAGTCTGAAGCTCGACAACCGCTCACTCTCCCCTGCTAGGGCCCTCCCTCTAGAAACTGCTAATACCAAACCATTTGCCTTCTCACCACTCACCGTTACTGAGGTAGAAAATATCATCCTGAGAATTAAACTTTCCAACTGCCAAGGTGACCCTTGCCCAGCTCCCATCATTAAGGTTCTGCACATGATTTGGCCCCATTCATTACGGCCTTCATCAACTCCTCCTTCAAAACAGGTATTGTCCCGGACAACCTTAAGGACGCTTGGGTGATCCCACTGCTCAAAAAACCTTCCCTAGACCCAAGCAAACCTACTAACATCCGACCTATCACCACGGTACCATTCTTGCTAAAGATTTTAGACCGTGCAGCGTACCTTCAGATCCAAGATTACTTGGAATCCAACAATCTGCTAGGTCTACGACAATCTGGTTTTCGTCCCAGACATGGGACGGAAACTGCTTTAATAGACCTCAAAACCCAAATTGAGGTATTGGAAGATAAGGGCAAACTAGCAATGCTACTACTCCTCGACCTCTCTACCGCATTTGATATGGTCAACCACCAGATCCTATGCAAGCACCTCCACTCTGCTGCCAACTTCTCGTCCTCTGCCGCGGCCTGGATCAAATCCTTTTTGAGCAATAGATCCATGAGTGTCTTTGCCCCGTCTGCAGCCGCGGACCCTTCCCCAATTCACTGCGGCATACCTCAGGGATCTTGTGCGTCACTTACACTTCATAACATTTTCACGAAACCACTCTTTGATGTACTTGACTATCTGGGTGTCTCCTACACTAACTATGCGGAGGACACCCAGATCCTCATTCCCATCACAGGTGATTATCTAGCGGATACCAAGGCCCTTAACGACGTCTACCTGGTCATCCAAGCCTGGATGGCCCAACACCAGTTATGCCTAAATGGCGACAAGACGGAACTCCTTATCCTGGGCACCTCACAACGCCTGAGCAAACTAGAGCCGTCCTATCAGTCATTCACCATAGACGGTAATACCATACGAGTCTCGAAAGATACCAAAACGTTAGGTTTTTACCTTGACGCCACCTTATCCTTATCTCGACAAATAAATGCAGTCAGATCTGCCTCTGCATACACGTGCAAACTTATTGCAGCTTGCAGACCGTTTCTTACCACCCCTAACAGTGTCACACTAGCTAGAACTCTCATTATGGCCAAAATTGATTATTGTAGTGCACTCTACTTAGACACCAGCCAAGAGAACCTGAACAAACTCCAAACTACCCAGAACAATGCCATTCGAGCTGCCCTAAACATCCCCCGCAACCACCACATTTCAGAATCCAGAAGTAACCTAAAGTGGCTACCTGTCAAGCAGAGAATCTCACTCAAAACACTTGCCCTCACGCACAAATGCTTGGCTAACAAGGCCGCTATCTACCTCTGTAGTCGGCTGTCTCGCCACTCGACCTCACGTCCTCTAAGAACTGCCCAGACCCACTGCCTATCGATCCCTAGGTTCAAACTTCAAAAAGTGGGGGGCACTAGCTTCCCTGTCCTAGCCTCTAAGCTATGGAACTCCCTCCCCGTTACTATCAGAGCCGAAGACTCTTTCAACACATTCAAGTCCAAAACCAAATCTTGGCTTTTCGACCAGCACTAAAACATGCTCTTGTCTTACATACTCTGGTCCGCTGACCTCCGTTATTACTTTCTGTACACCCTATGGGTATATCCACTGTTAAGCCTTAGCGGCACTGCAATCACTGTAATGTATGTAGATAGAAACTCTGTCATTATTTGGGTAATGTAATTTTTATGTCTGTACATATGCATTAATGTAATGTAAGTCTTATGTCTGTATATATGCATTATTGTAACTTTGTACAAATTGCGCCCTGATGCCTCCGGCCTGATGGTTTGCGCGTTATAAATAAAACAAATACAAGGTGCGGAGCAGTACAGAGTACCTCCCAGAACCACTTTGCCCATTTTAGTGGTTCTCGACAGCCGATTGTAAAGAATTAAGTTAAAAGCGAGGATGGTAAAAGTGAGGAAGGACTTGACAAAGTGTTAAGCCAGCCCTGGAAGAACCGTAATGCAGCGGACATTCAGGGAAGGAGAGAGGCAGACCAGGGAGCCGAGAAAGAAGGCGGTCGCTGTCAAGCTGGTCCGGTGTGCAGACCTGCATGGCAAGCAGCAAGGTAGATACTCCTGGCATCTTGAAGGTCGGCACCCATGGAGGAACGGTCCCACACTGACAAGAAAGAAGCAGGCACGGCGGGGCGGCCGGCATCTTGGGACGAGAGAAGAAAACATGGGAAGCCCCAACACAGACAGTAGGCACACGGAATGACCTGAGATCATCACGGACCACGAAATAAGGTATGCTGATGAATGGGGAGAACTTGATCGAGCAAGTAAGCAAAAGAAGCCACATTAATTATTTTTCTTTTCTTACTTTTTATTTAGTTCACATTTGTAAGGTGGCCTATACAGCAGACAGTGTTTGCAAGCATGACAAGGGGGAGGAGGGGACAAGGAGGATAAACAACAATAAATGGTCCTACTAGGCCTCGTGAAATTCGGATTGTGAAAGTGCAGCAACAGGAAGTGAAGGGGGGAGGGGCAGGTGAAGGGGAAGGTAAGGGGAGGGGAGGGGGAAGGGGGATGTAGGAGGGAGGGGGCTGAGTGAGTGTTGGGGGCAAGTCCAGGCAGGCAAGTGCAAGGGGAGAAGAAGTAAAGGTGGGCTAGTGCGAGGAGGGGGGTGTGCCAGGCACAGTAGTCTAGTCTGGGGAGGGTTCCCTGAGGCAATGCTGGAAGAGGGTGCTGAGGCTGGGTGGGGCAGGGGGTAAGTACCAGGGGTCCCAAAGGCAAGTGTGCAGGGGGACGGGATATGGGTGGGTAAGTGCGAGGAGGGTGGGGTGAACCTGACTCAGTAGTCTAGTCAGGGAGAGGTGCCCGAAGGCAAGTGCTGGGAATGGGTGCTGCAGCAGTCTAGTCAGTTAAGGGTCTGGCCCCTGTATGACTCAGCAGGGACCAGGCAGACAATCACAGCAGCAAGGGGGAATTAGGGGGCTGGAAGGGGGAGAGGGAAGGAGGAGGGAAAAAGTAAGGTCTTGAGAAGCTTCCAGATCTTAAGGAGATCCGGCTCAAGTCAGAGGGGTGGGGAGGCCATTTCACAGGGAGGCTCCTGCTGAAGAAAGAGATCTACCCCCCACTCTCTGCCTGGAGAAACGTCTGACCTGCAGAGAGTAGAGCTAGAGGACCGAATGACTGTAGCAGGGAGGTATTTTGTGAGAGAAAGTTGGATGTAGTGTGGTCCCAGGACCAGAAAGCCTTGTGGATGATTGTGAGGGTCTTGTATTTGATCCTTGCAGCCACCCTAAGCCAGTGGAGAGATTTTAGGGCAGAGAAAAGACATACCTGGTCTTGAGGCAAAGGATAAGTCGTGCAGTCCTTTGCTGGATTAGTTGAAGAGGGTGGAGGGAGGAAAGAGGCAGATTGAGGAAGAGGCTGTTGCAGTAGTCCAGCCTGAGAACCAGAGCTCTAGAGACATTTGTCCTCATTACGAGGTGGGTGCAAAGGGATACCGGGCACCGGTAAGGGCAACGGTGCCGGTAATCCCTTTGCGCCCCATTCCGAGTTCCCTAGCGGGTCCCTTCATTAACGCCTGGTCCACATACAGGATGCCATAGAGAGATTTCCCACAACCATAATTTCTGTTTTCTCCAAATTAAGACTGAGCCAATTGCCATCCATCCAATTACCAATGGTGGAGAGGCAATTGCTCAAGTGAGATGCCATCAAATCACAGTCACAATCAATGCAGAGGATCAGCTGTGTGTCACCAGTATATGAATAAAAGTTGCATCCGTGGGCATGAATACGTTTTTCTAGTGGAAGGACACACTACGAACAATAAGGGAGAGATGGGTGAACCCTGCAGAACTCCACAGACAAGGGGGGTAGGAGCAATGAAGAATGGAGGAAGAGAAAGGATTTGAGTTGTGCCATCCAAAAATGACCCAATCCAATCAAGAGAAGCCCCACCAATCCCAATCTCTTCAAGGCGTTGACACAGTATGGTATGATCAACCGTTTTTAAGGCTGCAGAGAGGTCCAACATAAGCAACCCCATGCCACCCTGATCAAGGATCAGAGACGGGTCATTCATGACAGAGATAAGCACTGACTGTTCCGAAAACCTGGCCGAAACAGACTGAAAAGCCAAGAATTACTGCTGAGACTATTGGTCACTCTCTAAAATGCCATTTCCCTCACCCTAACCTGCCTAACACAAAGAGGAGACTTGTGACTTACACTTCAACGTTTTCAAAAAGAAATAAAAGCAGAGGCTGCCTCACCCTCCAATTAAACGCTATCTCTTCGTATCACACGTTTCACCAAAATACCTCTCCAGTCTTACAGAACATTAGTCATACTAGTCAGTGTAGCCCACTAATGGTACTGCCAGATGGCTAAGGTGACAAGTGGGCTCCATGTCAGTGTGAGAACACACTTCCAGTTCAGGCTTTTCATTTACCTCACCAGTGCCCTCTGGGAGGGGTTATCCTGGTTAACCTCCACTGAACAAACTGGAGGTGAAAAGGAAAGCTCAAGACTGGAAAAGGTGTTGCACTGGTGGCATGGGGGTCCTTTGCTCTTCATAGACACTCATCCCCCACATATGCAGAAGTGTTGCTGCACAGGGGAGGTCGGAATCCTATATCCCAGGAGGCACTAGTAAGATATGCTTCTATTATCACGCTGGCATGGACACGTTTTACATTCACAACATCCCACTCTGTATTAAGAACGAGATGAGTTATTAAAAGTATAATCCACTGAAACAACACGTAATCCCTTCTGTGTCTGTGCACAGTCAACATGTGTTTGCCCGGATCTATAATCTTGACATCTTTAGTATGATGCTAATTAAACGCAGGATTTGCTGCTATTCGAGTAATCGGGTCTGCATCATTGTTTAGAACGCAAGACTTTAAACTCTGCATTAAAGATTCTCGCCACAGATGGATCTTATGTCTTACTTGATTGATTCCATGACAACAGAATGCAGCAGGGAATAACACACTTCATGTCATTATAGTTTATTTGGTAAATAGTTGATACTGAAAGCACCTCTTCAGAAAATGCTGCAGATACATTAATTTATGGTACATAAGAACTTGGAATGATGTGGGAATACAAAAGCCAAGATGGTGTGGAATGGATGGATAGAAAAAGTACATATTTACAAAGATAACGAGTGTCAGTAAACATTTACAGCGACACTGTTCATTAGAACATGCTTGCAGGGATGATAAACAGCAGTATACATCTACAGAAGCAATCTATACCAGTACATGCATGCCGTAACAGATACATACTAACAGATTAGAGACACCAGACATACTGACAGATATGAGATAGAGCAATACACATTGCCCTTGCGCCTGCTGAGAGGGCATCTCAATGAGTCTGGGAGAGTCCGAGACATGTGGGTGAGTTTGCATGAAGGCTCCGGATAGTCTTCCACTTGCAGATATCGGTGGGACACTCATAGGACTAAAGGAATTGGGTGTCGTTGACTCAGAGGTGGGGGTCAAACCGAGAAGATGTTGCGCAGTGAAATGGGGAGCACCAGAACCAAACCGTGATGGCAATTTAGGTTTTACATTGGTTTTATCATATATCGGATAAGAAAAGCATTGTAAAAACGGTATAGAGGAATTGTAAGTGTGATGATGGCCGCATAGGCATAATGAGGTAAACCCTTAGCTGTGAGCAGACGAGGTGGGGCCAAGACACTCTTCCAAGAGAACATGTTGGATCTATTTGGGAAAATGAATCTACAAGGAAAAGGTAACAAGTTTTTGCTTTGCTATTGGCCACGCAAGTCAGGTACCATGCAGAGACTGGGGAGGCGATCTGCATTGCCAGTGCACAACTTCCGAGGGAGAAGAGTGCACACCCATCACCCCTCCTACCTCCCTATCACGGTACCTTTCAGTGTGAAGTATCTGGAGTCTGCTGCATTGCCATGCATGGAATGGTGTGTTACTATGCATTTGTAGGGCACCGCATCTCCACCTATAGCAATACCCTTAACTAACCCTGTAACAGACGGGTTAGTGGATTTAGCTGGAAGAGAGAGCTAGAGCGGGGTCTGTAAGGTCCGCCTAAATTCATAGTTTTTCTGTCTCTCATACCTTCTCCCACCTCATGCTAGCCAGCCCCCCTGCCACGTGCCTATGCTTGCTTGCTAGCTAGGTGTTAGTTCTCTCTCTCTGCCTGATCCCTTGACACTACACCCCATGACAGCTTTCCTTCATTTTCCTGATGTTCTTCCCCCCCCCTCCATCTCCTCAGCACTACTGTTATCACCACTACCACCTTATGATGAATTCCCACCACTTCCCATACTAACATTGGAGGGTTGTGGGCCACTAGTGACAGGCCTAGACCGGTCGCTACCCGATATTCCTCCCGCAAGGGTGGAGATTCCCCAGGATAGCTGTGCCTCCAAAGGTGTGATATGTCTTCACCGCATCAAAGGAAGAATGAATTGTGAAGCACAGACTAAAGGGCCCAGAATGTATTGACACTGGATGGTAGAATTGTTTGTTTCCTAAAACATAGCAGAGGAATCACTTCTAATTTTGCATGTCCCAGTCGGAATGGAGGCAGAAGTGCGTATACCTGTGGTCTGCATATACGCAATCCAAGATGTCACCGGCTCTTGCACAGAGCTCTAAAGCATTGCTTTGCCACCAAAATAGATATAACCAGAATAGGTCCATTCTGGGTGCACAGGCAAAGGGTTACACACAGGCTAGCAACCTACCTATGGGATGAGAAGGAGGGGAACATATCCCCTTCCTGGACTATACAATGCATGAAAGAAGCTCAGTTGAGGGGAGACCAGTGGGGGGAACTCATCCTTGGAGCAAATCATCCATAACATAAAGAGACACTGCAGAAGACGGTATCTGGGAGGAGAACGATCCGCACGCCCCAGATCCCTTATCAAAAAGGGAGCCAAGGAAAGACACCCCTCTGAGAAAGTAGAATGGCTATATTATGCAGGACAACAGATGGGGAAAGCTAAGACTGGCCAAACGCCCCAAGCCTTGCTTAGAGGGAACTGGGAGGTGAGATACCATAATCACCTACGACCCAAAGGCAGAGGAAGAGGTTGGCAGGAGGACCCATATAATATGGTCTGTCTGACAAGTATCCTGAGGGGGTGGGAAATAGCGCTCGTCGCCTGTAGGTGGCAGGAAAGGTCCAGACAAGACCCAACATCATCAGAAGGACAAAGGTAAAGGTAAAGGTTCTGCAGTCTTTAATAAGACTGATGCAAGGGAAGGCGCTAAGCCATGGTACAAATGGGGGCCTAGCAAGAAGAAAGAAAACTATAGGGAAGGGGATTACTGGACCTAAGGAAGGTTCATAGAAAAGTGATAGACTTAACATTGGAGCTAATTGAACCACATCCTAGCCAGAAGGCAAGAAGTGCATCTGGAACTGACAATTGCACACACTCAAGAAACTCAAGAACCTGAGAAAGGGCTGAAGGACAATCTGGGTACAGAGAGGCTTGGGAAGCAGCCAGACCGATGAGCTCCCAGAGCCGTGCTTCGGGACCTATTTGAGATATTCTAGTTTATGGATGGACGTTTGAAGAGTAGGATTTGGGTTTGTTTTGGGCTATCTTGGAATCTTCTGTTTATAAGATATGGCGAGCATTTGCTCATGACTGCTCAAAAGTAGGCTGAAGTCTCTGTTTACCACAGTTTAAATATTTTGTTTAGACTTAGGCTTCCCACCCACAGACAAGGACTTCATAAGCTTATGATCCTAATGCGGGAGAGAGAGAGAACCGTACATCCAATTTGTTTAGTTGTCCTTATCCTCACCTTATTATCTAGGATATTGTGTTTATAGAATAAGTAGAAGTTTACTCACCTCATTAAGACTGGAGTTCTGTGTCTCTCTGCTCGGACTAACACACACCACCTTCTTATGGAGTACTCTTTTCAGCTTTTATATTGTATCTCTCTCACCTGATGTTATCTCCTCCAAGTCACTACAAACTCTGAAGCTGCCACCACCTTCTCCTGCAGCACAGCTCCTATTAACTCCTCGTGAATTTCACTTCCCATTCCGGATGTATCTTGTCCTCCCGACAGTCCTTCAGATGTTCCCACCTCAACTACTACTTTGTCACCACATCCTGCTCTCTCTGCTGTTACAACTTCCTCTCTAGTTACCACATCCTCATGTTCGGTCTCACCCTCTGTCGCCACCTCTTCATTTGCCTTGTTGACTCCCACCGCTGACTTCCGTTCATCCTTTAATCACCTCATCCTTATCATTTTAGCATCTTTTCTTGCTGCCCACTGCTACCACCTCTGCAATATCTTATGTCGATCCAGCCACTGCTTCTTTCACTGGTCTCTAGTATACAGCCGTCTCCTCCTCCAACCCACATTGCCTGACTGGAGATAAGGGCTTTTATTATGTTTTCCTCCTTCCCCAGGATGGGTCTTCTGGTTGGGGTCTGGATTTGTGGATGCTAATTCGGTGAAGGCTGTCATTGATGTCCTCCCTGCGTACCGTACATCTGAAGCCGTTTTGAACTCGAGAGGATGGGCCAAGTAGCCTGACCATCATTTGGGGTTTAATCTCTCTCTCCTGTGCTATGCTGGCCTCTGTAGTATTTACTGCATGAAACTTCAAGGTTGGAAACACAACGGGTACATTTTAGGAATACTTTCTTGCACTGAGCATATGGAGAAGTGCAACATTTTAGCTCCAGTGGGAGAATATCTTATCAGGGAACAATGCTGATGAAACTCTTCTGACTGCACTGAATTCCGAAGTTGCAAACTCAACACTGTATCCGCTGTTCACGGCATGTCACGCAAATTCACAATAATCCTATGATGTGCCTGGGAACACTGCAAACATATCTACACCGTTGGGGTAACAGAGTGTCGTCTACATGGCTAAACGAGCTGGTAACAAAAGAGAGATTTCTACAAATGTCACTTCCATGGGTGGGCCTCATTACACGTTTTCCTGCACCGATAAATTATTTGGCGGGTTTACTGCCGGTGGGCTTACCACGCAATAAAAAGCCCATATTCGAAGGAACAGTGGTGGATTCACCTCCAGCTTGTTTCTGGAGGTACATTCTCCCCTTAAACTCCAAAAATCGGTGGATTTACCGCACAGTAATTCCACCCAGAATAAATCCAGCAAAAGTCCCCATAAATATCCTATGGACTCCAAAAAGGGAATAGTTTCTTACCTGTAACTCCATTTCTCCAGCATTGGTATCTTTCATGGATTCACATGCTTAGAATATTCCCCGTCATCAGACTGGGACCCCTCGGTACACATATATAGCATTTTCCAATAGGAAAACCTCCGACACTTTTGTGTCCTATCTACGTCCTTTTAGGACCCGCCTACGCATGCTCCGTAGGACGTCCCCGTATAAGAGGCCCGCCCCCGCGGTTCCCCTTCAGATTTCGGCCCCTCCAACGTAGGAAGGGTTAAATTTATCAATTAAATACATTACATTCCGGGGAGGTTGGCGGGCGCATGTGAATCCATGAAAGATACCAATGCTGGAGAAATGGAGTTACAGGTAAGAAACAATTCCCTTCTCCAGCATTGGATCTTTCATGGATTCACATGCTTAGAATAGATTGTATAGCAGTAACACTTGAGACGGCGGTGAGAATGTAATGTAATATACCCTCAATATACTACACAATGCATATGTACAGTAGGAATAAGTTACCTCATATAACCTTACCCACATAAAATAAACTGTCATTAAAAAGGTAGACAACAGATTCTCCACAGCGTGGAGCTTACCTTACTGAAACTGATGGCGCAGGACAGCTCTTCCCATCTGCACCTCGTCCGTGTGCTGCCTGGCAAGGCAGTAGTGGCGGGTAAACGTGTGGGGCACTGACCATGCCGCAGCTTGGCATATGTCCGTCAGCGGAATTCCTGCCCATAAAGCTGTTGAGGAGGACATCGATCTTGTAGAATGGGCTCTAGGATGTCCTTGCAGTGGCCTCCGGCCTTAGAGTGACAAAACGCAATCGTCGATGAGACCCATCGAGCCAATCCTTGTTTAGAGATTGCTTTTCCTCTCGTCGACAGACCATATGCGACGAACAGTTGTCTAGTAGACCCGAGTTCCTGTGTACGATGTAGGTAAAATTTCAGAGCCCTCTTAACGTCCAGGGTATGAAGAGCTTTTTCTGCTGTCGATGATGGTGTGGCGAAGAAAGTAGGGAGAACAATGGACGAGTGTTTGTGATACATTGTCGGAACTTTTGGGACAAACATAGGATTAGTTGCCAGGACTACTTTGTCCTTAAAGAATCTTAGGTATGGCGGGTCTACAACCAGCGCTTGCAGTTCCGAGATTCTTCTAGTTGATGTGATAGCAATCAAGAATGCCAACTTCCACGAAATGAATTTTATGTCGGACGTGGCCATAGGGTCAAAAGGCGGTTTCATTAAGCCTGCCAACACTGTATTGAGACTCCAAGTCGGGGGGAAACGTTTTTCCGGGGGAAAAGCTCGAAATAAACCCCTCATGAAGTGTTTTACAAGTCTGTCGCTAAATAGAGGAGACTGCCTTTTCCTTGTGAACCTCGAGATGGCCGCCAGGTGCACCTTTATCGATGTGAAGGATAATCCCCTCTCCGCCAAGAGGAGCAGGTAAGGTAGAACTTGTTCCGGCGTCACCGACAACGGTTGTAGGCCCTGTTGTCCCCTACACTATTCACAGAACCTCCGCCACTTATAGGAGTAGGATTTGTTTGTAGAAGGGGCTCTAGCCGCTTGCAGAATTTTTTGACAATCCTCCGAAATGTCTAAAGCACCGAACTCCGAAGAGTCAGGAGCCAGGCTGTAAGGTTGAGACTGTCCGGGTCGTGATGCCACACCGTGCCTTTGTCCCGGGATAGTAGGTTCGGGGCTTTCGGAAACCGTATGGGATGTTCCAGCGACAGGTGAAGCAGGTCGGAGAACCATGGTTGCCTTGGCCAGTATTGTGTCACTAGAATTACCCGGCAATTGTATCTGCGTATCCACTGTATTGTCCTCCGTATGAGGGGGATCGGGGGAAAAGCATAGAGGAACATGTCCGTCCATGGGAAGGAGAATGCCTCCCCCCTAGAGCCCTCTTGAGGCCATCTGCTTGCGAATTGCTCGCATTTCTTGTTGTCTTTGGTCGCGAAGGCGTCCAGAGGGGGGTGAGCCCATTTCTCGAACACTTTCATCAGGTGAACTGTGTCCATTTCCCACTCGTGTATCTGGGCCATGCTTCTGCTGAGGGAGTCTGCTTGGGAGTTCCTCACTCCTGGAAGGTGATGAGCCACGATGGAAATTTCGTGCTTTAATGCCCAATGCCATGTTTTCTGGGCTTCTATGGAAAGAGTTCTTGATCGCGTCCCTCCTTGTTTCCTCAGATAAAACATGGCCGTTGTATTGTCGGTCAGTATTCGTACTCGCAAGCCCTTGATGTGTGGTAGGAATGCCTTCAAGGCCCATCGTACTGCTCTGAGCTCTAACACGTTTATGTGTAGGAGTGACTCCGTTGGAGACCAGCGACCTTGCGTTTGGAGAGCACCCATGTGAGATCCCCATCCGGTTAGGCACGCATCCGTGACTATGGTTCGCTGAAACTCCGGCTCCTGTAGGGGTACGCCGTTGTTCAGATTGTGGAAACTCTGCCACCACTGAAGGGTCCGAAGCAGCTTGTCGTCGTCGATGGTTATCTTGTCTGACCACGATCCTTGAGCCTGCGTCCATCGGTCCGCGAGGAATTCCTGGACTGGCCTCATGAATAGGTGACAGTTTTCCACCAGATGGATGCAGGATGCCATGGCCCCTAGGACCGAAATGTATTTTCTCACTGAGATCTTGGTGTTTCGCCGTAGTCGGCATGCTTGTTGATTGAGTCTTGAGGTTCTGTCGAGAGAAGGTTTCACTAGCCCTAACTGGGTCTCGAACTGTGCCCCCAGGAATACCAGCGATCTCGATGGCTGCAGAGAGGATTTTTCGAAGTTTATGGCGAATCCCAGCTGTTGTAGAAGCTGCATGGTGGCTTGTAAACTTGTGTTGGTCGACGCTGGGGAGGATCCCCTTACCAGCCAGTCGTCGAGGTATGGGTATACATGGTGGCCTTGCTTCCTTAGCCAGGCTGCTACTGGAGCCAGGCATTTCATGAACGTTCTGGGGGAGGTCTTGAGCCCAAAAGGAAGAACCGTGAATTGGTAGTGAGTCCGCCCTATTACAAATCTTAGGAATTTCCTGTGTTTCCGACACATTGGAATATGGAAATACGCGTCCTGTAAATCCAGGGACGCTAGAAAATCCCCCTCTTGAACGGCGCGGACCACTTCCTGCAGAGTGAGCATCTTGAATTTTAGGCTCTTTAAAGACTTGTTGAGATCGCGTAAGTCTAAAATGGGACGCCATTTGCTGTTCGGCTTTTTTACGACGAAATATCTTGAGTAGACCCCTTGACCTCTCTGTGATGTTGGAACTAATTCTATCACGCCCTTTGCTAACATGAGTGTTACCTCTTGTTGCAGTATCTTCAGATGGGAATGAGCGGTGGACTTTGCGGAGGGCTGTGTTTGAATTGTAGAGAGTGTCCATTTCTTATAGTATCCAGCCCCCATTGATCCGTCGTTATTCGTTCCCATTCGTCGACATATGCTGAAACTCTTCCCCCCCAGAACGGTGTGTTGTATGTCACTGCTGATCTTTATTTTGCTTGTCTCTCGACGACGACGGATATGATGGTCTCTTCCTGGAAGTCTGGAAGTTCCGGCAACGGTTTGCCGTTTGGGAGGCACGTCTGTATCCCTGGGAGGGGTAAGCTGATCTGCCAAAGGATCTGTCTCCAGATGCAGAGAATCTTGAATTACCTGAAGCCCCTCTAAAGGGACGAAAAGACTTGTAGTTTCTGCCACTCTGGAGGGCACCCAATGAACGTGCAGTGTCCGAGTCCTCTTTCATTCCCTTTAGGGCTTCGTCCACCTTCTCACCGAAAAGAAGGTCTCCCTCAAAGGGCATATCTAAAACTTTGTATTGTACTTCTGGCCTGAAGTAGGTACACTTAAGCCATGACTGTCGACGTAATACGACCCCATTATTGACTTGCTTGAAGCCTGACTCAGCGAGGTCCACCGCGATGTTTATTGCGTGATTTGATGCTTCCTCACCTTCTCGGACGAGTAACATCGCTGCCTTCCTATGCTCTTCCGGAAGATGATCAAGCAACGGAGCTAGCCTGTGCCACATCTCCCTATCGTATCTGGCAACAATTGCCAGAGAGTTTGCGGCCTTTACTGTGGTCGCTCCCACGGATAGCACTTTTTTGCCAAAGGCATCCTGCCGTCTCGCTTCGTTCTCAGGAGGAGTCGTGCACTTGTGCTGGGCCTTCGCCTTCCTCGCCGCTGCCGCCGACACCACCGAGTCTGGCGCTGGTTGGGAGGATAAACACTTGGGGGTAGACTCTGGAGCCTTAAACTTTTTTCCAAGCGTCCTTTCACTGCCGGCTCTGAAAACAGGTGACGCATTGTCTGCAACCCCTCCTTCCATACATGGTCTAGTATTGGTATCGAGAACACCAACCTCCTTCTCTTACCCATGTGGTCGAACAAAAAACAGTCCTTTTTCTGTTCTTCCTGGGACAAACCAAATTCTTTGCATGCCTTCTCCATCATAGAATGGAATGACGCAATGTCATCCGGAGGGGACGGGTGAGCTGGGCTTCTAGGGGTTTCCAACTCCACCTCTGACTCCCAGGTTGGATCCCTGGAGGGGGATGATGAGATATCCGATATGGCTCCCCTGTCAGACTCCGAATCTGGCAGCTCACCTTCCTCTTGTGCCAGTGCGGAGATTGGCGTGCGTAGGTGCGTCGGTTGACGGGACGGGCCCGGCTCGTCGACGGGTGACTGTGGCAGGTTTGCCTGAGGTAGTCTCTGGTCCAACGACTGTAAGAACGACTGAAGCGTGGACAGAATTTCCAACGACAAAACAGATTGAGGATTGAGAAGAGGGGCAGATACCGGTATAACGGAACCCCTCGTCGACGACTTGTCAGCCACTCGTAGCCCTAGGTCTGCTGGGCCAGCTATTCTCTCATTCTCGTCCTCCGAGGACAGCAACACAGCCTGTTCTTGTAGTAAAGTATCCGGGGGGATCGGATCAAAAACTTCAGGCCTCCTATAGAACCCCCTTCGACGAGGCAATCGTCGACGTCGTCGTCGTCGGGCGGACGGTGGATGCCACCTACGTAAGTGGCAGGGTGGAGGCCGATGACTGGGCCGCCGTCAACGACGGTGACTTAGCAGGTGGTTTTAGCGGTCCCGCCTTTTCCACACTTGGCTTGCTTTTACTCGACTCTCGACTCGTGGTCGATCTATGATGATCGCCCGAGGAGGATTTCCTTTCCTTTTCATGCTTTTTTGATGAAGATGATTTCTTTGACGAGGAGTCTCTAGTTGAGTGACTTCCAGACGACTCTTTTTCCGTCGGTCGAGATTTCTTCGCCGGTGGTTCCGACGAGGTAGCGCGGCGTGATGTTTTCGCCGATTGTGTGGAGCCTACCTCCGAAGGGGGGTGTGCCCCCGCTCCATCATTCAGCCATGCCACCAGTCGTCGACTGCGGTCTTTGAGGGTTTTTTGAGAAAACCCTTTGCATATGTCGCAGTTATCCGCCGAATGATGAGGGTGGAGGCAATATATACAATCCATATGTCCGTCCCCCTCGTAAACTTTTTTCAAGCCGCACGTCGTGCATGGGCGGAACAGCGCTTTTCCTGACACGGAGGACATTTTCTGTACTCAAATTCCAGTAATGCAACCTTGTACAAAATAGTAAGACAACGCAAGGAGATCCCACTACTTTAGAGACGGTTGAAATCTGAAGGGGAAACGCGGGGGCGGGCCTCTTATACGGGGACGTCCTACGGAGCATGCGTAGGCAGGTCCTAAAAGGACGTAGATAGGACACAAAAGTGTCTGAAGTTTTCCTATTGGAAAAGGCTATATATGTGTACCGAGGGGTCCCAGTCTGACGACGGGGAATATTCTAAGCATGTGAATCCATGAAAGATCCAATGCTGGAGAATGGGAATTACCACCACTTGTAATAATATGGTAACTCCTTGGGACCAAGTGGCAGCAACGGTAATTGCATTTGGTGGTATTTCGGCATATTTACTGTCAGAATACCGACAAACTCATAATGAGGCCCCATGCACTTTGCTCTCAGCTCCTCCATGAAAGACCCGATGACCACGCTATTTATCAGAGTACTATCCCATGTTATGCGTCTAATGCAGTGTTCTATTCTGCATTTCAGGGGTTAAAGAGGCGGAACTGACCAAGGCACTGATCAGTCCGGATCACATGAAACCCACGAAAGCTGCAGGGTTCTATGGTATGGTTTGTATTAATGGTGCTCAGCTTGGCTGCCTTCCCTCTGGCATTCCTTTGCACTCCCACCCTGCAGCTCTTTCTCTGATTCCCCCTCCAAATAATAACGTTTATTCTCTCCCTCTCCTAGGCCGGGTCTTGAATAAAACACACTCTTAAACCCCTGACCTTCCTTCCACTCGCCCTTTTGGGAAGATTACTTTGCGCACAGCTACGGATCACCAACAACGGCTGCCCTTTCAGCAAGATCGCTATGTTGACACAGATGTTCTGGAGCAATGCTCTCTTTGTAAGAACCCCTTCTCGATATCTCGAGCTTTTTTTAGGACTTGGAAAAAAAAAAAGACATTTTTTGAATAGCGATTTAATGTAATGCTAGTTTTAACATTGCGCCTGAGCGGCTATGCACTTTCACACGAACAAAGTTAAAGATAATTGAGGTCATTTTCGATGAGCACTTAACATTAAACGATGAAAATCAAACACTGCCCGGCATCCGGGAAACGTTTAAATTGGAATTGTGAACGCTGCATGCCATGCTCGCATAGCAAGCGGCACTCACAATTAAAAGTAAATGCTGCCTGGCATGCAAGTCAGCTTTTACTCACTTTTGATGATGCATTGCAAAAGTGCAGGGCGAGAGGAAGCATACACTCCAGGGATGTCATTTCACCAAACTTCCATGGGTAGCAGAAGTGACATCACATGACCCTTGATCTCTGATGACATCACAGGAAGTGATGTCATTTGACTGCATCCCGATAGAACATAACAGGAAGCGATGGAACACAACCTTTTACCACTTGACAAAACAGTAAGTGGCATCACATAGCATTGTTCCTTAGTGTACTATGAAAATATGGTTACAATATCACTGCAACGTGATATACATTTTATACAAGAATGGATCCCCAAATTTATCGGCAGAAAGAAACATGCTATAACTGCAATTTGCGAAAAGCAAAATTCATAGTCCGAAATGGATGCTTATCTACTCTAAATGCTTTTTGGAGGATTTTGTCTGCATTGTGAATTTGAGGTGTTTAAGAACAGGCTAAATCAGTGACTCGCGTCCTGAAGTGTGCCTGAAATAAACCTTTAATGAGTATAGCAATTATTGTATAGATTTCAAGAAAGCCAACTGATTTGTTATTCCTATTCTTTCTTATTTAGGGTCACTGCTGAAAGTGTTACACTTGTGGAACCCCCGGTTTTGTTTAAGAATCCTGAAAAAGAAAGCCAGCCACCCTAGACACAAAGAGGCACATGGCATTGGCCACAGCCCAGCAGCTTCAATAAAAAAAAAAAAGGTTTATTTTTTCTTTGGTACATTTTTTTTTAGGGCTAAGCAAGGGAGACCTCAGGGGTAGCAAGGGAGACCCCTGGCGACCCCTAAATGACGTCCCCGATACACACGTGTATACTGCCTTTTTTCCTGCACATTTGTACTCTACTTTGCAAATGATGAACATTTGGCTGCAGGGACTTGGCTAAACCCGAGTGCAAACGTACCAGGTGCCTGTATTTAACCAACAAGAGCGAAAATGCATTTTTTGACACTCTGACAACATGTTTCAGGCACTTATTAAGTTTTGAACTAAGAATATGAACAGCAATACCACTGATTTTATTTTACATCAAATGCACATTCTTAGAAAAATACACTTTTGAAACGCTGCGCTTCGACGGTAAGCGATATACACAGAAAAAAGGAGTTCAAGATCGGTAGCACCACGGTATGCGACAGCCAATCCTGGGCACACTCTCCTAGATAAAAGAGGTAAAAGGGCTATATAGGGTCCTCTTGCAGTCGGCACACTAGAGAGACTACCACCCAACAGCAATCATCTCTCCCCTGCTTTCCCCCACCATACCTCAGAGTCCCTATCCCCTAACTCATCACAGAAATGCACAGCCCACGTCCCCAGCCCCCTTTTCCCTCCCCCGTTAACCTCTTCTCGACCCCTGCCAACATCCCTCCCCCACCATATCCTTTCCCCTCTCTAAAAGCAGCATGTCTAGCCCTCGCAAGAACTGTAGCTGCATCTGCCTCACCCTCCGACTTCCCCACCCTCTCACACCCCTACTGTACAGAAAGCCTTGAAAACTAGAAAACGAGCCTGGTCCCCCTCCACGACTGTCTACTCCTCTCCGCTTCTATCTAGCCTCCCAATCTCTCCCTCCCCATCCCTGCTTCACTCCCCCATGCCCTCACCCTGCTTCCACCCCCTCTCTCTCGACTTCTCGCCCCGCACATCGGAACCCCCCCAATTCTTCAAGACTCACTCAAGACTCTCCCCATCAAATCCCTCCTCGCCCAAAGACCATCTGTCCACCTGCCTGCGCACCCTAATCCCTACCCACACCCCTCACATATCCCCCTCCGCCCGCCTACATTTCCCAACCGCCACTGACTTGCCTCCACCCTGCGTCACCCGGAGCCCTCTGACACCCTACCTCCATCCCACCCCGCATCTCCCTGCCTCACTGACCTTAAGCACCCCACCCGTCCCCCCACAACCCCCACGCACCTCCTACTCACACCCTAACAACCTCCATGACCACACCCCACTCTGAAATCAAGTGCACCCTTTTTAATGCCAGCTCTGTAGCGAAAAACAGACACAGCATCTTCGACCTCCTCTCCTCTGACAAACCTGACCTAGTCTTTATCACTGGAACCTGGTTCTCGGATGACTTTTACCCTGTTGTACATGAGGCATTCCCCTCCCCCCCGGCTACTCCCTCATCCCGCTCAACAGACCCTCAAGAGGAGGCGTGGCAGTCCTTTTCAAATCTCACTTCTCCATCTCACTTTTTGATTCTCAGACATGCATTCCATCATGCGAATCCCTCCTTGTTAAACTCTCACTCCCTCCGACTTTCTCCCACAGCTTCCTAATCAATTACAGACCTCCTGGTTACGACAGACATTTCACAACCAACCTCTGTGACACTGTAGCCACTATTCAAGTAAATCACCCCTCCTCGGACACTTTAATATCCTCCCGTGTTCAGGCCTTGATCACTGCCCTCTCGCCATGGAAATTATAAGTTACTCACCGTAGTGACTAACGTACTCTTAGTCCATAGTCCCCTTTCCTCCATACTGCATGGGCGTCCCTTCCAAGGGACGGGAGACGGAACCTTTTGTCCATAGTCCCCTTTCCTCCATACTGCATGGGTGTCCCTTCCAAGGGACGGGAGACGGAACCTTTTTCACCAGAAAAAACCTTCTTCCCCTTTAAATTTAAAGGCGTGTAGTGGTTCGGCCCAGGGAGCATGCGCTGCCCCGACTCCGCCCTCCGGCGCCACACCTCAGTCCCCATTTACGTGTCGACAACAGAATTAACATTGCCTAATAACACCAGTATTATTAGTGGGGAGGCTGGTGGGACGTATGGAGGAAAGGGGACTATGAACTAAGAGTACGTTAGTCACTACTGTGAGTAACTTATAATTACTCTTACGTTCCCTTTCCTCCATACTTCATGGGCGACTATAACTGAATGTAGCCGCAGGGTGGAGAGGAGACCCTCCTTAAGCAAATAGGTTCCTGAGAGCCTCCAGTCTGAAAGCCGCATCAGATCTAGAGCCAGTAATGCTTGCAGAAAGCAGAGGGAGTGGCGCAAGTGGCCGCCCTGCTTATGACTTGCCAAGGGACATGGCGCTGGAATGCGATGGCCGTTGCCTTGGCCCTGACTGCATAGGCATGCATGTTGGCTGGAAGCAGCTTGTGCTGCCCCTCGTACGCTTCCTTGATGGCAGAGACCAACCAGCGGGATATGGAGGCCTTGGAAGCCTGATAGTCTGGTCTTGATCCTCAGAAGGTGACAAAAAGGGCATCCGATTTGCGGACACCCTTGGTCCTGTCCAAGTAGAACTTCAGGGCACGCCCGACATCCAGGCAGTGCAGCATTCTGTGCTTAGTCCTTAGGATCGGCAAAGAACGTAGGAAGGACTATTTCCTTGTTCAAGTGGAAAGCAGACGGCACCTTGGGCAGAAATGCTGGGTGTGTCCGCAGGACTACCTTGTCCCTGTGAAAGGTAGTATATGGTCCTGAGGCGACCAGCGCCTGGATTTCTCTGACTCTACGAGCCGAGGTGAGGCCAACCAGTAAGGCTGTCTTCATGGTGACCAGCCTGATGTCCGTGGATGCCATTGGTTCAAACGATTTGTGCGCCAGTGCACCCAATACCATGTTAAGGTCCCACGTGGGGTGTGGCCTCTTGATGGGCAGGTAGAGCCTTGCGAGCCCCGTCAAGTGTTTCTTGACGATAGGATTGGAAGAGGAGAAGGTCCCCTCCTCCGAGTACCTGTAAGCCCCGAGGGCTGCAAGGTATGTACGACAGGTGTCCACCTGGACCCCCCGAGTGGGCGAGGTGCGCCGAGAAGGAGGGCATGTCGTCCAAAGTACATGCCAGGGGATCAATTTCCCTGGAGTCTGCCCAGTGGCAGAACCTGGTCCATTTGCTTTTATACTGGGCCCTGGTAGCCTTGCTCCTTATGCCCTGTATGATTTCCAGATTAGCCTGGGAGAGGCTGAGGTGCCGCAGCGTTCCCTGCTCAGTTTCCACGTGAGGGCTAGTTTCTGAGGTGCTGGGAATGACCCTGCTTCCCTGCTGTGCCAGAAGATGAGCTAGGCCCGTCGGGAGGTGAATCCGAGGCATCTCCGAGAGGCTGAGCAGCTCCGACAACCATGGCCTGGCCGGCCACCATGGAGCTATTGGAATGATGTTGAGTTGGCGAGACTCCTTGATCTTGCAAATCACTCTGTGAATCAGCGGTGTGGGTCGAGAAGGCGTAAGCCAGGAGGCGAACTGAGGGCACTTCTTGTTGTGCCAGGTGGCAAAGAGATCCACCTGGGGATGACCCCACCTGTTGAAGATCTCCTGAATTACGACATTGTTTAGCTGCCACTCGTAATTTTCCACTCCCAACCTGCTGAGCCTGTCCGCCTCCAGGTTGGAATCCCCCCGTGAGATGGACTGCCGTGAGGTGGATGTCGTTTTCCCAGGCCAACTCCCACATGCTGATTGCCAGTCTGCACAGAGGAGGGGATCTGGTGCCTCCCTGCTTGTTGACGTAATACATGCTAGTCCAGGTGTCTGTCTGGATGAGGACAACCTTGCCCCTGAGAAGTGGTAGGAATGCTCTGAGCGTTAGCCAGATGGCGTTCAGCTCCAACCAATTGATGCGGTATTCCTGCTCCTGTCGAGACCAGGTGCCGTGGACCGAGAAATCACCCAGGGTGGCTCCCTAGCCCTCGAGCAAGGAGTCTGTGGTGATGATGGCCTGCGGGGAGGGCGTCTGAAAGGGCTTGCATGTCCATAGGTTGCAGTCCCTGGACCACCATGTTAGGTCCAGGTGGAGGGATGGAGGAACGTTGATTATCTCGGAATGAGAGCCCCGCTCCTGATTCCACGAGGCAGCGAAGTGCAGCTGAATCCTCCGCATCCTCAATCTCGTGTGTGGAACTGCTAATAGGACTGCCACCAAAAGACCCAGGAGATGCTGGTACCTCCATGCCAAGGTCACTTCTCTGTTAAGGAAGTGGGTGGAGGCCCTCTTGATGGCCAAGATCGTGTCCTTCGACGGAAATACCTTCTCAGAGCATGTGTCCCAGATGAGGCCCAAGAATGTCAGAGTCTGCGTGGGCTGCAGCTGCGACTTCTTGAGATTGAGTGAGAAGCCCAGTTCATGCAGTGTGTTCATAAGGGCATGGGAAGCGTGGTGAACCGCCTCGGGAGATGTAGCCCTGACGAGCCAGTCATCGAGGTATGGGTAGATGTGGAGACCCTGCGCTCTAAGGAGGGCAGCCACCGTATTCACGAGCCTGGTAAAGACCCTGGGGGCCGAATTGAGGCCAAAAGGAAGGACCTTGTATTGGAAATGGTAGCCCATGATCCTGAACCATAGGAAAGAACAATGGGGCTGCCAAATCGGGATGTGTAGGTATGCATCCTTCAGATCCAGGGAGCAGATCCAGTCTCCCTCGCACAATGTCTTCACTATAAAAGGTGGTGTAACCATCTTGAATTTCTGAAGGGGTAAGGAGAGGTTGAGGGTGGAAAGGTCCAGCACAACTCTCAGGCCTGCCTGGTTCTTCTTCTGAATGGTGAAAATCCTGGAGTAAAAGCCCAAGCCTCGCTGGGAGGCTGGGACTTCCTCCACTGCCTGGCTCTCTACGAGTACCGGATCTCCGCCAGAAGAGTTGCTGTCCCAACTTGAGGGAGAGGAGGGAGGAGAGGCTGGAATTGGGAGGCGGTATCCCATGGAGACTAAAGAGAGGATCCAGGGGTCTGTGAAATTCTGGCGCCATAAATATGCATGGAGAGCCAGCCTGCCGCCCACTGGAGACGCATGGACCCGAAGGGGCGTGTCATGCCTTCTTTCCCTCTGAGGCTGTCGCGGAGGAGGGGGACTGGAAAAAGCCCTTACATCCCCCACCCCCTTTTTGTTGCTTGTGCCGGTTCTGAGACAGCGAGTGGTCCGGCTGCCTGGACCTCCCTTCCTGGAAGCCGCGGAACCCTCCATACGTACGCCCCCTGTCAGAGCGCTGCTGTGACTGGGTGTATGACTTGGGCGTGGTCTTTGTCAAGATGGATAAAGATTTGGCCATTTGTGAGCTGTTTTTCTTCTTGTCCAGCTCCTCGCCCCCCCCCCTCGAACGGTAGATCTAATATGTGTTCCTGGACATCAGGGTTGAATTTCGTCGCCCGGAGCCAGGCTGGCCTTCTCATGTACGTTGCAATACACATGGCACAGCCAGAGGTGCCAATATGGGCCACGGTGGATTCCATGAGGTATTGCGCCACCAGCTTGGTCTTGGTGAGCCCCGCTTTAAAACATGATTGGCTCTGCGTAGGGAGTTCCAGAAGAAAGTCCCCGATTTTCCACCATAACCTTTGGTTAGCAGCCACCAGCATGGCATCTGCGTTGGCCTGACGAAGATGCAAGGACGCGTTGGAATAGAGTTTCTTGACGTACGCCTCCAAGATCTTCTTCTCCTTGCATAGCAGCACTTCAGAGAAGGAGGCCGAGGACAACTGAGGGTTGGAGTATAGTGATGCCACAGCGATCACTGAGGAGTGTGGCTGAGTGTGGGCCGAGAGCAAGAGTGTATCCCCCTCCATCTGTCTGTACTTAGCGTCCAGACGTCGATTGACCGGCTGGGCCGAGTGGGGCTTAAGCCAGCCCTTCTTGGCCAGGGAGACTACATCGGTCTGCAGAGAAATCCCTGTCTTGGCAGAGTGGCGTCGCGTGAGCACTTCAGCCAGAACCCCCTCTGCCGGCTGCTCGACCTCGGGCTGGGGTAGGCCCAGGTATTCAGCCAGCCCAGCAAGACGTTTGTGGAAGGCCCTGGCTGAGGATGGCGTGACAAGATCCCCCTCCTCGTCTATGTCCTGCGGATCGGGAGGATCCTGCAGAGGTGGAGGAGTAGTTGGAGCCAGAGGCTGGGGCACAGGAGCCGCAGGTGGGGGCTGAGAAGGCGGTGAAGGCTGGTACAGAACCGCCTGAGGAGTCGGCTGGGGAGCCGAAACCAGCGGCTGCACCGGGGCCGGGGGTGCCGGTGGAGGCGCTTGTGGTGTCGCTAGCATAGTCAGGAGGCTTCTCTGATGGCATCCTTGAGGATAACCCCCATACGAGGTGACTTCATGAGGCTGAGGAACCTCTTGAAGAACCCCTCTTCACAGGCCGTAGAGGTGGCAAGGGGTTCTGACGGGGTAGATGGGAGCTGCTGGAACCGCTGCATACCCTGCCCCTATGGACGCAGTGGGAAGCTGCCCTGCGCATAAGAGGGATAGGCCATAGCCTGTACCTGGTTGAGGCCAGTCCCACCTTGACACTCGTTCTTCGCTGAATTCCAGGAATGGCATTGGACGGGTGCCTCTGTCGGGCGCGGCTGCCATCTTGCCGAGCTGCCAGCCTCATGCCTGCGACGTGTTGCTCGGCTCGTTGGGCCCAGCCTTCTCCAAGACTCTTGCCTGTGGATCACGAGGCCTACCCTGCCCTTTCGGGTCTAGGCCTGGGGCTTGGTAGAGCTGCGTTTAGGCGCCCCATCAGACGTACTGCCGGTACTAGGGTGTAGCCCCTCTGCCATATTGCCGGTACAACTGCAGAGCCCCTCGGATGACAATACGGTACGAGAACCTTCCGAGCCCTCAACACTACCACCGAGAGGATCGAAGTATCCCTCTGCCCGAAGGCCGGTAGCTGCAGCAGCCTCGGTGCACGTGCTGCTATAAGGACCTGACCGGTCCCTCCCACGCAGGAGAGTCCTTAGGAAGGAGTTTCCTTTGCGGGGTGCGATGGAGAATGGTGGCCCTACCTTGGGCTTGGCACGATGATTCGCAAAGTTCTTGAGATCCTCTGGAGGAGTCTTCTGGAAGAGCTCCTTCCACCTGGCTAGTCAGTTCTTCTAGCGCTTTGAAGAACAGCGAGCCACACGGTGTACAAACTTGCCAATCGTAGTCTGTGCCAAGGCAACGTAGGCAGAGGGTGTGGGGATCTGAATTTGGGAAGAGCCCATTGCAGGATGGATACCTGCTGAACCCTGTGGAAGTCGACATGCGCTGGGGAGTAGCGTGACGCCTGAGGACCGAGTACCTGAATGATAAAAAGACAAAAAAGACAAACAGAACAAGTATTCGCGCGTGGAATTACATGGCTGAAGCAAAACCCAGGAATGCTGGTGAATTCGGTCCCTTTCCTGTCGACGCGGAAATGTGGACTGGGGTGTGGCGCCAGAGGGCAGAGTCAGGGCAGCGGATGCTCCCTGGGTCGCACCCCTGCGCGCCTCTAAATTTAAAGGGGAAGAAGGTTTTTTTCTGGTGAAAAAGGTTCCGTCTCCCGTCCCTTGGAAGGGACGCCCATGCAGTATGGAGGAAAGGGGACGGGACATAAGAGTACAATAGGCTCATACGTGACCAAATACCCACAACCTTGGTTCCATATTAAGTAATAAAAACCTGTATCCACATCAGTCTTACGAGAAAAATCAGACTAATGTACCACGAGAAACCTATAAAAAAATAGATTTTACGTTGGATGACAAATCAAGGTGTGGTGAGGGCCATCTGACCAAACAGGATTAATTAGAAGGGTGACTTAAGGACTGCAGGGCTAAGAGGAACATATGAAGAGTTAGTAAGAAAGGAAGGTTTATAATCTATTTCAGAACAGAACCTAGAAGCAATGTATGAATGTATGCACATAGTCACTATTCTTATTCCATAAGGAACATTTATACCAAAAGCCCTAAATGGAAATGGGGCTGAATGGATGTATGCAGGCCTACAGATAAGGTGCGTACTAGGCCTTTTTATACATGAAAATCTTGCAAATACGACAGTTTTTTTATTTTCCTGCATACATTTACAAACAGGTTTAGAGCAGAGGGCAGTGCAAAGGTCAGGTTACTTGACAGAAACCAGAAGACTTCTTTTGATTTTTATCTACATGGATGTAATTGCAAGCCACCTCTGAAACAGAATGTATTTCTCTGAAGCCGGCTAGGTTTTTGTGATTTCAACATTTAACTATACACAGGAGAGATCAAATGGCCAGACCTTAGAGAAATAATAAAAGGTGTATTCTGTCACAATGCAGAAAGCTGCCGTACGGTAAGGATTTCCATACAGTTTTTGCATGCGTCACTGGATGTCAAATACATTTTACTCTCTTGCAAAGGAGAAAAGTAATTTTTACTCTCTTAAAATCACATTTACTCTCAAAGTGTAAAAACAGGGAGTAAAATACTCCCACCTCAAAATCTTATCTGGAGCACTGGATGTATGATCTTATACGAGACTGTAAAATACCTAAAATAAAGCAAGTTTATGAGAATAAAGTGCATCGATAATTATATATAGGGGACATTTGAGGGGATGAATTTGACTGGAATAAACAAAAATGCTTTCTTTGGATGTGGTTCCTGCAGGGGAACGGTTGCCATTCATATGAAAGTAAGACAAACTTCCTTGGAAGATAAACTGAGGGTGGCCTGCCATCGACTGGCATGAAGAAGGACTACTTCCAAGGTTGATTTCCTTCTGGGACTGTCCTATAAGGATGGTCCAAATTCATCATCAAAAGATACGGGGGTCATTCCGACCCTGGCGGGAGGGGGTTAACAGCACCGGTAAGGATGCCAGTGCCGTTAACCCCCTACCGCCCTATTACGAGGTCCCTTTGCGGGTCCCTCTTAACGGGAGCCGCTAAGGGACCAAATGGGAATGGAGATTGTTTTTTTGAATGGGGGCTTACCGGGTCCTCCTAGGTTGGAATGACCCGGTAAGTCCCCATTCAAGGAACCTGGACCCAGACTGATTTTGGAGGCAGCCATGGTGCTAATAGCACCATGGCTGCCTCCAAACTCGAAATGACCCTCACGGACTTGAATTCCTCAATCAAAAAAATGATGCAGCAGCAGATCTGGAGGTACCAAAAGCCTGCATCTACTCGCACTTAAAAGGACATCGAAATAACAAAAAAAGAAATGGAGTGGGAAAAAGATCAGGGCCATGTGAAGACTCTGATCTCCATATCAGTCTACGAGAAATTAGGAAAGAATGGCTTCATGAAACAATATCTGCATGATTTGTCCCAGACACATATGCTAAGAAATGTCCTATTACCCACTGATCAGGAGCACGATGTGGGTTTATTAGAGAACATCACTTCTGTAGGCTATGTAGATTAAAGAAACATTCCAACATGTACCTTTTGGGGTATCCATTGGTAAAGTCACCTGAGAAAAGGTCTCCAGGGGGCGACCTTTCCCCAAATTTGCACTCAAATAGTCTAAGACTACAGTTAGAATAGTAATTAATAACCGCAGTAGAATATGGGAGGCAAGGCTTTTAGAAGTGCAGGGGAAAATAAATCGCCTGGTGCATGGGGGACAGAGGTGTTTGTGGTGCACCAAACTATGCCTGCCCTTGACTGAATATTTACAGCTGAGTGGAGGGATGAGTGGAGAGAGGGGGCAGCCATATTCCATCTATGTCCCTATAGCAGACATGTGCCCCGGTAAAGTAGACTGCAGGGCCAAACTAATTAAATTGACGTCGATGGGTTCAAGCAATGCTTCGGCTCCAGAGCTTTCTAAGAACCATGCACCAATGCCATCCTCCGTAGCAAAATCAAAGATCAAGATGTGAAACCAAGACAAGTGGGGGAAAGCCACACGCTACATTGTTACTGGCACAACTGTTTCTAGACATTCACAAAGGTGGGCCTACATCTTTGCTTTAGGGCCGCTTAATAGGTAGGCAGTGCCTTATTCATAGGCAAAAGCAGTTGAATGATAGCTGCTTAAGCAACAAAACCATGTTGACACATACGAAGCATAGAGTTTGCATGGATGTGCGAGCATGTGCAGTAGGTACCCTAACCATGCCTAACCTGGATAATGCAATCAAGCCTTGATCGAGTTCTGAGACCATACAGAGGTTCCGAGGCAAGCGTCTGTATACATTTATGGCCTGCTCAACTTCTTTTGCCATAGTCAGATCATAAAACAGCTTGGGGTACTTGACTTCATGTCCATCTGGGAAGATACTGCGAGAGAACAGGGGGGAAACTGGCATCAGGACAGATACTGCGTGGGTGTTAGCAGCAGAAATCCGAGCTCCAGTGCGTATGCGACCATTGTGCTGTCGCCCCCACAGTGAAGATCCTGTCATTTCATCTGCATCGTCGCCACATGTAAACACTTCTCTACAGCCAGCACACATCTGCACACGGTTCCAGCACAAAAACCACAGCAAAGGGGGACATGTCTTCACATTAGTGAACAACTGCAATATGCCTTTGCATCAGTGTAACGGCAGCGTTTTATACAGATTATATATATGTATATATTTTTTGTTTAACCAAAAAGACAAATACATTGAAAAAGGGGGGAAGAGGGCATAAGCAAGCAAACATTATTGTTATGGTTTGGGATCTCCCATTTCTGAAAAAGAGGCATTTTAAAGCCTGTGGGCCTGATTCACAGAAGCGTTTTATAATGGCGCAATCCCGTAAGAAAACGCTCTGTGAATCAGGCTCTGTGTCTTTTCACAGATTCAAAGCCCACATGCAGCCTTGGCAGTGATGCAGAGGCATGGTCCATGGTCCGTTCAGACTGGTCCATGACTCGTGGTATAACCAGTAATACACACTGCCAGAAGCAAGTGCTCATAGATGCCTAAACCAGCAGCGCTGGGGCAAACACTTCAGCTGTACTGTTCATGGCCTGTAAGAATGTCATTGTTTTTTCCCTTGTTCCCTCCCTTGCCTTGAAGCGCTTTGAAACACATTGTGTATAGGCGCTATATAAATAAACATATCATATCATATCAGCCCCCTCCCGTAGGGTGGATGGAGCCTCAGGTATATTCTATAGACAAATCTCACTTTCATATGATGATACATATAAATGGTAATATATCAGCAGGAACGACAACAGTATCCTGAAATATCATACTAAAACAAATTGTATGAAAACCATCTCTTACTTACAAATCATGATATATAAGTTAGGATACATGGGTAAAGAGCTAATCAGTGTAAATCATAGAGTATCATGTGGTGTATCATGCAGTACCATCAAAGATTGGGTTGTACAGGGCCTGCCAGGGTTATTTTTAAGCAGTCTTCTGAGATGTAATGCCTTAATTGTGCATGTAAATGAGCTCCTGTTGTAATTACAATAAGACAGATGTGTGGCCTTCCTTCTGTTCCTTGCACCTATGTCCAGTTAAAAACAAGAACTAACAAAGCTTATACTTTAGGCTTTTGTGTGGGTAATATATAGGCATCTGTGAGGCACTGACTTCATATGACTGGGTAATTGCAACCATTTCCAGCTGTTGCCATGTTATAGCCAGGTCCATTATGGCAGTGCTTGGGAAATGTCTATTCCTTGCTATCTAACTGTGCCACTGTGCCCGTGGTATAGTTAAAGGCAAATTGTTACACCCTGTGCACTGTGTATTAGCCCCATATACGTTAGCAAGCTCTTGATTAATTAATTTGATAGAACTGCCTAGCTAGTACTGCGTTAGTACTATCTGTATAGGCAAATATTGTTTATGAATGGCATGCCCATCATCCATCTAGCCTTTTTCTAACCATCTCTGACTGTATTGACAAATGTTACTGACTCAAACCCCCGCTGATTGTATCACACTACTCACACGACAACTAACACTGAGCATAACTGCAGACTATAACTGCCAGGTTCGTGCGGCCCATGTTTGCACAGCACCCAACCCTAAACCGCATCATTAGCAAGCACCCTCCCACTCTGTGCACCTACCTCCACTGCACACTCTATGCAACTCAAATGTGTCTTCCAGAACCCGCACACTAGCGCTATCGCTCTCGTGCTAACTCACATCCTCTACTACCACATTTCACCTCATTATCCTCTCACTAACACTCATCTGACTCACCATCTGGCCAACCAGCGTCATGTCTCCCACTCATACACAATTCTCACCACTACCAGCTCAGAATCACGCCACCTCTACCCCAGTGCAAGACACCCGTACTAGCCACCACACTGCTAAACTAGATGACCAGACCTTCCTACACTCTAGGCTACTCAGACTCAGAGCACGCACAGAGCTAAACACCATACACCACTGCTCTCCTCCCTCATTACACTACAGAAACCACAGACTAAGCTCTCGCACCCCAATGCTGTCCTCACACACACACCAACCGCCCGCCAGCTTCCCTCCACGCAACCCCACCTCCAACACACCTCACCAAGCTCAAAACACACCCACCCAATCACAGAATACCCACTCTAATCCACCCCCAACAGGCTTACACCCCACCCTGAGCTGAAATGCGCTCTCATCAACGCATGCTCTCTCCCGGCACATGCACTTGAGATTAATGACCTCATCACCTCCCATAACCTTGACTGACTTGCCATCACCGAAACCTGGCTTCATGACGCATCAGGCCCCTCCATCTTTCTTGCTCTCCCCCAAGGATACACCATACTGAGACAGGACCGCAAGACGACAAAGGAGGAGTCGTAGCCGTCATCTCCAAGGATACTCTATCCATCAGGCTCTGCAACCAACAGTGGAGAAACAACACTGTCATCCTCACTGTTAAACGAACACTATCTCGCATCTGACCATAAATATTTTGATCACATACAGGCCACCAGGTTCACCCCAAGACTACCAAAAGCACCCCCTCCAAATCCTAGGGAATAACCTAAAGAGCTCCAACCATCCTACTCGGTGACCTCAACCAAGGCCTGCATGACCCAAAGGACAAAGCAGCCTCCTCACTTGCCAAAGAACTCACAGATTTAGGGCTCGACCATAAAGTCTCTGGGCCAACCCACTGTAAAGGATGCTCCATTGACTGGATTGCAGAGCACAACTGCTCTTCCACCATTACAAATATCTCAGCCCACCCTTGGACAGACCACCATTGTATCCAATTCTCTATTCCTACCAGTCCCTCTCACAAAGTGCTCTCTTATGCACCCCCTGCTAAAGTCAGAAGCTCCAAAAACCAAACTAAGATCAACCTCGTCCCTCTTCTCGACATCCCTGAACTCAAACCACCCTTTGACAACAATCCCATGTCTCGTGCCAACATCTATGCCCACACCCTCACCCAAGCCATTGAGTTCCTAGCTCCCTTGAGGAAGAAAAAAAGAAATCCATGCACACCAACTCCTGCTTCACGGAATAACTATCAGCCCTATGCACCATTAAACCCCGAGCCCTAGCCAAATAGCAATCCACACCTAACTAATCCACCCTAGCTGAATTCAAAGAGATCTCATCTTTGTACAAAAAAGCTATATTCCTAGCCAAATCAGAATCATTCAACCACAGAATCTCCAAAGCCAACTCTAAATCAAGGGAAATATTTTCGATCTCATCACCCCCGCCACAAGTCCAGATGAAATCATTAAAGATGAAGCTTGGTGCTCTGGCATTCAGGCAGCATTCATCATTAAAGTTAAGCTGCTCCTAGAAAAAATTCTAGCACAGCGCAAAGCACTTCCCAAACAAGACAGGCCGCCCCTGCCCTCCCTGCCGAATCCACTCCCACAAACACCTCTCTTCGTCTTCAGAGACGTCACAGAAACAGAAATTGCAGACCTCCTCCAACACATCAAACCATCCACACGTAAAGAGGACATCTGCCCTCCAGCCATCATCAAAGAATGCGCCGACACATTGATTTACCATTATCACAGCATTAATTAATGCCTCATTCTCCCCAGGAAGGAACAGTACCACAAAGCTTAAAAGAAGCATGGTCTGCCCACTCATAAAAAACCACCCTAGATCCCTCATGCCCCAACTACCGTCCCATCACCACCGTCCGCTTCCTGCGCAAAATCCTAGACAAAGCCGTCCACAACCAAATCCAACATTACCTTTAATCAAACGCCATCCTAAGCAAAAGACAATCAGGCTTCCGCAAAGGCCATGGCACAGAAACTGCCCTCTTAGACTTAAAAAACCAAATCACTAAAATAATGGACAATGGCAAACCTACCCTCCTGCTTCTCCTTGATCTATCCGCTGCCTTTGATCTTGTTGACCACGATATCCTCACTTCCCATCTATCTAACGCTGTCCACTTCTCAAATAAAGCCACTTCATGGATAACCTCATTCTTAGAAGGAAGGGCCATGAAGGTCTACTCTTATCAGGCCAATGCAGCTCCCACCACCATCAACTGTGGAGTTCCCCAGGGTTCCTGTACTGCGCTTACCCTTTACAACTGGTTCACTAATCCACTTTTTGACATGCTAGACGCGCTCGGCATAGGTTACATAAACTATGCCGACGATACCAAAGTCCTCCTCCCTCTCACTGGTTCATACGACTATGACGCAGAAGCTCTCCTCCAGATCTACGCTACCATCCAAACTTGGATGGCAGTCAATGGTCTCTGCTTAAATGGGGACAAAACTGAGATAATCCTCCTGGGCCCCAAGTAAATACTGCCTAAACTCAATCAAAAATACTACCACTTTACCATCGACAGCACTAACATACCATTCTCCAAGTCATGAAAAGAACCTTGGAGTCTACATTGACTCGACCCGCTCATTGTCAAGACAGGTTAGCACCATCTCCTCTGCTTCTGCTCACACTACCAAACTTATAAATGCCATAAAACCCTTTCTTACCACCCAAAATGGCCTATCCATTGCCCGGGCCACAATAGGAGCAAAACTTGATTGCTGCAAAGCCCTCCTTGCAGGCACCTTAGTAAAAATAAACTCAACAGGCTCCAAACAGCACAAAATAACCCGCTCTGTGCTACCCTATGCACCCCCAAAAGAGATCACATTTCCCAGGCCAGACGAGCCTCTCACTGGCTCCCAGTTAAGGAGAGGATCAACTTTAAGATCCTCACCCAAACGCACAAATGCATCAATCTCTCTGCCCCATCCTACCTATCAGACACCATATCCAGAGACATCTCGACCCGCCCAAAAAGAAGCCACCATGCCAACCAACTTCGCGTACCCCCCATAAAAAGAGCAAACGCCAGAGGCATTGGCTTCCCACACATACCACCCAAACTCTGGAATGCCCTACACAACGCACTCAGAGCAGAACCCTCTCTATACTCCTTTCGCAAATCCCTCAAAACCACGCTATTCAATTAGCCTCACATAACACTCATGATAACTAAGCTGTCTGCGTCAGACGAAACTCTAAGCTGAAATTGTAACTGCTAATTGATTATGTAAACACCAAGCTTTCCCTTTCCACTGTAATCGGCAAGACTCTCTGTAACAGCGCCACGATGCCTAAGGGCTGCTGCACGCTTTAAAAATGCTAACAAAAAAATAAATAACTACTTCTACTGTTGTAGTAGCATCAATGTTTCTATTGTATATGTCCTGGAAGTGATATATTTAGGTTTTTATATTTTAGTCTTAGTGAGATGTAATGCCTTAATTGTGCATGCCTGTTGTAAATTTAAAAAAAGAGAGACAAGTGCAGGGGACAGGTGCAAGGGCACACAAGTCCTGTTAAAAACAAGTACTGACAAAAACAAAAATGTAAGCCTTTTTATAGGTATTACGTAATGTAAGTGGTCTTGTATAGCGGTCATCTTCTACTATTGGTGGCCTCGCTGCACTTGGCTCTGTAAGAAACGAGGACGTGGGGCTCATTAGAGGGACAGTGGGAAAGGCAGATGCCAGATCTGTGTTGTTGATGGTTGCAGTCGGACGTACCCAGTGCCAGAGTGCCAATCTGCTTTCTATGGGTTTGGCAGCCATACTTAGGATTATGCAATCCATAAGGACTAGCCAAAGATCTGATAGACTACAGCGCTTTGGTCTGGATAGCCGCTGATGTGGGATCATGCAACAGGGCTAAAGAGTACAGCTTAGTCATGGTTACAGCTGAGGGTTATAGGAGGCAAGAACCTTTGGTTCAGAGAAAGGGCTACCTGAAATGTGGGGGCCAGAGACAGCCATTAGGTCTTCCTTAGCATTCTGGTTGGCGGCTGAGAGATGCCCCAAAGCTCATTCTACCATGCTCAGGTGCTCACTGGCATACTGCAAATTCTGCCTGTCAAGGCAAGGCCCGTCTTGTGCAGAGCAAGATGGCGTTTGTCAGGAATTCGTCAGGCATTCGTCGGGGCAGGCGATAAAATCGCTGCTCCTTTCGCCCATAAGTCTACCCTGCTGTCTTCCTCAGGCCCTTGGCGTTAAAAAGGGGACAGGGAACGAGACGGCTGCAGGATGGTGAAGGCAAGTTTGTTGGCAGTGACAGACAGGGGTTTAAGGATATGATGGATATTCATGTAAGACTGCAATCATGAGTTTGCAGTCTCTCTCGCGTTCCAGCTAAGGGCCTCATGTTGATGGTCCTTACTTGTGCCATAGTAAAGTATGTAATTTATGCAAAGGAAAGATGTAAATCAAAGGAGAAAAATGAGGTGGAGAATGAAGGTTGGGGGCAAGCAAATGAGAATGTTCTATGTTCCATATGAGGCGTGTAGCCATCGCAATCCCTTCAGAATGTGAAACTCTTCTGTGGAGTATGTCTGCTTTTCAATTTTGAAAACTGAAAAGCAGGTACCTCTCCAAATGCCAATCTTTAATAGTTCACTATGCACATGCAAAACTCAAAGAGTGACCATTGTTTATTGAAAATAATTGTGTCAACTTCATTGCATAGATGATCAGTTGCTCCCTTTAAAATCTAATTATTAATTTACATTATCAGAATCTGTTTTTTCTCTCTGAGCTATAAGACAAACATTTAAGTGCTCAAGATCCCAAAACCACAAAAGATATACCATCTCCCCTCATTCATAACTCACAGAAAATATTTAATTATTTATTTATTCGGGCTTCACATGTATCACTCATGCTGTTAATGATTCAATCAAGATACTGGGCCTCATTGCAAGTCCGGCGGTAACCCTGCAGGTGCTACCGGCGGGTGGCCGCGGGGCTTGCAATATTTACCGTTGCTTTGCTTGCCAATAACATCGGGGGATTACAACCCCCGGCATTCTGGGCATTCAGGGGCCAGTAAATTGTAAATCCCCATTCCCATTGAGTCCAGTAGGGGAATGTGGACCACGGAAGCATCGGCACTGTTAAAAACAGTGCCGGTGTTCCGTGAAACTCTGCAGCAGGTGCCGTTCCACCCGCCAGATTGGACCCTGGCAGGCGGGACGGGACCCGCCCTCTGAGTCATACTGTGCCGGTCCGGTAACAAGCTTACCAGCACCGTTGTTACCAGGCCGGCGCAGTTGTAATGAGGCCCACTGTCTCACTACATCATTGATGGAGAAGGGCCTAGATGCAAATAATGGAAGCTCTTCAGTTGAAAGGATAGGAATAGAAAGAGCCAATACCATTTATAGCATTTTCTGCTACACTATTTATAACTGTATGTCCCAAGATCAAATGCAGGTATTATCAATATATTTTAAAAAGCTAGTCCATTCTAACAAACCTTTCTGGCTCCTGTTTTGCCGCTTAATGGTGGACTAAGGCAACTCACACGAGGGCCTCGAAGAGCTTACAGAGAACGCTTTTCAGCTCATTCATATGCCATTTTTTGTTGCTGCTATAACACCAGGTCAGTAAGTAGCCTAGAGAGTCTTGAACGATAGTGATGATTTGGCGTCCATGACGATCACTGATGCTAACAAACCCCAGCCGGATTTCTTTGAAGAAGATGGACAAGTTCCCAGCATGATCAGGCTGCAGAGAAATGCGTATTTACTCAATGTCATGAAAACGTCTGTCTACATCTGCAGGTATTTGCGTCATGAAGTGGGAGAATGGAAAACCAGGCTCCCGTCCTTCACCTCTCGCGCTTGGCCTAGAGGGTCACGACCCAAACACCCGCCACGAGAAGAGTTTGCCCATTTACCAGACGACCAGATACCCTGGTACAGGAACATACGGATGTGTCCATCTGCTTGCCCAGCAGCCCGCACTGGCCATGCCGACACCTGCGGCACGGATCAACTAGACTAAAATCTACACGTCGTTAGAGATGCCATGACGACCTAGACAACGGGAAGCACATCTGTACAAATATACACACTGGACATTCCCACACCAACCTACACGAAGAATATACTCAGTGCTATGACGTAGGCGACAGGCATATTCACGGACGTGCATCTTTATTATTTTATATAGGCTTTCAGAATGCAGAAACGCAAGACGCGTCATGAACTTTTACTAGCTTGCTCACGCTTCTCTTTGAAATCAGGTACAACGATGAGAAATATAATAAAGACAATACCGATTATGGAATTATATGCTCTTATAACCTAAAGCACCTGTGCACCAAACGAACAACTTATGCACCGGGCCAAAGTAGGCCTCAAACAAGAGCTCCCGTGGACATCAACAAGACAAGAGTCAGTTGCTGATCCTACAGAATGAGCTTGGCGAAGCAACCAGCCAAGGTCGCAATGTTGCAAACCCACGTTCCAAGAGCAAATCATCAAAGGCACGATGTTGCAACCTCACACTCCGCGCACCAACGTTAAAGTTACACCGACAAATTAAACCAGACGCACAGTAGAAAAACAATATTAATTGTGCAGAATTATGCCTCTTTCACGGTCCCTCCCCACGTGATCAAGCCGAACTTGACGAGATGCCAAACCCGGGAGAACAGAGGCGTCTGGATCCCTCGCTACGAGACACTGGCAGATACACTTGAAAGGCTCAATGGACATCTGCAACAGTGGGAACGGTACCCCGTCTAGCTATGAATAAGTCCTCACATTGTCTGCATGTACCCATAGTGAAACATTGTTGCAACTTACAGGTACACCGAGAGCTGGGAACGACGGTGGTCCCAGGCTGGGAAGCTCACGGGTGCACCAATCAGAACATGGGGCTCTTATCACTGACGCCAGCACATTTAGCCAATCCTCAGGAGCCTTTATGTAACAATTTTCATGTATCTAATTGTAGGGACAACCCAGATATACCACCTGACTACACCTTATCCACTAATATCTTTCTCTATATGTGTGCTATATTAACCCTACCACTCGAACATCCAATTATGAGTGGCGATAGGTTTTTTGTTAACTTTCTGAAGTGACGCAAGTAGCGCGTCATAATACAGTAAAAAGGGCCTGCGAGCCCCACAATTGTGTGTGTGTCAGGACGAACGCGTGCGCTCCTTGACCCATCCCTGCCGTTTTGTCTAATAAACAGCAGAGTCACCTTGCTCCTTGTGTGCGTCTCATACTCTATCTCATCTTATCTGGGATACACACGGGAGGAGTTGGGGCCTCCCTGCCTGGAGGTCTGCGGACGGCCCGGCCGACCCCGGCAGAATTTCCCCCCGACAAGTTGGAGGCACTGCTGAGATCTGTTTAAGATCGACCTTTATTTTTACTTTTTCCAGGCACTCCCGTTGCGAGGAGGCCCGGCGGCGCGGCCCCCTCTGCCGTTGCCCCCTTCTGAGGACTACAGGACCATCGCGGAGCTGCGAGAAGACCGGACAGCGCAATCTGGATATTGGCCCTCGGGAGCCGGTTGAGAAGTATCCCGCCCGCGGTTGGCGAGTGTCCAGACGTGGTCCAGACGAGGGGAGGTGGCGAGCCGCTTGGAGGGGTGCACGCAGTCGAGCGGCCCTGCATCGAGAGAACTTGGTGAGCATGGCACACACAACGAGCAATGCGAAATTGTGAGGGAGGGGGGAGGAATTAAATAAGGGAGGAGGGAGGTGTTGCACAGGTGCGCGGCGAAGGTTTGACAATATAGTGTTGGCAATGGAATGAAAGGGAGTGAAAAGAGTGCGAGAGCAGTGACGTGAAAGAGGGGGGCGGAGCACGAAACATCACGTGTGGTCGCTCGTAGACACTGATTGGCCTAAATAGCGACTAACGTGTAGGGGTGGGCGTGTGTGGTTTCCTACGATTTGGCATTTATTGATCAATGAGTAGATGAGGTTCCCTATTGTTCGAGCAAGAAACTCGATAGGTAGATGAGGTTTCCTATTGTTCGAGCAAGAAACTCGATAGGTAGATGAGGTTTCCTATTGTTCGAGCAAGAAACTCGATAGGTAGATGACGTTTCCCTGTAGGGGGTAGCTAGTTGCATAGTTGCCAAATACGGAAGATAATTGGCTGGTTAAGCCCTCCTGTTGAGGGGCGTATCACACGCGAGGCGACGCAGCGTGTGCAGTCCAATTATATTATTGACGAGATTACCTTGTTCCAGGAGAGACAGGAAGACAGCTGTAGGGTTAGCGGGGATAAATTGCAAGTGTATTTTGAAACTAATAATGAGACTGTACTAGTAGCGTAGAGACATCGGTGACGTCACCAGTAGGGATTTTATAGGGTATCACGAGCACAAGGAACATTGAGTTTTGAAAGTGGTGGGGAAGAGAAAAATGATGAGGGAGCGGATAAGAAGATAAACAATAAACGAGTGGATTGGAAGAGGAGAAGGGGAGAGGGGCGTGGCTGAGCACGGAGAACGCCAGCCACGGCAAATGTAAAAGGGGGAGGAGAACGAGGAATAAGGACGACTGTATAAGATCGTCGTAAGGGGTACGCAGTCACAGGGGGCTGCGTGCGCTTCGGCCGCAGGGGGCCGTAGGGGAAGGACTATACAATACAAAATTATACATATATATATATATTTGTGTTTTATTATTTCTTGTTTTTTTTTATTATTATTGGATACTTTGTAAAGGATTGTCGTAAGTCCCCACACTTACGGGGCCAGGTAAACAATATAAGGTTGTAAATTGTAAACTGATAACGAAGGGAGGAGTAACAAGTAGGGCACAACTATGTCATATGGGACAGGGTCAGGAGGGTGGGGGAACACCCTCACTACCCCACTACAACACATATGCACAACACTGCCACCCCATAGGGAGAAATTAATTAAGTACAGCATAGAGTGGACCCAGGGGACGGATAACAAAATGTTAACACCATGGCCGCCTAATGGTAGTTTCGATCCATATGCCCAACATTCATTGCTAAACCATCTGCATAATACATACAAGGGGAAGAAGTTGGCGAGCCATATGGAGGTGTTTAACTTATGGAGGATGTTCCAGGGATCCCGACCAGGACCAAATGGAATGTTCTCTGTGGGAGAAACACCGGAAGTAAAGGAGATTATGAAGGAGGGAACGGATGGGGAAAAGGGGTGTGAAAGGAAACAGAATGCGGAGAATGAAGGAGAGGGAAGAGAAAAGATTGACACTTTAGAAGACATAAAAAAGGAACCGAGCAACGAGATACCCATAACACCGGGAGTGAAAACTGAGAGAGAAGGGTTGTACCCTTTAAGAGAACTAGGAGAAATGGAAGGACAGTTAAGGGCGGCTGAAGGATACTCGAACCCGGCTTACAGCCCTCCACCATATGTGGCTGACAGGAAGATAGTGGGGGAGGGGAGGATTGGAGAAGAACAGATTGTAGAGATAGGACATGATGAGTGGGTAGCTGCACAGATATTATTAAAATTACGGGGTTCACTAACGGGAGAAGAAAGGGAGGCTGTAAAGAGAACAGGCGAGGATAGTAGAAGGGAGAGTGAGATGAAGGGGGAGGAGCTACTAATACAAAGAGAAGAGATTTTGGAGGAAAAATTGGCAAAACTAAGGGATGAGCAGAATGAATTACTAACACAGCTTGAGAAGGGGGAAAAAGAGAGAGTGAGGAAAAGGAAAGAGGGTAAAAACGAATTGGACAAATTAAGGGAACGAAATGAGGAGCAAAGGATAGAAGATGGAAGGGTAAGAGCAGCAGCAGAAAGGGTGTCAAGAGTAGTATTGAGAGAAAAAAAGAAGGAAGAAGAGGAAAAGGAAAGGGAATTGGAAATATGGAGGAGGAGGGTAGTATCAGAGGCAGCTAAGAAATATGAAGAAGAGAAAGCAATAGAAAGAGAAAGGGTGAAATGGGAAAGAAAGAAAGAAGATGAAAGAATATTGGAACAGATGAGCAACGAAGTGATGGAGGAATTAAAAAGGAAAAGGGAGGAAAATAGTAGGGAAATGGAGTAGAGGAGTGAAGGGGAAAGAGGAGGGAGAAATAAGGAGAGTGAAAAATGGGGGGATGTATATAGAAGTAGAGAAGTAGCGACAACCTCAACACCCGTGGGAACAGTTGATAACAAAGGAAGAGGAGAAATGGAGCGAATAGACTTAGAAACAGTAACAGTAAAGGGGAAAAGAACAGAGTGGGGAATACCATCTATGAATGATTTTTGCAGTGAGGAGGAAGAAGGAGTAGAAAGGGTAGGAAGAAAGAGTGAAAGGGAAAGCTTAGATAAGCTGTACCTCACTAGAACCAATATAGACTCGCCATGGATCCGTAAGAGAAGGGAGGAGCTGGAACAAAGTGAGGAGAGGGTGCAACAACTAGTGGAAAAACAAACCCATGAAGCCACACCATCGCCATCTCCATCACGCCCTCCCCCATCGCACCCTACATGTTCAACAACCACACGCACGCTGCGCAAAATAAAGCTTGCGCCATTCATGGACGAAGTGACTCCCTATGCGTGCCGGCTTAGAGACCTCCCTAGCCGCAGGCAAGATAGACAGATAAGCATACCCATATTAAGCACAGAGGATGACGAAACAAGGGGAAGGGAAGGAGAGGTAGGTAGGAGGAGGGGTAGCAAGGAAGAATTTGATGTGGTAAGGGAAATAGGGGAGGAGGAGGGGTGTGAGGACTCAATATTATGGAACATAAAGGGTGACACAAGACACAACTTAATGCCACTGTTGGAGAGAGGAGGGGTTAGACCGCAGTATGTACCATGGAAGCATACGGATAAAGAAAATATAAAATGTAGGCTCCCATCACTAAGTGGAGGTGCGGGTAAGTGGATATATGAAATGGAAAAACATACCGCAGGGCAGAAACTAGCAGTAGGAGATGTGAAAGGACTGTTAATATCAATATTAGGGGATAGAGCGGACGACATCTGGAAGAGAGCGGGATTCCATGGGATAACAATAACGAACACATCGCATGATGGGGTCGCCATTTGCAAACTGCAGACATGCGCTATGGCAGGCACTGAGAGTACAGTACCCAGACACATCAGATATAGGAGCAATAACTTCCCGTAAGATGCGTGAGAATGAAGATCCCGTTGATTATATACAGGATATTCAAGAAAAGTGGCGCATGGAAACGAGAGAACAATGGGATAAAACACCAGCCATATTTTATCATATACTAGTACAAGGGCTCCCAGAAGGAGTACAGAAACAACTAAAGAAAGTAGTGGGAATGGAAGTAAAACCATGGCCTGAAATACAGCTGACAATAGTACATCACTGCAGGATATGGCAAGGAAAAATGAAACAAAAGGAAGAGGACAGGAAAACGGAAGAGGCCAAACTAGTACAGAAAAAATTAACTAAATATACAATGGAGGGGGCACTAATAACTGCACCCACAACAATGGCCCAAAGCCCCACGCAAATAGTGGCTGCACAAGACCCAGCTCTAATAGCACCTCGACAAAGTATAATACAGCAAATGCCGCCACTACAATTACACGCACAAAACGTGGGAGGAGGGTACCAGATGCAAGGAGCTGGGTATTATGGGTATAACAGAGGGAGAGGAGGATTTATGAGAGGGAGAGGATACGGATATAATACCCAACAGCAGGTGGGGGGAGTTGGAAGTTCATACCCCACAGGGCAACAGGTATACCAGGACAACACAGGGAGCTTTCCATGGAAAAACAGAGAACCACCCGTGTGTTGGAGTTGTGGACTACTAGGACACATGTCACGCACGTGTAGGGTCAGGCCAGGGACACCAGCATGGAATGAGCAGGCGCAACCCAGGCCATCGCAAGAACAGCAGGGCATGCAGCAACAGCAATTAACACAACAGCCACTGCAGCAACAGCAATTAACACAACAACAGCCACTGCAGCAACAGCAATTAACACAACAACAGCCACTGCCACAACAACAAGTAGTGATAACACAACAACCCCAAAATGAACAAACACAATTGGGTAGGGTGACGGTATTGGGACACAACCCTTACACAGGAAATGGCCAATCATTGTACCCCCAATAGGACAGCCCACAGACGGCCTTGGTGTGTCCCATCCTGTCAGTAACACCTAATAGTGCGGAGGAGCCACGCATAGAGGTAACGATAGGTGACAAAAAATTATCTTTCCTTGTTGACACCGGGGCAACCCGGTCTTGCATAAAGGAAGGTAAATTTAAGATGTCAGGCGAAGCCATGAACACCCAAGGATTTTCTGGGGCTAAAGGATTGGTTCCTTTTACTGATAACGTTCCCTTATCTATCGGAGATTACGATCTGTCAGTTCCACTATTGTATTATAGTGCCTCACCAGTAAATATACTGGGGAGGGACATAATGAATAGGTTAAATATGACAATATCCTTTACAGAGGATGGTATAATTTGCTCTACTCCAGGGATTAACATGCTAGCAGCACGACAGATTATGCAAGCATACTGTGGGCAGACAGCGATTAGGGCGGAACCAATAGATGGCGAGATATTTCAGTATGGGACAGACATGGCAATTGCATGGATGCCAGGGATAGAAGGTAAAATATGGAGGAGGCCAGCAGCTTACCTGTTCCGACCAGAAACACCTGTTAATGAACAGGAAGGAAAGGTGTTTGCAATAGACATTGAAAGCATTATTACAACAGCTGAGTATATTGCTGTGCACGCCCAAGACAAAGAAGGAAGAGCATGGAGGGCAGTGATTGCACTAACAGAAGGATGTAGGTTGAGCCAGGTGTCAGATGAGGAACTGTTTTCAGAAGAAAAAGAGGAGGGGGAAATGGTGTTCATGATGAGTGTAGAAATATGGTTACGAGTGGCTCACAAACATATAGCGCAGAAAATTGCTATGGCACTTGAGGCACCTGCATGCACCCCAGTCCCCTTCTTTAAGGAGGATATGGCAAAGGTGCCCAAATCATTATGGACCATTAGCCCTTATGACGTAGGATGCATTAAAAGCATAGGGGGTGTACGGATAAAATTGAAAAAAGGTGCAATACTACCAAGAGTAAAACAGTACCCATTGTCAAAAGAGGCAGATGAGGGCATATATGAAACTATAACGGCCCTTATAAACAATGGCATATTGGTCCCCTCAGAATCACCATGTAACACGGCTGTGTACCCAGTGCGCAAGGCTAAAGGAGGGTCTTGGCGCTTCATACAGGCCCTAAGGCCCTTGAACAACATAGTGGAAGCAGAATATCCAGTAACAGCAAACCCGGCAACAATATTGTGTGGCATTCCAGCAGAGGCATCACGATTTACAGTAATAGATCTTAAAAATGCTTTTTTCTCAATACCACTACACCCCGACTCACAAGATCTAACAAGTTTCACTTACCGAAATACTAAATGGAAACATACCAGGTTACCACAAGGGTATTGTGAATCACCCTCAATTTTCAATAGAGTGATACAGATGGATTTGGGTAACGTTGAGGTGGAAAGCACAGTGTTACAATATGTGGATGACATAATAATTTGCAGTACAAATGAAAGTAAATGCAGAGAGGACTCGTTAAAAATGTTGACTATATTGGCTGAAAAAGGGTATAAGGTAGACATGGAAAAAATACAATACTGTCAGGAACAGGTACTGTACATTGGCCAACTGATATCCCAATATGGAAGAAAGATTGCACCACAAAGAGCACAGGCCATATCAAGCACTCCCATGCCACAGACTGTGAGAGAACTGCAGCAATTTTTGGGGCTATGCAATTACTGTAGAGCATGGGTATTTGATTACAGCTCATACATAGGACCCCTGCTTGAGGGGTTGAAGGAAGCAAATAAAGGGGAGAAAAGGTTGGGGTGGACTATGGAAATGAGGGAGGCATTTGACGAATTGAAGGACGCGATATCAACAGCTCCAGTACTGGCATCCCCAGACTATGAGCGACGATTTTTTATATTTTCACATTGCGACTCAGCAGTAATGAAAGCAGTATTGGCCCAAAAAACAAGCATGGGCTATAAACCAGTAGCATTTTATAGCGGTCACTTAGACCCCGTGATGTTAGGCCACTTCCCTTGCGAACAAGGCCTCGCTGCAGCTGCTTTTGCAGTAGAAAAGGCATCAGCAATAACCATGGGGTGTCCAACTACACTGTTTGTGGAACATGCATTATTTGCAATATTGAATAAACCCAAGTCCACACTAACGACACAAAGGGCATCAGGTTATGAGATCATTTTGTCTAGGGCTGAACTAGCGATTGTTAGATGTAGCACTGTTAACCCTGCAAGATTTCTAGCAGAAATAATTGAGGAGGGAGATTACGCCCATGACTGCACCCAACTAAATGAAATGTATTCATGTACTAGAAAAGTTGAAGAGAATGCACTAGAGGGAGGTGAGCTTTTGTTTATTGATGGGTCATCAACTATTGATCAAGGAGATGGGATAAGGAGAACTGGGGCAGCAGTGGTAAAAATGATGGAGGCTCCGGTGTGTGTGGCTATGAAATGTGTACAGTTACCACAGCATTACTCTGCTCAAGCCGCTGAACTAGTTGCACTAATATTGGCATTAAAAGAAAGTTTTAACAAACGTGTAACAATATATTCGGACAGTGCATATGTTACATCCACTGTCCACTCAGGGCTAACAAAATGGAGGAGAAGAGGGTTTAGGAGAGCTGACGGCACTCCAGTGCAACATGCCCTCTTGTTGGCTGAATTAATTGAAGTAATAAACGACCCCCAAGAGCTAGCCCTAGTAAAATGCACCGCACACACCAATGGTGAAGACCATGTCTCAAAAGGGAATGCAGCAGCAGACGCACACGCGAAATATGCTGCATACTTTGGTGAGATATGGGACCCCACAGACTCACAGAGAGGGAGAGGGAGGGGAATGGCTAGGGAGATGTTAATAAGAGAAGGGTATACCCATCTCCCAGCCACACAGATTATGGAATTACAAGCAGCAGCACCAATGGCCGAAAAGGAAATATGGGTAAAAAGAGGATGTACAATGTCACCAACCGACGCACTATGGCGCCAGAGTGGTACTGGGAAAGTTGTAATACCATTGGCACTTTTAAATACCGCCCTGAGCCAATTACATCACCCAGCCCATACAGGCAAGGAAATAATTGCAGCACGAATTAGAGATGATTGGTTCTGTCCCGAGTTAAATTCTCATGTTTCAAATTTTATCAGCAATTGTCTCACATGCCAACAGTTTACGGCCGGTCATACCCTAAAAGTGATAAGAGGTACCATACCCCGGCCAGAAGGACCCTTTCGGCACCTCCACATTGACTATGTTGATATGATCAACATATGTCAAGGTAATAGATACATGATTGTAGTAGTATGCCCATTTTCTAGGTGGATTGAAGCAGGGCCCTGTTCACACCCAGATGCATTTAGAGCAGCCAAATTCATAGTAAGAGAGGTCTTCCCCAGGTGGGGAGTGTGCGAAGTATTAAGATCAGATAATGGCCCACATTTCGCAAACGAAATGTTCCAACATATCACAGCCCTGCTGAGCATAAAGCACAAATTTGCATGTGCATATCACCCACAGGCTAATGGCGTATGTGAACGCCTAAATGGCTTATTGAAGGAGGCAATTGCAAAGATACAACAAACAACAAAGAAAAGTTGGTTGTATTGCCTTCCGTTAGCATTGTTCGAGCTGAGGAACAGGCCAGGGTCCGACCACCACCTCACCCCACACGAGGTGGTTACTGGACGTCAAATGCGCCTTCCTCTAACGCCAACGTCAAGGGCATTCACTGACCACGAAAGTTCAGCGAGTATACTAGGTGATGAAATGTATCAATATGTGTCATCTTTGATTACTAGTGTTGTGTTTGTGTCTCAACAGCTCGAGCGCACGCGGGGCGGGTCCACCAGAGATAAAGAAGAAGGCGCCAGTACAGAATTAGAAAAAGAGAACTTGTGCAAAATTGCCAAAGGTGACCACGTGCTACTTCGCAATTTCAATAGAAGATGGAACGATAAAAGGTTCACCGGTCCACATCTGGTAGAAGACGTATCAACAAGAGCAGTAAAACTAAAGGATAAGCGTGCTTGGAACCACCTACATGATGTAAAGATATACAAACTGCAGACCCGCCCCAGCGCCAACGACAGGTCCATTGGAACAACAGCAACAACATCCCTGACAGCGGAAGGAAGTTCTACCACAGACAACGACCCAATTGTTCCCTTACCTTCTCACTACCCAGACACCCCAGAGACGATAACTGACGAAGAAAGGGGTGATCACTACACTGCCCACCCCATGGTCACACGTTCAAAGAGTAAAAATAATTACGCCATCCCCCCCCCAGGACAGTTGTAACATAAACTAAAAGAAATTGGTCGCACAAATACACATGTAAACACGTGAATGTTCTCTTTTTCTCTCGCACATACAGGAACTGCGTATTATTGTATTGTTAAGTAGAAAGCTAACTAACAAAGTCCACTGTCCAGGCGTAGATGGTACTCCCAGACGATAACTACCCAGAAGAATTGTCACACCAATTTGTATACGAAATAAAAAGGCCAACATACCTAAAAAGAAGAAGGGTACGTGTTTACTACACAGCCTTCCTCCTGGCCATAGAATATTACATGCCCCACCTCCGCCCATACTTGCCGGTCTTAAGAGACCAATCACTTAGAGTAGCGTGGGAGCAGCTCTTCGCCTGGGCACTGAATGACTATTTGATAGGGAGAGCTTAAACAAAACAAAACTAACATTTAAAACGAGCATTTCTGAGAATTTTTAGGCGGGCAACTTTAACGTCGCAAGAATAAGCTGCCAGGACTGCAGCAAGGTAAGAGCAAAATGCCGGTGAGATTAGCAATTGTAATAAAAATAATAGGGATTTTGATAATCACCGGATTTTTGGCTGCTTCTGTATGGCAGTATAGCTGTGCTATCAATTTTGTTGCTGCACCCAAACCTAATATACCCCCGTTCCTTGCTGCAACAGGTGTTACGTCAGGTGGTAGTAGTAACATTACACCAAAGAAAAATAGAGTTAAACGCAGCACATACTCAGACAATAAAGGTATTGATAATTATGTACAAGATTCAGCACACGTCACAAACAATATATGGTACCAACACATGACCCGCATTGGTAAGCAGACAACTGAGGATAGCTGCTACGTCTGCTCATTAATACCATACGCCATGAGTGCTTCACGAACATTTGTTGCTACAGAAATAAATGAGAAGGTAGCACAGTGCATAATATAATTGGCACTGTTCCAGACGAAAGGAAGATTTCAAGGAACTGTAGTGCACATGACATGGAAAACACGAGACTCATACCCATATGAAAACAACTTCCTCAAGACCTACTTGAGTTATCACAAGACCAGTTTACATGCTGAAGCATTCAGATATATAACAAGTGGCCCTGCAAAAGGAGAAACACAGAAAGTAACACTGAAGTATCTACCATGTGATTGGTACGCCACTGAAATTCTGGGTAAACAAGGATGCTGGGAGAGGCCGCTACTGACGATAACAGGAAAGGTGTATCTGGATAACAGCTGGGAGATAGGAGTGATTGGCAGCAACATGGTAACAAAAGAAACTATCTCAACCATCGAGACACACAATCACCGATGTTGGACGACGTGGATCAAGTATGTACCAATGCTCACATGGGTAGAAGAAGATGAAGACCCAATAACGATACTGCCGTTGACTGCGCCCAAGGTATGTTACCAGCATAAAGGAGAGGTGGACGTAGGATATAACACCAATTGCGCAAGTGTGACGGAGTTACCTGAGGGGGGAGCAGGAACAGCAGTAATAATGGATCATTATTGGGCCTGTGGAGAAAAGGCATACCATACACTGCCTCCCCTGTGGAATGGTGTGTGCACAATGGTACACGTCAATGTACCATCACTAGTGGTACCTAAGAAGCACGTCGATGTGGCGAAATTTCCTAGAATGAATGAAGGGGATAAGAGAAGAAAGAGATCTGCACCACTCCAGGAGGAGCAAGGGAACAGGACCAACAGCAATGACACTGTCCTAAATAGAAGAAAAAGACAAGGAGAGCCGCTGACAGGAAATTACCTATGGGGAAGGTCGGAAACGGCACTAACATCAATACCGCCAGAACACAGACTATTCAGCAGAGCAGCAATGTTCTTCTCCTCAATAATACACCCGGGATTATAGGCCTACGCAAACGCAAAATGGCTCCAAATAACTAGATGGGAACTAATGATGACCATCAATTCTACTGTAAATGGGTTCAACGCAATAAAAGAGGAGCTGCGAGCTGTAAGGATGGTAGCACTACAGAACAGGTATGTATTGGACCTTCTCACAGCAATGGAAGGAGGAGTTTGTGCAAAGATAGGACAATCATGCTGCACGTTCATACCTGCCAATGATGCTGACAATGGTACACTGACAGAAGCAGTTTCACAATTAGCCCAGATGCACTCCAAAATGACGGATGAAAGCAATGGTGTGAACAAGGATGAGAGCTGGTTTTCACTATTATGGTCATGGATGCCATCCTGGCTGTCAGATGGACTGAAAATAATAGTGGGCTGCACCATATTGGCTGGAGCTACCCTGATCATAATTAGATTTTGGAAGGCACGAAAGGCACGCACTACTGACGAATTGCTGGAAATGGTGGGAATGCACCCCTTGATGCCAGCAGATGACGGCCAGCATACAGGTGTAATTATACAGGAAAGGGAGAAGCTGCGCACCCAAATAATTACCAACCATCTAGACCCACCGTCAGTAAAGACCGAGAACCCAAGAAACCCCAGGAGCTACATAGGAAGATGGGTATATTGTACTCCTGGGGGTACCTGTGAATATATGTATTGGTCATTTGAAGATCATGTAAACCACTATGGACATCTCGGAGGAATAACCAAGATATGGCGGGTAAGAGGAGATAACGAGAAGGATATGTTTGTGGTCGACAAGTCGACCAGAGGGGGGACTGAAGTGGGAGAATGGAAAACCAGGCTCCCGTCCTTCACCTCTCGCGCTTGGCCTAGAGGGTCACGACCCAAACACCCGCCACGAGAAGAGTTTGCCCATTTACCAGACGACCAGATACCCTGGTACAGGAACATACGGATGTGTCCATCTGCTTGCCCAGCAGCCCGCACTGGCCATGCCGACACCTGCGGCACGGATCAACTAGACTAAAATCTACACGTCGTTAGAGATGCCATGACGACCTAGACAACGGGAAGCACATCTGTACAAATATACACACTGGACATTCCCACACCAACCTACACGAAGAATATACTCAGTGCTATGACGTAGGCGACAGGCATATTCACGGACGTGCATCTTTATTATTTTTATATAGGCTTTCAGAATGCAGAAACGCAAGACGCGTCATGAACTTTTACTAGCTTGCTCACGCTTCTCTTTGAAATCAGGTACAACGATGAGAAATATAATAAAGACAATACCGATTATGGAATTATATGCTCTTATAACCTAAAGCACCTGTGCACCAAACGAACAACTTATGCACCGGGCCAAAGTAGGCCTCAAACAAGAGCTCCCGTGGACATCAACAAGACAAGAGTCAGTTGCTGATCCTACAGAATGAGCTTGGCGAAGCAACCAGCCAAGGTCGCAATGTTGCAAACCCACGTTCCAAGAGCAAATCATCAAAGGCACGATGTTGCAACCTCACACTCCGCGCACCAACGTTAAAGTTACACCGACAAATTAAACCAGACGCACAGTAGAAAAACAATATTAATTGTGCAGAATTATGCCTCTTTCACGGTCCCTCCCCACGTGATCAAGCCGAACTTGACGAGATGCCAAACCCGGGAGAACAGAGGCGTCTGGATCCCTCGCTACGAGACACTGGCAGATACACTTGAAAGGCTCAATGGACATCTGCAACAGTGGGAACGGTACCCCGTCTAGCTATGAATAAGTCCTCACATTGTCTGCATGTACCCATAGTGAAACATTGTTGCAACTTACAGGTACACCGAGAGCTGGGAACGACGGTGGTCCCAGGCTGGGAAGCTCACGGGTGCACCAATCAGAACATGGGGCTCTTATCACTGACGCCAGCACATTTAGCCAATCCTCAGGAGCCTTCATGTAACAATTTTCATGTATCTAATTGTAGGGACAACCCAGATATACCACCTGACTACACCTTATCCACTAATATCTTTCTCTATATGTGTGCTATATTAACCCTACCACTCGAACATCCAATTATGAGTGGCGATAGGTTTTTTGTTAACTTTCTGAAGTGACGCAAGTAGCGCGTCATAATACAGTAAAAAGGGCCTGCGAGCCCCACAATTGTGTGTGTGTCAGGACGAACGCGTGCGCTCCTTGACCCATCCCTGCCGTTTTGTCTAATAAACAGCAGAGTCACCTTGCTCCTTGTGTGCGTCTCATACTCTATCTCATCTTATCTGGGATACACACGGGAGGAGTTGGGGCCTCCCTGCCTGGAGGTCTGCGGACGGCCCGGCCGACCCCGGCAGAATTTCCCCCCGACAGTCACATAAAAGCATCTTTCACATCCGAACCATTAGGGATCAGGCCACAAAGTAAGAACATTTATAAAGCTCATATCTGTGCATATGTCACAAGAAGGCCCAAGCCCCCATGTCCTGAAGGAGCAGGGGGATTTCCACCTCCTCAAACAGCTGGCAATCACCACTGCCCAAAATGCATATAGGAGATATGTGAGGGCTCTGCTCCCGAGTATTCATGGGCCTGTGCTGTCCCATCTGGCGCTGGGACGGTACGGTAGGTTGCTGGTAGCAGACCCATACGCCATGAAGAGCAAAACATGATCTAGTGCTGACTAGACGTACAGGGTCCAGCCACCGGTCCATCTTAGGTGGGAGCCACGGATGCACCTTTCTAAATGCTAACACGCGCGGTGCTGACTCTTAACATACAAACCACCACACAGGTGCATTGGAGCTTTGGGGGTGCACTACAGGAGTGTATTCCAATATGCAAGAGGCAAGCGCGGCCAAAGCGGAAGGTCTCACCAAAATCCAGAAAAGCCCCTGGATGCAGGCGTGCATGGTGGCCCCACGGTGTGTGCATTTTCAGTCGCTGAATGGACCTCTTGCCAAGGCACCAGCTCAGAGACCAAGCAGAAATCTAGTACTGGCAAACACCATTCCTTTACATCCTTTCCTGTACCGACTATGGTACACATTCAAGACTGCGCGTGTTCACAAAGCATTCTACCGCCAGGGCCTTTTTATGCATAGCTCCGAGGAACAGGGGGAGACGCATCAGAGAACGGACACTGTAGCGGGGGCATCTAGAAATTGGGCTACTGTACGAAATACATTCTAGTGTGTAGGCCCAGTTGAGCTACGATGGCAGAAACCTGGAGGTGAGGCGAGTGTGAGGTGGGGTTTGAAACATGTAGTCTGAACAGTACACGTTGAAATATTGTTCATATATAAATCAAATTACAGATAACAACTTGAGGCAGAAGGGGTTACACTGATTTACCCAGTGTTACACAATTTCTTGTCAAGTGCCAAAACCAACATTAGAACCCACAAGCCAGGCTTCCAGCATCAGTAGCTTTGCCACTGAACCACACCTTCCCTTACCGTCTTTAGACAGTGAATATGTATACTTGCGTGCATAAATCCCGCAAAGGTTGTCTGCTTGAATCTTGGCAGCTGCTCGACAATACTTAATGTGTGGACGTGTCGAGAGGCGAGAAGGCCTGTTTGAAGTTTGGCCCTAGGCGGCAGCAAAGAAGAAAAGTAAGGATTCTCATTGGCCAGCAGGAGGGCATCTGCCGGTTAACATGTGTCAAGGTTTCCCCACCTATCAAGGTGATCCAGGCGTATTTATCCATCTACTGCAAGGGACTCCTCTGCCACACCAGCAAACTGATCCCAGGTGCCAATCAGAATGAGGTTAACACAGAAAGGATGCGGTTTTGTTTGGGGTTAGTATGATGAGTTCTAAACTCCAGACAGTTCTCACTTGAAATGCTAACCGTGTTTGCTTTAAAATCGGCATCTCAAAATCAGTTGACATGGGGAGGACAAGGCGAGCAAAAATGCCAACATTTGGGTCGCATTTTACTAAGGAGCAGATTTACCAATATTAGCGCAGGATTGCGCTTAAACATCCTGCACAAACCAAAATGCAAAGGTTCCTGGATTTGAAAAATGAACTTGTGCATTTTTTTGAGAGCCGGTTGTGGTGAGTGAGCAATGCAGAGGAGCTGACGCTCGAATGCAAATGCACGAGAAAGAGGCTGCACTTGTGACAAATTAGTCCTTTTCACTGCACACACTGGGGGTATGGTGGCCAGTCAGGTACAGAGGGATTAATTCTGAGGTAATGTAGGCCTAAGTCGACTTCATGGGCCCCAAAGGGCCCACGTTGATTCCACCTAGAGCTAAAAAATCCATTCTGACAGCTTTGAAAGATGTATAAGTACTGTGACGAATCGTGGGATTCTGTCACTTCTCCCCAGTGGGAGCCTTTACCGGTGAGTCTAGCGGGGTGAGCCCGCTATGCAATACCCTCCCTAGGGATAAAGGCAAGCAGGACCTCACCCAGACAGACTCCCCCTCTGGGGGACAAGGATTCCCCTTCATGTGAGGAACTCCCTGAACAATGTAGCACCGCCACACCTTCAATAACATCCTATAAAGAAAGCGACAAAGAGCAAATCAAAATTCCAAAACATCATTGGTCCTACGAAAGAAAACTGGTACGAAGAATATCACTGGAAACATACAGAGTAATTCCGGCAGGATACCGGCAAACGGACCTACCATTACCGGTTCCTGATATGCCGGCATTACCAGCATATTACAGGTGCCAGCAATGGTAGGCAAGTCCCCATTGCATGGAGTCCAGAGGACATCATGAGGGTATTGCCGGTATTACAGCCATTGGTAATATGGACTGTTTTTTTGCCAGTGGGGTACCTGACTTGCCTCCAGAAATGTTGTAGTTTGGTGGTGCAGGAAAAGTGGCGGTTACGGAAGTACTGTCACTTTTTTCCAGAACCGCCAAACTTGTAATGAGGCCCAAAGTATTAAGAATGCCTGACGAGAGTGTACATCATTTCTGGAAACTCATACTCATACCAGTCAAGAGAAAGTATTAATACTACCTGGAAGTGAGAAACAGTGTAGGAACCATCTAAGTTGTCCTAGCCAAGATAAAAAGTGGACAATAAATAACTGGAAGATTTATGTGTGAATAAAGATAAACAAGCAAAATTGCACCATTAAAAGAGAAAGGCAAAGGAATCTAGAGTAAAACAAGAAGAGAATAGGAAGGAAAGAAAGAACAGTCAAGTGAAAGAGACAATTGAAATCTTAGAAAATCCAATTTCAGAACAGTATGATTTGATAAAAGTAGTTTCCAGGAAATAGCTACAGATATGGTATGGAACTGAACTTGTTGAAAACCATTGAATAGGAGAAGGGAGTCATGCTTCTATACTTCTGTTGTTCTCATAGTGGTAGGGTTAGAATAGGTTAGTTTTTATAACCAGGCCTACCAAAGGCTGAAACATGTTTCGGGATGCTTGTGGTCTCGCGCAGAAGGGATGTGACCTAGCAGTTTGGGCTGGACTGCCCCCTAGGGGTTGGGATCAAACCTGATTTGCAATTGGACTTTCCCCTTCTGTAATGGCTTGGCAGGCTGAACAACTATGGCCTGCAGGGTTGCCCAGAGCTGTGCCTGCGTTATGATTAATTCAAAACCTTCCAGCCATCACCTTTTTGTTTTGCTTAAGTCACCCCGAGTGTGACGGGTATGCCCAGACGTGGGTCCCGAGCCTGCTGGGCCTAGAGACCCAAGCTACACCTCACTGATGATGCCCAACAAGGCTGAAACATGTCTGGGGATGCTTGTGGTCTTGTGCAGAAGGGATGTGACCTAGCAGTTCGGGCTGGACTGCCCCTTTGGGGGTGTGACCAAGCCTGATTTGCATATGGACTTTCCCCTTCTGTGGTCTGGAGGGTTGCCCAGAGTTGTGCCTGTGGTTATGATCAATTCAAAACCTTCCAGCCATCACCTTTTCGTTTTGCTTAGGTTTATTTTTAGACAGTGGACTGATTTTGATTTAGACTCTCACTGACAACTGTAGGAGCACCATAGTTAAGTTTTGCTAGGTAGGGACCCCCCTTAGTATTGGGAAAGGTAGGAGTTTTCTTTTTCAGTTAATAAACTAGAACGGTTAGATGACAAGTGTTCATCTGACCTGCCACAGTACAGTGTGGAGCTGCGCAGGTGAACTCTGTATACTTTAACAATTGTCTTCTACTAACTTAGCCGAGTTAGTGCAAGTTATTTGGTGGCTTCGAGGCGGACAATAGTTCAACAGCTGTGCATCCCTCTTTGAACGGAAGATGCACTGCGATTGTGCAATCTTGAGTCGGGACACACTGATGAAAACGGAGCAGAGTAGGTTATCATGGAGCAAGACCAACAGGAAAAATCTTAAACAGGAGCACCAAATCCAAAAAGCAACGTAGATATGAACAGAGTTACCGCGTAAACAATATTACAAGAACAATAAGCTAAATAACTGCACGCTTTACAGAGTAGCTTTGAGTAGGCACACTAGTGTGATCAAGGATCCAGGTGAACACCGCTCAGATGCACCTCTGGCTTTATTTTAGCCATATGCACAATAATAAAAAAAAAAATTTTGAAAAAGGTGCACCTCTGCAACCTACCATTTTCATGGCCTGAGACAAGACTCTAATGACCAGAGTGCATCAATCTGGCTATGTAACACCCAGAAACGAATTCGACACTGGAGTAGATTGGAAGTCCTATAGACTGGCAGCCTGTGACTCCTATAATCCCTCACCATTCACTCTGCTGGCTAGGGTTGACAGGAGTTGTACGACGCCGACATAGCTGGAGAGCCAAAGGTTGTTTGCAAGCACATGCTAGAATACTTCTAGAGTTCCAGGGCATACATGACCCTTTAGAGACTTCAGGAGCACTCCATGGTGGTAGGATGGCAGGATCCTTTTAACTAGTACCACTGCCAATTAATATTATTATTTTGACACCCCTGCAACTCCCGCTCCCCTTGACCCCATGTATATGGTATATAATGTTGCTGCAACCTTTTTCTGGCAACATTATGTATGGCAACCATATACATGGGATAATGTGATTGGATAACTGTTCATCATCATCATCGGACCCCGATGAAGACCTCTTGATTTTACAATTCGTGACGAACCTTGGTCCAGTCTATAGTCCCACTGAGTCTAGTAAGCAGGTTCTCTTTTGGGGACTTCAATCATTTGCATCGATTTAATGGGTTTTCCTCGGTATGTACAGTTGGACTATTGGAGTGCAGTGCATTTGTTGGCCAAGGCAATCAGCATTTAAACAATAGAGCTATCTTCAGTGAACGTGCTGTGCACAATTACAAATGGTCACATTAGAGCAATGTTTGTGGTCTCAGAAGTCACAGATAATATGTAAACCAATTGAGTTGTGCAGTCTTATTTTCCATGTACGTGCTGAAAAGTTTCAGCACGCACTTTGGAATTCAAACCACTACTTATTCATCGCATTGCATATTCTTGGCATGTTGCACCATGGACCCCATTGAAAGGAAGAGAAGCACTAGAAGCCCGCCAAATAAACAATGGCTAGGTAGGGCCAGAGAAGGAATACATGTTCCACAGCGCAGAGAAGGGGAAAACAAACCCCCCCCCCCCCTTGGATTTTGCACGATATCCACCATTTCTGGAGCAATATTGCAATCAAAAGCAGGAACGCGGATAATCTCTTCCCATCAGCTGTGGCTGTGTCCGTGGGCATTAATGGAACATGGGGGCCGGTGGGTGTGAGCGGTTGCATTTCGCTTAACAATATGGAATACCATTCTGCGAGCGGGCAATCCATCTTTCAGAATGGGCCTATCATTTCTGATCCTATCGGGGATGCACGTCCGGACGCCAACAATGCCCCATTCATCAAGCCCTCTTTCTTCTTCTCGTGACTGCCACTTGCACCCCAACGCCCACTTGAAGCCGGGCTGCGAGCGCCACATCCAAAGGGTTGTGCACCATTTACGGCCCCGCGATTATCCGATCAATAGCATGTGTTTCAAGATTGACGAACCCCAAATGATAGGATGTGGAGAAACATGTTATGTAGCTGTTTTGTATTTTTGCTAACTTGCAGTGTTAGAAATGGTAAAAAAAAAAAAAAAAATACTCTGGGATCCCATGAGGGGAGAGGCATGGTAACAAGGCCAGGCTAAGAGTGGCGTTATTGCAGGCAAGTGGCAGGTTTGTAAAAAGTGTTAAAAAAAAAACAGGAGTAGAATAACAGTAATAAATTGTAATGTGCAAATAATAAACCAACCTGACAACATAGTTGAGCCAAAAGAGTGAGGTATATGCTTTATTTTCCACATCCTGAACGGTTCCCAACAATTAGCAGCATTCAGATTAAAGCAACACTGGGCAAGACAACGTGACAGTTATTAGTCCTGCTGTCACCCAGCATCCATCTTTGCACTTATTAAAGCACAATAGCCGCTGCCAGTCATCAATGTGTGATGGTTCAGCAGCCTTTATTGCATTTTTATGTGCATGCATGCAAAGCAAAACACAAAAACAAAAAGTCAGAGCAGAGCTCAGCAAGGAATAGGCCGATTTCCCAGAAAAGGCGACATTTTTGTCAGATTCCGAATCTGGGAAAATCCGGTCCAATTCCAAAACACCTTACTTGCATTTATGGCCCATTTAAGTCAAGAGCGAAGTCAGCAGATTAACAGTCCCAGTGCCGGCGAGGACATATGTCAAATTCATGAATGGCAGCGTCGATACTGGTGAATGTATGAGGTTATGTTGCACAACACCTCTGCCATTAGAATGCAGATATCCCTGTGAAGAATCAACTTCTGGGGCACTAGTGGTCCAGGGATGAATTTCGGTTTCTAAACCATCAATCAGCCCCACACCTCCTGTACACCAGAGGGATGCAAACAGATTGGAAACACAAGCAAATTATAAACCTCCTGCTCCAATTTTGGTAACGTGGACAGAACGGCAGTCTTATCTATGCAAGGTCGTGGATCATTGGTTAATTGGTTAGTTGCAACACAGCGAAAATACAATTATTACCCAATGACAAAAGAGACTGTCCACTAAAGGTTGTATAAAAATATCTACTTTATTATTATTCAACAGACAGTTCTAGCCCACTACAAAATACAACCCACCCTGTAAAGGAATGCAGAGGACAGACAATTTCAATAAGGAAAAGGGATGCACTCTGGATACTGACAGGAGGGTAGCCGGTAAAGTGATTAACCACAATAGTTCAAATATACTTGGTTTCAACACAAATGGAACAATGGGTCGTAAAATGTCAGAAGGGGCCTTCGGAGAACCACAATGAACCTTGTGCTTGTGGAAGCTCTTGGTGCTCGAGCCACTTTCAGGGTGCTTTGCAGCACCTGTGACCGTGTATCAGGCGACAGGCAGTTCGACAAGCGAGGCTGGACGGTCGGCTGCAGGCTGGCCTACACGATGGCTCAGGGTCAGCAATCGTTGTCTCAGTGCTGGTTGGCAAGTCTCAAGCACTGCTCGAGGTGTCTCAGACGACGTTAACGACTGCGGCGCAACAAAAGTCAGTGGTGCAGTTGGCTGCAGCTCGAGGGGCTTGACTGGCTCAAAATGTCCTGTAAGGCGGATGCTGGGTGATGCTTGTCAATGCACTCCTCCTTGCTTCTTCACTGGGCTTGTGTCGTGAACAGCCCAAAGCTGAGGAGAGTGTTCCAGGCACCGGCCATGTCGTGGGTTTGGTTCAGAGACTCTCTGGCATTTCCCACCTAGGAAGCTTGCTAGCTTGCAGTGCTTAGCATGGCACACTGTGTGCTGACTGGGTACCGGTTCTGGAGCTGCTTGAGTGTCCTCTGGATTCTGTATCTACCTAGTTCCCTGGGAGATGTTTAGGGGAGGGATCTTGCTTCACTCTGTAAGAGGATTCAATTCAACACTACAGCTAAGTCAATGCCTAGTCTGGGATACTGAATGGAAACCCTTATTGATATATCTTTATGTCCAGATCATGAGTTCTGGATGACTACCCCTATATAACACCCCTCTCTTAGAATCCCCCTGACTCCACTGAACCAAGAAGTAGTTCTGTTTTGAAAGTTTAAAAGGTTTATTTGAGAAATAAAACAAAATATAGATACCATGCTTTTATAATAAATTAATAATCGATATCGCCCTTATAAATATAATGTTAATCAACAATGGGTAATCTGACACTAGCACACTTCTTTACAATCAATGAGGAGTTGGTGGAGGATGGATAAGGCAGCGAAAATACTTTTATGGTTTCAAATGGATGCAATGTTGAATGATAATGCAGTACAGAACTAACTAATATGGTTTCACAAGATATCATATGTTCACTTTTCCCCTGGTGGCAATTCACCCCCCCCTATATGCAATGCAAGGAGATGGAAGTAACACACACAGTTCTCAGGAATGCAATCAAATACAATACGAAATTCAATTCCCACCCCAGCAAGCTTAGAGAAAACAGGTATGAGTTTTAAAACACAGGCCCAAGTGCTTTGAATGTGGTGGCAATGAAGTGAGAAATATGCTGAAAATGCTTTTAATTCCCTTTAGGAGGTTCAGGGAGAGAGAGAGATACTAGGGATGAGCTCAGGCTCACTTTAGCAATGATCCAGGGATGGTTATTAAGAGGCAAACAATTTTTTAGCAAAGGAAAGCAAAAAGCTGCTATCTTTTTACAGATAAAGAAATCAGGCCAAATCGCAAATCGCGGCAAAATTTGCAAGTGCGTGAATCGCGATTACAGCAAAAGTATAAGGAGTAGCAAGTCGGTTCTAGGTTCGTTGGAAAGCTGAGATTCTAAGCTTTCAGAGGAAAGTTAAGCCAAGTTAGGACAAATGGTTCCAGAGATATGAACGATTTTGTAAAGGTCGTTTTTCGGATTTAAAGTAACTCAAATTGACAGGTGACAGCTTTGAAAATGACAGGTGACACGATTTCTAGGAGACAGTTCTAATCAGATTAAAATAGTTGGATTAAATTATTTTAACTAAGAGCTTATTTCTGTCACAATCTGATCGAAGTACTCACTCCTAGCTTTGAAAGGACAGGACCTCGCCACGGATCGGGTCAGGATTGGCTGCGGTTCCCTCGCCACGGACAGTCTCTGCGCGCAGCGCCTGGGTCAGCTCCGCTCTGCTGGGTCTGTCAGGCACCAGTTCTGCTCACAGCATCTGGGACAGCTCCTCGGATCCAGCGGCCTGTGGTTCTCTGGATCTCTGGTCTGCTTTCTGGGTGTCTCTGCTTTCTCTGGGTACAGCACTGCTTCTGGATCTTTCTGGCGCAGGGTTTCAGGCCAGAATCAACAGCTCAGCCCGGCTGTGAATAGTCTGCAAATGATTTTGAGGCCTGCTGAAGAGAACTCAGCTTGTGGGTTAGGCCTGTTCTTTAAAAATTCTGAAGTAAAGTCTTGGTCTCTGAAGATTGATGTATTGAAGTCTGAAGTCTGCCGGCAGAGCGTCCCGCGGAAAGTGAAAAAGGGCTCCCCACTTGTCCTGCACTGTCTGCTTTTATGTGTTTTGAAAATGGGTGTGTGCCTGGGCCTAGCTAAGCCTGCCCCTCTCTACTTGTCATTGGCCCAATTCTCCCCTCTCCCATGATTAGGGGAACTGAGTTGTGAGTCAGAGTGATGAGGAAGATTTTATGGCCAGAGGGCCATCCCCTGTCATCTTTACACACAAATCTATATTTGATCCAAATACATCTTTCCCAACTACACAGTTGTTTTTACATCACCTACACACATCATATATCACATGAGGTAGGCACTGTTCCGACTCTGGCGTTTCTAGGAGCTTGGGTAAAGAAATGGCAACTTATTTTCGATTTTAGTGGGTTATGCAACATTGGTTTTTCATTAAAAATTATACACATATGCACGGCCTGTCCATACATACTCCAGTAAATTCCCATGTCTCTAGCTTAAACACAGAGTCTGTAGTATCAATAAATAGTGGGGTTTTGCCCCAGAACATCACACAAATTGGAGTTTGGGCTTGAATTGTGGGCAAAGTTTTCATTTTAAGGATCCCCAAATTTCACATTTCTGTCATCCGGTTACCAAGAGTTATCAGTATTTCTGTAAAATATATATTTGCTTTCAATTCAAAGTACTGCAGTGTTTGAGTCCGCCCCCAAAGTTTGGGGATGACAGTGATCACATGTCTCTCCTGGCTGGCAGATCTTTGTTGACCGGAAACAGTCAAAATCACCATATCCTATTCAAGGGAAAAGGTCTTTTGTGTGGGCTCCAGCAAGCTGAGGTCAACAGACCAGGGGGCCACTTTGCATTTGGTTAGCATGACCATGTGATATCCTGGGCTTTCTGAGGTGAGAAGGTTTCCCAGCCTTTTGGCCTGTTAATCAAATCAGATTGTCTCTGGGAACAGCAGGTGGTTAGATCTTCCATTACCTAACAAGCTTTGAAGTCCCAATTGTCACAGAAGGCTGATTAGCTTCTGAAGTAGCAGTTCTCCTGTCAGAGTTTAGACCGCTAGCGCCGCCTTGAGTCCAAAGCGGGTACTGCATGCATTTTTTTTTAGTTGTCTTGAACTACTGCATTTCAATAGAGTGTTCTTTTGCTTAACATTGTTTTGATGGCATCCTCACAGTAGAGTGGTGATGTGGAACCCTCCACAAGAAGGTTGTATCTTTGGAGTGGTCTCGTGCCAACTGCGCAGTTCTCCTATTCTGGCGTAAATGTGGGCGGCGATAGCTCATCCCCACATCCACCCAGTCTATTGATTTAGTTTGTTCTGGGATAGAATAATGGGCAGCGACAGCTCATCGCCACATTTACCCAGTCTATTGATTCAACATGGGTCAAAACCCATGACAACTCTTGGAAGTCATGGCCTTCCTTCACTGGCAGAAACTAGAAGGCAGACTGTACCTTCAGCCAACTGTCAAAAAGTTTAAAACAGACTTAAAGCACCACCCTTTTTCCGTACACTGGTCCACCGGCTCTTGAATGGTGCTCCACTATGAAAAAAGTAATTGAGTTTGTGGTCGCGTTGAATGGAGCTTCCCAACTGCAAGTTTGACTGGTGCTGCTTTCTGTGGCATCCTTGCTCCCCACCACCTCTCTTTCCGGTGGGTGCTGAAGTCGGGTATTCACTGCAATGACTCCTGGTAGCTATAGTCTTACAGGAGAAAAAGAATGAGACTGGCCAGCATTGTGCACAACATTTATGGAGTAATCAACAATGGTCCTTGGCTTTGCAGCCAGGCACAGGTAACAGGGACAGAGACTGGGGCCTTCTCAGCTCCTACACGCCGCCTGTGTGATTGAATGGCTCTGGTGAGCACCAAATAGATCTCCTATCCCAGTTTGAGATGGGTCCCCCTTCTTGACATGGTGAGAACTCTGAATCTGTCACACTTAAAAATAAAAAACAGTAACGATAGTCCAATATCGGTTGTTGATGTTCTGTCTGTATTCTGACACTGGATTCATTGTAAATAGGTGCACCCTTAATAATATTACGAGAACTCTCACCTTGATCGAGCAAGGGAATGGAAATTGGAGTGGTGTCATTGGATGTTTATAAAGCTTTGAGGTGGTCAACTGGGGTTTTAGTTGTCCCTTATCTACCTTAATATTTGTAATGTCAATAGAACACCTTCACAGGAAAATTAGGGGCAACATAAGGATTGTTGGGAGCGCTGTAGGTGGACAACAAGGAAGTCTCTTTATATGTTGATAACAATATGTTATGTTAATTATTTATGTACAACGCGCATTTGCCGAAGCATCTTGGCGCTCTGAAGAAAATTGAGGGAATAGAAAGTGAACCAAATATAGGAAGGATTTAGAACAAGTAGGTTTTTAGCAGCCGACGGAAGATCATCAGATTATTGTTAGCCCTCAGCTGCATTGGCAGAGAGTTCCACAATTTGGAGGCCGCTACTGAAAAGGAGCGGCACCCCACACGTTCAAATCGATAACGAGGAACAATCAGCATCATTTTGTAGAAGCTGCAGGCGGTGGAAAAGATAAAAAGGCTGAGCCAGAAACAAGGAGTTACAATAATCCAACCGGCTTAAAACTAAGGAAGCTGTAACCAGCGGTCTCAGTTGGACGGGAAGGAAAGGGAGAACTTTCCGAAGTACCCTGAGTTGAAAAAAGCCGGCCTTGCAAATGGCTCCCACTTGACTTTCCAAAGACAGTGAGGCCGAGCAGATAACTCCCAGATTCTGGACCTCCACCGCTGGCGAGGGACATACTCCAAGTTTAGTGGGCCAAAAGGCTGAGGACCAGGTAGGTGGGGCGATGATGCCGGTCGCTCGAGGGCCATGCAGGAGGTACACCAGCAGGACTTCAGTCTTGTCGCCATTCAATTTCAGTCAATTACTGCCCATCCACCCATTCACGGCCAACAGGCAACTCCTAAACTGAGTCGCAGGGCTATGATTACAATGAAAGATATGCCTGACTCATTTCAGGATTTGTGAAGAAATTACAGGATTATGAACTAGCCTCAGGCTTTAACATCAACTACTCTAAATCTAAAGCAATAAATATCTCTACATCTCCAAATATCAAAGCCTGAATAAGTGACATATATCCCCAAAAAGTTGGGATGATGAAGCTGTTTGATACTTGCGAGTTCGCATTCCATTTTCCTCGGGGTGCTCTTTTAAGACTCATTTTCCAAATTATTTAAAGAACTAGCTGAAACTATTGATAGGTGGGATAATCAAGAAATATCATGGTTGGGCCGAATCACGGCAATTAAGAGGAACTTTTTGAATTTGTGTTTAGCCTGCTCAGTCAAAATCCCTAAGCCTGTCTTGCATTCGCTGCATAAAAAGATTTTTGCTTTTATATAGAGGGGCAAAAGCAACAATCTCCTTAAAGGTACTAACTAGAGCTATAAGAAATGTAGGGTTGGGGGCCCGATGTCTGTACATACACGATAGTAACACAGATTTCACACAGATTCACCCGGGGACAAGATTCATCTCTCGATAAATGGCTGGAGATTGAGCAGGCAGATCTCGTATTTGCCTCTCGCAAATGCTCTTTATGGATTTACACAGACTCCCTATAATGTTATCCGCTACCATCAACCACTTAGGCATCAATTTAAATTGGAGTAAAGCAACATAATTCTGGGGGTTCCCCCAGGGTTTGGGACCATTGTCACCTGTATCGGTTCATTCTGAATGTATCCCTGGTACGTCAAGAGGGGGATTTCATCAATAGAAGCTGTGGGGCTAAAAAACCTGTCTCAGTTATATGAGGACCACTCTCCATTAACTTTTGTTGAGTGCAAGCCTAAAATTCAGTCAGAGGAAAATGAGAGGTTTCATTATGTACAATTGTGACATTGAGTCTGTCGTCCACAGGTTAAAGCCTTGGCAACAAGGTATCTTAAAGCATTGGAACTCATATGCTATGCAGAGCTCCTTACAACCAAAATGTTGACTCTATACATTTCTGGATCAGAAAAATGCTCTGGAGAAACGGTCATGTATGGTTAAGTGGTGTGAGGAGCCAGGAATGAGACGAAGACACAAAGGACTCATGTTTTGCATATAAGCGTTTATTAAATGACAAAGGGGTTGGAAAATGCCTCACTATCCCTAATCTAAGAGGGGTTTCCTGTGTCCAGTATCCTATCCTGGCCCTCACACTCTAAACCTGAATCTAAGGTGCACAGGATATTGTCTCTGATTCGCAAGGTGCACAAATGTTCAAATCCAACACAAAAGTATAAATTGAACCAAAAAGTTCACAGTGTCCAGAGTTCACAGTTCCAGGGAATGGATCCATTCCACAGATTCCTTTTCTCCAAAACAAAAATTTCAAACAAAGAATAACTATGTTCCTTGTAACCCAAGAGGATAGCTCTCTCCTCTTGGTAGGTGCACAGTCCCTTAGGAATGGCTCCCTCCCCAGGTTTCTCTTCACATTCAAAATCCTCAGGGCATATGTCTGTCTTCTGACTCTCTTTTCACTGTATCACAATTTGGACCCGGGTCCCAGACTCACAGGTCACCTGGTATACTTCCCTGCCAGGCTCTTTTCCACATTTACAACAATTCACAATCTTAAGGTCCTGGATCTTCCTTGAGATTCTCTTCTTACTGTAGTTTATCATACACACTTGCATGGTATACTCTCCTGCCTGGACTTCTATGCATTTATTTTGAAACATTTGGCTTGGTAATTTTAATATAATTATTCAGCTTGCTTTCCAAACACATGGTTGTTTTTTTCTACAGGTTCATACACGTAATGTCTCTCTAGTCTCCCTTCTTCCTCTCTCCCAAGTTCATATTGAAGGTCACAGACCTCAGTCCCACTTCCTTGGGCTTTCGGTATTTCGCCCGACAGTGCTTTGGCGTCCAACCCTTTCCCTGGGCTCACTGGTTCTCTTCTTGTGCTTTCCTGGTCTTCCCGACTGCAAATGAGATGTTTCTCCGGCTCCTGCCTCTCTCTCTGTCCTTGCAGGTACCTCCAGAAGGAGTTCAGGGTTCAGGCTTCAGTCGGCTTTCCAGTCTCTGCAGTGGTCAGGAAGCACGACCTGCTTCCTCGCACTTCGTTCTGGTTTATGCGGCGCCTCCCTGAGTGTGTCGCTCACAAGGATGCCTTTTCACTTCGTGTAGCTGCTTGGACACTGTTCTGGGCAGGAGAACGCCATGCTTCTCTTTCGGGCATGGTTTTAAACCATGTCAACCACCGATTGTGGTTCTCATGAGGAGTAATCATCATTGCTACTCACCTCTTCCTCGTCTCAGTTGTCATACTGTTCCTTATGTGATATTGGGGAAGCTGATGTTGGACCTCAATGGGAGTAGACTTGGCAAGCGGTTGAGGAAGAGTGTTACAATAGTCCATCAAGGTATGTGGAAGTGAGGGAAAACCATTAAAAAGGGAATGGGGGTACGTGACTTTCGCCAATGATGTTGTGTCATCCCCTGAGTGCTGCCTCCCCCTATGTGGTCCTCCCTCATATAGCCGCCCCCAGGATCAGGAAGTGGCTGCCATCCCCTAGCCACATGAGCAGAGGCTACTTCAGGAAAAGGAGTGATGATCTCATCCGATTCACCACAGCATAGAAACAACGTTGCAATGTTCTGGGGGAGTGACGAGGGGGAGGGTTAGTGACGAGGGGGCCTGGTATCATATTTGGACCCAAAATCATTTCTCCTCTAGATGCACCATGATTAGGGAATACCTGTTAAAACTCTGCTGTAGGTGGTACTTGTCCCCTACTGGACTTCACAGGATGAACCATATAATACCTCCATATTGTTGGAGGGGGGTGAGGTAAGAGGGTGGACCTGTTCCAAACCTCAATTATTATAGAAAGTAGTGTTGGCCCAAATAGAATTAATTACTGGTATTCAAATTCCAATGGACCCAGTCATGGTGCTCTTGGGAGACACGGGTATATGCATATATCGGATGTCTGGACACCTTGCATCCCTTATTGCTCATCTCTTTGTTGCTGCTAAAGTAACCATAGAACACAAGTGGAAAACCCCAGGAGGGGCCATTATATTACATTGGTGGGGGACAATTTGGGATATTTTGGTTGCTGAAAAGATCATGGTCCCATCTTTAGACTAATTTGCGAAATATATAAAGGTTTGACTACCTTTTATTGACTATTAAAATGAACATCCCTTACTTTCATATGAACCAGCTTTAGTGCAACAGTTTTCATTATTGTGAAATGTATATGTTGGACTGAGGAGCGGAAGACATAGATTGAATATTTTTTAGAAGGATGGTTAGAGATGTGATGACTATTGTGGACTCCTTCAGTTACTCTTGAAGACCAGAAATGGTCCTTAACTATTGTCATAATATGAATTGTCTGGTTGATTTTGCACTACAGCCTCAAAATATTAAGTAACTGTATTAAAAAAAAGATTTCTTGAATAGCAAAGGAGTCAAAGATATCACCCATTTCAAGGAAGACAGTCGTACATGGAACCTTCATGGCAGCCCACAGCATTGAGAGCGGTTTGGCTACAGCTTAGTTCTGGCATGGGGCTGAAGCGGGAGCGGTCTGGACGTAATGCTTGGATTGGTGAATTCCTCTGCGTGCAATTAGAATGGTGTGGCCGTAGGCATGACAGGTACCAAGGTGCATCACTCACACATGTCACTAGTTTAACAATGCAGAAGTGATCTTCGTAGGGCTGAGGGATCACCAATCTGCTTAAAGGTAATTAAGCTTAGAAAGTTTTATAGGGATGGGCGACAAACTGAAAACTATGAGTACCAGAATGCAAAGAAACACTGAGCAAAAGATGCAACACTTGCACCGAACATGGTGCACAGCTAGATCTCAGGTTTAGATCTCTAGACTATTCTGAGAGATTCTCGTGCATATTTATTTTATTTATTAGCATTTGTATAGCGCTGACTGCCCTCGTGCATCGCAGCGCTGTTAAGAAAGCTTACTTGGTTACATAAATGCATTTGAAGGCATATAAAAATGTTGCTTCATACAAGTTACCAAAAGTGCTTAGCATTGATTACAAAGATTGGTGAGCAAGTATATGGTGAATCCACTCATCTGTTCACCTTGCACTCCTGTTTTGGGTTGTTCAAGCATTTAAGGGAATACTTGATGGCACAGCAGTGCTTTTGATGATTTTAAGGTGCAGAGGAGATGACAATCAACCCTGGCATCTGGGTTGTGAAATATATGTGAACAAGATAAGTTCCTGATTAAGGAACTCCCGTCCCCTGCACACTATCCCAAGCTCATAAATGGGCTAAACATTTAGGAACATTTTAGAAGTAAAATTCAATTCACACATTTAATTATGATTGCGGGCAAACAAACATATTGTAGTTTCCAATGATAGATCTCGAAGATGAGGATATTTCTTCAAAGGTAATTTTATTGTTCAAAAGTTCATAGAAGGCACAACGCGTTTCGAGATAAACCTCTCTTCTTCAGGGGTATAGTCAACATTATGCAACACATCTATAGAAACACTTCAAAAAAACATAATTACATTTATAGTAGAATACTTTTTGTTTCTGTTTTGCATATATAATGGTAACATTTTTATGTTCAAACGGAAAAAATAGAAAAAGGTGGTTCTTGTGATACTATATACAGCTGTCTAGTCATTCTAATAATTGTAACTTATTTTTTCATCTTATTTCCAACATTGACTCTGCTAATCTCAAATAGAATACTTGTCAACATACTTGTCTAAGCTAAATACAGTCCAAAGCAGACCGTTAGTCTAAAAACCAAAATGGAATCATCAAACAAAAGGCTATGGATTATCTGTAGGTACTGTATCATAGTTGGTCAAGGGGATAGTCTGGTGTGAGGGCATGGTACCCTAATAGTCTTACAAAAGCTTGCTATGGAGTATAGAAGTGTGTGGTCTTAATGGCATTTGTGCCCGAGAGAGTTTAACAATTATAAGACAAAATAGCTTATACATAGCTCAGATTGGATGTTGGTAAACACTGATAAAGTGCCTGATGGTAGTGAGAGTAAGTAAGTTCTTACCCTAGGTAAGGTTCCAGAAATCGCCGTTGTGTGCGGTGTACAACTTAAGGTGAGAGATACCAGGTAAGTCAATGCGTTCTTATGGCGTTCCTTTTGCTAGGGGCAAGGTAAGTTTTCGTATCGTTAGCATAAGTGATAGAAGAACAGGTAAGTGAGGGGAAAGGGTAGGGTAGGGTGTTGTCAGCAAAGGTTGAATGCTGCTTACCTCTAGCTATGATCCCAAGAGTGTGGAGGTTCTCTGCGCGTCTGTAGCGTGATGTTAGTAAAGATCAAAATGGCCGTATATTATACGGCGCTAAGTAATGACGTCATTACGTTGTGGCGTGACGTGACGTCACAGATATAAACAAGAGAATTTTTGTTCTAAATTCGACAGAAGATGTTCATTTGTAATAAACAAAAAGATTTTGATAGTGGTCCGCTTGGACACGAGGAGTTTGTTATCCGTGATCACGGAGTAAATTACCATGCCGTAGAAGTGAAAGTAACGCGGTTACTAGACAGAGACAGAAGGTCTACATAGGATTGCATGGTAAACATCGGTAGGTAAGAGCATGGTGCCAGCCACATGTTGCATGGCGGCAACTACAGACAGTTGCGTGGTCAAAGCTACTATGCATATACAAGGTGCCAACCAGGAGTTACATGGCGGCAACAACTCATATATGCAAGGTCGAAGTCAACAGGTAAGAGTATGGTGCCGGGCACAGAATACCAGGGGGGCAGACTACACAAGAATGCATGGTCAATGTCAGCATAGAAAAGCATGAGGCTGACCGCTTGTTGCAGGGTGACAAGTGCATACTAGTACATAGGCTATAATTAACGAGCAATAACGTGGAGAAAAACTCTGATATGGCGGGCAACAGCGCACACTTACTGGGATGGGACGAGGGGCAGGGGGTACATCGGAGGGGTTGGGGGAGACAGGCAATCATACTGGGTGCAGCGGAGGGCTGGGGGAGACAGCTAATCATACTGGGTGCATCGGAGGGGTGGGGGGAGGCAGGCAATCATACTGGGTGCAGCAGAGTATTAGAGGGAGGCAGGCAATCATACCGGGTGCAACGGAGGGGTTGGGGAGACGGGCAATCATACCGGGTGCAGCGGAGGGGTTGGGGGAGGCAGGCAATCATACTGGGTAGTGCACTCACCTCCACGATCCGGGAAACGAACAGGGAAACAAACAGGGCCTTAGAAGGTGGGCCTTGGGGAGGTGGGCCGGCGTCGTGATTGGCCCTAATGAGCCTTACAAAGACCAATCACGTTGCGGCATGAACTGAAGTGGCCAGGAACAAAGGGGAGAAGATTCAGGCAGCCATATTGGAAGGTGGTAAATAACATGGCCCTGGTATGGCCAAGCAATGCAAAAACACAAAGTCACGAAAATCCATGGCGCGCACTCACCAGGCAGGATGAAAAGAGCCTGTAACATCACAGAGTGCACGCACTGAAATAGAATGATCTTTACATGCGTGCATGCATCAGGCTCCAAGTGGAGCGTGCTAGGTTCCATTATTCAGCAGCATACCCCAATATCCAGCGCAGCCTCATCATGGAGGTCGGGTCCCCAGAAACGAGGGAGAGAGAGATCCAGTGAGGGCAAAGAGAGGAATAACAAGTGAACAGTTGCTGAGTAGTGGTTGCAGGTGTGGTGTGATGGTGTAAGGAGGCAGCTGACAAAGTGGTATTATTTTGGCTATAGACTTATTTAAATGAGGTAAGAAACCCATCCTGCTCTACATCTAGAGGGGAGTTTCCCTATCTCAACCTGGAACAACGTGGGTGCTCGTCAGGATTTTAGTCAAAAGAAATGTACATACCATTCTCCATCCAAACCACTGCTTTGTCCCTGTCGCTACAAAAGTAAATGAATAATCATTCAATAAAGTTCCTAGTCAACAACCAGGAGGATGGCTCCCTTCTGAGGTACTTCAATCTCAGGCTGACTCAACAGCAGTCTCATGCAACAGGGTATGATTTACCAGCTAGACCTAGACCAGGAGGATGGCTCGCTTCTCTGGTGAGGTACCTCAGTCTCAGGCTGACTCAACAGCAGTCTCATGCAACAGGGTATGATTAACCAGCTAGACCTAGACCAGGAGAATGACCCCCTACTCTGGTGAGGTACTTCAATCTCAGGCTGACTCAACAGCAGTCTCATGCAACAGGATATGACTTACAAGCTAGACCTAGACCAGGAGAATGACTCTTCTCCTGGTCCATCTGGGAAAGTTTAAAAAAAAAAACTGGTTCTTGGCAGTTCTTCGCATAAATTTTGCAAAGTCTTTTAGTACTTCCCATGAACTTTTAAACAAAAGTGTCCAAGCCTTATTCACCTTTCTCCTGGTTCTCAGTACTTCATTACTTTCAGCCAATTTTTATCCTTCTGGTATTTCTCACATACGTCAAGGTTGTCACTGTGATGAGGGAGCTCACTCCCGATCACTCTAGAACTTTGCAGCTTTTTATCTTCACTCTGCTCCGAGGGGGGATCACCCTCAATGAAGACATGACGTTTGGTTTTCTGGGTATCACTATTGTGAAGAGGCATTTTATTTCTGAAGTTCACTCCCCAGTGCTGCTTAACTCTTAGTTCTTTGTGTATCACTACAGTGTATCACTGTGTTGGCTAGGCAGATTACTCCCAAGTGCTGCTCAACTCTTGCACCTCATCGGACCCCTTTGGGTATCACTACCGTGACGAGGGAGATTGCTCACCAGTGCTTCTTGATTCTTGGTTCTTTGGGTATAACTACGGTGGTGAGGGAGATTACTCCCAAGTGCTGCTTGACTCTTGCACCTCCCCGGACCTCACCAGGCTCTAGCACAGCTCCCATTTCCTCCATTTCATTGTGGGAGCATTACCGGTTCTTCTGGCGCCTTTGTGTGGTTAATGGATCAACCTGTCCACCTCCTAGAGGTCGCACCACTACCGGGTTTCTTGTGTTCCATTAGCGAGTCGGTCATGCACAGGCTCGCACAGCTTTCTCCAGCTTCTTCTCATCCAGAGACTGTCTCTCTCCTTGCAGGACTGACACCAGCTTCCCTCGCTGTTCTTCCTGCTTCTCTCCGTTAGTCCTTTCTCACTTTCCACTTTATACTGCTGGGTCATCCCCAGCGTAATGCAACAGATATTACCCAATGCCTCTGATGTAATCTTCATGCCTCTTTGGGCCTCCTTGTCACAGTTCTTGATTGATTCCTCCCATTGTTAATCTGTATGCTTCTTTGGCTCTTCTTCGTCTCGGTACAATTAGGATTTACAGGCGGGACAGTAGAAACTTTACAATACCATACAGTATGGTTCTCAAGAGAGGAAATGGAAGGAGTCAGCAATGGTAAGGTTTCTGGGGGCAGGTATTTAGGGAGGCCTATTCCCATGAGGAGAGTCTCTCCCTATGAGGTCCTCATGCTTCTCACCACCCTGGGTAGCAGCCACACCTCCATAGCCTCATAGAAGTGACGGGACCTGGTGAATCGTCACACAGGCCTGTGTTAAAACTTGTCCAGCAGGCATTGGGTATGTGATTCTTGTGGATTCTAAGAATGCGAGTGATGTATTTGGTAGAAAGACAATGTGACAAGGTGTAGGGTGGGGTGTGCCTGGATGTCGTGGTTTCAGAAATACTCATGGTGTATGAATAAGAGCAAAAGAAATATGAGGTTTATTACAGGTTTATCGGGAAGGTTTCTCTTCAGATACAGTGACAAGTTTTTTTTAGGTATGGCGGTAAGGAAGGTACTGCTTCCTGGAGTGAAGATGGTGTACTTCCATGCACATCTGGCAATGGCAGCTGTCTCTAGGAGCAAGCAGAGAAAGGTGTTTCAGTATTGTAAGCAGTGTTTAGTTTGTGGGGGTGTTTGCAGGGCTAAGCCCCGGGACTTATTTCTGAGCACCGGCCCATACTCACAAAAGAACATACAATAGATAGGAAATCAGATTTGATGGGAAGGTGTCAGCTTCTTACAATGGGGTGAGTTTGTGGGACCTTCTTACCAGGTTGTGAAGGGGAGTAAATGGAACAGTCACTTAGGACAATACATGGGTGGATTTACAAAGATTAAGGACAACCAACATTGGACATTTTTAAGTGCAGATGGGTGGTATGGCCAGCTGTGCTCGGGATGTGACCATGATGGGTGAAGTGCTAGAGTGGAGGCAGAGAAAGTGAGGTGCAGAGGCAGGTTAGAGGTGAAGGAAAAATGATAGCTAGCAGGCAGATGAGAGGTAGGTTAAGAGGGTAACTCGGAGGTGAGGAGGTAGGATTTTAGTTTTGTGTTGAAGGATTCACACTAGTTACATTCAAAGGTGATCCAGTGTGCCTCTGTCGTGGGCATCCTAAGGGATAGTTCTTCAAGAGAACATAAAAAGGTAGTACTTTCTGGGGTTGGCCCTGGGAAATGGCGGCAACTGCTGTGCATTCCTGTGGGAAAAGCCCAAAACACCATTTACAGGACTAGCATGAAGCTCTGTACAGAAACATTACATTTGTGTTACAAATTACTGAGTAGATATGAAACTGCCGCTAACTCCACACGAGCCGTGTGCACATTTGCTAAAAATATGTAAATCCACATCTTAGTCTCCTCTAGCACGTCTCTCTAATCTCTAAAACAAAAAAGTGCAGTATTATATGTTGTGTTATCTTTCATATATAGAGCCTCCTACCATAGGTTAAGGCATCAAAGTGCTTTGCCTGTCAGAGACACAAAATAGGAGCATGACAGAGCCTTCCGTAGTTATCTGTTGCGCCTACTGATTGCTTGTCTACCTTCAGATTCTCACTGGGTACCAGGCTCCTCCCTGATCAGTCTCCCCTGCACTGCCTCCGGGCCTCCTGCGCATAGGAGCTGTAACGTAACCTCTGCAGTCCCCTGCCTCCTTGCACTTACCCAGAACCGCGCTACCCTGGCTGCACTTACTCAGAGCAATACTGGCCTGATTGCACTTCCCGCTTCCCTCTCACTTGCATTTCCCCCTCTCCCTTCCCCTGCACTTTGCGCTGTCGCACTTGCAGGATCTGAATGACAGGGCCTAGTAAGACCGTTTGTCTTGTCCTCCCTCTGTCTTCCCTCCCTTGTCTTGTCGCGCCTAGAAACACCTAGGAACACTTGTGTCGTTATAAATGACATATATTATATCATATCAGTCTTAAGCAGGATCAAAGTCGGGTAGATAGTTGGAGTGAGAGATAGAGAAGATGCTCAGGAAGGTATGGGAAGGAAAAGGTGGAGGAGCTAAGTGTACAATTGGACCGAATTTCTCATGGAACTTCACTGTATTCTCTGGGGTATCATACATGGATTGATGAAAGAATATATATGGGGCTTGAACGGCAGATCTCACCTCTCCTGAGGGAGAACTCTACTGCGCAACTGAAAACTTTCCCTAAATTAGGGTATATTCTCTGCTCTCCACTGTCATTCCCATTCCCACCATACACTCAGTGTTGTGTCCCTGGCTCTGCTACTGAACCCCTGTTTACCTTTGGCACCCCTCAAGCCCCCACCCACAATAACCCGGCACACCCAGACAGACACCTTTTTCTCTTCTTCTGCGCAGTTGCCAGTGCTCTCTTCCTTTCCTATCTGTGCGGTGAACGGGCACACCTGGGGATTGAGTGATTTGCCCAAGATAACAAACTGGGCAAAACAGAACTTGCTGACCAGCTCTCCAGGCCCCTCAACCACCGAAGGGCTCCGTTACTGGCCTTGGCGCCACGCAGCAGTCACACTACAAAGGTATTGGGAGGTGTACACTTACCTCTCGCACTACGAAAGTTCCCAAGTTTAGCCCAATTTACAGATTCCCCCACGAGCCAAACCATGCTGCTGTCCCCCTCTGTCCATTGATAGCAGGTCTGCGAACTCTCCAAATATTTAATCCGAGTCTCAGGTACTTTTTATTTTTCCGTGTTCAGTGACAGAGCCAATATTATCAGGAACCCATTTCTACATACAACAATTCACTGCACATTTGAGTTTTGATTTTTTGCAGCTTTGAAGACTTGTTTAGTGGGCTTCCTGGGAAACACATGTAACTATATCGTATGCACTGGAACTATATTGTATGGCGCTAGTTCTGAATATTGATAGAGGCAGGGGAGGAGGGCGTGCTAGAATACTAGCAGTTCAAACCCGTCTGGCAGTCGCTTATCATAAACCTGACGCGCACTGAAGCATATCTGAGGGGCCTGAAAAGGACAGGTTCCAAGGTACGGACATGGACTCCTTCAAGGACATTTTGCAAAAAGTTCCTTCGCCGGTCGTTAATCAGGCCCATATGGCATATTCCGCGCACCTAGCGTGTAGAAGAAGCACTTTAGACACCGACCCAATCAGGGCTTCACTGGAAGGCTCTGTTTATTTGAACTGCGTGTCCCCACTTTTGGCGGGTTCAGGCGGTCAGATGTGTCCAGATGCATTAGAGTGGACTGCGCGGGATGTCCCCTCTGTTTGGGCAGACTCCTGGGGTGTTTATAGACAGCCTGCGTGCTGTTTCCCGTCCACGGTGCCCACCGACCTGTCAATCGCAGTTACCACGGAGAAGGGGCATACCGAGGTCATGGGATGCCATGAACCAGGACATGTTGTGAAATGTGCTTCCTGTCTACTTGGTTCGTGAGAGGGTTTAACCTCTACCAGGTTCCACAGCCCCTCACAAATTGACACACAGAGATCACATCTGTGCAATGAAGTGTGCAGGAACCCGTTCACCGGAAGGGAAGCAGGGCAACTGTCCAACAGGTCGGTAACCGGCAGAAAGCCAATAAGTAGGCTGACAAGATTTTCAAAGCTAGAAAGCGGGACAGGAGGCCACAGACATAGACGCAGGACTACAATTAGGAACTACTACCATAGATAGCTTCGAAAAAGGTACTAATATGTGAGAACTGACAACCCTCGCAGTGTCGAGTCCTCACAGCCTTGCACTAGAGAACGTTTCGAGTCTCTGAATGCACACGTTCTTTATCATTTTAATCATTTTTACTACTGTGCCAAATGACCAGCGCAGTACTAGTCTGACGGTATGTAGTGTCTCGGTCCCTTAGTGGACTGTACTGTTTAAATGCAGTGATATTGGCCACTATCTGGGGAGACAAATTAAATTGTGAGCACTTTAAAAGTTAAGCATCAAGTTGTGAGGCACGGGAACTGAACCCTTTTTCACAAAAAAAAACAACTTTCCCCTTTAAATGTAGATGAGCGTGCAGGCGTGGTACCAGGAACGTGCCCTCCCCTGACTCCACCCTCCGGTGCCATCAGTCCCCTTTAACGCATCGGCCAGATTAATCTACTGACTAACTACACTTTTTTTAGGGGGAGGGGGTGAAGGGTTGTATGGAGGAAAAGGGTCTATGGACTAGGAGTACGTTAGTCACTATGTTGAGTAACTTGTAATTACTCATACATCCCGTCCTCTTTCCTCCATACTGTAGGGGCGATTATAACTGATAGCCCTTAAGGAGGAGATAGGTTTACAGACTTGCGCAAATAGGTTTTTCAGCACTGCTTGCCCAAAGGCCGCGTCTGACCTTACGGTGCTGTCCAGACAATAGTGCTTGCAAAAGGCGGATGGGAAAGACCATGTAGCCAGCCCGCTAATGAGCTGCCAAGGAACACGACTCTGGAAAGCCACTGCGGTAGCCTTTGCCCTGACTACATGGGCATGAAGATTTGCTGGCAATTCCTTGTTTTGTCCTTTGTAGTTCTCCTGAACGGCTGCCACCATCTATCTTGCTATCAAAACTTTTGAGGCCTGAAAGCCCGGCTTTAAACCACCAAACGTGATGAGCAGGTCGTCAGACTTACAAAACTCCTTTGTCCTGTCGAGATAGAACTTCAGAGTCCTTTTCACAGCCAAGCAATCCAGGACCTTTTCTACCTCTGATTTCAGATTGGTAACGAAGGTCAGCAAAACATTATCCTTGTTCAAATGGAATGAAGAAACCACATATGGTAAAAACAAGAGATGGGTGCAGAGTACCACCTTAGCTCTATGGAACGTGGTGTACGGTTCCGAGACCACCGGAGCTTGAATTTCACTGACCCTGCATCCTTATGTGAGCCCGACTAGGAGGCAGGTCTTTATGGTGACTAGCCTGATGTCTATCGTAGCCATGGGCTTGAATGGTTTACGTGCCTGCGCATTTAACACCACATTGAGATCAATGCCGGATGAGCGCGCTTGACAGAGGGATACAACCCAGCCCGTGAGATGCCTATTGACCACCAGGTTGGATGTGGAATATGACATGGTGTCCGAGTTCTTGAAAGCCCTAATAGCCTTCCAGATAGGTGCAGCAGGTGTCGACCTGCCCACCCGACCCCACATGGTGTGCAGAGAAAGTACAATAAAATAATAATAATAATTTTAAAAAAAGTCTTCCAAAAGCACATGGTCGAGGGTGCAAGCCATACATCTAAGCCCTGGTCTCTTGCCCAATAGCAAAATCCTGTCTACTTGCTCTTGTAGTGACTGGAGGAGTCACGCCTTGCCTTCTGGATGATCTGCAAATTCTCTTGGGACAGCTGCAGGTACTTCAGCGTCACATTCGCAGGTACCAGGCCGCTAGGACTAGCTTCTTCACAGCTGGGTGAACCACCGCCCTCCCCCCGCTGCATGACGAGGGGAGACCACGAGATTGGAAGAGGAATGGGCCCCTGAGCCCCCAGCCTCACCAGATCCAAATATCACTGAGGCACCACTAGAATGAGTGTAGGGTCCTGTGCCTCCCTGATCTTGCATATAACTATGTACCAAAGGAGTCGGCGGGAACGCGTATGCCACAGCTTCACTGGCGTAAGAAGTAAGGTAGACTGTACCTTCAGCTCAGGTTCAAATGAATCCTTCTTCTTACTCATTGCAAAGTCTTCAGATGATCTGATCAGTGAGAGGCTCAGCTCTCTTTTAAAGCCAAATGGGCCCAAGTGAATGGTGTAGGCTAAGCCCACCTTAATGAACCAATCCTGGGTCCCCACCAACAATCTTCAGTGATGCTTCAGGTCAGAATCAGAGCGATTGGCAACAGACAGGGGAAGGATGACAACATATACTTTTAAGTCCCACCCATCTTCCTGTCTGCGGTACATCAAAGTGTCTCCCTAATTAACTGAGTCCTATGCAGCGCTTGGTCACAAAATGGGTGTTAAGGATTTCAATCAGGCAAGATACACTGGTCTCAGCTTAGTATGCAGCACACAAATGAAATACTTATTTTACTATGTCTATAGGTTCAATATTCTGAGTGATATACCACTCATTTCACACCCCTTCTCAAAACACCCCCATGTCACAATGGACCAGGAATCAGGCTGGTTGGTAAAGGTAATCTTTATGCATTTATTTATTTATTTGAAATTCAAATAAAAACATACTTTTAATAGGGAGCAGCAATCACCAATGTGGTGACAATGACAGATAGGTAGGTATGTAAGGCAGTTAAATTCACTTTTAGCAACACAGAGTATGAAACACAGAGACCAGAACAGTTTTGGCTTGTTTGAAAAGATAGAGTTTGGATTTCGTCCTGCAATATACCTTAACCCACCAATAAGCAATTATAAACCAATATAAGGAAGCAGCAGGTATTCAGGAATAAAGAACAGTGAACAGAATGTAAATACCACCTTCCCTCCCCAAACAAGAGAGAAAAACGGATTGGAAATCTTACACTTTTAGAATGACATTCGAAATAGGCTGTGTAAAACAATGAATATGTGTAAAAATCCTTGAATCAATACAAATGTCTATGGGAGCAACATTGGCAAGATGCTGACAATCATGAGCTATAATGTGAGCAAAATTACACACATTGAACCTTAATGGAAGTTTGGAAATAATTGCAAAGAACAATCACACGTGTAAAACTTTGCAGAAATGAGTTTTTGTGTTGGGATGTAGCTACAGGTCTTATGTATAAGTCAGAGTTGGAATGAAGTCTCTAGCTATTAAACTGAGGAAGATATGCAAGATTGAATGAGAGGCGTTTTTAGAAAAATCGGGCAGTGAAAACAGAAAAGAACTGAGTTTGGACAAGAAAATATTTACTATAGTGTTACTCTATGACTAGAGCATTCCGGCTAGACTACCAACGAGGGACAAAGTAAGCTCTGGAGTTGATTCATGACTTCAACACCAGATCCCCAGTGTCCTCTCCTGGTGGAACCAGTCAGATCACTCAAAGTAGGATGGATGGGTTAAGATTTACACAAGATGAAAATGACTAAAGAAATGGACAGGAAGACAGGATTGCAATAAGGATTCTGACATTGTGACAAGTTATTAAGGTAAGGGTTGGATGGTTTAGAGATTGGGATGGGACAAAACAAGGTAGCCTATGATTTTATATGCTTCCTATTAATACTTACAGTCCACTTTAAATAAAGATTTTGGACCGTCAAGGGTTCTGGTCATCACACAGATCAGTCTAACCAAGAACAGCAGGGCACCTCTGGCGGGATAGGGTCAGCTGGGCGGTTCTGGTCACCTGGACTGCAGTGGACTGGACTGGATTGGCCCTTCTGGTTACTGGAGACTGAATATCAGTGGGATGGCGAGTTTGCTGCAGGCAAGCATTTAGGAGTAGCAAGCCAGTCTGGATCAAAATGCTTCCCTTGGATTTTTGGGATGGCTTCTGAATTTTGAGGCCTAGCTGAAAAGGAGTTCAGCAATGCTGAGGCCTTAGCTTGTTAAGTAAAATCAGGAATCAGGAACAATGATGGAGAATTCAGGAACAGTGCACCACGCAGAAAATCAGGATGAAGTCAGGAATCAGTTTCTTGTGTGCTGCGAGGGTCCCTTATTTATCATGCCAAATGACGTCACTAAATTATATGGCAGGGGCAGTCGTACAACCCACACCCATGATGCTATGATTGGGCAAGAGCATAGTTTCCGTCTTGCTCTTTGCTGGCTGGATAACAGAAAAGGCTGTCATGTTTTATGCTATTACCAGTGCTTTAAGTGGGCTGGGCCCCGGCAGTCTCCCAAAAGTGGGGCTGAGCCGGGGCTACCCCCCGGTCCCACCACGCCATGACAGGACGCATTATCCCGCCATGGCCACAGCCGAGATGGGAGATGCGCCCGCCAGTTTAACGTTAGGCAAGCAGACAGAAGTGCCAGCCAGCCACAATGTCGCTGAAGCTGGCTGGCACTTCTGTCAGTCACTGTAATTTCCCTGATGACCCCCCCATCTGAGGGGTCATCAGGGAAGTTACAGTTCCTTTGTTTGCCCTCGCCAGATCACTGACCCTCTGTGAACCCGCAGGCTCCATGAGCTAATATGTAGATTAGATCATGGAGCCCGCGGGTTCCCAGAGGGTGAAAGACGCCTTGGGCTCTGTGATCTCTGCTCAGGGCAGAGATCACTGAGCCCGAGGGGCCTGTCTCCTTTGGCAAATCTTTATAAAAGATGCCTTGAACTGTGTACGTTTCAAGCCATCTTTTATAAACGTAGAAATATTTCTATGTTTATAACAGACGGCTTGAAACGTACACAATTCAAGGCATCTTTTATAAAGCTTTGTCGACGGACAAAGCCACCTTGGGTTTTGCCCGTCCTCAACGCTTTATAAAAGATGCCTTGAACTCTGTACATTTCAAGCCATCTTTTATAAATGTAGAAATATTTCTATGTTTATAACAGACGGCTTGAAACGTACACAATTCAAGGCATCTTTTATAAAGCTTTGTCGACGGACAAAGCCACCTTGGGTTTTGCCCATCCTCAACGCTTTATAAAAGATCGCTTGAATTGTGTACGTTTCAAGCCATCTTTTATGAACATAGAAATATGTTACAAATGTCTATGTTTATAAAAGGTAGCTTGAAAAGTACACAAACCATAGTAAGGTAAGCACACAAGTGTGCTTAACTTACTATGGTTTGTGCACTTTCAAGCCACCTTTTATAAATATAGAAATATGTAACATTGCTATGTTTATAAAAGAAGTCTTGAAAAATACACAAACCATAGTAGTACGCATACAAATATATAAATGCTCACATACATTTATATATTTGTTTGCGCACCCTACTATGATTTGTACACTTTTAGGCCACGCCCACAGTGGATGCCACGCCCCCAAACGAGGGCCCATCTTAATTTCTTACCCCACTTAAAGCACTGGCTATTACTTTCAGAATGTCTAGGAACCTCTCCAAGCTCCTAGAACCAAAATCTAATTTTCCCACAAATACATATTTATACAGTGATAACCTCTGAGAAAATCAGATGCACACGTTACCTATTTCGTGGGTCACCTTTCAATCCAAATCCCCAGTCTGGGACCTGGTTTAGGCTTGTTGCGACATTTTGGCAATTTTAACCATAAAAGATTTAGCCTAAAATTTCCCAATTTTGTACATAGATGTGCATTTACCCCTGGGATATGTGTACAAAATGTTGTGGGCGCAATTTCCATACTTTCCTCACAAACTGTTCCTTATGCAGTACAGGGTTCAATCACGTCTTCAAAGAGCGAGCATTAAATTAGATTTAACACTACCAACTTTCAGATTTCTCCTAATTCTTGTGCTAAAGTTAAATGTCTTTAAAGTTCAGTTACAAATAGGCATTTAAACACCAAATGTCCTTAGCAGGTTTTATTTGTTCTTTTCTTTCAACTGGCAGCAGCTGTCAAATTCCTTTGAAACAGGATGAGGGACCTCTTTCATTTGACTGAAGTTCCCTGCCTCTCACACTTGACAGGTGAGAGTCTTAGCCTGCTATTGTCTCATCCTTAGGCGAAGATGAATGTCTGATGCACTGGGATACCCCCCATTGTCTTGGGATTCAAAGCCCCCCATGTTCGCAATTAGCATTTCCTGCTCCAGAGGTTTATGAGGTGTCACCCTTTCTCAGGGCTGGCACTCGGGATAGCAGGTTTTTTTTTCTTGGCCATAGTTTGCCTTTAAGCCCGGGTTTTTGCTTTGACGTATACTTTTAAATCTTAACTTTAAACATATAGAATTAAACAGTTTATATGTGTATTTCTAACAGTAGCAAATCCTTTCACATTCTTGAATAATCAAGCCTTTACACAATAATAGACTTTTTAAAATAGGTGATTTTGCTCTTCATTCAGGAAAAAGCACATTTAACTTATTTCTTTTAAATTCGGTTTTCCTCTGCAGCAAATACCCATTTTAGTCAGCTTTAGTCCTTCCCTTGAGTGCTGGAATGGTTTGCATCATGGATAAATGTATCGGGCATTTGTTAAGTGTCTCTCTCTCCCTCTGCACAGCTGATCCTTGATACTTGTTGCAAAGTTTTAGCTGCGTGTCCCTTGGAAAAATGAAAACACAACCTCGGGTTGGCTTTTACAAAGATACTTTTTCCTGGAGCTGTCATTCAAATTATGCCCAGTTCCTCTGAACCACAATGGATGATCCTGAGCATTGCAGGGCCTTTTTGATCATCATGGTTTATGAGAAATTAATGGATTTAGCGCCAAGCAGCACTTTTTAAGATTAGGACGTTTAAAAGACATTTTCGGGTTTTCAGCACAAGGATGCTGTTTTCATTCACTTTGCTCCATGTAAAATGTGGCAGAGCCCACTGGCATGCCCCTGCAGTGGGGACTCCGTTTTCACCCCACCTGAACTGTGTGTGGCAGGGTGTTCAGCCTTTTTCTGGTTGTGACACAAACTCAGTTTTAAAGATTTTGGTGCACGCAGGAATCAGCGTGGTCATTTTGAGCTGTTTCTTTCACCATTGCAGTAAAGTGATGCAGTGCGGCACATCTGAGTGGGTCAAAATATCCCACATGGTCATCCTTTGAAGTAGGGGGTTGCAGGCAGAATTTCACATACTTCCCTGCTCTCAAAGGAGTGGTTCCAGACAGGACACTCACCACCCTTTCATACCAAGGAGGGGTGTTAGTACCAAGTTGACACATTGCATTACAAAGAGGTGTTTGTCGCTGGTCTCCATTGTCACTTCCTGCACCCAGGCCTTCCCTGAGGCCTGCTAATTAACATTCTTCAGTATTCGCCACCACCATCAAGGTGTAACAATGGAGATTCAAATCAATGGGGCCTTGAAATGCTAATCAGGCTGCCCACGGCCAGAGGGTTTTGATGTACCCACAGCTGTTAGGTGTCTGCTACACATGACGGTGAAGGGCGGCGCTGCTAAGCTGTGTCCTCCCAGAGTACATGACTATTTTTCTGCTGTGCGGTGAGCGTGGAAAATATGTGCAGGAATGGCCCCACATATTTTCTGGAGTTTGATCTCCCATCATTCATTCTATTAAATAAACAAAAAATCAAATAGCCCAGCCAAGCGCACTCTCCCTGTGCGGATGGTCGAATCCCTCACAGCCTGGGCCGACATGTGCCGGGGAGGGCAGGCACCGGAGGCCGGTGAAATTGTAGAATCAAGAAAAATATATGGAACACTGGTTCCAAGGGGAAAAGCAGGTGCATGGGATTATGAGGGAAAAGGCCTCAACCACCAGCACAGGTGAAGCAGGTCTGCTCCCATAGCGCAGTGGCGGCGGAGTCAGGGGAAGTCAGGCTCCTGGCACCACTCCTCTGCACGCATCTACATTTCATGGGGAAAAGATTTTTTGTGTGAAAAAGGGTTCTGTTCCCGTCCCTAGCAAGGGTCGCCCCAAACAGTATGGAGAGTGGACGGGACTTAGGAGTACTTAGGAGAACTGCGTTTTGCCTGCACGCCATTGCACTGCTTTAGCATTCTTGGGAGCCCAAAGCAGTGAATAGCACCTATGTTTGAAAACCACTTCCTATTACCATTGTATACATTGTCAGATTGTGTGTTGGTGCTTTTCAATTCATGTTTATTGAACAGGGTACTAGTTTGGCCTTTGGAAGACAAATATGCAGAAAGCATTGTACTTTGGTTCCAAATGATGGAATAAGATAAGATGTCGCCAAATATTTAAATTTAAAACCATAGAACCAAGAAACCAGGTCAAAGATTCTAGCTTACTCACTTGACACATTATGTGATACTGAGCATATCATTTTACGTCACTGTGCTTTGCTTTCGTTAACAACCAATAATGCCATAGTTAATTACCAAAGATGCTATTAACCAGCTGTGATTCTGTTCGTAATATGTTATAGAGAAAGTCTCACTTAGAAGTGGTTAAATTTTCTTTAGCACCCTGGAGGGGGCAGCCAGGCAATCTGGTGGCTAGGAAAGTGGGCTTCCATGCCACCTGACGGAAGGCTCCCTGCCATCTACTCCCCACCCTTCGTTCACTTATGTATTTTATTTGTTGCCCTTTTCACACCTCCACTTATCTGTGTGATGTGGTGGCACAGGGTGCTGACGCAGGTGCTTCCCTGCTTCTACGGCTGCCATGGAATGGGAAGAGGGGCTCTGAAGAACCCAGCTGTCCCTTTCCATGGTAGCCAGCTTGGAAAAAGATTTCATTCATTGAAATCCGTTTTCTTTTTTTTTTAGCACCCCGGGTTACCACTTTTGTAACCCAGGGTGCTGCACGTACCAGGAGTTGGGATTGATATTAATGTCCCGGGTCCCTCGTTAAAAGCCCTTGCTTGAGTCAGGCTTTTAACTTGGGCCACTGGGCCATTAACAGCCATTTGAGCCACAATAATGTTGTTCTGTATATAGTTATATTATATTGCGCATAATGTAAGCTGAATTGTCTGCTGATTTATAGCAACCTCTCCTGTGAGTCATGGATCTTTCAGAGAAAAGTGAAACCAATGCTAAATTACAATGGTTAATAATTAGTACTAGGCAAAGATTATCGTGTCTCGCATCAGTGCCCGCAGTGTTTCCTTTCCTTTGTGTCACCACTGCTCTGCAACTGGCCTGGCACGCTTGGGATTGGAACTACTGGAATAACTCATGTTTTCATATGGCTTTTTCTCAATTACATCTAAAAAAGGGGCGAAAAAATTGATCATTTTGGCCAATTATTGGAAAGCTTGGGCATCCACTCATGCAGCCAGGTAAGCCCTTTCAAGTACCTAAAACCCACAACACTACATTAAATAACATATTTTTCCCTTCACCCTGGTGTTTGGGTCTTTATTTCTAAATTTCAATCAGGCAGCAAGCATCCAGCACATCCTAGCCGGGCCCAATTTAGACTACAGGCCACACTGAGCTCCCAAGTTGTCTCTGGTCATGCATGCACAGTATATACAGTTCTGGTTTTAACTTAGCATTTTGGTATTTGTAGTTTCGTTTTTATAGTAATGGAATCAACATTACAGATACTAGAAAGCAAAAACATTTGTTTTTCCTGCACTGAATCTTGACCTCCACTGCGGGTTGAGGGAATGCTTTTGCCTTAGCACGATGCATTTCTATTTAATTGGACTAAGCTAGAAAAGTGCAGACCCCCCCTTCAACATATCAATTTTTGGTCACTTTGCTGTCAGCAACAGCTGGGGTGGCTCTAGAATACACGCACCTGATAGTACGACTCTCACCAAGAGAGCAAGATTGGCATAGGGTACGCCGGCTATAACTAGTTTAAAATGAAAAAAGTTTTTTTTAAAACCCTTTGTGCATGTGGGCTCACCCCTTAATAGTCTTGCGCCATGTTTAAAAGCACAACTTGGAAGGAATGTTCTTTTCCCCCGCCTGTATCTTGCTTATGCTATTTGTGCTAAACCCTGACTGACATTTGAATACATTATTAAAAGTATCTTTTCAGCTCCTCATGGTAGCAGATCCGATCTATTATAGCTCACAATTGGAGTGTTCTTAAGATTAAGTTTTTTTCTTGATTGTGCCACGCCAGCAAAGGAAACTGTCTGGGAGGGAGCGTGTGGGGTTGTTTCTATACTCGGCAAGCCCTGCTTGGAACATCACGCCTGGTCCCAGCTGAACAAAAGCCCCGTACTTATTAATGGGACCAACAACTTGCCTATTGTTCTGAAAAGGCTAAGTCGGACTGCCTGCTCCAACCCCAGCATGTGGGGCACACCCACTGCAATAATAATAATGATCATTATTTTTATTATTATTATTATTATTATTAGCACCCTGGTGGGGGGAGCCAGCCAATCAGGTGGCTAGGAACGCAGGCTTGAACCGCTGATGCAAGCCCGCGCTCCATGCCGCCCGATGGCCGGCTCCCCCGACGACCATCTTCCTCCCACCCTCCGTTTGCTTATTATTTAAATTTTTTGCCTTTTTTCCCACCCCACTTACAGCCACAGCTGATTCCCCGCTTCTCTGGCTGCCATGGAAAGGGAAGGGGGGCTCCAAAGAGCCCCGTCGTCCATTTCCATTACAGCCATCTTGGAAGAGGATTTCATTCATTGAACTGGATGCCTTTAGCCTTGGGCGTCCAGTTCAATGAATTACATTATTTATTTTTAGCACTCCAGGTTACTGCTTTGGTAACCTGGGGTGCTAACAGCGTTAAGTACCCGTTGCACGGGCTGAAACGGGTGTTAATGTCCCGGGTCCCTCGTTAAAAGCCCTTGCTTTGCTCTGACTTTTAACTATTTTAACTTAAACACCTATTGCAGCCCTTGGAACGTGGGTGTAATGGCCCATTATTATTATTAATTAATCTGTACCCTTCTTGTCAGAACGATGAGCAATCTGTTGGATTTGGGGGAAGTAGAGTATGATCCAAAGTTCTCAAAACCAAACCTCTCAAGATTTGGTGGGTTCACACTGTGGTAAAAGGGGGTGCAGCACCAATAGGATTTGGACTTTCTCCAATACATTTCCAAGCAGGGACCAAAAACCTTTTGCAGCAACCTAGAAAGTACCAACATCTCGCTAACATAGAGCCCCAGGAATCTAGGAATATAAATAAATATAGGCAGGAACCGAATGTTTGTTTAGAATGTATACAACCTGTGACGTTGTCTTTGGCAGTCATCCGCTATACGAGACAAGTCAACAACAATAGTTCATGGATTTCTGTTTTTTATTGCTGTTATTTTCCAGCTGTATATTTGGTTTTATTCGTCGACCAACATCAATATTATTGTGATAAATGTTATGTCTTTTTTTGTTAAGAATCCAAAAACCATTGATTGATTTGCCAACTATTCTTCTTTTTCATGGCTCTCTCTGAATATTACCAACTTTGCTGGATGCAGATCACTTATCCATACGTTGTAGACACAATGCATATTTATTTCGCTGAAGATGTCTGATAGAGAGGTACCCATACCACATGACTAGTGGGAGGAACTGGTTTTTATTGGCTCAGCTCAATATTACATTAAAAAGGGAGCCATGCCAGTGGCACCACATAGAAATCCCTCATGTTATGTTAAAGGTACTTATATTGGTCCCCAGGACCTCCAGCAGATCTGTAAACAGGAAGGAGGGCGGGTAGGGTTAGTCAGGAGGAGGGGAGTAAAAGAGTGGGAGAGGTGGTGTGCTGTTGGCAGCTTCAGCTCGGTATACACTGAGTGCTGGGCTTTGATGCAAGTATTGGATCGGGCAAGACCTAGTGAGCTGTAGGTGCTGTTTATGTGTTGTTGATGCGGTGTGGTAAAGTGCGAGCAGATTGCTGGGAGAGAAGTGGTTGTGTGAGTTTTGTGTGGGTTGAGTGTGCGGAAAATTGAGGGTTGGGTTAGTGGGGTCTGTATCCTGATTCTGGTACTTCTGGTTCTGTTTGAGCTGTTTCCCCATGGGTGGGGATGTTGCTGGTTCCTTGTGGGCCGTCTCGCTGTGGTGGTGCTGCGCGGATCCAGCTGTATCATAGTGAGTATTGTATGGAACCTTTTCTTTTGGTGTGGAACTGGGTTGGTACTGTCAATCTGGAAAAATGAATACCCTTCATTTGAATGATAGACGTAACTTGATGGCCGTGGGCCAACCATCTCATGCACCGAATTATAGAAATATAAACTACTATGCTTGACCAACGAGCGGCCATAGCAAGAATCGCCATTTTGCTTGTTAACCATTGCTCATTGCTTTCTGTCTAAAAACTGCTTTGCAGCTTGCAATTCTTGCGGATTCTGCTTACTCTGCTCAACTGTTAACATTGTTGTCTGAATATGAAAGGACAAGGTCGCAGGACTGAAGAGTTTGTTGAAACTCCTCATGAGTAGCCCAGAGAGGAATGCCCAAGCTCCCTCTCTGTAGCCTTGGAAGAGAGCTGCAGGGCATTTAATCACTTCACAGCTGCCAGCCAGTCTCGTACGATGGTAGAATATGTTAGAATAAAACAGCTAAAAGCTTGAATTATGCTCTTCCTACGGCCCCCCTTCGCAAAACCCTTTAGAACGTGTCGGCTCCCAGAACACGAATAGTACCTCATGGATAGCAAAGCTTGGAATGTGGCTCTTCCCCCGTGTGCAGCTTGCTTCCAAGAACAGAACCACTGTGTTCTGTTCAACAACTAAAAGATGCCTCCGCACTTTCTAATTGCACATTGTTACTAGAATAGACATCGAAAGTGTCATAATCGTCATACTCGTCGGATATGTCCATCGTCATCCCGAGTTCAAAGGAACTTAATAAAGAGGGGTGTTAAACATGACATTGCTGATTGTATAATATGCATTTTGTACATTTGTAACTGATGTACGTAATTCGCTCTCTTGCGTCCCTCGAGGTCTAGGAAACTCACGTCGCGGGGCGTGAGATCAGAATTGGCCAATTGATACTATTTTTTGCTTGCAATAAACCCTAGCATTGGGAATTTGAACCTCGTGTCTGGCGCATCTCTTCGTGTATGTTTATTGCCTTGTTTCCATAGCACGAGGGACCCCTAGGGGCCCCTTTCAGTACTATCTGTTCTCTTGTTATCTAATGTGGCACTGGTCAGTTGAAGCTTTGAATGGTTCAGGGTCAGAATGCCTTTGATGAGGCGTCCTAGAGCATCCATCTTGGTCAGTCTGTGTATTCAGTCATTAGTTTCCTCCTATCATGACTATCTTTCAGTTAGTTCTTTGGTTTCCGTGGGGTGACTTTCTTAGGGCTATTGTTTGGTTGTAGTTTCGCATTGCGCTTCCCGCTGTATCTTGATGAGCATTGTGTAATGTGGGTGCTTATTTCTGTTTCTCAACCTCTGGATTGGAGCTTATGGTTCGGGTTTCCTATTCCCTTGATATCTGCCGTGATTAGGTCTATAGGGAATGGCTATAGTTTAGGGCCAGGGTCCTATTGATGAGTCGTCCTGGTGTTTCTGTCTTCGTCTTGCTATGTATTCGGTCTTTGGTCTTATTAAGGATGTCTCTCGGTTAGTCATTTGGTATGTCGTGGGGTATTTTCCTTAGGATTTTTCCGTCGATTGCTTGGTGTACATCAGGGTCTGTCTCTTCGTTCATTGATGTTTTAGTTGTGTGTGTGCCTCTGTGGCCGGTCTATCTAGTTATAACATGAAGAGCCAATCTTTGGGTAGTTTCCTGAATAGTAGGTGGTTTCTTTTGTTACGTATGTACTTTGGAAGGTTGTTCCAGGTTTTCGGCGCTTGGTGAGAGAAAGAAGATCCTCTGAGTTTTCTTTTGTTGTAGGGTTTTGGTTCCAAGCGGATGTCAATGCTTGATCTGAGCGTTCTTGTTGGTTGATGTAAACGCAGTTTGTCTCTCAGGAACTAACCACCTTGGCTGTGTACTGCTCTATGCGTGATGCAAATTGTTTTGAATTTTATTTGTTGTTTTATTGGTAGCCAATGTAGTGTTTTCAGCGCTGGTGTGGTGTGTTCTCTTTGGGGAAAAGGTATTGCAGAGGGAGCTGTTTTATATTGATCCTACCAGAATGTAGAATGAGAGTGAAATGTCAACTCTCCCCATGTCATGCAGAACGTTGAATAGTAATGGATTGTTTTTCCTTGGTAAAGAATTCAGTTGTCTGCCAAGGATGTGATGAAGTGTGCTCGGGGTCTTAAGGATGCCTGTAAGAATAAACACGTTATTCTTTCATAACTCAACCGTTTGAGCAGATTTATTACAGAAGCCATTTCAGTGACATCGATTGGCAAATCCCACAATTTTAATATGCATGTAGTCTCTCTCCAATCCCTGTCTCACTCACTCTTTCCCATCAGGTCTCCCTCTCCATTTTCCCACTCCCCTACCTCTCTTTACTTCTTACAGCCTTATCAGATGACATAGCGAAAAGACTTGTTTCAACTATACCGCTCTTGACAGTCATTTCACCATCTGTTTTGCATTTCTCTTGTGTAAAACAACGACTTGTGCACAGATTTCATTGTTCAATGGGAGATACTTATTTAAGGGTGTATATTATGTTAACTTTCCAGTGCGTATCGAGATGGTGACATCAATATCGGTAAGTCACAACCAAGTATGCAAATACAACCAGCGGCCAAAAAACACTTCCTAGGCCACGACCCTTGCAAAATCGATGTAAAGGTGAGCGGAATCATTGGGGTATGTTTTCACATATTACGGAGCCATGTTTTACATTGTGATGCACAGGCTGTAAGGAACAAGTTACTTACCTGTAACTGTTGTTCTCCAGCATGGGTCTGGCATGGATTCACATGCTCATGAATATTCCCCGTCGTCAGGCTGGGAATCCTCGGTAAAGAAAAAACCAGTATCAGTTTCGTTTCTGATCTATCTTTCGTAGTAATAACCAATCACTGGTCTCTGCGTCATACTGACCACAGCCAATGACTGCCCTCTACCTAAGCCCCGGCCTCTGGCAGCCATCTTCAGATTTGGAAGCACGTGAAGTGGCAGTATGACCAAGTGAAGAGCCGCAGAGGGGTAGGCGGGAGGGTTCGCATGTGAATCCATGCCAGACCCATGCTGGAGAACAACAGTTACAGGTAAGTAACTTGTTCCTTCTCCAGAATGGGGTCTGGCATGGATTCACATGCTCATGAATAAAGAATACATAGCAGTACACACATGCACAACCACGGGAGGTGGCAAAGGCTCAACATTAAGCATTACATCAAACTCAACATTAAGCATCTTACCTCCTCACCAGGCTCACCTCAGGCGAACAGGTTGCGCAGCACTGCTTGGCCGACCCTGGACTCCTCCCTGGAATCCCGATCGACGCAGTAGAATTTTGTGAAGGTGTGCGTCGACAACCACGTAGCAGCCCTGCATATGTCCAGCAGGGGCACACCAGAAAGGAACGCCGTGGTAGCTGCGATCGCTCTGGTGGAATGGGCTCTCGGACGGCCAGGCAGCGGTCGGTTTGCCAACCGATGACAGTACATGATACAGCCGGACAGCCATCTGGAAATGGAAGCCTTCGAGAGTGCCTTCCCCTGATTGACAGGTCCAAAGTTCACAAAGAGTTGTGACATCTTCCGAAAACACTTCGTGCGGTCCACGTAGAACTTCAGCGCTCTAGCCACATCCAGCGAGTGCAAAGTCCTCTCAGCCGGCGACGAAGGCGACGGGAAGAACACAGGCAACACCAAGGGTTCGTTGAGGTGGAAGTCCGACGGCACCTTGGGCATGAAGGAGGGGTGCGTCCTGAGCACTACCCTCGTGTCGTGAAAAGTCAAGTACGGGGCCTTGCAGGAAAGGGCCTGGATCTCTCCCACCCGTCGTGCGGAGGTGATGGCCACAAGAAACGCTGTTTTCCACGACAGAAACTTCAACGGGCCCGAGTGCAGAGGCTCGAACGGAGGTCCCATGAGCTTGGTCAGCACCACGTTGAGCTCCCATGCCGGGGCCGGAGCCTTCACCGGCGGGAACGATCTGAACAGTCCCTTCATGAACTCTTTCACCAGACGATGAGACCACAAGGACGTCCGCCCCGTGGTTCTGGTGTATCGGGAGATCGCAGCAAGATGAATCTTGATGGACGCGTGTGCCAGTCCAGCTTTGGCCAGCGTCAGCAGGTACGGCAGTACTTGGGGAGCCGTAATCCGTAGAGGGTTAATCTTCTGTGCGTGGCACCAGACAGAGAACCTCTTCCATTTGTGTCCGTAGCATTTAAGAGTCGAGGACGCCCTGGCCTTTGCAAGAACCTCTCTGCAGTCGGCGGGTATGTCGTATCCTCCAAACTCTAGCGCTGCAGGAGCCAGGCCTGCAAGTTCAGCAATTTCGGGTCGTGGTGGTGGATTGCGCCTCCTTCCCTGGAGAGTAGATCTGCGTCCACTGGCAGCATGATTGATGGGGACGCTGACAAGTCCAGAAGGTCCGGGAACCATATCTGCCTCAGCCACGCAGGTGCGACGAGGATCATCCTGCACCGTGACCTCTTGAGCTGGTTGATGAGCCGGATTAGCAGTGGCAATGGAGGGAACGCGTAAAGGAACAGGCCCTCCCAGGGGAACGAGAAAGCATCGCCCATGCTCCTCGCCTGGGGAAACCTGCTGGCGAACCTCCGGCACTTGGAGTTCGTCGCCGTCGCGAACAGGTCGATCTGGGGTGTGCCCCACCGTCGGGAGAGGCGATCCACTAGATCCTGCCGTAGCTCCCACTCGTGGCACGAGCGCAGCTCCCTGCTGAGTGAGTCGGCGATGGTGTTTTTTATCCCTGCCAGATGAAACGGCACCAGAAACATCCTTTGGGCGACGGCCCAATGCCACAGGTCCTGCGCCTCCTTGGACAGTGCTGGGGACCTGGTTCCGCCCTGTTTCCTGAAGTAAAACATGGTGGTGGTGTTGTCGGTGAAGATCCTCACCACCTTGCCCTTGAGGGACGGAAGGAAGGACCTGAGGGCCCAAAACACTGCACGGAGCTCTAGGACGTTGATATGTAGTGATTTCTCCGTCGGGAGCCAAAGGCCTCTTGCGTGCAGATTTTCGGTGTGCACTCCCCACCCTTCCAGGGAGGCATCCGTGGTCACTGTCTCCTGGTGGGCTGGGGTCTGGAAGTCCATGCCCGCCGTCAGATGCGCGCGGGTGCCCCACCACCGGATCGCTCATCGGAAACTCTCGTCGAGTGTGATCCTTTCCTCGAAGCTGCCCGTCGTTTGGATCCAGCGCGCGTCCAGGAACTCCTGCAACGGGCGCATCCGGAGCCTGCACAGGGGAATGAGGTAGATGCAGGAAGACATCATTCCGAGGAGGGACTTGATGGACTTCACCTTGGCCGCGTCGGCCACCAACATCCGTTGTACCTTTCCCAGGATGGCCCTGGTCCTCTCCTCCGACGGGGAGGCCAGAAGGGACACTATGTCGAGCCTCGCTCCCAGAAACAGTGCGTCTTGCGCGGGTACCAGGTGGGATTTGGCGTAGTTCACGGAGAATCCCAGGTCCGTGAGAAGCTGGACGGTCCTTGCCGTGTGGTCCACGGCGAGCTCCCTCGTCTTGGCTCGGATGAGCCAGTCGTCCAGGTAGGGGTAGACGTGGATCCCCTCTCGGCGCAGCTGCGCCGCCACCGGTGCAAGGCACTTGGTGAAAACCCTGGGTGCCGACAGTAGTCCGAAGGGGAGGGCTTTGAACTGGTAGTGACGCCCTTGGACCACAAACCTGAGAAATTTTCGGTGCCCCCTTAGGATGGGAATATGGAAGTAGGCATCCTCCAAATCCAACGACGACAGGAAGTCTCCTTCCTCCAGCTGACCCAGGACGTGCTGGAGGGTGACCATCCGGAACTTCTGAGCCTTGATGAACTTGTTCAGACGTCGCAGGTCTAGGATGGGGCGCCATCCTCCCGTCTTCTTCTTCACGAGGAAGTATCTCGAGTAAACTCCGGAGCCCCGAAGCCTCTTTGGAACGAGTTCGATGGCGCCCTTCCTGAGCATCGCCTTTACCTCCCGGAGAAGCTGCGGGACGTGAAGCTCTTTCCTGGCCACGGGGGGACGCGCGGGCACCTTCTTTGAAATTCGAGCGCGTGGCCCCGGGCTAAGGCGTCCAACACCCAACGGTCGGTGGAGATGGACTCCCACACGCTGACGAAGCTCGCCAGCCGGCCTCCCACCGGGGTGCTTCGGTGGGGGCCCGACCCACGGTCGGTTCAATCCTGTTTCGACGAGGCTTTGCCGCCTTGACCTCCTTGGCGACGACGGCGGGGTCCGCCCGACTTGCCTCCTCCCCTATAGGCCTCCTGAGACGACGAGCGGGCTGCTTGACGGTAGGTGGAGAAACCGCCGCCGGAGCCTTTGGAGGCGCCCTTGCCTCCGCTGCTCCGAAAGGGCGGCTGTCGTTGTTGCAGAACCCCAAGGGCCCGGGCCGTCTCCGTGTCCGCTTTAATGGCCTGAAGGGAATCGTCCACTGTTTTCCCAAACAGGTTGTTCCCATCGAACGGCATGTCCAGGACTCTGGTCTGTACGTCTTGACGGAAGTCCGTAGCCTTGAGCCATCCACGCCGCCTAAGGCACACGCCGTTGCCCAACTGGCGAAATCCCGTATCGGCGATGTCCGTCGCAATAGTGATGGCGTGGTCCGACGCCACCTCACCTTCCTGTAGGATCTCCAGGGCGTCCGCCCTCTTGTCGTCCGGTAGGAAGTCCAGCAGGGGAGCCAGTTTGTACCATAGCTCCCTGTCGTAGCGGGCCACGATAGCCAAGGCGTTGGCCGCCTTAATTGTCGTCGCTGCAGACGAGATGACCCTGCGTCCCATAGAGTCCAATTTCTTTCCCTCGCCGTCCGGCGGGGAAGTCGATGTGGAGGCCGCACCCCCCCCGCTTTCTTCCTGGCCGCCGCGGAGACGACGGAGTCCGGGGTAGGCTGCGCCCGGAGGCACAGGGGGGCCGCGTCCGGGACCCGGTACTTCTTTTCGTACCGGTCTCTTCTAGCTGGCGTCGTGGAAGGTTTCTTGAGGAGGGCGAGGCCCTCATCCCAAATGTCGTCCAGTAGAGGCACCGCGAGGACCGTCTTCCTCTTGGCCTCGCGCCGTTGATAAAGGAATCCTTCCTTTTTCTTCTCCTCAGGGCAGAGTTGGAAAAGTTCGGATGCCCTGGCGATCATGGAGTGGAACGATCCAATCTCGTCGGGCGGAGAAGCCCTGGTGGGAGGTGACGACGGAAGATCCTCGTCGTAGACCTCGTCGTCCGTACCCGTCGCGGCCGTGTCAGTCCCCGTATCATCCCCTCGAGTCGTGGACGGGGAGGAGGGCTGGACGGGGCGCGACGGCTGAAAAGGAGGTGGAGGGTGAATCCTTCTTTTCTTGGGAGGAGGAACGCCAGAAGGTCCCGGTTCTGGGTCCCCCGACGGGAGTGGTTCCTCCGCTGGCAACGGTAGTCTCGTCCTTATCTCCGAGCATAAGGACTGTATAGCCAACAAAATGGCCGCCGAGTTGTCTTGCGGCGCTGGCAGAGGGGAATCCGACGGGCGATCAGGGGCCCCGTCGGCGCCCTCGACGATGTCGTCACCCGCGTCGGGATCCATCCCGACGGGTCGGTCTTCTTCCACGCCGAGGCCGTGGCTTAAGACCTCGATCAGCTCTTCCTCCGAGGTTGAAGCCGAGTCTACGACGACACCCTGCCCCCCCTTTTTCTTCTCCGCCGGAGATTTCACGGGGGTCCTATCGATGGGCATAAAAGGGGACTCCCTCCGAGGTGGCAGGGAGACTCTGAGCCCCGAGGTCGCCACCACTGGCGTAGACTCCACAGTCTGAGACAGGGCCGCCGCGACAGTCTCGATACAGGACTTGGCCGGATGGATTAAGGCCTTCACCACCTTAGGTGCGCTCACCGCCTTATCCTTGAGGGGGGGAACACTGCCTCGCTCCCCCTCCGATGGGGCCTTCGAGCTCGACCGGGGCCTCTCCAGGAGCTTCGCCGGGTGCTCGGCCTTCCTCTTACCCGACCCAGAGCGTTGGCTCGTGGTTGATGGTACCGGGGAGGGTGCGCCCTGCCTGGCGCCCGTAGAGCCCGACCGTTCGGCGCTCCCGGTGCCAGCGGACTCGCGGTGCTTGGCCTTGTGTTGGACCCCCGTCGCCGGGGCGTCCTCAAAAGGTCTTAGAAGACCGCTCGGATTTCTTCCTCTTCTTCTCACCGGACGGGCTCTTCCCTTCCAGCCAGTTGGCGAGACGTTGATGGCGGTCCTTCATGGGCCGCTCCGACATGTTGCCGCAAAACGCACAGTCCTTCTCCACGTGCGTCTTGTCCTCATGTAAGCAGTAGAGACAAAAGGAGTGTTCGTCCTCCTTAAAGACGTTCTGCAGCTGGCATCCAGGGCAGACCCTGAACAGCTTTCCGGGCGTCGAGCTTCCCTTCTCCTGGGCCATGTCCGGGACGGGCCTGAGAAAACTTCTGGAGTCCTCCAAAAGCGTAGCTCGACGAAATCTTCACCCTTGAGGGGCGCAGACGAATCCGACATGGGTCCCCGTTGATCGGATGGAGAGTCGGTGGAGCTTGAGGCTCTTTTGACCGAAAAAAACGAAGTTTTTGAGAAAAACGTGAAAAAATAGCACTAACGCTCGAGAGCAATAGCACGAGGATCCCAACACATGAACGTGCGGTAAAAATCTGAAGATGGCTGCCAGAGGCGGGGCTTAGGTAGAGGGCAGTCATTGGCTGTGGTCAGTATGACGCAGAGACCAGTGATTGGTTATTACTACGAAAGACAGATCAGAAACGAAACTGATACTGGTTTTTTCTTTACCGAGGATTCCCAGCCTGACGACGGGGAATATTCATGAGCATGTGAATCCATGCCAGACCCCATGCTGGAGAAATAAAAAGATTTGCAGAGACTGTCAAAGCTGTGATTAAAACTCAAGTCTCCAGATTCCACGCTTAGCTACTTGGTATCTAGACCACATCTTTCAATATAAATCACCAGTGCCACATCCAAGGCCCTCATTAGGGAAAGGTAAATCACCAGCACTGCACAGATGTCCCTCATTAGGTAAACGGAAATCACCAGCACTGCACAGATGTCCCTCATTAGGTAAACGGAAATCACCAGCACTGCATAGAAGACTGTCATTAGGGAAATGGAAATCACCAGCACTGCATATAAGTCCCTCATTAGGGAAAGGTAAATCACCAGCACCGCACAGAAGTCCCTCATTAGGGAAATGGAAATCACCAGCCCTGCATAGAAGACTGTCATTAGGGAAATGGAAATCACCAGCACTGCACAGGTGTCCCTCATTAGGTTAACGGAAATCACCAGCACTGCATAGAAGACTGTGATTACGGAAAGGGAAATCACCAGCACTGCATATAAGTCCCTCATTAAATCACCAGCACCACATAGAAGTCCCTCATTAGGGAAATGGAAATCACCAGCACTGCAAAGATGTCCCTCATTAGGTTAACGGAAATCACCAGCACTGCATAGAAGACTGTCATTAGGGAAATGGAAATCACCAGCACCGCATAGAAGTCCCTCATTAGGGAAATGGAAATCACCAGCACTGCACAGATGTCCCTCATTAGGTAAGCGGAAATCACCAGCAGTGCATAGAAGACTGTGATTAGGGAAAGGGAAATCACCAGCACTGCATATAAGTCCCTCATTAAATCACCAGTACTGCATAGAAGTCCCTGATTAGGAAAAAGTGAATCACCAGTATGGCTTAGAAGCCCATCATTATGGAAAGATAAATCACCATTACCTCATCAAAGTCCCTCACTAGGTGAAGGTAAATGAGTGATCAAGAGACTCAGAGAGACCAACACAAAGACAATACCCAAAACACTTTATAGGACATGGCAGGCATTCATCCTAATGTATGTGTAATCCATTTATTGGTTACTTGTAAGGAACCTATAGTGCACAGAGGTGCTTCAAAGTGCTGGAGGAGGGGGACAAGAATACTGGGAATATAAAACGGGGGTTGGGGCTTGTAGAACATGAAGCAAAGCAGTTAGAATAAACATTTGCACAGCCAACGCACATTCCATAATCCAAGTACTACTATTTTAGTGGACAGTGGGGGTACGGCGAGGTAGCAGCCCACCATGCATTTACAGGACAGTACAGGAGTGCACTTGTAGCAGAAGGTACCTACCTTTATCAATGTCATTACAAGAACCTGCAGATTATCCTAAAAATGCCCCGTGCTCACATATATTTTAGTACAAGTAGGTGGCACCCTGACAGAGTATGGTGCCAAGGAAATCTAGAGACGGGACTAACGAAATACTTAAACCTATTTTTTTTAACTAGTTTTCTGAATAAAAATGGGACCACTTGACAGATTGTACATAGGAAATAAGCATACATAAAATACTGGTTTCTGCAGATTTTACTTGTATTCTTGCAGTTTAACTTTTAATCTTTAATCATTTTAAAAATGAGCACCTAAAAATGTGATTTTTCTCAGAATTATTTTTCCTTGCTTGCCATTAGCCCCTTCACCCTGTCCATTCGATTCCCATTTCACGCCCATTTCTACTCTACCTGTCTCCCCATCCAACACATCCTGTGCTTTTCTCTTTCCATTGCCCCAACTCTTTCTCCCCTGCCTCTTCGTTTGCATGCCTTCCCTCCATCTTCATCTCAGTTCTCTTCTTTCTATTTCATTGTCTTTCCTTTTTCTTTTATTCGCCCTCTTCTTTCTCCCTGCGTTGTGTCTCTACCCATCTCTCTTTCGATCTCTCTCTTTTTTTTATCCTCCCAGGATCGGTGTCTCCTGCTCTCTGTGTTCATATGTATTGTGATTTCTAGCAGTCATTACATCTTCAGTGTGGAATGTGTGTGTTTCAGTTCGTTTTGCCGAAAGCTGACACTCTCCTTTTGATGTCATTGCATAGCCTCTTTTCTTCAGCTGAAACTTAAGATCTTGCTTCAGTCCATTCCTAGACTTTCCCTCTGCAACAATCCAGACATGCCCTGATCTGGCAATGATTTTAAGGACTTATGGTTCCAGTGCACCTTTAAAGCCCATTTCGCAAGAAAGAAAATCAAACTTGTCTCGACTTTGCAAGGCATGAAGAACCCATGAAATTACTGGAAATGGCAAATAAGATATAAAGACACGGACGTGCCCCATCTCGCCACCTGGGATGGGAAAAGGAAGGCTCACCTTTAAGGCAGGGATCTCCACGTTGTCATTAAGGCTGACAGAGCCGGAAAGGATGGTCCCCGTCATCACAGTACCTTGACCTTTGATCGAGAAGCAGTGGTCCACAGCCATGAGAAAGGGTCCTGAGGCATCTCTCGTTGGCAGGTAGGCCTGAGACGTCAGGAGCTGGAGAAGAAATGAAGCAGCATCATGAGGCAAAGTCATAGCATAGACAAGTGGCCAACAGTAAGCTAGACTGTGGGAGATCCATGGAACAGAGTGCTGCCAAAAGTCCCCAGATAAAAACAAAGCCCCTAATAGTTTGACAATTACCCATAACCAATTTTCTAATGTAGCCCACTATATACCTAAAAGTCTCCAATCCTAGCTGTGTAATAAACCCATACTACACATTATTAAGAGGAACCAGTACGACAAGCTGTGCTGAAGAATACAAGGTCTACCGTGACAGAAACCAAGGCTCTCAAGTATCCCCAATCCATGCCTGAGAACGCCATCTCACATACAACTCGCATACAACACTCACACCTTCGATCTAGTTGTGTACACGAACGCTACTAAGACAACTGTGACATTTTGTGAATACAAGTAAAGGTGGACTTTGGAGGCAGTTTACCTCTTCCTCATTTAGACATCCCTTGATGCGCACACAGCTCACCGACACGCCCCTAGAAACACTCACTTTTGCTGGTCTTGAAGTAAGCTACCTCACCAATTGCTAGTCGTTCCACTGAAACCCTACTTTGCCCTCTATCCCCTGCTCCCCATAGTCCTTCTAGTTCCACTGCTACCCCCGCAGTCTCCCTGTAACCCCAGGGGCGTGTCCCCTGTGTACAGCACTCTGTTGGTTCCCAGCTTGGTACATGCTTTATAAAAATGCACACACCTGTAATCCAATAATAGAGGAATATTCTATGCAAGGCATTTTGTGAATCCAGAGTACAATATACTCACGATTACACTGCTAATCTTTCCAAATGTCAGTCAAATGTACAATATACTCACGATTACACTGCTAATCTTTCCAAATGTCAGTCAAATGTACTCCTGCAAAAAGGTTTGAGGATCGGCAGCACAAGCCCCTGATGTAAATGATTTGTAAAAGGAAAGGCCAGGTCTGAAAGGTGGTGCCCTACATGCATCGAACCATCACATCTCCCCCTAATCCTGGTTCATAGATTCCAGGTCTAGCACCAGGGGCAGCATGGTTTGTAACCTGGATATCAGACAAGCGCACGGACTACTTAGAAGATGGTCCGTGCGGACTACTTAGAAGATGGTCCGTTCAGATGTGGGCAAGATTTAACATGCACGTGTGCGCTGGGAACACTTGTTTTTTTTTAAGTCTGGCAGTGGCAGTGGTCATTTTCGTTTCGCATATTGTCTCAAAAATAATCCTTTCAAATGACTCAGTAGAAGAATAAAGCGATGCGAGGACCTTTAGTGTATCTCAAGGCCGCATTGAAGCAAACATTGCACAGACGCTTAGATCGAATTCTCTGACTGTGCAAGGTTGCAATTCACCAATAGCAATCCCCCAATAAGAATAAACGAGCATTGACAAAATCCATTAGTGTGACTTTTTTTTCCAGGAGAAAGCTTTTGTAGATGGAGCAGGTGCCGGAGAAGTGGGCCCATGACATGGCAGGAGGGCGAGCACGTGCAGCAGGGAATGTCACCGCCCTGGACAAAGACGGGGAGCTGGATCCCAAAGGATCCGGGAAAGAAGCGGGTGGTGGAGGACAGTTGCGCTGCACCCACGGCTAGAAAGATGGGTGCGCAGACTCTGAAGGTGAGCAGCTCTGCAGCCCTCAGCACCGAGAGAGACAGAGGAGCAGGTGCAAGCTTAGAAGAGCACCACAGGCCTACGAAAGCATGGGGAGGATAGGGGTATTGCATCTGCAGGAAGATACAGTAGGAATTAGGTTGCAGTAGAAAAGGATCACATGGTGTGTGCTCACACTGCTGTTATCCCACATAGCAGACTAGGTACCCCCATCCTCAATGGCCAAAAGCAGCATGTCTGATCATTCTTATGCCAACGTTGAGCTCCTAGAAACGCATTTCTCGTAGCAGCACACTACAGCCCGCCGTAAAGGTCAGCCTCTATGTGCTTGTAAACCCGGGACCCAGAAGAAAGTACTAACTGTGGTTCACAGATCAAGAACAGGACATGTGTAGGCTCTGCACTGACACGCACTTTACCGCTGCCACGATTTAGAATGCTTTTCTTCTCTGAGAAGTCTGCAGCTTTGTGGCCGCCCCTCTTGAGGCATCTCAGATTTGCACCTGCTACCATATACCTGATTCACAAAGCCTAAACCGGGGGCAAATCTGGAGATTGCACAGGCAATCTTTGAGAAGCTCACATGCAATTGTTATTATCAACGACTTGTTAAAGGGCATCCTAGAGACCATCTAGGGTTCTCCAGGACTGCTTCTGGTTTAGGTGTTTACACATGGGCATCTACTTATTTACTCCAGTGAAATTCTTAGTGAATTACGCCTCTAGCAAATGGAATAGGCAGAAAAGCCCTCATGCAACTCTACCATTGTCCCTGGACACCATCATCAAGTTACTGCACAAATCCCTTTGAACATCAGGTCGGGTAACAATTAATTCGGAATTCAAAAAGGTATTCCATGACATGTTCCAAGCAGAAAACAGCAATGTATAGCTTCCCATTGTCTATTAGCCAATACCAAACTACATTAATAGGAAGCGGGAAATACTGTAGACAGCACATTTATTTGATTTGATACAGCTTTCAATTTGTTTTCATCATTTGTCTCACTTGATTAGACAATTGACCGCAGGTTATCACAAATACCATTTCCTCCCCCATTCTTGAAGCTATTTTGACCCTTTGTAAATCTACTCGGGATTGATTTGGTATTTTTGATTGCATTTGCCTTAATACCACCCTATCGTACTTTGTATCTTGTAGATTGTTACTGGAGGTTGCAGATTCTTGGAGTTAAAAGTTTTTATTTTACAGAGCAAAGCAGACATCATGGAACTCAACAAAGGTGCCTAACAACATTAAAAACAGCATAGTCATTGCAGTGGTACAAATGAACAGACACAAAATAGTAATCTCAATGTGCATACATGATGATGGACAATTGATACTGAAAGAAGGAGGGAAAAGAAAAAAAAGGAGAGGTTCAACGAGAATAAGTGCCCAACAAATAACTCAGATTCCATAGGACACATTAGGTATAAGTATCAAGGTAACATCCCCATATGTCTAAACATTTGTCAGTGTCTCGTGATTTCTCACATAAGCAGATATGCAACATACATGGGCCATAATGTAATAATAGAAGGTCATATTTTTAGTCAAGATTTATTGTGCATGTTTTTCAACAAAACCATAAAAAAAGAGAAACATTTTCTGAACGTATTCCCCATACAATGTACATGTATTCCTCTAAAAGTTAACACTGCATCAATTAACTTCAGTGATTGATCACATTTCATCTCTTTAAGCATGTATTGCAAAATATTAATTAATAAATCTCACTACAGATACGATCAACGAGTTCCTGTTAGCTGCTAACACATGACACCAGACTTCCTCAGAATTAAGAAATTCCTTGTTATGTACAAACGATTTCTATTCATTTATTTAAAGGGAAGACACCCGAGATTAATGTGAGGGGTCAGAAATGAAAGCCAGACACAAAGCTGTCATAATTACAGGAAAACACATTTATTAAAATACCTTGTTAGCCCTATTCTAAAGAGAAACATTCCTACCTAGAAACTAAAAGTAAGGGTCAGTCCGCATCAGGATGTCAGTTATTAAAGAAAGCTGTCCTTGTGTCCTTGTGAACTCACAGCACTGGAAGCAAGATTCTACGCCCTTGGAACGCTTATTCATGATGGGAGAAAACACGCTTTACGCTACTGATTAAGTACCGCCAGGCAACGATCTGACTAATTGCAAGCACACACTCAGCATCAGAAGCTGCAGCGACAACACATAATGCTTACCTTCATCACAGGAGAAAGAGGCACATTTGTGCACATGTGAACGTAGCACTCTAACTTCAAATGCCCCACTGTGAAATCCAACCATGAGATACGGGCATAAGATGACTAATGCTGCTTTCTGATCCCAATTCACCCCCAGTTTTAGGTATTGATGGAATATATTGCAAAATAACTGGTCCAAATGCATGGAAAAGACTCAGCTCAACCAAGACCACGAGTTTAGCTGCCATTGGACTTTCCTTTGTAAATCAATTGGGATAACAACTGTTGATTCCCTCCTTTGGAAAGTAAACAGTAATTGATAGGAGTATGTTTAACTCAATTTAAAGAATTGTCTAAACCAGTTGGGAGACACCATCATTCTATTTGTCAACTTTACTTTTGTTGCATGTGATTTCAGACAAGATCTGTACATGTGAATCATTTGTTTTTGATTTTATTGTTTTAGATTGTACATAATAGGTTTTCTTGCACTTTTCTTAATGTTTGAATTATATGTATGCACAAATTGGTATTTGAATTGCATAAGCCTTATTGATCATGAATAAAATGAGTGAATTATTTACAATTTAATTCAGCTGAGTTTATGTGAACCCTTAGACCTCAAAGGAATGATATAAAGATACAGAGAGATGTGTTAGTGAAAATCACATAGTTAGAAGCCCTTTAATTTATGTAATAGGGACCCTCCGGGAGGACATCCCACTAGTGGTATAATACACCCACTATCTGTGGGCCATCCAGATCATTTGATTGGTCTCTTTCATGATGGAGATAACTTTGGAATAATGTAAATTTAGTTTCAGCCATGTTGCTTTTTGCCTGTCAGGACAAACCCTCTTTTGTGTATATGGCTACTTGTGTCCTTGTGTCCAAAAACACCCTATCCTGACCCTCACACTACAAACAAAAACAACAAATAGTTCAAGGAAATGTCTTTATCTTCATGTTGATGTTGGCAAAAAGTGTTCAAAACAAAACGTATAAGGATGACCCCAACAGAAATGTTCTCCAAGGTAAAGATACTTAGTTCCAGAGATTGGTTCCCTTCCCCTGGATTCTTGGATTGAATGGCAACAATGTCTCCTTTAGCTAATAGTTTCTTTGTGTCTTCACTGAACTCACAAGTTCCTTTTTAAATAATAAGTTCTGTAACAGTCTTTCTGTAGTATTTATAGTAACTTTGCAGCTCACCTTGTATACTCCCTGCCAGGAATATTCATACAATTTCGGCTCTCTGGTATACTCGCCTGCCAGGACTCCTCTTTAGGGTTTTGAGATTCCCTAGTATACTCACATGGCAGGAATCTGGATTCAATTTCAGCTGCCTGATGTACTCGCCTCCCAGGACTTCTTATGCATTTCACAATTATTTGGTTATCACAGTACTTTGCTTCTACCACACCAGCACATACCGCAAAGTGCTTGGTATATCTGTCTATGGAAGCATTTACTCAAACTTCTCCCCACATTGGCAGCTCATGCATCTATAAATGATTGGGGTTTGCCTTTATACTTTAGCTTGTCTGCATTCAAACATTCTTCTTATTGGGTGTTGAATTTGTACTTTGCCTTGACTGCATTCAAACAAACTTTGTGTATTTTCTGCATCACCAATTTGTACCAATCGTTTGTTGGCGTGCTTGCTGGAACACACAGCGGTCCCCAGATGCTTTGGGCAGACTCACTGGTTCCTTTGAGCATCTCTGATGCTGCTCGCGCCTCTGCAGTGTGTTTCCTTCACCCGCCTTCCAGTTTGGAGGGTGCAGACATTCGTTCAGCATTCTGCACGGCTAAGCAGTCTCACGCCAGCTTTCCTTCTCCGTCCGTGCTGGAGAACGTTGTTGACCCACAAAGAAGCTTGTAATTGAACAGAAATGACATTAGTGAAAAGTAACCAAACCAGAAGAGCTGGGAAGTGTCCCAAGGAATCATATTATTTTGGAAAGGTTAAGTACTGGAAAGCATGGGGAAGGGAACCCCTGTTCATTGTGAACTATTTTGTACTTTGGGAAGGGAAACCCTTAACAAACCAAGAGCTGGAAGAAGCTCAGAATATTTTTGCGAACACTATCTATGTATCTATCTGCATTTTTATATAGCGCCACTAACGCATGGGCCTCAGGGCACTGACAAAGAACACGTAGAAAGACAAAAGAAAAAACCTAAAGCAAAATATCCGATAGAGAAAGGACAGGCTAGGAGTGGAGTGGATGGTCATATAGTAAAAGTAGGTTCATTGATCCTAAAGCCAAGCTTTACATCGAAAAGAAATGTCTTCCAGTGCTTCTTAAAGTGGATGGTTGAGTCACCATCAACTAGATGTTTGAGGAGAGCATTCCACAGGGCTGGAGCCCAGGAATTAAAACTGGCTCCTCCAATCTTCTTCAAGTTTATATGTGGTTGACTCAGCCGAAGAGTATCATTTGATTGAACTGTGCCTCTGATAAGGTTCTTTATTATTCTGGTTATTAGAACGGTGCCTCGTCGTGAAGGCATTTAAAACTGCGACTAGGCACTTGAAATGTAGCCTCTATCTAATAGGTAGCCAATGTAGGCTCCTACAAGCCTCAGTGACATGTGCTATACGCTTTAAGCCGCAGACGGCGCATACTGCGCCGTTCTGAACCATCTGAACTTTTTTAATGTTCGTCTGTGAAGTTCCTATAAGTAGACTGTTATAATAATCCAATTTTGAGTTTATGATAGCAGCTGCGATCACGGCTCAATTTTCATCAGATAAAAATGGACAAATGTTCCATAGTAGTTGAGTGTAGTAGCAGCATGTTCATTTTAAGTGGTTAACCTGCTGGTTAAAGGATGAATGGGGGTCAAGAAAGACACCCAAAGTCTTTACTGTTATAGAGACAATAGTGTGTTGAGCTATGATGAAATTCCCATATGTAGAATCAAGTTTCTTCAGCTTGTATTGAGTGCCTAAGATGAGAAGCTCGGTTTCCGAGTTATTACACTACTTACTTTAATGCTGACATCCCTACACATTGTATGTAGTCAGATGTGAGTGCATCTATAGGTTTTGTACACAGACAGACGTTTGCTTTGGACTTCCTGACACAGACTAGCCTTAGTTCCCTTTAGGTAGGGAAACTCCATCTCAGCATAGGGCAAGATAAACCTTTTTCCAACCCTACATTTGATTTAATAAAAGTGTATAGCCCACATATTCCTGCTTGCACCCTATCTCTACACTTCCCACCCAGCATCTACTGCACTCTGTGGGGGCATTGACAGACACAGTCCCACAGCTGGCACAAAGATACTGGCCCTCCACATGAGCCTAAAACTGAGAGCACAATGAGAGCAAAGTTGGGAAAAGGAATCAAGATGACTATGGTTTCTGGCTGTGCTTCATTGCCTGCTTGGTTAAAAATAGGACTATAGACTCTGTAGAATTTTGAGATCAAACACATCACTGATCATTCCAGCTTGCTCTCACTACATGGCGACAAACAAATGTTTCAGAGCTGGTTGGGGCAACGCATCTACCCACATGCCTTCCGGGCAGACATGGCAAACCTCAGTCATCTGCGTGTCGAAATAGAAAGTATATCGTGCCTCCTATTGTAATAAATATATTAATATTGGCCTACGCCAAGCTGCTCGAAAGTCGCTTGCGAAAGAAATATGTGTTGCAAGGTCCTGACCTTAAATCCATGTAAATCCATGTAAGCCGCCATTTTAGGTCAAACCGCCATTTTAGGATTCGTTGTGTAAAAGTCACCCTGTGAGCTAAAATGGTGGACAATGTCATTCCAGAATACAACATGGCCGTCTTGACCGCTGTACATAGCTAATATGTAATTTGCCTGCAGGCCACTTGTTGAGGTCATGAACTGAGACCTCGTCCTTCATTGACCTATGTGTAGAAGGATTGCTCGTGCAATGAAACTAATCCACGAGCATATGTTGAGACAATGTATTCAAATACTGAACGAAGAACATCTGTTTAACTACATTGTATTAATGTTTAAGAAGGCCTGCATGGAAAACTTTAGAATACACAGTTATTGCATACGCTTGTTGATACATGTATTAAAAGCAAACCAGTGATATGCGGTTATTTGAGACTTGACACGAACCCTAGATCGGTGATGTATTAAAAGGCATATTAACCCGAGGTGGGGCTGGACAACGCGCCCACTAAATGTATAAAAAGCGAATGCATTCTAATGTACAGCGTCTCTCACTGAACACACTGAACCACGCTGGAGTTCGTTGTGTTGTACTGAGGGGCGATAGCTATCTGATTTTGCTCTGTTTTTGTAACTGGGTTCAGTATAAAATAAAGTACTTTGTATGTTCCTTTGTAACCCGTGTTCGGTGTATTCCCTTTTGGTGTACTCAGCCTCGATATTCTTTTTCTGTTTTCACATGTGTACCCGCTGGAAACCCAAAACACATTTTTTTGTCCACTCATCTCTGGGAAATATGTCCCTTTATTTCCATTTATACTACCGGAAGAGTGTGGGTTGCATTATTAAGGTAAAAGTATTTGTGATGGGCTCTAGTATTTGGAACCGTCCTTGATAAGCTCTGTTGATTGCTATGGTGTCTTTCTTGCTTGCTGCCTGGTCACTAGCATTATTAAGGTATCCAGTGATGTTACCGAATTGAAAACAATGAATTAAATGTTACTGAAAAAAATACAGAAAAGTAAATATATAGAGGGTTAAAAGGTGTGGGCGGTGGTTCGGGGTGGGGTTAGAAGCATGGGGAAACGGGAAGATTCACAGGGTAATTCATAGAAATTCGCACAAAAGTGGCGCACGCGGCTGGCGCACAGTGTCCCCGTGCGATACACTGCGCCAGCCGCGTGCGAAAAAATCCTTTTTATCGCACAGCGTATTCATGGATTTTAGCCTCCGAAATCAGCCGTGGCGCAGAGTGGCGCATCGACCCTGCAGCAGCGCGAGTTACGCCCCCAAGAACGCCCTCGCGCAAGGAAAAGCCTTCAAAATTCCCAAATCATCACAAAGGGCTGCACCAACCCTGGACCGGTTCACAGGGCTGCCAAACAGCAAACGCCAAGCGGGGAACGTGTATTTCAGTGGTTCGCGGGAAGTTTCACACGCAATTGTCCTGGGTAGGTGTACATCAGGGGTGCGTGGGAAGTAACACACGCGATTCCATCAGGGCGCGTGTATTCCAGGGGTGCGCGGGAAGTATCACACGCAAAAACAGCAGGGTACGTGTATTCCAGGGGTGCGTGGGAAGTATCACACGCAAAAGCAGCAGGGTACGTGTATTTCAGGGGTGCGCAGGAAGTATCACACGCGATTCCATCAGGGTACGTGTATTCCAGGGGTGCGCGGGAAGTATCACACACAAAAGCAGCAGGGTACGTGTATTACAGGGGTGCGCAGGAAGTATCACACGCGATTCCATCAGGGTACGTGTATTCCAGGGGTGCGCGGGGAGCACCACACGTGAATTGCACGTGTGGGTCCTCCCAGGTGTACCCTTTACACCCTCCACGGCCCCTGCAGGCGGCCCACACCACAGGGGCCTACCCTGCACATGTCCCGCAGGCAGCCCATCCACGATGCCCATGCTCCCCAGCCAACCCACATGTCACCTTGCACCACTGCCCACCAACGCATGTCCCCCTGCTCCCCCAACCCCAAGGGGCACCCTCCACCAGGCCCCCACTCATGTCCAACTCATGTCTCCCAGCACCCCCACCCCCCAGCAGTGCAGGGCACCCTCCACCAGGCCCCCACTCATGTCTCCCACCACCACCACCCCCCAGCATCCATGGGCACCCTCCACCAGGCCCCCACTCATGTCCCCCTGCACCCCCACCCCCCAGCAGTGCATGGCACCCTCCACCAGGCCCCCACTCATGTCTCCCATCACTCCCACCCCCCAGCAGTGCAGGGCACCCTCCACCAGGCCCCCACGCATTTCCCCCTGCACCCCCACCCCCCAGCATCCAGGGGCACCCTCCACCAGGCCCCCACTCATGTCAAACCACCACCCCCACCCACCCAGAAGTGCAGGGGCACCCTCTACCAGGCCCCACTCATGTCTCCCATCACCCCACCCCCCAGCAGTGCAGGGCACCCTCCACCAGGCCCCCACTCATGTCTCCCACCACCCCCACCCCCCAGCAGTGCAGGGCACCCTCCACCAGGCCCCCACTCATGTCTCCCATCACCCCCACCCCCCAGCATCTAGGGGCACCCTCCACCAGGCCCCCACTCATGTCCCCCTGCACCCCCAACCCCCAGCAGTGCAGGGCACCCTCCACCAGGCCCCCACTCATGTCTCCCATCACCCCCACCCCCCAGCAGTGCAGGGCACCCTCCACCAGGCCCCCACTCATATCTCCCACCACCCCCACCCCCCAGCACTGTGGGGCAACCTCCACCAGGCCCCCACTCATGTCTCCCATCTACCCCCACCCCCCACCAGTCAGGGGCACCCTCCACCAGGCCCCCACTCATGTCTCCCATCACCCCCACCCCCCAGCATCTAGGGGCACCCTCCACCAGGCCCCCACTCATGTCTCCCATCACCACCACCCACCAGCAGTGCAGGGCACCCTCCACCAGGCCCCCACTCATGTCCCCCAGCCAACATGTCATCACAATCTAGATCCCTGGCCCTTATGGTCAGCCTCCAAATGCCAAACACCCACCGAGTATTGCATCCACCCACTTGGCAATAAATGGAAATGGCAATAACATGATAGAACCCCAGTTGCAAGTTTGGAAATTAACACATGTCCCTCACATACACCCAACGGGTGTCAGTGAATGTCAAAACCCATATCACGATATGCATGAAACCAATGAGATGATACTACACATTGAAGTTTGAAGAAAAAATATGTATTAAAAGCAACATAAATTGAATCAAAAATAAACAAACAATAATGGAAATTAAAAAAAAATAAACCAGCATGTCCGTGAAATAATGCAAAACCACAAATCATAATCCAAAGGAAAGGTGTCTAAAGTCACAGTCCACAAAAGTAAATCCAATGGAAAATTAAAATCGAAAACCATTGCTCCATGGGTAAATAAAAAAAAAATGAAAAATCGAAAAGTCAACCATGCACAAATAAACAATCCAGGGTCCATGATCCCAACAGAAGAAATGAAACCGATCTAATAACACTACCTAAAAAAAAAAGAACTATATACAAAAATGTGGCCCATTGTCCAAAAGGCCCAAAAAAAATGCAAAACCAAAAGAAACCTAACACTAACTACAGAACTATTTACAAGGGCAGCGGCTAGTCCGACGGCTCACTTCGGGATGTTCCGGGCCAGGACATCATCAAACTCCTGCTCAATGTCACGGAGGCGGTCCTCCTCCATGGCCCCGAGGCTCCGCAGGGCCGTCGACATGTTCACCCCCAACTCCCTGCGGATTGCCTCGAGGCACTCGGCCCGCCTCAGGGCCCTCCGCTTGGAGTTCTCCGCCCTGACCATCGTGAGCCGTGCCTCTTCCGCCCGCTGCCGCTCCGCATCTATGGCGTGGCCCAACCGCTGCCACACGGAAGACACTTCCCGTCCTGGGTCCTCCTGCCCTCCGGCCGATGCCTGCCCCTCCGATGTCGAAGGCCCGAGCCATCATGGCTCCCACCACGTTGCTGCTGCTGCTGTGCCTCTGCCCGTGCACTGCCTCCTGCTGCCTGCACATCCTCCGCTGGCTGGGGTGCAGTCGTTGATGTGGCCACCCCTGCTGGACGTCCGACTCCCGACTGTGGCAGGGATGCCTCCTCCACCAGCCTGGCTGCACCGTCAGAGGCAGCTCCACAGGGCACCCAGGATACTAATGGGTGGGAAGATGGCACAGAGGACGACTGGTGAATAGGGGGTTCAGTTGAGGAGGGGGTCTGAGCAAGACCCATCAAACAGAGGAATCCGGCCTGGGTGACCTGTCCCAGTAGGCCGACGCGGCCAACGAGCCATTCAAGATGACGTGCAGTCTCCTCATGAAAAGACTGCAGGTCACCTCGCATGGCCCGTTGACGCAACGCCACACCAGTCAGGACAGGCTCAACCCGGACCCGGATAGCCACGTCCACAGGCAGAGGAAGGCCAGTTGTCGTGAGCTCATCCCCTGCCTGAAAACGGGTCTGGACGTAGGCATCCCTGCTGGTGCAAGATGATGCAGTGACAGGATCAGGGACAGGATTGCACACAGGCACCTCCGCGGCGACCTGTGCTGCCTCCTGTCCCTGGGCCTGCACTGCACCACTAGCACCAGTGGAATCCCTACCTCCAGACCCCGTCTTTGTTGCTTGCATGGCCCCCCAACACGCCGGGGCCTGGCTGTGGACATGGTGGTGCCTGCACACTACTGGGGGCGCATATAACAGCTGCCCGCCAGAACGGTCAAGGGAGCGAAAGCGTGACTTGAGCACTCCGAATGTGCGCTCCACTATGCCCCGGGTTGCAATATGGGCTGTGTTGTATCTTACCTCGGGAGGCGTGATGGGGTTCCGAATTGGCGTCATCATGTGGGTGCTCAGAGGGTAGGCACTGTCCCCTGGTGAGGAGGTGATGGGTATCATTAGTGGGGTAGTGACATAACTCTGCATCTGACATGCATGCATGTGCAGTGGCATCCATACTCGCCAAGCAGCCATGTATCGCCATGCTGCCCAGCTTCTAGGTCCCGGCTTAGTGTAGACATTCGGTAAATGAAGCTGTCGTGGGTGGACCCTGGAAAGTTGGCATATACTGAGGTGATGATTCCCTTGGCATTACGTACTACCTGCACATTGATGGAATGCCAGTGCTTGCGGTTCCTATAGATGTGCTCAGATGCCCTGGGGGGACGTAGTGCCACATGGGTGCAGTCAATGGCACTTAGCACTTTGGGGAATTGTGCCACACCGTAGAAATCCAGGGCGGCAGCCTGCCTTTCTGCAGGTGTCCTGGGCAGGTATATGTGCCTGCGGACTGATGGGCGTGCAGTGATGATGTTCAAGACCTGGTGTAGGCAGCGTGACTGCGTGGCCTGTGACACCCCACCCACTATGGCACTTGTCCGCTGAAATGATCCAGTGGCCAAGAAGTGCAGTACATTAAGGACCTTCTCCAGGGGGCTGAGTGCTTGGGAGCACAGGGTGGGTGATGTGAGGTCATCCTCCCACTCACTGACCAGGTCCAGTATTATGTGTGGTGGAAACCTGTACCTCCCATACACCTGGTCATCAGGCATCCCAAAAAGGCTGGTTCTGGGAGTGAAAGTTTGTGCCCTCACTATCCTACTCCTCCTCCTTTAGTAACCCACGGCCACTGCTGCTAGGAACGGTATATTCATCCTGGCGTCTGAGCTTGTTTGTTGCTTGCGCGCACTTTTATGCTGCGCGCCTCGACGTATGCCTGCTTCATGCTGGCGTACGTTTTTCAGGATTGGACCATTTATTTTTCGGCGCTTTGTAGGCGACCGTGTGAATCTTCCCGCCCACCCCAGGAATACGCGTAACACGCTCTCCCAGGCCCAGTCGCGAGTAAATATTCCCGCCCACCCCTGGAATACATGTACCCCACTCTCACAGGCCCAGTCGCGTGTGGAAGTTCACGGGCACACCGAAATACACGTACCCAGGGCAATCGCGTGTGGAACTTCCCGCCAACCCCGTAATATACGTAGCCTGCTGGTATCGCGTGGGAGACTACCCGCGCACCCCAGGAATACACGTACCCAGGCAAATCGCACGGCTGGGGGGTGGGGGTGATGGGAGACATGAGTGGGGGCCTGGTGGAGGGTGCCCCTGGATGCTGGTGGGTGGGGGTGCAGGGGCACATGTGTGGGGGCCTGGTGGAGGGTGCCCTGCACTGCTGGGGGGTGGGGGTGATGGGAGACATGAGTGGGGGCCTGGTGGAGGGTGCCCCTGGATGCTGGTGGGTGGGGGTGATGGGACACATGAGTTGGACATGAGTGGGGGCCTGGTGGAGGGTGCCCTGCACTGCTGGGGGGTGGGGGTGCTGGGAGACATGTGTGGGGGCCTGGTGGAGGGTGCCCTGCACTGCTGGGGGGTGGGGGTGATGGGAGACATGAGTGGGGGCCTGGTGGAGGGTGCCCCTAGATGCTGGGGGGTGGGGGTGATGGGAGACATGAGTTGGACATGAGTGGGGGCCTGGTGGAGGGTGCCCTGCACTGCTGGGGGTGGGGGTGATGGGAGACATGAGTGGGGGCCTGGTGGAGGGTGCCCCTAGATGCTGGGGGGTGGGGGTGCAGGTCAACATGTGTGGGGGCCTGTTGGAGGGTGCCGGTGATGGGAGACATGGGTGGGGGCCTGGTGGAGGGTGCCCCTGGATGCTGGGGGTTAGGGGTGCAGGGGGAAATGAGTGGGGGCCTGGTGGAGGGTGCCCCTGGATGCTGGTGGGTGGGGGTGATGGGAGACATGTGTGGGGGCCTGGTGGAGGGTGCCCTGCACTGCTGGGGGGTGGGGGTGCAGGGGGACATGAGTGGGGGCCTGGTGGAGGGTGCCCCTGGATGCTGGGGGGTGGGGGTGATGGGACACATGAGTTGGACATGAGTGGGGGCCTGGTGGAGGGTGCCCCTGGATGCTGGGGGCGGGTGGGGGTGCAGGGGGACATGTGTGGGGGCCTGGTGGAGGGTGCCCTGCACTGCTGGGGGGGTGGGGGTGATGGGAGACATGAGTGGGGGCCTGGTGGAGGGTGCCCCTAGAGGCTGGGGGGTGGGGGTGATGGGAGACATGAGTTGGACATGAGTGGGGGCCTGGTGGAGGGTGCCCTGCACTGCTGGGGGGTGGGGGTGATGGGAGACACGAGTGGGGGCCTGGTGGAGGGTGCCCCTAGATGCTGGGGGTGGGGGTGATGGGAGACATGAGTGGGGGCCTGGTGGAGGGTGCCCCTGGATGCTCGGGGGTGGTGGTGCTGGGAGACATGAGTTGGACATGAGTGGGGGCCTGGTGGAGGGTGCCCTGCACTGCTGGGGGGTGGTGGTGATGGGACAAATGAGTGGGGGCCTGGTGGAGGGTGCCCCTGGATGCTGGGGGGAGGGGGTGCTGGGAGACATGAGTTGGACATGAGTGGGGGCCTGGTGGAGGGTGCCCCTGGACGCTGGTGGGTGGTGGTGCTGGGAGACATGAGTGGGGGCCTGGTGGAGGGTGCCCCTGGATGCTGGTGGGTGGGGGTGCAGGGGGACATGAGTGGGGGCCTGGTGGAGGGTGCCCCTGGATGCCGGGGGTGGGGGTGTCGGGGGACACGTGTGGGGGCCTGGTGGAGGGTGCCCTGCACTGCTAGGGGGTGGGGGTGATGGGAGACATGAGTGGGGGCCTGGTGGAGGGTGCCCCTGGATGCTGGTGGGTTGGGGTGCTGGGACACATGAGTTGGACATGAGTGGGGGCCTGGTGGAGGGTCCCCTGCATTGCTGGGGGGTGGGGGTGCTGGGAGACATGTGTGGGGGCCTGGTGGAGGGTTCCCTGCACTGCTGGGGGGTGGGGGTGCAGGGGGACATGAGTGGGGGCCTGGTGGAGGGTGCCCCTAGATGCTGGGGGGTGGGGGTGATGGGAGACATGAGTGGGGGCCTGGTGGAGAGTGCCCCTAGATGCTGGGGGGTTGGGGGGCAGGGGGACATGTGTGGGGGCCTGGTGGAGGGTGCCCTGCACTGCTGGGGGGTGGGGGTGATGGGAGACATGAGTGGGGGCCTGGTGGAGGGTTCCCCTGGATGCTGGGGGGTGGAGGTGCAGGGGGACATGAGTGGGGGCCTGGTGGAGGGTGCCCCTGGATGCTGGTGGCTGGGGGTGATGGGAGACATGTGTGGGGGCCTGGTGGAGGGTGCCCTGCACTGCCGGGTGGTGGTGGTGGTGCAGGGGGACATGAGTGGGGGCCTGGTGGAGGGTGCCCCTGGATGCTGGGGGGTGGGGGTGCAAGGGACATGAGTGGGGGCCTGGTGGAGGGTGCCCCCGGATGCTGGGGGGTGGGGGTGCAGGGGGACATGAGTGGAGGCCTGGTGGAGGGTGCCCCTAGATGCTGGTGGGTGGGGGTGCAGGGGGACATGAGTGGGGGCCTGGTGGAGGGTGCCCCACAGTGCTGGGGGGGTGGGGGTGCTGGGAGACATGTGTTGGTGATCAGTAGTGCAAGGTGACATGTGGGTTGGCTGGGGGCATGGCCATGGTGGATGGGTTGCCTGTGGGACATGAGCAGGGGTGCAGGGTAGTCCCCTGTGGTGTGGGCTGCCTGCAGGGGCTGTGGAGGGTGTAGAGGGAACACCTGGGAGGACCCACACGGCCAAATCACGTGTAGCATTCCCCGGCACCACCGAAATACACGTACCCTGCTGAAATCGCGTGTGAATCTTCCCGCGCACCTCGGAATACACGTACCCTGCTGAAATCGCGTGTGGGACTTCCCGAGCACCCAGAAGTACACGTGCCCAGGCCAATCGCATGTGGAACTTCCTGTGCATCCCGAAACACACGTACCCAGGCCAATCGCGTGTGGAACTTCCTGCGCTCCCCGAAACACACGTACCCAGGCCAATCGCGTGTGGAACGTCCCGCGCACCCAGAAACACACGCGCATGCTATTTTTCACACAGCAGGTGTCCGTGTTTGTCGGTACCCCTTTGCACCTCATTTGTCCTAGAGGGCCACTGTATGGACCATTCATCATGGCTGTATATGGGTGCTTTTTGTTGGCGCACATTTATTTCAGGCGCATGGACGCTACCGCCTGCTTTCTTGTGGCGTACTTGTTTGGCCCTGTGCGCGTCTTTCACCGTGCGCTGGTTTGCCCTATTCGATTCCATGAATACGGGTTGTAGGCGAGCGTGTGGGCGTTCCGCGCACTTGCCTCCTGTACTTCCCCCGTGACGCCCATATTTTCACATGTTGTTCCCCATTCCGAGTGTTACGCCCCGTGTTCCGCCTCCTTTTGTGATGTGTGCCGCGCTATGTGCGATTTCGCAGTGGCCGTGGCGCACGCTGTTGGATGACCTGTGCGCCGGCGTGCGCGGCGCACTTTTTCAGCGCACATCCAATGTTTTTCTCGCGCACGGACTTCCATGAATCGATGTGCGCTGGTTTCCCTGCGATTTTCGCACTTTTACTGCGATTCGCATGTTTTGGCACCTCTGAGCGGGAATTTTCGGCGCACAATAATTCCATGAATCGACACCTCAATTTGTTGAAATTCTTTTCGCTAAAATCGCATTATTAATCTTACTTTCCAAGGGTTTTTGTACCAACAAGTTGGTTACTCTATTTCTTTTACAATTAGTCAAACTTCATTTTGAAATTTTAATTTCACAAAACTACCAAGTAAACATAGAAAAGTGTAAAATTCAATACATCTGCTTAAATATGGTTTTTGAAAAAAACATTTGATTTTCTCAAGAAAAAAGCATTTTCAATAAAGCCATAAATACAAAAGGGCCACGTTCTTGTGGGGAAGGGAAAACACTAACATCTTGGCCTGGGCTCATGTATGAACATTATACAGTCTAAAAATAGGAAGAAGGAACTTTCTTCTAGGCAAATTCAAAATAGGACAAAATAATAAAAAATGACATAGATCTTCCACTGTAATGCTTTCACAGCCACAACACGGTGATATGGTCTGGGTCTTACTACTAGACCAATTAGCCACTACAGAGGCAAATGGTAGGTGGTTTACTCTAAAATTGAATGAAATGTCCCGCTTCTGTGGGTTGGAAAACCAGCTGGTGTAGTTATCCAGACTCAGTTGTGGACTATGCTCCAGGAAATAACTGTGGGCTTTTCAAGCTCCCAGCTTCGCTGAGTAAGATTGTTTTCCTGTTTTTGGTGTGGGGGTATCAAGGACAGCTTTAGCTTTTTCCTGCTGTGGCTGTACAGTGCCATTACCCATGAAAAATCCTAGATATTGACTGCGGATTGAGCCAACTTAAATTTTTTGTGGGATTAGCACTTAATCCTGCCTTTCTCAATACTCGCACAACTGTGTAAAGATGATGTACATTGTCTTGCCAAGTTTTACTGTGTATTCCAATGTTGTCTATATGGGACCTGCAGAAGTTCGAGTAGGGTTGTAAGATCTTATCCATCAACCTCTGAATTGTTGCAGGGGCCCCATGTAGTCCGAATGGCAGGAAGTTAAAATGAAATAGACCTATAGGTGTGGCAAAGGCAGTTTTTCCTTGTCAGGACCTTGTAACAGAACCTGCCAATAGCCTTTCGTAATGTCTATGGTAGAGAGATATACAGCGTTACCCAACCAGTCAATCAGATCATCAATACGTGGCATCGGCTACGCATGGAACGCAGATATGGCATTGACTTTCCTGAAGTCGATACACCTCCCATTGGGTTTTGCCACCAACATGATGGGGAAGACCAGGGGCTAGTAGATGGTTCAATAATATTAGCCTCAAGCATCTGCTTGACTTCCTGGATGATGGTCGCTTTTCTAGATTCAGGTAATCGGTACGGTTTTAAATGTACCACTTTGCCTTCTGGAGTACGGATACGATGGTAGATATCCATCACTCTCCCTGGTTCCTCTCTGAATATATTAGGCAATTGGAATAGAAGGTCACATAGATCTTGTTTCTGGTTATTACTAAGTTTGGATGCAATCAGAACTTGGTTATCAGAGTCCTATGGTAACAAACAGGACAGAATGGTGGAATTAGATTCTGAAGGATATTCCTTCCTTTACTTCAAGAGTTTAATGGGATATACCTGGGTTTTTAGTCAGCGATCAGGTTGGGAAATGTAGTAGTTACAGGGTGCTGTTGGTTCTAACACCTCATATGATTCATGCCACTTGGATATTAATTTATTCTCAGAAGTTGGCAGCACTGCAAATACCTTTTGGCCTACTGAAAAAGATCTTAAGGTAACTTTTCTATCATATGTGGCTTTCTGTTGTTCCTGTGCCTTGGCCATATGGGTTTGTACTAAAGACATAACTACCGTCATCTGCTTTTTAAGTCGGTTTGCAGTTTGGGAGAGTGGGATTGGGACTTCTTCCCAGGATTCTCTCAACATATCCAGGTTATTTCGAGACTCCCATCCATAGATTAACTCAAACCAGGAGAATCCTAACAGCAAATAAAGCCCATGATTTAATTTGATAACATTTCCTGCCATCCTGTTCCACTAATATCCTCAACATGGTTTTTAAGGTCGTATTAAACCTTTCTACAAAGCCATCTGTTTGTGGGTGATACACTGAGGTTCTTAAAGTGGTAATATGTAACAGTTGTTTCATTTTCCCGATGAGTTTGCTCCTAAATGTAGAGCCCTGATCTGTCAAGATTACTCTGGGAAACCCTACTCGTGAAAAGAAAGGGAGTAGGTGTTTCAAGATCTGTTGGGTGGTATTGGCTCTCAGGGGAAAGGCTTCTGGATAGTGAGTGGCATAATCTACTATTACCAAGATATACTTGTACCCTAATTTTGATGTTTCCAGGGGACCCACAATGTCCATGCCAATTCTTGGGTATGGAATTTCAATGATTGGAAGTGGCTTCAAGGGGACTGGTGGTGGTTTATGGGTACTGGTGGTATATGGGTACTGGTCTTTTGACAGATTGCACAAGACTGAACAAAGTTTTGAATGTCGGCATGAATTCCTGGCCAATGAAATGTATTCAGGATTTGGGCTTGAGTTTTTGTCTATCCTAGATGACCTCCTTTCAGATGGGAATGAGTTATTTCCAGGACTACCTGCTTGTGACTTTTAGGGAGAACTAGTTGGGTGTTTACTATAACCTCTGAAGTAGTGTCTCCCCTGTACATTAGCCCAGCTCTCAAAAAGAAAAAAAGGTCCTCCTCTCTCACGACCCTCTTGCTCAGGTACAATTTGTGAAAAGGCTTCAGCCAACAATGCTAGGCCGGGAAGAGTTTCTGTTTCTTCTTCCCTGACCCTTTGGGTTCGGAATCTTGAGGGGTGTCAGGTGTATCAGTCTCCCCGAAGCCTCAGGTACCTCAATCTGTTACCTCCTTCCCGGCCTCTTCCTTTACCATAGGGACCACTGCTCTCTCAAACACCCTTTATACAATTTTATCCACCTGATGGATTTGGAAGGGATCCTTTCCATGATTCTGTAATAACACTTTGATGTCACCTCTGAAGTCTGGAGCTATAACCTCAGCTAACACATCAATTCCAGCCACTTTGATGTAGGTATTTTGGGGTGAAATCAAAATCAAATCAGTGTGTATTAGTCTTTTTTTGCCTGTGGGAATGATCTCTTCACTACTGCTGCAGATATCAAACCCAATAGAGCCCTTTGTGGCTACTGAGGGGTCCGATGCTCTGGGACTTAACTTTATTAAATTTTAGGGTTTTCCAACTTCTATCGGTTGAGCTGCATCCCACTCCTAAAACCATTTGTGAAGGCATTATGAAGTAGACACAGACAACAAGTTCAAGTTTGCTTCTCAAAAGCTTTATTAACTTAAATGGCAGGATGGAGTGGGGCCTAACTTGCTCTATGCTAAGGTGGGAGTTACCTACCTAGAGAAAACTAACAATAGGCTGTGTCAGGATGTCCAAATCAAATGTCTGTCTGTGTCCAAATCCTATACTTGCCCTCACAACTAACTGTATACAATGTGTAGGGATGTCAGCATCAAAATTAAGTTCAAAGCTTCTTCCATCTCTTGGCTTATGATATTAGATGATAGGTTATTTTTAACATGCTTAATATCCAGAGGTTTCTAAGCGCATACCCGGGGATCGTACCTGTGTTGCTCTGTGTCGTCTTGCTTTCAAGGCGAGCACGTTGCCCCCAAGCTATCCTCCCGAGCTATATTCAGCTTCCCCTTCCCCAAGTTTAAAGCAGTTCACAACATACTGGGGTCCCCTTCCCCAAGATTTCAAATCTTCCAGCTTTTAAAAACACATCTCCTTGGGACACTTCCCAGCTCTTTTGATATTGGTTCTTTTCACTATTTCACATAGACAGCTCAACGGTTTCACTTCAAAATCACATAAGAGATTGTTGCAAAACACAAGCTTCTTTATGGATACTTTCATTGGCTTCTCCATACAGTTGGGCACTCGGTCTAGGTGCAGTTGTTGGACCACACGGTCCACCCATTACAGGTCACACAACTGATACCCCTTTCTTGGCTGCTTTCCATCAAATATATGCCACCGATTCCATACAATGGTGTCACACTCTTCTGACACTGTACCGTGACTTGGTTGGCCACCATGCACTTATTACACTTTCTTGTATTCTCCTGGCTCTTGCAATGCAGGTTTTCTCCTAGCATATAGTTCCTTGAACTCTTTTGGATCTGTCCAATACTTGGTTTCTCATACCATACTCTTCTGGGTCTTCTCTTGATTTTGCTAGTACTAGTGTTTCAGAAAATACTTTTTGTGGCATCAGCTACTTTCACCAGCTTTCTTTCACCCCACTCACGAGTGCTCAAAACTCGCTTTTACTCTGTTCGGCATTCAGAAATATGTATAATGACTTTTAGTTTGTACGTTATTCAAAAGTACTTATACTTGCTCTGTTCTGTATTCAAAAGTACTCAGAGGTTTTCATTTAATTTGGTTCTCAAAACAATACTCATTCATATTTGCCTGCCAGCTCAACTCACTGGTCAGAGTTTACGGCTCTGCTAGGTCTCTGCCGCCACAGGTTCTCATCTTCCGGTGCAGTACCTCACTTCCTCTCCCAGCAGCTCTTGGTGTAGTGGCTCCCCAGCAATGCTCCACCTGCAAGTCAGGATTCTTGCGACCGATTTGCTTGGTCATGCCGGCCTCCCTCTCGCAGACTGTACTGGACTCCAGCATTCCTTAGCTTCACTTCCTGCTGCATAAACTCTGCATCTGTAAATGGGTCTCGAGTGCTCCACTTGCCACACCGCTGATCCAGAGTTTCCTTTCCAGCTGCTGCCTCTGACTCCACAGCTGACTCCATTTACAAAAGGATGTCAGCTGTTAAAGTTCCCACCACCATGAGGAGACCAGGAAATGCTACACGTCCCACTATTAGAACAGTAGTTCTGCCTTACTCGTGCTGTCCTCCTTATCATCCCGGTACACAGCTCAGGCTATGTGTCTTGTGAGACAGGTACGGTATCAAGAGATGACACAGACAACATATTTAGATTAAATAGTAGAGTCTTTATTAAATATCAAGATGGTGTAATGCCTAACTTGTCCAATAACCAGGGTGGAATATCCCATTCTAAAGAAACTAAAGGAATTCTGGATCCGTAACTCCAAATCAAAAAGTCTGTATCAAAACCTATGCTTGCCCTCACATCTAGAACTAAACATGGTGTCTGGTTTCTGTTAGCCAACAAAAAAGATTGTGTTCAAAAGCAAAGTCTCAGCTGTTCTTGGTTCAAAGTTCTCCTTGGATTCCCTATCCAAATTCAACACAGTTCCAATAGCTGCTTGTTTCAACAATGTCCCGCCAGGTCTGGAGCTCCCGTTGCCCACGTTCAATATAGTATAGTTCACACAAAAAGGAAGTCTTGAGGTTCCCTTTCCCAGGTTCAATATGGCGCAGATCAAACCAAAGAAAAGGGGGTATTGAGGTCCCCTTCCCCAAGACAGTGTTTCTCAATTCTTGCATCTCTAAGGGTTTCCTTTCCCAAGATTTCACTGTAGCACTTTTGCTAATTTCATTCACTCAATGTTCAATATCAGAAAATAATAGGTCCACTTGACCCACATTCTAGCTTGCTTTACCCATTGTTTCACAGTTCTTTGTGGGGGGTACTTTCAATGTCCTTTGCTTGCCAGCATTTAGGGATCTCTGATCAAGGTGCAGTTGTCAGACCACACGGTCCACCCATTACAAATCACACAACCACAAACCTTAGACTTCTCCTTAGCTTGATTTGTGATGTCTGCAATCTTTACAGTGGGGAACTCTCTGGTCTAGGCGCAGTTACCAAACCACATGGTCCACCCATCACAGGTCACGCAACCAGGACCCCTAGGTTTCTCCTTAGCTTGATTTGTGATGTCTGTGATCTTCACAGTGAGGAACTGTCTGGTCTAGGACCAGTTGTCAGACCACACAGTTCACCCATTACAGGTTGCGCAGCCACAACTTACCTAAGCTTTGTTTGGCCCCTTCACAGGTTCTTCTGCCTTGGGCTTTTGATTTTGCACACTTGTATTCTCCTTGGTAAATGTAACACTCTTTTGCATCAGTCTTTGCCTTGCCACAGAGTTATGACTCTCTCTCACGTTGGTAGTTAGAATGCTCAAGTGTTTGCCCAATTTTCCATAAGCTTTAACTCTGCTCACAGTTTTGATATTCAATGTGTTAGTTTTACTTTAAATGTTCGTTTGCTATTTAATGAGTCATGATCTTATTCAAATATCACTTTTCATTCAGTTCGGTGTTCATTATACTCAATTAGCAGTTTCATTCAGATAGGTATTCAATATTGTTTGCATTCACTTGGACTGTTACTTGCCTGCGGTCTTCCCATGTCCTCTGACACTCACCGGCTCTCTGCGTCTCCCCAGCAGTGGTTCCTGTTACTTCTGCTCACCTTCTCCGCAGTGGGTAAGCAGACCACTACATTCGTCGAGCACGTCCCAACTTTCCTTCTTGGCTTCTTGCTTCACAACACACGCAGACCGCATCCCCTTATCCCGGTAGGCTCTGCAGCTCCAGCTGCCTCTGGGTCTTGGCACAGACAGCGTCTCTCTCTCTCACTCTCTCTGTCTCTCTCTCTCTCTCTCTCTCATCAGTTCAGCAGCCCCAGCTGCCCGCTATCAGTTTGAAGGCTCCCACTCCTGCACCCACCAGCTGTAGGACCTCCAGGATCAATGCTGGGATTCAGACATCTCTGTCTCTTCCCATTACAGCAGTTCTCCTCTCCTTTCATGTGTGGGCCTCCCCTTTTTATACACTTGAGCCCTATTAAGAGACCTCAGGTGCGGGTTGTGGGCCTATCTGGACTGGCCATAATTAATCCAACTAATGGGACATGCCTGACCTTCAGTATCTGATGGCTCTATACTGATCTTCTTCGTCCCAGTACTAGAGTGGTGATTATAGTAGGAAGTGTGCATTATTCCTAGTTGATTCTTCCTCTTCTCAGAACTTGGTGAGTACTCACTGGGAAAATAAGAGCATGAATGAAAGCAACCCATGAAGGTTGAGGGAAGTGAGTGTAAGTCTGTGTAAGTCTGTGTAAGGGGGGATACCATGTCTCGACATCGGGCTCTCTCGCCCCATTCTCCAAGGACCCTCCACCCAGGGGATCCTCCCCTGCTTTTCAGCCCCCAGGGTTGGGATCCAAAAGCGATGGCCCTTCCCTGGCCACCTGAGCAGAGGATCCCTGAGGAGTGGTTGTGAGAGTGCCTTCAGTCTGTATTAACAAAATCATGCTGGTATGTGTCTGTCTCAACAAAATGAGGATGTGGCTTTCTAGTTGGTCTCTTCCTCGTCCCAGTGTTGAGCAGGTGTTTCCTGGGCACATTTTGAGGGATGAACAGGGAAAGGGCTGACAAAAGCCTACAAATGCTTTAGGGATAGAGGGCTCAATAGGAAAAGGAAATGAGGGATGCCATGTCTCACCTAAGGACGTCCTCTCCCCACTCCCCAAGTCTCCTCCACCCATGTGATCCTCCCTCGCATATCCACTCAGTGTCAGAATGGCCTTTCCCTGGCTACCCGAGAGGGGGCTACGGGGGACAAAGAAGTGAGGTAATAGGCATACCCTCTGAGGGGCCCCATATGGCACTTTAAACTTGTCAGCAGAGGCTACACTGCTAAACACTCTTGCTGTGCGATTGGTCAAAAAGGAATTTACCCAGTTAGCTGAAGAGGCTGAGAAAAAAGCAGAGCGCCTTAACCTGTTGACAAGTATAGCATGATCTACTAAATCAAAGGCCACGAATAGGTCAAGGAGCATGAGTAGCACAGTATTACCATTCTCCATTTCCAGTCAGGCTGATGCAGAGCATGCCTGACCGGACGCAGGGAACCGACTGACGGTGGCGTGACCGAGCGGTCCATTAACTACGCCGATACCGTCTGGTCGGAAACCCAGCTGAGCCAAACCATGGCAGCGGGGAGTGGAACAAGAATCAAGAAAAGCATTCAGCGGGAATGCAGCGACCCAACATCCCAGGAAGAACCACTGACGTGTCCCCAATAAAGAAGAGATAATAGGAGTCAAGGGAGACCCGGCTGGGGATTGGGGAAGGGTGCAGAATGTAAAGAAGGCATCGAGAGTGATCTCCCTCATCTTAGCCACGAGGCAGAGGTATAGGCAAAAGAGGAAGAGTAGGATTTCAAAATAATCAAGGTGGATTTCAAGGTATATGGAATGGGAACCAGAGAGCTCAAGGAGGGCTTGTCAGACAGGCAAACCCAGTATGTTGGACTTGACAGGGCACATTGCTCGCATACGTGGGAGCCAAGGGAATGTACAGAATGGCCAATTTTCAAGAGGGGGGACAGCTTATCCTCCACCATATAGTACACAGAATAGAGAAGGGTTTGCCCAAGATCAGACATTGTATCAGACATAAGCACCGCAAGTGCAGCAGGTGCAACAGCAAGAACGAGTGCAAATGAATCCACTGCAAGGGCAGTTGCAACAAGCCCCCATGCAGACACAGCAGTATGCAAACACGGCACAAGTACTGATACCCAGGAGGTGTCACTATGGTAGGAGGGAGTCCTTTCACAGGGACGGTGATATGCCTGTACCCACAATAGGACAGCTCACACAGTGACTTGATGTGTTCAATACTATCTGTGAAACCAGACCCCCAAGAGAAACCAAGGGTCGATGCGACGATAGGAGGGAAATCTTTTTCTTTTTCTTTTCTAGTAGACACTGGAGCTACTCGTTCATGTATATGAGAGGGAAAATATCCAATGTTGGAAATTGCCATGAATGCTCAAGGGTTCTCTGGAGCTACGGGGCGAGTTCCTTCTAGTAATGAATTACCAGTCTCTATAGGAGAGTGTGACATGTCTGTTCCTTTGTTATATTCACGATAGACACCGGTTAACATTTTGGGAAGAGATTTAATGACAAAACTTAACATGACTATTTCATTCACTGATCAAGGGATAGTGTGTTCCACACCAGGAATACACTATTTAAGCGTGGGAGGATGTACACTGTCATTCACAGGGCAAGTGGCTGTGTGAGGGGTTCCAGTAGATTCAGAGATTTTTCTGTATGAGTGAGCATTCTACTGACATGGCTACCAGGCTTAGTGTGAGGATACCTGATGAGTTCTTGCTTAGACCACAAATACCCATGGATGAAGAGGGGGGGGCAGACTATCCCTATAGAATTGCAAGCAGCCATAGTACGAAAAGAAATGGCAATGCTTCAGGGAGTAGATGCTGCGGGTAGACCATGGAGAACAGTAATAGCTCTCGAGGAAGGGTACAGATAGACTGACATCACTGATGATGACATCTTCAGGGAAGACCAAACAGACGATGAAGTGGTGTTCTTTATGAGCACTACATACTGGATAAGAATAAAAAAAAGGAAGTTCAACAGCGAATGGGGATAATGCAGCAATGTCCAGCATTTTTTCAGGAAGACTTGGAAACGGTACTGAGTGTCCTTTGGATCACAGGGTTAAAATAAAGCTTAAGCCAGGAGTGATTTTACCTTGAGCAAAGCAGTACCCCATGTCTCGAGAAGCTGATGAGGGTATATTTCAGACTATCTCGGCACTGATGAAACAAGGAATTCTGGTGCCAACAGAATCATTGTGCAATACAACAATGTATCCGATCAAAAATTCTAAAGGAGGGTCATGGAGATTTATACAAGATATGAGACTGATTAACCAGATTGTAGATGTACTTTCCTTTAGTTCCGAATCCGGTGACGATACTGTGCCGTATCCCGGTTGAAGCACGATATTTCAAGGTGATCGATTTGAAAAATGTGTTTTTCTCATTCCGTTGTACAAGGACTCACAAGACTTGACATAATTTACGTTTCGCCAAACCTGACTGAAACATACTCGTTTTCCCCAGGGGCACTGAGTTCCCATATCTTTAATAAAGTTCTACAGATGGATTTAGGCAATATTGATCTTAAGAGTGCAGTGATACAATACATAGACAACATTTTAATTTGCAGCACCACAGAAGTGAAGACAAGATTCTGTTCAGTTGATGACTATTTTAGCAGACAAGGGATATAAGATAGACAAGGAGAAATTGCAATATAGTCAAGAGGTCTTATATATAGGTCACCTGATTTCGCATTAAAGAAAGAAAGTGACGCCTGAAAGAACAGAGGCGATCATGAAAAAGCCAAAACCGAACACAGTGCAACAGATGCAAAGGTTCTTGGGGCTATGCAACTATGTCAGAGCCTGCATGTTTGATTATAGTACGTATACGTATACAAGACCACTTCTGAAAGCTTTAAAGAAAGCACAGGTGGAAAAAGTAAAAATAGAACGGGCTGAAGAAATGGAGGAAGGGTTTGAGGAACTGAAAAAAGCAATTTGTACAGCCCCTGTTTTGGGAATTCCCAATTATGCTGAGGAATTTTATTTGTTTTCATACACAAATGGGACACTCATGACAGCGGTGCTTACACAGAGAACTACATGGGGGTACAAACCTTTAGCATATTACAGTAGGATTTTAGACCCAGTTATGAAATAACACTTTCCTTGCTAAAAATAATTGCCAGCTGCTGCGTTCGCGACTGATAAGTCTACAAGTATTGTTATGTGCTGCTCTATGACTCTTCGTGGGGCATGCTCTGTTTGCCATTTTAGACAAACCCAAGTGCACATTGACAACCCAAAGAGCTTCTGCATATGAGGTAACGATTTTGAACCATGCGATTAAAATTGTAAGATGTAAAATAGTGAATCCTGCCATGTTTATAGCTGAGCCAATAGAAGAAGGCGATCGTGTGCATGATTGTGCTAATTATGTTGAATTTTATGATGATATACCCTGCATAAAGGAGAATGCTTAAGCAGGAGGGGAAATTCTCTTTATTGATGGTTCTTCAAAAATATATCAGACTAGTGGGGAAAGGCATTCAGGCATAGCAGTAGTGTGACATAGATTAAATGGAGAATTTGAAGTTGCAGCAAGTGCAAGGCTACCGTCTCACTTTTCAGCACCAGTGGCAGAATTGGTAGCACTCATTGTCGCGCTCGAGAAACACGAAGCACAGGAAGTGACAGTGTACAGTGACTCTGCCTATGTGACATCAACCATAAGTTGGCATGTTGGAAGAGGAGGGGGCTACCTCCGCGCAGACGGCACTCCAGTGCAGCACGCATCCTTATTGGATAGGCTTATTAAGACACTACAACTCGCAGTAGCCATAGCGGTCGTGAAATGCGCAGTGCACAGTAAGCAAACAGACTATCTCTGGTGGGAACGAAGCCGCAGACGAAGAAGCCAAAAGGGTTGCATATTCCCAAGATATTTCAAGTTTAGATACTGAGAACGTTAAAGAAAAAGTAGTCACAACCGTGTTGGTGCAAGAGGGGTTTAATAAATTATCGATAACCCAACTAATGGAGATTCAAGGAAGTGTACTGCAGAAAGAGCAGGATTTATGGAAGCGAAGGGGGTGTTCTTTATCCCCCACAGAAGCATTATGGCGACAAGATAGCACTGGAATGCCGCTGATGCAAGTTACATTACTGAAGCACACGCTTGAACAGCTGCATTACCCTGCGCATGCAAATAGGGAGAGTCTTGCTGCTACGATTGCGGAAGACTGGTTCATTCCAAATTTGTTGGAACACATTGCATTATTTATGGTAAACTGCATCGTGTGTCAAAAGTTTACTGCTGGGCATACACGGAAGACGATTAGAGGGGTGATACCTCGACCGAATGGTCTGTTTCAGCATTTGCATATTGATTATGTCGATTTGCTGCAGGTGTATAATGGATATATGTATCTATACTGAAATTCAAAAGACACTCCTTATAGATATTTTAGCAGTGAGTGAAAAGACTTCCAGCGAATTTCAGTAGGCTGAAAATGAACTTTAGAAATACACATTGAAGCGTCAGTGTCATGCCTAAACGTCAGTTCTTGATTAGAAATTGGAAACAAGATCAGTATCCAGATTCATTCATGGAGAATACTTGTTCTAAACGGTTAATCATATGGTGCTTACCGACAGTGACGTTCATGGACTTTTGCTTGCTGTCTTTGTGTTTATACTTTCAAGCTTACCCTGCTCTTATGAGAAGAAACGTTGATGTTCGCACTTTCTTACAGGATCCAAAAAATGGCCCAGTGATAAGGAGGCTCCTTATTGCCATTATAGAGCAGATTTTGTAGTTACAAGTATAAAAGAATTTTGATGATTGTATTAGATATGATTAAAGACGAAAGTGGCACAGTTCAATACGAAGAACAAGTCTCATGCATAATATATGCGTGCATGATTGTTCTATTTGTCTTTCTCTTCCTCATCTTTCACACTCTCTATCATGTTGATACTTTTGCTGAGGGAAGAGTTCCCCATAGCTCTCCCCACTATGAGATCTACTTTTGATTTGCTTCATGAGTATTACACAACTTTTAGGGGACACAAGAGAAATGCAGAGGAAGATATTGAGGGGATAATAACCTATGTAGATAATGCAAAACATATGGGGAATAACATGTGGTATCATCACATGAGAAATGCGGGAGAAAGAACATCTAAGGAGAGTTGCTGCGTCTGCTCTCTCATACCCTATGCCATGAATACAATGCGCACTACATTTCCAGAGAAGTTCCAGAACCCAATGCTAGGTGCCTCAGCCATCTTGCAGCATGCATGACCATAGGACAATTTCAAGGTAGTTGTGCCACTTTGCGATGGAGATCGAAATGGTTGTTTCCATACCAGGATGACTACATCAAGACCACACAGAAGGAAAAGGAACCTGGATGGAACAGGAAGATGCTTGTGTATCCTGCAACAGAATAGGATGAGGTGGTCATTGAAGAGATGAAGAGAATTAATTGCCCTGATGTGACAGAAAAAGCTGGATCGCCTGGATGTCGGGAGCAAACTCAAGTCTTAGTCTATGGACGAGTGAAATCCAAGAAGGGATGGGAAGAAGGGCTGATGTCCGGTGCAGCTCATCTACTGAAGCCAGAGTATGTACAACAGGTACAGAGAGTAAATTATGGGTTTTTGAAGTCATGGACTAAGCATGCCAAACTGCTGACATGAGTAGAAGATGAATCAGGTCGTATGAATGTGATCCCGTTGGCTAATGCCACATTGTCTCATGATCACCTCCAGGGTTTCTGGTTTAGTTCAGGATTTCAGGTCAAGCGGGGTTCTTTGTATAGATCTGTAGGCTCTAGATGGCAAACATGGCATGCTTACAGTCCACAGTATTAAGTTAACCATAGACTTCCATAGAAACTCAATAGTATCCCACTACCCCTAAAATGGCCGCCCTGTGGGTCACTGATAAGTTATAATAGGGAACCAGACATTGGGCATTGATGGCTATATAAGCCCCGCCTCCGCATTAACACGCGCTTCACTTTAGGTCTGCCGGCAGTGGTGTAACGCTACCGCCGCTCAGCTCGCAGAACCTGCAGAAATAAGAATAAAACAAATGTTAATATTCTAAAACGCTCACAGAAAGTCTACATACCGCAGACGAGTATTACCTGACTAAAGTTTCGGCCGCCGTAGTCGTCCTACAGAACATTTTCTTCTGTCGTAGTTCTCAGTTTAGTCATCAACCTTCGTCCGCAGCCGCAGCAACATTCCGAGGTTTTCCGAGTTGCAAAGACCTGCAATACAAAGGTACCAAAGTTAACTAACGAACATTACAGAATTGAATGTGAAGGAAAATGTTATACACGCATACGTACCTGAAGCTTCCATGAGTTTTTTGCTCACAGCTGAAAGCCGTGCTTAACAGAAGAGGGCTGTAGTTTTTTGTGCTTTTTTCCCTAATATGCGCGCATACTTAACACAATAGAAAAATCTTGCCAGGTTACCGATGGCATCTTTTTGTGCGCTTCAACTATCGCAAGCGCGCCAACTTATCTCAAGAAATGGTTTTCATGTTTTGTCCTTGATGACGCCAACTTCTTCAGTTAAAGCTTATTCTTCAGAGAACCTGCAAAAGAAAAGGGAAGACGAACAGACCGTTCCCGATCAGAAAATAGATCATTCTATGTCCGTCCAAAAGACATCGGGAATCGCCATGTGCATGAGTCATCCAGAGCCAATGCAATTGGGGGTTGTTCGAGGCCCCATTTCAAAAGAGGAAAGATAGACGAGAAGACAACAGAATGTATGTCTCTGCTGTGGTTCAGCTGGACATCACCTTAATAACCGTCCAGTGAAACCTCCCTGGAAACCGGTTGGAGCCTTGGATAATGCTGAAAAAAGGAGAAAAGAAAGAAGAGCTGACGGAAAACTCCAACGCCCGACAAGCTTAGAGGTCGGCTTGTCGAGCCAGAAGAAGGAATTTCAGATCTCTCATTTCGTTGTGCCCGTAATCCTAAGTAGTGACCTTCAACCTTCCAAGATGCATGCACTAGAAGCATACGTGGAAAGTGGTGCGATTGGGAACTACATGGATCACGAACTTGCAAGCATTATTGGTCTTGCTTACAACCCAAAGCCTGTGGTTGAGAGCGTCACCGCAGTTGATAGTACTCAGTTAATATCAGGACCAGTGACAAAGTGTACTGAAGTCTGCACCTTGCTTTGCCACGATGGACATCAGGAAAAGATCTTGTTTTACCTAATCAGTGCTCCGCAGTTCAAAATTATATTAGGTTTTCCCTGGTTAGAGAAACATAATCCAGAGATTGATTGGCATGCCAGAACCTTGGAATTCACTGAAGAATGCAAAAGCTTGTGTTACAGTCAAGAGAAAGATTCAGGAAAAGAGGTCCAGGCGGGTTGTAGAGAAGGCCTCGCCTAAGGGTTAATAGGAATTCTACCCTCAGAGTATCAAGATTTTCAGGGAGTATTCGAAAAGGAACAGGCCAACGTGCTGCCGCCACATCGACCCTACGATTGTCAAATTGATTTAATTCCAGGGTCTCAAACCCCATGTAGCAGGATCTATGCCTTAACCGAGCAAGAGAATACACATTTGAAGACTTATCTGGATAAGTACATTGCAAATGGATTCATTCGGCCTTCAAGGTCGCCTGCAGCATCTTCTCTATTCTTCGTGCCGAAGAAGGAGGGAGACCTTCGTTCCTGTATAGATTATTGTGCGCTAAATCAGATCACGGTAAAGAACAGATACCCGCTTCTACTCAATCCAGTGTTAATGGACCAAGTCAAAGATGCTAACATTTTCACAAAGTTAGATCTTATGGGAGCTTATCATCTGGTGAGAATTAAAGAAGGCGAAGAAGCAGTTTTGACCTGGCCATCTCACACGTCGGTAAAAGGTGTCCAAAGTTTCTTGGGATTCGGCAACTTTTATCGGCGCTTTGCATCAGGCTTTTCTCAGTTAGTCCATCCAATAACTTCACTACTACGAAAAAACATAAGAAATTCGCTTGGACTGTTGAAGCAGAAGAGACTTTTCAGACTTTAAAGAATACATTTACAACAGCTCCTTTCGAAAACTCTTGTGCATGCCACGTACAATTTCAGGGCACGAGCAACGTCCAGCAAGTGCAAGGCCCTTTCAGCCAGAGACGATGGCTTAAAAAAAAAAACAGGTAACATTAAAGGTACGGTGAGGAGAGGTGGAATTCCGATGGAACCTTCGCCATGTACTAGGGGTTGGTCCGCACCCCAACCCTCAATTCGTGGAAAGTCAGGTTTGGCTGTTTGCAGGATACCCACCCTCCTGGCAGAGGTGATGGCCACAATGAAAGACGTTTTCCACGAGAAGAGCTTGAGAGGGGCCTGATACATAGGCTCGAAGGGGTCCCCATGAGCCTCGTCAGAACCACATTGAGTTCCCAAGCCGAGGCAGGCGCCTTCACCAGCGGGAAAGATCGGAAATGTCCTTTGAGTAACTCCTTGACGAGTCGAAGAGACCAAAGTGAAGACCTTCCTGGAGACCTGGTGGATATTGCCGCCAGATGTACTTTGAGGTATTCGGTCATTTTTCCAAAAACTTATTTTCGAAACACCATTTTGTCGAAAACATTTTGCTGTTTTCTTTTTAATGTATTATTTTTTTGGGGAGTTATTTTTGGTTTCGTAAGTAAAATAAAGTGTTAAAAAAGGGGAGGTTTGAGGGGGGAACCCCCCATTTAAAAAATAAAATTAAAAAAATGAACATTAAAAAAAACAAATTAGCAAAATTGCGTTGAGAAAAAGGCATTCGAAAATATGCCATTCGAAAAAAAAAATCACTATAAACCATACTCTGACCTAGGCGCGCGCCAGTCCAGCCTTGGCCAGGGATTGCAAGTATGGACGAACCTGCGGAGCCATGACCCTCAGAGGGATAATCTTCTGTGACCGGCACCACGTAGACAACGCTTCCGCTTGCGACCGTAGCACTTCAGAGTCTACGACGCCCTAGCCTTGGCGAGGACTTCTCTGCTGTCCGCAACTCATTTCAACCAAACTCTAGGGCTGCAGGAGCCAAGCCCTCATGTTGAGCGATTCCTGGATCATGATGCAGTACTGCGCCTCCTTCTCTGGTGAGAAGGTCCGGGACCTCTGGTAGCTTGACCAGCGATGATGCTAACAGGCTAAGAAGGTCCGGGTACCAAATCTGCCTCGGCCACGCCGGGGCGATGAGTGTCATCCTGCACTGACACTGTCTGAATATGTTGATGACTCATAGTAGGAGAGGCAACGGAGGAAACGTGTACAGAAACGTCCCTTCCCACGGGAAGGAGAACACGTCCCCCAGGCATCTCGGCTGGTGGAATCTGCTGGTGAACTTCTGGCATTTGGAGTTGTCTGCCGTCGCAAACAGATCGATCTGGGGGCTGCCCCACTTGGTGAAGATGCGGTCCACCTGGCTCTGCCGAAGTTACCACTCGTGGCAGGAGCGCAACTCCTTGCTGAGGGAGTCTGCAATGGTTTTCTTGACTACCACTAGGTGCAGGGGAACAAGGAACATTTCTTGTCCAAAGGCCCAGTGCTACAATTCTTGCTCTTCCCTGGAGAGTGCCGGGGATCGAGTGCCCCTTGCTTCCTGATGTAGAACATAGAGGTGGTGTTGTCCGTGAAGTACCTCACCACCTTGCTGTTCAGAGACGAAAGGAACGACATGAGAGCCCAGAACACTGCCCGTAGCTCCAGGATGTTGATACGGAGATCCTTCTCTTCCGGCAGCTGCAGGCCTCTAGCGTGCAGACGTCCTGTGTGGGCTCCCCAGCCTTCGAGGGAAGCGCCCGTCATGACCGTTTACTGGAATGGAGGGTTCTGAAACCCTGTGCCATCATCGTTGTTGGAGCAGTCGCCCCACCACCTTATCGCCCGAATGAATTTGTCTGTAACCTGCAGAGTCGGATGAGGTAGATGCAGGATGATGTCATGCCACGCAACGACTGGATGGTCCGCGCCGTGGCAGTCTTCATCGACAACAGCCGCTGTACCTTCGCCTGAATAGTCGCTACCCTCTCCTCCGACAGTGATGCGAGGCAGGGCACTATTGAGTCTGGGCTCAAAAAACAGCACGTTCTGCGATGGTGTCAAACAAGATTTTGGATAGTTGATGGAGAACCCCAGATCCACCAGCAGCTTGACGGTCATCTCTGTGTGCCCGACGGGCTACTCTCGCTACGGGCCCGGATGAGACAGTCGTCAAGATATGGGTAAACGTGAATTCCCCATAGACGCAGATGGGCTGTCACTGGTGCCAGGCGCTTCGTGAACACTCCAGGGGCCAACTTCAAGCCGAAGGGTAGGGCCAAGAACTGGTAATGCTGTCCCTGCACTACGAAGCGTAGAAGCTTCTGGTGTTTCCTGGGAATGGGGACGTTGAAGTAGGCATCTTCTACGTCCAGAGATGTCACAAAATCCCCTCTTACCAGTTGGCCGAGCACATGCTGCAACATGACCATCCTGAATTGCTGAGACTTGAGGTACTTGTTCAGATGTTGCAGGTCTAGATTGCGCCTCCAGCCCCCAGTCTTCTTTCTTACCAGGACGTATCTGGAGTAGACTCTGGATCCCCAGAGTGGCTGGGCTGCCAGCTATATTGTCCCTTTTCGTAGCATGGTAAGTACTTCCTCCAACAGCTGAGGGATGTGCTGCTCTTGCTGGCCACTGGCAGGATCCACGGACACCTTTGCTGAAATTCCAGGGTATGCCCATGAGAGAGAATGTCCAGCACCCATCTGTCGGTGGTGATCTTTTCCCACTCGCTGACGAACCTAGTCAGCCGGCCTCCCACCAGGGTGCACAGGTGGTGGCCCGATGTCTTGGCAGGTTCAGGCTTGCTTTGCCGCCGGCACCCTGCCGGCAACAATGCTGTCCTCCTCTCCCATAGGCCTGCCCTCTGTGGGCTTTCTGGGTCGTGGATCTGGAAGGTTGACGGTACGAGGAGAAGAAACCTTTCGAAGACCTGCCTGACTGTCCTCTGGAGGAAAGAAAGGAAGAGCCGCGCTGCTGGAGGGTGCCCAGGGCACGGCCATCTCCGTATCCAGCTTGATGACCTGCAGGGACTCATGGATGACCTTCCCGAAAAGGTTATCTTTGTCGAAAGGCATGTCCAGTCCCTTCGTTTGGACCTCCTGGCAGAAATTTGTGGCCTTCATCCAGTCTTGGCGACGAAGGCACCGTCCAGAGCCACAGTTATGGCGTGATCGAACGCTACCTTGCCCTCCTGGAAGAGGGTGATCGCCTCCATCCTCTTGTCACTGGGGAGGATCTCCAAAATCTGTCCCAGTTTGTACCACAGCTCCCTGTCGTACCTGGCTAGGATCGCCAGTGTGTTGGCCGCCTTGTTGGTGGACGCCATGGTGTAAATCACCTTCCTCCCCATGGCGTCCAACTTCTTACCTTCGCTGTCCAGAGGGACTGAAGACGACAAGGACAGGTTAGATGACCGCTTCCTCGCAGTCGCCGAAACCACCACTGAATCCGGCAATGGGTGCGACCTCAGGCACTTGGGTGCGGACTCCGGTACCCGATACTTCTTCTCCAGCCTATCTGTGCTTGGCTGGAGACGTGCAAGGGTTCTTTAAGAGGGCTAGGCCCTCCTCCCACATGTCGTCCGTGAGGGGCACCACCATGATTGTCTTCCTCTTGGCCTCGCGCCTCTGGTACAGGAAACCCTCTTTCCTGGTTTCTTCGGGCATGAGCTGGAACAGCTTGGAGGCTCTGGCGATCATAGAGTGGAACGATCCCACCACATCTAGTAGGGACGCCCTAGGCTGCAGTTATCCGCTGCCCGCTCCGACGACATCGTTGTCCGTTGTAGTGCCCATATCCCTGTACCCATGTCTGGGTATGCTGGGGGAGATGGGATCGGACGCGGAGGCTTAAATGGGGCCGTCGGATGACGCTTTCTTTTCTTCGTTGGCGGTTGGTTAGGGGTCTGGGGGACCGCTGGAACAGACCCTTGTGGTATCCTCTTCTGGATCTCCGACACCAAGGTGTGGAGGGTTGATAGGATGTCCAGAGACAAATCCCTCGGTGGAACTGGCGTGATCAGAACACTAGCCCCTGCGCCGTCGTCGTCATTGCCGCTGCCGTCCTCCTCTTCCACGTCCTCCTGGACTGTGTGTAGGGACTCCAGGTTCTCGTCGACCGTGGACGAAATTTCCATGGCTTGGGCCACGGCCCGGGACTGATCCGGGCCCTCCTTGTCCCCACTTTTTTCCACTCTGAGGGGCTGGACCCGGGTTCTGAGGCAGTGTCCCCTTCTCTGGCGTGCCGGCTGACCATGCCAAAATCACCACAGCAGCTTTGCACTTCAGAGGGAGAGATACCTTCAGCACTGTGGCGGCTACCTTCTCCAGGTCAGCCCCTTTAGCTTTCGAGAGAGCAGTCGCACCAGCTCTATCGTCAATGAAGATTTTTACTGTGCCGCCTAGCTCTCTTGGGCAGCTTGGCTTTCTTCTCCCACAGCTTAGCCGGGTTGGACAACTTCCTCTTAGAGGAGGATCTCGATTGCAGGCTGGCAATGGAGGCGGAGAGTGATGTTGATCGCACCCTGTCCGCCGATGGGACCCGCTTCCGCAGCAACCCCGTGGACCCAGACTTGCAGTGCTTGACCTTATCTTGGGCCCACACGGATGAGGTGCCCTCACAGGGCTTAGAAGCCAGCTCATCAGATCGACCGGCCTTGGGTGAGGCATGCCCATTCTCTGGGCAAGGAGCAGAGGCCTTGGCGATCAGCCACGCCGGCATTCTACTGTGCCTGTCCTTTGTCGTCTTCTTGGAGAATCTGCGGCATATCTCGCAATCTCCTTCCTTGTGGTCCGGATGCAGGCAGTAGAGGCATTGTAAGTGCCTGTCCTCACAAACACATTTCGAAGCCCAAACTTGGTTCAGGACTTGAAGAGGGATCTTCCTTCTTTCTTCGCCTCGGTCATGGTCGGAGGGCGCGAAGTAGGGCAGATGGCCTTCTGGAAACTTTGACGATCTTCGCTCTTGAGGGACGCTGTAATTCATCGACAACTGGTCCACGCTATCGGCAGATGAAGAGAAGAACACACGGGCTCTTTTGGAACAAAAACCTTTTTCCATGAAAAAACATGAAAAATGTAGAAGTAGCTCGCAGAGCAAACTTGAGGACTCCCAACACTGAAGCGTGCAATAAAAATCTTAAGATGGCTGCCAGAGGAGGGGTTTAGGGAGATGACTGTCATTGGCTGGGCACAGTATGACCCAGAGGACAGTGATTGGTTTCTGGGAGAAATGCGATTTGTAAGTTAAAGTGAAACTGTTTTTCTTTTACCGAGGATTCCCAGCTTGACAAAGCAGAATATTCATGAGCATTTGAATCCATGACAGACCCCATGCTGGAGAACCTCTTGCTCCCTGTTTGGTATTGTTGCTTAGAGAAAGGTAGAGAAAGGTAGCATGGTAGCATCTTGCTCACTGTTAGATATCATTACCTGGAGAAAGGTAGCATGGTAAACCCCTTGCTCCCTGTCAGGTATTGTTGCTTTGTGAAAGGTAGTATGATAGCCTCTTGCTCACTTTTCGATATTATTGCTCAGAGAAAGGTAGCATGATAATCCTCTTGCTCCCAGTTAGGTATCATTGCTTTGAGAAAGGTGGTGGGTAGACAATGATCTGTTTGCTGGGAAAGTGCCTCCACGAAACCAGCCCCATCTCCTGAGGAGTACCCCAAGGTACAGTATTTCACCCACACTTTTTAATCTATACATCAGACCACTCTGCCACTTGTTAGAGACCTACGCTGTCTCTTTTGGGAATTAAGCCCATGACACCCAGCTGATTCAGAAAATTACTGGCGACTATGAAAAGGACACCAAGACCCTGGACGCCATTAATGGATTCACTGAACAGTGGATGACGGAGAATTGGCTCTGTCTGAATGGAGCAGAAACTGAACTCCTACTGTTTGGCAGCCCTGGGGCTAGAGCTAAGCTGGGGAAAGAATACTTGCACTTGAGCATCAAGGAATGCCCTATAGCAGTAGCAGAAAAAGTTAAGAATCTAGGGGTATTTCTAAATTCGACCCTGGGTTCTGAGCCTCAGACTTCTTAGAAATATCAAGCCCTTTATTTCATAAGATAATTGTGCCTGAATCGGTAGAGCTATCATTCTCTCTCGCCTCGACTACTGTAACACACTGTTAATAGGGGCCAGTAAAATAAATTCTGCACCAGTTCCAAATTGTCCAAAATGATTCAGTTTGTATCATCAAGGGCATCCCCAAATGGGATCTGGGAGGAAATCACTACACTAGCTCCCCATTTCGGCCCGTATTCACTTCAAAGTTGCAACGTTAGTGCGCAAGTGTTTCTACGGAAAGGCACCAGTTTATCTGAAGACCCACATCACTCAATACCTACCCACACGTGCTCTCCATTGCACCAACCTGGGAACAATTAACAAAAATAGATTCATAAAGGTGGGTGGCCTAGGGAGAGCCTTCCCCAACCAAGCTGCACTCATGTGGAACGCTCTCCCTAGGACTCTAAGGTTGGACAGTAAGGTGAAATCCTTTAGGGCCTCGCTGAGAACTACTCTCTTCACATCTACTGGCTCAAAGTCAGGGATGAGGCAGCCTCTTGACCGATACTGATTTCAATACGTCCTGTTCTTTTGTTTCGTCTATTGTGTTCATGTGGCGCCCAGATGCTTGTGGGTTTAATGCGCGTACAAATAAATAAATAAATAAATAAAATAAATAGTATGGTAGCCTCTTGCTCACTGTTGGAAACCATTACTTGGAGAAAGGTAGCATGGTAAACTTCTTACCCCCAGTCAAGTATTGTTGCTTTGAGAAAGGGAGCATTGTAACCTCTTGCTCCCTGTTGGATATCATTGTTTAGAGAAAGGTAGCATGGTAAACCTCTTGCTACTATTGTAACCTCTTGCTCCCTATTAGGTATCGTTTGTCGCTACTGACGCACTCATGGTAATGCTTAGGAGACGCATTAAAGTTGTTACTTAAGCCCCTGCACCCTCAAGACTGGAATGGGGAGTCTGATATGATCCTCTGTCTATTCAGATTCCCCATGCATCTCACTGTTTAAAGATTCTTCACAAATAGTGAAGTGGTAGGGCTATGATTTATTTTTTAAGACATTTGCTTTGATTTCTTCTTGATGTATTCCCTTCTACATTTTATTTCAGATTTTTTTCCATCATTTTATACTATTTTATGATTTTCTTCGATTATTATGTTATCTGTGTTTTTATTCTGTATTAGAGTGAGGTGCAGGAAGACCCAGTTAACGGCTGCTGAAGGAAGGATAATGGCACAAATTGCCAGGAAAAGCCCCCCTTTGGGGGTGCCAAATCTTCGAGCAGACGCTGATGGGCAGGGTGTGGGGGATAGTGACCGAAATTGATAGGGAGCACCCAGCGACAAAGGGAAAGAAACAATGAGAAGATTCCTTTGCTGATGTACTGCATTGTGAAGGAATGGTGGCTGCTTTTTAAGGAAGGTTGGAGCCGGTGACGTGAAGGAAGGTTGGAGCCGGTGACGTGAGGAATGGCTCAGGGACGTTGCATAAGGAAGCGCGGATAGGCTGCCAGGAGAAAGGGTGCGAAGGAAAAAAGCTGCAACAGGGGAGAATAAATGGTAGAGGGGTAAGAAGGACAAGTGGGACTAGCAGGGCAAGAAGGAGCAGTGCAGTATCTAAATTGCTAACATGCAGGTTGGCGGCAACTCATGGTAACTTTAGTAGCACTGTCTGATTATTCACCTCTAAGGCAATTACAACCACACAGCAGAAGCATCAAACATTTCACAGCCAAACCAAATACATCAGTAAATGGGTGCATGATGGGCTTGAGATGTGTCCCAGCATACTCTTGAGGTATGGAGGCTTGCCTGTTAGGTGTTACTGTAATCTGTCAGATCCCTGACAGAAAAATCAGAAGAGGTGACAAGGCACAGAGTGGGCTGTGTAAAAGGTGAATGTGTTGGACACTCTGATGAAGTCCTTCTTTACTTTAGGGATGGACAGTGGAGTGGTCAAATGTGCCTTGTACCACCACAGGTTAGAGGATGCTGGGATCCTACGACCACACTCCATGTCATCATTTGCCGACATGGTACACTCACAAGTCCTAAAACCCACAGAAGCCAGTCAGTATTTCCACTAGGCCTGCCATCAAGGTTCTAGGGTAGCCCAAGTACATCATATCTCCAGCATAAAGAATATATCTCGACCTGACCGAAGCTACGTGGCCCAGGCAGGAACATGACCAACCCAGGTCACAAAGGTGCAGGCCATGCAAGTAGGGACAGTCAGGTTGAGGAGCATGTCGCTATAAAAGCCAGAACCCTCAGTCTACGAATGAAGGTGGTAGGAGAAGGAAATGGGAGACGAGCCTGGAAAATAAGGAAAAAAATCAGCTGTGGGGAGCAGATGCTGGGGATGAGACTTGAGGAATGTGAAGACCAGAGAGTAAGGAGGAGTGGTTACAGGAGATATACAGAAATTCCGAGACGGGGGTACAGGACCTGTCCAATAATTCAGAGTAGTAGTACCAGTGGCTCACCCAGAGTTTTGGAAGTAGAGACCATAAGCCAAGATTTGATGGCACAGGGGTTCCCTGAGAGTTGGGGTGGGGGGTATAAGGATCCCTCAAGATTTGACGATGCAGTGATCCTCTCACATTTGCGAGTGCAGAGGCCACCCTAAGATTTGGGGGTGCATGAGTCCCCCAGAAATCCCGAAGAAAGCAAAGGAAGTAGCGGACCTTTGACCCGACTGGGTTATCCCTAGAGAACAAGAGACCTCAAGGAGGCTACTGTACGGAGGGAGAGGCTTGGCTAGAGAAGAAATAGAGATCATAAACTAGGAAAGAACGGTTTGGCCAAGGAGGACTGACTAATTAAAGGACCCTACAGTAGGGAGATTGGAGGCAAGGTGCTGAGGGGGCCCCGAGTGGCAAAGGAAGGTGGTTTAGAGACCAAGGCCTACCAGTTAGTAATAAGGAACGCTCTAAGGCGTGGAATGGAGGGCATGGGAGTTATAAGGACATAGCATGAGGGAGGGGCCAGAGAGTCAAAACAGGTCTCTATAGGGATGCTTTGGAGGAGGTGCTCAGACTGTGGGAGAAAGAGTTGATAAAGGAGATAGATCAAAATTGTGAATGAGTAAGGAGTGGACCAAAAGCGGCAAGAATAATAAGAGCGAGAGAAAGAAAGATAGCACGGGTGGAGGTAGATGCACATATTGGAGGGCTATAGGTATTGTTAGAAGTAAGAGAAAACAGCAGAAATAGGTAGGAGGTTATGGGGGCCCCAGTCTGGCAAAGAAGCAACTAGAGGCTCCAGGTGGTGCAGCCAAACTGGGGAACAGGGTGCTTACAATAGATAAAAGGGGAGGTACGAGGCTCGAGGACCAGATGAAGTCTGAGAGGAGTGCAGGCCATCTCATTCAAATCTCCATCCTACTCTCTCTTTGGATATCTAGAAGTCTGTGTTATGGGACCAATGATCGAGAAAGTGATGTTGAGATTCCTGAATGTCTTCTTGCCATGAAAACTCTTCTTTAGTAGAGAGTCTTAGTGTACAGGTCTTCAAGCCTGCACGAAGGGGAGGCACTTCCCATCGGACTGGATGTGACCCCTGAGAAGGAGAAGGACTTTCTTGTGATTGTGAGACCAATCTCTCCCATTATCTTTTGGATTTGGGGAGCTTTGTTGTGCTATACGAAACCCATTATAAATAAATTCCCTTTTGAGAACTGGAAACACGTTGTCAGACTTGTTGTGCTTTCCTCCCATGGCCACACCACAGCACAAAGGGGAAAGAGGAATAGGAAGTGTTGACAAACCGGCAATGTTCCATTCCTGCAAGGCCGCATTCTGGGGTCAATCTATGGCTGGGATGGAATGGAGAATCAACGACTAAAATATTCTCACCATATGTTAGAAACATTAAAAACCTAAACAGCCAGTAACAACTCCCATCAAAAGACAACCATTAAATCACTAACACCACATGTCAGAGCAACTTACACTGCCACGCAAAAAACTACAAATAGCTCATGGCACAACCACTAACCTCTTCCTACCAAACAGCCCAATCACTAAACAACTCCACACACACAGTTCAACCAATAAACTATATACACCAGATGGAAAACTTCTAATCCACCCCACCAGAACATAACTAGAGTTAACATCATATAGGATCAAGTCAGTCTGTCTCATCTTCTTGTTCATCACCAATATAACATAACTGCAATTGATTTGAAGTGACCTTGTAATACATTACCTGAATCAGCTCAGGGACTCCTTGTGCTGTGTCGGTCTCTGGGGCCTCTGGTCCGCCAGGCCTTGCAGCCACGGAAATTATTGGTGATCCATGAAACCTGAACATAAAAATATCAGTCACTGGACACTTTCTCAGTTATTGTCCAAGAAATAAAATGTGAGCAATAATTAACCCAAGACAGATGATTTTTTTTCATGCAAATTGGACTGGGCCTAGGAAAAGACGTGGCTATAAAAGATCGCAGTTACTAGAAACAAAAAAGAAATTAAAACCCACATGCTACCCAGGGCCCATTTATTTAGGGCTACGATGAAACCTGTTGAAGACTGCTTTGGCCATATGTTAAAATATTAGTTAATCATCCGCTGGTATGTATCCATGCACTGTCCAAATCATACCATATTCCCCTTCAAGGCTTAAGGAAAATAATTCTATTCAGTATAATACCACTATCTAAGTTTATAAAATATGTTTAAGTTAACATTTGCTTAAAATATTTTAAAGCATAGTTTGAAACACAAAGTGTTGAAACATTGCACTTAAGGCGAATAAACGAATGTGGAAAACCATCATGTATCTGAATGAAATCAGGTGCATCTTGGTACCTGGTCCGGGGAATTGGTCAATATCTTGTCTTGTGTCCTTCGATTCTTAGTGGCAATTTCGCATGGATTAAGAACATCAATCTCTTTGTGTAATGGTTCTACACTGTTCGCTATTTCACTAGACTCGGCTGAACATGGCTGTAGTAAGAATATTCCTCGGCATTGGATGTTTTTGAAATATTCATCTTCCATTGTTTTATAAGAGATCCATCCAGACCATCTAATGAAAAGATATAAATGCATATTCGCCTGAGGACATGCTCCATCTCAACACTTTATGTTCTAATATTGTGGTGCCTGTTTTACCTTTTTTAAATACATCTTGTCATTTCCTGCATTTACCTTTTTCTGTTTGTAAGTTCCTGCACCTATAACCTTTAGAATGGCTTCTGTGTTTGCCCTGTAACGTTAGCATTCTCAGATTTTGTTGTTGTTTTTCTTTGCACATATTCTTGGAATTTTCATATGTTATGGCCCTGATGAAGCTCGGAGGTGGGAAACACTTTGGCATGTTTGTCATAAGAAATATGGAATAAAGTACTTTTGAAGGATCGAGATGCCATGCAGTTCTCATTCATTTAATCCGTTTATACATCTACCTGGTTAAAGGTTGACGCGAAGTATACCAGCAGCAGAGCTACTCACTAGCTTCTGCAGGACAGGGGTTTTCCCCAGCCTTATCATACTGTTATATTTATCTTTGCACATGAACTTCCACACCAGTTCTGACTTTAAATGTACGTCCAGAAAGGAAGGGGCAGTTCTAAATCTGAGAAGAATGTGCCAGGAGTGTGCTGGGAAGCAGGAGATGGATTAGGGTGCCCATGCATTTTTTTCTCTTAATTGATCAACTTTGTCACGACTCCTCCTGTAGAGAAAATTTTCCAAACAGAAGTAAAAACAAAAAAAAGTAATTCAACGTTGTGCGTAGCAGGTTTTCAAGAAAACAGATTGGTGAGTAATGCCTGAGCCTCGGTTCTCATCTACAGGTATGCAGAGAGCAGTAATGCATCCCCACAGAGCCTCTACTCTACTACTGGTATGGTATGCAGCTACATGATAGGCAATATTTTCACCTTGTTGAGCCTCCGCTCAAATGCTGGTATGGAGAAAGCAGTATTTTGAACTGGCGAGTATTTCATTAAACATCCCTAACCCAGACAAACTCCACGAAACGTACATACATGGACAAATCCTAACACAGGTGAAAACCAACCATCCACCGGACAAGGCACAAATCAGTTTCAGACATAGGGGATGGACTGAATCATCACTACTCTCCACGGGGCAGACCTCAAAATTATCTCATACTCCAATACCACATTGATACTGGCTCAACCCATCATTCAACTCTCTTCAAAATAGAAGAAACCAGGCTACCCAACATGACACTACAATGGATGAAATGCTTCTTGACAGAAAGAACAGAAACCACCTGTCCTACTCCCTTCCAGCTCAACCTCACGCTTATTCACATGTGGTGTTCCACAAGTCTCATCCCTCTAACCACTACTCTTCAATCTCTACATAGCTACCCTCATGAAACTCATCAAACAACATAGGCTTACATGCTACAACTACACAGATGACACTCGAATCTTCATCAAAATCACCTCCAGCAAGGACATAGAGCAAGCCCTGCCAATTGCCTCTCACACATGAATGCATGCAACCCGGATAAAACTGAAATCATGATCATGCATAAAAACCCAATACAATGGTCTGTGGAAATGGGAACCAGACCAGAAGCCTCCAAAGTATCTACAAATTCCAGAATCCTGATGGACAATGAGCTAGCACTGGAACATCAAGTTAACACAGTGATATAGAAATTCTTCCTCCACCTACAATCTCTTAGACGGACATCATCCTTTCTCACTTTTCCACACAGAACACACTCCATTTTCTCACTTGTCATGTCAAGAATGGACTATGCCAAAACCATCTGCCTTGGCATGCCCGACTACCTCAGAAAAAAACTACAACGAATCATGAATGCATCAGCAAGACTCCTAAGATTTCACAGGAGAGAACACAAGATGACTAAACTGGCTACAAGTCAAGAACATTATCTATTTCTCAACACGCTGCATCTTTCACAGAGCATTTCATGGTCGAAGAGCAGAATTCCTGCAAGAAAAACCAAATCTCCATCAACAGGCCAAACAAACCATGAGGTCTAGCAATATACGCCTTGAATCCAAACATTATCCAGAACTGAAATACAGAGGTTCAGCATTTTCAAACATCTCAGCAAAATTCAGCAACTCCCTTCCCAAGGGAATGCGCACAATAGAGGAACACCGGACATTCAGCAAAGCAGTAAAAACGTGGTTAATATGCAGAGCTAACCCGCAAGCCAAAGGTCAAAAGAGAAATCAAACATAGCTGATCACAGCACGCTGTGTTTGAGTTACCGAACAAGCTACCTGCACGACTTTGACTTAACTTGATGCCACAAGGAACACACAGTTTTTCCCCCACTAATGCGTACTAAAACTCTTCATACTCCTGAAAACATTCCACATGCAAACCAACGATGCTACACCCACACACCTTTAACACATGCCACGCCCTCACACTGACACCAAAAAGCAGATCTCCACACCTCCTCCAATAACGGACACAACCTCACCACTGACAATGCATCCTTATGCCACAGGCACACAAGGCCTCTGTAAGGAAGGCATGGTATCAATAGTAGACGAACACAATAGTTAAAAGTTTCAAAAATCATTATTTGGTATTTTGGTTCGGTTGGTAGAATTCCTAACTGGCCCTAACTCAAGAATGGGAGTAGTCTTGACGATTAAACAAATAAGTCAAGTCAGTCTAGTCAAAATATAAAAAGCCTAGACTAAATAAACCTGACATTGCCCTCCTTCTCAAAATAACAAATGTGTTAAGGGAATACAAAAGGAAAATAGTGTCTCAAAAGAAATGTGAGAATGGCTTAAATAACAGCTCCCTTCCCCACGGTCAGCTTCTTAAAAGAGATAGGTGGATGGCACAGTTCTATCAGTCTTGCAAACTTTGGCTTATTGGTACAATTCACCAGCTCAGGTTTTGGCTTCAAGCTTCTGGTAGTTCAATCACTTCCTTAGGCTTCGTCCGCCTTGTCATATATACATAGTTCTGTTTGTGACCTCTGGTTTCCCACAATCCAACACAGGCTTCCCTCTACCGGGCTCGAGTCTGTCTTTCACCTAGGTGGGGGTTCCCTTCCCCATGTTTTTGTCTTAGGTGGCTTTTCACTGTCGAAGACTTTCAAAACTGCAAGGATTTTATGTACACATCTGCATGACCAATTCGACCTCTCTTTAAACAATTCTACAATCCACAATCTTTCTGATCTTGCAACACCAATGCCTCTTGGTGCTAGTTTCTTATTCGCTTTAGTTTGCCCTCTTGGTCTCTTTCAAAGTTCATATACTTTGCCCTCTTGGCATATTCAGAGTTCACATATTTAGATTTTCACTTATTCAACTTTCTTTCTGGATCGCAGTTACTTTCTTGCCTTTGGTTCCCATTGTAATACACTTCAACTCAGAACATTTCACAGAGACTTTCGAATGTGCAGTTTCGCCTCACACGACCACTCTGTTACTTTGTATCCATTCCTTTTACAATTCAGCAATTGTCCTTTTCGATTACACATTTAATCAGCACACGCATAACATTCAACTTCAGGGTTACAGTTACTTTTGCTTTAAAACATAAACCAGGATTCTTTTGCCTGCAGCAACTCACCGCTTGTGTTAACTGGTCTTCTATCATCAACGCTCTTCATGCAGCAGTCAAGGCCATTACCAACGCCTCCTCTGCTCTTCCCCAACTCTGCCGTTCACCCGGGAGGGTCGTGGCCGCTTCCAAGTACCTTGAAGATTTATTTCTTCCGCTCACTCAGTTTAAGTCTTGAAACGCTTAGGGTTTTCCGAAAGTGTGAAATTCACGCCTGGCTCTCTCTCGATCTTCGCCACTGCCGATCGACCCCTTGGCCTTCCAACTTCCATAGCTTGGTTTGCATCAGCCCAAAAGAGCTGTTCCTTCTCGTACCAAGCATCGCTCCGAGAGTCCATGTGCGCGCCACCTTTTGTTCTGACATGGAGTGTTAACAAGTGGCAGGTGTGTATAGTTAGGATTACGTGACTGACTCTGCCGGGCCTCAATACAGAGACAGAGCCATTACAAGTTAGTAGAGGTAATCTTTCTGACCTCTTTCCTCATCTTCCTCAGCCCAGAAGTGTTGTCAATGTAAAGTGGGGAGGAAATATGGCAGCTGTAGGGTTCCATAAAATAAGTAGGGATAGGGGTTAGATGGGTTGTGGAAAAAGGAGGATGCCATGTCTCACCATCGGGGTTTCTCCCGCACCTCCCGAGGACCACCTACCCAGGCGATTCTCCCTCACTTGTCCACCCCCAGGGTCAGGATCCAAAAGCGATGGGCATTCCCTGGCCACCTGAATACAGGATCCCGGGGACTAGGTTATAAAACACTTTTTTTTCACAGCCTCCCATTTGGATGCATACGCCTTGCACGGCCACCTACCCAGACCATCTACGAATAAACTAACACCCAGTAACCAGTTTTTCCAAACTGAAACTACCAACATCATAGCAAAAGCAGTTGTGAGCGCTCCCTCTTTTCCCACTAACAAAGTAACCCCTCTCTTATTTTCATATCCGCCAGAGTGCCTTGAGACCATGCAAATGGCAACAGTGTGCAGTATAAATCCCACTAAAATAACAGCCTTGGCTGCCTCATAACAGATTACATATATATGTAGATGTTTTGGAATGTCTTAAAGGCTACCTTACAACTGTGCCTTATGGCACTGCTTTCACCAGAATTGCACAGTGATAAGACATGATAGCTCAATCAGGAAACCTAAGTGCAAATTAAGTGCTCAGTGCTGATATCTGTGTTCTTCCTTCTGATCACATGTTTTTCTAGATGCAAGTCAAAACTTAAACTTTAAGTCTTATCAGGAAATGAATCAAGGAAGTAAACTGATTTCCTTCTGCGGGTATACAGTGGTTATATATCGAATCTGTTATAGTGAATGCTCATATCACAAGTATTTTATAACCACAACTTAATATCGAATGCATTTTGGGGTGGGGTACAGGGTTACATTCTTTGGAGAAATGTTTGGGGTGGGTTTTTAGGGGTGGGAGAGCCACCCCCCAGAAATATGAAAAAAACAAAGAAATGCATTCACTATAAATGTTTTCCTTATAAAATACTTGAGATATGTGCATTCACTAAAACGGATTTTGATATAAAGACATGCACCCCCTTATGCCTTCCAAGGGTCGTAAAAACCATCATAATCAATCAACATATGAGAAGCTATAGCTAGAAGGGCATTCATGAGAACCTGGCCAAGGGAGCTCTATAACAGTGCACATAAGCAAGCGATGCTGTTTTGGTCCAGGAAATTGGCAGCAGGAAAGGTAATGTTAAACAGAGATCAAGAAGATTTCATGAGGTTCACAGCTACCGAAGAAGTTACAGAAAGGTACAGAAGTTACTGAAAACCTACTGACGTTATCAACAGCCTACATTTTAACAGCTTTCATCCAAAACATCTGAAAGAAAATGTACCCTTCAGCCAATTCTTGAGATTACAAAGAATTATATCCAACACAGAACTTCTACAAAATGAATATGAAAATATGAGAACTAGGTTCTCAGAAAGTGTTTTCCCGGATTAAATTTTGGAAAAGGCTATAACAAGAATAGGACCACTGAAAAGAGAGGGTCTCCTTAAGGGACAAAACAAAAAGGATAACACCAGACTGATCCACTCACTCACATTTTCTTCACAGAGTTACCAAATCAAGAAAATCATTAATACGAATTGAGACTTGATCCAACTTTACCCCAATTTACATCACCTCTTTCCGGAGCCACCAATGTTGGCGTATAAGAGAGGAAGGAATTTCAGGGACACCCTAATTAGGGCAGAGAAACCAAAACAATCTCTACAGACCATCCTGAGAAAACGCAAATGCGGTACATTTGCATGCCTAAATTGGCAACATTGTTCCAACTTGATCAAACGAGAGTATATCAGACACCTGCATACGGGCAAAAAGATACCCCTTCATGACTACGCAACTTGTGACAACAATAACGTCTTCTATGCCTTAAGATGCCCTTGTGGTATGTACTAAGTGGGAAAAACAACATGCAAAGCCAAAGAGAGAAGGACCGAACATAAATCCAATCTGAGGACAGAAAATGTCAAATCACCAGTATACAGACATTTCAGAGATCACAGAGATATCACAGCACAACTGAGATGCATCATCTTAGAAGTAATACACCCCATTCGGAGGGGAGGGGATTTATCCAAAAGACTCTCACAGAGAGAACTATTTTGGATTCATAAACTCAACTCTATGACCCCCCTTAGGAATTAATGAGGAATTCTACTTGGACCTATTCCTATAGTGTCACACAAGGCCACCCAAATACCAGCATAGACATGGCAGAACATATCCAACTAATTCCACATTCTTAGAAAATACACATGAATAATTAGGAGGAGAGATTGTACATTCAGGATTCCATTGTGGATGGATGTATAACATGTGTTCTTGTATCAACATGTAGTTTCTAAACTGTTTGATCAAGAATGTGAGCTTGGAAGAAGACAGGCCGTATTTTGAGTTTCTTGAATCCACATTGTTAACTTTGGAAGTTGTTTATATCATAGATGATTCATAACACCCTATAGCTTTTTTTTTACATTTCGCTATACTTTATCTAGAAATATTGAGTCATCACCTTTAACCTGCATCCAACCCCAATACCTTTAACACACACAATGGAAATTAAGTCATTATAGATTGTACAGGTAGATGGCTAGATGAAGCCTATTCCCACAGTGTTTCAATGGATGAGACCTTGCTTTCACTTAAGGCGACTCAATACATCGTTCCTCACATCTCAATATCCAAATGTTACATATACCATTGTTATTTAATCCCCTAACTAAGATAAGCGATTGTTTCTCTAATTATCTTAACCAACCACAGTCGAAGACGTTCAGATAGCATTTTTTACCAAAGGGGTACATATCCAATCCCCCCTTTTTTCCATACGTAATATGCCGGTCCGGAAACAACGGTGCCGGTAAGCTGACCGGCATATTACAGGTCTGCCTGCCGGAATTGCTGTGCCCGGCAGGTCTGACCCTGACGGGCACAGTGGCCACGATAGGCAGACCATTACGGAAGCACCGGCACTGTTAATAAGGGCTTCCGTGTTCCCGTTCCCATAGAGTCCTATGGGAATGGGGAATTACAATGTACCGGCGCCTGACTTCCCCGGGTGCCGGGGTTGTAATCCCCCAATGTTACCGGGAAGTCAGGCGCCAGTAAATCATTACGGGTGCGGATACCGCGGCACCCGTAATGAGGCCCTATATCTTATTCCATTTTAGGAATTTCATTAAGCATGGAGCTTTTCACGTCCTCCCTGAGAATGTTAGTGTTGTTCAAGTAGTCACTATGCTTTGTTTACACTAATGATGTCACAAACGTCATACGTGCTGATGTCATCATGACTCCATCACGCTCCTATTTAAAGCGGCCATACTTTTCCTTCCGAATATCGGCAAGAAGAGTCCTTCTGCCCACGGAAATCCCATGGATTCCCCAACACTTTTTCAAACACCGGAAATTAAGATACAAGTCCTTGCGGTAAGCCTGATTTTACTTGCTATCTACAATGACATTGTTATTGAGGCCTTAAACCTTGAATCCAAAAAACATACTAGAAATTCATGTACCATTCCTGCCACCACAGATAAGGATTACTTACCCAGTGGGACAATGAAGAAAACACAAAACCGAACCAGCATCTTGTTTACTGAATTATTGCACTAAGGTCAGCAAAACATTATTCCTACTACAACTAGTAGCGAGCAAGCTTATGTATGATATTTTGTTAATGCAATTACGCTATTGATGCACACATCGGGATTGATTGAATAGGATCTTTAAGATCGGTCATTACAATCCACCAGTAAAAGAGATAAGTAATGACTGTATGACATTGGAAATCATTATGACTGCAAAAAAGGCAGTTGTGTATGAAAATTGGTTATTAATCTCAAGTATTGAAGTGTGGCCGATTGAAAATGTGTCTTATTAAGAGGATGGACAATCTTAGATTATTACACTAAAAATACATTATTTGATGTTTTTTATAGAAATTATGTTAACTCTGCCCCTGATGAACAGAAAGAAAATCTCAAAATGCATTGGGCCTTATGAATAAATACTCAATGAAAAAATGTATGTCTTAAAGCGTATATTCTGTTGAGCAACAATCAATCAACCATGATTGCAATATCGAATATAATTGAAATCACTGGTCAAATATTAGGACTTTCCTACCTTCCTTCTAAAAAGTTTGGCTTTAGGGTTAAGATAGTGTGCAGAGGATGGGAGTACCCAGACGAGGGAATTTTGTTGTACCATCTAATGGTCCACATAGAAGCCACTACAGGCCTGCAAGTGAACACTTTGTCCATCTTATCATTAGATTATCTAGATTACATCCTTCAGGTACCAACCTATACAGTCATCTGGGGCACTGGTTAAAGGAGAACACCACTTACTTGGTATTTTCCAGTGTTTTCTGCATCTTCTTGGTCATTTTCTCAATGGCCGATTGCCTCTTCCCCTCCGGAAGAAGATCAATTTTATTCAAAACCACAACCATCTTCTGGCAGGCAATCTCCCCAATGACCAGACATTCAGCGGACTGTGTCTGCATTCCTTTAGTCACATCAACAACCAGCATCATCAAGTCGATTATCTGAGCTCCTGAAAGAGAAGGTTTCCAATAAATAACCCAGGCGTATACATGCCTTGAAGACATGGAAATAGGTTGAAATAATGAAAGGGGCAAAAGAGACAGTGAAAAATAGGGAGGGGAGGAGGAGGCAGGGCGTGGCAAACACAGGAAGGAACTGAGGAACAGAAAGAGGAAAAGGGTAAGGAGGAGAGGAGGTCTGATGAGAGAGTGAAAACAAAAAGACAAATGTAGTGGAAGAGATGATGCAGAGGAAGGGCAAGAAAAATGCGTGAGAGAGGGAATGAGAAAAAAAGATGGGTGCACACAAAAATCAGTGTGGGTGTACACAATGTTTGTACTGACATGCAATGCAAAGCTATATTCCATGCAAAATGTTTCAGCTGCATAAAAAGGCCAGCAAATTCTTTAAATAAGTAAATATATACCACTACTGGTCTTGGTGAGATTGTACACAGATGTGTCTGCCGTCCATTGGGTGTATAATTGACCTTACCAACATACATGACCAAGAAATGACATGCATTCTTTCTGCTGAAAATCAGTAATTGGGGGGGCCTGTAGTTGTTAAGTCAGTACCTAACATAAAACTATGCACAGCCGGAAATGGGCACATGCAGAAGCTAAGTAACCGTTTCTCATGTAGATTTCCTTTCAAATGTTTAATTGGCATGAAAGAAACCCCATCACGTCACACAGCTGTCTCATGACACATTTCTGCTTATTAATCCAGTATAACAAGGTGAGGGAAAGCACAAGATGGAATTACAAACAGTCTGAAATTAATTTAGATTCACCTTTAGCAGCATTGCGGTGAGACTTTCAAAAGTGCCCTACCCAGTTGGTTCACATACAAGGTGTAAACCCATTTTTGGTTGCCAAACTGTACCAGTCTAAAAAGTGGAGGGGACATTCATAACTTCTTCAGGAGGTCCTCCAAAGGGTTTCTTGCTAGAACCAAAGTTAGTCAAAATACTCAATTTCACATTGTCCTTGTCCTTTTTTTTTTACTAAAACCAAGAATCCCTTTGAAAGGGCACACCCTGGCTTCAATTATTAACGGGGCATCCCCAAGTCCTTGCTGCAATTTGATGACATATAAAGGATCTATGTGATCATTGCGCCGCCCACAACTGCAACGGCGAAAATGCTGACGGCAGTTACGGCGCGCCGCAGTGATCATAGGGATCACTGTGTCCTCTCACACCCCCAGCCCCCAACCCAACCCCAATACAAACACGCTTACCTTTAGGGCGGCACACACAGATGTGTGCCGCCCGCACTGTGCGATTCCTGCGGTGTCAGTTCCTCCCACTAACGTGGGTTGGAGCTGACGCCGCAGGGTGTTTTCATATTTTTATTTTTTTATTTTTTGTTAACGTGTCCCCCGCTTTCCAAAATGGTAAACGGGGGACACCCCCGCAACACCCGACCTCCATTACTGCGCCCAGGAAGAGTAGGGTACACCCCCGCAACACCGCTCTGCTTGGGCGCAGTAAATGTCACCCTCATTTTGTGCGCCTCCAAAGTCGCAGTGACTGCAGTGGTGCACAAATGAGGGCACCATTTTTGTACGCTACCCATATAAACATAAGCCATATCTGGTTTGCTAAAGTGGCCTATGAGGATATACAGTTATACGTTGGCAAAAACATTGTAATTCTTTTTATTGTCAACTGGTTTCCTGTGACTCCTACAGTTATCTTTGTCTGGGGCTGCAGAGACCTCCCCCAGTACAGGAGAGCTACAGCACAGCTGCTCATTTGTCCTCTGACTTGGAAGGCTTGACATCTCACCAGAGGCACAAGACATGACCCAGGGGGTAGAGTGGCTTCAAAGGAAGCTCACAGCAAAACAGGGATGTCACTCCATGGAGATAATAAATGTAGACTCTGATTAGGCAGACAGAGGGCATGGAGTAGAGGGCAGCTTAAGAGAGAAACTATACTCATAGGAAGAATCTGTCCATAGTGAATATATTTACGCACCCATCTTTCCTATGCACCCTCACAAGTTCCTGTAGATAAGGCCCTATGAACTGGCATCGGAAGGCAAAACACTTTTTACATCAGCTGAGATTGTCCCATTACAGAAGGCTTGAAATTGACCAATCGGCTATGTGAGGGAAGCATGGTATCAAAAGCAAGACAGACACAAAAGATACGATTGGAATACCTTTATTATTCTCGAAAAAGGGATTGGAAAAATGCCCATCTTGCCCTACATCTAGGAAGGGAGCACGCTCGACCATCAAATAATAAATAACACAGTCCTAGTGGAGTCTGTCGAAACAAGATGGCCTATGCTAACAAAACCTAATGCCAGCACTTACTCTGATATAACAAAATGTGTGTGGTAATACATGTGTATGCAAAAGGAATAATGTGCAAAACTATAAAGAATCAATGTGGCTGAGTCAGCTCTCCTCTCCACATTGGACTGCACGGAGTAAGACGGTGCCCGGTAGCCAGGATGACACACTCTGGTTCAGGTTCTTCAAAATTAAAGGCTGTTCATAACGTCAATTGAGGCCCGTCTGGCCACCCACCCTAAAAGTCTCTCTTTCCAGCTTCAATATATATTTCCACAAAAGGTCCAGTCTCCCTCAATCGGGCTCGGACCATTTCCAAAACACAAAGTTCAGATAGGTCTTCCTCAGTCGTGCTCAGACCTTTCAATATACAAAGTTCATGCAGACCCCCATCTGTCGGGCTCAAACCCCTTCAAAACCAAATGTTCAACGTTCGTCCCCCTCCGCCAGGCTCAGACCTATAACAGTTCAACAACACTTGCCGTGGCTCCATTACCCAAGCATTTTACACTTCGGGTCTCCCTCAGTCGGGCTCAGACCGCTTTTCGGGTGTCGAAGACTTTCGAATGTGTGTAGGTCCTTTACAGACCACCGGAGGACCACTGACTCAGAATTCAATGTTCAGCTTTTCCTCTCCCCTTCTCTCAGGGTTAACTTTGTTCATTTTCACCTTTACAATGCTTTCTCTTCTACTGCCTTAAACAATGCCCCTTTCACAGAGACTTTCGAGTGGGCTACTCTTTTTCTCTGGACCACTCTGCTACTCAGTATCGTTGATTCCACAGCTGTCTTTATCTGAAAGTTCATTAGCAGGACTGCCTTTCCTCGCGTCTCATCGACACGCGTGCAGCCTTCATTTGCAATATATTGTTGCAAACGTCAACATTTCTTAGCACACACCGGTCTCTCAGGTCGCTTGCCAATTCACTGGCTGTGTGCGTCTTCCTTCTTGTTTCTGCAGTTTTCCACAAGTCAATGTTAAAAACACAGGCTTAACACGTTAAAAACACTCTAACGTTCGCTCGGTAGGGTCGCTGGCATCCTTGAAACACAATTCAGTTTCCTTGTTTTCTCCAGGGGTCTTCTTTGATCGATCGGGCTCACACCCCCTCAAAGTTCATACAAAGGTCTCCCTCAGCTGGGCTCGGACCCCTATAAAAGTTCACAAATGGGTCTCCCTCAATCAGGCTCGGAACCCTTCAAAAAGTCACAGATGGGTCTCCCTCAGCCGGCCTTGGACCCCTCTTAAAGGTCACAAAATAAAAGTCCTTGGACTTCCAGTCCCAGAATCCTTCATTATGATTTTGCTCCCACTTCTCTACTTCTCCTTTTGGCACTTTGGCGGTTTTAGGAGCTGCAGGAGTTTATGGGGATTCTTGTTGAGGCCAGGGTCTCGCCACCTGCCCCTTAAAGGCTGGGCTTGCCTGTTTTGCCCAGGGGAGGAGCTCTGGTGTGGGCACCACCAGGTAGCCCCGCTGCCCCTGGTTTAACTCCCTAGAGGTGCAGTTCCCTTTCCACACTGCAGCCTCCCCTGTACTCACAGACTGAGCAATTGGGTAGTACTTCTTCCTCCAGGCCTTCCAAAGTCTCTCCAGCTCCGGTTTTCTCCCTGTGGCTTTCGGGCACCATCCAGCATCCTCAGCTTGTTCAGAGTGTGCCTGTGTGCTCTGTCTTTTATAGTGAGGGGGAGGCTTAACAGGTCTCAGGTGAGACTGATTGTCAAGGGAGGCCTGACCTTGCCTGTCCTTGTTAAGGGGACAGTCTGTTGTTAAAAGGAATGAGTCTGTCTTATGTAGCTCAGCGTGTTTCTTCTCAGTGATCTTCATTCTCTCAATCCCTCTCTTCTTCATCTCAGTGTTTGCATAGAAAAGGGGGCGGGGGGTTGAGTTGGGAAGTCATAGTGTTTTCTGGTAATTATGGGAGAATTGGGCTCAACATATCCCATGTATACTGAGGCGGTGTCAGGCAGGGGTGTGTGGAAAGGGGAGGAATACCGCATCTCTCCCGAGGGCATTCCTCCCGCAGTCCCAAGGACCCCCTGTTCAGGTGATCCTCCCGCACTGGTCCACCCCAGAGTCTGGTTCCAAAGGCGATGGCCAAGCCCTGGCCACCTAAAAAAAAGATCCTTGGGGTCTATCCGTAAGAACACCCTCGGGTTTCTCACAGCTATGGAAAATTAATACTTAAGGGGGTGTGATCCCGTGTTTAAAAGGATCATCTTTGGACTCAAGAAGAAGGATTTCACTGGAACTTTGAGGTACATTCTGACCAGAATCCATTTAAAGTGACTTGGTGATTGAAAAGGCCTGCATGATGTTGAGGCACTGGTACCCTAAACACTACATGCTGAAGTGGCAAACAGGCATGTACTCATGGCAACCTTACTAGCTGGGAAGGCAGAAGACTGGCTCAACTTTCCTCAGTAGACAGTGCAGGATCTCAAAGCACACCAGGCAACTGCTGCTGGAAAAGGCCTGCCTGGACACTGGTACTCAGGTTTCTGCCTGCTGAAGTGGCAAACCTGTAAGTGTCCTTGTCAATTGTCCTGACTCGGAAGGGCAGAGGACAGGCTCACCTTTCCTCAGAGACTTTTTAATAGTTTGATTAAAGTCTTGTATTTTGTTGTAGAATCTTGATTGAACATTTGTTGTATTCTCTGTGGGTGCTTCCCTGATGGATCACTTCACTCTTGAAAAGAACAGCCTGCCTTTGGCCAATGCTACATAAAAGATGCAAAGCAGGCATACCATTAGTGTTATGCCTGTTTCACACTTATGATTTAGATCACTGCTGGTTTAGTATAAGAGGCTGAGTAAGGGTTTAGAAATCACTACTCATCCCTGTACTTCTGCCGAGTAGTAGTCAGTTTGTCACAAAACTATAAGACGTTTTAATAGGATTCATCCTCTTTGAGGATGAGAGGCAGGCCTGAAAGTGACAAAAGTCTCCTTCAGTTGTCAAACCTAAACGCAGGTTCTGATTGGTCTTAATTTGACAAATCAATAACTTCTTTTAAAGTGACCAAACAGTTCACTCTCTGGTTTCTGCGCTGAGCAAAACGCAGCCCTCTTTACAGAAGAGTAGTCAGATGTGTCAAATGTGACAATTCTAAACAGTTCACAATAAATTCCTATAAAGGGAAAAAGGTATTTAGGAACTGTACGGGAAAGGTATGGGCAATCTGCTTGGAAAGGAACAATAGGAGTATGTGAGTAGGGGTGGATACATCTGTAAATAGCCCGACACACAGAAAAATAGTACAACATGGTGTACCTCAAATGTCTCAATTCTGCAAGAATTCAGCCATATCGTTTTGTGGCCTATTGTAGTAGGAACATGTCTCCATTTAAGATGCATACCTGGCTATTTTGCTCCTTCTAATTAAGCCTGAAGACTTCCAGGAGAATACCCGGCCCGAAAGGGAAGCAGATTGGAAGAGTTGGGGATATCATTAGGAAACAAATGGTCCAGGGGTGCACTGAACGTATGTACCCAATGGGAGTGTAGAGAAGCCTCCAGACAGGAAAGGGGGGGCTTTAAAAAGCCAGCAGAGTCACTTTGCAGTGAGGGGTGTTCAGGTGGTATACCGTCATTTCATCGCCGCACTTTTCATGGCAGGGTTTTTGCCGCGATTTTTTTGGGGAAAAAAAAAACATCGCATTTTTTGGGTGAGTACATTTTAAAAAAAATGGGTTTGGGAGTTCGAGATGTAAAAAAAAGAAAAAAAGAAAGGGGGTTTGGAGGGGTTACCCCCCCAAAAAACTAAAAAAAAATGCGATGTTTTTTTTTAAAAAAAAAATCGCGGCAAAAAACCCTCTGATGAAAAGTGCGGCGATTAAATCACGTAGAACCGTTCAGGTGTGGTCTGAGGAGAGGGAGGAGGATCACAAGACCAGAGAGGAGGGTGTAATTGCAAGAGGTTTTGGAGAAGACTTGTGGCTTGTTTGGAGAGATAGAAGGTACGGTGTTGGGTCTGCGAGAAAGTTGTACACATATTCTATTTGTATGTGAATGAGAGAGGGAAAAGAGGGAGAGAGGCAGAAAGAGATTAGATCAGGATACTTGAGGGGGAGCAGAGATAGGAGTAAAGCGGTGGAGGTGGGAGGGGAGCAGGGAGAGTCAAGTGAGAGGCAGGAGGGTGGAGGAGAGTTGAGGCATGGGTAGTCTATAGCCGGTCAGATAGCACAGCGAGTCCAGCGCTCGATCTGACATCTGTGCGCAGCCTGCTGATACGGGCAGGACCAACTGAGCCCTTCATCCTTCCAAGGTCATGATATTGAGTATCACACTGTGGTATAACAATATCAACTGTTATTTCAGCGCTTAGACACCTACGGGTTTGTAGCGCTATGTAAGCATGTTATTATTATTATTATTATTTTGAGTGTCAGGAGGTGTGAGATCTAGAGGGAATCACATGAGATCAGGAGGAAGCTGGAGAATAGAGGCAGCAGAATGGAGATTGAGAGTAAGAAAACCAGGGGACGGAGGCCCGAGTGATACAAGAGCGGAGGGTGGAAAAGAGTGGATACAGATGTCGGGAGAGAACAGTGAGGAAAAGACTGTCATCCAGAAGGAAAGACTGACGTGGCGATCATACTGCCCTGCTTAGGTCCCTTAAGACTAGGATGTCCCTGAGGGAGTTAGAGAGGTAAAGATATGGCTTTTAGTCTCACGTTAGGATAGGGACACACTAGACATTAGAACCCTAGCTACAGTGAATGTATACTGTGTCACAAGCTTTTAGAGTCGGGTGACGAGGCTAGAGAGATGGGGGCCCCTTGAAGGGTGAGGGAAAGGTGTCCAATGACCACCTCTAGACTGAGTCCCAATTTCCTGTTTTTCTAGTGACTCGTTGTGAGCATTGTCACACATCCAAGTTATTGCATCTCAGCAGTTGGCCTCAGAGCAAGGACTACACACAAATTGGATTCTTCTTTGCACCTCATATTACACTCATCAGCTCCATACCCACACACTTAGGCATAAAAACCGCTAGTACTACCTACGCCTGCTATGATGAATCCAGGGTATTTGTCCCTTCTCTCTAAGGGGGAGCCATCCCCCTTGGAACTAGGGACATGAGCCTGGTAAGCAAAATCCTCCCTAGGGATTTGATAAAATGTGATCTCAGTGGGCGGCACTCCCCCTTAGGGGACAAGTACTCCCAGTGTTTCTCAAGATCTCACCCAAATCCAGTGTTTTTGTCGAAAGTTTATGCTGACCCCAACTCAGCTCTGCAGTCTTGCAAGCAACAGAACTTTGTCTCTCATTTCAGAAACCCATCACCTGGGGTTCAGATGTGCAGAGGGGACGCTGCCACTATCGCGCAGAAACAGCCCTGCCTGGAAGCGAGAACTCAGACTGTACGTGGTGGGTGAGCAACCTGTAGAAAGGCAGGAACCCACGAGTTCTGACCAAACAAAGTTCTCCACTTGTGTCATGAAAGACACCTACAGAGGCAGAAGACACACTGGCAAGCCCAAGAGAAGCGGTCACCAAAGAAACCCTGAGAGAGATACCAGCAAAAGCATGAAAAGGTTGTCACCAGAGAAAATCTGAGAGAGAGGTACCAGCAAGCATCCCAACATGAGTGAGTCAGCCGCAACCGACCCTTCCTGGAGAGAACACTGTGGAGTATCAGGTATGCAGTTTGGGAATGAATGAGAACGGGAGGTGGGTGGTCTAGTGCCACATTGAACACAGGGAAATATGCAGGGAAGGTGAAGTTTATAAGTGGGCTAGTCACCAAAACCCCAGAAACCACGGCAGAGATCTAGATGAGACAGAGAATAAACCTGAGAAAATAAGCAAGCAAGGCATAAACGAAGGGGCTTAGAAGGTCCAGTAAAGGTCCAGTAAAGATATGGATAACAAGGTGAGCCAGGAGGTCCAAGACAGGAAGTGTGAAAATAGTGAGATTACAGACTACGACCTTCAGATGAGGTGTAGTTATCCTGAATAGGGGCCTGTCCAGACATATCTGAAGTATTTGGAAGGGAATGAGAAAAGTTAACTTTTTTCTGCTTCAGTGAAGTTTATAAAGAACTGGTAGGGAAGCCGGCCTATGGTAATAGGGCTGGGTGTTATATCGAGCTTTGGAGATATATATCGATATATTTTCAAAATCGATATAGGATGAGACAATATCGTTTACACCGATATATATATATATTTGAAACCGTAATCGTATTTTGGATGCTTAGATTCACATGCTTTGCATAGGCCGATATCTACTGGTAGCTGCAGAGTATTGCATATGAAGTTTTTGAAGTTCGAAAAGGGACATCGACTGGGCGTGTTCGTAATCTTATCCCTAGTGTGAGGTCGACTGTACCTATGATCCCTCATGCGTCAAGGTTCCTCAGGTTATTTGCTTCTGACAAGAGGTAGTGTAAAGTGTAAGGGTGGAGACTAGGTAGTGCTCATGAGATGTGTAAAATATCTATATTTTTCCAAGAACCTTCATCTCCAAGAGGGGTGGAAAGGTGGGTGCATATGAATCTTAGCAGATACACGCATCAGAGGCTTGTGGATCTACTTAGAATCGCATGCTTTGCATAGATTAGCGAGCAGTACTTGGAGAAAACGGTGGGTTGTTTGAAGGTAGCGATGCAAATAGATCTTTCAACACCGCTTTTCCCACCTGTATATCACCCTTGGAATGTGCGTCTAGGAAGTCATGTTGGGTGGAAGTGTGAACTGAACTCCAATTGGCAGCTGTGCAAATGGCATCACATTTGCTAGGAAAGCTAGATTTGCTCCTGTGCCTCGAGTTGAGTGTGCTCTAAGCTTCAATGGCAACATTCTCTTAGCAACCGAATAATCAAGTGGGATGCAGTTGACAATCCATTTTGAAATTTCTGATTTAGAGATAGGATCACCTTCTCTTCCTGGGGCTATGGACACAGAAAAACGGTCTGTTTTTCTGATAGCATTAGTCTTTTGTAGGTAATAGATGACAGTCCTTCGTACAACTCGTGTATGAAGGCTTTGGCTTTTCTCTGCTGCGTTTGTGGGCTGATGGAAATAGTTCTATAGACTGGTTCACATGGAATTTTGAGATACATTTTGGTGAAAAGCACGGTTCTGTACATAGCACTATGTTGTCTTTGTGGATAACAACAAAAGGATATTGTACTGATAGTGCTTGTAGTTCACGGACCCTTCTGATGGTTGTAATAAACACAGGAAAAAGCTGTCTTGTATGTGAGGTGTTTTGCATAGGCTCGAAGGGGGCACCCATGCGCCTTGTAAGTACAATATTTAGGTCCCAGTCAGGAGTAGGATTAGAAATTGGAGGGTATCATTTCTTGACACCTTCCATGAAAGCTTAACTACAGGCACTTTCCACCACAAATCTTTGCTTTATGAAGTGGTTTATGCAGCTAGGTGTACTTTTAGTCAGTTAAAGACTGAGCCTGAGTCCAACAGATGGTGTACTATCTTTCAATTGGATTGAGTGAACGTGTTGGGCACCATAACACAAAACTCTTCAATTTGTTAAAATAGCAGTGCTGCGTGTTTGGTTTATGTGCCTCTCTAAGAATTTCCATCCATCTTTGGTCTAGGTTTATGTGTTCAAATTGTATGGCCTCAGGAGCCAGGCTGCTAAGTTCAATGTCCAAGGGCACGGTGGAGTGTTGTCCCTTGATCCTGTGACAACATGTTGGCTGGACAACGTAGTGCTAGGCGAAACATGTTGTGTTTTAGCGCCCACAAGGAAATGGTTGTTCTGGGCGAGTTTGGACAGCCCAGGAGAATATGTCCCCCCTGTTTGTTTATATAAAACATGGCTGTGGTCATGTCTGTCAGGATGAGGACTGTCTTGTGTTTTATGTGAGAAACCTGAGGGCGTCCTCACTTCTTTTCCCCCTGTATCCTCCTCTCGGATAACCAGGGAAAGGCCATTGCTTTTGGACCTTGACCTTGGTGTTGGATATGAGAGGGAGGAGCACCTGGATGGAGGGGACATGGGGAGTGGGGAAGAGGACGTCCTTAGATGTAACATGGTATCCCCCATTTCCTTTACATAATGAACCCTCCATCCCACAAGCCTTCATAAGCTATTTTCAGCCCTTTCCCTGTTCTTATTCTAAAACATTCCACAAGAAACAACAATTCCCTACTGAGACGAGGAGCAAGAGTGAGGCAGGACTACTGCTTCAGCAGCGAGCGGTGTAGTCCTTTTTAGTCCAATCATGATGGCGGGACCTTAAGCAGAATCCTTACAGAAATAGAGGCATAAGCACCTGCTGTGAAAGCAACTCCGGATCAGCGGTGTGGCAGGAGGAACGCTCAAGATCCGTGCAATGATGCAGAGTTTGTGCAGCAAGAAGCAAAGCTGAAGGACGCCGGAGGCCGGTAGCAGACTGTGAGAGGAAGACCGGCCTGACAAAGCGAAGCGGTCACAAGAGTCCTGACCTGCAGTGGTGCATCGCCGGGGAGCAACGCCACAGAGAGCCGCTGGGAGAAAAAAGGAAGGTACTGCACAGGAAGGCGAGAAACTGTGGTGGCAGGGGAACTTGCAACACCATAAATTCCAACCAGTGAGTGTAAAAGGAAGGGAAACCACTCGGCTGGCAGGCAAATATGTGAAATGAGTTAATGAACATTGTTTTGAATAAAGAATGGAGTACTTTTGAATACTGAACGAAATGAATGAATAATGAACAAAGTACTTTTGAATACCAAACAAAATTAAAACCATTACAAGTTCTTTTGAATACCAACCGAAAGGAAAGGCATTATAAGTACATTTGAATATCAAAAAGAGTGAAAGCAAGTTTTGAGCACTTATGACTATCAAGTGGAGTGAAAGAACCTTGGAGAATTTGGAACATACCAAGAATGGTATTCTCAGGGACACAAGTATTTGGCCAAAGCCAATAGATCAAGAAATTGCACTATGAGAGAAACCAAGCATTGTTAATAGCCAAAAGAGTTCAAGAAACTGCACATTATAAGGGAACCTGTATTGGCAAGCGTCAGGAGAATACAAGAAAGTGCAACAAATGCATGGCGGCCAACTAAGCCACAGTACAGTGTCAGGAGTGTGTGACACAATGAATCAAGCATCGCTGTCAAATTGAAGTAGTGACACATTGTTGAAGGAAAGCAACTAAGAGGGGATATTGGTTGCGTGGCCTGTGCTGGGTGGACCGTATGGTCCGACAACTGTGCCTTGACCAAGTGCCCCGTGTATGGAAAAGATACTGAAAGTATCCATAAAGAAGCTTGTGTTTTACAACAAGCTCTTATGTGATTTTTAAGTTAAGAAATTGAACAGAAGAACTTGAACTGCCTATGTGAACTAGTGAAAAATACCAAAAGAGCTGGGAAGTGTCCCAAGCAACTGTGTTGGTTTTGAAAAGCTGGAAAATGTGAACTCTTGGGGAAGGGAACCCCAGTGCTTTGTGAACTGTTTTGAACTTGGGGTAGGGAAAGCTGATTACAAGCCAAGAGCTGGAAGAAGCTCTAAACTTTATTTTGAAAACTACTAATGTTCATGCCAACATTCCTACACATTGTATACAGTTAGTTGTGAGGTCAAGTATAGGTGTTGGACACAGACATTTATTTGATTTGGACTTCCTGACACAGACTATCCTTCGTTTTCTTTATGTTGGGAAATCCAACCATAGAATAGGGAAAGTTATGCCTTAATCCATCCTGCCTTTTAAGTTAATAAAACTGTGTTGCATTTCGCACTGTTACTTGATGACAGGCTACATACTGAGGTGTTTAGAACAGCATGTTTTGGGCACTCTCCTTGGAGGGGAAGACTAGTCCAACATTTGTCTCGATTGGTGCTCCTAAAATAGTTTTACTTGGCTGGGCACTAGACTTCACTTTTTCTCAGAATCCTAATTAGAACAGTAGGTCGACTGTTAGCTGCGTTTTCTGTAGACAGCTTTGAGGTGTGTCTCCTGTTATTAGCCAGTCGTCTAAGTAAGGGTACACTGGAATGTACTGCCTTCGCAAGTGGGCAGACACTACTGCTAGGACGTTTGTAAATACCCTTGGGTTGTCCCCAGCTTTGAATCGTAGGTATTGTTTGTGCACTGGTAACATTGAAGTATGAAAGTATGCATCTTTCATGTCCAATGTTGCCATGTAATCCCCTGTTTTAGCAAGGGAATTACCTCCTGTGACATAGTCATCCTGAATTTGTGAGGCTTGACACACGTGTTCGCAGGGCGCAGGTCCTGCACTGGGCGCTTTATTAGATCTTCCTTTGGAACAAATAAGTACACAGAATAAATACCTTAACCTTCATTTAGAGGCGTAACCTGCTCTATTGCTCCTTTTTCCAGTAGTGTTAGAAGCTCCTCTTTTAGGATGAGAAAATGTTCTGAAGACATTTTTTCTAGCATGAAGAGGGTGGTGGCGTGGTGTTTCGAAGAACTCTATGGAGTACCCTTTTGCCACTGTCACAAACGCCCAGCGATCTGACGTTATTCCCTGCCATTGCTGGATGAAAAGTCTTATGCAACCCTCAACTGGGGATGCATGGGAGGGATCGTGAACAGGCCCGTCATTTGTTGGCAGGGGCTGCTGAACCTCTAGAGGCTGCTACCCTACCTCGCCCTTTTCCTCGGCGAAACCCCCTCTGCTGGTCCGACTGATAGGAGGTAGACTGAGACTGGGGACTGTAAAAAGAGGAGCCAGATGCCCCAAATGCTGGATGAATCTACTGAACCCTTGGCTACAAAAAGTATACTGTGTGTTAAAGGCACCCCTCTTGATATATGGCTTATTGGTAATTTGTCCTAGAGTTTTTATAGTCTTGTGTTTTTTTTATGGCAGTTTCGAGTTGTTCTTCAACGGTCTTTCCAAACAGGACTGCATCTTCAATAAGCATGTTGATTAGTGCCGCTTGAGTTACGGGTTTAAACCTAGAAGCAATGATTCTCTCTCAGAGGTGTCGGCTGAGTCCAAGATATTTTTTTGAATATTTTATGCCACTTGTTTCCTCTCTGTGGAGTTTTTAAGCAGATGTGACCTAATAGGTTCTGCTACTGTGTCCAGGGTTGTGAGCACCTCATCCCATTGAGTGTTGGTTCTAGCTTGCAAGCAGTATTGTATTGTTTGCATCCTGGTCATATAGGTGCCTGAAGTTGTAATGCGTTTGCCTAAAGTGTATAAGCATTTGCACTCTTTGTTAGGGGGTGCTTCTGAGGTAGAGAGTGGTACACCAGCTCTCTTTCTGGCTGTGGTGTCCCCTGATGTATTGGGGGCCAGAAGGCGAGTGTTTGAATATTTTCTCTATCCTTGGGTTCAATGCACTTGTGAGTGAAGGTGCAGAAAGAGACAGAGTGATTCTCTTTTTAATGGACTGAAGCAAGGGAATGGCCTAGCGGATGGGCTTCTTTTCATTCGGAATGTCCTCCACAAAATCAGTACTATCAGGGACCGTTTTCTCAGTGTGAATGTTGAAATGTTGAGCAACCCTCTTCAGCAAGTTGTGGTACAACAACTGATCATCAACGGGAGATGTATGACGACAATCAAGTGCTGTAACATCTGGGGTCTCTATGATTGTGACCTCTGGGTCATCCTGCTTGTCTAGGTATAAATCGTCAAGGTCTTGACTAGGGTCGTCCTGGTCTAGATAGCAGATATCTTGATCTGCCTAATCTGGTTGATTATCCCCCTGTTGTGAGTCATGGGAGGCATCCATGGCTATAAGAGTGGAAGTATGGGTGGGGATGGAGGTCGCTGTGGTTGCCCTGTCTTGAGAGGGAGAGACATCTCTAGGTCCAATGTTTTTTGGCGAATGGGATGTTGATTCATGAAGTCGACAAGAGAAGAAACTGTGTCCGTAGTATCTTCAAAGTGCTCCTTTGTCCCGGTCCCTGTTTTAGGTTTGTCTGCTAAGGGGAATACAATAGCCTCTGATTCTTCCCTTGGTCTTTTCTTCTGAAGAGATTGTGATAGAGGAGAATGTGCCTCCTCATACTGGTGTGCCTCTTCAGAGGCAGCAGGAGTGTGTGTTTTATGGCTATGGGATTTTTTGTGGTGTTTCTCTGTCAAAAAGTGGCTTGTGTTTTTTCGACTGATGTTTTGACGCCTCAAAATTATCCGTCGAGTGTGATTTACACACGCCTAGAGCCAATGCTTTATCTTTGTCACCTTGCAGCAATCGCAGTTGCGGAACGGCAGCAGGTTTTTTCTACAGTTGGTAGCCAGGCTGCGAAGCACCTGCTGCGAAGCACCTGCTGCTGGCATGCGTCCTTCTTTCGATGACTCTGTCTGGGGATATGGGTTTGGGTGTGCATGCATGTGCGTCCTTATCGCAAGAGGCTTTCCCCATTTTGGGGCTGGGGACTGACGCAAAGGAGCCTGATGGTTCCCTCATGGTGTCTTTAGGGTCTGAACCGCCACCTTCGCTGCCCTGGCCTTCTGGATCAGATTCAAAGAGACCGGCAGCGGTTTCCGACATTGCCATCATGGCATGGCCCGCACACTGCTTCCGTTGATGCTCCTTTAGGGTTTTGGACCAAAATGTTTACAGGATGCGCAACGAGTCTCTTGGTGATTGCAGAGAGGGCTCTGGTTACACACTCTAGTGCCCTTCCACAGATATTTTCTGCTGCAATTCGGACAGAATTTAAATGGTGTTCGCTCCATGGTGTACACTATTAAGGGCAGCAAAAGAGAAGTAGATAAAGTAGGAAATGGAGGTATGCATTCTTTGAAATAAATGGAGCAGTCCCTCCACTCTCCCTACTGCTAGGCCGAAGCCAGGTGTAGAACGAAACCCGCTGTCGAAACGATCATTTGTTTCGATCATCGAATTGGTCTTCCGACGAGATGTAGCATTAAGCGTTAACCGGCGAAATATTAATACAGTGATAATATCTCAAAAGTAGCATAACTACAGGACTCTGCAAGAAACACATCTAACCACAATGGCGGAAAGAAATAATCTGAGGGACCTCAAAGCGTGAGGGATCATGGGTACAGTCGACGTTGCACTAGGGATAGGATTACAAAAATGCCCAGTCAACGTCACTTTTTGAACTTCGAAAACTTCATATGCAATAGTCCCCAGCTACAACTAGATGTCGACTCATGGAAAGCATGTGATTCTAAGCAGATCCTCAAGCCTCGAAACATTACATGCACTACAATTTACACAGCTGTGTGTATTCTCGAAGAGGAAGCCCGTATTTGCACATTATTTTGATCAATATCTTATAAATAAAGGTGTGTGACATCTCACGTGTAGTTGGCAGCTTACAATTGAGCAATTAACCCACATAAACAATATTGACATAGATCATCTATCACCATTTACCCTACAAATATTGAGATATGACTTGTAGTCCATATCGCCCAGCCCTACATGCTAAAATACTTGAGAATCCTGTTTTCAATAACTGTCATAAAACGAAGTGACTTTTGTACAAGAGACCATTGGAACTGTGATGAACATTTTTTCTCAAGGAACATTTCATTTCAAGAACTGTTGAATGAGGAGTGGGTCAGCTACAAGAGCCTAAGCCTAGAAGGCATTTACTTTAGTTGGTATCATTTGTTTTTAGTGGTAGGGCAAGTTAGTTCGATTAGGTTTTGAACCGAGGACCAACCTTTTTATGTTGACAAGCTGTCCTGATGAGCACCTTAGGTTTTTCGGTTGTAGATCGGGAACTTCAGGGCAGCAGTAGGGCCAGATTAGGCAGGTTTTCATTTACGTTAATAAACATCTTTTTGTTGAATCGTGTCCAGTGGTCTGACTCCTATTTCTGGCACACCACACTGCTCACAGCAACACCCTCCACACACCACACTTCTCTCACCTACCCTCTAGCAGTGACCAGGCATCCTTGGTTTTGTGGCAGACATTATTGGCAGTGAACTGGCCAGAGTCCCTACGCCTATCTGGTGAGTGCCATCACCCTACCTCACAGGAAAAATACTGGGAAACAGACCGGATCTGTCTGAACTGCACTGATCACCAACTCAGGTTGTGCATCATATCCCTCCCTCTCCACTCTCTTAATTCCCATGCTTCCCCACACTTGTACAGAACCTAGAACCAAGAGGCCTGCAAAATGACAAATCTTGCACTGTGCAAGACCACATCATATTGCATTACATTTCATTGCATACCCCAAAAGGTAAATAAATACCTTAAACGGAACAATGTAAACGATCTGGGTGAAGACATGACTATGATACAAAAATTGAACAGACTAGGACCATGCAAACAATCACATCTTATCGCTATCAAAATAAGTAGGAGCAGGTATGTGAGAGAAGGAACAAGTTACTTACCTGTAACTGTTGTTCTCCAGCATGGGTCTGGCATGGATTCACATGCTCATGAATATTCCCCGTCGTCAGGCCGGGAATCCTCGGTATAGAAAAAAATCAGTATCAGTTTCGTTTCTGATCTGTCTTTCTTAGTAGTAACCAATCACTGGTCTCTGGGTCATACTGCCTCCAGCCAATGACTGCCCTCTCCCTAAGCCCCGCCTCTGGCAGCCATCCTCAAATTTGGTAGCACATAAAGTGGCAGTATGACCAAGTGAAGAGCCGCAGAGGGGTAGGCGGGAGGGTTCGCATGTGAATCCATGCCAGACCCATGCTGGCGAACAACAGTTACAGGTAAGTAACTTGTTCCTTCTCCAGCATGGGGTCTGGCATGGATTCACAGGCTCATGAATAAGAGAATACATAGCAGTATACACATGCACAACCACGGGAGGTGACCACAGGCTCAACATTAAGCAATACAACAACTCCACATTAAGCATCTCTTACCTCCTCACCAGGCTCACCTTAAGCAAACAGGTTGTGCAGCACTGCTTGGCCGACCCTGGACTCCTCCCTGGAGTCCCGATCGACGCAGTAGAATCTTGTAAAGGTGTGCGTCGACCTCCATGTAGCAGCCCTGCAGATGTCCAGCAGGGTCACACCAGACAGGAACGCCGTGGTAGCAGCGATCGCTCTGGTCGAATGGGCTCTCGGACAGCCGGGCAGCGGTCGGTTTGCCAACCGGTGACAGTGCATGATGCAGCCGGAGAGCCATCTGGAAATGGAAGTCTTCGAGAGAGCCATCCCTTGATTCACAGTCCCAAAGTTCACAAACAGCTGTGATGTCTTCCGAAAACTCTTTGTGCGGTCCACGTAGAACTTCAGCGCTCTAGCTACGTCCAGCGAGTGCAGAGTCCTTTCAGCCGGCGACGAAGGAGACGGGAAGAAAACTGGCAACACCAAGGGTTCGTTGAGGTGGAAGTCCGACAGCACCTTGGGCATGAAGGAGGGGTGCGTCCTCAGCACCACCCTCGTGTTGTGAAACGTCAGGTATGGCGGCTTGCAAGATAGGGCCTGGATCTCTCCCACTCGTCGTGCGCAGGTGATGGCCACGAGAAACGCCGTCTTCCATGACAGAAACTTCAACGGTGCCGAATGCATAGGCTCAAATGGGGCCCCCATGAGCCTGGTCAGCACCACGTTGAGCTCCCCCGCCGGGGCAGGGGCCTTCACCGGTGGGAATGATCGGAACAATCCTTTCATAAATTCCTTCACCAGTCGATGAGACCACATGGACGCCCGTCCCATAGTTCTGGTGTATCGTGAGATGGCGGCCAGATGTATCTTGATGGAGGCGTGAGCTAGTCCAGCCTTGGCCAATGACAGTAGGTACGGCAATACTTGAGGGGCCGTAATCCGCAGAGGGTTAATCTTCTGTGCACGGCACCAGACAGAGAACCTCTTCCATTTATGTCCGTAGCACTTGAGAGTTGAGGACGCCCTGCCCTTTGCAAGAACCTCTCTGCAGTCGGCCGGGATGTCGTACCCTCCAAACTCTAGTGCTGCAGGAGCTAGGCCTGCAAGTTCAGCGACTCCGGGTTGTGGTGAAGAATGGCGCCTCCTTCTCTGGAGAGAAGATCTGCGTCCATCGGGCAGCTTGACTGGTGTGGACGGTGACAAGTCCAGAAGGTCTGGGAACCAGATCTGTCTCAGCCACGCCGGTGCAACGAGGACCATCCTGCACCGGGACCTCTTGAGCTGGTTGATGAGCAACGGCAGCGGAGGGAACGCATAAAGAAATAGGCCGTCCCAGGGGAACGAGAAAGCATCGCCCATGCTCCTCGGCTAGGGGAACCTGCTGGCGAACCTCCGGCACTTGGAATTTGTCGCCGTCATGAAGAGATCGATTTGGGGTTCGCCCCATCGTCGGAAGAGTCGATCCACTTGATCCTGGCGCAGCTCTCTGCTGAGTGAGTCGGCGATCGTGTTTTTTATTCCTGCCAGATGAAAAGGCACCAGAAACATCCCTTGGGCGACGGCCCAATGCCACAGATCCTGGGCTTCCTTGGATAGGGCAGGGGATCTGGTTCCGCCCTGCTTCCGGATGTAGAACATCGTGGTGGTGTTGTCGGTGAAGATCCTCACCACCTTGCCCTTGGGGGACGGAAGAAAAGACCTGAGGGCCCAGAACACTGCACGGAGCTCCAAGATGTTGATGTGGAGTGACTTCTCCTCCGGGAGCCAAAGGCCTCTCGCGTGAAGATCTCCGGAGTGCGCTCTCCAACCTTCCAGGGAGGCATCCGTCGTCACCGTCACCTGGTGAGCTGGGGTCTGAAAGTCTGTGCCCGCCGACAGATGAGAGCGGGTACCCCACCACCGGATCGCCTGACGGAACGTCTCGTTGAGAGGGATCCTGTCCTCGAAGCTGCCCGTCGACTGGACCCAGCGGGCATCGAGGAACTCTTGTAAGGGGCGCATCCGAAGCCTGCAAAGGCGCACCAGATAAATGCAGGAGGACATCATCCCGAGGAGGGACTTGATAGATCATACCCTGGCCATGTCCGTTGCCAGCAGACGCTGCACCTTGCCCAGAATGGTCCTGGTCCTTTCCTCCGACGGCGAGGTCAGCCGCGCCACTGTGTCGAGCTTGGCTCACAGAAACAGGGCGACTTGCGACAGAACCAGGTGGGATTTTGGAAAGTTGATGTAGAATCCCAGGTCCGTGAGCAGCTGGACGGTCTTCGCAGTGTGCTCCACGGCGAGCTCCCTTGTCCTTGCCCGGATGAGCCAGTCGTCCAGGTAGGGGTAGACGTGGATCCCCTGTAGGCGCAGCCGCGCTGCCACCGGTGCGAGGCACTTGGTGAACACCCTGGGTGCCGACTTCAATCCGAACGGGAGGGCCTTGAACTGGTAGTGCCGCCCTTGGACCACGATCCTGAGGAACTTTCGGTGTCTTTTTAGAATAGGGATGTGGAAGTACGCATCCTCCAAGTCCAACGACGACAGGAAATCGCCCTCCTCCAGCTGTCCCAGCACGTGCTGGAGGGTGACCATCCGGAACATCTGTGCCTTGATGTACTTGTTCAGTCGTCGCAGGTCCAGGATGGGGCGGCATCCTCCTGTCTTCTTTTTTATGAGGAAGTACCTTGAGTAAACTCCGGAGCCCCGAAGCCTCTTTGGGACGAGCTCGATGGCACCCTTCTTGAGCATCGCCCTTACTTCCAACAGTAGTTGAGAGACGTGATTTTCCTTCCTGGCCACGGGTGGAATGCGAGGGCACTTCTTCTTCTGAAACTTGAGGGCGTGCCCTTGGGTCAGGGCATCCAGCACCCAGCGGTCGGTGGAGATGGACTCTCACACGCTGACGAACCTCGCCAGCCGGCCTCCCACCGGGGTGCTTCGGCGGGGGCCCGACCCCACGGTCGGTTCAATCTTGTTTGGAGGCCTCCTTGACCTCCCAGTCGACGACGACGGGCACCACCTGACTTGCCGCGTCCCCTGTAGGCTTCCTGGGAAGAAGATGTTGCCGCTTGGTGGTACGTGGAGGACCCACTGCCGGATCCCTTGGAGGCACCTTGTCTGCATCCGGAGCTCCGAAAGGACGGCCGTCGTTGTTGGAGCACTCCCAGTGCCCGGGCAGTCTCCGTGTCTGTCTTGATGGCCTCAACTGCCTTCCCAAACAGGTTGTTCCCGTCGAAGGGCATGTCCAAAACCTTGGTTTGTACGTCCTGGCGGAAATCCGTCGCCTTGAGCCATCCTCGTCGTCTCAGGCAAACGCCGTTGCCCAACTGACGGAAACCGGTGTCGGCGATGTCCGTTGCCACCGTGATGGCGTGGTCCGAAGCAATCTCACCTTCTTGTAGGATTTCAAGTGCCTCAGCCCAATTGGTGTCCGGAAGGAAGTCCAACAGAGGGGCGATTTTGAACCACAACTCCCTGTCGTAGCGGGCTACGATAGCCAGGGCGTTGGCTCCCTTGATAGTCGTCGCTGCGGATGAGATGACCCGTCGTCCCATCGTGTCCAGCTTCCTGCCCTCACAGTCCGGCGGGGAACTTGATGTCGAGGCCCAGGCCCCCCCACCTTTCTTCTTTGCCGCCGCCGAGACGACCGAATCCGGGGTAGGTTGCGCCCGAAGGCACAAGGGGGCAGCGTCGGGGACCCGGTACTTCTTCTCATACCGGTCCCTCTTTGCCAGCGCTGTGGCAGGGTTCTTGAGGAGGGCGAGCCCCTCATCCCAGATGTCATCAAGAAGTGGTACGGCGCGGACCATCTTCCTTTTAGCCTCGCGCCGTTGGTAAAGGAACCCTTCCTTCTTCTGTTCTGGGCCGAGCTGGAAGAGCTCGGATGCCCTGGAAATCATGGCATATAAGGACCCAATCACGTCGGGCGGGGACGCCCGAGCAGGGGGTGACGGGGGACACATCCCGTCGTCGCCTCCGTCGTCATCTGTACCTGTCGTAGCCGTGTCCGTGCTTGTATCATCCCCGTGGGCAGTGGACCGGGGGGAAGGCAGAGGAGGCCGCAGAGGTGGGAGAGGTGGCGTAGGATGCGTCCTCCTTCTCTTATGCGGTGGACTTTCAGAAGGTCCCGGCTCTGGTTCCCCCGTCGGGTCTGGCTCAGGTACCTCCGTCGGGTGGAGGGGCAACCTTGTCCTTATCTCCGAGCATAAGGACTGAATTGCTGACAAAATGGCCGTCGAGTGTCCTCCCCGGGTGCGAGGGCTCTTGAGGAACCTCGCCGGCGACACCGTCGCTCTCGTCGTCGCCCTCGTCGGGATCCCTCCCGATGGGCTGGGCCTCTTCCACAACTTCGATGAGCTCTTCTTCAGAGGTCGTGTCCGTATCCACAATGGCCACCTGCCCCTCCCCCACCTTTTCGAACAATGACTTTGTGGGGGTCTTCTCAATGGGCCTGAAAGACGACTCTGGGTCCTGAGGTCGCCTCCACTGGCGTAGCCTCCACAGGCTGAGCCAGGGCCGCTGCGACATCCTCAATCGAGGTCCTAGCAGGGTGAATTAAGGCCATCGTCACCTTCTGTACGCCTGACGCCTTCACCTTGGGGTGAGGGTCCGATCCTCGCTCCCCCTCTGCCGGAATCTTCGAGATCGACCGTGGCCTCTCCAGAAGCTTTGCCGGGTTCTCAGACTTCCTCTTACCCGAGCAAGAGCGTTGGCTCGTGGTTGATGGTGCCGGGGAGGATGCGCCTTGCCTGGCAGCCAAGGAGCCTGACCGTTCGGCGCTCCTGGTGCCCGCGGACTCGCGGTGCTTGGCCTTTTGTTGGGCCCCCGTCGCCGGGGCGCCCTCACAGGACTTAGAAGACCGCTCGGAATTCTTTTTCTTCTTCTCGCCTGACGGGCTCTTCCCTTCCAGCCAGCTGGCGAAACAGAGGTGGCGATCCTTCATGTCCCCACAAAACGCACAGTCCTTCTCCGTGTGCGTCTTGTCCTCATGGAGACAGTAGAGGCATAACGAATGCTCGTCCTCCTTGAAAACATTCTGAAGCTGGCATCCAGGGAAGGTCCTGAACAGCTTCCCGGGCGTCGAGCTTCCTTTCTCCTGGGCCATGTCCGGGGTAGGCCTCGGAACTTCTGGAATCCTCCAAAAGCGTAGCTCGATGAAATCTTCACCCTTGAGGGGCGTAGAAAACTCTGAAACGGATCCCCGTTGATCGGATGTAGAAACGGTGGAGCTTGAGGCTCTATTTAACTGAAAAATGAGAAAAGTCTCCTGAAAAAGCGCGAAAACGCAGCAAAAGCTCGAGAGCTACAGCACGAGGACTCCCAACACTTGAACGTGCGGTAAAAATCTGAGGATGGCTGCCAGAGGCGGGGCTTAGGGAGAGGGCAGTCATTGGCTGGGGGCAGTATGACCCAGAGACCAATGATTGGTTACTACTAAGAAAGACAGATCAGAAACAAAACTGATACTGATTTTTTTCTATACCGAGGATTCCCGGCCTGACGACGGGGAATATTCATGAGCATGTGAATCCATGCCAGACCCCATGCTGGAGAAATACTTAGACCTCTTCAAAGATATTTCTTAAACATGCCCTGAGATTACTGCAACTCAGTTAATAGGGTTTTGGAAGCAAGAACCATGTACTGGGGTACAATGACATTTTGGAAAACTTGCAGATCTAGCCCACATAGACAAAACTAAGGAAAAAGCCAGGCAGTACAGTGCACAGAATTATTATATGCTAACTATGCAGTGTGTAACACTCATATTAGCCTTGGTGGGGGCAGTTTGGCCAGTTTGGTCAGTAGTCGAAGGATGATGGAATCGGAGAGATCACATTCCCAACCCACATACTTAAAAAGGGCACTCCAAATTGAAAAGTTTACAGAGAACCTAAATAATAAATTATCTTTTGAGGTGTGGGATGTCTTAATCCAATCATCCAAGCCCTGCAACATCACTGTGCATTGCTGGCAGCAGAAACATCAGAATGGCCACTAGAAAGCATGCTGCTCGCTCAAAATCATCCAAAAATGCGCAGTGAAAACCCGAAAAATAGGCTGCCATCCACTTTTGCCTATCTTAGTGAGCATAGGAGATCACTGACCAAAACCACCATTGAGCTATCCACCAAGCAGCCTGAAACCACTTGGAAATAGCAATGCTGATTGCCAAAAGAAACACAGAGCTGTTGGGAATCCTTTGGAAACACATAAATAGGAACTGCTGAGACCCAGATAGGACACTCTTTTTTCCACTACTCACTGATTCCCGCGAAGCACTCTGCCAGACCAGATCCAGACAATATCCAGACAGAGACTCCAGATCTAGATCCAGAGACCAAAACTCTAGAACCCAAACTCTAGAACCTTGAAGCAGAGAGGCCTAAACCAAAAGCTGAATCCTTTTCAGCAGACTTCAGAATCTTTTGCAAACCTGATACTCACATTCAACAGCCAGGCTGAGCTGTTCTATTCTAGCCAAGAACCCTGTGCTAGAACCAAGGTCCAGCCCCAGAAAGCAGTGCTGTAATCCAAGACCCGTCAGATCCAGTTCAAGAGGCCGCAGACCGCCGTGCAGTGCTGAACGCAGAACTCAGAGGGCCCGAGACCTGTACGTTAGGCGAGAGTGAAGCCAAACCCTTTGACCAGGTCTTTGACAAGGCCCATTCCATTCCAAAGCCTAGGAGTGAGTATCTAGTCTAGAACTGTCCTTAACCAATCTCTTAGTGTAAAGTAATCCTCTTCCATCCATTTTAACCTGTCCAGAACTGCATTATAGAATCTTGTGTCCATCCTGTTGATTTCAAATCTGTAAAGCGCAATCTGTCAGTTAGAAATCATGACTTTATTTCTGAACATCTACCTTCACAAAACCCCCGTAACTTTTGAACCGCACGTCCTAGAGCGTAATTTAACTGTCAATGTAAAGCTAAGATCCTAAGCTTTCCAACAAACATTCCAATTCATTATAGTTTTTCCATAATCACGATTTATGCACGCGAAAAAATTACCGCGAATTGCAATTTGGCTCAACTTCATTTTCTGTCAAAATAGCTGCTCCTTGTTCTCAATTGCTGAAATTCGTTTTCAATTTAATAATCATTCATAAATCTTTGCTAGTGTTAACCTGAACCAATTCCAAGTAACTATCACTTATCCTGAATCTCCTTTAGTGAATTAAAATAATTTTGGCATATTTTCACATTCACTGCAATCACATTCTAAAGTATTTTTGCCTGTCTTAAAATCCTTCCTGTGTTTTCTCTAAGCTTGCTGGGGGAACTGGGATTGAATTTCATTGTTGATTAATATTCCTGAAACCTGTGTGCTCTCATTTCCACCTCTTCATATTACATACTGGGTGGAATGAGTAGTCACAGGGGAAAAAGTGATCATATTATCTTTTGTTGAAATCATATCAAGTTTATTTCTGTGTTGCATTCTTCCCATTATTGCATTTCCTTGAATCACAATGTATTCTCTGCTACAGTATCCTTCATATTCATACTCCTAAGTGATTAAAGAGATTGTCAATTTTGTAATATTACCCCTTGTTGATTACCGTCCATATTCATAAGTGTGCTATTCAGATATTCTTTTGTTCATAAAAGTGTGATATATATATTGTTAAATTCTTCAAATAAACCTTTTAATTTGAAAAACAAACCTTCTTCTTGGCTCAGTGAGGTCAGGGGCATTCAAAGAGAGGGGCGTTATATAAGGGTTCATCATCCAGATTTAAAGAACTTTGACATAAAAATATATAAATAAGGGCTTCCATTGGGCATCCCATCCTAAGCATTGACTTAGTTGGATTGCTGGATTGAAGTCACTTACAGAGTAAACTATGAAGATGAAACATCTCAAACAAAAGTCACTCTAGCTGGTTTTGGTTATTCTTTTAATGGCGGAAAATGGGTCTTTTTAAAAAAACAGAAAATCTACCAGAATCACTATTGTTGTACAGCCATCAGACAGTGTCAAATTACCAAAGGATTCAGTGATGACGGTCTGTCATGATTCATGGGCCACTACTAATGGTCTTACCAAGCCCGCTGGTTTCTGATGTGAGGGACTTACTCCAAGAGCACCCTGGACAAAATAACAGCACAAAGAACATCAGCAGATGCCATAGAAAACATTCTAATGCGACAAATATAGGTTATCAATAACCCAGTTGGCCATATAATGGAACGTCCCCAACACCTCTTCCAGAAGCCTCTGACTGGGCTCAAAGAAGGCACGCTCAAAAACAACAAGCCATCCGTTTTTTCAGCTGAATTTAAAACTTATGACTTCTTGGCGAGACCCCAAAGTTTCAGTGACCATGAAAAAACACTCAATTTGTTCCTAATAGACTCAGAAAATTGATTCAACTTAAGGAACCCTGGAGATAAAGCATCTACTTTGATTGTATTACACCCTGAAAAGATAACCAATAACAAAAATAATAATCTGCCGTGGGGGACTATTTCAACACTGCATATTTTTTAAGACTTGCAAAATACTAAAGTCTAAAAAGGGAAAATAATTCCCAACATGCTTCCTTAAATGGTAAAAATTCGAACTCAGTAAAAAGAATAAGTCTGTTCACATGAGTAGTACATGGGGGTACATTTCTTTAACCCTAGCTCACGAGGCCCCATCCCTTTAAATTTTTTTCTTTTAATCAATGTTTTTTATATGCAACTTTTGATATTTCTTAAAATATTACTTTTACTGCAATGTTGCGTTGAGAAGAAAAAACATGTATTCCTTTTATGTGCAACAGAACCCTCAATAACTCCCCACACATATCATACACGTGTCCACAGCTCAGGACTCCGACTGCTATCCAGATATGCCAGGCCATGCCAGTCAGCACGGCAGCTGTTCTGACCAGCGGCGACCATCCATTCGTCTTTGGCCAACATACTACACCGTTAGGGAATGAGAACATAATATCACATGTTTTATGGCAATAAAATGAACTTGATAAAACATAAATTAAATTGACCAAATTGTATAATAATTAAATACAAAAGTTATACGAAAAGTTATATAGAAAAAGAAAAAGTGATAAAAAAAGAAATTAGAAAGAGGTGGGGTCCCATGACCTATGGTCGTCCCCTGGGGTGCATCTGGCCCTTTACGGGAAAATATCCCTATGGGCACCCCACACAAAATTACTGTGTGAGGCAGGCAACAAAAATGGGGATGTTTAATCGAATCATCCTTCTGTAACTATTAAAAAACGGTGCCAACAGGTTTATCAGTGATGCTGGTGTCAGCTATGAAGGCCTATGCATCAAGATGCCTGATGACTGGATCAGAAATAAAGACATATTTCGAAGCCCTGACGGTACTTTCGCCTGAATCATCCCAACAAAAGCCTTTAACAGCACCTTCCTTCTTCAAGAGACAAGGCATGTTAGACTACTAAGAATAGTTCTGAGTGAACTGTCCAAAAATACAACTGACCCGTGTTGTGCGTCAGAGGTTGACTGTGCACAACCTTAGATACTCATAGAACTCCTGCCATGGAGGACACGACTTCACGTGTGGGTTCAGCAATCTGGAATGCTCTCTCGCCTGCTTTAACAGGCACACCACACTTTCACTATTGTGGATCCCTGGCTGGCATACCCACTTTTGCCACTTGGCCTTTCCCTTGTCTTGTAACGTGCTCATTCCCTTAGTTTCACCTGGCAGAATGTGTCAATTCACCCTTTAACTTATTTGTTTGATTGGTTGATGTAGTACCTCATTAACATAACATAATAGGCGTATTTGTAAAGCAAATGTTCACCCCAAAGGGGCCTCTTGGCGCTAATAACAGATGTTTATTGTTACCCAACTTAATGGTACTCATTTTATCGACCTCGGAAGGATGAAGGGCTGAGTGGACCTGCCAGGATTCGAACCTGTGACCAGGAGGTCAAACACAGGCCCCTGTAATGGAGGTCCACTGAGCCACAGACCCGGATTTGGTCATCCAGTAGATTGTGCCAGGTATGGTCGTAGTGTGTATAATCGCCAGGCGTCTGTCATAAACTATGCATGCGCATGCTGAAGCATGCCCAGGCTGCGGAACTGGGCATGCTGATACCCTCTAACCAGAATGTGGATTCCAGAAAATGCAATGAAAGCCCTTTGCCAGTATTTTTCTCAACAGAGAATGGCGGTGTTAGTGGGGAGAAATCTCACAAACCATAGCGTTTGACACGAATTTTAATTCGGCTTTGTTTTATGAAACCGACATAGGTTTTTGCAAAATTCAACATAAAGAGCGGGATTCCAAAAAAGCCACAGTGTAGGGTGCAGCAGCAGGCCTCGGCTACTGCTACTGAAAGCACTTCTCCGCCACGGATATTATCGCCATGATGGCGCCCGCTCATGTCCACTGAGGGGCTTGAAGACCAGAGGCTCAGTATTACAGATGCTTATCCCGTGATGCCCCAACCCTGGTGCGTCACAAGGCTGCAATTGCGGAAGCCGTCTATGAATGACTGGCGGTGGCTAATGGGCTGGAAAAATCCCATTATGAAACATGCTCTGCAACGCAGCCTGCAGAAAAGTCGCGGAGAGCGCACAGCCGCTCTGATGCACTCTGCACACACCATCTTAGGAGCTATCCAGAAGGAGCCCTTTCCATGGGTATACTATTACTTTCCTGCTCATTAAAATAGTGAAACCGTATGGAAATGGAGCAAAGAGTGTCATCTCTCTTGCATGCGGTAAGACCACTAGAACAATTATCCAAACGCCCATCATGTAGCGATTGTACTGAGATAAATTGGCCCCCTAATGTTTAAAGAGGGCAATCGGGTGAACGGAGATACTGTGACTGAATGTGGATCGCACAAGGCTGCAGTTTAGCTGCTGCAAGCCTGCAACACATGCCTTGCTTAACTCTACTCTGGCCTTTTGCTGTGCAGGTATCGCTATAAATGGTCTAAGCCTCCATTGTAGCCAGAGAAGCATGAAATCGAATTTTAAGGCTGGAAAGGGAAATCTCCCGGGTGTGTGCACCCGAGAGACACTTCCTTCATGCAAGATACTTGCAGGGTTCCTTTCCTACAGCACAAGTGCGTTGGAGGCAGTTCTTAAGCGCTGCAACTTTATTCAGAACCAAGTCGGGGGTGGACGGGTCTACAGGGAGCTCGGAAGATTTCCGATGGGCCTCTTTAGTGCGGCCCATCACTACACCCGTCCCGCCCATCTTCCCCCACACCACTGTGAAGCAAGGCACGCACTCCATGGGAGGAGAATAAGTCTCCAGGGCTGATAGTTCCATTTGTGACTAGTACCCCCATAAAGTGCACAGATGTCATGCGTCTAGGCACCGTCTAGTACTCCCTGCTGGTGGCACCCTAGCTACCAGTTAAAATTGCATTAATAGAAAAGTGGCCTGGATATCCATCTAAATTATACGTGAGGCAGCCTTTCTTTGGAGACGGGCTATTAGCTAAAGCATGTACTGTGATGCTATGGGTTATGTGGCATAACAGGAGGATTGGCTTAAGTGTGGTAATCTGGAAATGTTCCCAACAGCCTCTGAGAAGGGCCAGTGGGGCTGGGACTGGTCTGAGTATGAACGAGCTCTCCAGGCAGTCAGAAAATGTGCCATATTCCTTTCAGGGCCCGTTATATCTCTCTGGGGAAACGATATGGCAGAGAAAGAAACAGGTTTGCAGGATATAAAGATCTCTAAGTATTATAAAAACAAGCTGAGCCCTCATGTATAAACTATTCAGACGTGCAAAACGGAAGAGGGAGCAGTAATGTCATATCTATTCCCTTTTCAAGCTCGAACCGGGCCATATCATCAATACAATGCTAACATTTTGGGGTGGGTCAGACTTCCCGCAGCCAGCTCAGCAGTACCGCTCCCTTTTCTGAACTACGGTTGGGGAGGGCGCCAAAGAATCTAGTATCTCATGGCGCAAGCTCACGCCCATCAATGGTGCTTAGCCACCTGAAGGCAGGCAACTCTTCACTCAGTAATTAGATGGAGTATATAACTTTATCAACTGGAATTCTTTTTTTTTCTCAGCGCTTCATCTATTTGGTATTTTTTAATATAAATTGAGTTGGGTACGAACAATTTACATTGTTTTTTCTTGCTTCGCTTTGTGATTGCATGCATACTTTCTTGTACTGTTTCCCAGAAGCAGCTAGACTTTTCCCAGCATGCACTTGTTCTCAGCCCTTTTCATACAACCTATATCAGGATGTTAGTCTCCTATTTCTTCCTCCCAGAACTTCGTCCTAGGTTGAACCTAAGACTCATCGATGCCTGTGTCCCATGCAGAATCCTCTAGTCCAGGAATGAACCAAGTCCCAGGGTTGGGCCGTAACTAAACACGCAATCGACAAGCCTTCACTAAGTACGCATTTTTAATTCATCATGAAGCCATGCTGATTTTTGTTCCCTATGGTGTATTGTGGTATGGCCGAGCAATGATACACGGAAAACTCTTTATTGTTTTATTTACTCTTTATTGTTAGCACCTGGGAAATATCCTATAGGTTCTAGGTGTTGGACTAAAACTAATAAGGGATTGCCTCAGTAAAACACAGTACCGGTCAAATGAAAGTAAAGTGATATCTCCTTAGTGATGTCAAACACCTTCTGAGTTTCCACCTGTAAAACAGTTATTTAACCATCTCTTATAAATACTTGTCTTTTCTTCAGACACAATCGTTTATGAAGTAAAGTCCCAAAAGGATGGCCAAACAGAAAGTTTCAATTGTGACTAGTTAGGTCCTAGGGTTCGGCAAATATATCGTAACAAGAAAGGGTGTCCTAACCGTTCAATTCTTTATGCATAGATGGTGCATCAATTTTCAAATAAGGTTTTACAATAAATGTTTCATAAATTCCCCAAAAATACGCATCAACAAAAGAATAATCACTTTATCTTTCGTAAAATCAGATAGAGGAGGGGGTTGTTTATTTGCCATTCTCTTCCATTATCTCTATTTTATTTCTTATTTCATATTTTCTTCAAATACAGAAAACATGTTACCTATTACACAAAGTTTCTATACATAGTGACAGGAAGGTATATTCATGAAGGTAGTGAAAGGTTCTTTCGCTCCTATCAAGCATCATATACTTCATTGTTCAACAGGCAGTGAAATGCAAAGGTATAGGTATAGTCTGCACTCATACAATACATAGAACAGTGTTTCAATCTACAAAGACATACAGAAAACCTGTGTTCTTAATGTGTGCACAGTCACATAAACAGCATAACTGTGTATAGAAATGTGTATACTGATGAACGAAACACTATAATTTGGCCCATGTGTCCATGTTTTCAGCTGTGGTCATGTATTGATTTTTCTATGTTCATATTCCTAGACTAGTACTTCATAGGCAAACTAGAGGTTATATTTTGTCAACATCACTAGTTGATAGTACAAGACATGGGGGGGGTGCATTTTGGAATTTCTAGCCCTTCCCTTCGACGTTTCGGCAGCGACTGATTTAGCGCACCTTCTTCTGGACCATTAAGGTGATGAACCCCCGAAGTGGAAACAACAAATGGGGTGGTTACTTGTGGCTGGATGGCTATCATGGTTTCGACGCTTAAAAACAAGGTGGATTGGGAAATGTAAGGAGCTTTGAGCAACTGACCTTGGAGACACAGAGGCCAAATCGAACTGGTGTGACACAGATAATTAAAGGGAAGGTAAAACTCTGGTCTAGAAACAGAGGAACTTGTGGAGAGGGAAACAGACATACTGTATGTATGAGCCTCATGAAGGGCAGTATCCTTACAGAGTTGTACATATTTATCAGTTTTGTTAAAAAGCGCAGGGGAGACTTGCATATTTTTGTATTGTTACGTTAACATTTACAGTTCAAGCAGCAATAATAATATACCTACTGTCACAGAAAGCTCAGAGAACCCTTATTATGGTATTTATTGAGCGCAAAACTAGCTTCAAGAGGCAAGAGAGAGCTTTACAGAGGTATACAAGAATACAGATGCATAACAGAGCGCTTTTCACATGTAACAACAGAACAGATATACAGCAGGGGTAGGATACAGAGGGACACAGAGAAGAGGTACAGCTTTACAGGGTGGCGGGGAGGAGAGCCGTGGGCATCGCCTAGCTAGTCAGGTGGAGCGAGGAGTGACGTGATGGCCTAGGTGCTGAGGAGGAGAGACTCCTTTTCTGAATTGTAGGAGTGTGGGGGCAAATCTGATGCAGACGGGGAGGAGGTTCCATAGTCTTGGGGCGTAGGCAGAGAAGGCTTGTTTTCTGGTACTTTCCTTTTTGCAGTGGCTGATTTCAAGTCTGCACGTGTCCTGGCTTCTGCTGGTGCGCTGTCCACCAGAGATGCTGAGTTTCTCAGCAAGGTAGCTGGGCGACTTGAGTGCGACTGCCTTATAGATGATGCAACAAGACTTGAAGGTGATTTGTGCATGCATTGTGAGCTAGTGAAGGTCTTCCTATATAAGATTGAAGGGTTTTTAATGATTCTTTTTGCAGGGCCCTAATGCCATCCCCCCTCTCTAGTCTATAGGTACCCTGTGCCGCTAATACAGGTGTATGTAATCCCTGGGTTAGTAAATAGAGACTACGGACCACTACTGTCTAGTCTCTAGCTGGCACTACAGGGGAACCTCCCTCTGAGACTTCTACACTAGCACCACACTACCAATGTTTTTGGGACTGAAAGAGTAAGAAATGTGCCTTCCAGACACTCTAGCTGACTATCTCCTTTCCATCATGCCCAGTGGCGTCGCCAGGAATCAAATTTAGGAGGGGCACAGAGGGGGTCAAAGATAAAAGTAGGGGGGGCACAGACAAATGTAAGGGGAGAACATGGTCACTGCTCGTCTTAGGCAGGGGGGCACAAGGGGGAACACATGGTTTCACAGGGGGGGCCCTGGCCCCCCAGCCCACTAGCAACGCCACTAATCATGCCCTGACTCATGTTCTGCTGCCGTCTCTAATCTTCTGCGTCCACTTCCTTCCACATTCTATCCTTCCTGCCCCATATGTCTTCCTCCTCTGATCCTCTGATGTTCCACCCCTTCTACTCACCTTAACACTCAGATGGTATAACTCCCTCCCACACACCACTACTCCCTCTGCCACACCGCTACTTCCTCTGCCACACCGCTACTATTGCTCCACCCCACCTTCTACTCAGTCACCCGTTGTTCACTCTCACAAACACTTTCCATTCACTCTAACAGTCTGACATACCCACCTTGAGCGCACAGTGGTACTTCAAAGTACCACTTGTTCTCACCAACCAATACCTCACCTTTTCTTTAATTACCTTAAGCGTTTCAAACCTGGGTGGTTTTGTTAGTAGTGATGTAAAACAATGAATCTGGTATACAAGTAGTGCTTGTCCTTTGCAAGGACTCCTGGGAAAGGTGTTCCTCATTGTTCATGCTAGTAAGTAACAACTGTGGTTCCCGTGTAACGGGGACCTTTAATAAGAGCTGGAGTCCTTAAAGTCACAATCCCTCAAAATGGTTTGTAGGGGGAAGGTACCAACTCTCTGCGGGGATACGGAGTCAGCGGGATCACTCCCCAACCACTCTCTGTGAGGCACATCAGGTAGCAGCGAGACCAGCTCATGCCCTAGTGGCTTGCTTCCACTACTTAACAGAAGGGGGGAGTTCTGACAACTCACCAGAGAATGCGTTCCTGTACTGTGATCTGGCTCGGTCTCAGTCATTACATAATTTTACAGCCAGAGCCACAATGCTAGGCTGCTAGTATAGACACTTGCAGCAGGGTTCAGCTGCAATGAGAAACGTAGGGATCACGGTCATGATACTTGTTTGAGTTTTGTGAGCCAAATACAGGGCCATTACGCTGGCATGCATAAAGACATCGGCTCTTGAGCCACAGTCAGGAGGGCATGCAACATTTAACCCATACTCCGTTCTGTACCTGTGTTGGATGTTTGACACTTCCGCCTGTAAGGCCAACTCTACCAATGTCATTGTGCATATTGTTCATGGTCTAGTGTCTAGTCCTCTGGTCGAAATCAAGAAATCCAGTCCAGATAAAGTCAATCCAAACAAATTGCACACATTCTCTCCCTTGTATCAGGGGTAAAGTCCTAAAAATTAAAGTGGGGGGACTCATAACCAAACACAATTGGATGGGATGTCACCAGAAATTAGCATATCAAGGTGAAATATGCACATTTCATTAAATAGGCTTGGCATAACCACCTAAATTGCACAGGTCGAATGTCATTTGCCTTTCATAAAATCAACACACACACAAAACCAAGAGGTTATTTCCTTCTAATAGTGTTTTTGAAAAACGTTAAAAGGTGTGCATGTTTTAAACTTCAAGAACCAATACAAAGGTTTTCCTTGGAACTTGCAGTACCGAAATGGGACATTTCACCTTTAGGTGCGTGTTATTTTTCGTCTGGTTAGTGCAGTGGTGAAGCGTCTGGCCTGAAAACCTGATGACTGAGGTTCGATCCTTGAGGTTGGCTTTAATTCATAAATTCAAAGAGGACATTTAATATATAATAATAACAATATATATATAATCTATAATGTTTTGCATATAAGCTGGGGAGGGGGGCTGAGTCCACCCTCTGAAAAAAGTGGGTGGACTCCGTCCACCTGCATGTACCCTCGACTTGAGACCTGACGTGTATACACCCTCACTGGCTGAAGCCGGTTTCTAAATGGCTCTGGAAAGGTGTCCGAGGTTGCCTCAGTGTCATGCATCATGTCCACACGCCCACTAGATGCCCCACAGCACGTCCAATCCCAACATCCGGTACACATGTAGGACGGGGGGCGCGTGAACAGCTTGGGGTCCATACCTTAAATCACAGCAGAAGTCACATTCGGTGCCGGTTGTATCCATTTCGGCATTGGCAACTGCCGTGGCGCATTGGGTCAGGCAGAGTCAGGCAGTCACGTTCACTTCCGGATCAGGTGACAAGGAGATCCCGAACAAGTGATACTGTTTTGGGTCATGTGACTAGGAACCAAATGGTATAAAAGCAGAGTTCCCGCGACCACACATCGCTTCACAGCTGTTCTTCACGACTCTGTTTGGCGTTTGCTCTTCAATCTTGATTCTTGGATTACTCGAACTCAGACCTCAAACTACGGACTTCTTTTGGCTTACCCTTTGGATTTGGTGCTTTTTTTTGGATATCTGGCTGTTTTTACCTCAGGACTTTCATACCGGACTTCTTTGGTTCTTCCTGGATTGATTTTCACTTCTCACAAACTTACATATAACCACGTCTTCCACGTCAACAACTGCAGGTGGGCTCAGCAGCTGGTGACTTCTCTGACCACCATCCCAAGTCACCATTACCATCATCTGAAGGTGCTGCTCACGCGCCCCCAGGTAGCTGTATCTCAAGCCCCTGTGTGGTTAGCAGCGACCTTACTACTACACTTCAGTAAGCTTCTTCCTGGACAGTACTAGTCCGTTCTGTATACTGCAACTGTGATTGTTTGTACTAATAATTGTTTGCCTTACAGCAGCCTTGGGGTTTCCAGTGCTACGTGGTTCTGGCGTTCCAGCATCTCCCACCTGTGGCCTCAAGGATCGCAAAGAGAGTCATATTATCTCTCCCTGTGTGGTACTCGGGGACGGAGGCCCCTCTAATCTTCACAACAATCAAGTCTCGACAATCAGGCACATAGATTTTTCGACACAGGCCCCACCTATTCAATGGTACCGATGTAAAGTATATGGTGTGTTCCTTCGTAAACAAGGGATCTGGAAGCAGTCAAGGATTGCGGGTAGTTTGCTCAGCTCCCCAACCTTACAAGTGGGAAAAGCAAGCAACCAGGGAATGGATTAATCCGGCTGCTACCCTAAAGGTGGAAGAGTGGGTATCCCACTGGCTAATGTCCCCCTCTGGCGATACTTTTCTAAATGTGTTTAGTGTGCTTCCGTTACAAAAGAAAGTTTCACACAGATGCATGACTTACATAACAACACATTAAACAATGGGAAAAAACAATATACAAAACGTACATGTTAAAATAAGCCATTACATTATTGTGCTTCATTGTATTTACATCGATTCGTCATCTGTCTACGGCATTTAATACTTTACCCCAATGAATAGAATAAAAATATTCTTCCACAATTCTTCCCATTAATCAATTTAATGTAAAAATCACGTACTTAGCCAACTCTTTCTCGATTTCTCTCCAGCATCTTATAACAGCTAGCGACAGAGAAACAGTCGACCCATTCAGACACCTCACCCAAAATTGTTGCCAACCCATTATGCCTTATCTTTCTACAAAAGGGCCTAAATGGTACGTGTGAATTTTAACTAATGCTTCACATGTCATCAGCAAGGGCCTCATCACGAGTTGGGCGGTGTACCGGCAGTATTACCGCTGGGAGACTGCCGGGGCAAATAGTGCTACCTCCAACCGGTCCGGAAGTATTACCACCAGATCACGGGTCGGCAGTATCAGTAATTCCCCATTCTGCATTGGTCCCAATGGGGCATTGTCAGCGCAATTACCATGCGCTAATACCGCTGGCAGTAATTGCACCAAAAATAGGATTTATTTCGGCGTATTTACCCACAGCTCAAAGCTGGGGGTAATTCTGCCAGACTTGTGATAGGGCCAGCCCTTAAATGCAGCAGTAATACCGTTACCTGCCGCATTTAAGGGCTACCGCCCCACTCGTGATGAGGCCCCAAGTGTTTAAGCGTTTCAAGAACCTCCTGTGTATTACAGAGCCTACAAAATCTGTCTATTGCTGGCACCTAAAGCTGGGCTCCCAAAACCACTTGGTTTTTACCTGTTCAACCTCATTAACAAGCGTGTTCTTCTAAAATCAGGATTAGGGAATTGAATAAGATAAAGATGAGGCTTTAAGTAATAAAAAGTTAATTTTGAAAACGTATTCAAACTTGCCAACTTCTCTATGTGATCAAAATTCCTGGCCCAATCCCACAATTGGACTTGGTTCTTCATGTCTTTGAGGAGGACTCCGATATGGTCATCCCAATTCGGATCCCATGCTATCTGATTAAAAAAAGTGGAGTTTGTTGTCTTGAAGTTCCTTCATAATGGGTCCCCCACTTTTATCATAGCTCTCTGAAGGACCCTCAATATCGAAGCCTCTGTAGTCTTTACTATCTTGATATAGAGATTTCCCATATTTAGCTTCACCGAAGAAGCCATAGAGGTGAGACCCAGCTAGACCCTTAATGCATGTTTCGGCACTCCCATGGCAAGCCTAGAATGTGTTCCCACAAAACACCTTCTAGTCTATCCAGCCAATTGTCTATCTTCCCTGCATAAGTCTCAAGGGCCTATAAGATGCTCGGCACCAATTTCTGGTTATAGACCCTTATTATTGCTAACAGACTAAATCCAGCATATCTTGTGGCAAAGGTTTTGATCATCGCAGTGATAGTCAAAGACTTTGTCCTCTGACAAGGTAGCCACTCTATCGAACTACCCCTGCGCATTACCTCATAGCTGTGAGGAGTCAGAAATGCAAGACTATGAGGAACTATGTACAAACATTGGCGGGAAAAGGGTTATTTTATACAAAACAAAAGGTTTTGGGAATTTGGTGATAAAAATGGTAAATTGTTGGCCAATAAACTTAAAGGGATGATGACTGATACATGTGTTTCTTCCATACAAAACGAAGAAGCGGACACTTTGCATAGGAACGTGGATATTTGTGAATATTTTCGGGATTTCTATATGCGGTTGTTTAGGAAAGAACTCTCTCCTAGTGGAGAAGAATTGGGTAACTTCTTTGATAAAATTACTGTTTCGGTGTTATCTGCTGAAAAGAAAATTAAACTTGAGTCTATGATTGATGTTGCTGAAGTTTATAATGCAATATTACAGTTGAAGGAGGGAAATTCACCATGGTCAGATGGTATTGTTTCAGAGTTCTATAAGATGTTTGCGACTCAATTATCACCAAATTTATGTGGGATCTTTAATAACTTTATATCGTCAGGGGCATTGTGTGACTCGATGAAGGATACTTTGATCATTGTTATTCCGAAGCCGGATAAAGATCAAAAAAGATGTGGGAACTATAGGCCAATCTCTTTGTTGAATGTGGACCTTAACATTTTTACCAAAATTTGGGCAAATCGGCTGATGACTTGTATGGGGGATCTGATTGATGAATCTCAGGTGGGTTTTACTCCGGGAAAGTTTGGTTATGATAACATAAGGACTGTGTTGAATGTTATTGGAGTACATTATGGCAAGGAGTCGAGTGGGATTATAGATTTTTTTGATGCTGAAAAAGCCTTCGATAGAGTTAATTGGAAGTTCCTGGAATATACTCTGTTGAAAATGGGGTTTGGTTCAGTATTTATGCGAATGATTGATTGTATCCACCGTGACTGTTCTGACTTGAGTGTCGTGTAGACCGATGAGACCTCCGTCCCCAAGTGACGCACAGGGGAACTAAAGAAACCCGCTGTGCGACCTTTGAGGCCACAGGTGGGAGATGACTTCCCAGATCCACGGAACCTCTGGAACACCGATGCTGCTGTCAAAAAGGAACGAGGTTAAGTACCAGGCAATAACAATACCTATTCAGTAAATCAAAGGATCTAAAAAGGTCTTACCTATTGGGTGTTCGGAAAACCCAGGGAGCCTAGTAGAGGTTCGAGACTCAGATGATGCGGCAGTCCCTGAAATAGTAGGACCGTTAGATATCGTGGATGTAGGATCAGCCACCTGTAGGAGTGAAGGCGTGACTTGGATCCCCAGAAGGGAAATGGCGTAGGAGTTCCGTGAAGTACCAAGGGATGATCCAAAAGGCAAGTCAGGAAGTAGTCCAAAGTCCGGCAACAGGTAAACAGTTCCAAGCAAAGGTACAAAGGGTGTCCGAAGGAGTCCGAGGTAGAGTTCCGTGATCAAGGTAACAGTGGAGCAGTAGGTAACGCCAAACAGAGTCTGAAGACAGCTGAGAAGCAATGAGTGTTCTGTCTCTCAGACCTTTATACTGTGTGTTTCTGGGTCATGTGACATCTCTGGGTCATGTGACGTCCACCAAGGTCACGTGAGGAACGCCACTCTGGATCACGTGATCGACGTGGAGACGTAACACCGCCCCTTCTGCTATACGTTCTCCAAGGCAATTGCCAATGCAGAAAGGGTTGCAATCGAGCCCGTACACCATAGCTGGTACGGAGTTTCCGGTCCTTTGGGTTCACCGAATCACTTGAGCCTCGAACCGTGGGAGGAGATGCTGGGGAAATGTGAGCAGTGTTCTGGTGTGTGTTCTGGTGTGTAGCGGACTGGTGTGCAGAGGATCGCCTAACAGTGACGTTAAGGCAAAGGTATTTATTAATGGATTGATTTCTGGATCCTTTCCTCTAACTAAAAGGCACCTGACAAGGGTGTCCCTTGTCACCATTTTTTGTTCAATTTGGCGTTGGAACCTTTAGCAGCATACATCAGACAATGTGAGGGAATTAAGGGACTTTGTGTAGGAAAAACAGAAGTTAAAATACTGTCTTGTGCAGATGATATGATGATTCTCCTATCAAATCCTGAAGTATGTGGATCCTTGTTGAAACAAATGTTTGAAGAAATGGGGAAACTGTCAGGGCACAAAGTAAATTGGGACAAACTGAACTTTTTCCTCTAAGACATGTAATAAGGGAATTTTAAGGTCCTGGAATTGTAAATGGTCTCACAGAGGTGTTCAATATTTGGGTATACATATAATTGGTCACTTGAAGAAAATTGTTCTACATAATATTGATAAGGTATTAGACAACATTGCGTTATCTATTAAAAGATGGCAGAGGTTGAACTTGACTCTACTGGACAAAAATGAATGCGATTAAAAGGGTTTTGTTGCCTAAGGTTTTATATATAATACAATCATTACCTCTATTGATTTATGAGAAACAACTACTGAAGATTGACAAACTTTTTCAATCCTTTTTATGGGGACATGGTAAAAGGCCTTGTATCTCAAAATATGCCTTGATGCAAAAAGTTGAAGAGGGTGGGTTTGGCTATCCGGCTTTGGTAAAATATTATAAGGCTTTTTTGCTCAAGAAAAGTTCATATTATTTTAGAGAGGAGAATGTTGAAGGACCAATTTGGTTACGTATGGAGAGAGAGACTAGTGCGCCATATCACGTAAATAACCTTTATAATATGGGAAAGTTGTCAAATAAGAGGCTAAAATTGCAACCGATTATTGCGACTAGAAAGGTTCTATGGTCTTGGTCTAGATAAAATGAACAAAGTTTTGGTTTCAGTCAAGATGCGTCTGTAGAGCAGGTCGCAGACATGGCCTGCACCCCTTCCCCTCATTTCGGGGTACCAGGAGCGTACTCGCCAAGGTATGTGACGTATGAGGAGCAAATGAACCAACAAAGAGCTGCACTGGGACTCTGCCCAGTATACATAAAAAGATCCATACCTGTTGAAGCACCCATAACCAGACAACCCTGGGCAGCATGGTACCCTATCAGACAGCCGTACCAGCCGCTGATACGAAACGAAGAGTACCTACAGACGGTCCATGAAGAGACCCAAAGAGCCCTAATGGAAGGCCAGAGGAAATGACTCAAGGGCCTGAACAGACTCGTGAATGAACAAAAGCAGCTATCGAAGACAAGCACGCCAGTGCGAGTAACTACGAAAATAAATGTAATGGACACAGGGTAGAGACAATGTTAAAACGTAAGGAAACGGTGCTACGAGACGAGACGGAAGCAACCGACCTGTTAAAACGTGTGTAAATTGGCTTGAAACGCAAGACGCTAAGATATCGATACTGCTTGCAATGCTTAGTAGAAGATAGAGCGGCAAGCACCAACCATATATCTACCTCAATAAGGCACATTATACAAGTGCGACTCCATTTTTTAAAAGCATAAATGTACCCAGGCGGCCTGATGCCTGAGAGGCTAAGTTTCGTAACCCAGCCAAAGGCAAGAAAAGGAGCGGAATCAAAACTCAACAAAGAGCGGCTCATGCCTAGGAAATCGAGGTCAATCAGAGAAAGGGAGGAGAGCGTCAGCTAACAAGACTCAAACTTCAGAGCATACCAGCCTGCCTCATAAAGGTCAAGATAAGGTGGCGAGGCTGAAACAGAATTAAATGCACTAAAAGCTGGAAACTGAAGCAGATTCATAGTGAACTAACACGTGACCAGCCAGGCGCCAAGTACCACCACCGCCTGATGTCATCCAGGAACTGAGGATGCCATAACTTTTCCCGATAAGAGACTACAGTTTCGAGGCCATCCTTGGCCAACTAATTGACACATCGCCCTAAAACACTGATTGATGGAAGGGAGGCAGGGTGAAACTTGGGACACCAGGCACAGGGGTGTCCCTTCTGCATGCTGCTAATTAAAAGTGGAAATTTATGTCTAGGGGTGTAACCTGGCCAATCACAATTGACCAAGTTTTCTGGAGTTCTATAGATAGTAGAACCAATGAGACGCCGTAGTAGTAGTGACGTCTATCACGCGTGATGTAGAGGGATGGGCGTAGACAACCACCTGATAAGAGTTATCCAATCTGCATGCCCTATTATCATATACAGATATAACACCTATACTTTAGTTACCATTCCTAACCAATTATATGGCATGATGATTTTTTATAGAATTAGACGTCAGTGATGACGAGTTTTGCCTATAACAATGACTGTTCGACTGAAGTTCGAGGAAATCAGAGCGAGACAGGTGATCGCAATGCTGCTGATTTCCATTTGTTTCTCTCTTTGATGTTCTTGTCATTAAACAGACTTCCCTTTGCCAATTATTGAGTCATGTTGGAGTAAGTGAATCCTGCACCCCCTGTCCTCACATGGTGCAGCTATCTTGTTTTACAAGTTCTAGAGGGTGAGCGCTGACCTATGGGCCCGTCAGTGAATTCTTCGCCTCCAGAACACTTGGTAGCGTGAGGATGGTTTCGGCCATTAATTATTGATTAAATAATACTAAGACACCTTAGACCGACGGAACGAAGTAACTCCGGGCCTTCGGCAAGATCATGAGTCCTTTCGCCATTCCGGCTGAGTAGACTGAGAAGCTCCTCGTGGACAATGATAGAGTAAAATTTCAAAAATCTGCAGTGGGTCTGAAGGAACCCGTCTTTCCAAGCATAACCCTTCTCACTCCCACGGGCAGCCAATCGGACGAAAACCTTAAAAGCTGGAAGAGGAAGAGGCGGTGATCCTGAAGTTCCAGAGAGGAAAAGATGCGATTGGTGAGTGAAACAGTAAACTCGTTACTTTGGCAAATGTCTTGTAGGCATTAGAGTAAGTAAGGGAAAGTAACGGAGGGTGGCGGAGAAAAAATAAAGTAGTTAGAAGTAGAGAAGACTGTATATATATATACATATTATATATATAGGGGGTTAATGGCTCAAGCATAAGAAATAAAGAGTGGATACCGGGAGGACACCCAAGATAAAACGTAAGGATTACCAGGGGGGCACCTGAGATAAAAACGTAGGGATTATCAGGGGGGCACCTGAGATAAAAAAACGTAAGGATTACCAGGGGGGCACCTGAGATAAAAACGTAAGGATTTGCCTTATTCCTGCGCTTTGAAACAGCGGTCAGAAGAAACGTGAACTCAGGGGCCACAGTGGGGGGACGGTTAGGCTACGGTGACAATTAAAGACGGCATCAAAGGGGTTTGTTTACACCCTATGTCGGGGTATTGATTAGAAGGCAGGTATACGTGTGTCCAGCTGGTGTTCGTTCAGTCTGTCGAGTGTCTGTCATATGTGTCTTGTTGTATGTCAAATGTAAAATAATTGTATTAATGATTGTTTGAAATGCATTTTGGCTGTACGCGATTCTGTAACTAAGAGGGAATCGCCATTGAATTGATGGATTTTGAGTAAATTGTTGGTATAAATTTTGGTGGGAAAAGATTGGATGGGAGCTTGCGTATGTGGTACTCGCTCATACTATTGGAAGGTTAAAGAACTGTATAAATATTGCTAGTGACGAAATTAAAAATGGAGAAATGTACCCTGCTTGCGCATTTGTGCATGCAACTGCCCAAGCATGTACCAAAACTAAAGAAATACAGCACGGAGTGGGTTAAGGGTACCGACAATAAGATGTTTATGCCTTGGCCCCAGAAAGGGTCACTCTCCAAAGCCGTCTTACAGCATATGACGACTTTTCTGCATGCCACATATACAGGCAAGAAGCTAGAGAAACGTTTTGCTGTTCTAGAATTGTGGAAGATGTTTGAAGAAACGGAGGTGGAAGAACCACCCACAGACTGGATACTAAATGTATGTACCGAGGGGGGTGAGACGCCTAGCACGCACCAGCCCCACCTGAGCCAATCATTGAAGGTGGTAAAAAAGAGGGGCTTTACCCACTAAGAGAACTTAAGGCAGCCACGGGGTATAGCAACCCCGTAAATGAGTCGTCTACGTACAGTAGTGACGATAATAAGGGAAGAGAACAGGAAAACAATATTGCCTCCGCGGTCTTAAGCGACTAGGGAGATGCGAAGATGAAGGGAAAGATTGGGCACTGAGTTGTGCACCTCCAGAGAAGGAGAAAGAGGGAAATAAACGTAAAGGAAATTAAGGTATAGGTGATGAGATAGCATTCGCGAAAGACGAATGGAGGGGAGGTCAGATATTACTGAAGTTGGATGGAAAAGGAAGTGATGATTGGAGGCCAAGGGAGAGGTCTGATGAGACGCAAAGGAGAGAGAGAGAGAAAGGGATGGAAAGAAGGGATGAAAGGACAAGAAAGAAAGATAGGCTAAGGCGAGAACAACTATATCGCGAAGAGCAAGGAATACCGCTCAGTCGAACACAATACGCAGCCTATGAAAAGTACAGGCAGAACATGTTAAGGATAGAGGAAGAAAGGAGAGTGCACGAAAGGAAAGTAAAAAACCGGGGAGATGAAGAAAGTAGAAGGGCAAAGGAACGTAGAAATGAACGGATAAGGGAAGTAGATAAGGCTAGAGAAGAAGCAAAGAAGCGAAAACAAATAGCTGAGGAAATGGAACGTAAGCACAGACAGAAGGCACAAGATCTTGAATATTTGGAGCGGGAAGTGATTAAACCCAATCCTACAGTAGAATGGGAAGACGTAGAAGAATTCTTTCCTGCAAGCGATGCGGTACCAGGTACAAGTGGGACAAATATTGAAGATGACTTTGAAACCATAAGCATCGGGGAAACGATTCATAAAATCTATGACGAAATGGGGCAAGAACTAATTTCCCAAGGGGGAAGGGAAGATGAGCGCTTAGAGAGCACTCAGCTATATGACACTGAGGATGTCACTCGAAGTAGTGGGAGCAGGGGACTGTCCCTAGACAGGCTGGAGATTGGTCAGAACGAAGAAGATGCAAGAAGTTGTGTAAACTGGGAGTATTAAGAATCTGACTCCGCTGGGGAAACGGAGGATGTGGCACATGAAAAAGGGAGACGGTGCGAAAAACGGCTCCCAGGGGACCGAGGGGTACGATGGTCAGACGTTTGTGGGTCCGTAACGAGGACACCAAAGTCTGCTGGACAGTCCAGCCGACATGAAGAAACACCCCACGGTCAGAGGGGGTATCAGCACCAGCCTATACAGACAGACTAAGGGCATTGCCAGGTAGATGGCAAGGCGGGAATGCCACCCCGGCGATAGACTGGAGAGCTATGGGGAAAGAGAAGGAGGACTGTGCTTTCCAATTCCCGTTGCTAGAGAAAGGGGGAGTAAGACCACAATATATTCCATGGGCACACATGGACTGAGAGAACCTTACAAATAAGCTTCCAATGCTGACATCGGGAGCCGGAAAGTGGATACAGTTAGAGTTAGAGAAAATGACGGGGGGTGTCATCTTAGCTATAGGGGGACATTAAGGGCCTCCTAATTGCCATATTTGGTGAAAGAGCAGATGATGTATGGAAACGGGCTATCCTTGGGTAACCCTTACTAACACCTCCCATGATGGAGCGCCATTTAATAACTGTAGGGCAGCAGTGTGGAAAGCGCTGTAAACGCTATATCCAGACACTTCTGATATGGGGGCTATAATGACTTGGAAAATGAAAGAGTCAGAGGATCCGTTGATTTATATCCAGAATTTTCAAGACGCGTGGGTGCTCAAAACGCATGAGTCTTGGACAAAATCTATCCCTGTATTCTACCACATATTATGCCAGGGGTTGCCTGAACCGGTTCAGAAGCAGCTCAAAAAACTGGTAGGAGTAGAAGCAAAACCATGGGCCGAAACACAGTTGACAATTACACATTACTGTAGATTGTTGCAACAAAAGAATCGGAAAAAGGAGGCAACTCGTAAGGGCGAGGAGGCGAAGCTGGAGGCAAAAGAAGTTCTCCAAGTATGCTCTCGAGGGAGCCATGCTCACGAGCCCAGCCGAACCAAGCACACAACAAGCGACCAACCCATCGCGGAATAATCAGGGTAACGCAGGATTTTACCCAAGAGGAAGGGGTTTTGGAGGAAGAGGATGGCAGAGTAATCAAGGAGGGTTTCGAGGTAACCAAGGAGGTTTTCAGAATATTCAAGGGGGCCTTCAGAACGCACAGATGGGCGGTCCAGCTACACCAGATGGACAGATGGCCAGACTACCGTCAGTGTGTTGGCTGTGTGGAATGACAGGACCCGTGTCGCGCATGTGCAGAAGCCAAAGCATGTGGCAAAATAGCCAAGGGATGGGGGTAGGCATGGTGAATCAGCCTGCCGTCCCACAACAGGGCGGTGCACAAAATTACACCGTGCAGCACAAGGTGTCAGGCGTGAAGCAAGGTGCACAGCAAGTGGTTCAACCACTGAACATGGGGAACTTGCCACAGAAACAATCCCAGCAAGCACCACCGCAAATGTCACAGGGCACTAGCTCCGGAGGGGGAGTTAACCCCGGCGCTCGGGGAAATCAACAAGTATACAGTGGGCCGAACTTATATATGAAATAGGACAGCTCACGGGGGACTCTGATGTGCTCTATCCTATCAGTGACACCAGACCCTAACAGGGAACCTAGGGTGAATGTCATCATAGGGGGTAAAGAATATTCCTTCTTAGTTGACATGGGTGCAACGCGCTCGTGCATAAGAGTGGGCAAATTTTCCTTGTCCGGCGAGGCTATAGATACTCAGAGTTTCACTGGATCTCATAGTAGAGTTCCCTTTACAGACGCACTCCCAGTCTCAGTGGGAGAGTGAGAAATGATGTACCCCTATTATATTCACGTCAGATCCCTGTAAATATTCTGGGCCGAGACCGGATGACGAAATTAAACATGACCATCTCGTTTACCAAGAATGGTATAGTGTGCTCCACTCCAGGAATGCATTAGTCAAACGTGTGCAAAATGATCAGAGCATACTCAGGACGTATAGGCATGAGAGCTGTACCGTTAGAGCCAGAAGTCTTTGCATATGGCGTGCGGGTGCTTATGACGGGATTGCCAGGCCTCGCAGATAGAACTATGAGGACACCTGATGAGTTTCTGTTCAGGCCAAGAATACCCATGCACGAAGAGGAGGAACAAGTATTTCCGTTAATGATACAATCTGCCGCAGTGCGAGGGAAAGTGGTATTGGTCGAAGGATATGAAGACAAAGGTAGACAATGGTGTGTGATTATCGCCATCGAGGTAGGGTATCGAGTGGCTGATGTCACCGATGACAATCTGTTCGAAGAGCACCCTGACCTAGAGGAGACAAGAGTGGAAGTAAGTCTCACATTTTGGGTCAAAATGATCAAACGGGAGGTGCCACAGAGAATGATGTTGGCGCTGGTACGTCCAGAATACTTTGATGACGACATGGCCCAAGTAAACATAAAAGGTCAGAGTACTGAAGTGTTCAGGTGACAACTGCTGGTGTAATAACAAAACCTACATAATCATACTCTTCTCTGAGTACACAGAACAGCCGCGAAGCCCTTGCGTCTATGAAAACACAACAGCAACACTCTGAGGTGACAATTAAATTCAAACCAGTAGACGCTCAAATGATTAAGTGTTTTTTATTTATTAACATTTATTAAATAAATCACTAGAAAAAGTCATTTCTTAATAGTAAAAACATACAGCAACATTAGTATCAAAAGTATTTTGTGTTGATCAATCCCTCCAATTCATTATTGGACTGATCTGATACATCTGATACATCATCCATCTAAAAACCTCATCCAACCACACTTCAACCATACCACATACATACACAAACCATTCAGAAATTCATTCACAATCCATTCAATGATAAAACAATATATCATCAATAAAACTCAAACAATCTAAAACCTCATTATACATTGTCTAATCCATTGTTAATATGATCCATAAGTTTAACACCATTGAGCCTATACCATGTTATTATGATCTTTTATGGCTCGGGTGGATATGACTTCTAACTTGTTCACAAATAACAAATAACAAAACATTCCCCAACCCGACATGTTTCTTTCAGTGTAAAATCCAGTAAACAGAAATTCTTCAGGGGCACTATGGTCCGGTGAAGTCAGATGGAATGTAGATGGAAAAAAGGAATATGTAGAATACACCAACAGAGTTCACGTTACGTCTCCTGTGGTTCTGTAGGGAGAAAACCCAAACGTGGGTTACCCCCACAGGCACACCGTTAGGGGCACTACGTCACCAGAAAATCACCCAACGTTCAGTCCCTGATTTAATAGGAAGAGCCTCAACCTGGGCTCAGTACATGAGTAGTAGCATCTTATCGCCTATCTATATAGAAAAACCAAACGCTTTCCAGTCTCTGCCTAAGTCTCGACCGTGTCACAAAACGACTCTTCCTGTCGAATAGCGTTAACCACGACAAAGTTAGTCGTGGCCATGAAGGTACCTAATCCTCCGTGACTCTACCAACAAACAACGTCGGTGGCCGCGAAAATCCGATCTGCCGGCATATCCAACCAACCTTTTCTAGTGATTTATTTAATAAATGTTAATAAATAAAAAACACTTAATCATTTGAGCGTCTACTGTGTTGAATTTAATTGTTTCACCTCAGAGTGTTGCTGTTGTTTTTTGATAGACGCAAGGGCTTCACGGATGTTCTGTGTACTCAGGGATGAGTATGATTATGTAGGTTTTGTTATTACACCAGCAGTTATCACCTGAACACTTCAGTACTCTGACCTTTTATGTTTACTTTGTGTATGTTCTATCCAGGCCAGGTCACAGTACTTAGATATCCCTGGTATCCCCTGTTACTCTAGTGTTTTGACATGGCCCAAGTGCCTGCCGCAATATGGACTACAGGGCCCTATGACGTAGGTCTCCTGAAGGGGGCAGGTGAAGTGAAAATTAAACTGAAACCAGGAGCAATTTTACCACGAGCGCGACAATATCCCATGTCCAGAGAGGCAGATGAAGGGATTGCGAAGATAATTTCCGCCATGATGGAGCAGGGCATCCTAGTGACGTCAGAATCCCCTTGCAATAACAGTGATTTACCCTGTCAAAAAATCAAAGGCAGGGTCCTGGCGTTTAATCCAAGATTTACGAGCATTTAACGATATAGTTGAAGCCGAGTTCCCTCTAGTCCCTAATCCATCCACAATACTGTGTAACATACCCACCGAGGCAAAATATTTCACGGTGATCGATTTGAAAAACGCATTTTTCTCAATTCCACTGCACTGTGACTCTCAGGACCTGACGTCATTCACTTTCAGACAGATGCGTCTGAAAAGCACAGTGTTGCCACAGAGGTATTGTGAGTCCCAGTCTATTTTCAACAGAGTCCTGCAAACGGACCCAAGCAATATTGCGGTGGACAGTGTTGTTTTGCAGTACGTAGATGACATTCTGATCTGCAGCACCACTGAAGAGCAATGCAGGCGCGACTCTGTCCAGCTATTGACTATACTAGATGAAAAGGAATACAAGGTTGATAAGGAAAAGTTGCAGTACTGTCAACAGGAGGTGTTGTGCATAGGGCAAGTAATCTCTAATGAGGGAAAAAAGGTAACCCCAGAAAAGGCTGAAGCTATCATGAACACGGCCAAGCCGCGCCCAAATAAAACAAATGCAGAGCTTCTTAGGCCTGTGCAATTATGTCAGAGCATGGGTCTTTGACTACAGCTCGTATACCAAGCCCTTGCTTCAGGCTCTGAAGAAAGCCCAGGCAACAAAAGGAGAACTTGAATGGACTGAGGCAATGGAGAAAGGGTTTGCAGAACTCAAGGGGGCAATTTGTAAGGCCCCAGTTCTCAGAATTCCTAATTATGCAGAGGAATTCTACCTGTTCTCACATACCGATGGTAATTTTATGACAGCAGTGCTCGCGCAGCGAACCTCGCTGGGGTACAAGCCCCTAGCATATTACAGCGAGAGTCTGGACCCGGTTATGAAGGGCCACTTCCCATGCAAACAAAATCTAGCTGCTGCCGCATTCGCTATCAAAAAGGCGTAATCCATTGTGATGGGGTGCTCCATGACATTGTATGTTGAACATTCGTTGTTCGCCATACTAGAGAAGCCAAAGGGCACACTGACATCTCAGAGAGCATCCACCTATGGAGGTGATTATCTCTAACCCATCGATCAAAATAGTTCGATGTAAAACTGTGAACCCTGCTACATTCATAGCTGAGCCAGTCGCAGAAGGAGAACCTATACATAACTGTGCGAATAATGAGGAATTCTATGATGAAATCTCCAGGGTAAAGGAAAATGCCCTGGCAAGTGGAGAAATCATGTTCATTGACGGTTCTTCGAGAATCGAGCAAGAAGATGGCCAAAGGTATCCAGGCGTGGCCGTGGTAAAACACCTAGCGTTTGGAGAGTTTCAAATACTCGTCAGTGCGCGAATACCCTCTCACTATTCTGCGCAAGCTGCATGACTGCTGGCACTGATACTCGCCATTGAGAATGATGCAGACCAGGAAGTAACTGTGTACAGTGACTCAGCCTATGTGACGTCCACAGTACATGCAGGTCTAGCGCGCTGGAAAAGGAGTGGCTACCTCCGAGCAGACGGCACGCCAGTGCAACATGCAGCCTTATTGGACAGGCTGATAAAAGCACTACAGCTCCCAGTGGGCATAGCGGTTGTGAAATGCACCGCTCATACCAAGGTCACGGATTTCGCGTCACGTGGAAATCATGAAGCAGACACGGAAGCCAAGCGCATGGCATCCAAGAATGAAACAATCATGGACGTGGAGGTGGCACTTACCCATGAGTGGATGATGGTAGCGCGAGCCACACCATAAGCCTATAGCAATATGGGGCAGACTCAGCTAATGGAGCTCCGGGGGGGGGCACCTCAGGAGGAGAAAAATTTGTGGAAGCGTCGAGGGTGTTCTTTAAACCCTCTGATGGGTTGTGGAGGCAAGACAGCGCTGGTAAACCAGTGATGCCTGTGGCCCTTCTAAAAGTAGCGTTAGAGCAACTGCACTACCCTATTCACATGTCAAAAGAAAACCTGGCTGAAACGCTCGCAGAAGACTGGTTCACACCGAATTTAGCGGAGCATGTTGCATTTTTTTATGGTGAACTGCATAATCTGCCAGCAATTCACCGCTGGGACAAATTAAAAGTAGTGAGAGGGATCATCCCCAGACCGAATGTGCCATTCCAGTACTTGCATATTGACTATGTCGACATGATTCAAGTGCGCAACGGGTACAGGTATTTTATTGTGGTGGTGTGTCCATTCTCTAGATGGATAGAAGCAGGTCCCTGTACACACCCAGACGCTACCTGTGCTGCCAAGTTCCTAGTGAGGGAAGTGTTCCATAGATGGGGGGTGTGAGAAGTAATGAGATCAGATAACGGGGCTCACTTTGTAAATTCAGTTTTCAAACAGATTAGTTTGTTGCTTGGTATAAAGCACGAGTTCTCGTCGGCGTATCATCCCGAGGGGAATGGAATATGTGAACGGATCAACGGCTTGCTTAAGGAGAGGATAGTGTCAGGTTTCTTTTAATTACTGTCATCAGGTTTCCTTTAATTATTTCCCTTTATTTTTGTGTGGGTTTGGCCTTGACCTTTCTATACAGATTCCTGGCTCTGGCCCAAGGCAAGATGGAGTTTTACAATAGAAGCCTTGATTGGCTAGAGAGAACTGCAGGACAACAATGAACGTTCTTAACTGTCACTCTCTGCCTTTCATCGTTGTAACCCCAGCTGAGAGGATGTGTTTGTAGCTGCTCCTGCTGAAGTCTTGGGCCTAATGGATTTGAACTTTCAAATCCTGGCAGTCGAGCGGCTACATATGCGGGGTTGTTAAGGAGAAGAATTCAGGTTCGCAGGAGAGTTTATGGAAGTTCTTTTGGCGAAGAAAAAATTCTTAAGCTAAGTGACTTTATTTGGATATGTAAATCTTTGCTCAGATTCATTAGAAACTTTAGGAGATTGTAATGAAAATTCCAAAGAAGAACTGATGTTACTCTGTTTATAGTTCAACGTTTAATTTTTAAACGCGCGCGAGCAACGTTAGACTGTTACGTGTGTTCATTGCGCGTGTAATCGTAGCGCGAGAAAAGACTGCTACGTGATTTCTATAGCGCGTGTGTTCCAGCACGAGTGTTCAAAGCCCGTGTGTTCATTGCGCGTGTAGTCATAGCACGAGCACGCGAGTGCGAGAAAAGACAGCTACGTGATTTCTATAGTGCATGTGTTCATTGCGCGGGTGTTTATAGCGCATGTACGCGAGAGTAAGAAAAGACTGCTACGTGACTTCTTCAGCGCGTGTTTTCTTAGCGCGTGTGTTCCTCAGTGCGTGTTTTTTTTTCTCCGGCGAGTGTTTTCTTCAACGTGTGTTTTGCGCGGGTAAATTTTTGCACGTGTGCGCGAAAAGGTTTCCACGGACTTTGGAAAAGTTTGCAAGTTCTTCAAGAGACTATGAACTTTATTTATTAAGAAGGAAGAACAGGATTCATCTAAGTCTTCTTAACTGGAACATTTAACAGTTTATAAGGCAAGAGTCAAGGTTCTTAAGAGTTCAATAATCAAAGGAGTTGCTGTTATTTTCAAGACTTTCAAAGCAAAAAGAAAGGTAGAAAGATTTTATCAGCTATTACTCCAATCTTCTCTAAGATCCTAAAAGAGAAGAACCAGGTATGATTCTTTGCATTTTAGTTAAGGATATAAAGTTTTCTTAATTCAAAGGTAGTAAAGTAATTTGAGGATTCTGTATGTTCTTATGTATTCACTGCAGGTTCCGCATCAGCTAGTCAGAACGTCGCCAGCCTGGTGTTTCTTAGGTTATCCACTTCCCCCTTTCCCTTTGGTGTGGAGTTAACAGAGCCAAGAATTATCGGGTTCTGAGAATTACACTTCAGGGGGATTGTCGGGGGTTCAGCAGCTTCCGCGGACACCGGATAACTCTCAGCCTGACAGATAGCCAAAGTGAAGCTCCCATTAAAGAAGGGATGGCTGCACTGTCTACCAATGGCATTGTATGCACTTCGGAACCAACCCGGCTCCGACCATCATCTCACGCTGCACGAGATAGTTACAGGCAGAAGGATGAGGACCCCTCTTACGCCCCGAGATAGAGCTAGATGTGATGCCCAGCCGACTAGGGAGGTTCTAGCAACAGAGATGCAGGACTACCTAAGCTGTATGACATCCAGTGCCTCTGTCATTACAGGCCAGCTGCAGCGACGGCGATAAGGGGACGGCGCAGAACGAAACACAGCAGGAAGTGCTGAAGCAGACACTGAGCAAGGTGTAAATGCGCCCCTCGTCTTCCCTGGTGACAGCGTGCTTGTGAAGAACTTTACCAGGAAGAGGTGGGACGAGACAAGATTTAATGGTTCGTTCATCGTAGAGGACTGCACCCCCTCCGCCGTCAAGCTCCAGGGCAGAAGGTCATGGATCTTCATAAATAACATTAAACCGTATGTAGGGGAGAGCCCTCCTGCTGCATCCAACTGCGAAGAAACCACAGACATCGGGGAAGAACCTCAGCACGTGCAGACAAGATTCATGGCGAGGAAGGAGGACACATTAGCAGGAAAACCAAGACAAAGAACCCGGATGCAAGTTGTGGCATAAAACTGGATAGGTTCCCCAAGCAAAAGGGGTTAAGGACATAACGAACACTCTGTACATCCCAGTTGCAGGGTAAAGAGAAGTACATCCAAAGCCACAACAACATTGATAAAATGAACTTGTGAAATCACGTCATGCCAAAATAGTACAAAGAACCAAGACTCTGATAGACTGCAAATAAGACATTGCCTGAGAGTGTAACACAGTATCCTGAAGCAATCTGTATCGAGACTTTGTTCACAGAATTTATGGTACATTCCAGCAGAAGTCTCAAGTGGGATGTGCTAACCTATTTTCAACTTGTGGTGTTATCCTACCCATCACTCATAGGGAGAGGAGCCAGTGTCACAGACTTTATTCAAGATCCAGCTAACAAAAAAGTAATCAGGCGGCTGCTGACCGTCATCGCAGAGGTCTTCACTGAGTTACCAGAGCATAGTGAGAAGGACACAAATGCTTCCACCGCCAATAGACATTGATGAACTCACGTTTAATTTATTCTTCCAAATAATCGTGAAGTGCCCAGGGCTCGTCGGGAGAACAACTGATACACGCACTTATATCAGGGATCCAAGAAACCTAGCTCAACTGAGTCAGTTGTGAACTAAATTAAATCATTTGGTGGTAATCCACGCAACGGGAAGGTGCAAAGACTGTGCAAATCAAAAGAAAAGCTTGTGATCAGGACACAGCCAAACAGGGCAAGTGTCCCTATCACCCGAGGACACCCGGCTGGCACAGACCATCCTGTTTAGATTAGTCACAGACGATCCAGAAATGGTAGGAAGGCCTGCAGATGTTGACGTCCTCACCTTCCTTAGAGATCCGGCCAATGCCCCACACATGGGCACACTTCTCCATGGTATAATGCACCAAGTGGAGCTGTCCAACTTCCAGCGAGAATTCCTAAGGAGATTCCAGTGAGACTTTCCACCGGGGACAAATCAAGGAGACAAAGACACAGTTCTTCAAACTTTCTGCCGCAGAGCAGATCGAGGAGAGAGATACTGTTCTTCAACTTGTCGCCAAAAGACCGAACGAAAGGAGCGGACACAAGAACTTCACCATCTTATTTTCCTTTTTCTTAATTTTTCTCATTTTTTCCTATTTTCACTTTTATTTTTTTTATTTTTGTTTTTATTTTTACAACATTTTATTTTTGTGTGATTTTTAGCAGCTCCATCTCTTCATTCCTTCGCATTGAGCACATTCCAGCATGTCCTCAGGACCAAAGCAAATTCGAGGAGAGCCCTGGGACCTCACCTATTATAGAGATGCATAATGAATGTGATGTACCAAAATTGCTAGCCTAACCCTTTTCCATAGTCTAGCACAGAAACTGTACTGAGTACCCAGAGACTACCGTCGTCACTCACATGAGGGGGGACATTTGGAGAAGCACTTGTCACTTTAATAGTAATGAACTCTCGAATTACGAGACCAGAGCAAGAGAAGGAATAAATAACTGACTATGAACTCATTCGAAATGGGGACCCAGAACAGTAACTTGGTTTTGCCCCCAACAGAAGGACGCCCCCACTTCCCTAGAAGAAAATGCTGCAAATTGTCATTCCAAACGATTATGTGTATCTGTATAGTAATTATTATTGTTTTTCTGTCATTAACAATCAGAACTGCTTTCTTTATTGGTGCACGAAGTGTCCCAATCTCAATGCACCCACCAGATATGAACATCTGGGACCTACGAAAGCACCCAGACCCTATATAGTCATTCCAGTACCAAGAAAACCTGATGATAAAAATAACGAACTAAATTTAAATGTAATGAGCAATGATTTAGACACATTTGAGGTAACAAATGAAGAGAAGAGCTGGAGACAGGGTCAGCACGGAATGAATGAAAACGCTGCACTGACCACTGCACGCACCCACACACAGGATGTACAAAGACAAGGGCAAGTGTCAATGGCTACAGGGCCTCCAACGAAGGCAGCAGAGAAGGGGAGACTGCCTGCCAAACAATCAGTTCCAGAAAACAGTGGAACTACCCAATAGGAACCAAGTGAAGCACTAGAGCAGTGATGGCCCAGTGATGGCGAACGCGTGGCACGCGTGCCGCTGCCGGCCCGCCGAGCCGTCTCTGTGGGCACGCCGTGACTACAGTCATACACTGTAGTCACGGCGTCGGCTCCCACAGTTCTCTGGGGAGAACCCTGAAGCCACGCCCCCCGCTAGGACCCTACATTGTCTGGCGCTTTGGAACATGGGCCCAGGGATTGGGGCGGGGAAGCGCAGCGTCACGCGCGCTCTGGAGTGGGTGGGGTCCCGTGCCGAAGCTCGTGCTATCCTCGTGCCAGTTGCCGCGCCCCGTTGTCACGTGCAGGTGCTTTCTTTTCCCCCTCGGCCTGTCCGCACGGCCTGTCTGCACACGCCAAGAGACTTAGATGAGCGCGAGACCCGCAGGGCCCCGGCTGGCAACAATGATTGCAGGAGCCACCACGATTGGAGCGAGCTCTGCGGCCTGCTACACCGCAGCCAGTGGAAGGAGTTAGTGGGACGTGAGGAGAGGGCCCGCTACCTCACCCATAAACATGCCGATGTTTTCCCACAGGGAGCCAACTCTGAGGTATATACTGCAGGGGTTGAACTTGTCTGTGTGCATTTGAGCGAGGGGGTATGGAGTGTAAACCGGGGTTTCGATGTTGGTTTCATTTTCCTTAATATGGATGGATTGGTACGCATACAACGTGAGTTGTGCATACACGCTACACTGGTATCGTCCATGTCCCCTTATTTCTATTTTCCACCCCCAAACAGGTTTTCGAGTACTAATGCACATACAATATTGTAATGTTGCATCAACCGTGCACGCTAATTTAAACACTTAAAACGACCTCCATATAGCAGCCTGCTTCTATAACTTCATCTTCCATTGAAACGTGTGATGTGGGAAACTAACAAGGCGTGGAAACAAATGATTTGTAAGGTATAAATTGGGGCACATTTTGGACCCGTTTGAGGGCACAGACAAGTAGTGCGCTGAAACGTTATTGGTCGGTGGCAGAAGCAGAGTATTTTGACTGTTAGGCTGCGCTAGTTAGAGTGAAGTTAGAGTGAAGTTGTCTAGGACGGTGTTCATCCAGCTGCACAAGGATATTTGTAATAGCCGTTGGTGATTTATGTGGGGAACTAAGTAGTGCCCATTTGTCTGTCTCGTAGCGAACGGCTTTGCTATTTGCGCGAATTAGTTGTTGCGAAGTACGGATTGCAAAATCAGGCGAAACATAGATCCTTTTAGTCGACTGATACTAGTTGAAAATAGTTTTTGTTCCCAAATACTCCCACAAGTCCTAACCTGAGTCCTGTACCAGCATTTTGTCTATTTTGGCAGGAGGATTAAACTTGTACGGTGTACTTTTTTCTTGTTTCCTCCCTCTGAATTGCTTTAATGGGCTTTGCACTCCTTGCCAGTATAGTCGTGGGTGAGTTATGGGAGTGGAAGTATAAAAAAAATCAAGTGCAGTACAGGTTGCTGATTAATGTTCAACCAAATTAAAGGCATTCGGCATGAAGTCCACCTGATCATGGACACTAGGAGTAACCTCACCAGACCGGTGCATTTGGGGCTGGTAGAATAACTCTGGGGCAACGTGCTCGTCTTGGAAATTAGATGTCTGGGAGGCACAGGGTTTGTTTATTGGTCCTGCGCTTGTAGTCTGGCATGAAGTGCGTTATTAACACTATAGAAAAGGTCCAATATGTCTTTAATATAGTAAGCGAGGTTCAGTGCTGCAGTAACGCGCCTTTCATGTAAATTGAGATTATTTAACCTACAGATGGAGACCTTATTGCAGCTACAAGCCTACGCACAGTCTCAAGACTCTACTATCGGGTAATCTTCTCCCTTGTCTGCATGGATGTGGACGTCACACCATTTGCCTGCTGTTGTACAGGTGGATTGCAATGAATAGTTTTAGAACTGGTTATGACTGAATCACCGTAGTAAATCTCCACTAACTTTCTTGGAACACTAATGCACACAACTGACCTCATAACCTACTACAAATTGCCATGAAGGATACGGCACTTTCCTATTCTGTCCAGTTCAATCTATTAATCGCCAGTTTAGGTGGCAACTGGATTTTCCTGCACCACCCGGAACCTTATTGAACAGGTTCTAAATTACTTGATGTGATTTGAAATAACCACCATTTTTAAGAGGTGAACCAGGTGCCATGTTGGGAGTCTGTTTTCGCCCAGTTAAATAACTAGCGGGCCTGGCATTGGGCTTTCTGCATTGCATGGTCTCTTCACAGCCTGCTTCGTGACTTGACAAATCTAATGCACATTTTTGAAGTTTCTTGTTTTCTTAGCTGCTTTTTTTTATTGGGGGGCATGTCCCCACACACTCAATATGTACTTGCTCTACCGCCTACCCCCTGAACAATTTGCGAATGGGCCAGGGCAAGCTCAACGTGGGTAGCTCCACACTACCAACCTGTCAGCCCCATCATAGTGTTATTTCTATATAGATTTCTCTTCATGAGTTGTCTGAAGATCTCTAAAGCCTGTTATAAAATCTATGTGGACACCCTAATTTGTATATGTATTGCAATCTGAAGGGATGTCACCACAAGAGACTTTGCAGTGGCTCTGTCTGTCTTCTTCTTGCTGATAGATTCTATCCATCAGCAGTGATTTTTGGATACGAGGCTTGAGCCTCATTACTCCATCTTCTCGGGTTGAGAATGTAGTTCTGTGTTGGGATTCTTCATGGTCTGTGTGGATTTGTCACAGTTTATGTACCTTTTTTGTGAAATGTTGCAATAATGTAGGGATAGATTTGTATTGGGTGCTTCATCCGTCTTTATTTTGTGTTTTTTGTAGACTTGAACACCCAAAAATGAGTACATCAAAGAAGGCAAAATTAAAAACAGATAGTGGAAGATCATTCCAAGAGGACTGGACACAGTCATTTGGAGTGATTGAACGCAATGGGAAAGCGTCATGTGTTCTGTGTAATGAAAGTGTTGTATCTCGCACATCAAGTGTCAGACGTCATTTTGATACCAACCATAAAAGTGTTGCGGAAGTTGGTAAAGCTGAAAGAAAAGAGTTTCTTGATGGGAAATTAAGGAAATATCACTGCCAGTATCGTAGTTTTTGCAACTATCTTTCTAAAACAAATTATCTGGCAACTGCCAGCTTTGAAATTTCACTGTGCATAGCAAAACATGGGAAGCCCCTCTCTGATGGCAATTTTATCAAAACGGCCATGCTGGCTGTGAGTAATTCCCGTTTTCATGATTTCCCAAACAAGGACAAAATTAAGCAACGAATCTCTGAAATGCTACTTAGCAGAAATACTGTTAAAGATAGAGTCCTGCGTATGGCAAGTGATGTTAATCAGCAGCTCACCACTGACTTACAAAAGGCAGCCTGTTAGTCCATGTGCTTGGATGAAAGCACAGATATAAATAATCATGCAAGGCTATCAGTAATTTTGCGTTATGCTGTTGGTGACACAAAGAGAGAAGAGCTCATGAAACTGGTGTCTTTGCCTGGAAGAACACAAGGGATAGATATCTACAATGCTGCGATGGAGGCTTTTTTGTCACAAGACATAAGGCCAGAAAAAGTGGTTTCAGTTACTAGTGATGGGGCACCTTCCATGGTGGGGGTAACATCTGGTTTCATACAGTTTTTTGTTAAAGAAGCAAAGCATCCAGTCATTCAATTTCATTGTATTATACATCAAGAAGCTCTTTGTGCGAAGGAAAGCATCAAAGAATTAGACGATATTCTCAAGGATGTCACAAAAATGGTGAATTACATCATGGCTCGTGCTCTTAATTGTCGACAGTTACAAGCACTTCTTGATGAGGTAGAGGCACAGTATAATACTTTATTTATGTACAATAATGTATGGTGTCTAAGCAGAGGAAGGGTCTTGGAGAGATTTGTAGCCTGCTTGGATGAAATTAGGCTGTTTATGAATGAAAAGGGGCAGGAATATCCACAGCTCACTGATATGACCTGGCTCACCAACCTCATGTTTTTTACTGATTTTACAATACACTTCAACGTACTGAACAAAAAACTGCAAGGTTTAGGGAAAATAGCAGAAAGGATGTTTTCTGATATCAGAACATTTGAGAGAAAACTGCAGGTTTTTGAAAGAGACCTTGAAAGTGGTCAGCTGAAATATTTTCCAAATCTAAAAATGCATTTGGAAAATTCTACAACATTTACAGAAAATCCAAACCATCATGAAATCTACAAGGAATTTTCTAGCATTATAGTAGTTGCAAAGGAGAATTTTAGTAACAGATTTTTACAGTTCCGTAAGATGGAGACAACCCTGTGTTTTCTTACATCTCCAGATAAAGCCAAATGTGAAGAACTTGATCTTTCCTGCTTACACTGGTTGGATTTAGAAAATCTTGAAATGGAGCTACTGGAATTTCAAGAAAGCTCTATCTGGAAAAATAAATTCTATGACCTGCGTGCAACACTTGAGAAGATGGAGTGTGAAGGGATAACAGAGGACAGCACAGTTGCTAGTTCGGAAAATGAAATCCTTAAAGTGTGGAATTCTCTGCCAAATAATTTTAAGTCAATGAAAACACTTGGGATTGCTTTTCTTTCTTTGTTTGGGTCATCCTATGCTTGTGAGCAGCTGTTTTCAGCATTGAATTATATCAAATGTGATGCCAGAAATAGACTAACAGATGAACTCAGTGCTGTATGTGTTGCTCTTAAACGAATAGAGTATGAGCCAAGGTTTGACAAGTTATCAGCATGCATACAACAGCAAAAATCACATTAATTGTGCCCACAAAAGGCGTCTTTAAAAAAATACATGCACGTGTACAGTTGTTGTTTGTTGTTTTCAATAAAAAACAAATGTTTAATGGAAAGCTCTGTTATTGTGTTTTTCTTTTTAAACAAAAGCTGTTAATTAGTTTGAAAAACTGTACGAATTGTTTTTTTCTAAACTAAAACCTTGTTATTCAGGTTTAATTGCAGTGTTGGCACTTTGAAAAAATAAGTCGTTTTGGTTTGCAGTTTGGGCACTTGGGCTCAAAAAGGTTTGCCATCACTGCACTAGAGAGAGAGGGCATAACAAAATCCCTCAAAAGAACAGAAGTAGCCACGAAGGAATTCACAGAGAAAACACAAATGCTGATAGACTATTTGTTCCCGTTCATAGTCAGAGCAAAGAAACTGCACGAGCAGGTGAAAGGCAGGACTATAGTGACTATAACAGCAAGCACCCCTGCTCCAACGCAAGGGACAAGCCTCAGGCCTACAACACGACCACGCATTGGGAGGCTGGGGAGCCAATGGCGGTTAGAGGAAGTCTATGACAAAACAAAAAAAGGGAAGGAAAGGAAACACAAAACCTTCTCCTACCACAGCTATACAGTCGAGGCAGCCTGCTCCACCAGGACACCCAGAGAGGAAAAGCAGCACAGACGTATTTAGAGACATAGTCATAGCAAACTACAGAAGAACGCTGAGAATCAAGAGAAGCCCACATGAAGATGACAATGAACTTAATGATTACCTGAACAGCACAGCCCATCTCGGAAACAACATATGGTACCAGCACATGAAGGAAGTAGGATGAAGGCAGTCAGAAGGAGAAAGCTTCGTCTGTGCTCTCCTACCATACAGCATGGGAAAATCCAAGATCTTTGTGGCTGTAGAAATTGATGTCCCTACAGCACACTGTATGTCACACGTAGCAATGTGCAACACCAGAGGACAATTTATGGGAAGAGACGCTTCACTGATATGGGCCACCGAAAAAGACTACCCTGACGAAGATGGCTACGTCCAGGACATTAGAACAAGAAACATGGCGCACACCAGGAATCACGTGATCCGATACGAGAATCCTGACGTCAAAGGATCAGGGACACGGTGGTTGACAAACCTGAGACTGAACATTCATGGAAAAACTGCAGAAGAGGCACAAAACTGGAAGAACAGAGGCCAAATGCAGATCTGGGGAACAGTGGTTTACCCAAATGGATGGGAAGAAGGAGTAGTAATCTGCCAAGCGTGGCTGGTCCTTGGAGCCTGCAAAGAAGCAATAGAGAATTTGCAGAGGTTATGCAAACCTATGTGGCCAAGGTTGGTAAAACTGCTAACATGGGTCGAAGATAGAGGTGGACCCCTGCAAGTACCACTGGAAAGCCTGAAACTATGCTTCAGAAGTAATGGCACAAGGAAGATGGGAGAGAATGTAAACTACAGAACAATCTTTGAAGCCCCAGGAATGACACAAGGTACCTCAGTTATCATGGACCATTACTGGGCGTGTGGATCCAAGGCATACATAAGACTGCCGAAAAACTGGGGAGGCTTATGCACACTAGTGAACGTTCACATTCCCGCGCTAGTGATCCCTAAGAATGACCTGAATTTGGGCAGTTTCCCGAAAGCAGATGCTCATTTAAGAAGGAGATCTGTGGAACTGGTATCCAGGATGAAGAGGGAAAATTAATTTTTCTCCCAAATCAGAAGCAGCATTCCATGCAATCCGTACGAACACAGGCTGTTCAGCCTCACCTCAACAGTATTCACAACACTACTCCTACCCCACATCCAAGTTGGAGTGAATGCTAAATGGTTGCAGATAACCAGATGGGAGTTATTGCAGACCATCAATACCACTATAAAATGATTCAACGCGATCAAAGAAGAGCTGAGAGCAATCAGACTGATGACCCTCCAAAACAGATATGTGCTTGACATGATCACTGCAATGGATGGAGGTGTTTGTGCAAAAATCGGAGAATCATGTTGCACATTTGAACCATCACACAATGAAGAAAACGGAACCCTAACAGAGGCCATAAGCATGTTGACAAACCTGAAAAACCAGATGATCGATGAAAGTGATGAAGTGGACGATGACAGCTGGTTTGGAGACCTATTCTCGTGGCTCCCACAATGGATGGCAGATATATTCAAGTTTCTAGAAAGAAACCTACTGTTGAGGACTGGTTGGTAGAGCTGCAGGTTCTGTCCAAGTACGAAAAGATCTCAATGAAGGATAAAGGTAAAGAGGGTGATTATCATTCGTTATAGGGGCCATTCAATGCTTTATAAGAGTGATGAAGTACAGAGAGGGTGGGAAGGTGGGAGAGAGAAGTGAGAGGGCACCTCCCTATTTGTGTTTTTTTGTTGTTTTTCTCCTTTTCCTGTTGTCTTTTGTGGCGTTTTATGTGTGTTGGTGTGGATTTTATAATTGTTTCATTTTTTGCTATTTGCATAGGGTGATAGTACATTGATATATTTGGGTGAGGGTATACTGGAATTTGGGATATCTATTACTGCGGTTATTGAATGGTTATTGTATTAGATGTTATTGTTGTAATTCATTGAACTCTATGTGATGGAATTATTTTTTGTTGGAAATCTAATAAAAAAGATGTTAAAAAAAAAAGAAATGCAAGACGGACACAAGGTTGTAGTTTTCTTAAGATTTGCCATTTTCATTGAAATTAAAATAGGGGAGATAAATGCCTATCTATCCTTATACTAATGAGAAGGTCCCTACTTAGCAAACTAAAACTAAAGAAAGATGGCCTAGGGTTCAAATGTATCTGACCCGGACACTAATACATGCAACCAAGGGTTACAAGGTAAATATATCTGATCTCAATTCAACAAAACAGTGCAAAAGTGCAAACTTATAATTCTTTGAAAGTACTCCTTGTGACCAGAGTTTGGTTCCCTTGCATTGGCTCAATAAAGGAAAATCCTTGAAAAAGTTTTGATTCAACAAAGTTCTATTTAGGTCATCCCAAGACGTGCTCCCACTTGGCAAAGAAAATATCAACCCAAGGCAATGGTTACCTTCCAGGATGAAAAGCAAACACAAGAATATCACAATTGTTCTTCCAGTGGAACACCTTTGTCAGGACAGCACAATAAATGTCTTTTTCAAAGCAACACGGTTTTCAGGCTGACCGTGTGAACAGTTTCTCTTTCCACAACACTTTCACAACCACATTTCTTCAAAACCAATCTTTCTTTCCAAGTATACTCGTTTGCCAGGAAGAAAATCTCCTAAAACTACAATTGGTCTCTTCTGTTATTGGCAATGTTTGTTCCAAGGTACTCCACACCAGTATCCTACTAGAGGAGAGTTGAACAATGTCTGCCGTTCTTTATAGTCTCTTGACTCTTGGCAATGTGGTTACAGGTTTCCCCAAACTCTCATCTCAAGAAAGGAGGATTGTGCCCAAGTTGCCTCTTTACTGCTCCTTTATACCTTTTTAGCTGTTGGCAATGAGGGTTACAGGTTTCTCCAAGTTGGTGTTTCATACAAGGAGGATTGCACCCTTGCTGCCTCTTTACGGCTTCTGTATAGCCACTACCTGTTGGCAATGTGGGTTACAGGTTTCCCCAAGTTGATGTTTCATACAAGGAGAATTGGTCCCTTGCTGCCACTTCACTCTACTTGCTGGTTATTCAAAGTAATTTATTATTGTATAAAGTTCTGCTCATAGCGCCCCAGGGTTACCTTTTCCTCTAGGCCAAATGACCGGTCTTTTTCGGCATCTCTACGTTATTCCCTGCTGCTGCAGCGGACCTACTGTGATCTGCCCATACTGTTCACAGCTCCTGTGTAGCTTCAGCAGTCTGCACGGCTCTTCTCTGGAGCTCCACAGGCTCCCTTATGTCTCTGCGTCCTCGCGCACACCTGGGCAACTCACGTTGGGTTGGGAGCACGCCTCCCACACGCCTGGGCTTCGCTCCCTGCTGCCGTCCATGACTCTGCTTCCTGCTGCCTGTACTCTGCAAAACCACACACCTTTCCCACGTCAACGTCAGCTGGCGCTCTTCCTTCTGCTTCTGCAGCAACCACAAAGCTTCAAACTGCTTCTCCCTCTGCTACTCCTTCCCCAAGCTGGGACTCATTCTCAAGTTTAAATGCCCGCTTAAGTGCCTTGCTTTACAACAACCAGACTGCACTTTCTTTCCAACAGCACTTCTGATCCTTACTAAGTCTGGGTCTCTCTTCCACGTCCCAGTACCACAGGCATTACGGATCCGGACGTCCACAGTGGTTTTGGTTCTTTTACATTCATTTACTTTGACTGCTTAGATATGTCATGTGAATAGTAGCTGCATTGTTTGGTTCTACTTTACAATATACCATCAATGCTCCAGGGAGAATAGAGGAATCATGAGTTAAAGGGGGTATCACTTCCTCCTCATATGAGTCTCCCCCCAGGTGATCCCCCTTCATAATACCTCCCTCAGGATAAGGTAGTGGCTGCCTTCCCCTGACCACATAAGAGGAGGCTCATACCAGGTTTTTGGAGATGCATTTGCTAGATTCATCACATAGCTCAAGTAGGTACAGGTGTCAATGCTCTCCATTAACCCGCCTACAACCTTCAGTGGAACTAACAAGCATCTCCTGCTGCTGAAACACACCAGTGTTGTTTTATTCATTTTAACTGTAAGATCATTTTGTTCCATTAAGGCCCCCCACACTCCTAATACCAACGCAGGCAGAATCCAAAAAAACGCCATCATCCGTGTACAACATACACGGTACGTGCATATCTCCCACAATAGGCAGAACAATATTCACTTCATTCGCAGATGGCCCCAAAATCAAGTCATGGTATCAACATGAAATAGACACAAGAGACCACAGTTCAAGGGTGTTTATGAAACTTCAACAAGGGTGTGATAAACGACTATCCAATCCTAAATCTACAGATGGGAGCAAGCACCGACCATCAAATAATAATAATGCAGTCCTAGTGGAGTCTAGTCAAAATAAAAACAGCCTATACTAAAAAAAAAACAATTGCCAATCCTTACCGCTAAATATACATAGTGTGGGGGTAGTGTTCATGAAAAAGAAAGACGTGTTCACATAAATATATATCAGAATGTTCAGGCGTTGGCCTCCCTTCCCCACATTTTCTGCATGGGACACAGAGGTTCACTCGAGCAAAGCACACACTCTGGCTTCTTCAGCACGAGGATACAGTTCTGTGGTGCAAGTATCTTTACTTCTCAAAAGTCTCTTGATTCAGAAGGCCTGATGTACAAAAACAAAAACACAAAGTTCCTTTCCTCTTATAAGTGTTCAATTCGGGTGGCTCACCCTGGATCCCTCTCTGCCGGACTCAGACCCATTTTTTATAACCCCTTTTTTATATCGCAGTCATTTTCGTGAATCCTCCTCTTCTGGGCTCAGATCCCCTTTTGACAATGTTTAGAGAATATTCTCTCTCGGGTGACTCACAGTTCACCCGAGATCCCCCTCGGCTAGGCTCAGACCCTTTCTCCTTTCTCTTTTATAATTAGTTTTCCTCATCCAGGCTCGGACCAATTGCAGTTCATATTCAACTTATTGTAGACTTTCGAATGTGCACAGGATTTAGCTTGACCCATTGCAGGACCATTTCAATCTCAGAATTTCCCTTTCAACAGTTGCCAATCAGTTGTATACTTAACAGAGACCTTTGAATGGGCACCCACGTGACGCTGAACCACTCCGCCTACGGTATCTTGCTTGGCCTCCCAAAGTTCAATCACTCCTCTGGTTTTCAATTATATTTGCTTCACTCATCTCATACATTTCACATACTGTTCTCTTTAGATTTCTTCATACCATGCTGCTGCTTGCAACCTTGGTTCTAACACAGGCTGGCTGGGTATACGACTCACTGGCGAGGCTGTCTTTACTAGCGCTGCTTTTTTGTAGGAGCCAAGGACATCGACGCAGGAGAGCCCCAGGTTCCTCCGACACACAATGCAGGTTGTTCAGTTTCAGTTCCTGGTCTAAGGTTTCTTACTTTCCAAGGTTCACGAAAGTAACGGTCAGAAAAGGTCAAGAGTACTTCCCTCCTTGCAACCCGCTCTGGTCTCGCAGTCTTTCTCCTCGTATTAAATTGCCATCTTGGAACTGCTGTTTCCTTGTGTGCTTTGCCTTGCTCAGAGAGTGCTTTCGTGCTCCACATTTTAACCGTGTCGCGAAGCGTAATGAAGTCAGGTGTGTGTAATGATCAGTAATTGCCTGACGTTGCCTGATCATTGTATTGGGACATGTCATGTATACGGCTCGGGTGTTGGTCCATTTTCGCTCACGGTGAGCTGCCCGTGAGAAAGTGTCCATGTCGGGAAAGGGGGAGGGGAGGTTGAGTTCCTAGGTATCCTACCTGATAGGATGGGGAAAAGGTGTTACAAGGAAAGGAATACTGCGTCTCACCATCTGGTGTCTCACTTCCACTCCCCGGAAACCCCTCATCCAGGTGATCCTCCTGCACTCGTCCACCCCCAGGAACTGGATCCAAAAGCGATGTCCGTGACCTGGCCACCTGGCTGCCCGATCCCCGAGGACTAGCGGGTGAGACACCTTCAAGTTTCTCACAATAGCATGGGGCCAAAACACACCCCTGCTTAACACCCTTTCTCATGGGTACCAGAAGAACATACTTCTGTCCCCAACACTAACAGTCTAAGGCAACTGTGAAAGAATGTGCTCTTCTCAAAGTAAAAAAGGTTCCCAGATTCGCTGTTAATAAAGTGATGCAAAATAATGTTTCAACATACATGAATCCAAGGCTAGGGTTGTGCTCCTTTCCCCTAGACTTCTTATCTTAAGTCACTGGATAGTTCATGAAGTACTGTTGAATTCACAGTTCTTTATCCTACCAGCTTGGTGGGATTCACTACCGTAGGATTCCAATGTTAATGTTGCGTTCCTTTCCCCTAGTCTGCTTCTCATCTTGCTTTGATTCCTTTAGGCTTCTGAGCCCTTTTCCCCTTTTGATATACTGTCACTAAACAATCCAGGAGGGAATGCATCCTGGGTTCATACTGCTTTATCCTATAAACCTGTCAAAGTCCGCTACCAAGGGTAGGATTCCTTGTCAGTTCTGGGGTTCTTGACCCTCTTATTTTCAACCTCTTATGTCGGTGCGAGTCCCAGACCCACAATACTTTACACGGCTTTGTTCACTTTCCTGACAAGCAAGTGTTCTCTTGTGGGCTAGCTCTCTTTGTCTCACAAGGTCCCAGACCCTCTTCGCTTTAAACTTTGGCTTCTCACATGGGTACGGGACCCAGACGCACATTGCAGCATAGTGTCCGCAACTCTTCCTTGTTTGCTTCTTGTATCCTGAGGGTACCAGATCCTCTTATTCTTGATCCTTTATTTGGGTGCGGGCCCCAGACTTGCAGTGTTGCGTTGGATCCGCTTGGTTCACTCTCCTAAGTATACAACTCTCCAAGTCTTGTTTCAGGGTCCCAAATCTTCTCTGTCATCAGAGTCCCAGACCCTCTTACTCTTGGATGCGGGTCCCAGACTCACATTGTTGCATTGGATCCGCTTGGTTCACTCTCCTACCAAATATACAACTCTGTCGTTTGCTTCAGGGTCAAAGACCTTCTTTTTCCAGTTCCTGAGCTCACCCCGTTGCTCCTCTGCACCTCCAACAGCTGCCGGGCAACTTGCGTACCTATTTGCTTCCTTCCCAGAGGTACTGACGGTTCCCGGGCAGCTGTGTCCCTTCTGGAGGCTCCGGTAGCGATCGGGAGTTCGACGGGGTCTGCAGCGGCTCTGCAGTCTGATGCCTTTTCCTGGCTGCGTGTTCTTTCTCTTCCACGCTTTGCCTGGTCCTGGGAGGCAGAGAGGAGTCACCCGGCAGCAACCCGAGTAGTCCCCTTGTGATGGACCACACTCAGGTCCTAGCTTTCCTCCAGCTCGGGCTTCCCTTGTGGCTCGCGTCTGCTGCCCCGTGTAAGGCTCTTGCTGTTCCTCTTCGGAGGACCTCTCTCTCATGTCTCAGCTGCTCTCGAGTTTGGGCTTGAGCTGCTTTCAAACTCCCACCTGTGATTGATGTACTGCTTTGAGCCAATAACTTACAATAGGAAGCTAGAACGCTCGCTCTGCTTCTCTGAGGGATCCTTGAATTCCCGGCCATCTTCTTCATCACAGTACCAGCCTTGAAGCTATTTGCATGACACTTTTTACTTTCTGGTTTTTCAGTGTTGACATGTAGGTTAGGCTAACTGACTTGACAAAATACATTGGATCTATCCAGGGAAGGGGAAGGACGATTTTGAGTGGGAGAAAGGGATTAAATATATTAAATCGGGGTGTTGCGTTCTCTGTTGATGGTCGTCCCCAATAAGGGGATTCCTTCCCCATGTGATCCTCCCTTGATGCACCACCCACAGGGGGGACTATTTTACTGTGGACGCACTTCCCTGGCCCCATGGAGAAAGTCTCCCCCTAGGGGAAAATGGACGACATCCTCAGATTCGTCACATAACACTGACGAAATCCTGCCTAGAGAAAGAATCTTGAAACCTGAAACACCGGGAGAAAAGTATGAAATAACATGTGCAAGCATTGAGGCCAGAACCAGACTGAGTAATGACTTAAAGAGGCTTCACTAGTGCAGATTTCTGTTTGTTACTCTAGAATAGGGATGTTATCCTTGGAACATTTATGTTGATAGAGTAGGGTAGCTACGAGGAGGTTACAGGACTTAGTAAACTTAGGTGAAATTTTCATTTAGCCCATAAATTGGACATTTCTGTTGTAGTTCAGTGTGTCTTGAGGGGAGATGTGGACTCAAAAGGCTTGGTGTTGAGCTTATAATTTGGTGATTTCATTACGAAGGTGCTAGAAACTCGGGAAGAAACACACTTTTGTGGTAAGGTCATTTGTGCACTGATTTGTGTCAGAGAATCCCTTTTTGGTTATATCATTACCCTTAGACCCTGCAGATGTACAAATCCATCATTGCTCAAACCGTAACAATAACCTATGTTATCAGAACACTGATTCACTGTGTCACTCAAATCATTACTTGACCTCAAAGATGAAGCCATCATTAATTTGACTAAAATAACCCGCTTCCTACTCACCGCCCATGTGAACAATATAGGAATAGTGAGAAATGTATATAGGAAGCAAGTAAGTTCCTAGCTGAAACTCCAGTAATTATACACATGTGAACCATTTTACACCTATATTAATATGCAGTTACCAAAGGAAATTTGGGCAAATCTTGAAGCTCTATTCTGGAGAAAAGTTCTCGGTCTGCCCAATTCCACCCCGTTGGCTTCCATATGCCGTGTTCTACCTCCAAGGAACCGTCAAATCTAGCATGTTGATGCTTTATCGAAAGTGTCGGATGGCCTCTGCTCCTTCCATTTACAATCTGATTAACCAAGAACTAGAGGCCTTGAGATGTTAAAAACTCCTCTTCTGGCGAAACTCAAATGCCGCCACAATCGAGTCAATTGAGTACGACGAAGACACTTTGTTCAACAACCCAGGTAGAATCCAAAAAAAACCTAAAAGGAGCAAGATTGGATATCTACGCTTGAAGCAGCAGCCAAAAACAAATTGACTGCTCATCTTCCACCCAACACAAAAAAAACTGAATGACCTCCAGGGTTTTATTAAGAAATTTCCGAGCAAACAGGGATGAGATGTCCTCCTGCGAGCTAGGCTCAACTTGCTTCCAACGAATGTAATCTTGGCCATCAGAGGCCTCGCAGCAACTAATCTTTGTCGCTTTTGCAATACAAGTACTGAAAAATAAACCATTCGACACTAGCTCCTTCAGTGCCCAGCCAACCAACAGATCAGATCACATTATTTGAAAGCACCCTCTTAGACTTTGTGTTGGTGGATGAGCCAACATGTTGGTCCAGATTGATCAGAGGTGATTCAACAAAGTGGTTACTTGTGAACTACAAAATTATACAGCATGTAAAATTCCCCTTGAGTCAAACTACCTTGACCTGACTCTTCCTGTGATCAGAGTCAGTGGCAATTGCAACTCGCTTGATTCACTAGTCTTGATACAAACCACTTTAAGATTTTAGTTTTGTTAGCATGATGATGACATGAAAAACTTGCAAATTCACTTTACTGTAACACAAGGATCTAGTGACTGACTGATTGCACCTCCTACATTTGTAAAAAATCTATTTTTTTGATTAAATACAAATAAAAATAAAGAAAGAAAAATATGCAGTTAAACAATATGTCTAGATAGTAAGGCATTGGTCCGACAGAGGTGGAAACTTGCATTTTCGTTTCTCACCGCAATCCTATACCCTCCTTATATTACATTCATAATCCCTATCAGTTACATTGTTGCACCTGCCCCTGAAGTGTTTTCATTCTACTATCTGCAATCATACAATTCCTCTGGCCGACTAAACTTAAATTACACCTTTTTGGAAAAAAGAAGAGGCACTCAGGGTCCTTTTCTGTTACAATATATTACGGCAAACATGGATGAAATAATAACATCATTCCAATAGACTAGTTAGAAGAGATACTTGGAGATTGGATTTTCATTTTTACAGACAGTGTAACGAATCCCTAGCTGTCATTACTTCTCCCCGAGGAGCCCCTTCCCATGAGGCCAGGGAGGTGAGGCCGCTATACGAACGTCCCCTGAGGGAGGATCTCATGGGGAAGGACTTCCCCTTCAGTGAGGAGTACGACCAACTAGGGTGCATGCCTCATAGCATCAACACATCTACACACACTATAACCTCTCCTTCCTTGAAGAACCTATTTGTAGAGAATACATCTATGTATTGCTATCAGGTAGAGAATTATAGGGACCTGAAATTACTGTGACTAGGAAGAGGCATACGGACATGACCAACACTCTTCGGGACCAAGAGCAACAGTCTAGTCTCTCGCGAGGAAATGAACATTGGAACACTTTACAAACCGAAGATGGAAAACCGAAAGAGAGAGCATGGCTGATAAGCCATACTGAGAGGAGATGCAGAGCGACGTGGAATGTTGGAATCCTGAGACCGGAGGACGCTGGCGGAAAAGGGAGACAACCCCCGTCGGATCCCGGACAGAGCCCAGCTCTGGCTACCAAGAGAAACGGTAGCACGGCCTTGAGAAGTCAGACCGGCGAGTCCTTGGCAAGTGTTGAGACCGTAGTCAGCAGGAAGATGCTGACCCGCCAGAAGAAAGTAAGAGAAAGGGAAAGACCAGCGGAACCAACAAGACACTTCTGTACCTCACTTGGACTCGAAGCAATGTGCTGCAAGTCCCTACAAGGAAACAGGAGGAACGGGTCTGTCAGCAGGGGCCCGAGGGAAGTAAAAGGGTCTCTGCGTGGACTCTGGGGTGTTTTTCCCTTTCTGACCTCGCGAAAGCAGAGTCTGCAGTCCCAGATGCAGATAGAACGGAGTTTCACCATATGAATAGAACAGAACAGAGGAATACATGTTTTAAACTCCAAACACAAGAACTGATGTCTTGTTAATGCAGTGAGTAAGGCAGAGCTTTACAGATGACTACTCATCTATTCTTTGTCAGGATGTTTAACCCTGCAAACTATGGGACTGAAGAGTGCATTGGTATACATAGGCCAATCCTGAAATGCCATTTTCTTCTTCAACAAGCGGTTGCCCTGATGAATTGTTTGAAAGAAATCGAGACCATGAAACATATGTCAGCATTTCTGTCATACTTTTAATGGCTGGTGTTAAAATATATGCAAATCATTTTTTGTTGTACATTTTCTGAATGCATTCATGCTGGTTGTAAACAGATGAAGTTATTGTTTATATAATTACTAGTGTGAAATCCTGTGTACACGTGTCAAAGTGCGTGAGGAGAGAACTCCATTGTATAAACATACATCTGGCCTTATATCTTTCCTAAGGAAACAGCTTATTTCCTAAGGCAATAGCTCCCTCTAGCGGTAACAACAGGCAAATCGGGCAGTCTCTACAGTCTGTCTACACTGCTTACCATTATTGTGGGCGTGTCCTCAAAGACTCGACCCCCCCGCGGATCGGGCGCAGAGTCGGTGTTGAGTCGAAGGAGTCCAAGGAAGTTCGAGGAAGGTTGAGGCAAATATTAGAACAAAGCTATGTCAAGCCAACTAGCACGGAACCGTATTGCCATGAAGGTTCTTTCCCCCACCAAAACACGAGCACAGCGAAGGCTGGAAACCGTGTTGTCGAGACATCAGCGGACTCAAATTACGTCAACAGCCATGACTTTGACCGCATGACTACTGCCTTCACTACCGCCTTCACCACCGTGCCAGTCAACTCGCCTTCTTCGGTCCTACCTGCTGCAACAAATCCTGCACTCCCAGCTGCACATCAAGTAAGTGCCAGCATGGAGGGAGTCACTGTGATTTGCATGAACGATTCTTCATTGGCCACAAATGTTGACGTTTACATGCCCATTGTACATGCAAACCCCCACGAGCATTTGCCTGTGGTAAATACTGATGCGACCACGGGGTGCTGTAAGCGATATTCAATCAACACTACAGCCAAGTCAATGCCTAGTCTGGGATGCTGAGGAAAACCCTTATTAATGTATTTTTATGTCTAGTTCAGTACTCTGGATGACCACCCTTGTATAACACCCCCCTCTTAGAATCCCCCTGACCCCACTGAGCCAAGAAGTAGGTTTGTTTTGCAAATTAAAAGGTTTGAGAATTTGAACAATATATATATATATATCACACTTTATAATAAATTAATATCTGATAGCACACTTAGACATATGATGTTGATCAACAATGGGTAATCTGGCACTAGCACACTTCTTTACAATCAATGAGGAGTTAGTATAGGATGGATAAAGTAGCAAAAATACTTTTATGATTTCAAGGGAAAAGCAATGAGGAATAAAATGCAGTACAGAAATACTTGATATGATTTTAGCAAAAGATAAGATAATCACTTTTTCTCTGGCAAGTCACCCCCCTCCCCTATGCAATGTAAGAAATGGAAGGAGATGGAAAGAGGAGCACACAGTTCTCAGGAATGCAATCAAATACAATACGAAATTCAGTTCCCCCCAGCAAGCTTAGAGGAAACAGGTAGGAGTTTGAAACACAGGTCCAAAATGATTTTTAAATGTGATGGCAATGGATGGGAAAATGTGCCAATGATTTTAATTCCCTCTAGAGATTCAGGGTGAGTGGGAGATGCGTGTTGGTATTAGTTCAGGCTCACTTTAGCAATGCTCTATGAGTTATTACCAAGTTGCAAACGGATTTTAAAAAAGGAAAGAATGGAGCTGCTATTTTGACAAGTGGAGAAATTGAGCCAAAATCGCAAATCGCGGTAAATTTTGCAAGTGCGTAATTTGTGGTTGCGGAAAAAGTATAAGGAAGGAAGTAGGAAGTCGGTATAAGGAGTAGTCGGTTCTAGGCTTGTTGGAATGCTTAGATTCTAAGCTTTCAGATGAAAGTTAAATTTCGTTCCTAGCCCAAACGGTTCCAGAGATACGGACGATTAAATAAAGGTAGCTTTTCGGATTTAAAGTAAACTCAAAATGACAGGTGACAGCTTGCAGCTGCAGAATTGACAGGTGACAGTTGTGCAGCTTTACAAATGACAGATGACACGATTTCTAGGAGGCTGTTCTACTTAGGTTAAAATAGTTTGGATTAGATTATTTTAACTAAGAGATTGGTTCTGCACAGTTCTGCTAGGTACTCACAAAATAAATTTGAACTAGGCCTCGTCACGGATCTGGTCAACACGTCCGGCTGCGGTTCTATCTGCTCGGCGGGTCAATCAGGCACCGGTTCTGCTCACAGCGATCTGGGTCAGCTCTGCTCTGCTGGTCTAGCCTCTCTGGATTCACCGGCCTCTGGTTCTGGATACTGCTCTGCTTTCCGGTCCGAATCAAGTGGATTCTGGATGTAATACTGCTTTCTGGGTACTGGCAAGAGTTATTGGCAAAAGAATTCAGACAGCTCACCCGGCTGTGGAATAGTTTGCAAATGATTTTGAGGCCTGCTGACAAATACTTAAGCTTGCAGTGGGCCTTCTTGGTTCAAAGTTCTGTAGTCTCTGTTTAGCTTGGAAGTCTAAGTGTTGGATCTCTGGATGTGAAGTCGTCGGTCAGCATGCTCCGCAGCAAATGGAATTGAATCTCTCTACCTGTCCCAGCAGTCTCTTTTTATGTGTTTTGAAAATGGGTGTGTGCCTGGGCCTAGCTAAGCCTGCCCCTCTCTACTTGTCATTGGCCCAATTCTCCCCTCTCCCATGATTGGGGGAAGGAAATGGATTGCCATCATGATGAGGTCTGTTTATGGGTCAGAGGATCCTCCCCTGGTCAGTTTGCCCACAAATCTATATTTGATCCAAATACATCTTTCCCAGATATACAATTTGTTGAAATTACATGTGCACATTATATATTCCTTATGGTCCATGCTTGTCCGCCTCTGATCTTCCTGGGGGCTTGCATTCAAAAATGACAACATTTTGCGCTTTTTAACTGGTTTTGCAATATCGGACATTTACCCAAAATTACACACATGTGCACAAGGAGTATGAACATTAATTGATGAAGTGTCAGATTTTTAACATGCAGACATTTGGAGTGAGACCCTATTTTCCGCTAGCAACCCCCCAGAATACACCACAGGGTCCTAACGCCTCTCAAAATGTTCACAGAAAAATCACAAAAATAATGATATTACTTATATAATTCTGACAAGTCTGCACTATGAGTTATCTATCTTTTTAAAATTATGCCCTGGTCAAAAAGGGGTGTGGCTTCCCACATCACAGGGTGGAATAACTGGTTTATCCACTTCCCCCAAGCTCAGCTGCTAGCAGAGGCACTGCCCCTCCAAGTTTCCCTTAAGAGGAAGCCACTTTACGACGCCCCCAATATAACATTTGCCTCAGTCAAGGGAGTTGCATTGTTCTGTTCCTTCCAGTTCCCAGGTGCTGCACCCCTAATCTAATTAGAGAGGTTAGAACTCCTTTTGGCAAGGGGCAGCAGGATGCAGCTAGGCCTGGGAAGAGTGGCTGAACAGGTTTCTCCTGTCGGGGGTAGTTGTCAGGCAGAATCCAGTTTCACTAAGCCAGGTTTCAGCTAAATGTCACTTTTTGTTCCCAGTTTTCTACATTCAAATCAAACTGACAATTTGTACCTATACATTAAATAATTACTTCCTTCAAGTCATTTCAGAATATGGTTTTACATTCTTCCACCTCTTAGCAAGTCTTTCCTTGGTCTGGTTTTGTTTCATTTGTGCAGTTTTACACAAAAGTCTGGTGGTTTTAAAACGCCGGCTTTCCGATAGTGGTGAGTACTGGTAATGCAACCATTTTTGGGATTAAGAAAATTAATTCCCCACAGTTCTGAGTTGCTTTTTTGGCAATCAGCATTGCCATTCCCAATGGTTTCAGGCTACTGTGTGTGTAGCCCAATAGTAGTTTTAGGCAGTGCCCTCCTGTGCTCACAACATAGGCAAAAATGGGTGGCAGCCTATTCTTCATGTTTTCCCTGTGCACTCTCTGGGGAGTTCTGGCCATCATGATGTTTTCCATGCCAGTACTGCACAGTTTTATGGTAGGACTTGTATGCATGGTAAAAACATCCCACAAGCCCCCCCTCTTGCGATGGCCATTCTGTCCTTTCGCTGATGGAACTCGCAAGATCTGGGATGTTCGCCTCCTCTTCTTCCAATTCCATGGATGGCACAGTTCAGCATCTTTTCCTCCCTCCAGTCGATCAATCAGTTCTCCTTGCTGGTCCTGATGGGAGGATTGGGCGGTACCCTGGGCCCCTCGGGTCTCTGCTCCCGGTCCCCGGTCATCCTCCTTGGTCAGTCTCCATGGTTTCATCTCTCCTAGGATGATAAAGCAAAGCGGCAATACACATTCCTAGACATTTTTCCACCACTATTAATGGTGTGGCGAACATGTACATTTTATACATCCAAATGCATTTTGCAGTCGGATTTTAAAAACAATATATAACAGGGCACATTTGCACTACGTTACTATATTTTTGATATGTGGAATATTTTAGAGTTTGAACTGACTTACTCTGGGGCGGCCCCCTCTGGTATTGCAGAGGACTCCTCCAGTTGTTGCAGAGTGTGCCTGGGATGGCAACACTTTAGCTGATTTATATGGACCCACTTGTCTTCCCCCTCTGCCAAACCGCCTTTGGGGATGCAGATCTTGTAGGCCACAGGGGAGATTTTGTCTATAATTTCAAACGGTCCCTTCCATGTAGGCAAGAATTTTCGCTGTTTGGCCTGGTTCCTTTGGAAATTGTATAGATAGACCCGGTCCCCCACAGTATATTCCTTCCTGGTGGTCCTCAGGTCGTAGTGGGTTTTCATGCTATCAGCTGATCTTTCTAGATTCCGCTGAGCATAGGCAAAAGCATGTTGAAGGTGTTTCCTTAAATTCTCCACATACTCATGAGTTGTGGAGGCATTTATCAGTATCTGCTCTTGGGTCCTGTAGAGCAAATGCTGGGGAAGCACCATCTTGTGCCCCGTCATCAACTCAATTGGTGACATTTTAGTTGCAGATGAAGGGGTAGATCTGATGGCCATTAGGACCAGAGGTAATCGGATATCCCAACTTGGCCCAGAATCTGCCACAAACTTTTTTAATATGCTCACAATGGTTCGGTTGTATCTCTCCACTGCTCCAGAAGAAGCTGGCCTGTAAGCAATGTGTAGCTTCCTTTTAACCCCCAGTATCTCCCACATCTTTGTCATTACTTCACTGGCGAAGTGGCTACCCCTGTCTGACTCAATCCTTTGAGGTAGATCCAAACGGGAAAAGATGTGGTTAATCATCAGGGCAGCTGCTGTTTCTGCCTTGCAGTTTGGGGCTGGGAGACATTCCACCCACTTGGTAAACAAGCATGTAACGGTCAACATGTACTTGTTTCCTCTAGACGAGCGAATTACAGGGCCTACAAAGTCGATTTGCAAATCTGACCATGGCAGTGTCATCCCCCTCTTTTGGAGAGGCGCACGGTGTGTGAGGGATGATGGCTGAAATTGTGCACACACAAGACACCCCTTCAAGTATTGGTCGAGGTCCTGCCCCATGTGTGGCCAGTATGCAACCTCTCTTAAGATTTCCAGTGTTGTGTGAAACCCCCTATGACCGGCGGTGGCCGCATCATGGGCGTGACTTAACATCAGGCTTCGGAATGAGGTAGGAACCACCCACTGATCATGGCCAGCTTTGGATTTCCTTACCAGCAAACCGTCTTGGATTCTGAACTTTTTTGGACATTTCATCAACACTCTTAGGTCCTCTTTCCCAATGTAATCTGTGTCCGTCAGGGGAAAGTTCTCAAGGTGTTGGTAAAACTTACCAATGATTGGATCCCCCTTCTGAGCTGTAATCAAATCAGCATCAGGGGTCTCCTTCCTCCATTGGGCAGTTGAAAGATCATTGTGAGCATTTGTCTGGGACCTAGTGATCGCAGTGACCTGGATTTCCCCCAACAGGAACTCTATTTCTATTAGAGCCCCTTGGATGGCCCCGGTTTTGGCCAGCTGATCAGCCAAGTCATTTCCAGTTTTGTCTGGTACCTCTACTTTGGAATGACCCTTGATCTTTTTCCAGTAGATGGTCATCCCATTCAAAGTGACCAGATCATCAATATTTTGGATTAACTTCCCATGTTTCAGGGGTTTATTATTAGCGCATAACATGCCTCTGGTTTCCCAGTTGACCAGGTGCTCCACGAACCCGTTCCGTACCTAATCCGAATCTGTGATTATGACCAGTTCGTGGAGTTGATGCTGGACAGCAGTGAGGATGGCCTGATGCAAAGCCATCAATTCTGCCACCTGACTACTTCGGGGACCAATTTTGTACCCAGCGGAGGGTCCTGGGAACTCCTTCGCCCATGCATTCCCTACGCCAGCCACCAGTTCTTTCTCCCCGTCGTTGTCAACATGGTAAGAGCATCCATCCACATAGACAGTGGGCATTCCCTCACACTTGTCTTCTTCAAAGACTTTGTGTGGGGAATTAAGGTATGCCTCCATGTTGTCCTTGATTTTTAGACTTTCGTCCTCGAGACAGTTTTCTCTGCAACAATCATGCAAGTCAGCCAGACCTTGCGCGAGGGGACTCTTCTTGTTTTGGCCATATCTGACCTTCACAGGAAAGCCTTGCATTGACAGAATCCAGGAAGTAATTCGGGAATTACTCACATTTCCGGCCCGGATTCTGTCACTTTGTAGATATTGCAGAGGCTGGTGTGGAGTCTCCACTATGATGTGTTCCCCCTGGATAAACGGGCGGTAATTCTTCAATGCCCACACCGTCGCCAGGAGTGCCTTCTCACAATCGTTGAATTTTTCCTCCACAGAGGATAAAGTTTTGCTCGCATAGGAGATTACTTTATTGACCTTGTCATGCTTTTGGTATAATACTGCCGTCAAGCACGTATTAGAGAACCCCGTCTCCAGGAAGAACTCCTTGTTTCTGACAGGGTAAGCTAGGCAAGGCGCTTGTGAGAGGCTTCTTTTGAGTTGTCTTACTGCCTCGGATTGTTCTGGACCCCATTCCCACTTGACCCCCCCTTCAAGAGATGAATCAGGGGTCTAGTGACCTCTGCCTAGCGTCCAATGAACTTTCTGCTGTAATTAGTCAGTCCAAGGAGGCTCCTTAGTTCCCGCAGAGTTGTGGGGTCTTTCAGTTTCTGGAGTGCTTCCACTTTCTTTTCTTGGGGACAGAGACCCTGAGGAGTAATCTCATGCCCCAAGAAATTAACACGGGTTCTACACCACTGTGCTTTCTGAAAGGAAAGTTTTGCATCGGCGGCCCTCAACTGTGTCAGAACATAACGGATCTCCGCAATGTGTTCTTCCACAGATGAACATTTGATGAGGACATCATCTACATAAACCAGGTTACCCCTCGCACCCAGGTCGGGCATGGCCTTATGTAGGAAAATGTTGAATTCATTGCCGGAGTTGAGGTATCCGAAGGGAGTCCGGGTCCATGTGTACTGCTGGCCCCCAAAGGTAAAAGCCAGTTTGTATTGGTCCTCCCTACTGACAGGCACGGTCCAGTATCTATTGGTCAGGTCTATTGCTGTGAATACCTGTGACCCCTGAATCTGGGCCAGCCCTTGGTCAATGTAGGGCAGAGGCCATCGGGAAGTATGGACCCGTTTGTTGAGCTCCCTAAGGTCGGCGCAGAGTCTCCACTGGCCGTTTGGCTTCAATATTCCCAGCACCGGATTATTGAAGGTGCTGTGTACTGGACGGATTATTCCCCGGGACTCAAGGTTCTTAATTATTTCAGTAAGGGACTCCATGGATGCGAGAGGCAAGCGATATTGCTTCACAAACACTGGAGTCATTCCAGGGTCCGTGGGAATTGTTGTGGTGTGGATGTCGGTGCGACCACAGTCATATGAGTCTACCGGAAAGAGATCTTGGAAATCCAAGAAAACTGGTTTAAACTTTTGCTTCTGTTCCAGAGTCACACAGGCATTAGCTAGGTTGACTCTCTCTTCCACCATCTGCCTGAAGCCTGGAAAGACTTCTGGTTTGGCTATCTCAGCGGCCTCCTCCAGCTGGATGGAGAGGTTCCTGGTCAGAGTGCTGGATTTGGACTGGAGGCTTCAGGTAGGAAAGGCAGCCCTCATGGACCTGGAAAATCACCTCATCCCTCCTGAAGTCACAAGTCATATCTTCTTTACCATAAGGGCAAGAAGTGTACACCAGGAAGTTCCCCCCATGCCGGGTGAAAATCCTGTCTGGTGTTGTATTGTCCTCACTGTCACTGTCAAAACAGTCCTTGGGGATTGGTCCTAACAGTTCATTTCCTAGATCAATGGAGAAATGTCGGTCATCAATCGCCATTCCAATAATGGTGCCTGCGGCTAGAGTAATACTCTTTAAGTCGCTGTTATCCACCTCTATTGGAATGGTGTCATGTTCTATGTTGACTAATGGTGTTGGGTTTACCCCTAACCCTTGCTGTTGGAGAGAAGCATTTAGATGGATCTAAGCATCAGGGTTTTTCAATTTTTGTCCTCTTTTCACTTTCACTTCCAGGGAGAATTGTCGGGTCCTTTCTGGGATGGTGACTTCCTCTTTGATCTGAATTTCAGCTGCATAAGGTAGCAATTGAGCTGACCTAAATGCTTTTTCTGGATCATCAAAGCCCATGGGATTATCCGCTAATCGGGACCAAGCTTTTAAGTTTATTAGGTCCAAACTAATGGCAAAGCGATTGAGAATGTCACTGCCTAAGTAAAAGGCGGCAGTGACGTCTCGCACGACCCAACAATTATGGACTATGCTCTTGTTGCCGATGGAGATTTTGAGCATACACCTGCTTGGCAGGAGATTTTTGGAATTGGGTGCTTCCAGGTCCATTTCCCATTTGTCTATCAGTTTGAATGTGGGAATGGCTGGATCTTTTGGGAGTTGGCGGAACATGGCTTCACTGATGAAGCTCTTACCGTTGTTCACACACACTCGAGCGAGAACAGAGTCCTTCCCATCATTTAACTGAACAGGGATGAACAACTGATCTCCAATTTGCTGAATATCAGCCAGGCTCTGAGCTGATTTCACATCTTTCTGGATTATAGGAGTGGGAGTTTCTGATTGTGGATTAGTAAAGAATTTCAGGGTGTTTCCTTCCAGTGTGGAATACCACCTTAAACTGGAAGGAAGGTTGATTTTCAGAAATAGAGAGGACCCCCCCATCACCAGTCTGTTGTCCTACTGCTATTACTGTCACGTCTGGAGTTTGGTTGTTCTGGAAGTGAAATTCTACTTGGTCAGATTTTTGTTCAACCATGTGGCAGGTGCCGTTTAAACTAACATGGTTGACACTCTGTTTTAATTTTATTGGTCGGCTAGTCTGGGTCCAGAGGACCTTGTTTACACAATCTATTAGGGGTGACAACCTTCTCAGGAGGTCATTCCCTAGTAAACAAGGGGTGCCCTCTGGAGTCACTACTATGACCGGGTGTTTCACCTTGTGTCGCCCAATTTTAATGTCCAAGTCTGCAGCCCCCTCAACGGGAATTTCCTTCCCGTCAAAGTTCTGCAGTTGTCCAGGAAGAGAGGTGAGAGGAATTCGGTAATTCTCCCCCCTTCCTGCATTTAGTTCCTCAAAGGCCCTTTTGGACAGAAGGTTAGCTTGGGATCCAGTGTCCACCAGTGCCAAAATTGTACCCTGCCCCTGTACTTGTACCGGGGCATGGTATATTCCCTCCTTCTCCTCCAGGGGGCACAGATAATGCACATTTTTGGACAACTGGTGGGCTAACTTTCTGGTTTTGGACATGGCGAGAGAAGAGATTTGGGCAGAATTCTGTGGAGAGTCTTGGGAATCTGAAAGAAAAAGTTGGCAACTGGAGATCAGAGCCATTGTGGGTTCCCCTGGTTCTGGTTCTGGGCCACCCCCCCCTTTTTGGAGGCAGTCACCAGGATGGGTTTGAACCAGGGGATTTCGGTATTGTGGGTTCTGGGATGAGATGATGGGCGGTGGTAGCTCAGTCTCCACATCTCCCCAGTCTGAATTGGCGTCCCTTGGGACCCATTTTTCCTTGGGAGGAGTTCCCCCATCTCTAAAGGAGAAGATCCTATCCCCAGGATCCTCTGAGGATCCCTCTCCCTCAAATTGGAAGATCTGTACCTCCTCCACAAAGTGGGTCTGTTTGGGTCCTTTGTTTCTCCTACCCCCCTCTGCTCCTTGGGAGGCAGGCTTTCAGGGGTAGGAGATTTTGTTTCCCGTTCCTGGTTTTCCAGGGGCTGTTTACAAGTTGGGAAGGAGGCTTCCTCCAAGGCTTTACACCACCTTCCCCTTGTGCCTCCTCCCTGGGAACCGGTGGGTTATCGGGGTGCTGCCCCCGTCATTGTTCTGGAGCACCAGGTCCAGAGTTTGGGGCATTCTGCGGTGGCATGCTCATCTGAGGGTTCTGTTGAGCCCTCAGTATGTGACCCAGATCCCGTGCCATATTTTGGACCTGGCGCTCAAGTTATGAAATCCGCTCAGGCTGATAAGGGGCTCTATTTTCTCCCCTGGGCTGATCCCGGGAAGGGTAGCTATCCCTTCTCTGGTAATACCCCGGATTGGGAAGATTTGGGTACCCCTCCACCCTTGGCCTCCCCTCTCCCGGATTAGGTTGTCTGGGCTCAGGGAATTGGGTAAAGAAGGATGGCTGGTTTTGGGGTTGGAAATTGGGTGGATACCTGGGAAAAAAGTTCTGGCCAGGATTTGGTGAATTTCTGCCCTCCTGGGGGAAGTTAGGAGGGAAGTTCCCCGGGTTAGGCGCTTGGCTGGATCCCTCCTTGGGCTGGAGGAGTCCACACATAACCCAGGATTGGTCGGTTTCCCTTGTAGCGGGGACTTACATAGTCAGGGGAGCGGGGGACCCCATTTGTGGGACTACCTCCTCGACTCCCTGTCTGTGACTGGCCCGAGGGCCTTCTAGGCTGTGAATTATTTGGTGCAGGCAGGTTTTTAGGCCCCCCCATCTCCAAATCTAAAACGGGGGCAACCTTTACCTCTGCCACCTTGGCAGCAGCAGGGGTGCTGTTGGCTTTGGGGTTTTTCGGCACATTATTTTTATTTTCGATGGGCTTCTGCACCTCATAGATCCGGGAAGCCTGTTCAATGACCCAGTCTAAAGATCTTTTCTCATGAAAATCTCTCACGAGCTGGGTCATTATGTATTTGGGTAAGGCATGGAAAAACGTATTGATAAATTCTCTGCTATCCGTGCGCACCCTTCTGGTGGTCTGCGCAAAAGCACGTTTTAATTCTTGCAAACTCTTGTGGGGCCTGATCCTCCCCACATTGAAAATTGTAGGCTGCCTTGCGAGCCTCTTGAGGAACAGAAAAATGTTTCAAGATGGCCGCCTTATAGGTGGACCATCTTAAATGATTTTGGTCCTCCAGCCCCGCAAAGAAACTGGAGTATTCTGGGGAGAATGTCCATTTGACGTACTGGATGCAGCTACTGCTGTCCTTCAAATGGAAAGTCTCCATCATTTGCTCATAGAGCTCCAAGTGTTCCCAAACGGAATACTTGGCGTTCTTATGATAAGGAGTGATGACACTCCTGATTGCCTTTATTTGTTTCAATGGGTCCTTAAGCAAGGCCCTTTTTGCCTTATTGGCCTTTTTGGTTCGGGTAACCCTGGTCCATTCATCCTCTGACTCAGAAGCACTGCTCCCAGAGGTGCCCGTCTGATCTTCCAGGTTTTCCCGGATTCTGCGAGCCTGGGAATGTCCCCCCCCCACTGTCCTAACTGGGCAGAGGTTTTCAGGATGCCCTTAATGGGCCTACTCTCCTGGGGTTCCCCACTAAATTGCACTGTGCTTGGGTGCCCATACCCGGATACCCTCCCATCCATTCCTGGGAGGTACTGGCCTATGAGCCACATACTTCTAGCTGGATAGTAATCTGCCATCCCCGTGACCCTGGGCTCATGTGCGCGAGGGGACATGGGGGTGGCAGAGTCCAGGGACTGGGAGAGATGAAGGCCTCTGGTACTAGGGCTCCTGAGGTTATGCTCAGGAGTTTCTCTTTCCCAGCGAACCTCATCTCTATCCGCCCCTGCTTCCTGTTGCAATACAAGAGCCTGCGCTTTCAGTTCCTCAGTTAAGGCCTTACTAGACTATCAGTCTCTCCTGCATCGCTACCTGTTGCTGGAGCCTATCATTGTGCTGACAGAGATCCTCATTTTCTCTCTGTGCCTCCTGATTGGTCCCGGAGTACTGGGCCAGTCTCTGCTGCAGGAGGGTTACCTCCTGAGCTGTGTCCCTATTGGCCTGCTCCTTTCTTGCCAGAGCATCCTCCACCCTCCTGGTGTGCTCTAACAAGTTCTGGTGTACTTTTTGGAGGTCACCCAGTCCCTGAAGGGCCAGGTGATTTTCTTCCATTTTCCTTTTTAAGTGGCAGACTTCCTGGCCTAAGGTATCCCTTTCCTGACTAAGAGCCTGCATCTGTGCCGCCAGGTCGTCCCTTTGCCTTTGGAAGGCACCAGCTTTCTGGCGCTCCTGATCAAACTCTGTCTGGGTATCCAGGTCCTTCAGGATCAATTTATTGATTTCCTCTTTTTCCCTATCTAGGTGGCTTTGCAGGGTGACTACCTGCTCAGCACATTCCCTATTGAAATCGAATTGTTGCTCCAGCTTTTTCTGGCTCTGCAGTAGGGAGTCCAAACCTTCTTGGTACTCCTTCTGCAAGGCCAGAAATCTGGTATCCTGGTCCGCCTTTTCCTGTTGCAGCACATCCATATCCTCCTTTATTTTAGTGATGTACTATCTGCTGTCCTTTTCTGACTCCTGGCTCCTGAGCAGCCTCTGCTCAGAAGAGTCCAGATCAGATTGGGCCTTCTCTAACGCCATCTGTTGCCTATTTGCCAGATCTTGGCCTTCAGCACATTTGTCCTGCATGGTTCCCATATGTAGACACACATATGCCGCTATCCTGGCAATCTTATTATGTTCATCTTTGGCTTTAGGGCCATATATAGTTCACTCAGGGCCACATGTAGGGGACCCTGATCTCCCCATATATCTGACCCTGTTTCAGTGACCTGTTGCGCGATTGCCTGCAACCAGACCGTTTGGTCCTGATGAGTCCACTCACCTCTCACAAATAGCTTATGTAAGAAGTACTCTCTGGCTATTTTCATATCTACCAAGGTCGTCATTCTGGAATTTGAGTTCCTTCCTGACTTACAGAAGTTTGTACTTTATTTTGCAAAACAGACCGTTTCCTTAGAGCGTTCCTTTGAGGGATGCTTTCACAGTGTAAAACAGCGTGGTGATCTAACCGGATATGTGTATCTGGTCAGTTGGCACACTGTATTAATCTGCATAAGTGGTAAATCTAACCCAGAATATCCCGGCTCCGAGCCCCCACTTTTGTAAGCGATATTCAATCAACACTACAGCCAAGTCAATGCCTAGTCTGGGATGCTGAGGAAAACCCTTATTAATGTATTTTTATGTCTAGTTCAGTACTCTGGATGACCACCCTTGTATAACACCCCTTCTTAGAATCCCCCTGACCCCACTGAGCCAAGAAGTAGGTTTGTTTTGCAAATTAAAAGGTTTATTTGAGAATTTGAACAGTATATATATCACACTTTATAATAAATTAATATCTGATAGTACACTTAGACATATGATGTTGATCAACAATGGGTAATCTGGCACTAGCACACTTCTTTACAATCAATGAGGAGTTAGTATAGGATGGATAAAGTAGCAAAAAGACTTATGATTTCAAGGGAAAAACAATGAGGAATAAAATGCAGTACAGAAATACTTGATATGATTTTAGCAAAAGATAAGATCATCACTTTTTCTCTGGCAATTCACCCCCCTCCCCTATGCAATGTAAGAAATGGAAGGAGATGGAAAGAGGAGCACACAGTTCTCAGGAATGCAATAAAATACAATACGAAATTCAGTTCCCCCCAGCAAGCTTAGAGGAAACAGGTAGGAGTTTGAAACACAGGCCCAAAATGCTTTTTAAATGTGATGGCAATGGATGGGAAAATGTGCCAATGATTTTAATTCCCTCTAGAGATTCAGGGTGAGTGGGAGATGCGTGTTGGTATTAGTTCAGACTCACTTTAGCAATGCTCTATGAGTTATTTCCAAGTTGCAAACGGATTTTAACAAAGGAAAGAATGGAGCTGCTATTTTGACAAGTGGAGAAATTGAGCCAAAATCGCAAATCGCGGTAAATTTCGCGAGTGCGTAATTCGTGATTGCGGAAAAAGTAAAAGGAGTAGTCGGTTCTAGGCTTGTTGGAAAGCTTAGATTCTAAGCTTTCAGATGAAAGTTAAATTTTGTTCCTAGCCCAAACGGTTCCAGAGATACGGACGATTAAATAAAGGTAGTTTTTCGGATTTAAAGTAAACTCAAAATGACAGGTGACAGCTTGCAACTGCAGAATTGACAGGTGACAGTTGTGCAGCTTTACAAATGACAGATGACACAATTTCTAGGAGGCTGTTCTACTTAGGTTAAAATAGTTTGGATTAGATTATTTTAACTAAGAGATTGGTTCTGCACAGTTCTGCTAGGTACTCACAATATAAATTTGAACTAGGCCTCGTCACGGATCTGGTCAACACGTCCAGCTGCGGTTCTGTCTGCTCGGCGGGTCAATCAGGCACCGGTTATGCTCACAGCGATTTGGGACAGCTCTGCTCTGCTGGTCTAGCCTCTCTGGATTCAGCGGCCTCTGGTTCTGGATACTGCTCTGCTTTCCGGTCCGGATCAAGTGGATTCTGGATGTAACACTGCTTTCTGGGTACTGGCAAGAGTTCTTGGCAAAAGAATTCAGACAGCTCACCCGGCTGTGGAATAGTTTGCAAATGATTTTGAGGCCTGCTGACAAATACTTTTGCTTGCAGTGGGCCTTCTTGGTTCAAAGTTCTGTAGTCTCTGTTTAGCTTGGAAGTCTAAGTGTTAGATCTCTGGATGTGAAGTCGTCGGTCAGCATGCTCCGCAGCAAATGGAATTGAATCTCTCTACCTGTCCCAGCAGTCTCTTTTTATGTGTTTTGAAAATGGGTGTGTGCCTGGGCCTAGCTAAGCCTGCCCCTCTCTACTTGTCATTGGCCCAATTCTCCGCTCTCCCATGATTGGGGGAAGGAAATGGATTGTCATCATGATGAGGTCTGTTTATGGGTCAGAGGATCCTCCCTGGTCAGTTTGCCCACAAATCTATATTTGATTCAAATACATCTTTCCCAGATACACAATTTGTTGAAATTACATGTGCACATTATATATTCCTTATGGTCCATGCTTGTCCGCCTCTGATCTTCCTGGGGGCTTGCATTCAAAAATGACAACATTTTGCGCTTTTTAACTGGTTTTGCAATATCGGACATTTACCCAAAATTACACACATGTGCGCAAGGAGTATGGACATTAATTGATGAAGTGTCAGATTTTTAACATGCAGACATTTGGAGTGAGACCCTATTTTCCGCTAGCAACCCCCCAGAATACACCACAGGGTCCTAACACCTCTCAAAATGTTCACAGAAAAATCACAAAAATAATGATATTACTTATATAATTCTGACAAGTCCCCACTATGAGTTATCTATCTTTTTAAAATTATGCCCTGGTCAAAAAGGGGTGTGGCTTCCCACATCACAGGGTGGAATAACTGGTTTTTCCACTTCCCCCAAGCTCAGCTGCTAGCAGAGGCACTGCCCCTCCCAGTTTCCCCTAAGAGGAAGCCACTTTACGACGCCCCCAATATAACATTTGCCTGAGTCAAGGGAGTTGCATTGTTCTGTTCCTTCCAGTTCCCAGGTGCTCCACCCCTAATCTAATCAGAGAGGTGGCAACTCCTTTTGGCAAGGGGCAGCAGGATGCAGCTAAGCCTGGGAAGAGTGGCTGAACAGGTTTCTCCTGTCGGGGGTAGTTATCAGGCAGAATCCAGTTTCACTAAGCCAGGTTCAGCTAAATGTCACTTTTTGTTCCCAGTTTTCTACATTCAAATCAAACTGACAATTTGTACCTATACATTAAATAATTACTTCCTTCAAGTCATTTCAGAATATGGTTTTACATTCTTCCACCTCTTAGCAAGTCTTTCCTTGGTCTGGTTTTGTTTCATTTGTGCAGTTTTACACAAAAGTCTGGTGGTTTTAAAACGCCGGCTTTCTGATAGTGGTGAGTACTGGTAATGCAACCATTTTTGGGATTAAGAAAATGAATTCCCCACAGTTCTGAGTTGCTTTTTTGGCAATCAGCATTGCCATTTCCAATGGTTTCAGGCTACTGTGTGTGTAGCCCAATGGTGGTTTTAGGCAGTGCCCTCCTGTGCTCACAACATAGGCAAAAATGGGTGGCATGTTTTCCCTGTGCACTCTCTGGGGAGTTCTGGCCATCATGATGTTTTCCATGCCAGTACTGCACAGTTTTATGGTAGGGCTTGTATGCATGGGTAAAAACATCCCACAGTGCACATTGGCTGTGGCAGAGAGTGCAGGGGGGAATAGGGGCTCTGCGCCTGATGTTGTGGCTTCTGTTAACTCTAGTGTCAGTACTGATTCAGTGGCGGAGGTTACCTGTCCAGCTCCGACGGAGGGCAAAACACAGGGCACAAGTAACAACCCTGTCACTGGGAGTGACATGAACCAAACACACATGTCGTTTAGTCCTTAGGGTCAGCTACGAAGTGTGCCGTGTTGTCATGGAAACAACTGCAGCACTCAAAGTTGCAATACCCTGAGCCCGGTACCAGCAACCAAGTCTAGCTGGGAGTCACCCCATAGCCGCTTTTATAGCGCTATGGGCTCAATAGGCTCCGTCAGAGCAACCACACTTACAGCCCTTCGCTGTGCTACTGCGGCTCTATCAGCGAGGACGAGGACGAGGACCTGTGTTTAGCCGCCCAGAAGAAGACGCAGTAAGAGGGCGAGGGAGCACGACAGATGGCCTCTGGATGCCATTTGCAAGGAAACATCAACCTGCCGCTGACACTGAAATAGCATCTGGTATGGAACGCAGGAATTCATTAGAGGTCGTTAATAAACTACTGGCAGACCTAACACGCATTAATAAACAAAGAATGCTCAAAGGTGACACAGGAACGGTAATGGCTGCCCAGACGACACTGGACCTGGATAAGGGGCCGCCCCATGAAGAAATTGCATCCCCTCCCAATTCTGTGCAGCTTGCTACCTAACCAAACGCAGAAGACTTGATGAAAGCATTTCACCTAGCCTTAGATGCTCTCAAAATAAAAAGGCTAAAAAGGACCTACTCTAGTTCACAAATCCACTTAACCCCCCCCTCCCCAATGGAGCCTTTGCAACCCGTAGAAGTCGCTGGTGACATGCACTCGTCTTCAAGTGATGACGTCCCAGAGCAAGCGTCCCCAGACTCTTCACTTATGGAGCGTCCATATCCGAAGATTGGATGCCGCGTCAATCGTAAGAAAAGAAGCGTGCGCCATGGAGTCTCTGAGCCGGCGGCATCAGGAAATGTGCAAAATTCACAAGATTTACAGGCTCTGATAATGTCTTCTATGTGCATGTCCATCGCTCCATTCCTCAAAATGTATGAGCACCTTAATGACAATATGAAAGACCTGTCTTCTGTAGTCACTACGCTGACAAATAACGTGCGCAAGATTGAACAGGAGTCTACGGAATGTAAGGTGGCTCTGCATGAGATGAACAAGACGACGGACGTGATGCTTGCAGCATTGTTAGACAATTTAACAAATGCTAATATCGACAAAAAGCTTTTGGCCGAGGTTGCAAAAGAAGCCTTGAACCTCTTTTTAAAGAATATGGCATTGAGTGCCTTACCATCGGATGCTATCTGTCGGAAGTGCCAACCTGAGACCCCAATGGATAAGGCTGTACCTCCCCGTAGACCTGAAAGCACCAACCTAATCAACAACTTTAGATGTGTAGCAGGGTCGCCTATGGGTAAAGTGAACATCCGAAAAGTACGGCTGACCTGGTGGTCCTGTCTGTGGCTGCCACGGAGGCAGTGACGTCCTCTGACATAATTATCCATGCTCAGCCTAGTCTGCCCTCGACTGATCCAACTAAGGACGGTTGCTCCTCCACACTAAAGGCGCAAATTTCCACAAGCAGAGAACTAAACGAGATCAGTAGTGGTTTCGCAGAGGCTGTAAAAGAGTCTCAGGATGTTGCCACTTAGCCCTACAAAATCCATAAATGCCTTCTTCATCAGCAACTTGCATTCACCATGAGCCGGCCCCACAAGAACTTCCACAAGCGACGCTGGACGCCTTGGGAAAACCTGTTATATACGACATCTTTAAGACCTCAGCTGATATACAAAAGACGATTAAGTCTAATGAACAGGCAACAGGCGTCCCTGGAAAGAAATCTAAAAATCTACGAGCAAGGAAAGCGAAGAGAGGAACCAACAACTCTCGAAAATTCTTGTGCAACATTAAAACTGTGAATGTAACGGTTAACGGCCTGTTACCAAAAAGCAAATCTCTGGAAACGAAGCAGCCGGTAAAAGTCGCCAAGGAGGTGGTAACTGACATGGAGGGCTCTTACACCTGTATTAGCGATGTCTCCGAAGCCTTGATTAACTTACCAACACACGAGGATGAAGAGCCGAACAACACTGCCATAAGCTCAACCAATTCACAGATGGCTCTCATGCCGTTACCTGCTCTTCCAACTCATGATGATACAGCAGCAAACATTTCAGTATGGGATACAACTAAGAAACCAACGACTGGTCAGTTGCATGCAACAAAAGAGGGGGCAGCAGAACAGGCCGCCCCAAACACAGAGGCAAGGCCGACACATACTTTACCATTGGCTCATGTATGGTCTTAAGCACTGACAGGATGCCTCTCACTACATCGTTGAATGCAATAAAAGAGGGGCAAAAAGAAGTAGTCAACTTAAATAAACCAACAAGACTGTGTCAACTGATCCAACCATCGTTCCGACCACTACCAGAAAAAGGCGACCAGAGACTACAATTCTTAAGCCTGGCCAACAAACGCGAACTGTTGGAGGCAAAGGCCAACACTATATGTGCAACTTTTGGGATTAATGCTGCCAAAGCCGATCCGGACGGCAAGGATAAGCCGTCCGCGGACGGCGGGACAGTGCCTCCTGGTCGGACTGTATCATCAAGTGACTCCAAACAGGACAGCAAGTGGACTGTATCCACAATCCAGTCAAAACATCAATTCGACAAGTAGAAACCCTCGAATGGGACCCACCGAAATGGTGAGAAGAATGAGGGAAACTTACGGAGCAACGGCCAGCAGGGCCTGCATCATCTGTTACTCGAGCGTATTGAATCCTCGGACGACTTAATCTTAAACCGTCACAATGTACTTTGGCTGTGTCACCTGATCCCAAGTTTAAGAGCAATCGCCTCCGAGGATCTCATGATCGTAGAATTCTTTAACGACAAGAGAAATGATGCGTCTTCAGTCGAAACTCATTGCTGATGCATTACTCGATGCTGGTCCCGTATTGATGTCATTGGGGTTCGACATAACTAGAGTGGATCATTGCTCTCGGCTCCCACCTACTAAAGGGGACTATCGCAACACAGCAGATTCTGTAACAAAGCGAGCCTGGTCCCTGCAGCCTGAACTAAGAACAACTGTTGCAACGACAGAGGCTCCATCAACGACTACGCCCCCTTCTGTGGTCCTTGCGGGGTCACCACACAAGGATGAGCTGATAAGGATTACAGTCAACGGAGTCCAGAGCCCGCCTGCTGCAACTGCCGACGTCATGATGGTCCCCAACACACATCATAGAGCGACCGACTGGTCCTGGCTAGCTGCCACTTTAAACAAGGTGTCAAATACCTAACGACAGGCATCAGAGACCCGAAGTATTTGCCTAATAGCCTCGTGGAACACCAGAGGCTTTATCCACCTGTTTAAAACTCCATGGGCAAAGAACCTGGACCTTGTGTGCCTACAAGAAACATGGCTAAGAGCAAGTCCGTTCCTTGAAGGCTATGAAATTGCAATTAATCCAGCGATCAGTCTGTCAAAGGGAAGACCGGTGGCAGGCCTACTGATGGCAGTGAGAAAGGCTGCAGGGTTCAGGATAATTGAATCACAGATTGTCGCCTTTTATTCAGTTAACTACAATCGGTGTCACACAGTCTGAGAAAACCAAGGGCGATCGCCTATACATTATCAACGTATACTGGAACCATCGGGCAAAAGACGACAAAAGTCATTTTTAGATACAGTGACAGTTGCGATCGACGAGCTACTTGAAAAGGAACAGCCGTTAGACTCGATTCTATACGGTGACCTAAATATTTCATGTTTGAACGAGAAAAGCCACTTGGAACAAAAAGCGGCCCAATGGCGCTCAGAAATGGACATACATGGACTGTACATGTTAAATGGCAACACTGTGGGCGACATTCCAGCCCAGCCTACATGGAGAAGGCTGAACCAAACTTCAGTCCTTGATTACATATTTGTCAGCGAAAACCTTCATAAGCGAGCGCGGCGATTAGACATTCTCAAAATGACCCATAGTGATCACGAAATGGTGCAACTTACATTTAATAATCAGAGTGATCATAGCTATGTGAGTTGGCCTTATTCGGAAAGCACAGGGTCTAGTAGGATCCGTCTAATTCTCCTCGACAATGAAGTAGCGGTGATAACATCCAATTTTATATAAAACACAGAGGGCCTCGAATACCAACACCTTCTGACGCACTTTGAAGAACGCAAACATAATTTAAAACAAGTCGAATTATGTTCAAAACACAAATTCGACGTGTCTGTACTTGAACAGAAAAGGCTGAGGAGACAAGAAATAAGGAAGATAAAAGGGCCATTTAACGATACCACGAAACAGAACATAAGGGCAATCAAACAAAACTACAAGAATTGGCTCAAATCACACGCGGCAATTATGCTACAAAATGACTCCGAGAATATGCTATCAAAAATGGAAGGGAAAAGATCAGCGGATTTCTGGAAATTGATAAACAGCAGCTTGGCACCTCAACATGCTCTACAGGCCATCACATTCACCGAAAAAGTATGGGTAGAGTATTTCTCAGCCTTATTTTGTAAAGGTGTACCAACTGTAGTCTGTGAACCACTGACTGTAACTGAATGGGACCTGGAATTCGAGAGAGCTGACATTGTATTCATAATTAAAAGTGTGCGAGAATCCAGAGCCCCAGGACCTGATGGTCTAACGAACCATACGATCAAACGCAACCCGGGTTTATGGGCAGATTTCTGTGTTACCCAATTCAATCGAATCATCTTGAGCCGCTCCACCCCTCAATCTTGGAAAAGTGCCGTGGTGGTTCCAATATTCAAAAAGTGGGACCGAACCAACCCAAAAAATTACAGACCCACAGCACTTCTTGATGTATTGGGGAAGATTTATGCAACACTTCTCCAACGGAAACTCCTGAAGTGTGCTAAAGACTCTAACCATATCGACCCAAGACAAGCTGGGTTTGTAAGGGGGGGTTGTTGTGGCCTAAACCTACTCCTACTGAACATCTTAAAGATGGAAGCAATCAGACTAAACTCTAAGATCTACCTGGCGCTGATAGACCTCTCGCAGGCATTTGACAGTATCAACAGAGAGTTATTGTGGAAAAAACTAGCCAAGTGGATTTGCCCCCCTAGCCTAGTGGGTGCAATTCGCGAATTGCACACGGAGACCTCTATTAAGATCCTTCTTGACATGAAGGGCAATCTGTCTTCTAAAATAAACCCACACAAGGGCGTAAAACAGTGGCGCCCTGGGCAGCAACAATATTTAATCTGTTCATATCGGATTTAAAGGATGTTTTCTGTGGCGCAAACACGTTTCCACCCAAAATGCATGGTTCGCCCATTAACTATCTAGTGTACGCTGACAACCTTGTACTGATAGATCAGACCGCGGTAGGGCTTCAACGTAAAATGAATCTGTTAGATACCTATATAACATCTAATGGGCTGTCTATTAACAAACAAAAATGTGAGATCTTGATCTTCGAGAAACTACAAGGTGCACGTGGAAGGGGGAAGAAGTTTAACTGGCACATTGCCAAGGAGAGAATCCAGCTCGCAAAACATACCACATACTTGGGTATGGGGATTAGTGCGAGCGGAAATGATGCACCTTGGGCAGAAGCAGCAAAAAGCAAGTGTCGTCAGCTAGCATGCCAAGCCTCTCTGATTAACAGCAGATATAGAAAATGTTCACTAAAACCTACCATCACGTTTTTTCAACAGAAAGTTGTGCCTATCCTAATCTATGGAAGGGAAAACGCATTTAGCTGCTCGTCCGACCTGTGGAATTCACTAGAAAACATCTTCTGGACTCGAGTGCTAAATTTACCAAAGGGTACCTCAACCGTCTGCATATGGTACGAATTAGGTCTCATTTCAATCCACGCAAGAGTCGCATGGAACTTACTGAGTCTATATCGTAAGACAATGATGAAGGACCCGGTACCTCAATTCGGCATCTTACACAACCCTAACTCCGATAAAGAGCATACCATCCTCTTTAAATGGAATTGCCTCTGTCAAGAATTATTGGAAGAGTATGACATCACTCCCACAATGTTAATAGAAAATCCAGAGGTGGCTAAAAGGAAATTCTGGAGACTGGACTGGATCAAGACCTGCGATCTAAGAGCAAATTCCAAAATGATGCACGAAGTACCGGGTGAGGCTAAAGCATATGACCAACGCCACACTTGACGCGCCTGCCAAATCAGCACGCAAGGGCCCTATATATGCGATTTAGACTAAATGCACTTCCAACAAAAGAATGCATAGGTATTTGGTCCAAGCAAGCTATCCTTAACCCTATTTGCCGGTTTTGCAATGACGCCAAAGAAACACTAAAACATCTGATTATGTCATGCCCAGAACATGAGCACCAAAGAGGACTTAGTTTTGCCCCAGTGATTAACACCCATCGTACAAGGAGCATTGAAGAGTGGTAGAAAGTACTTTTTGAAGGATCCAATAGAGCAGCACTGTTTGCCTTAATAAATTTTCTTCAAGTACTAAAAATCCGGCTGGATGAACAGGAAATAATCTAAATGGATACAGAAAAGTACTGTGCTTGGTTGAATGAGGGCACGTTTCACCATCCATGAAGTGGAGAAATGGACTTATTAAAGCCATCAAGAGAGTGGGAGGGAGGAAATGGATCAGTGAAATGGATCAGTGTAATGGTGTGATTAGTGTTATATCATGCCTCATGCCCTAACCCAAACATCAGAGACCTCATGCTCACACTGCACGCAGAACAGCCAAATCGTTCTACACCCACTGGAGTCTCTTCAGCAAACTCTGAGGGAAGCGTCCTTTTTAATAAAAGCACGCACGGCATAACGTTATTCTTTCTTTATGTATATCATCAGAGACGCAGGAGATTCCTTCTGTTCCTTTAAATCGGAACATGTCACGTGGTTTTGTTGAAGACATACGCGTTACGCGAGTCTTCACGTGACTTGTATTTAAACCCGGAAGGGTTTCGGATTCCTTGCTACTGATCGTTTTTCCATTCGAAGCTTGGAGTTGTGTCCCGCAGCTTCGGTCTATTTCCTTACGGCTTTACAGAGCTTCTGTTGGCAGTATTTCTCCTCCCATTCTCCCGGAGGAGTCGGCTGACTGTACTGCCAACCTTCCACCGCAGTCCTCAGCGGTGCAAAGCAAGTCAGCTTCCTACGCTCCTTCCATCTGGAGCAGTCGGCTCCTTTATTCTGCCAACATTTCCACCGCGTTACTCAACAACAAACACTCCATTTCTGCCTGGAGTCGTCGGCCCGTTCCCTCGCCAACAATTACATCACATTCCTCTGCGGTGCAACATACAACAACCATCAACGCTCCTTCCCATTTGGAACCATCTGCTGACCATTACACCGCATCACGTGTCTTCACGATGCATAATCATGTCCACTCTACCAGAGCAAGCAAACCCCCCCCCAGCTCCCATTGCTCTAATTCACAGGGAACAGGGGAACAGTAGGCTAGCTATTCTAGTCAATAGCCTTTCTCTCAGCCTGTTCTACTCCATTGTCACTGATTCATTAAGGGCTTACCTGTCATCTCATTAAGGGACCTTGACTTTCCTTCATCCAATTCCACTTGGGTCTTCCATTCCGGACCAGTGCACTGAACTTAAGGACGCTACCCTGAGTGCACCAACCCGACTCTAGTGCGGCCCTCGTTACGTTCGGGTTAGTTCCCGTACTAACAACCTTCCCTATTTCGCTGTTCCTTGGAGGACCTATGGACTTTGGTTTCTATTGGGGACTGTTCAAATTACAGGTTAGTGTTGTTTAGAAAGATAACATTCAGATTGGGGTTGGTATATACTAAAGTCACTCATTTCTTTTTACAGTCCTGTGATCTTGGTCTCTTACACGCCCTTTCCACTAATTACTCTCTGTAGCTGTCATTTTCACCCAGCTAGAGAGTGACATTAGTTGGAAGGTCTGATTCTCAACGGACGTCGTCCTATTCCTCTTCGCTACAGGGCAAGTCCAATTGTATCCGTTTCCATCAGTATCCTTTCATTGGTGTACTAGTGGTGTTGTAACATGTTATGTCTTGTCTTTTTAAAGGTTGGACAAACCAATAAAAATTAAAAAAAAAAAAAAAGAAGTGAACTTTGATCACAACCCAGGAGAAGGGAGACATTCACCAGGCCCACAAACGCTTTAGCTTTATCTCCTATAGTTATAAGTCTGAGGAACAGAACTAGCGATTTTGACAATGGATGGTGGACACTTAAGTTAAACAGACATTCTGGCAGATCCTTTTTAGTCTTTAGTTGAGGCTGGGAAATCCCGTCATCGAAGTAGAGACAGTTAGGATTTGACTTTGTTTTAAAGAAAAATACAAGTTTGCCAACCAGCATGCCACCTTTGTGTCAGTCTCCTTCTTCTACACCCTTACAACAGGCTTACTTCTAAGAGAGGCATGGTAGCACCCATTAACTAAAGAGGTTCACAGTACTATTGTTTGTGCGGGCATGAAATATTACAACGATTTCACTATCATCAAGTATCTAGCCACAGTATCACAAATACACGTAGAACTTCGCACATCATCAAAAATACACATGAAATGTATTTATTTGTTGCATGGAAGCCCTGGTGGAAGCGGAAACACGGCCTGTAACCAGCAGAACAGAAAACCATGACCTCTCATCAAATAGCTCAAGCGAGAAATGAGAATGAGATCTAAAAAGGGGCCTTAGATTTTATAAACCCCTTCTTAGAGGATGTGACTAAAGGTCAGCAATTGAGAATGCTCCTATGAAGAGGAGACGAAGACCAGTAGAACAATGAGACCAGTGAAAACCAATAGGGTGAAGACATTAGATGTCTGAAAAGGCAAAGAGACACAAAAGAGTAGGAGAAGCCGAGGAGTCTTGGAGGTGGGGCCATGAACATGGCGGCTTCTGAAGCTTGGAGGAAATATGGCTCACAGAGTAGCGTGTGCAGGAGGTGCTCCGGCTATGGTTGGGCTGGGCCCAGGTGGCAGACAACCATGGAACATGAGCGGAGAGCTCTTTTGAGAGCTGGAAGGCCATGACTGGTATCTGGGGAGCAACTGAAAGCCATTGATGTTTTGTAGGATGCTTTAAACGGGCAACATCAAATTCAGAGGAAGTTTCCACCCACCCCAAACCAGGCGTGCACAATTTTTCTTTATTTATTAAAGTTATTTTTATGAATCTGTGACCACCACTTTAATAGCATTGATTCCATACAGTTTCCCTCTCCTTTGGGGATAAATAACACATGGGGTTGCACATACAGTCTATTTATTAACTAAATGGAAATAATTGCATCAGTTTAAAGATAAATTATATTTCCATGAAAATGTTAAAGCCAACAAAGAAAAATAATCCACACACTATCCACCTCAGTTTTCAATGCTACGGTTATAGAAACAGAGACTTTGGTAACCCACACATCACCATAGGTATTTTATACATTTAATTCACCATGAATGTGCATGCACAATGGATTGAATGGATGACTGTCCAGGAGGAATCTTTCACTTGTGAAAAACAGGAAGCTAATTGAAAGTATCCCTGACTATCAAATTCTCTCTAATTCCCCTTTATGCAAAATGCCACCCCCCCTTCCTCAAAAGACATGTCAGAATTTCAACAGCATTTAAAAAGCTCAACTGCATCAAACTGCTGGGCCTTCCTGTATGTGAAAGGCTTGAAGAAAAGACAAATCATGTTCAACATGTATGCGGGCTAGACTCCCTTCAATTATGTTTCCATTTAATTATCTGTAAAAGAATGCCTTTCTCACTTTCAATGGGTTCCTTAAATGGAAAAACGCATAGCGAACAATCCCCCTCTCCCTTTTATCTTGAGCAACTTGGCATTAAGAACGGTATCCTGCTTGATGGTTTATGCAGGAAGTGACTTCCAATTTCTTTACTTGTCTAGGTATGCACATTGAGATATCCTACGCAAGTATGTGCTTGAACATTGCAGATCTATAATTCCAGAAGCATATACGCTTATGAAATATGTACTTATTTCCTAGGATATACAGTCAATTTATATACCCCCACCCCATCGTACTTACAAATAACAGGAAGCAGGATTTAATCTAATTCCCTTTATAGTATCACTCCCCTCAAGATTATTTCCCATTTCTTTTGGCATGATTACAGACAGGTTGGCACACTCGTAAGGACTGGATAAATTCTCCCCCTATAGGAACAAGTGGCCATCAGTCAGCCAGATGGGATCAGCTTTCCTCCAGAGCCTATCTGCTGTTTCTTCCACTGAACAAAGCCTCTGGGCCTCATTACAAGTCTGATGGTAACCGTGGCGGTAAAACCGCCTGGTTACCACCAGACTCGTATTACCATTCCGCCTCTGTGACTCCCAGAAATACCAGGGCATTATGACCCTGGTGTCCTGGGAATCCCGGAGGCGGAATGGTGTAAATCCCCATTCCCATTGAGTGCGATAGGACTCAATGGGAATGGGGAAGTGGAAACACCGGCACCATCTCGTGATGCTGCTGGTGTTTCCACGTCCACCTGCAGGCGGGAGGTGTTCAACCCGCCAGGTCAGACTGGCGGGAAGATCACCTCCCGCCTGAAGGACTCGGGATCGGGCGGTCCGGAATTAACAGCGGCGGCGGGTTTACTGTTAATTCCGGACTGCCGGACCTGTAATGAGGCCCCTTCTTCTTTAACTCCTACTAGGCCTCACTTTCAGGGTGCTGGTGAAAATCCAAAATGGGTCCAAAAGGGAAGCAATGTATTCCTTCTCCTTCCTGCTGTTATCAATTCTTTGTTCTCTCCTCTCCCTTAGTCAGCGAGTGAGTCTGTCTGTGTCATTCCCCCAGTGAGTGTTTGTTGAATCTTATATAGAACAGTAATCCCACCTTTTGAGGTGTGTACACTTTCCCCAATCTAATTGGTCAATGTAGGTGATTGGACAATGTTCCAAAAGTGACATCACTGCAGACATACCCAAGTGCAGTCATTGGGAATATTAATGAAGAGGGCAGACTGATGGGAGTAACGTCTAAACCCAGTTTCCCTCCCATTTAATGTGATGTCAGCTCAGGGATTTCTTTTATTAAATAGGGTTACATTCTGAATTATTAATTTCCACACATATTACCACTTTACTAATTGATTTACCGGATTTCTCTCTCTGGTGCATATCAAAATGCAATTTATCATAATAGCATGAATGGGTACTGAGTTATACATTTTTCAATTTATCTCACTCTTACCTTTCTATCAAATTATCTTCCTATCTCAAAGTAATGGGCTCTTCACTGCGGACGCTAGGATATATGACATGCCATTTCTAAGCCTCAAAATACAAATTCGCCTAATTTGCATAATTAAAAAACACATTTGTCACCGAATAGAGCATCTCAAGCTGAATACTTTACAAAAATTATTATTTTGCTGCAGTATTCCGTTTCAGAATTATGCACAAAATAGTAAGTCCCTGTGTAACATTTAAAAGAATTTTCTTTTTCCACTAATGCATATTACAGTAAATAACAGGGCATCAGGTGTCTTCAGTTCTTTAGCTGGTAGTTCAGGGGAAAATGTAAAGGGTTTCTAACCCACTGCCTGGCAGTTGAAATGGTCTTTTGAAGTCCTCTGTTTTTTTTTTAATTATATTGTATTAGTTTAAAAAAAACTTTATACAAAAGTTTTAAAAAGTTATAAAGTTACAATAAAGATTAAAACACCTCATAAAAAGGTATAAACGTAACTATTCAATTCACTTCAATAAACTATCATTGAAGTATCCAGTAAGACTGAAAATATCCTGCATAAAAACAGATAAATACAGTCAATATAAATCACAGCACAATTATTCAAATTCATCGATCACATTAGTTAAAAAGGACACAATCACAATTAAAGTGAAGTAGACCGACCACTAAAATCCTGTACCAAAAGGAATCCTCATTACGATAAGCAGCATCATGAACAAACTGTAGAACCTGCAACTCAGGGCACTGGATATAAAATGTGTTTCAGTGATTCAACAGATTGGTGACAAAATCTGCAGTTCTTATCAACACTGAGTTTCGAGATGAATATCGAGTATGCAGTAAATTAAACCTGAGTCTAAGGAGAGTTCTTAAGAAGCGACCATTGGGGCATTAGCTTACATACAGGGGAACAGATCCCAAGCTCTTATTCTCTAAACTGATATCATGAAACAATTTGTAAGAATCCCTAGAATCACATCTTTTGAACCAATAATTTTCATAGATTTTGTTTTTAACTTCCTCTGGATTATCGACAAGAAAATAATTTATATTCAACCTAACCAGCGTATTAGTGCATCTACACTTAAAACTGATTAAACAGCCAAGAGTTACTCATGTCAATCTGAGTACGTAGCACAAAAGTGTTTTCATTCCCCATGATTATTTTTCTGTAAAGGGATATGGCCTTCCAGATGATCACGGCATACATCGACAATAACCCAAGTTCATACCATATAAACACTACGGGGATGCAGTTAGACAAGTTCAGAGCCTTGCGCCAAATTTTCTCTTCTAATTTTCCAAAGTCAAAATCTTCCAAAAATGAACTGGTTCAAGTCCATATGTTTGTTTGTTTATTTATTTGTCAAGCGCGCCGGACCCTTAGGTAACATATAGATCAGCTGGAAGTACTTTCAATTTATAAAACTGTATAAGTGAAATTAGAGTAAATTGACAGTACTTGCACACAATAAATTGCATCTGTGCCCCAAATTGGGATCCACTCAAGTAATTTCATCACTTAATGTTGCTCGATGGGAAACTTTCATCAATGTGAAACCTAGGTATCTTATACTAGAACCTACCATCCTTGGATATCGTCCCTTCTCCCGTAGGGGGGACCCCTCCAATGGGGCCAGACTGGTGGGGCCACAGTCCAATAGTCCCCCTGGAGGTGGTGCACCATGGGAGCATCACATGGGTGAGGGAATTCCTTATGGGATGGGAGACAACATTACAGGGAGAACACTATATGTAAATACTCCATTGTCCACTCGCTTACCCTCTTACCCTATTTAGGGCAACCCAATCCCTCCCTCCTCTATGTATTATTGTAAGGTAGAAGATAACCAATTCCTTGCCTTACACTGAGACGAGGGACAATGGTGACTACCCATGTGAACACTAACTGAAAAACTGAGGTGAGGAAGAGGCGCAGAGTAATGCAGAATACCGCACAAGTCCAAATAGCGTGGTCTAGTCAATGTGTAGTACAACGGAATATAAAAACAGAAGGAGGACTGGGAATGGCACTGAGCCTTCCCTGGGGGAGCCGCGAGAGCAAGCAGAGACCCGAGAGAAGGAAGAATGCTGACGGAGACACTGAGGTGGGAGCAAGCAGAAGCGGAGCAGGTCCGGAGCAGAAGGACCACTCCACAAACCTGTCAGGAGAAACTCCTGGCATCGTAGCAGACTGGAGAACACGAGAGGGACACGTGGCATTCCCCAAAAGAAGATTTTGAATGCAGAGTCGCCGCAAAATGACCACGAAGGTCAGGGAAGCCCCACAGCAGACTCCAGGCACCCGGAAAGACCAGCGACCACCGTGGACCGGGAAGAAAGGTAAGCGGGTTGTCAGGGAGGCACAGGGCCCCAAGAAGTTGGAGGAGAAATTGAAAGGCTGAGCAAAACGCAGAAGACAGGGTCTGGGGCCCTGACGGAGGTGAGAAAACTTTAACATACCCAAAACCGCCCTTTTAGTACGTGGCAGGGGAATATACAAAGTCCTGCAGAAAACAGAATATAAGTCAGAAAGGAGAGTCTGGACTCACACCCAAATGAGGACTGAATCATTGGAAATCTTTATAGTCACAGTACCTGGCAGTTTAGTCAAGCAGGTTGGCTGTAAGAGAAGCTGGAACCAGGGTAAGGGAAGCATACCGCCACTGCTGTTTGTGAACACTATACCAAGCCAAGAGAAGGGAGGCATTCTCTTGGCACTTTGAAGAAGCTGAATAGAAACCAGGGGAAGGGAGTCATTCCCCCAGGTGTTTGGGCACATTATGGGAAAGCCAAGAGAAGGGACACATTCTCTTGGCATTTTGAGGACCCAGCAACCGTTTTATCACAGGGTTGCACATCCTTTGGAAGTTTGTTTGTGCACCATTTGAACTTTGTTTTACGAGCTGGAAAATAACTTTTACACCCACATCCAGAAGAAGAAAGACATTCTTTTGAACCAAAGAAGATCACCTTGCACCTTAATTTGAGTTCCTAGTGTATGGGCTGGAAATAGGTTTCACACGATGGTGGACTTTTTTCTTTGGACATCCTGTCAAACTCCTTAGATTATTCTTTGAAGCAAGGAACCCCTCTTATAATTAGAGAAAGATACGTTTTCCCCAACCCTCATTTCTTTAATAAATGTTTATAGCAATAAACATGCCACCATTGTGTTGATCATTTACTTCTGCACCCTTACATCACCTAATAACCAAGTATATTTGACAGGCCTTACTCTAGAGCCATTGAAAACCATTATACTTGTTTTCTGCGGATTGACCTTCAATTCATGCACCAAAGTGTAGTCACAAAAACAAGATAAAAGATGCTGTAAACCCACTTGGGTCTGATCCAGTAATAGAGCATCATCAGCGTAACAGCCAGGAAATATGCTCACTTGCAATTTTTGCCAGCACAAACACAATAGGGTCTAAGCTTTCTACCAAATCAGACAGGTATAAATGAAAATGGCAGGGGACCAGAACACACCCCTGCCGGAGCCCCACTGGCAATGAGAATTGCCGTAGAGACAGAGCCCTTCCTACCCAGCCTGACTAAGTGTTGTATTTGTACGTAAAAGGACAAGAATTGCTAGAAGAATTTCAGGAAAATTCAATTTAGACCAGAGCCGTAATCTGTCCACTAAATCAAATGCTTGAGTCAGATTCACACAGGCAACATGCAAAGGATCCGCTCCCTTCCCACCGTCCATTTCGATAAAGCTGTTAATCACAAGCCCATTTAGCTCAGTCCCCATACCCTGCCTGAAACTGGTTTGGAACTTTTACAAGCAATTGGTTTCCAGCTTACAGTCCTCAATTTCTTTCAAAATGAGCACAGAGAAGATCATACTATCTGTGTCCAGTAGGACTATTGGGCGATAGCTAACTGGGGATGTGCAGTCCCCCTTTTTAAAGGTTGGAGTGATGATTGAGGTTTTGCATATTATTGGTACAGCTCTGGTTTCCAGGATATTTTTTAAAAGTACAATTAAAACCAGAGCCGTGTTTATGCTGCTATTCACGCACTGGGTGCTTGCATAGATACGTTGCCAGGCAACTGAACTATTTTGTAAATCAGTTAGACCGCGGGACGCAGGTCGGTGGTGCTGTTGCCAGTGGATTTTTGTTTGATGCACTTTTGCTTTGACTTGAAATTGATAAGAACTGGTTCAAGACTTTTTTCCCTTTGAACATTTGGTAGTTTACTCTAAAACCTGGGGAAAGGATCTTACCCAAGGCAGGTGAAGGTCATCAAATATTGTTTATTATCTTGCGTTGTTTTATAATTTCCTAAGTATGTTTGTTCTTTAGAGTGAGGGCCAGTTTACCCATGCTAGAGATTGTTCCCTTATCCTTTAGACTAGGTAGGGAATTCCTCGGTAGAGTAGGGCAAGGCTTTATTTGAAAACATTGACTTTAATAAAATGTCATACTTTGAGAAAACTACAAGCAGTTGTCTGCCTCGCATTACTGACCCCTCACAGAGGGAAGAGTATGTGGAAAAGGTGCATGAGAGAGTGAAAGGACTGTGTGAGAAGGAGGGGTGGAGTGTAGAGGGCAGTGGAGTGTAGCAGAGAGGGGGAGTGGACAAAAGTGAAGTGGGGATGTGGAGAGGAGTGGGGAGTACTGGATAGTAGAGGGTAGTAGAGAGAGATGGTGAATAGTAGTAGATGGAGGTATTTTGGTGGACCAGAGAGAGGAGTAGAGAGGGAGAGAAACAAGTTGAGTTGGAGGAAGAGTAGGGCGACAAGTGTTAGAATGGATTTGTAAACTCTGGCCTGATCAACAGAAGTTTGGGAAGCCACCCTACCTTCTGGGTAAGCAAGACCAATCACGGTAGCTTGGCAGGCAGTCAAGACTAAATCTCATGAGGGGTGAGAGTGATCAGAAGACCACAATGAGCCCACGCAGTAAAGACACCACAGAATACTCTTAGACGGGTGTATATCAAAAGTACATATACATTTATTTTAGGCCCAATAAAACAACACGAATAACCCAATTAATAATGCAACAGTGACCACATTAGCATATCACTATTCAACATATATGCAACTACTGTAGCCTAATGCGATAAAGGGAGTAAAACATCCACAGCCTGTAACAGAAGGGGGTTAACACAATTTACGCATCAGGCAACCTACAGCATGCAAACCCTAACTTATTCAATCAAGCCCTTCGAAGTGGGGAGCCTTGTGCTCAAAGTACAGCAGTGCGTAAAAACGTGCGGTCGTGCGTTAAGTGAAGACAGTACCTTTTCAAGATGCTGGGACAGTTAGATAAGGGTCCTGAAGGGGGTAGAAGAAGTTCCAATAGTCAGGAAGGGCCTGCTCTCATGGACAGAGCAGTTTCCGATGTTCGAAACAGGCTAGGGAGAGCAGGCAATTGAAGCCAAAGAGAGGATCCCAAGGAACCCTTCTGCGTAAAGTTAGATGGATGAGCCAGGGACCACTGGTAAGTTATGCAAGTACTCACAGGCCCTTGCTTCAATCCATACCAAACTATGCCAGTTTAGTCGAGGTCGTCTGAGGTTGCAAATCCTGCAATTGATCTTCAATCTGGCTCTCAGGTGCTGCGCGACAGGACGATCATCTGTGTTGGGACAGTAGCCACAACTCGGCTCACGAAGGGAGGAAGAACACAATTCCAGTGCATCAGGACTCAGGGCACAGCAAATAAGGCGGGAAAGCCACCTACAATGACTGTCACCACAACACAGTAAGGCATGGACCGCACAAGCTTGCAGAGTGATGCACTCTCCTAGTTCGCAAACCAGAGGAGCTAGGGCTTTCACATTTGGCAGGAGAGTGTTGGGAGCCACAAGATAGGGATTCCTAAAGTTCCAGGCCTCAACACAAAACAGGGGGCACTGATATGCGATGTCCCAGGATAGAGCTGGTCAGTTCACTGGACGGCCCAGGAACACTTACGAGAAGGCTCTTTTGGTGGGAAATCAGGAGACGCCGAGAGTAGTTGTTCTCACTAGTCAAAAGGGTTGAAGCGCCCTCGCAGGCCTTCTAAGGTCGAGAGTGAAACAGGGGTCTGACGGGACAACAGCGGGCTCAGGGTGCCAAACCTTTCAGCTTGTCTCCGGCGGGTCCATGGGTCGCTTCAGCTCACAGGATACTTGGTTCCTTCGGTAGTTCAAGATGAACTACTGTAGATCGACCTGGAATGGATGCAGGGCCCCTTCTCTTATCCAAAGTTCGATGCGTGATCAAATCTAGACAACCAATGGAAGATCTGCTCCCTTGCATGTACGCCAGTCGTGGTCCAATCATGGTCCACGGTGGTCCCAATGAATTCATGTACACCAGACATCCGCCACCAGTAGTGTGGATTGGGACCAGACAGTCCCAACCCTCTTCCAGGGTACCAGCACACGTGACATGCAGGAGCCCGCGGGAGGCTGCTTGCCCAAATAAGGAATTGCCGGGTCAGCTTGACCAGAGGGAAGGCAAAGGGACAACATGGCCAAAGGACAGAACAAAAGACTATGTGGCACTGCCATTTTCGGCACTGGCCACAGTCATGAGCCATCTGCGGTAAAAGCAGTACGGTTCAATAAAAAGTAGTTAAAATACCAGAAAAGTAAACTGCTGCCACCAGTTCGTCCCGACTCAACCATAGAATCCTGCTCAACCGTCTCTGTGATAACCTGGGTATCACCGAGAAGGCTGTGTCAGTTTCCCCATAACAAATTAGCAAAAGCCCAGGGGAGCGCAGCTGAAGGCTGTACTCTACTGGAAAAAGTCAGGTCAGGATAGCTAAACAAAAGCAAAATGTTTGTGGGGTCCATAATATGGAGGGAACATTGCATTCAGAGAAATCTCTCCCAACAACAAGTAGAAAGGAAAAAAATGGTTTCCTTTTTAAGGCGCATAGTCCGTTCTGACAGTTTTTAGAAGCCTGACCTCCACTCAGGATGGCCAAGCCAATGCTCCATGCAGCACCCACAAAGAAAGAAATTACCTGGTTGATCCTGCCTGCCAAGCCTTGCGGTCACCCTAAGTGTGCTCTCATGGCAGTAGACCGATGTAGGGGGGCATGATAAAACGCATTACTGGCTTATACTTTTGTCTTTACCCTGCCCCTTACCTATCTTCGGTGTCCCACGCTTGCAAAAGTACTGTGATCACCCTGGATGTGCCACACTGGGATAAGGAATGGGTCAGGTGTGGCACACCCAGGGTGATCACAGTACTTTTGCAAGCGGGGACACCGGAGGTAAGGGGCGGGAGGAAAGACAAAGGTATAAGCCCGAAATGTGTTTTATCATGCCCCCCTACATCGGTCTCCTGCCATGGGAGCACAAGCCAGGGAGAAAGTCGAAGAAAGAACTATTCCCTACAATACCCCACTCTAGTCATTACCCTGGAAACAGGACCCCCAGCCACAGACAGGGGGAACATTAACCAATACTGGCAACCCAACAGTCCTCAGGGCACCCGATCTCGGTAGGTAGGGACCCCGCACAAGAAACCCAGGGAGGGACCAAAACCCCCTAACTTAATCATCTCAGATGCCCACAAACAGCTAGAAAACTACAGAGGAAAGCCACCACCCTAAGCAGTGCCAATCGATTAAACTGCCACATACTATCCGTCACACTGGATGGACAGAGAAGATGAGCACAGACGTCCAAAGCTAAGAGGTAAGAATATCCCTACTGACCCAACTCTAAAAACCTCCATTTCCACATACACTTCTCTAACACAAACATACACAACCACATTTCTTTACAGCAATCCGCACGCACTTCATCACACTGCAACAAACAACAACACATAGCCAACCAAGCACAACATCACGTGGGAATTGTACCAACCTGAAAATATCACCCAAGCTCAGCGAGCGGTGCAAACCGAACTGTAGTTGTCAACAGGACATCACAACTCTCACTTTACCTAGTCCTGCTATTCCCTAACCCCCCACACTCCTCCTACACACTCTCCTTTCAGATCCGCCAGAGCGCCAGAGGACCACTCCGGAGAAGATATTATACGGTACAAGTGCTCTTTAACATTAACATAAACTGAGCTGCTGGTGTTAAATTCTAGGGTGAATCCATGGAGTTATATGTTCTGGCTCCCAATGTCTGGAACACAACACAGCGACTCAATCTCCAGGAGTATGATACCTGGACATTCTGGTGGATGAACATTTGTCCATGGAACCATAAATAGCCCAGGTGGATAAAACTGTTTTTTTCCAACTAAGGAAACTAAACATGCTGCCTCTTCTTACTTTTGACCATTCGGTTTTGTCTTAAACGTGTATGTTCTATCACCTTTCGACGGCAACAACAGAATCGATTTAGTGCTACGAGAGTCTTGCTCAATATAACAATGGGTTCAAAATGCAGCAACGATGGTAAGTTGAAAATCCAAACATGTTAACAGATCTCCAAAGGACTGACATTCCTACAATGGTTTCCAGTTATAAAATGGGCAGCCTTTAAAATTATGTGTATGGTACATACGGCTGGCTATACGTGGCGTAAAACAAAATAATCACATTTGTTGACTGTAAAGGTCAAGAAATCTGCTGAAACGATCCATGCCAAAGATTAAGAAAACCAGAATTGGCGAAAGGCCTACATTTTTTTAGCTGCCATCGCTTGGAATTCTCTGCCTGACAATTTATTAAGTCTTTGGCAAAAACATAAAAACGTATTTATGCAAAAATTCAGCCAAACGTCCCTTATGGAAGAAGCAATCTACACTCCATAGTGCCATGATGCCTTTCTGATCAGTTTGTGAGCTGTAGAAGACTACAAACCCGAACATAACAGTGCACTCGCAAATGCATAGGGATGTTCATTATTTAGGATGCAGGTCTGTTATCAGCAATAGTAGGTGACCACCCAACTTTGGGCTGTGTGCTCCCCCGCACTAGAGTAACTTTGCTGAAAATGTTGGGGGGGGGTCATGACATCTAAAAGAAGGGGACAAAATGGTGTGCCACGAATATTGGGGGTGTAAATTGCACTATGCTCCCCCAACTCCATAAATATTTCTGAAGGCGCCACGGCCTATTTCCAAAAGGTTGACTTCCGTGGCTTAATGCCTTCCCGCCTTCTCATCCTCACTTTTATGAAAGCAGGAGGCGGGGATGGATGTCAGGGTAAATTATCCAAGTCGCTGGTGGGTCCAGACTACCTTCAGAGGTGGCAGGCCCGCATCTCCTGCCCTCCACAAACAGAAGCAGGGAGGTGGGCCCAGAAGAAAGCGCTGAAGATGAAAGTCGCGCGCACAGGCAGACGGCTCCGAGCTTTAATAACTGCGCACACGAGCTGGGCCTGAATGTGCTTATTGTTCTTACCGGGGTCGACCACGTCGCCAGGACAGGCTGGCGACAGGGCGCTGGCTTCCACGGAGAACCAGTGCTGGGAGACGCCGAAAACAAGGCCTTGTTTTGTTTTCTAGTCGTGCGGGCTTGCGACGCAGTCAGGCAGAACGACAACTGTGGTTTCCCTCCATATCTTTCAGCGGCTCGTACAGGAGGGCGACAGGGGAAGTCTTAACTGTGAAGCCGCTCTCCCGCCGACTGCTTCCAAGGACGGCTAGAAGTGGGGTTCAGCCTGCAGCGCCTGATGAGAACCCCACTCGGCCATATATGATCTAGTTTATTTTCTATTCCTTGCATTTGTTGAGCGCTGGCCCAGCCTAGTGGAGCGCTGTACCTGTACATGGAAATAGGGGGGTCAAGTGAAACAGGGCGCATACATTAGTGTCCGGGCTTTGGACTGTTGATTGCACAATCTATATTGCTTCGTCCTGACCAAACCACGCACCAATCTATCTTTTAGGAATCAGCAGTATGGATCACTGACTGCCGGGGATGGGCTCCCATCCCAATGTGGGCACAGTTCATAGTAAAAGCCAAGAGGTGTCGGACAGACGCGCATGCCGATGGCACGAAGCAGGTCAGTATGAGCCTCGGCATTAAAACCCCTGGCAGACAGCAAACTCGCCCAAGTCAGGCACCAGCTCAAGGGTTTTACAACTTCATTTATGAAATGCATTTGGCCTGATTGTGTAAGGTGGCCGTATTCTTCATTCAGCCGACTCGTGTAAGGTAGCCAGATTCTCAGGAGGATAGCTTAGGGGCAACGTGCTTGCCTTGGAAGCAAGATGATATGAAGCAACACAGGTTCGAACCCCGGATCCGCACTTAGAAACCTCTGGTTATTAAGCGCGTTATAAATAAAGTATCATATCATATCATATTCTGCATTTAGCCTACTTGTGTACGGTAGCCATATTCTGCATTTAACCTAGTTGTGTAAGGTAGTCATATTCTGCATTTAGCCTACTTTTATAAGGTAGCAACATATTGCATAAGGGGTTTCTAAAATCAATCACTCAATGTCTGTCTATACATTTTAGGTCCTGCCTCCATTTTAAATGTAGGTGTTTTCCTAATTCTGTTCTCATGTAGTCTTCCTATGCATTTTAGGCCCTGCTCTCCTTTTTGAATCCAGGTGATACGTAACACTCTGTTCTTTGGTCTCTCCGAGGGCGTTCAACCAAACAGCGCTTTGGGACCATAATTATGGTGAAAGGCACTATACAAATGACAAAAATGAAAGAATGAATTAAATTGCCATTATGAAGCCAGTGGAGGCTGTCCAAAACCACCCACACCAGCCTTTATGTGCTGTATTTTTCTTTAGGGGCACCGCACCAGCCTTTCACAGAGAAACCTGCACTATGATTGGTTGTCTTATGGTACCTTTCTGAGTGCGCTCTTTGCCCCGATATGAGACATGCTGTCTCCCTGAGCGACTGAACGCTGGTTGGCCTATTTCTTACCCACCCCCAATCGCTGATAGACCTAAAGAGAAACTACAGGCCCTCAAACACTTTCTCCACCATATGACGCCAGACAAAAACTAGGCTATGTTAGCACTCATCTACGCTTCCACAGGCTTGCTGCATATGGAATCAGACTGTGAAGTGATAAGGGCTTTGGCTTCCGAATAAATAACAGTTGTGAGCGCTAGGTTCTTCTAATACCACCTCTACCAACGCTAGTGTTTTTTATTTTACTTTCTTTTGTATTAACACATGGAACAAAAACATACATGCTGTCAGCAAAGCTGATGTACTCTTGGAGCAGGAACATTTTTAAGTTACCTCACGGCAAACAATTCCAGAGTCTCGCCTGGCAAATGCAGTACTGCTCATCTCCACTGGAGCAGAAATTACCCTCACATCTAAGTACACTATATAGTCCTGCCCCTGATCTAACTCTCTACGGGTTACAGCTGGCAGAGACCATGCTTTGCGTATTGGGTAAGTGCACGTTAAATTGATATTGCACATGTGTCAGCCCTGTGGGCCAAGTTCAGCTGTGGAAGGGTTAGGTCTATTCCCGCCAGACAAAACTGGACCCTGCCCTACCGGCAGGAAGGTAGCCTGGTGGGTTGCCAGTCTTTGTACCTTAATAAGGGCAGGTAACACCTTCTCCCGGGGACAGACACTCCACAGGACGCTGGCCTGGAAACAGGAATCAAAGGGCTCACCCATTCACAAAGAGCTAGATCTCACACCAGAAGGGGTTCATTTCTAAATGCCTTTTGTTCTATTGAGCAGGGCAGGGGTGGAGTTAAGAGTAGTGATGGAAATCTGTTCAAGGTAAGGAAACTTTCACCATTTTGCCTCCCTTTCACTTTCCTGTCGCTTCCACTTCCTGTAGTACAAAGCACTTTAGGTGTGATGTCAGAAGGATGAGGTCCACTCATTTCAAGAGCAGGGATTGGACCTTTAAAGCAGGCTAGCCTTAGGTCGATAAAGGAGTACCAACTTCGGTTTGGTGACAGTTGTGATAAATATGTTCTATGCAAAAGCGCTATATAAACAACCATTTCACCATGTTTATTTTTTTTAAACCTTCACGTGGCAGGGCTTCAATAGACTGAGTGGTTCCTCTCCACGGAAATCCTTAGTAAAAGGCAAAAGATTTATTCGGTTTGAAGAGAAACCACAGTATACCATGAGATTAGATATAGAATTTAGCATGAGTCCTTGCCTCTTTGCACTGTTGTATCATAACATTGGCATGCCATTAGGTATCAATAGCTCCATGAAATTAGATCTTTCATTAAACATCAAAAGAGAATTCTGCTATCCAACCTCAAAACAAGCAAAACAATTCATGTTTGCTCTACTATGTAATTGGCTAGGTTTTTGTGTTTTCACCATTGCAATATATACAGGAGAGATCAAATGGCCAAACCTTAGAGAAATAATGAAAGGTGTATTCTGTAAAAATGCAGAAGTGTGCCGCCTATTAATGATTTCCATACAGTTTGTGCATGTGTCGTCTGGATGTTACATACATTTTACTATCTTGCAAAGGAGACAAGTCATTTTTACTCTCTTGAAATCACATTTACTATCAAAGTTTAAAAATAGGGAGTAAAATACTCCCACCTCAAAATCTTATCTGGAGCACTGATAGCACACCTTTAAAATGAAGAGGGATTCCTGGTTCTGAGGTAGGCTAGACCTCACTTCGTAAGGACTGTGATGAAGAAGAGGGAGAGGATTAATACCAAATTGCATGATGCCATTTGCATGCAACAATTAAATACTTATTGGAAATAACGATGGATGTTTTTACTTTTGATATTTGGACAGCTGAGGTTTTATTTCCAATGCTCAGTTACACTGTAAACAAGAGTCACTTCAACAAACGCGAAAGAAAGAACATGAACGTAAGAGTATGGCTGATACCTTACCAGAGGAGGTGAACCAACTAATACAAAGGTTTGGGTTTTTCTGCTATATAGGCTGGGGAAAAGAGATGGGAACCTCAGCACCCTTCCTGTATGCAACATTTACCAATCCCACAAGGAGTAGTACAAGAGGGTTGGGGTGGGTGCTAATACAGGATGACCATTTACGTTCCCTGGGTAAGGGGGCTAAGAGTGTTCCTTTGCAACCAACAAGTACTGCCAGACCCATCCAGTCTGCCCGTGCCTCGACTTACTCCAATCATACACAATGTGACATGGTCGCCAGCTTGTGCTGGATAGAGCTAGGCAGGGCTATAGCCATTAGAGGCTGTCTTCACAATATAATTCTTCAGGGTGGGTGCAGGTAGTGGTGTGGTTTTCCCGGCCTAACACCCTCCCATCAATTACTAAGCCTTTAAAACATATACACGGGTTGTTAGCACTCAAATGGCATTCATTTCATAAACATTCGACAAAAAAGTCCATCGCCCTACTCTGTGCAGTAGGGTCCAGGATTAACCCTTAGAGATACCTTATCAACTCCACAGAGCCAGAAGCATTCATTCACACCCCATGCTGGGACGTACTCGTACAGCAATTGTACAAAGATACATTCTGCATTTTAGCACAAATGTCCTTCTGGTACAGAAGCCGAGAAGGTTAAGTGTTTTGCGCTGACTTTTCAATCTGCAGATTATAGGGTTGAATCTCGGCAAAATCAATTGAGCTTTCTTTCGTTCTCAGGTTGATGACATTAATAACATTCCACAGCGCTATGAAACAAAATAAAAACGGCCCAGGTAAGCGCTATGTAAAACAGATTATTAAAAGAACATGCTGATGATGTGCCTATGCGTTCCAGAAGAACTCCGATTTTTTGGCAACCATTATCTTGGTTCGATTTCAACAAAAACAATTAGGCACACGGCACCTCCTTCTCAATGCCAACCTCCCCACACTCCTGGCTTTCGCACAGAGCTGCTCTTGTGGGGGCGACTGTGGCCTGCCTGGCCTGAGGGCACTAGGGCAGCCATCTATCAAGCGGCATCCCACTGTCATGGCAAAGGCAGCCCGGAGAGTAAAGTGCATGGGAATGAGCGTGCCTCGAACATTAACCTCTGCCCCCGTGCCGGAAGGCAGGATAACTCACCAGGGGACCAGCTGTGGACCTGCGAGAAACCCAGTGGGTGCAGGTGCAGACCCTGGCCTGGGTGTCTCAGCTCCCAGACCTTCGAGGCAGACACAATTAGAACCAATTTCAGAACGCTTTGAAAAACCAGATGCGGATGAAAGGGAATTGACGAATTTGAAATGAGGAGGACAGCCTTATTTGGATGCATGAGAAATAAAAGAAGGTGTAGTGCTTATTAGGAGGGGAGAAATCAGATTTGCTGGGGGAGCTCAGGGGACAGTAAAACAGCCGCCTGTAGGTTGGAACCAAAGGAAGTCACAAGATCATCTGTAGACAGGTTGAAACTAAACAGCTGGTCCTTTTTTGGCCTACTTCCAAAAATGATGGCATGAGGCATAACCCTCTTCCAACTCATTTTAACAATCCCAATAAGCCAAGCGACTTCCATAGACCTCAATACTTCCATAGACCTCAATAGTCGCCGTCCCACCTAACAATGTATCACCGAAACTCCAAATACGAGGGTTTATCTCCATTGATCTTAATAGAATCGCCCCCCAAAGCATCACACTCCCCACTTTGAAGATTCAGCAGGTTGAGCGGTTTGTGCCTTAGAATTCCTCAAACACATGAAAGGTTTGTACAAATTCAATATTGTTTGGCAAGTTCCTCTAAATGAGATTTGCTCCCTAAATCGAACACCACTTCCATTGTTTCCACAGATATTGAACAAATGGGGTTAGAGAGAAAAGACCCATCTCTATCTCTCGCTCTCTCTCTTTCTCTCTCTCTCTCTCACACACGCACACCCACACACAAAGAAGTTGGGGAGATGATAGGGAATTCTATAAAGGCTCAACATAGGAAAAATAGTGGTAAACATTTCTGAACTAGCATCGAGCAACCAATTCTAAATAAATCATTGACATTTGCACTTTACTATAAAGGGTATTTATTGAGCGTGTACCTAGCTCCGGGAAGCAAAGGAGCGCTTTACAATCATAGGGGGAACAACACAGTGAGGACAGCAAAGAAAAAGGGAGTGGGGTGCTAACAGGGGAGGGTGGGCAATTGGCAGCAAGGGAACCCTCACATGGCCCACGACCATCGTAACCCCATCGTAACCCCACCTGGAGATGTCAACAGTGTTAAAAGGTCTGGGAATCCTCATGGAGAACGACCTCACATTGGAACCGCAGGTCCAGGGCTATAGCAAAAAAATGCTTCTACCTCCTCCGATTAGCAAGAGGAATCCTCCCTGAACCCTGGCAATCATCTCCTTGGTATTATCAAGGCTAGACTACGCAAATAGTTTATACGTAGTCTGTACCTGCGGTATCAAATCAAGAATTCTATATATTGGTATCTCGCAATGTATTTGTTAGAATGCTTTATTTGAAACATTCTTTGCAATGTAAGGAGCCCATGTCTCTTAATATTTGGGTTGCCTTGAACATAAGTCAGAGTGGCTTCTCGCCAGGTGCTTCAAATACATTGTCAAAAATAGACAGAAATTAAATGTTATACTGAATTATAGAAAACCTCTGAAACAAGACTTTCTCAAAATGAAAAGGAATTGCTTTAAAAAGAATTAACAGAAGGTCACCAGCATTACAAAAAAACTCCAGATTAGGCTTGGGTGGGTGGGTGCAATGCTGGTTTAAGATTGCAAAATACGTTTGACAGCAGTAAAACAGCTGCATGACAAATAGGTTGAGGTACACATGTGGCATCAAAAGAGCTTTTACATATAATATTAAATGTGCTGTTCAACATTGAATGGATAGCGGAATAAGCTGCTATAGACGGTATAAATCACGCGTGTCCATCTTTCCAAGCACCCCATACAATCATTTAATATTTGGTGGACTTTTCAAACAGGTAAATCTCTGCACACAACATTGGTCTGGAGAACCCTGTGCCGAATGCATGGATTATTCTTTAAATCACTTATATTATACAATCAGAAATTCCAAAAAGAAACGGAGGCCTTTATCATTTGGAGTGGTTTATCTATTGCACTGAAATTATTTAATGTTTCATTAATGGCCTTCACCCATCGATTATATTTGCAGCTAGTCAGTGATTAACAGCTGCACTGTGTAGACATCACCGTGTGGGACATTTTCTTCCCCACGTGCACAGCACGGAAGGGACAGCCTCCGTTCACATGTTTGTACAAAACGTGGCAGTTGTCCTCCTTTCCACAATGTAATGTAAAAAGTGAGGAGTAAACCATAGGCTAAATAGCCTTCACGTGTCACTTTTCTATCACATTGGTGGAAAATGTTAATGCCTACCGCGTTCAACTAGTGCAGGAGGCTCTTACAATGTATTCCTACGGAATCTCCCTACTTTTCACAGCTGGTCATTTCATGCAGATTCCATAGGAATCCACTGCATTACCTCAGCATGAAAATACCTGCTGGCGATAAAACACCAGCATTTGTAAGGTGGAGTGGGAAATGGGGGTGGACATGTTAAAACACTGCCTTACAAACCCACAACAAACAAGGCAAATCATAATAAATAGTGGTAAACACATCTGCAACAATTTTTTCCAATCCACCTCAGAACAAAAATGACATTCCATATATTTTGAGAACCCAACGCCACAACAATCAATAACACCTTAGAGGAACTGGGCTTTACCCAGAAGATCACTGAGCCCACTCACACCAAAGGTAGAACTCTGGACTGGTTAGCTGTGCACAATTGCCCAGTCCTGGTCTCTGCTATACTCCCCCAGCCCTGGACAGACCACTACTTGATCTCATTCACCCTAGAGGCAACCCCAGCGCAAACTAACAGTATAGCTCCAGCCGTCCAGTCCCGAAACAAAAAGAATATTACCCCTGAAAATCTGATCCCGGTGATCGCACCAACCTTATATGCCATTCCAGATCACACAGATCCATTCACGATGGTAGACATTTACAATAAAGTCATGCTCTCATCCATTGATGTCATAGCCCCTTTGAAGCTAAAAAAGAGCAAACCCCGGAAACATATCAACTCTTGGTTCTCTCCTTATCTTAAAGCCCTCAGACAGGAAAAGCGACGTTGCGAAAAAACCTGGAGAGCACACCCTTCAGAAAAAAATTTAAAAAACCTGAGCAGACTAGCATTCCAATATAAAAAAGAAATTATACTGGCCAAACAAATATCCTATAGCACTCGAATCTCACAAGCTAAATCCAACACTGGAGAGCTCTTCTCAATATTAAAAGAGGTTGAATCCCCGATCCAAGCTCCTGACTCGTGCATCAAAGACAAATATTGGTGCACTGGTATACAAAATACCTTAGCCAACAAAATCTCCTCTCTCAAGACGAAGATAAGCACTAAAAAAGAATCCCTTCTCTCCTCTACTAAACCGAGTATCTTCACCCACAAAAAGATTCACCCGACTCAATCACACCCCCCTGCGCACAATCCCCTCTTTAACTTCCCCAAAGTATCCACCAAAGAGGTAGAAAATGTCATTCTCACCCTCAAACCATCGAACTGCCACGGAGACATATGCCCTGCACAAGTGATAAAGGATGCGGCCAGTGATCTCGCACCATTTATTACCAAACTAATAAATGCGTCTTTCACATCAGGCACCGTACCCAATAACTTGAAACAATCATGGGTCCTCCCCTTGCTCAAAAAACCGAATCTAGACCCATCTACTCCCACTAATTACCGCCCCATTACCACAGTACCATTCCTTCTGAAAATCCTCGACAAAATAGCATACCAACAAATTCAACATTACCTCGAGCATTTCCATCTCCTAGGCGTCCGACAATCGGGCTTCAGGCCTCAGCATGGTACCGAAACTGCACTTATAGATCTTAAGGCACAGATAGACGAGCTGAGGGATCAGGGTAAAACAGCACTACTGCTACTCCTTGATCTCTCAGCTGCCTTTGACCTGGTCGACCACGAGATCCTGTGCAACCACCTACAAAAAGCCCACTTCTCTCAAGAGGCAACTGACTGGATCCAATCCTTTCTAAATAACCACACGATGAGAGTCTTCTCCCTACTAGCAGCAGCCGACCCAACGCCCATCACATGTGGTGTGCCTCAGGGATCCTGCGTCTCCCCAACACTATACAACATCTTCACAAAGCCCCTTTTCGATGATCTAGATGATCTGGGTATCACCTACACTAATTACGCCGATGATACCCAGATCCTCATCCCGTTGTCGGGGGATTATGACAAGGATTTGGTCTTCATTAACAAAGTGTACCTCATCATCCAGGCATGGATGGCTTCACACGGTCTATGCCTGAATGATGACAAGACAGAACTCCTCATTCTAGGCTCCACACATTACCTCAACAAACTTGACCAAAACTTCTCATTGTTCGTAATCGACATTAATAAGATTACGGTAGCTAAGGAGGTTAAGACCCTCGGCTTCTACCTAGATTCTACCCTCACCTTCAATAAACAAGTTAATGTGATGGCATCCGTCACCTCATATACATGCAAACTCATTAGGGCAGCCAAACCCTTTCTCTTTCCTGCTAACTGTATCACCCTAGCCAGGGCTCTGATCCTGTCCAGTTGCACTATTGCAACGCTCTATATGTAGGCTGCAACAAATATATCACAAATAAAATTCAAATCCTTCAAAATAATACCCTAAGAGCATCCCTCAGTATCCCGAAGAAAGCCATATTTCTGATTCCAGAAGGTCTGTCAATTGGCTATCCACCAAAGAAAAAATATTCCTCAAATCGGTTTCTCTGATTCATAAATGTCTCCACCAAGCAGCCCCTCAATACCTCATCTCAAGATTCACCAGACCCACCCTTTCTCTCCCTTCTAGAACGGCCAACTCCAACCTCCTCCTGGTGCCCAAGTTTAAACGTACAATGTCCGGAGGGAACAGCTTTCCAGTAAAAGCAGCTCAATTCTGGAACTCCCTTCCTCCTCCCTGCAGGGAGGACCTCCCCTACCACCAGTTCAGAGCTAAGACCATCTACTGGCTCAAAGCTATAGACTCATAACGACCTCTCGCTGCCCTGTTGCTCCTCACCACAATGATTGTAAATATGTACATTTGGTTGTCCACTGCTCAGCGTAGATACCCTTCTTCCGACTACCGGCCTATTGTATATAGTACTGCTTATATTGTATATTTCTGTATCTGTGCCTCTTCTGCGTGACACGTCCAGCACTGTAACCACAGCTGGACTTCACTCCTCTGTATGTAACTAAGCTTTGCAATCCTCTGTTGCTTCTGCGCCTGGCTACCCCTGGGTTAGGTGCACAATACAAATAAAATACAAATACAAAACATGCGATGTAACACCATTTGTCAAGCAAACAGATGGAAAAAACTTTTCAAACCTAAAATCTGACTGTAACAAGGCCATGAAAATATCTTTAACCGTTATATAATTTTTCAGAATAACCACAAAAGATGATTTCAGGCAAGCACCAGACAAAATGACAGATTTATCATAGCGGCTAATGTCAAGCTTCCCGGCCGGGATGCTCCCCACGTGCACTGGGAATTCAACGCATCCAGAGCACGCGTAGCCTCGTATCTTACCTTACCCTATCCTCGTTGATGGAATTGAAGACTGAGGACTGGGGCCGGGCTCACTATCAGAAAGGGATAGACCGTTCTGTTCCCGGGCACCGTCATGTTCTTGCAATGTGCGCTTCTACCACTCCCTGCACATGCGCACAAGATGCAGCGTCCCCTGTAACCCGCATTGCCAACAGCCAAGAAGCTGTAAAGAAGCATAAGAAAGGCAACAAGGGTGCAACTTCCCCATCTGGGAACACCAACTGTGGGAAGTCTATAACCCACATTGCCAACAGCCAAGAGGTTGCAAAGCAGGTATTCTAAGAGGTGAAACTCCAGTTTTCTGGGACACCAACTGGGGGAGACCTTTAAACTGCATTAACAAGAGTCAAGAGACCATAAAGAGAGGCAAACATTGTTCAACCTCCCCACAAAGGATACTGGTGAGGAGTATCTTGGAACACATTTTGCCACAAAGCATAAGTGTAGCTGTAGGAGTTTACTGGCATCCTGCAAGGCAAGTTAACCAGGAAAGGGACCAATAGTAGTTAGTCCTGGCAGCCGAGTGGACTAAGTATATGTTGTTTTGATGCAAAGTGCGGTAATGAAAAAAGCTTGTTAACAGAACTTCATTTGAAGAACAACGTGGCATTACTAGAAGTAGTTGCTGTGTTATCCTGACAAAAACATTCCATTTGATATGCTGATAATTGCTTTGGTATATGAACTTATGTTTTGAGAGCATTCCATTTAAGAAGGCTGATATGCTGATAATTGCTTTGGTATATGAACTTATGTTTTGAGAGCATTCCATTTAAGAAGGGTGATATGCTGATAATTGCTTTGGTATATTAACTTATGTTTTGAGAGCATTCCATTTAAGAAGGGTGATATGCTAATAATTGCATTGGTATATGAACTTATGTTTTGAGAGCAATCCATTTAAGAAGGGTAAATGCTGATAATTGCTTTGGTATATGAAGTTATGTTGTGAGAGCATTCCATTTAAGAAGGCTGATATGCTGATAATTGCTTTGATATATGATAATTGCTTTGGTATATGAACTTATGTTTTGAGACCATTCCATTTAAGAAGGCTGATATGCTGATAATGACTTTGTTTCATGAACTTATGTTTTGAGAGAAAGACATTTTTGCTTTACCAAGAAGAATACTGGGAAAGAAACCCATTGCTGAGATTTGTGGAACAAGTGTTTATGAAAGAGGCATTTACTTTAACAAGTGGAAGGTCGCATTTGAAGGAAAAGATATTTTTGATTGAACTGAACAGAACTTTGTTTAATCAGAACTACTCCAAATGTATTCCTACATTTATCCAGGGGATGGGAATCCAACCCTGGTTACAAGGAGTACTTTGAAAAAATCCTATACGTTTGAACTCTTATTCTATTGTGTTTAATTGAAGATGAAGGCTGCCGAATATTCCATGTGTTATTTTGTTGTATTTATTAGAGTGAGGGTCAGAGACTTTTTGGACACTAGATCATCTTTCTTTAGTTTAGTTTGCTAGGTAGGGACGCCCTCGTTAGGATAGGGACAGTTAGGCATTTAGCTCACTCTTTTCATTTAATAAAATGGCAAACCTTGAACAAACTTTACCTTTGTGTCCGTCGCGCATTTCTGACCCATTACATCATTCAGTAGTGGAGGGAGCGGGTCCCAGTTTGCCACATGTGCCTATACTGGATCAGACCCAGCTTCTTGCACTAGCCGACATCTCAGCAAAGCGGATATTGTAGACACCAAGAAGGAGAAAACCCTGCACAAACCCTCAGGTACACACCCGTGGTGAGAAAAGCAGCCTGTTAGCTACACACGGTTTATTTAGGATTCTTCTCTAATATTAGAATAAAAAGTACTTAGTACTAGGCCACTACAAGTATAACCAGTGTCACAGACAGAAAATAAATGTTTTTAGATACCCAGAATAAAATAGTGTGTCTTAGCACATAGGCCCCTAATGGAATCAGTCGGATACACATTATGTGGCCCTTTTGATGTTTTGGTCCACTTCCCATGATCCTTCACCACATCATAAACTATAGGTCTAAATAAGTACTGATAACAAGTTGTCCAGTGTTCTTGATTACCACCAGGAAAGCATAAAAACCCAATGGAAATGCAGATATATACTAATAAAGGCATATGTGCTCTCAGTGAACAGAGCACAAACATTTTCAGCTGCATAACGTTCCCATGTCTAAATGGTAGTGCGTATAATAATGTTGTAAAATCATCATGTTGTAAAATCATCACGCAAAACACACCCTTGCACAGTTGAAAATGTCCTTGTGGAAAACTGTCATGGAAACGCACAATCCATGAAACTATGACAGAAAGTAAAAGCAAAATCAAGAGAGCAAACCACAAAATCACCAGTTGTAACACATTTTAAGTACTGGTCACAAGTGGTAGCACATGACAGACTCAACAAAGAAAACAGATCACATACTGTAACAAGGTCAGTAACCTAACCCTGTCACAAGGGATAGTAGTCTGTCGGCCTGGGGTGGGAGGGATACCAGGGTGGAAGCCAGAGCCAGTCCTACCCCAGAGTGGGACAGTGGCAGCAGAAAGGGCCCTATTTTCTATCCCCTACCCAAGTGTCCCCAAGTGCCTACCTTTACAGGCGCAGTGCCAACTTTCATCACCTCATAGTTTTCAGTCTCTTTTCCAGAGCCACCAGAGAATCTTCAGAAGTGCAGGGAAACCACCAGCAGGGTGGCAGCCCATCAGCGCCCCACATATTCCTTCGGTAGAGGCCCGAACCGCACAGCTAATGAGTAAAGAGAGCTGCAGCAAAGGATGAATCATAGAGCTACGTGTCTTCGCGAAGCACCACACAACACTCCCCACCCTTGGCACACAGAGTCAATGCAGTGTGAGAGAGAGCGCCAGCAAAGGAGCAACCGGAGAGTCTGCGCTCACCAGTCTCAGCATGCAGAGCCACAGAACAGCTGTAATAGACCTAGATCACCAGGGAATTGTAATGGAGTACTCTGACAGTTTGCGGTACAGGCCACCATTGTTGTAAAAAGCAAGCCCCACATGGAAAAAAGGGGCTGGGCTTAACCTACTCTTTGCCACTTCATGTGATTGTAACACCTCCCAGATTGGGAAGTTAGGGCCAGATTGGCCAGGGATATAAAACCAATCAGAGGAATATTGGGATAAAAGGCAAAAGGAAGCAGGAAGCTGTAGGTTGTTCCCGTAAGGTTGCAGAGGGAAGAGGTAGCAGGACAAGAGAGCAACAGGAGGATTGGAGTTTGAGGGCAATAATGGGAAAAGGCAAGGTATTGACTGGTGAGAGGTACTGAGTGGCGAGGACACGTGCAGGGCTAGTGAGTGAAAGTGGTGGAGGGAGTACAGAGAGTGAGTGGAAGTGCTTCTGAGAGCAGAAGGAGAGTGTTACGTTGTGGCCTTAAGGCATAATATACGAGTGGAGCCGAAAGTGGGTTTGACAAGATTTTACTGGGTTCAGACTTCAGGTAAGTACATGTAGAAAGTTAAGTGAAGTATACAGGAAGGGAGAGACACCCACCAGCCCCCTTGTCCTTTCAGTTCCAGGTCCCAACTGCTTTTCCTAGAACCCTCATGCACACTACAGTCCAAACATTCCACACCAACATTCTGAATATGACATAGGCATACACACCATGGACAGGGAGCAGATCAAAACCTAATAGAGAGCAGCAGAATAGTAGGCAGGCAGTAGAGTGGAGGAGGGATTAGTAGAGTGGAGGAGGGAGTTGCAACATGAAAGAGAAGAGGCATGCAGAAAGAGGTAAAAATATCAGAGGGACACAGGACGGCGTAGGGAGAAGAAAAGGAGAAGGTGAGTGGAGGTGGACGCCGGAAAGTAGAGGATGAAATAATATCTAGAGAGAGGGAGGGGACCATCAGGGCATGAGAGGATGAAAAGTGAGACTGGTAAAGTGTCTGGAAGGCACATTCTCAAAACATCTATTATTTATTAACAAAGTCCCTACTAGAGTCTAAATACATATGAACTCGTTTTTATAATAACTAGTGTTTAAATAGCGCTACAAACAAGCAGGCTGCTATAGTTATTATTATCCCACTGCACCATACTCAATTTTTCGGCCTCGAAAGGAAGAAAGACTGAGTTGGCTGTTGAAAGGGACCCGACGCAGGGCAAGATTATAACTCTTTTATTAAGAATTAGACAACGCGACAGCAGGCATTCACAAGGCATCAGTCTTCAACTGAACTCTCACCATTCTGGAACCTCCCTCCAATAATAACATTCCATTCCCGAGGCTGCTGACCTCACAGTGCCACTTGGCTGCATAGTTACTAAGGAAAGTACACTCTAACATTGAAAACTAAAGGAATTGAAATAACAGTGAATACATGAAATATGAAATGGTTACCATTCAATTACATGCAGATAAACATCGCAATATAAACACAAATTTATGACCGTAAGAAGTGTCCTAATCATAACACATCTCCTCCATGCTATTTTATGTAAATGTTAACATTTACATAAAATAGCTCATCTATTCCACATAGTAATCTTTTAACCATGTTGGTCTCTTCCTGGCTCTCCCAACACACATTCCTGTATTTACCATCATCCTTTGCACTCTCCAAATCTTGGTTAATATCAACATTCACTTTAGTATCACTTGTTGAAACATTGTTGTCCATTATCCCACTGTCTTCAACCATGTTAGCAGAGCTCTTAACCAACCTAGACTTAGACCAACTTTCTCCACCTTCTAAAATCACTACATTCCCTCTAAGGGCCGAAATCGTTCTTGGACCTATGAATTTGCTCTCCACACATTTGGAACTCAACCTTGGATTCCTTATCAATACACAATCACCCCTTTCCAACTTGGTAGCCATAGCCTTTTTGACATCACCAAATCTCTCTTTGTATACATTTTGTGCTTCTTTGATGAGTCTTATTATCTCTTGTCTATCTATAGCCACACTCCCTGCCATTTCCAACCAACCTGGACACAATTATGTCCCAGGTTGTCTGCCCTTCAGTGACACAAATGGCGAGACCTTTGTAGTTGAGTGAGGCGTTGTACAGTAGTTCCATACTAGCTCCTCGAGTACCTTCGACCACTCCAACCCAGACGCCAATGCCAATTATATTCCGCTCTTAACAAATCTATTCGCTCTCTCAACTAGCCCATTGGTTCTTGGATGATATAGCGTTGTTCGCGCATGCCTTATGCTGAATCCTTTAAAAAAATCTAACCTCCTGTCTGAACAGAGTTGTACTCCATTGTCAGTAACCAATATTGTGGGAAAACCCTCTCTATAGAACACATTTAGAATGGTAGTCTACCATTACCACCAAGTATTTGTATCCTTCACCAAGTTCTTGTATGGGTCCCACCAGATCAATTGCTACTTTTTCCCATGGTTCTCTGGGTACACTTACAGGAGCAAGTGGTACCTCCCTCACGGCCTTACTTTTATCACTCCTCTCGCATTCTCTGCAATGTCTGACTTTCTTTTCAACCTCACTATCTACACCTGGCCACCAGAATGACTGCCTCAAATACCTTTTGGTCCCTCCCATTCCTAGGTGCCCTTGATGAGCCACATTCACTACTTCACCCCTTACTTCAAAAAATCTGTCATAACACCTATGCACATTGTTTCTTTGAGGCCATCCGTCCCTTGTCCAAACCTTCACCTGATTCAACTCTCTGTCCTCATTGTCCGCTTGCAGCCATTCCTCCTTGTCTATGGCATTACACACTACTTCAGTAATACTAAAATCCTGTTCTCTGGCTATTTCTGTGTTTTCATCACTGTCGACTGGTAGTCTGGATAAACAATCCGCAACTACATTCGCTCTACCTGGTATGTAACATACTTTAAAATTGTATCCTAACAATTCCACCATCCATCTTGAAATTCTCGGTGAGCCCTTGGCCTAATCCGTACTGCTCATGAGTTGTACCAGCAGTTTGTGATCAGTCCTAACCTGAAAAGGCTGTCCCCATAATAAAAACTTGAAATGGGAAATAGCCCATGACATTGCCAAAGCTTCTCTCTCTAAAAGGGAGTAATTCTTCTCTGCCCCTCTCAATGGCCTAGACGCAAAAGCTATCAAATGTTCTACCTTTCCTGAATCATATTGAGATAACATAGCACCCAGACCCAGTAAGCTAGCATCAACAGACACTGGTTTTCCTTCCTGAAACAAACCCACTAAGTGATGGCGCTCAAGCAATTTCTTCTTTAATGGATTTAAAAGCCATTTGGCATTCTTCGGACCACTTAAAATTCACTCCTTTTTTTAGTAAGTTTCTTAACGGGGAAAATATTGATGCGAAGCCATTTACGAACTTGTGATAATACTCTGACAAGCCCATGAATGACCTCAATTGATCCTTGTCCTTGGGTGGAGGGGCCTTACTGATACTATCTACCAGTGATTTCTTTTGGCAAGATGCATTCCCTAGATATACTGTGACCTAAATATTCCACTTGTTTAACTGCTATTTTACATTTACTTCTCTGTACTGTTAAACCAGCATCTTTCAATCTTGTCAATACACATCTCAACACCCTTTCATGTTTACTCTCCTTCTCCACATACACTAGTATATCATCCTGAAATACAGTCACTTTGTCTACACCCTTCAAAATCTCTTCCATCACTTTCTGAAACACAGAGGCAGTTGATGCCAGACCAAATGGAATTCGGAGAACGTTGTACGTTCCTTCAGGGGTAATGAAGGCTGTGAGATGTTGACATTGGCTAGAAAGTGGTACTTGATGGTACGCTGCCGATAGGTCGATCAAAGAGAACCATTTGGGTTTTCCCACGGTGGCTAGAGTTTCCGCAATGATTGGTAAGGGATGTCTCTCGACAAGGATGTTCTGGCTTAAGCTCCTCAGGTCCACACACAGTCTCAGTTTCCCATTGCTTTTGGTGACCAATACCACCAGCGACAACCATTCTGTGCCTCCCACAGGTTCAATCACACCTTTGTTCATGAGATCAGCCAACTCTCCACGTAATTGTTCTCTCATATTTAGAGGCACATGTCTAACCTTGTGAACTGTAGGTTGAGAGCTTCTCTTGAGCTTGATGTCATGTTCAAAATGTTTTAAGCTTGCCCAACCTTTCTGTGAATAGTTCCGGAAATTCTTTAGACCATTTGTCCTCCATTTCCGCTATAGTCACTGGTTCCAGTGCACTAGCTTGAACTCTGACACCTAACTTTCTTTGTTCTTCCCATCCAAGTAATGAGGCGCCCTTCTTAGCTACCAGTATGTTGGCTGTGCACCTCCTACCTTTATACAACACTTATGCTTGGAACTTTCCTACAATATCCATAGCCGATTCACCATATCTGCAAGGCTGCACTTCTGCATGCTCGAGTGACTTTCGATCTTTTCTCAAAACACTTCTTAGAGTTACCTCCAATATGATAGTCCAAGGTGAGGCTGCGTCAACCTTCATCATCATTTTTCATCCGTCCACTTCAAATTCGTCTAAGGTCCCACTTTGTTCACCAGAGACTGCCGAAATGTGAAAAATATGCGTGGGAGCCACTTCTTGGGTGGGTGTCACCGTTGACGTGTTCGAAGTTGACCGGCTCACTTCACCACCAGTTTCTCTTGAGTCCACCATGTTTATTGATAGATCTCTGCAGACATTCGCAAAATGTCCTCTGCGCTTACATTTAAAACATTCAGCAAATCTAACGGGGCATGTGGGGAAACTCGAGCCGTGTTTGGGACTCACACATTTGGTGCACTTTGCGCTCCATCCATCTCTTCTATTACAACCGGCGCTCGGCTTCTTTCTTTGTCCGACCGCACATACCACATGTGGTACTTGTTTGTCCATCTTCATTTCCTTGATGTATTGTGTGGTTCGTTCAACGCTTCTCGCCAGTTCAACAGCTTGTTCCAAGGTGACCTCCTTTGCCAAAAGTTTCTCTTTAATTCTCATGTTGTTGGTGCACCTCACCAGTTGGTCCCTAATCAGAGATTCTGTGAGTGTTTCGAAGTCACATGTATGGCTTAGTGTTCTGAGTGAAGCTATGTAATACTCAACAGACTCTGAGCGTTCATGAGTGCTTTGGAAGATCTTATGGCGTTCAAAAGTTATATTTTTCTTGGGCTCAAAGTGTTCTTCTATTTGCTTCATGGCTATGGCATATTCATCAGCATCTCCGGCCTCTACACCATGGTTTCTCGATAGGCCATTGAAAATACTGAGTCTTTCTGGCCCTAGATTATGTAATAACAAGGCCTTCTTCCTGGCAGACCTGAATCCGTCTCCTCCTATGGCCACCAGGTAGTTTTCAAAGATACCTTTCCACCTGTCCCACCTGATCACAGGATGACCAGGCTCAGCCAGGAAAGGTGTAGGTGGTGGTATTGTTGCAGCCACGAATGGTCTGATACAGTGTCCTAATATGCTACTTTGTGTGTAAGTAAATAAGTCGGTGGCGCTTTATGAATTTGAAGAAACTGCTCATAGTACAATCAGACCATGGAATGTTGTGCAGACTCAGGCAACATGAAAACTCATTTAGTGATATCTTCCCTTCAGTGTCATTTACGCTGCTGTGGTCACAAAGAACAATTCCCTCAAAAAAAAACTCTTCCACAGCCGCTGACGTAACATTATAATGCTGATGTGAGTATGAAGATTCCCCTTGCGAACGCTGTCTACCAGTGATCAGCGTCACAATGGTTAAACGTTGCAGTTCATAGAATGTCCAGGCCATGCCCCCTGTACTACGCGCGAGCGGAGTTTCTCAGGCACGCGCAAGAAGGGTGGAGTCTGGGCTTCCAGCGCGCGTTGAGGACGACAGCGCACGGTTGCATGTATCCCAGCACGACCCGCAGCCACCAACAGCACTAAATAAGTGGGAACCTTTCCGTTTTCAAGGCTAAGGAATATATGCCGGCTTTTCACTTGAAACCATGTCGGAAAGAACGTTTGTCCCACCTCCCCCCAATCTACCTCCTGACCTGTCTCCCGCACCTGCTGTCGCTCCTCTCTGGGCTCGACGGCAGATTAGCTCACTGCCAGAGCGGAGCAGATATGGTCAGAGGCAGAGGGGCGTTGAAGGGTTGCGTGATGATCCTCGTCGCCAATGTTGAAAGAGACCCGTCGCAGGGCAAGATTATAACTCTTTTATTAAGAAGTAGACAACGTGACAGCAGGCAATCACAAGGCATCAGTCTCCAACTGAACTCTCACCATTCAGGAACCTCCCTCCAATAAGAACATTCCATTCCCGAGGCTGATGACCTCACAGTGCGCTTGGCTGCATAGTTACTAAGGAAAGTACACTCTAACATTGAAAACTAAAGGAATTGAAATAACAGTGAATACATGAAATATGAAATGGTTACCATTCAATTACATGCAGATAAACATTGCAATTTAAACACATAAGTTTATGACCGTAAGGAGTGTCCTAATCCTAACATTGGCCCTGCCCGAATTCGAACCTGCACCAGCAGGCTAAGCACAGATGTCAGAACGAGCTCTCAATTTGCTATGCTATCTGACCGGCAATAAAGAAGGCAATTGTCTTTTGGTTATCCTGACTTGCAATACAGACAATAGGCAGTAATGTCAATATTCTCTAAATACTAACCCAGGGACTAGGGACACCCGGGTTAGGATGGAAACAGGAAAGCCTCTCACCGTCGAGAGTTGTAGTATCATTTGAGCCCTCTGTGACAGTACTCAATAATGCAATTAAAATGGGTTCTATTAAAGGTATCATAAGGTTGTTGGTTAGGAATAGGTTTCGTTGTTGTCCAGTAATCACCCTCATCTATCATGAAAGTTGTTGGAGATATTTATGCGGCAACAATCAATGCAGGAAATTCCTTCCCTCGCTAATCAAAAGCACCACACCAATATTCCTTTATGTTCAATCTAGTCCTCTCTGTGATTCATATAGAACCACATAGGTCCCTCACCCCTTAGAAACACGTAAACCAAGAACCATGCCAGTGTATAGAAAGAATATATATTTTTTAACATGAAAATTAATATTTGATCAAAATCACAAATCACGCCACCTCACTCCGTGACCCAAATGTTTTCTTTCCTAACAATTCTCATTTCACACAAATTGAAAACATGAGTTGGTTTAGGATAACACGGAGCACAGACTCTTTAACCCCACAATATACTTTGCATGGGGATTACTTTATAACATGTAGCACTATGAAACATGACCGGATCATACACTTAGAAATACACTCTGCATTACTTTTAATTTCAATAATCTGCAATACTTTCCTATTGGCCAAAGCAGTTTCACAAATGCCGGGCTCTGTATTTTTAATCTCCCTGCATGCTTGGAAATGCTAGCAGTGTTGGAGCACAACAGGCTTTGAAAAACAAAAACTTTTTATATATATATATAGAACTCTTCTTCCTTCACCAGAATGCAATGAAGAATCTCTCTTCTACCAGGAGTCATTTTCCCACTCTCAATAGAGAGTATGCTTTTCAATCAGGTTCTTCACTTAATTTAATCTGGTAAGACACTTTTCTGCCCCAGCCCAAACACCCAGATATTCAGTTTACATTCAGGCCCCTCTGCTTTAAGGCAGGGTCTGAGAAATGGTGAACAGTTAGGATTTTCTTTTTGACAAGTACCGCTTTCCCTTTAGGGTTGGCAATGAGAAATAGGATTACCCAATTACTTTAGCAGACTATATTTATATCCACACTGGAAGCAATGTTGATTTCGAATTTCAACAAAATCACATGGTGTTAGTTGGCTACAGGGGAATTCATCAAGTTGTTATATAATACGAAAATGCTAGGGATCCACTTTGTCTGACCACCCAATCGATAATGGGAAAAATATTAAATCAAACAGATCCCCACAATACTTGGTTTGGTTGGACAAGTTTACTTACATAGAATCTCTGGGTGTGTCCTCAGAAAAGGTCCTGAAGGCTTCTGGATACTCAGGGCTTCTGGACATTAGGACTTGGTTAGAGGCCTCTCCAGGTTCAGTCAAGAATGGCCTCCAGCATTAATCCCTTTATTTGCCTCTCCTTGTATAGATCTCAGCCAGATTTTAATCTTTTCCTAGTTTCCTAGAGCTTTTTGTCAGCAGTTCCAACTCAGCTGATGTTAGACAGCCCTCTTCTATTTTGTTTGTGCGTCTCCTTATAAATCCATAATCACACCCCAAATATTAAAATTATGATGTGCCAGTTTATTGGCTCTTGATTTGGATTGGGCATCTAGTGTGACTTCCATTGCAATGGTTGGTTCCTGACGTAACAAGGCTTCATCCCTGTGAATTTATAACTCCATCCATCTGAGATAGCTTTTTCATAGTTTCACATATGCAGTGAAAAACTACAACATGGCAAACAACTTTAATTTGCAAATAAGCATCCTACAATATATATTTTTGGATATGTCTGATCATGCCGGACTTAATTAAAGGAGTCCTTTGTCGGTGCAAGTTTTCAGGTTCGAATGACAGTTTTCTGTGAATTACTCAAAACTGATAAATGTCAATGTCACAACATTGCACATACAGTAACATACTTCACTAAGCTACTATCTCCCCAAATCGCTTCTTCGTGATATTTTCTGGGAAGTCAATCACATTTCAGGTTGTAACTATTGTTCCCATGATAGGCATTTTCATAAGCTTTACAGTGATATCTGTCCGAATTTTCTACGGAATATGGTTCCAAAGATAATGGACAAAGTATTATCCTGCATACACTCCTATGTCCAAATTATTGACATGCAAATTTTCTCTTCAATTAACCGGCAGATTTTTGTTCCCAAGATCTTCGCCCAGCCCTGGCCTCTGTTGACCCAAGCCTGCCATAAAAGCACTTAGTATTTCTTGCGAAGTCAAAGGCCTGCAGAAGTGATTGTATCTTCCTGGCCAGATAGTTTAACTCGATCCCCCCCTAACCCCACACTCATGTGGCAGACTCAGTAACATGTCACTTGTCACTCAGGTCCTGAACTGCACCAGGAATATAATTGTAATCCACATATTTTTAAGGTTTTTCTTCCATTAGCTGGATCTTCTGTTTTCACATAGGTTATCTGTTAAACTCATCAGCCCTTTAGTCTGGCACAAACTCAGTCCCCCACCTTGGCTCTGTGAGCTTCAAGGAGATCTTCTTTCAGATAAGGGGAAGACAGTGCTGGTTAAGTTTATCAGGAAGGGCACCAGTTCTTGGGCTTTGAATCTCAAACAATCTCTTTTTGGGGCGCACACACCCTTTGTTCATGCACAGGAAACTCGTACTTCTAAATATTACAATGCCATCACACGAGGCCTTTTTTTAATATCTCACAGCAGGTAAACAATGTCCATCTTTAAATTATGTTTTAGATTAAACTGGCACATACACTGGAGTTTCACTGGTAAATTGCTCCTTTTAATCCCAGCTGCAGATTCAATTTTTCCATTGCAGATTTCTTTTTGTAAAAAGTCCCTTTCATTTTTTCATAATGTAGTGAAAGGTAGGCCTTTGGTTTTAGTTCTTTGTCTTCACACACGGCACACTTCATTTTAGTCTTCCTGTTTCTGACAGCACAGTTGGTGTATTTGGCAGTTTTGAAATTTCCATGCTCGCCTTTCAGTCTTCCAGTCAAAGTCTGCTTTCAAATTCCAAGACAATATTTCTGCATTTTAAGGCCCGAGTCAGCCAAACACAGTTTCCTTTTGTCTTGGGGCTGCATTTGAACCTCAAAAAAGCAATCTATTCTTTTGGGTAATTGTGCATCACTAACAGCAAACAAACGTTCTTTGATCAGAGTGGTCTTCAGTTGAAGTGTCCTTTGAGCACTCTGTGTCAGTACTCAATAATACAATTGAAAAGGATAAATGACTTAAACAAAAGTTTCTTCAAGGGTAAAGTTCTTGGTTCCAGTGGGTAGCTCTCTTCCCCTGGATTCTTTACTCCTTGAGGTTTTCATACACCATAGTTCTTTGGGCCACACTTGGCCAAGTACAACAACTGTTTGACGTCACAATCATTGGGCCTTTGTTGGCCAAGTGCAACACTTGTACATAAAACTTGTTTAACACAATCCTTTTCAATTGCCTGGTGTACTCTCCTGCAAGGATATTTGATTCACACACTTGAGGTTACCTTGTGTACTCTCCTGCCAAGACTTCCGATTCACTCCACACACGTCTGACTACCTGGTATTCTCCCCTGCCAGGACTTGTGTTCATTTGGGTTTTTCACTTTCTGCCAAAGTTGTCTGTATATAGTATTTGATAATGTATCTTCCTGATATATTATCTTCTTTCTGCTTTGTTTGTATTGGCACTATTTACAGTTACACATTCGAAAGGGGTATGGTTGTGACTTAAATTCCCTTCTTCTAATATGTCCATTTCTTTTCTATACCCTCAGGTAAGTAACTTAAATATTTGCTTCCTTTCGAAGAACCTGCTGTCCTTTTGGCTCCGGTAAGCAAAATGTGGTTCCCCCGCATCTGCGAACAGCCAGGATTTATTTAACCGCTCCTGGTGTTCCCGCAGCATCCCTCGGTTCAGCTGTCCCTTCTTCCTTCGGCGTTGAGCCGCCTGACTCCACCATGCCGGTCCTTGCTTCTTGGCTCCCTGCTCCTAGTGGAGAGGTGCAGCCCTCTCTCGCCAGTCGCCACAGCATCTGTCCTCCATACTCTGTTTGGGCTGCTTACATTTCCCAGGCACAGGTGAGCACCAGAAGACAATAGAGCACTCACTAGGGTTGCAGTCTCTTTTGCTCCACATTGCTCGATCCTTTTTCGTCCCAGTATTTTGTAAATTCTGGGAACAGAAGTCCATTGTGTACAATTGACTTATGGAATTTGGATAAGCATTTTTAAAAGGTTTTGATGGCAAGTCAGTACTGATTGATTGGGAAGTGGAATTGAAAGAGGTGATTATATCACATTGGGAAAGAAGACCAAGGTCAGAAGGTTGGTTGTTGGGTTTGATAAAAGGGGTTTCCCTGCACTTTGTAGTAAAAGGAGTGGATATATGACAATAGGCTATAAGGGTTTCAGACATGGTGAAGTTATTTTCAAGGGAAAATGAGGGAAACCATGTCTCATCCGATGGAGCCACAACATCTCCCCGGAAGCTGTCTCCTGCCATGTGATCCTCCCTTATACAGATGCCCCCAGGGGTCAAGTAGCGGCTGCCATCCCTGGCCACATGGGAGGAGGTTACCACCGGGGAATCATTGATGACTCCATCGGATACATCACAGCAATTTACTGAAATTGGTTAGTATGTTAGAGTACTCTTGGTATACTCGTGAACTGCTGATATATGCTGCATTTATCAATCCCAGTGCAGCATTTGACACTGTGAATAGATCTAAATTGTGGAAAATGTTAGAAGCTGAACAGATCCCAAAGGGTCTGCTTAAAAGGATCATAGCCCTTCACCAGGACAAGCAGACTAGTGTTCGTTTAGATAATTCGCGCAAGGCCACAAACCGGATTCCCATGGGTAGAGGCGTTAAGCAGGGTTGTATATTGGTGCCCTGCTTATTTAACCCCTACATGTCGGATTTGCAGGAAGCACTGGAGGGTAGAGGTCCTTTTCATGTTAAATATGGTAATCTATCCTTTGCCTAGTTGGGTTAAGCAGACAATTTGGTTCTGGTAGATTATACCCCAACTGAACTACAAATAAAACTTGATCAGATGGGAAGCTATTGTAAGGAAAATGACTTGGTAATTAACAGAACAAAAACCATAATAATGGTAATTTAATAATCCTGGAAAAAAGAAGACAAAAAAACATAGTTGGCGAATCGAAGGGAATTCTGTTGAAATTGTACAGGAATGTAAGTATTTTGGTAGCGTAATTGATGTAGGCCTAACCTAGGATAAAAACTGGGATATGATAAATATACATACTTCCCAAATTGCTGGTGCAATTAGTACATTTGCGGGAAATAACAACGACGGTTATTAGATACAGATTATTAAAATTATCTCACAAAGTTTGGTCACAAATGCTGTATGGAGTAGAAATATGAGGTAGAAAATATATTTATAAATTGGATAAACTAGAGGCAAAAATCCTCAGGCAACTGGTAAGAACTCCACCTACTCTGTCAATTGAATATCTAAAGCTGTAGTACAATATATACAGTTGTATTACCATATCCTGCAAAAAAGGCTTGTACTTGTAAATACATTTCAAGACGCTGCAACTGAGATCTTGCTACAAACTCTTTGGTATTCTTATAGGATGCAGAAAAAAAAACATTGGCTAATAGCTGTTTGTGAGGTATTGGATCATCTTTGGAAGGTATAGAGACAGGGATTTTGGTCACATCTATACATTTCTATAAGCTATTATGAAAAGGTTCTCACAATCAATTGAAAGAGAACAGAATATCGTTGAATTGTCAGGAAAATGAAATAGTAATATTTTCATAGAGTACTACTTAAATTGTGATAAAATACCAGAATACATAAAGGTGTCCCTGTGTAATTACACAACCAGGTATATGGCCATTAAATTAAACACCATGCCCTCAAGGAAATTTTGGGAGCATGACTAATATTTTAAGACAAGATGGGCATTGTCGCTTATGTGGGGAATTGATTATAGAAACTAAAAAACATCTTTTAATAGACGGTGCCAGTCTTGAAAAAATTAGGCCCAGCTATTTATTGAAAAATAACAACGGTGCTGGAGGTCAGTGCTTACAACAACTATGGGGAATTGTTCTCAAAGGTAATGATTTTAATCTTATGTATTACATGGTGCAGTTATTTGATATGATTTTTAATATATTGAATAAGATGTAATATTGAATTTGTGTTTGGTTTTTGGGTTTTTTATCACTACAATGCCGGATGTGAAATGTATTGTTTATTGTGTAAATAAGACTTTTTTTATAAAGGCTTAACATTTTCTTTTAAGTAAGGTCAAAAGACGACTGGAGCCCAAGGTGTAGTTCTCTAGACACTATATTCTTACTGTTAAAAGGATTCCATTTAACTAAAGCCACAATGATGGGGTTGAAGTCTGGACAATAGGCAGTAATATATTCTTCAGAGCCATGCCCCTCAGTGCCTCTCTTTCTTTGCTCGAAATCACCTTCCTAGATGCGTCAGAAGGTCCCTCACAGTATCTCGGATCTAATACTGTCCGAAAACCTCTTTCTTGACTCTGAGCCTTACTTGTCTGTTGTATAGGTCATTAGGATTTCATATTGGTCCACCTTGGCTCTACTACTAGAGGTCACCACTCCGGTACCCTAAGGTCCTCTTACGGGGATCAGTCATCAAACACCACACAATCATTCGGACCCGCAAGGTACTTCTACCTCTCCAGGTTTTATCTCACAAATACAGCCTCTCAATTAGGTTGGCCAAGGGATCACTTATTGTATTATCTTCACCTTATCTCTGACATGTTATTTGGCCCTGGAAGGACATAAGGGAGGCTAACTCACTTAATTCCTTCCAGTATGTGCTCCCTTTCTCTCGACATTCTGGTCTTCTCCTTTCTCCTTCAGTTGTCTATCTACCTCTTCACCTCCACCTCTCCCTCATCGTACTTATTCTTCTCCTCCTCCCTATGTTTTTCATCTTTCTCTCCTCACTGCTTAGATGTTTCACCTGTTCCTCCACTCCCCCTCTCTCTATCAGCCTTCTCCTCTCCACGTTGATCACTATCTCTTTGCTCCTACACCTTTCTCTCCAGTCACCTTCCCCTGTGCTATCTGTAGTAATCTGCTTTCAGGTTAGGTACATATGGTCTGCAGCGGAGGAGCAGCGTTTCGCACTCCTGGCTGGAGGAAGTTCTGTCCGTATTACGGTGGTCGCTGGACAGAGGAGCCTGTGGCCATGTGTTGTCGCCGCTCACTCGGAGCGCGACTCTGCTGTACAGAGGGTTGTCAGCGGAGAAGGAGCGTTTCGCACTCCGGGCCGGAGGAGGCCCAGCCCGTAGTACGGTGGTCGCAGGACAGTGGTCTTCTATATCCGGAGGAGGCTGCGAGGCGGTAAAGTCGCTCTTTGCGCCGCATGTTCCCTGCGAGTGGGTGCCGTCAGCATTAATTCTCAAGGAGTTCCTTCCCATGCAACCGGGCTGTGGGTCCAGAATGTCGGTGGACCTCGTGTCATTATACGGATGTTTACTGTCCGGTGTTCTGGGATGATCTGGTGACGTCATGAGGTGGGTGGCGTTCCAGTGCTTCACGTCAGCGTCATCTTACGTTCCTTTTCTGCGTGTCAAGCCTCGTTTTCGGTTTGAAGTCCTGTACGGGAACGGGATGCTTCGCAATAGGAGGAAGAGTATTAACATATGTTGTTTTCCTTGCCTCCTCATTTATCTCGGAGACATGAAGGAATTGCTGACAGTTGTTTTGGCTTTTCTGTTCTCCGCGGGTCCATTCCGTTTGATGGATTTTGGTCAGGTTAGTGTCTGGGCCGTGTGTGAGGACATGAATGAATATGTGTTGTGGCCCATATGTAAATGATTAAGGTTGGGAAGAGATGCTATAGGTATGGCCCCGGGGTAGTGTCAGGGGTATGTTATTAAAGGCCGTTGTCTTGTTCATGTGTGATCCTTGTTGTGGCCTTTGGTGGGATAGTGAACATTTATAAGGGATTAGTGTTATCCCTTTGGGTACCTCCCAGGTGTGGTGTAGATTGGGGTGCCTTCTTACTTGAATTGTAGGGACTGGAATTTTCGTGGACTTGAGGGTGGTGTTCCATGTTTCAACTTTCATGGGGATTGTGACCATAACTGATTGTACTGAATTGCCAATATTGTGAAATGTGATACTTTACAAATGAATTACATTAATGTCACTTTGGTCATTGGGAACACTGATTTCAAGCAAGCAACAGTGACATTGTCTTTGCACATCTGAGGACTTTGCGGGGGGGTCATCAATTAATCTATGAACATGTTTTGTGCAATGTTTTCAACGTGATGTGCAATGTTTTCAATCTTGAAATGTGTTTTATGATGCCTACATTAATGCTTATTGCTATGTCATGTTGCGTATGGTAAATGTTATCAGTGTTTGGTCCGGTAGTGCACTGTATGGGTGTGTGCGGGTGTTCTGGCGCATTTGAAGTCAAGTGTTTTCAACTGCAATTGGTTCTTAGTGCCTGGCACTGGTTGTGCTAGGGTGGGTCACTATGTTCGCGTGTGTGTTTAGGTCATGTGTTTCAACTGCATTTGGTTCTTAGTGCCTGGCACTGGTTGTGCTAGGGTGGGTCACTATGTTTGCGTGTGTTGTTGATCTCTTGACCTTTGGTTGTATCTACCTGTGTAGTTTCAGGTAAGGTGTATTGTAGTGAGGTGTGATTATGGTCTTGGGTGCCTGGTCTGTCCAGGGTGGTCACTTTAGATGTTCTTGGGTGCCTGGTATTTCCAGGGTAGGTCACTTTAGATTATCTATGTTTTGATCGCTATGCCTGAGTTGAGTGGTGTTTTTCTTACTGTCCATAGAGTTATCCTATTGGACGAGGTGGTGTTCAATTTTGCTTTGCCAGTTTGCTTCATGATTCCGAGTCTGGTATGTCAGGTTGTCTCCTGGTGTGTTCAAAATGGATTTTGTGGATAGAGGGAATGGCCAACGGTTTTGTGCAGAGTAACAGCATGGTGTTGTGGTTCTTCCCCATGCTGTTGTCAAAGTTGTTTAAGTGGCCCCTCGGTTGTTAGGCATTTGTTGTTGCTTCCTTTGGGGGCGGTGGTTAGCGCTTGGAGGAGCAGCTCTAAGACTTTGGGGTGGCAGACCGAAGTGGAAGGTGATTTGTGCTAAGGTGGCTAAGTTGGTTAGGTGTTAGTTGTGTTAGTGTTCGCTAACAATAGTTTTGGCTAGGGGTGGCAGCCCTAGGTCCTGAGGGGCAGCTCGGGACAGGCGTAAGTGCTTGTTTTTATTTTTGTGGCCTCGAGGTGTGACCGAGGGGGTGGTGTAGTCTTGTTTTGGTTGCATGCCGTTGGAAATCTTTTCCTTCTTGGTCCTTTGGTGTCCAGTTAATGCTGTCCTTTTGTTGGATTTCCGTTTTGGTTTTGCCAGAGGTTCTGCACATAGGCGGCCGCTGTGTTGTGGAATTTTTGGTAGCGTGGTGTCTTGGGGTGTTAAGGTCCCGTGCTGGTCACAGTTCCTTGTCATTCCTTTTTGTGTCTTCCCTGGGAAGCGTTGGCGTACCAGTTGACTTTTGTGTTTCTAAGTGGGGGAGAAGTGTAGTAATCTGCTTTCAGGTTAGGTGGGTGTGTGACATCACCTACTTGGAATGTTTAGGTAGAATGTTGGTGTGAGGTTCTGTGAGTGACGGTTGGAAGTGAGAGTGAGAAGAGCGAGCTGAGAAGAAGGGTGTGGGGGTGAGCCCGGTGTTTTCCCTTGTCATCTTGTGTCCCCTACCATCCCTGTGTCTTGAGGAAGAGTACTGGACATGGACAATAAAGGAACCTGTAACTTACCTGAAGTACTGGAGGTCCACTTTGTTACACTATCCAACAGTCTCCCAGCTTCCACACTACCCACTTTGCCAGCCATTTTTTTATACTTCGTTATACTCTTGCCCTACAAACACTAGGAACCTGCTGCATGCTGCTAGGTAGTATAAGCCATCTTGAACACTCCGATTGGCTTCCAAAAAGGTGAGGTCACCACATCATATGACTTGTTTTAAAGACCTGCTTTTTACCCATATCCTGCATTCGCAGCAGATGCTAAACATAATATGAGCTCCCTGTATCCAAATGGAGCTCACAGGGGCTGCAACATCTAGGACCATGCCTGTCTGCTGCCACAAAGGAGTGGAAGGATTCTTGAGCACTATAACTAGCTCCCAGAAAGTCATATGACACGCTGCCTCTATAGTTAGTTTAGTCCTCTGGATCAGCTTATAAGGGCCAAAAGCAGCAACAGGTACGTTTGGGCCTGATAAGGCTGGAAAGGGTCTAAGGTCGGAAGCCCTGCACAAGCCAGGACTTTGCAGAGCATGCCCTCCACCCGAATGCTGCTTCCGCCCATAAGAACTCTTCTCCCCAGAAGCACTCCATTCAACGCAGGGCGATTACCTTGAAGAACTAGGTGGCATACTAACTTTCTTCTGTACCCCTATAATCCTATTCTAGACAAACTCAGAATGTATACCTGCATCTTCCTAGCCATCCTTGCCACCTTCCTTTTCTGTTCACCCACCTACCCTCTCTCTCGTGGACTGCACTCTTCCTCACTGTGTCAAGGGTTCTGACCCATGTTGACTCAATAGACTGGGTAGATGTGGGGATGAGCTGTCGCCGCCCACATTCATGCCAGAATAGAAGAACTGCGCAGTTGGCACGAGACCACTCCAAAGATACAACCTTCTTGTGGGGGGTTCCACATCACCACTCAACTGTAAGGATGCCATCAAAACAATGTTAAGCAAGGGTCCTATACTGTCAAGCAAAAGACCACTCTATTGAAATACAGTAATTCAAGACAACTCAAAAATGAATGCAGTACCGACAAATTCCCCAAGGTGGCGCTAGCGGTCTAAACTCTGGCAGGGAAACCGTATTTAGGAGTTGCAAGAGGGGCAGGGACTTCAAAGCTTGTTGGTTAATTGAAAATCCTAGCCACCTGCTGTTCCCAGAGGCCAAGAGGCTGAGAATCCTTAACACCTCAGATTCCCACACTAGGACGCAGGATATCACATGACCCTGTTGATTGATTGAAGAGAGACTTCCAGGCAGCCTGCTGGCGCCCACACAAAAGGCTCTTTCTGTTGAATGAGGTATGTTAATTTTCAGTGTTTCCTGTCAACAGCCCTCTGCCAGCAAGGAGAGACATGTGATCACTGACCCACCCAGACTTCTGGAGGTGGACCCAAACACTTTGGGGAGTTGAATTGCAACAAATATATATTTTATAGCAATAGTGATTACTTATTGTAACCAAATGACAGGAATGTACAACTTTGAGAGTCTTAGTTTGAAAAATGCCCTCACGATTTGAGTCCAAACTCCAATTTGTACCATGTTCTGGGGCAAAACCCCACAAATTATGACTATTGCAGACAATATGTTTAAGATAGAGACATGGAAAGTTACTGGGATATATGTGGAAGGGAAATGTACCTTTGAATAACTTTTGATGAAAAACCAATGTTGCAAAACCCACTAAAATCGAAAATAAGTTGCCATTTTTGAATGCAAGCTCCTAGAAACGCCAGAGTCGGGACAGGGACTATCTTTAGTAATATATGATGTGTGTATGTGATGTCAAACAACTGTGTACCTGGGAAATATGTATTTGGATCAGGAATAGATTTGTGTGCACATTGACCAGGGGAGTGTCATTTCTGCAGGTCATAAAAATGACATCACTCTGACACACTATCCTTTCCCAAATCAGGGACCAAAGAATCTATTGACCTATCAAATCAAGAGAGTGGTCAGGCTTAGGGATGCTAGCCTCTCCACCCACTTTTTAAAACACATAAAAAGAGACTGCTGGGATGCTCTGCCGGGAGACTCCAGACTTCACATCCATAAATCTCTAAAGACCAGAACTTTAGTTCAGAACTTAAAGCAAGGGCCTAAGCCCACAAACTGAGAACTCTTCTCAGCAGGCCTCAGCATCCTTGAAATCATTTGCAAACTATTCCACAGCCGGGCGAGCTGTTTGAATTCTTTGCCAAGAACAATTGCCAGAGACCAGACCAGAGATCCAGAGAGACCCAGACCGTTGCGAGCAGAACCGGTGCCTGATTGACCTGCCGAGCAGAGAGAAACGAAGTCCAGTCCAGTTGACCAGATCCGTGACGAGGCCCATTATTTTCAAAATTAGGAGTGAGTATCTGCCAGAACCGTGCAGAACCCAATCTCTTAGGTTAAAATAGCTTGAATTAGATTATTTTAACTAACTAGAACTGCCTCCTAGAAATCATGTCATCTGTCATTTTTAAAGCTGCACAACTGTCACCTGTCAATTCTGCAGCTGCGAGCTGTCACCTGTCATTTTGAGTTTTACTTTAAATCCAAAAATCTACCTTTCTTAAATCATCCGCATCTCCGGAACCGATTGTGCTAGGAACGAGATTCATCTGAAGGCTTAGAATCTAGGCTTTCCAACAAACCCAGAACCGACTTCCTACTCCCCATACTTGTTCCGTAATCGCGAGACAGGCACTCGCGAAATTTACTGCGATTTGGCCCGATTTCTTCATCTGTAGAAAACAGCTGCTTTTTGCTTCTCTTTGCTAAAATTCGTTTGCAATCTGCTAATCATTCATAGAGTATTGTTAAAGTGAGCCTGAACTAATATAAAGTAGCCATCACCTACCCTTAACCTCTAGAGGGAATTAAAAGCAATTTTAGCACCTTTTCACTTCCTTGCAAACCACATTAAAGTAATTTGCCTGTGTTTAAAACTCATCCCTGTTTTCCCTAAGCTTGCTGGGAGAACTGGAACTGTGTATTGCATTATAAAGTGTGATTTGTGGGGATTCTTGAAGACTGTGTGCTCTCCTTCCATTTCTTGTATTGCATAGGGGGGGAGTGAATTGTCAAAAGAAAAAGTGATCATATTACCTTTTGCTAAAATCATAATAAGTTATTTCTGTACTGCATTTTATTCCACCTTGCGTTTCCTTGAACCATATAAAGCATTCTTTCCCACCTTATTCTTCTGTTCCTATTCATAAGTTACCTCTTACTGACTACTGCTCATATTCACAAGTGTAATATCCATTATCAATTTATTTATAGGAGTGTGATATATATATATATATATATATATATATATATATATATATATATATATATATATATATATATATAATATATATATATTGTTTACATTTTCAAATAATCCTTTTAATTTGCAAAAAAAACCTACTTCTTGGCTCAGTGGGGTCAGGGGGATTCTAAGAGGGGGGTGTTATACAAGGGTTGTCATCCAGAGTACTGAACTGGATATAAAAATACATCAATAAGGGATTTCCTCAGCATCCAAGACTAGGCATTGACTTAGCTGTAGTGTTGATTGAATATCACTTACAAAAGTGGGGGCTCGGAGCCGGGATATTCTGGGTTAGATTTACCACTTGTGCAGATTAATACAGTGTGCCAACTGACCAGATACACATATCCGGTTAGATCACCACGCTGTTTTACACTGTGAAAGCATCCCTCAAAGGAACGCTCTGTTTTGCAAAATAAAATACAAACTTCTTTAAGTCAGGAAGGAACTCAAATTCCAGAATGACGACCTTGGTAGATATGAAAATAGAGAGCACTTCTTACATAAGCTATTTGTGAGAGGTGAGTGGACTCATCAGGACCAAACGGTCTGGTTGCAGGCAATCGCGCAACAGGTCACTGAAACAGGGTCAGATATATGGAGAGATCAGCGTCCATTACATGTGGCCCTGAGTGAATTATATATGGCTTCTAAGGCCAAAGATGAACACAATAAGATTGCCAGGATAGCGGCATAGTTGTATCGATTTATGGGAGCCATGCAGGACAAATGTGCTGAAGGCCAAGATCTGGCAAATAGGCAACAGGTGGCGTTAGAAAAGGCCCAATCTGACCTGGTCTCTTCTGAGCAGAGGCTGCAGAGGAGCCAGGAGTCAGAAAATGATAGTAGGCAGTATATCATTAAAATAAAAGAGGACATGGATATACTGCAACAGGAAAAGACAGACCAGGATACCAGAATTCTGGCTTTGCAGAAGGAGCACCAAGACAGTTTGGACTCCTTAATGCAGAGCCAGAAAAAGCTGGAGCAACAGATCAATGTCAACAGGGCATTCACAGAGCAGGTAGCCACCCTGCAAATCCAACTAGACAGAGGGAAAGAGGAAAGTAATAAATTGATTTTGAAAGACCTGGATACCCAGGCAGAGTTTGATGAAGAACGCCAGAAAGCTGGTGCCTTTCAAAGGCAGAGGGACGACCTGGCGTCACAAATGCAGGCTCTTGGTCAGGAAAGGGATACCTTAGGCCAGGAAGTCTGCCATTTAAAAAGAAAAATTGAAGAAAATCACTTGGCCATCCAGGGGCTGGGTAACCTCCAAAAAGAGCATCAGGGCTTGCTAGATCACACCAGGAGGGTGGAGAAGGCTCTGGCAAGAAAGGAGCAGGCCAGTAGGGATGGGACCGAGGAGGTAACCCTCCTGCAGCAGAGACTGGCCCAGTACTCCAGGACCAGTCAGGAGGCACAGAGAGAGAATGACGCTCTCTGCCAGCACAATGATAGGCTCCAGCAACAGGTAGCGATGCAGGAGAGACTGATAGAGTCTAGTAAGGCCTTAACTGAGGAACTGAAAGTGCAGGCTCTTGCTTTGCAACAGGAAGCAGGGGCGGATAGAGACGAGGTTTCGCTAGGAAAGAGAAACTCCTGAGCATAAGCTCAGGAGCCCTAGTACCAGAGGACTTCATCTCTCTCAGTCCCTGGACTCTGCCACCCCCATGTCCCCTCGCGCACATGAGCCCAGGGCCACGGGGATGGCAGATTACTATCCAGCTAGAAGTATGGGGCTCATAGGCCAGTACCTCCCAGGAATGGATGGGCGGGCCTCCGGGTATGGGCACCCAAGCACAGTGCAATTTAGTGGGGAACCCCAGGAGAGTAGGCCCATTAAGTGCATCCTGAAAACCTCTGCCCAGTTAGGTCAGTGGGGGGGGTACCCATCAAATCCTGGCAGCAAGGAGGGATCTGAAGACTCCTCTGAGCATTACAGGACACAGGAGGCCAGGTCCCCACATTCTGCCAGCCATTCCCAGGCTCGCAGAATCCGGGAAAACCTGGAAGATCAGACGGGCAACTCTGGGAGCAGTGCTTCTGAGTCAGAGGATGAATGGACCAGGGTTACCCGAACCAAAAAGGCCAATAAGGCAAAAAGGGCCTTGCTTAAGGACCCATTGAAACAAATAAAGGCAATAAGCAGTGTCATCACGCCTTATCATAAGAACGCCAAGTATTCTGTTTGGGAACACTTGGAGCTCTATGAACAAATGATGGAGACTTTCCATTTGAAGGACAGCAGTAGCTGCATCCAGTATGTCAAATGGACCTTCTCACCAGAATACTCCAGTTTCTTTGCAGGGCTGGAGGATCAAAACCATTCAAGGTGGTCCAGATACAGGGCGGCCATCTTGAAACATTTTTCTGTGCACAGAAATCCTCAAGAGGCTTGCAAGGCAGCCTACAATTTGCAATGTGGGGAGGATCAGGCCCCACAAGAGTTTGTGCAAGAATTAAAGCGTGCTTTTGTGCAGACCACCAGAAGGGTGCGCTCGGATAGCAGAGAATTTATCAATACGTTTTTCCATGCCTTACCCAAATACATAATGACCCAGCTCATGAGAGATTTTCATGAGAAAAGATCTTTAGACTGGGTCATTGAACAGACTACCCGGATCTATGAGGTGCAGAAGCCCATCGAAAATAAAAATAATGCGCCGAAAAACCCCAAAACCAACAGCACCCCTGCTGCTGCCAAGGTGGCAGAGGTAAAGGTTGCCCCCGTTTTAGATTTGGATATGGGGGGGCCTAAAAACCTGCCTGCACCAAATAATTCACAGCCCAGAAGGCCCTCGGGCCAGTCACAGACAGGGAGTCGAAGAGGTAGTCCCACAAATGGGGTCCCCCGCTCCCCTGACTATATAAGTCCCCGCTACAAGGGAAACCAACCAATCCTGGGTTATGTGTGGACTCCTCCAGCCCAAGGGGGGAGATCCAGCCAAGCACCTGACCCGGGGAACTTCCCTCCTAACTTCCCCCAGGAGGGTAGAAATTCACCAAATCCTGGGCAGAACTTTTCCCCCAGGTATCCACCCAATTTCCAGCCCCAAAATCATACATCCTTCTTTCCCCAATTCCCTGAGGCCAGACAACCTAATCCGGGAGAGGGGTGGCCAAGGGTGGATGGGTACCCAAATCTTCCCAATCCGGGGTATTACCAGAGAAGGGATAGCTACCCTTCCCGGGATCAGCCCAGGGGAGAAAATAGAGCCCCGTATCAGCCTGAGCGGGTTTCACAACTTGAGCGCCAGGTCCAAAATATGGCACGGGATCTGGGTCACATACTGAGGGCTCAACAGAACCCTCAGATGAGCGTGCCACCGCAGAATGCCCCAAACTCTGGACCTGGTGCTCCAGAACAATGACGGGGGCAGCACCCCGATAACCCACCGGTTCCCGGGGAGGAGGCACAAGGGGAAGGGGGGTGTAAAGCCTTGGAGGAAGCTTCCTTCCCAACTTGTAAACAGCCCCTGGAAAACCAGGAACCAGAAACAAAATCTCCTGCCCCTGAAAGCCTGCCTCCCAAGGAGCAGAGGGGGGGTAGGAGAAACAAAGGACCCAAACAGACCCACCTTGTGGAGGAGGTACAGTCTTCCAATTTGAGGGAGAGGGATCCTCAGAAGATCCTGGGAAAAGGATCTTCTCCTTCAGAGATGGGGGAACTCCTCCCAAAGAAAAATGGGTCCCAAGGGATTCCAATCCAGACTGGGGAGATATGGAGACTGAGCTACCGCCGCCCATCATCTCATCCCAGAACCCACAATACCGAAATCCCCTGGTTCAAACCCATCCTGGTGACTGCCTCCAAAAAGGGGGGGGCGGCCCAGAACCGGAACCAGGGGAAACCACAATGGCTCTGATCTCCAGTTGCCAACTTTTTCTTTCAGATTCCCAAGGCTCTCCACAGAATTCTGCCCAAATCTTTTCTCTTGAAATGTCCAAAACCAGAAAATTGGCCCACCAATTGTCCAAAAATGTGCATTATCTGTGCCCCCTGGAGGAGAAGGAGGGAAGATATTATGCCCCGGTACAAGTACAGGGGCAGGGTACAATTTCAGCGCTGGTGGACACTGGATCTCAAGCTACCCTTCTGTACAAAAGGGCCTTTGATGAACTAAATGCAGGAAGGGGGGAGAATTACCGTATTCCTCTCACCTCTCTTCCTGGAAAACTGCAGAACTTTGACGGGAAGGAAATTCCTGTCGAGGGGACTGCAGATTTGAACATCAAAATTGGGCGACACAAGGTGAAACACCCGGTCATAGTAGTGACTCCAGAGGGCACCCCTTGTTTAGTAGGGAATGACCTCCTGAGAAGGTTGTCACCCCTAATAGATTGCGTAAACAAGGTCCTCTGGACCCAGACTAGCCGACCAATAAAATTAAAACAGAGCGTCAACCATGTTAGTTTAAACGGCACATGCCACATGGTTGAACAAAAATCCGACCAAGTAGAATTTCACTTCCAGAATAGCCAAATTCCAGAAGTGACAGTAATATCAGTAGGACAACAGACTGGTGGTGGGGGGTCCTCTCTATTTCTGAAAATCAACCTTCCTTCCAGTTTAAGGTGGTATTCCACACTGGAAGGAAACACCCTGAAATTCTTTACTAATCCACAATCAGAAACTCCCACTCCTATAGTCCAGAAAGATGTGAAATCAGCTCAGAGCCCGGCTGATATTCAGCAAATTGGCGAGCAGTTGTTCATCCCTGTTCAGTTAAATGATGGGAAGGACTCTGTTCTCGCTCGAGTGTGTGTGAACAACGGTAAGGGCTTCATCAGCGAAGCCATGTTCCGCCAACTCCCAAAAGATCCAGCCATTCCCACATTCAAACTGATAGACAAATGGGAAATGGACCTGGAAGCACCTAATTCCAAACATCTCCTGCCAAGCAGGTGTATGCTCAAAATCTCCATTGCCAACAAGAGCATAGTCCATAATTGTTGGGTCGTGCGAGACGTCACTGCCGCCTTTTCCTTAGGCGGTGACATTCTCAATCGCTTTGCCATTAGTTTGGACCTAATAAACTTCAAAGCTTTGTCCCGATTAGCAGATAATCCCATGGGCATTGATGATCCAGAAAAAGCATTTAGGTCAGCTGAATTGCTACCTTATAGAGTTGAAATTCAGATGAAAGAGGAAGTCACCATCCCAGAAAGGACCCGACAATTCTCCCTGGAAGTGAAAGTTAAAAGAGGACAAAAATTGAAAAACCCTGATGCTTATATTCATCTAAATGCTTCTCTCCAGCAGCAAGGGTTAGCGGTAAACCCAACACCATTAGTCAACATAGAACATGACACCATTCCAATAGAGGTGGATAACAGCGACTTAAAGAGTATTACTCTAGCCGCAGGCACCATTATTGGAATGGCGGTTGATGATCGACATTTCTCCATTGATTTAGGTAATTAACTGTTAGGACCGATCCCCAAGGACTGTTTTGTTTGTTTGTTTGTTTGTTTATTTATTTATATAGCGCTCTTGACCCGGGGGTATATATGCGCTTTGAACATCAGGTTACAGGTAAAAGACAATAGTACAGTATTGATAGGGCATAGATAATAGTATTCAAACAATATACATAAAATTGGACATTCGGAGTGCATACATGTGTGGTAGGACAGTTATTTGTTGGTTAACCAGGAAATGACCTTGGTTCTGAAGGGTTGGAAGGTAGGTGTGGATTTAATATCCAGTGGGATGGAGTTCCAGAGTTGTGATGCCAGGGTTGGGAAGCTGGATCCTCCAGCTCTTTTGAGGGAGTATTTGGGAACTGTTAGTTGTAATGAGTTGGACGATCTGGTGGTTCTGGTGTTCTGTCTAAGTGTAAATTTGTTCGAGAGGTAGGGTGGGGCAAGATGATTGAGGGCTTTGTAAGTAAGGCATATGGTTTTCAAATCAATTTTCTGTTGGATGGACAACCATTTGCAGGCAGTTCTGGTAGCGGAGATGTGTTCCCTTCTAGGAATATTGAGGGCGGCACGGAGTGCGTTATTTTGTAAAACTTGCAATTTATTGATTACTGTTTTGTTGGCACCTACATAGAGGCTATTACAGTAATCCAGTTTAGATTGAATGAGTGCTCTGGCTAGGATGAGACAGTTGCTAGGGGAGATCAGTGGTCTGCAGGCCCTGATAAGTTTACCGGTGTAGGCAGTGGCTGAGGCGGTCATGTTGATTTGTTTAGCTAGGTTGATGTTCGTGTCTAGGTAGAAACCGAGGGTTTTTACGCTCTTGGCAATGGGTATGGTGTTACCGTCAATAGTGAAGCTAGTGTAGCCGGGACAGAGTTTACTGATAGTGTTCGGTGAGCCGACAAGAAGCAATTCAGTCTTGTCATCATTCAGGCATAGGCCATGTGTGGCCATCCATGCCTGAATGATGGAAAAGACTTCGTTGATCCATTTGGCGTCCTTGTTGTAGTTGCCTGATAAGGTGAGGAGTATCTGGGTGTCATCTGCGTAGTTAGTATAGGTGACACCCAGATTGTCCAGCTTGTCGAATAAGGGCTTGGTGAAAATATTGTAAAGGGTAGGTGAGACACAGGATCCTTGTGGGACACCGCAGGTGATGGGGATGGGGTCAGCCGCTGCTAGGGGGGAGAAGACCCGCATGGTTCTGTTGTCCAGGAAGGATTGGATCCATGTGACTGCAGAGTGGGAGAAGTGTGCTGCCAGAGATAAATGGTTGCACAGGATTTTATGGTCGACCAGGTCGAAGGCAGCGGAGAGGTCAAGGAGTAGAAGGATGGCAGCCTTGTTTTTGTCTTTGAGTTCGTCTATCTGGCATTTGAGATCAACAAGGGCCGTTTCTGTCCCGTGTTGTGGTCGAAAGCAAGATTGGCGAGTTCCTAGTAGGTGATTGGCCTCAAGGTAGTCCTGGATTTGTAAATAGGCCACTCTATCCAAGATTTTTAGTAGGAATGGGACGGTGGTAATGGGTCTGTAGTTCGTGGGGATGTCAGGGTTGAGAGTAGTTTTTTTTAGTAGCGGTAGGACCCAGGACTGTTTCAGATTGCTGGGGACCATGTTGTTGGCGAAGGACAGGTTTATTAATTTGGTGATAAATGGGGAGAGATCCCTAGCTGCATCTTTTATGATCTGTGCGGGGCAGCTGTCCCCCTTGCAATTCGATGGTTTAAGGGATGCTATAATTTTCTGAACCTCCAATATGGATACCTTTTTGAAGGTGAAGCCTGAATTAGTGGCAGTAGGTGGAGGGGGCGTGGGGAAGGAGGTGGGATCGAGAGTGAGTTGTTGTCGTTTGTTGTTGATTTTAGTTTGGAGCCCTGAGATTTTGTTAGCAAGGGCATTCTGGATCCCTGTGCACCAGGGTTTATCCTTAGTGCAAGCGTCAGTGGGGGTAATGGGGTTTTCTAATTCCTTTAGTATGTTAAAGAGCTCCTTAGTACTGGAGCTTGCCTGGGAGATCCTAGTATTGAGAGATTCTTTCTTGGCCCGTATAATCTCATTTTTGTAGAGGGTGGAGATGTTGGTGAGATTGGTTCTGTTATTTATAGAAGGCACTAATTTCCAGAGTGCTTCAAGTTTGTTTTTTTGTTGACGCAGGGTTTTGAGCTCCGGGGTGAACCATGTGTTCAGGTGCGCTTTGGGTATTCCTTTGCGCAGTTTCAGTGGGGCAATGATGTCAATGGCTTTGGCCATGGACTCATTGTAGGCGTTGACCAGTTGGTTCAAGTCCGTTGTGGCGGGTAGTGCGTTTAAAGTAGGGATCACCAGAGGTATTAGGGCTTCCGCTGTGATATTGCTCTTTTTCCTAGTAGGGCAGGCAGGTGCCATGATAGGCCTTTTATGTGCTGAGTTGCTGGTAAGAATGTCAAACGGGAGGAGGTGGTGGTCAGTCCAGATAAGTTGTGTGGGATCTTTCGTAGTAATGTTGCAGTTAAGGGTAGTTATCCAGTCAAGGATTCTGCCTTTCGAATGGGTGGGTTTGGAGCAAAGTTGTTGGAGGCCATGCTCCTCTAATGCCAAGGCCAGGGCAGTGGCTGAGGTGTCTAGGGGGTCGTTAAACCCAAGGTTAAAGTCTCCGAGTATAATCAATTGTGCTGAAGGTTTGGAGCTTTCAGCAACTAGTGAAGTGATGACCCGGGGGTCGGTAAATTAAGTGCAGCGTAATAGTACTTTTAGGGGAGGTTTGAAATTTGACTGTAATGTGTTCACAGGATTTGAGTGGGGGAGCAGAGGATAGTCTGATGTCAAGCGTGGACTTAAAGATGATAGCTACGCCGCCACCTCGAGCGTTCGGTCTATCTGCTCTAAGGATGGTGTAGTTATCAGGTATGGCTAGGGTAAGAGAAGGACCTGCAGCATCGTGCAGCCATGTTTCGGTTACCGCAAGGAAGTCCAGGTTGTTTGTTAGAATAATGTCAGCGACTTCTGAGGCATGGGCGACTAATGATCTGACATTTAGGAGAGCTCCTTTAAGACTGGGATGGATAGTGTTGATGGGTGTTACAGTGCGAGGGTTGATCTTATTGAGTGATTTGGTAGGTCTGTGGTGGGTTCTGGCGCCAAGTCTAGAATTCCGATCGGAGGGGATGAGGGTAGTGTTACGGGAGTTGGTTAGGTTAGCTAATGTAGAGGTGTTGTAGTCAATGGTAGGGCAAGATGCTCTCGTGTTGATGGGGTTCTGCTTATAGACAGCTAGGTGTGTGTTAGCTGCGACATGCGGAACGTGTGCATGTCTATGGGTGGGAAGGGCGGACTTGGTATCCGGGGGGAAGGCTAGTGTGGTGGGCAGGAATGGTGTAGGGCAGGTGATCGGGTGGTGTCTTGGGCAGGCGGGTCTGACTAAACCATTATTATAGGCTAGGTAACTGTTGCCAGTGCAGGGTATGTTACTTTGCATGACACAGAAAGGGAACATGATCGCAGTCAGGCAGAGTAGCATGCTGGGGCTAAGGTAATATACAGGGGAGTGGCGTGAAGGGGGCATGGGCGTTATAGGTAGGGCACAACACAATGCGAATGAGGTCTAGGCGACCATAGGGCATAACACAATGCAGGTGGGGTCTAGGCGACCATAGGGCACAACACAATGCAAGTGGGGTCTAGGCGACCATAGGGCACAACACAATGCAAGTGGGGTCTGGGCGACCATAGGGCACAACACAATGCAAGTGGGGTCTGGGCGACCATAGGGCACAACACAATGCGAATGAGGTCTAAGCGACCATAGGGCACAACACAATGCGAGTGGGGTCTGGGCGACCATAGGGCACAACACAATGCGAGTGGGGTCTAGGCGACCATAGGGCGCAACACAATGCAGGTGGGGTCTAGGCGACCATAGGGCACAACACAATGCAAGTGGGGTCTAGGCGACCATAGGGCACAACACAATGCAAGTGGGGTCTGGGCGACCATAGGGCACAACACAATGCGAATGAGGTCTAAGCGACCATAGGGCACAACACAGTTGCGGTGGTACGTTAGCGACCATAGGGCACGGCCAAATAGCAGTCATGAGGCATGGAGCACTAAGGGCTGAGGATGCCTGTACTATTAAAGAGGTGGCAACAGTAATGCATAGAGGCGGCGGCGTTGGAAGCATGAGCATATGTAGCAAACAGTTAAAGAAACCTCACTGTCAAAACAGTTAAAGAAACCGTTTTGACAGTGAGGACAATACAACACCAGACAGGATTTTCACCTGGCATGGGGGGGAACTTCCTGGTGTACACTTCTTGCCCTTATGGTAAGGAAGATGTGACTTGTGACTTCAGGAGGGATGAGGTGATTTTCCAGGTCCATGAGGGCTGCCTTTCCCACCTGAAGCCCCCAGTCCAAATCAGCACTCTGACCAGGGACTTCTCCACCCAGCTGGAGGAGGCTGCTGAGATAGCCAATCCAGAAGTCTTTCCAGGCTTCAGGCAGATGGTGGAAGAGAGAGTCAACCTAGCTGATGCCTGCGTGACTCTGGAACAGAAGCAAAAGTTGAAACAAGTTTTCTTGGATTTCCAAGATCTCTTTGCGGTAGACTCATGACTGTGGTCGCACCGACATCCACACAACAACAATTCCCACGGACCCTGGAATGACTCCAGTGTTTGTGAAGCAATATCGTTTGCCTCTCGCATCCATGGAGTCCCTTACTGAAATAATTAAGAACCTTGAGTCCCGGGGAATAATCCGTCCAGTACACAGCACCTTCAATAATCCGGTGCTGGGAATATTGAAGCCAAAAGGCCAGTAGAGACTCTGCGCCGACCTTAGGGAGCTCAACAAACGGGTCCATACTTCCCGATGGCCTCTGCCCTACATTGGCCAAGGGCTGGCCCAGATTCAGGGGTCACAGGTATTCACAGCAATAGACCCGACCAATGAATACTGGACCGTGCCTGTCAGTAGAGAGGACCAATACAAACTGTTTTTACCTTTGGGGGCCAGCAGTACACATGGACCCGGACTCCCTTCGGATACCTCAACTCCGGCAATTAATTCAACATTTTCCTACATAAGGCCATGCCAGAACTGGGTGCGAGGGGTAACCTGGCTTATGTAGATGATGTCCTCATCAAAAATTCATCTGTGGAGGAACACATAGCGGAGATCCGTTATGTTCTGACACAGTTGAGGGCCGCCGGAGCAAAACTTTCCTTTCAGAAAGCACAGTGGTGTAGAACCTGTGTTAATTTCTTAGGGCATGAGATTACTCCTCAGGGTCTCTGTCCCAGGAAAAGAAAGTGGAAGCACTCCAGAAACTGAAGGATCCCACAACTCTGCGGGAACTAAAGAGCCTCCTTGGACTGACTAATTACAGCAGAAAGTTCATTGAAGGCTACGCAGAGATCACTAGACCCCTGATTCATCTCTTGAAAGGGGGGGGTCAAGTGGGAATGGGGTCCAGAACAATCCGAGGCAGTAAGACAACTCAAGAGAAGCCTCTCACAAGCGCCTTGCCTAGCTTATCCTGTCAGAAACAAGGAGTTCTTTCCTGGAGAAAGGGTTCTATAATACGTGCTTGACGGCAGTATTATACCAAAAGCATGACAAGGTCAATAAAGTAATCTCCTATGCGAGCAAAACTTTATCCTCTGTGGAGGAAAAATTCAACGATTGTGAGAAGGCACTCCTGGCAACGGTGTGGACATTGAATAATTACCGCCCGTTTATCCAGGGGGAACACATCATAGTGGAGACTCCACACCAGCCTCTGCAATACCTCCTAAGTGACAGAATCCAGGCCGGAAATGTGAGTAATTCCCGAATTACTTCCTGGATTCTGTCAATGCAAGGCTTTCCTGTAGAGGTCAGATATGGCCAAAACAAGAAGAGTCCCCTCGCGCAAGGTCTGGCTGACTTGCATGATTGTGCCAGAGAAAACTGTCTCGAGGACGAAAGTCTAAAAATCAAGGACAACATGGAGGCATACCTTAATTCCCCACACAAAGTCTTTGAAGAAGACAAGTGTGAGGGAATGCCCACTGTCTATGTGGATAGATGCTCTTACCATGTTGACAACAACGGGGAGAAAGAACTGGTGGCCGGCGTAGGGAACGCATGGGTGAATGAGTCCCCAGAACCCTCTGCTGGATACAAAATTGGTCCCCGAAGTAGTCAGGTGGCAGAATTGATGGCTGTGCATCAGGCCATCCTCACTGCTGTCCAACATCAACTCCACAAACTGGTCATAATCACAGATTCGGATTATGTACGGAACGGGTTCGTGGAGCACCTGGTTAATTGGAAAACCAGAGGCATGTTATGTGCTAATAACAAACCCCTGAAACATGGGAAGTTAATCCAAAACATAGGTGATCTGGTCACATCAAATGTGATGACCATCTACTGGAAAAAGATCAAGGGTCATTCCAAAGTAGAGGGACCAGACAAAACTGGAAATGACTTAGCTGATCAGCTGGTCAAAACTGCGGCCATCCAAGGGGATCTAATAGAAATAGAGTCCCTGTTGGGGGAAATCCAGGTCACTGCCATCACTAGGTCCCAGACCAATGCTCACAATGATCTTTCAACTGCACAATGGAGTAAGGAGACCCCTGATGCTGATTTGATTACAGCTCAGAAGGGGGACCCAATAATTGGTAAGTTTTACCAACACATTGAGGACCCTGAGAACTTTCCCCTGGCGGATACCGATTACATTGGGAAAGAGGACCTAAGAGTGTTGATGAAATGTCCAAAAAGGTTCTGAATCCAAGACGGTTTGTTGGTAAGGAAATCCAAAGCTGGCCACGATCAGTGGGTGGTTCCTACCTCATTCCGAAGCCTGATGTTAAGTCACGCCCATGATGCGGCCACCGCCGGTCATAGGGGGTTTCACACAACACTGGAAATCTTAAGAGAGGTTGCATACTGGCCACACATGGGGCAGGACCTCGACTAATACTTGAAGGGGTGTCTTGTGTGTGCACAATTTCAGCCATCATCCCTCACACACCGTGCGCCTCTCCAGAAGAGGGGGATGACACTGCCATGGTCAGATTTGCAAATCGACTTTGTAGGCCCTGTAATTCGCTCGTTTAGAGGAAAAAAATACATGTTGACCGTTGCATGCTTGTTTACCAAGTGGGTGGAATGTCTCCCAGCCCCAAACTGCAAGGCAGAAACAGCAGCTACCCTGATGATTAACCACATCTTTTCCCGTTTTGGTCTACCTCAAAGGATTGAGTCAGACAGAGGTAGCCACTTCCCCAGTGAAGTAATGGCAAAGATGTGGGAGATACTGGGGGTTAAAAGGAAGCTACATATTGCTTACAGGCCAGCTTCTTCTGGAGCAGTGGAGAGATATAACCGAACCATTGTGAGCATCTTTAAAAAGTTTGTGGCAGATTCCGGGCCAAGTTGGGATATCCGATTACCTCTGGTCCTAATGGCCATCAGATCTACTCCTTCATCTGCAACTAAAATGTCACCATTTGAGTTGATGACTGGACGCAAGATGGTGCCTCCCCAGCATTTGCTCTACAGAACCCAAGAGCAAACGTTGATAAATGCCTCCACAACACATGAGGCTGTCGGTTGCTAGGCAACCTGAATCAATATCTGTAGGACCGCCCAACCGGCAGGCGGAAGCCGGCGGCGGAACAAGGCCAGGATAAAGGCCATCACCCCCTGTTTGCCCCAGTGAGCCCCCACAGGTTGAGAGGGCAGGAGCCCATCTCCCTCGTGTGAGGGCAGGAGCCCATCTCCCTCGTGTGCCCCTGCGGACATATCCCACAACACGAGACCACAGCCACGACGACTGCAGCTACGACGAAGATCCACCTGGATCTACACTTACAGCCCCAGCAGCCCGTGCCACCTATCTGCCAGATTCGAATTGAATTGCACACCTCTTCCGTGCTGGCAATCACCCCCAGGCACCCGATTGCAGACCACGTTGCTGCCTAACCTTCCAAAATGGCTGGCGCAACGCGGCATGAGAGCGAGGCTCTCGGTTGCTAGGCAACCTGAATCAACATCTGCAGGACCGCCCCACCGGCAGGTGGAAGCCGGCGGCGGAACAAGGCCAGGATAAAGGCCATCACCCCCTGTTTGCCCCTGTTCACCATCGTGAGCCCACCAGAGACCCTCCGACCTCGGGAACGATCAACAATTTCATATCATCAGTCCAAACCACAGAGGACTCGAAACACAACGGTAAGGTTCACCACCGAACCCGAACTAGCCCTAAAAGGACTAAACAACTCTGCCCTACTGCTACACTAGCGTGTGCTCTAGCGACATACCACAATCATTCCTCAATATACTACCACTTGTTTTACTAATGTCTACCTCTCCCACTACGGGATTTAACTCTACAACCGCCTTAGAGGATGTAGCCACCCTCTCTCAGGACCACCCTCCTCGTTTCACCATCATGCACATGTTCCTCCGGTAAGGCCGACGCCTTGCAAACCACCAATGTTCTTGTAACGTAACCATGATTCCTGTGATTTAACTAAAATGTGCTACCATAATGTAACTAAGTAAGCTGTCCTATGATGTAACTAAGAAAGTATGCCGGCCGTGCAATTATAAAAGTATTCTTGTAAATGTAACAAACTAACTATTATCATAACGTAAAAGAAAAGTATGACTGTCATTTAACTAAGAAAGTTCCTTATGTAACTAACTTAATATTCTTGTCCTGTAACTAAGAAAGTATTCATTCATGCGATGTACCCAAAACAGTATTGTTGTCATGTATCCCTGTTACCCCTCCCTGTAACTAAGATCCCTACAAGTAACAGCGCCAGAATGCCCGAGGGCTGCATGTGCGCTATACAAATTTAAATAAATAAATAAATAAATATGTGGAGAATTTAAGGAAACAGCTTCAGCATGCTTTTGGCTATGCTCAGTGGAATCTAGAAAGATCAGCCAAGAGCATGAAGACCCACTATAATTTAAAAACTACCCGAAAGGAATATAAGGTGGGTGATCGGGTCTATCTATACAATTTCCAAAGGAACCAGGCCAAACAGCGAAAATTCTTGCCTACATGGAAGGGACCGTTTGAAATTATAGACAAGATCTCCCCTGTTGCATACAAGATCCGCATCCCCAAAGGCAGTTTGGCAGAGGGGGAAGATAAGTGGGTCCATATAAATCAGCTAAAGTGTTGCCATCCCAGGCACACTCTGCAACAACTGGAGGAGTCCTCTGCAATACCAGAGGGGTCCGCTCCAGAGTAATTCAATTCCAACCCTAAAATATCCCACATATAGTCTCTAAAATATTATGATTTGGAAAAAAAAAAAGTCTTATAATTGTATCTTGTTTTTTGTTAAAATAAGAACGCAAATGTTTTGACTATAAAATGTATATGCCACCCCACTATATCAATGGTGGGGAAGAAATGTCTACGAATAGGTATTGCCGCTTTCCTTTGTCGTCCTAGGAGAAAGAAAACCTGGAGACTGGCCAAGGAGGACGATCCGGGGACCGGGAGCAGAGTCCCGAGGGGCCCGGGGTACCGCCCAATATTCCCATCAGGAACGGCGAGGAGAACCGATCGATCCAACTGGGTGGAGGAAAAGATGCTGAACTGTGCCATCTACAGAATTGGAAGAAGATAATGCGGACATACCAGCGCAAGGGCTCAAAACCTCCTTTGCACCCGACTTCCCCTCGACTTGAATCAAAGCGCAGTTGGGCGGGGGGATTTGTCAAGGGTTTTGACCCATGTTTAATCAATAGACTGGGTAGATGTGGGGATGAGCTGTCGCCGCCCATTATTCATCCCAGAACAAACTAAATCAATGGACTGGGTGGATGTGGGGATGAGCTATCGCCGCCCACATTCATGCCAGAATTGGAGAACTGCGCAGTTGGCACGAGACCACTCCAAAGATACAACCTTCTTGTGGGGGGTTCCACATCACCACTCTACTGTAAGAATGCCATCAAAACAATGTTAAGCAAGGGTCCTATACTGTCAAGCAAAAGACCACTCTAATGAAATGCAGTAATTCAAGACAACTCAAAAATGGATGCAGTACTGACAAATTCCCCAAGGTGGCGCTAGCGGTCTAAACTCTGACAGGGAAACCGTATTTAGGAGTTGCAAGAGGGGCAGGGACTTCAAAGCTTGTTGGTTAATTGAAAATCTTAGCCACCTGCTGTTCCCAGAGGCCAAGAGGCTGGGAAACCTTAACACCTCAGAGATTCCCACACCAGGAGGCAGGATATCACATGACCATGTTGATTGATTGAGGAGAGACTTCCAGGCAGCCTGCTGGAGCCCACACAAAAGGCTCTTTCTGTTGAATGGGGTATGTTAATTTTGAGTGTTTCCTGTCAACAGCCCTCTGCCAGCAAGGGGAGACATGTGATCACTGACCCACCCATACTTCTGGAGGCGGACCCAAACACTTTGGGGAGTTGAATTACAACAAATATATATTTTATAGCAATAGTGATAACTTATTGTAACCAAATGACAGGAATGTACAACTTTGAGAGTCTTAGTTTGAAAAATGCCCTCACGATTTGAGTCCAAACTCTAATGTGTACCATGTTCTGGGGCAAAACCCCTCTAATTATGATTATTGTAGACAATGGGCCTCATTACGACCCTGGCGGTAAGGGGTTAACGCCAGCGTTAGCTGCGCCGACCCCTTACCGCCAATTACGAGGTCCCCTAGCGCCATGGTGCTTTTAACACCTGCTTTTAGCAGGTGTTAAAATCCATGGCGCTAAGGGACCATGGAGTTAATTACGCCACCGTAATTTACGGTGGCGTAATTAACGCCTTCCCCACTCCCATTATGCCCTATGGGGCAAAAATGGGAATGGGGAAGGGTAAATGGGGATTGGGGACTTACCGCCCCGCCTAGGTCGGAATGGGGCGGTAAGTCCGCCAACCACCATGGCGTAAACGTAGTTTACGCCATGGTGGTAAAGTCACGGCCCAGGCGGTAACTTACCGCCTGGGTCGTAATGAGGCCCAATGTGTTTAAGCTAGAGACATGGAAAGTTACTGGGATATATGTGGAAGGGAAATGTACCTTTGTATAATTTTTGATGAAAAACCAATGTTGCAAAACCCACTAAAATCGAAAATAAGTTGCCATTTTTGAATGCAAGCTCCTAGAAACACCAGAGTCGGGACAGGGACTATCTTTAGCAATATATGATGTGTGTATGTGATGTCAAACAACTGTGTACCTGGGAAATATGTATTTGGATCAGGAATAGATTTGTGTGCACATTGACCAGGGGAGTGTCATTTCTGCAGGTCATAAAAATTACATCACTCTGACACACTATCCCTTCCCAAATCAGGGACCAAAGAATCTATTGACCTATCAAATCAAGAGAGGGGCAGGCTTATGGATGCTAGCCTCTCCACCCACTTTTTAAAACACATAAAAAGAGACTGCTGGGATAGGTAGGGACATTCAATTCCATTTTCTGCGGGACGCTCTGCCGGGAGACTCCAGACTTCACATCCATCAATCTCCAAAGACCAGAACTTTACTTCAGAACTTAAAGCAAGGGCCTAAACCCACAAACTGAGAACTCTTCTCAGCAGGCCTCAGCATCCTCAAAATCATTTGCAATCTATTCCACAACCGGGCGAGCTGTTTGAATTCTTTGCCAAGAACAATTGCCAGAGACCAGACCAGAGATCCAGAGAGACCCAGACCGCTGTGAGCAGAACCGGTGCCTGATTGACTTACCGAGCAGAGAGAACCAAAGTCCAGTCCAGTTGACCAGATCCGCGACGAGGCCCATTCATTTCAAAATTAGGAGTGAGTATCCGCCAGAACTGTGCAGAACCCAATCTCTTAGTTAAAATAATCTAATTCAAGCTATTTTAACTTAATTAGAACAGCCTCCTAGAAATCGTATCATTTGTCATTTTTAAAGCTGCACAACTGTCACCTGTCAATTCTGCAGCTGCAAGTTGTCACCTGTCATTTTGAGTTTTCCTTTAAATCCGAAAATCTACCTTTCTTAAATCATCCGTATCTCCGGAACCGTTTGTGCTAGGAACTTACATCTGAAAGCTTAGAATCTAGGCTTTCGAGCGAACCCAGAACCGACTTCCTACTCCCCATACTTGTTCCGTAATCGCGAGACACGCACTCGCGAAATTTACTGCGATTTGGTCCGATTTCTTCATCTGTAGAAATCAGCAGCTTTTTGCTTCTCTTTGCTAAAATTCGTTTGCAATCTGCTAATCATTCATAGAGTATTGTTAAAGTGAGCCTGAACTAATATAAAGTAGCCATCACCTACCCTGAACCTCTAGAGGGAATTAAAAGCAATTTTAGCACCTTTTCACTTCCTTGCAAACCACATTAAAGTAGTTTGCATGTGTTTAAAACTCATCCCTGTTTTCCCTAAGCTTGCTGGGAGAACTGGAACTGTGTATTGCATTATAAAGTGTGATTTGTGGGGATTCTTGAAGACTGTGTGTTCTCCTTCCATTTCTTGTATTGCATAGGGGGGGGGAGTGAATTGTCAAAAGAAAAAAGTGATCATATTACCTTTTGCTAAAATCATAACAAGTTATTTCTGTTCTGCATTTTATTCCACCTTGCGTTTCCATGAACCATATAAAGCATTCTTTCCCACCTTATTCTTCTGTTCCTATTCATAAGTTACCTCTTGCTGACTACTGCTCATATTCACAAGTGTAATATCCATTATCAATTTATTTATAGAAGTGTGATATATATATTTCTAATGTTTGTTAATCAGCTTAGAATCACATGCTGTGCATAGGTCCGACATCCAGTGGTCACTGCGGGGTATTGCATTTTGTGTTTCGTAGTCGAAAAGTGGACGTCGACAAGGCGTGTCTGTAACACTATCCCTATAGTGACATGCGTTGTACCCACAATCCCTCACGCGTCGAGGTCCCTCAGATTGTTTTTTTCCGCCCAGCTACTGGTCGCCTTTATGCAGAGCTCCTCGAGAGACATTGCCAAATAGTTTCTTCGACCTTTGGTCGTTTGTTATTAATATCAATAACGTAGATCCCTCCCTCGACGCAGAGCTGTTTCTCCGCTGAGCAAGATCTTCGACGGAAGGACGAGCGGAGGGGATCCTTCGGCGCTGCCGAACACGTGGCCTGGCCTTGCCGGCCATACACAGTAGGGAGAGTGGGGTTTTGTGGTCTTTCTTTCTTCTCTTTAAGAATGCCTTTCTCTTTCCCCTCCCTCTCTTTCGAGGTCGTAGTCACACTTATTACCCTCAGCTATGGAGAGGACGCCATTTAGGTTTTGCCCGCTTTAAATATACCTGGAAGGATAAGCACAAACGGTGCAACTGTTGCTTACCCCTCGATCACCAGGAGGACGGCTGTGCAGCCTGTAAATTACTAAAGCCCAAAACTCTAAAAGACCGCAGGGTGAAAAGGTGGGCGGCCTACGCCATGTATAGGCCTGACTCCTCGCCCGCTGCCGCCGAGTGTGAGGAGGACAGTGACTACACGGCCCCCGTAACGGAGGCTGTAGACCTCTCAAAGGAGCGTTCACGCTCCTCGTCGTCCGTCCCCGGCACCGACAAGCCCGGCTCACGCCCAGCTTATGGGGATGAACACCCCGGCGACAAGGACGCACACGGAAAAACACCAAAGCACATACCCCCTGCACATAACACCGAAGACGAAGGCAGCCATAGCGCCAACGGGGACGCCGGACCCACCAGCGTCTTCCGCCGACCGTAAGGGTCGTCAGCCCTCCCCGCCACCAATTCCGCGACAGGGCATTCTAAAAATAAGGGCGCTAACACCAAAACCTTAGCAGCCTGGCTCCTGAGATCATAGAATTTGGACATCTACAACTTCCGCAGAGATGTATGGACATCCTCAAGGAAGCCAGAAAACCTAATACTCGCCACTGCTATTCTAGCAAGTGGAGAAGATTTGTCATCTGGTGTAGAGGTAAGAGCATCAACCCGGTTGACTGCTCTCCCACACATATTGTTCTGTACTTGACCCATTTACTGGATTCAGGTCTAGTGTTCAATTCCATTAAAGTCCACCTGGCGGCACTTTCTGCATACACCACTTCCCAACTTAAAGTGTCGTGGTGGAAGATACCAGTTATCAAGGCCTTCATGGAGGGGGTAAAGAGAATCCACCCTCCGATAGCTAACCCAGCTCCCGGATGGGACTTAAATGTGGTACTTTCCAGACTCATGGGCTCGCCATTTGAACCCATGCACAAGGCAACTCTTAAAGACCTCACTCTTAAGACTGCTTTCCTAATAGCTATCATCTCCATTAGGAGAGTAAGTGAACTACAGGCTCTTTCTGTTCTAGACCCCTTCGTAACAGTTCACAAGGATAAGGTGGTTCTACGCACACACCCAAGGTTTGCACCGAAATTCATCTCGAAATTCCAAGTAAACCAGTCAATAGAACTACCAACGTTCTTTCAAAACCCTTCCAACTTGGGAGAAAAAAGTCTGCATACACTGGATGTACGCAGAGCTGTCATGTTCTACATGGAAAGAACCAGGCCACTGAGAAAGACTAATCAGTTCTTTGTCTCGGTGGCAGCAGGAAGAGAAGGAGATGCAGTCTCAAAGTCCACTATATCTAGATGGATTGTTCAATGCATCACTCTCTGTTACACTCTTGCTAAGAGAGAACTACCCTTCAAGCCAAGAGCACATTCTACTCGAGGCACTGGGGCTTCCATAGCGTTCATTGCAAAGCGGCTACCTGGAGTACTGTGCACACCTTTACAAAACACTACTGTCTAGATGCACACTCTAGATCTGACTCCCAGGTCGGACAGGCAGTATTAAGACATCTTTTCTCTACTGTTCCTTCTCATAACCCACCGCCAACTCCGGGTACTGCTCGCTAGTCTATGCACAGCATGTGATTCTAAGCAGATTAACAAACATCAGAAGACAATGCATTACTTACCGTAAAAGCATTTCTGATGGTTGTATCTGTTAGATTCACATGCGCCCACCCTTCTTCCCCGCTCAGATGGAAGGAACATAGACACTTTTCTACATCTCTCTCTCTTTTCTGTACTCACTCACGTATAGAAGGCTCCCTCAGGGCAGAAAAAATACAAACAGAGGGACCAAGACGCGTGAGGGATTGTGGGTACAACGCACGTCACTATTGGGATAGTGTTACAGACATGCCTTGTCGACGTCCCCTTTTCGACTACGAAAAACAAAATGCAATACTCCGCAGTGACCACTGGATGTCGGACCCTTGCACAGCATGTGAATCTAAGCAGATACAACCATCAGAAATGCTTTTACGGTAAGTAATGCATTGTCATATTGTTTAAATTTTCAAATAAACCTTTTAATTTGCAAAACAAACCTACTTCTTGGCTCAGTGGGGTCAGCGGGATTCTAAGGGGGGGGCGTTATACAAGGGTTGTCATCCAGAGTACTGAACTGGATATAAAAATACATCAATAAGGGTTTTCCTCAGCATCCCAGACTAGGCATTGACTTAGCTGTAGTGTTGATTGAATATCGCTTACAAAAGTCTTCACTTGACTATTTCTTTTACCCTTGTTCATGCACCTTGACTTGGCTCCCTTCCTTCTTGCAGTTGCTCTTATTTGCCCCTTCTTTCATAGCCTTCTGCCACAAGTTGGTGTAACTTCGACCTTACTCTCCCCCTTCCTCATCTCCTTCCTTTCCTCTCACACCCACACCCCCCAGGCCCAACCCTCCCATTCACCCAGGATCTCTAACCTCATATATCCCCCTTGCCTACCACACCACTGGCATAGCAGGGGCACCAAAAGCCCCTGTGGTGCAGGGGAACCCGCTGCCAGATGTCCTGGGAGGATGGCCCTCTCGAATTTCGAAAATAAATCGATTCTTTTTAAAGTCACTCTGCCTTCATTAACTAATTATTCCTGTTACGGAAATAATTTCTTTATGACGAATGAGTGACTTCAAAAAGAAACTATTTATTTTTTTAAGTCTGTTGGCTCTCACCCACACCATGACATGCGAGCCTTCAGGCTGTGTGAAGGCATCATGAAGTACGACACAGACAAGAGATATCAAGTTCAACAAAATAATATTTAATAACTTAAATGTCAGCTGAAGGACTAACTTTCGCCATTGCTAAGGTGGGATTTCCCTACCTAACTAAAACTAAGGAAATTCTGAGTTAATGAGTTTAACTTAAAAGTCTGTCTGTGTCCAACACCTATCCTTGCCCGCAGAACTATAAAAAAACGAAAGTATAGGGATCTAATAATCAAAAGAAACCGTGTTCAACAAAACGTCTGAGCTTCTTTCAGTTCGCAGCTTTTCTTTCAGATCCCTCCCCTTGTATAAAAAGCAGTTCCACCAAAAAGTCTTAAGAGTTCTTGGTTTCAAGTTCATTATTCTATTGGGCCTCATCACGGCCTTGTAGGTATCCCAATGTTAAATGCGCCAGGATAGCGGCAACGCAAATTGCGTTAGCGCCAGATCTCGAGTTTCGGTGTGCCCGTAAATCCCCATTTTTTAAGAGTCCATAGGACTCTATGGGGTTTTTTAGCGCTATTACCGCCGGCCTCATTTGTGCCGGAAATGGGCAGAAAGCTGGATATTTACTCCAGCTTGGTGCTGGTGGTACATCTCCAACTTTCCACCCAAGCTTACGATTGGGCGGGGCAGTAATGCAGCGGTAATAGTTTTACTGCCACTTTTTTGCCGCTACGCCCACACCCTGATGAGGCCCATAGTCTGGAAACAATCCTCAGGGTTCCCTTCCCCATGTTCAAAACCATCAAAGTTCAAAGAACAAAAGAAAGAGTTATGAAGTTGCAGGGTTCCGTTTTCCAGCACTTGTTATCACCATAGTTCACAACTCAAAAGAAAGGGCAAAAGAAGTCTCCAGCTTCCCTTCCCCTAGACTTGTATTCCATCATAGTTCAAAACACACAGAAGAAAGGGGCCTTTGCTTTCTTCTTTATCCACTCATTGGCCATCCATGTTTATTTCCTTTCTTCAAATCATAAACCCATTTCCAGCCTTTCATATATTTAATGGCACCAACATTCAGTGATTTATTTAAGCTGGAAAGTTCAGTAATGTAGTATTTAGTGATTTTTAGTGATTGCACGGTTCCATTCACCGCTCAAAGTATCATGCAGTATTTTCTGCTTAATTATAACGTTCGCATTCAATTCGGTGTTCTCTGAACATTGATTTGGTTTATGCTCTTATTTTCATTCAGCCCGTTATGAAATATTGGTGCCTTTCACTTAACAGTACTCTGAGACTTTTGAAACCATTCTGCTTTAGGAACGTGACCACTCTTATACAAAGTATTTCTAGTTCTTTGAAGTTCAACAATGGAAAAAAAGGCTTAGGAGCGGAGACCTTTGAAAACGTGCTCTGGTAGCGCACGCGACCACTCCACTGCTAGTTAAATGTATTTCAGCAAAAATGGAAATGTTAATTCATTCGCGCTATGCGCTCCAGGTTTCTTGTATTACAGAAATTTACCAGTTTCTTCAGTTGCTGGCCTCGCCGCGCGGAGCACCCAATCTGCAGCATCTGGTGCTTGGGGTCCAACTTCTGCCCCTTTGACACACCAGGGCTGGCTTCTCGGCAATAGGGAACAAGCTTTTCACTTGAAAGGGAAAAGGGCAGCCTTTCCAAACGGCTCCCTTATTTGCTGCCTGTCCATTCCACAGAGCTCTTGCACCTACGTAGTCTGTTGCAGGTCACCTCTCCTGGCAGTCTTGAGCATGTCGGTGCCCTGTACACCTAAGACCTTTCCACGGCAGTTCCCTCCAGCGGCTCGCTTCTCCTGCAGCACGGTACTCTGCTTCTCACACAGGACTCCCTGCACTGCTCCTGCTGCTCCTCTATGTTGCTTTTTCCTCCTCCTTTTATACACCTGTAACGCTCAAACAGGTTGCAGGTGTGTTCTCTCAATCAGTTTTGCCTGACCATAATTAGGAGGACATGCCTGACCTTCACATCACCTTGCAGAAATATTCCTCATCCCTGTAGCAAAGTGGTGAAAGTGTGTGGTGTTCATTACTCTCAGTTGTCTCTTCCTCATCTCAGTACTAGAGTGGTGAGAGTGTATGGTGTTCAATACTGTCACTTGTATCTTCTTTGTCTCTGTACCATCATGTGTACCATATGGGTAATTGAGTGGAGCTGTCTTAAAATAACCAATAATGGTTGCGGGAGGGTTAGGTTGGTCGTCATTAAGAAACGGGGGATACCATGTCTCGCCTGAAGTCATCCCACTCTCAATCCTCAAGGACCCTCCACCCAGGTGATCCTCTCTCGCTCCTCCACCCCCAGGGTTAGGATCCAAAAGCGATGGCCTTTCCCTGGCCTCATGCACAGGGGACCCAAAGGGGTTAGGAGTGATAACGCTCTCAGGTTTCTCACAGCTGGAGGCCTCGATGTCATGGAATTGGGGGGGGCTATCACTTCAAGAAAGAGTTTCTTTTTGAAGTCACTCTGCCTTCCTAAGGAAATTATTTCCATTATGCAAATAATTTCTTTATGAAGGCAGAGTCATAGGGCTCCACAAACTCGATGACATGGAGCCTCCAGACCCCCTGAAAATGACAGGAATAAGCGTTCCTGGCTGCTGCGGGGAGCTGAAGGCCTCGTTCCCTGGACCAACGGATTCAAAAAGGTAAGAAAACATTTTGTGTAAATGTGTGTGCGTGCATGTAAGTTTGTGTGTAAAGGTATATAATGTAATGTGTGAATGCATGATGTATGGGTGGCTCCCTGGGTGTGCGTGTGTGAGAGTATGGTAAAAGGGTGCACATGTAAAGGAATGGGTGGCTGGGCATGTGTGAGTGTATGGTGAATAGTGTGTGTGCCTGTGTTTAATGCCTGGATGATTTATTGGTAATCTGCATTACTCTTAGCCCTACTCTTCCTCGTACCAGTACTTGTGTATGAGGAAGTGCCTCATTCACAAGTACTGGGATGAGGTAGAGGGACATGGAGGTAATGCCTGGCTTAGTTACCTGTAATCTTCTTTACTCCTAGTCCCACTCTTCCTCATCCCAGTACTTACCTATGGGGTAAGATGCCTCATACGTAAGCAATGGTACGAGGAAGAGGGATGTGGAGGCAATTCTGGGCGCAGTAGTCTAGGTCGACCCAGAGTGTGGTGCGACCAGTGATTTGTTACCGAGCTGGGGAGGGGGCTCTCAGCATCGCTGGCAGTGGGCATCCCAAATTCTGTGCTACACCACAGTACCACACCTCACCTGTTCCTTTCTACAAACACATATCAATCCTTCAATTGCACTCTGGAACGCACAATCCCTCGGCAACGTCTTCCTACATCACTACCACTTCAACTTATCATCAACTTTCACTTCTTGCTATCACAGAAACCTGAATCTCCCCTCATGGCTCTGCTACCTTCTCCAACCCTCCTTGACCTGTTTGGAAGGGATGCGCATGGGGTTCCTCATCAGTAGGGTTATTAATACCAACCCCTAGCCCCTGACATCACATCGTCCCCTTTTGAAAATGCCACTCTGCAACTCCTCCCTCCTACTCCTCTCAATGTTCTGGCTCTCCATCGACGCTCTGGTCCTTTTCACTGCTTCTTCCCAGACCTGGACCTTCTCCTTCAGTCACTTCTTACTGACATCACCATTGTCACTTTCACCTTCGCAAGCCATCTACAGCCACCTCCCATGAACCCCTCCTACCTGACCACTCTCTCAACACCCTCTATGACCAGACTACCCACTGTGGTGGGATCTTTCAAAACCTTATCTTTCTCTATCCTTCACTCTTCTCCTCTGATCACTCCATTGCTCACTTTAACATCTCAGTCCCACTACCTTTCTCTGTCCCTCTACCTTCTACTCCTCCTCTCCCCTCTTAAATGACCAAGAGGAAATTCAGGCACGACTCTCTTGCCCCTTACCTTCATTACGTGAGGACCTCTCTCCTGTCTCTCGCCCCTATTCATGTCTCTTCTATCGACCATGTTTTTTCTGTCTTTCAATGTGCACTTATGGATCACTTTGGCCAACATTCTCCTGCACGCACATCACACTTTCCAGCCCCCAGCCCTGGATTATATCTGAGATCCTGACCCTCAAAATAAACATATGCGGGACTTCAGATGCTGGCTCAAATCGCGCAGCCCCATACTACTAGCCAACAAAACTTCTCTTGCTGCCCTCACCTCTACACTTGGCTCTGCAAAATCATCCTCCTTCACAAACCTAATATCCTCCCTTCGAAATCACACCTACAAACTTTCATCTACCCTCCAAGCTTCGCTCACACCTAGCAAGCCAATATCCTTTGCCACCTTCCTCTGCTAATGATGGTGCCCACTGCTTTTCCTCCAAAATCTCTACAATTCCTACCACTCATACAGCCCCTCTTTCTCTTCCTTTTCCATCTGTCCATCCCCCATATTCCTTGCACTCTTGACTGTTTCCCCTACCGAACACATGCCTGGGGTTGATGTGGTTTTGTGCTGTAGGGATGTGACCTAGAGGTTTCAGCTGGACTCTTTTGCGGATAGTACTAAGACTGATTTGCATATGGACCTTCCCTTTAGCTAATGGCCTGTCAGGCTGAAAAACGATTGTCTGGAGAGTTGCCAGAGTAATGCCAGTGGTTATGAATCCTTCAAAACATGATAGCATTCAACCTTCACTTTTGGTATGAAGGGCTACCCATAGCAAGGTTATGATTAATGTAAAGCATTGCATCCACCTTTTGATTTTGCACTGCTCTGCCCTCTGAATTACATTTTACACATACCAAACGTATTTGTTCACCTATCTAAAAAATGGATAATTTGAATATAGTGTGTAATGTACCCCAATTTGTCGATGCACCAGTAGGAGAAGACTGCGTAAGTTGCAGGTCATACGTTTGTTACGTGGATGAGCCATCAAAGTATTTCCTCCTCATGAGGCGGATAAAATTAGCAACATTTAGTTGGTTCGACCCCCCTCCTCCCCGTCGGGGGAAGAGATGCAGCAAGCAGAACTGCTCGTGGGATAAGGCCTGTGGGTGCTTTCCCGGCTGCCTCTGCAGCCACAAGTGTTAGCAGCAGGTGGCAACCACATATCGTGGATGGTGGGAGAAGGGGGAACAGTTAAAGCAATCTGTGGTCAGTAAGAAGCCTCTGGTCTACGCAAGCATACCCCGCGCTCTAGTCCAGTTTGTCCCCCCCCACCATCCAGCTTACAAACTGGGCAGCAGAAAGATGTCCCCAAAGCGACAGTCAGTAGGACAGTTGAGGGGCAGGGTGGAAGAGTAATAAATAAAAGGTGCTGGCCGACTCCTAACAGAGACAAGCCGTTTCATAGTACATCATTTATTTCCTTTAGGAGAGAACCATGGCTCGCAAGTTACAATGCCATGAGCAAACTAAGTGATCATTCATTCTGGGATGTCAGTACAGTAAAGATCAATATCGTATATGTAGCAAACACTGTAGTCTATTAAAGCCTATATGAGTGAGGCTTTTCCTATAACACAGAATCCCTTTTAGAAAATAAGGTGACCTGATTTGCAATTATAGCAGGTATAGAACATAAGACCCATTAGGTAGAGTGATCAGCTCAGGGTCATAGTTTGGTGAAGCGGGGAAGCCTGGCCCAGGTTTGCCCTGGTATGCTGGTTGAAAAATCCGCATTTTTGTAGACTTTAAACTTCACATTCTCGTGTTGCCGTTAGTTTTGCATCAGCATTCAATGTTGTCTGAATAGTAGGGGGTCACATGTTAAACTGGTACTCTGCTAATGGGTGTGAACTTATATAGTTTCTATGTCGGTGGTTGTGTCTAAGTAAAAGCATAGAAGACGACCTGCCTCAAAGTAAAGGCAAGGAAACATTTGTTAGTGTATTTTCTTTTAATTCGTTTTTTTACAATGGACATAAAAATGCCTTTGTTCTCCCGTTCCAGCAGTCCTAACTATTCCAATAATCTAATGAAACGGAAACTAGATTTAACGCAATGCAAGCGCTGTATATTTACAGTAATGTTATCAAATTAGGTCAAAACAAAACTCTTAATTTAAAAGGGTTGAACTGTTTTGCAAGTTCTGCCTTTTTAGCTCACATTCTGTATTCTTGTACTTGTACTGTAGTTTTATTTTCCCACTATACATGGCGGACTAAGTACTACAATGCAATCTGATGAGAGTTTAAAAGCAAGGACGTGCTGATCATATGACACTTAACATGTGACAAGTTCATGTCAGGACCCGGACCAGGAAGCAGCAAGTGTGGGTTTTTCGGGGAGGTCAGCGGTTGAGGAAGACACAGAGACCAGCAGGAGGAAGGAAGAAGCGGTGTCGTGTGGAAGAGATTGTTGGAGCAGGTGAGCTATTGGCCTATGAGTAAATAGCCATTTCAGTGTGTGTGTGTGTGTGGCGAGCGAGTAGAGGAAGTTAGTGTTGGCAGTGAATGTGAAGTGGCTGGACAGAGTGGAAGAAGGGTGTTTGTGTAGCTTGGAGGGTAGAGTGTGGTAGTGGGAGGAGGATTATAATAGTGGCAGGAGGAGTAAAGTACAGGGAAGAGGATTGACATAGGGGAAAGAGGGGAATAGGAGTGTGAAGGCGAGTAGTCCAAGAGCAGTGGAATAGTCAAGTGGGTGGAGTGATAACATCAAAGACTCGACGCAACTAGTAGGAGGAGTGAAGCATATGAGGGGCGGAGAAAGGGTGGAAAGTGTTACTTGGAGAGAGCGCTAGTAAGAGTAGAAAAGAAGAGGTGAGTGGACATGATTGACCTAGGCAAAACAAAATAGAGCAGGTGCAAGGCACTATCCAAAATTAGGGACAGCTGGGAAGTCTGAGGGCGGTCATTAGTAGTCGAAGTCAGTTATTAGACAGTAGGGGTTACAATTCAGAAGTACTAACCCAGGGCTATGAACACCTGCGCTCGGGAGGGTTGTGGGCAGACGAGAGAGATGGCTCTAGGGCCCCACAAAGAAAAAGAAAAACCCTTGAACTGTCTGAAAGACTCAAAGTATGTTTGTACCTTCTGTGATGTTATGCTATTCTTAATGTCTCCCCCGGGTTACGCATGTAACCTGCTCTCAGTCATTGATTCATGCATTTCTACATCTTATTGTTCAGCATGACGTAAATCCACGTTGCATGGCAACCAAAAAATAAACATACAAGGAATGGACTGAAGCACTGATGTTTCCACATGAGATGGCGATATCATTCAGGTGTCCTTTGATCCAACTAAAGATTTTACATAAAATCTATCGCACACATACTATGCTCTTTAGATATGGCAGAGAAAAGCATCCACAATGCTTTTTTCACATAATTTGGGAATACCCCCAGATACATAGATCCTGGCGCTCGACTCTTGAGAGAATAGCAGTGGTGATGGGATGTGAAATACCGGAAGACGCAAAGTTGTTACTACTAGGGGTGGGGTGTGAAACATCTTTTAATCATTATGAGAAACTCTTCCTGTCCACTGCGATGTTGGTGAAGCGTAATATTGCTATGTTGTGGGGAAGTGCTGAGATACCCAGCTATGGCAAATGGTCTTCGGACGTTGATGCTACTCGAGGAAAGAATCTATAACTCTCATGGATGGCCACGAAAACTTCCAGAAAATATGGGACAAATGCAAAGATGCATGATAGACACATATTTGGTTTTACTGCAAAGTTGATTGATGGGCAACCAGTGCCACTGCCTTTGTTTGGTATATACCTCTTGACCTGCCTTTTCACACCAGGATGACCGTGGAAGGAGTGAGCTTCCATACATCCAATGAAGGGTGGTAATTACTAACCCAATTAGTCAAATCCGGCGTAACACAGCAGGAAACCCACACCGCAGGTATGATGCCAAGAATCCAACATCGGAAGCGTGTGTATTGCACTCCATACCTATGGAAGTTAGCCAAAGGCAAACCCACTCACCCACATATTTCACCTTCCCAATGACATATTGCACAACACCTCTGCCATTAGAATACAGCTATCCCCCACAACAACACTGAGTCTAGCTGGACACAATGATCTTCTACTCCTCTTGCATGCTCTATGGTCACATTCAAAGCACCCACCCACATGCTTGCTCTACATGGGTAGCTAATAGGGACCTGCCCATCAGTGATCTGATGTGCAGAGGGGTCCCTGGCACCCCCAAGATATTCTTTTCATGATGGGGGCGAACAGTGGATCTGAAAATAACGCTTTATTCATTGTTTCGTTTCTAGAAGGTTAGAAGGGTTGCAACATGCAAAACATCTATGTTGTGGCAAAATTATTAATCAAAAGGAGGCCCGAATGTTCACAACCAAGCAATTGACGGCAGAGGCCGATGCAATCAGACAAACTTTGTAGGAATCTGAATCAGACAACTGTGCACTGTAGCACCCCCTCCCACATCACTTGAAGTCTGCACTGAAGCTGCTGGCCTAGACCCCCGGATGTAGAAACAAAAACAATTGAAGTGTGTTTGTGTGTGCGTGGATTGTTTGCAACCCTTTGTCTATACTTTGTAGGATAAACTCTATTCCCTGCACTGAGCATATGGGAAAGGAAGAGCAAAGGATGGTGGCCACTCTCTCCAAAGCATCATCCTATCCACATGAGTGGTTGTCTGCGACATGGTCTGTGTGAAGCAGATCACTCCCCTAAGAGATCACACTGCTCCTAAGAGCCATCAATTCGTCACCTCTAACGAACATGTATATCCAAACGCGTAGATCGAAGTCTGCAGGCAGCCTCATACCATCGCTTTTTTTCTGCTGGCGCCTTCACCTTCTCCAACATCGCTTCTTTCAAATGAACCATTTTACTGGATTCTCATTTGAAGAGCGTTATCATTTTCTAACTTCACCCTCCCAACAAGCCACATGACTTGCACCGACTGTAATGGGTTCACTCACTGAAGCATCTAATCATGCATTTATAGGATTTAATATGCGCAAACCTAGTGGGAAGCAATGGAGTGCTGGACCTAAGGGCCGCTCCCAAGGGTGTTACATGTAATGGGGCGGGAGCAGCAGTTGAGATGGGATGGATAGAGGAAGTAGTGGGCGTTAAATGGAGCAATTGGCAACATTTTCTTTGAGGCGCAGGGCATTCAGGTCCTTCCAGATTATAGGATGGAGGGCGTCAGTTTCATTGGTAATTTGGTTGCAGATAGTGGGTGGGTAAAAGCAAAGGAGATTTCGAGTTTTTTCATTTTCCACTTGCAGGTCTTTATTTCCAACCTGGCGATGTTGTGGCTTCTGGTAGTACGCTGGACTCTGGAGAGAAGATTCTCGGCCAGGTCGAGTGGTGCTTTGGTTGTCACTGCTTTGTAGGGGATGCAGGCAGGCTTGAACATGATGTTTACTTGAAGGGGAAGCCAGTGCAGCTCCTCAAGGCCCCCTTTGGGGCATAAACTGGTTGAAATGTATTCTACTCACCGTTTTAAAAAGGGTATGTTGCCCTCAGTTAGACCATACTTTATAGAAAAACACTAATCAAAATAAGAAAATAAATGTAATAGTTTACGCACACAAAATCTAGATAGGAACCAGCTTCTCTGAAGGTAAACATGTTGTCTCCAAAAGAAGGCAACAAAAAAATGAGCCTGCACCACTCTGCTGGGCAAGCAGCAGTTTCCTCTCCCCGTCCCGTCCTTTTTTCTTAAGACTGTGGTAAACTTATTTCATGTACATGGACACCGGGCTATACTCAGCTGCCTCCCGGGAGAGCCGAAGAATTCTAATAAAAATAGAAAGTGCCCCAGAATATGCAGACCCTGCCAAGTTAATATGGCCTGACCTGAGAAGTGCTGTCATCACCCAGGGTCCAGAGTAGTGAAATGAGGCCGAATTGATGAACAGAGCCCTTGACATGTCTGGCCGGCGAGCAAGGGCAAGTCAAAACACTAACGGTCTACATTGCGTCCAGTGTTTCACAGAGGCTGGCTCGTCAGGTCGTCTACCCGCGGCCTCTGTCTCGAGCCTTGAAAATGGCGCCCTTTCCTTTCATACAGCATCGCACTGGTGTCTAATGTGCGCTGGCGTTTCCTGTGAACTGATCTCCTGTTCTACTCGCAAGCATTCAACCCGAGCTGTCAAGGCTATTCTGTTTTGATTGGCGTGGGAGTTGTGTGCAGCATTGAGGACGTTGGCCAGAGAATGCAGGCAAACCGTACCATTGCAACAAGGGAGTCTTAAAGGGGAAATCCACGTTCTTATACAATAAAAAAATATTGTACTGTTCATGTCCCTGGCACCGCAAATACACCTAGAGGGCACACTAGCCACTATTTTATTCCTTTTATTGCTTTTTTATTGTTAACAGGATGATGTCATGGCATGGTATGAAAAGTATTGTCTTAATATAACATACCTAAAGAATAAATAACATTTGTTTTTAAAACAATGGTAGATTCCACCACCCTAGGGCAAACCGAACCCTGCCATCTGCTGCAAAAGGCCTAACACATGGGGCAGCTATATGACAATTTCCCAATTTTTTCACTGCAGAATCCACAGCCCAACTTCTCCCGCAAACTGAGACGGTGGCAAGTCGAAGATTTTCTGGACAACTTTGCTGTAGGATGTTTTAATTGGACATCTAATTCCAGGAGGGCAGGATTTTCCATCCACCCCAAAATCAGACATGCACAATTTATATTTATTTAATAAAGTTCTTTTCATGAACCTGGGACCACAATTTAACAATACTGTTTCCCTACAGCCCTCTTCCTCTTTTGGGACAAGAAACATGCAGGGTTGCACAGAAGAATTTTATTAATAAAATTGAAATAATTGATTCAATCTAAATATAACAAACTAGTGGTACCACCCGGTGTTGCCCAGGTCTGTAGCTGACATGCACGTAGGGGTCTGCCATAGCCTTATGTATGTTTTATTGTGTCATAACGTCCTTTTTTTTTATCGCTAAATCGACAATCTCCCGAAAATGCCTATACTGATAGCACAGGGCCGGACCCAGCCCTATGCAGGACGAATGGGGGGGTTGGTGAAATTTCACTATCGCCAGTACACCACAGACTGGTATGCCGACCTTTGGCCAAAATGTTTGCCCACCAACTGTTATGGGGCTGGAGCGAAACACGAACATACAAACACACTTTCACAAATATATACATAGAATTATACATCTATGAAATTCCAATGACAATGGTGACTACAATGAAGAATGATCAATACACTGGTCGAATCACTTTTATATGCCACGTTTACATGAATAGAGATTTTTGTAACTAACACATCAACATATATATATTTGGTTTACCCATGAATTGAAGAATGCATGAGTGTTCAGAATAATGCTTTCATGTGATAAAAATAAAATAATACATCCCTGCTTATTTAAATCGCTCTACTTGTTTGGAGTAAACAAACATCTACCCTCTAACCAATAGACATGTGAGCATCTCAAATAGAATTCCAGAAACTCAATTTAAAAGACAGGCTACTTAACACTCCCACATGTAAATTGCTTGCAAAATGAAAAATGTATGTTTTTTTACGTATATGTTTGCTAGATTCTGTTGGGAAGGAGCCTAGTGCTTTCCTTCTTTCCCAAACTTCACAAGCGCTTTAGAATTAGGCAAGACTTCTGTTAACTGTTTTCTAAGCACTACAAGAGTCCAGGGGGGGGAGGAGGGTCACTAAATAAAGATAGGTAGTATTTAAAATCTAAGGTGCAAATAACCATTAGCTGAAAACACTTGCAAATGTTATTCTGTGTACTTTAAAATCTCAAAGCACAGTAAACAGCAGAATCCTCTGTGCCAAAAAGGATACAGCCTGTGCTAAAAAATAGACTACAAGCCATTGTGAATGGGCCTGGCTAGCTCTAGCAGAGAGCACGAGGTATCTCAGCAGCTGTTCATGTCCATCACAAGTCAATGGAGACTAAAAAAGATTCAAGGCACAACAGAATACTATGGGAAAACAGGTTTGTTTGTAGAAATTACTGGACCAGATCAAATATAATTTTATTGAGTGAAGTGGTGATAGTATGGCGGGAAGATGTGTTTATGTATGAATGTTTATAAAATAACAAATGATGCTAAGTAAGAGCTACAATGTATTTCTGCAGAGGCAGCATTATGTTAAAGTAGTCTGTCCCAAACGGAACCCAGCCATGCCAGACGGAAAAACTGCAGCATCCCTTGAAAGGCAAGAAGGACAATTCTGGATACGATCTGCCGGTATCCAGTAACCAAGTCAAGAGTATTTAAGCCCCGGCCCAGCACCAGTCTTCAGGAGCCAGCCACGGAAGACAGAATGCTGGTCGGAAATTGCAGCATCCTCTGCCATTCCCCCACGCCTCATGATCTGTAAAGATTAAAGTTTGTTATCCTTGCAAGATAGACTCATGCCCTTGATTCCCTAGAGGGGTGCATTTACTCTGGTGTGAGTGTGAGCTTGCGGTACCTCAAAATATTTAAGGGGCGTCCCTGTAAATTGGGGTTCACTTTCAGTGGTGATGACCCGACGTGTTACTTAGTATCTTGCCCCCGTACTTTGCGAAGCCCTAAGGAGGCAGCCACGCCCAACTATTGTGATAAGACCCCTAAATCAAAAAACCCATGTATCCTGAGCGACTTTAGTAGAAGCCATTTTAAAAGAAATCCTTTCTGCTCACTGAAGCAGGGTGTGGCTCCAGAATTACAGGCCAGCATGGGACTTCGTACCGGAGGGAAACTCAAGTGAAGCACGCCCAGGTGACGATACTCTTGCAAGTGATAACAAAATGGGAACAGGTATGTATGATATTATGGTGATGTGAAAGATATTATGGTGATGTGGATGTTGTACGAGGTCAATGGAATAGATGGAATAGGACTTGGTGATGTATTATGGCATAGGACTTTTGGTGATGTAGTATTGGTGATGAAGTATAAAATAGGGCATTTGGTGATAAGGAATAAGATAGATTGGATTTCAGGTGATGTGTAAAGGAGTAGATTGAATAAGAGGTGGGTTATGTATTAAAATTGTTACGTATTTATGTTTTTCTACTTTTTATAATGGAAAGGGAACCTCAGCATACATAAAAGACTGAGATGAAAGGGGTCCCCATCTTATAAGGACTGGGAGGTAAGGGACCCTCAGCCATAAACAGGTTGAGAAGGTAGTACCACACATTATTCTTCTTTTGACGATAAAAGCAATAGTTGGTATTACAAAGGATATAAGGAAAAACAGTAGTGGCTCGGTATAAGGAATGGGCCTAGATGGTAGTCAATTATTTTTTGTATATTTTCTCTTGCTGTCTTTTCTTGTAAAAAAGGAAGGAAGGAGGATGAGTCGCGGTGTTTGTGGGTGAAATCAAAGTGAGACAAAGTAAGGGGGTGGGGGAAAAAGTGGGTTGATCTGCATTTTGAAGCACATGCAGCATAGCAGTAGGGTCTAAGTGAAGCATTAGGGACGTGTGCAACATTATGGCGGAAGAAACTCCAATAAAACACATGCATGTGGTTCTGCCACTGTGTTGGGACAGAATAAATAAACAATTGATAGTAGGAAGAAAGGAAGGGGGGACGTCCTGCTCCTGGCCAGAGCAGGGCTCCCATAACAGAAACATGGTAGAAAAAATGTCCATCTTTGTAGCAGCAAAATATGAAGGGAACAAGTCCCAAAAAAGAGAAGAGATTCTAGATCTCAGGCTATTGGTTGAGGATATGGAAGATCAGGAAGGTGAAAAAGAGATCCAATGTAAGGGGATATACACCCTAACGCCTAAACCTGCAGTAGGGTATAAAAACCCAGTCTATAAGCCTCCAGTGGTAGAGAGAGTGTCAACAGGATTGTCAGGATTAGGGGGGACTCAAGAGCTTTTGCACCTCCATATAACCCATCCATAAGCTCTAATATGTCCGTAGCATTGGTGTACCCAGGGGGTCCAAAAGTAGACATAGACAACGAGTTAAGAGCATCGCAGGAAAGGTTGGTCAGGTTACAAGAACCTTAAGAAGTATCACCAGAAATAATGGTACCGGTGCAGAAAACAGGGGATTGGAAGTCAGGAGATTTTTCGTTCAGATTAAAACCTGGGGCAATAAGAAATGTTTGTGTTGAAAAAGATGATTGGTAGAGGGTATGGACAGTCCTGGGACAAGAAGTAGAACAAGCCAGGGATAATGGAGGGGAAGATCAAGGTGGTAGAAATAATGAAGAGGCAGGGCAAGAAGGAGATCAAGGAGAGGAGGCAGTGAGAAACCTGTCCCTGCCACAAGAGGCAGTGAGGAGGGACAGACCAAGAAATAGACCAGATTTAATCATGGTAGTTCAAGATCAGAAGAATACTAAAGGGGTAGAAAACAAAATAGATATTACAGATGCCTCTAATACATAAAGAAGTAGGGATAACGCAGTATATGGCATGGCCTTAAATGGACAAAAATAATTTGATTAAAGCTCTCCCCCAGCTTATAGATGGAGCTAGTAAATGGATATATGAATTTGAAAACAAACAGCAAGGGTAGCCTTAGCAGTAGGAGACTTTAAGAGTCTACTGGTCACTATAGTTGGGGACCAGGCTGGGGACAAATGTGCAAGGGCTGGGGTAAGCCTTGCAGATAATGAACATGATGGAGCAGCCTTTGATGAGGTAAGGGCAAGGGTATGGGATACCCTACGACGGATGGACCCAGATACCCCTGACTTACATTCTTTAATGAAGTGCACAATTGGTGATGATGAGGACCCAGTTAGGTTTATTTTTAAGTTACAGGAAATGTGGAGAGTTGAGACAGCACCATTTTTCTTTTCATTGTAAAGAGGGGATTCCCAAAACAGGTCCAGAAGGCACTAGATAAAATTGTGGGAATTGAAGCCAAAAGGGTGGGCAGAGATACAAAGTATAAAAGTCTATAATTCTAAGAGAATCAAGGAGCAGGACAGGGAGGCAGTCCAGAAGCGGCAAACGGACAAGGCAAAACTAGTGGAAGAGAAACTAAATAAGGTTGTTTTTCAAATACCAGTGAAGGCACCGGCTCAGGGGGGAAGGACAGGAGACACTCAACAAATTGGGAATGCCACAACTGCAACACTATGGGGTGAAGGAGGACAGGGACAATTGGGTGGGGGGACAGTACCCCAACCCACAGTGTCAGTATGAAGGAAAACCAAGGGGAAACAGAGCCTTTCAAAGAGCAAGAGGCTTTGGGAGGTTAGGGCCTCAGGATGGAGGATTGGGAACATCACAATGCTGGTATTGCAGGAAATGGGGGCATTTTGCAAGGGAATGCAGGAACAGGCCTGGGATGAGATTTAATTATGGGCCATCACCTCCAGGGCTGGGTGTCCTAAGGGCCTCAAGGAAGGAGAACAGCAATTTGGCGAGGGGGTCAAAATCAGTTCCCTTATGGGACTGACAGGCAAGGGCAACATGGGCAACAACTACAACAGGGTGAGGGACCACAGTTAAGCAGAATGGCAGGGGGAACAGGCGCCCCTTTCCAAGGTGTTACAATGAGGGGCCACCCTTTTTCATTCCCCAGGACAAATACATATTCTGATTAGGACAGCCCACAGAAAGCACTTGCATGTCCAATCCTATTGATAACTGCACACCCTGAAGAGGAGCCCTTGGTGGAGGAGGAAACAGGCAATTTAAGCTTCATTAAATGTTTTAATGTACATTTTTTTCCAAAATCATACCGTTATTGAGACAATGTGTACAGTAACAAGGTTTATGGCAATTATATTAAAACAGCACTCAATTCTCTCTGTTTAAATCAGCAATAGTAGCAACAGCACATACATATTAAAAAGACATACTCAGTTCCGAGCATGGGCAAAAGTGGAAAAAGTAGTTTAATACACCATAAAAATATATACATTCTGTTTAAATGACGTTACCAAGATTTATTTCAACAAATGTGTTACTCAAAATAAAGATGTGCAAACATTTAACAATTCGATTCATTCACAATAGAAACGGTGTCCTTGGGAACAGAGGCGTATTGAGTGCTTTGAGATCATCCAGTATATTCTTGGGCGTCAACATGTGAGTTGAACCAATAATAACTTCACAGGATGGGTGCATCTTCGAAAATTCATAAGCGCATCGCATTTCAGAATATGTCATTCCACCAATTATGAAAATGATTAGCTTTGACCCAGGTCACTTTCTATGTGTCCATGTTGTATTAGTTTATCAAGGTTTTCTTGAGTTGTTCAGTTTCCAGAGAAGATATAAAGAAGAATAGCTCTTATTTTATCAAAGTTGTTAAAGTTTTTGTTCAGTACGACTGGAAGGAGAACTCTCATAGGATCTTTCACTTTCATACCATTTTCATCTGTTCCAAGAGCTAACTCTTTGCTTATCTGTTTCCGGAAATGGGGCATCTTTTTCATAAGTAAAGACAGACTGCTAATTGAAACTTTGCCTTCAGATGCTTTTCTCGTTGAAGCAATTTCTTTCGCAAGCTTTGGAATTTTTACTGCAACATCTGCAATGTGCATGTGCTGAATCTGCTTCCACAGCTCATCATCTTCTTCAAGATGTGCTTCTTTCTCCTGACCTTGCGATCCTTCTGTTTTATACTTGTAGGTGTCATTTTCAATTGGTAGCAGGTCATAGGCCATTGCTTAGAAGGTGAGTTCATACAGTACAGTAGACACTGCATCAAATCCACGGTCAAGAATTAACATTTGTGACTGTGTTTTACCCTTATTTTGACTTATGACATCCATCTGATAGTACTTTACAAGCTTTTCCTCCACCAGGTTAGCAAGATCACTAAAATTGTCCAATGGTTCTCTCTTATATCGAATACCAGGGTTTTCATCCAAAGTGGCGCACAAAGTCACAATGTGCTATGCAACTTCCTCCATCATCGCTTCTTTATCAACTGACTCATCGGGACTATAACATCGATGAAAAGGATCCGATATGTTAAGAATGAATACTCGGGACTCTAGGGGGAAAAAAGAAATATTTATTTCTTTGCATCTTCTTATTTTCTTTGAGTCACATGATTTCAATCTGTTAAAAAGGCTGTCTGGACAAAAATCAGAAAAGTTGACATATGCAGCTTCATACGTGAAGGGAGATTTCCCACTGAAGTCATTCACAAGCCCATATACAGACTTTTCGGTTGGCGTGATAAAATAAACTGCTTTCAAACGTGGAACTGGTTCACCTTTTTTGTATAGATCCTTCACAACTGTAATGCCTTCTGATAAAAGATCAGACATCTTGCAGCATGATGATAAGAGCTTTGTGGTAAAGGGGTCCAAACGCATGATCTTACATTCTTCTTCTTTTTTTGCAGTCATCAAGTATTGTTTTTTTTATCTTCTGCCAGACGATACTCTTGAGACCCCGGTCAGCCGTCAGGCAATTTATATTTATGGTAAATTCAGGTGCAACCAAATCATGCATCATGGAGGGGAACTTTCCATTATCAGGTAAAACTCTTTACATGCAGGGATTCTCTGGGGCTATTTCTACAGTTCCATACACTGAGGAGCTGGATATAAAAGTGTGAGGGGAGGTAGTACGAGCCCCCTTGTTATATTCAGAGAGTTCCCCGGTGAACTTGTTGGGTAGGCATCTGCTCAGTAAACTAAATAGAAATGTATGAGTCGCAGATCAAGGGGTAGTGTGTTCCACTCCAGGGATGTGTGTAGCTCAAGCAATGGTAATAATGCAATAGCAAGGGAGTCAGTAGTCCATGGGGTCCCTGTGGTTTTAGATATATTTATTTTTATGGTATTAAGGTATTAGTAAAAGCAGTGCCTCAAATTGCGACCAAGTGTTGGCGAGTGCCTACAGATTTTATTTTACGACCTATGGTGCCACCCGAGATGGTGGCAGGGACAATAGTGTCATTAGATTTGCAAGGTCTAGTAGTTTCAGAAAATGAGTAGTCCTGATTGGAACAGACCAGGACGGGTGCGAGTGGCACACAATATTATTTATAGACACGACAGTACAATTAAAGGAAATGATAGATAAGGAGTTATTTGAAGACAGTGAGCAAAATGGGGAGATTATATTGGGAATCTGAATCCCCTGTGATATCATGGTGCAGTATAGGGAGGCACAGTGCCCCCGGATGGCAGTGGTGACCCAGTCGTTTTTTTGAGGAGGACATGCAATATGTGCCAGCACAATTATGGACTGTTAATCCACATGATGTTGAGTTACTGAGAGCTGTGACCCCAGTACAGATAACACTGAAGTAAGGTGCTTAGCACAAATCATCTAGTATGTGGATGATCAGTTGGTATGTAGTGAAAATGAACATCAGTGCAGGAGGGATTCTGTTGCATTATTGTAACTGCTCTTTCACAAAGGGTACAAGGCAGATAAAAAGAAGCTACAATACTGCCAACAGGAGGGACTATACTTGGGACAACTCATTTTGTAATGGAAAAAAAAGAAAAGATAGGGCAGCGGCAGTACGCACCGCCCCTAGGCCTAATACTGCGAAGGAAATGTAGCAGTGTTTTGGGCTTGTGTAATTATTTTAGGGCATGTATCCTGGACTACGCAGTCTACACAAGGCCACTGTTAAAAATGTTCAGGGAAGGACAGAGGACTTAAAAGTACATTTGAATGGACTGACTAAATGACTAGACAATTTGAGGACTTAAGCTATTTGCATGTCCCCTGTTTTAGCAACTCCGGATTATATACAGGAGCTTTATTTATTTTCCCACTCTGATGAACGGCTCATGCATTGACGGAAGGAGACATATATGTTGGTGGGTCATAAATAATTGGCATGGGGACGGGCTGGAGGCACACAGGGGTAGTAGTGGGGTGCGGTAAAGGGGGGGGGAGAAATAGTGACCACCCCTGTACAAAGCGAGACCCTACTTCCATACACAGCATTGCCCATATTACAACTGGACCATTATAATCTGGGGAACTGATGAGCCCCAGGTTTAAAGGTCAATATGAGGAGGTGTTCTGTACTCCTCTCGCCATCCGTATGAAGGAATTAGATATCGGGTGCATCTCTCGGATGTCTGAAGAGCACCTGAGACAAGGCAAAGTTTAGTAAGGGCATAGCCAAAGAAGAGGAATTTTTGAGTATCGTTGCCAGGGTGGTGTTCAGCAGCACACACCTGATTTTTTTCTTTTTTCATTTTTTCTAATTGTTTTTTCTTTTTTATCGTTTTTTCAATTTATTTTAGATTTTTCGAAGGTCCAGAACCCGGTCGGCCCTGGTGGAAAAAGGGTCTCCCTCTTTCCCTTTCTCTCTCCCTCTCTTTTCCTCTCTCCCATTCACCTCTCTCCTCCTCTCTCTTTTCCTTCTCTTGCTCTCTCTCTCTTTCACTCTTTCTCTTTCTCTCTCTTTTTAGACAAACTTTTTTCTCCTCTCCAGGAATAAGCAAAAATGGCTGCCCGACCTCTTTGTTATATAGGGATAATGATAAATAAAGATGTTATTTAGTCTAGAAATGTAGTAGTATTAAGATGTTTTGTATGACACTGGTCGTGGTTGTTGGAGTGGATCAAGGTATGTCTGTTATATGGGGTGGCCATATAAAGGGGGGCATGGACAGTTGGAAAAAAATGCTAGTATAAATATATGAATCCGAGTATCCGACCGCGGCTGATTTGGCCGCGGTCAGAACGTTTGCATGAGAAATTTTCTCATGCAAACACACATACTACTGGGGCTGCAGGGGGTGTCCCACGCAACCTCCGCTCACTATACTGTGAAGTATAATGAGCGGGGTGTTGCGGGGGACACCCCTTCAGCCCCCGTTTTTTTTCATTTTCTTTTTTTTGTTTTAACGGGTGTGCTGCGGTGGTGTCCCTCGCAACACCCCGCTCACTATACCACAAAGTATAGTGAGCGGGGTGTTGCGTGGGACACCCCCGCAGTCTTTTTTTTAAATTATACTTACCTGCAATGCTACCACCAAAAGGTACAAACTTTTGGTGTTCGAACCTTTGGTGGTAGCATTTTTAGAACTTTTGGTCATTACGACCATTTGTTCGTGGTAAAATCGACCTAAACCTAAATATATCTATGAAACAAAAACGAATCACAAAATGTCTCACTTTTTTGCGTCCACCCCTACAAGTTTTCTTAGATGAATGAAAATGGATGCATGAATGACGTATGATTTACATAAGGTGTTGGGTTTTGATACTATTTCTGAAATCCAGCGTTTAGAAACATCGAATAGTTGGTACTCTGATATGCGCATTGCAGGAAGGAATGTAATCAATGAAAGCTGTTATATGTGTGCACTTATCCCGCACGCATCAGGGGCTCCTTAAGTTTTTAGTTTCACATCTAGTCCCAATTACAGAGGCACAATGCTTGGTACATCTTGCACTATAAGGGATAAAGGGCACATTCCAGGCACACAGAGTGCAGTTGAGGAGCGTTGATCTATACCCAGCGTTATGAAATGGCAACAGAAAATACCCCCAGTGTCTACAAGGAGCATATTTTTCCTTGGGAGGCTACTCAAATGACAATGACAAATGGCAAGGCACCACAGTGATGTGCCTGGCAGATGGGATGATCGAGTACGGTGGAGAAGCAATATCCCAAATAGAGACTATGTGTGCGCAAATATGGTCCCAACACATCACAAGGCTAACATGGATTGCAACAATGAAGAAGCCAGTGTGAATAGATAGGGCCAAAAATGTTGATCTTTGTTTTAGCAATGAAGGAACAGTTCCTGGTGGCGCAAACACGCAGTGCAACCACACTCTTGTGATCACTGGTATGACAAAAGGTACGGCAGCAGTGATGGATTACTACTGGGTTTGTGGCCAACAAGCCTACCTGCAACTCCCATCTTGGAGGGTCAACTGTTCACTGGCCACCCTGCGCTCAGTGCTACTAGTAATCCTGAAAGAACACCTGAAGGGAGAAATCCCTGTCGAGGTGCCAACAGCCACTCTAGCACCTAAAAGAAGCAGAAAGAAGCTTGCAGATCACACAAGAATTTGGTATGCTGCCAGAACAATGGCGGGGAAGAAAGAAGAGATCAAACTGTCTCAAAAGACTGTTCCACACTGCTCAGAGGAATACCTGACAAGTATTGACTTTTTGGCTCAGCAGAGACTTTTATTTTCATCTTCTTTGGCTCCTGGGGTGCAAACAGCTGCTGCACTTTTATACCCCCGGAGGATGCTGAGAATGTGTCACTATCCTACGTCATCAAGGCGGTGCACAATCTAGGTGTTCAAATGTAGAAAGAAGGTGGAGTTCAGAACATCGATTGGCTATCGCTTGCTTTGATTGGGTCCTGTCATGGCTGAGGGCAGCATTAATTTACTGATTCATGTGATCATGTTCTTCTTGGTTCTCTTCTGCACATGCCAATGGGGTCTCTAATTATGTGTTCCTATAGTCCCTAATAGTGCAAAGATGATGGTGGGGATCTAAAACACCTTGCCATAAAATAAACAGCGTAACTCAAACTAATATTTCTGGGTTTGTAGATATGTGGGGTCGGGATGAGTTTGTTACTGTAGAAGTAACGAAAGGGGGGAATGTTGGGAAGGAGCCTAGTGCTTTCCTTCATTCCCAAACTTCGCAAGCGCTTTAGAATTAGGCAAGACTTCTGTTAACTGTTTTCTAAGCACTACAAGAGTCCAGGGGGGAGGAAGGTCACTAAATAAAGATAGGTAGTATTCAAAATATAATGTGCAAATAACCATTAGCTGAAAACACTTGCAAATGTTACTCTGTGTACTTTAAAATCTCAAAGCACGGTAAACAGCAGAATCCTCTGTGCCAAAAACAATACAGCCTGTGCTAAAAATAGACTACAAGCCATTGCGAATGGGCCTGGCTAGTTATAGCAGAGAGCACGAGGTAACTCAGCAGCTGTTCCTGTCCATCACAAGCCAATGGAGACTAAAAAAGATTCAAGGCACAACAGAATACTATGGGAAAACAGGTTTTTTTTGTAGAAATGACTGGACCAGATCAAATATAATTTTATTGAGTGAAGTGGTGAGAGTATGGCGAGAAGATATGTTTATGTATGACTGTTTATAAAATAACAAATGATGCTAAGTAAGAGCTACAATTTATTCCTGCAGAAGCAGCATTATGTTAAAGTGGTCTGTCCCAAATGGAACCCAGCCATGCCAGACAGAAGAACTGCAGAATCCCTTGAAAGGCAAGAAGGACAATTCTGGATACGCTCTGCTGGTATCCAGTAACCAAGTCAAGAGTATTTAAGCCCCGGCCCAGCACCAGTCTTCAGGAGCCTGCCAAGGAAGACAGAATGCTGGTCGGAAATTGCAGCGTCCTCTGCCATTCCCCCACGCCTCATGATCTGTAAAGATTAAAGTTTGTTATCCTTGAAAGATAGACTCATGGCCTTGATTCCCTAGAGGGGTGCATTTACTCTGGTGTGAGCGTGATCAGGGCGTACCCCAAAATATTTAAGGGGCGCCCCTATAATTTGGGGTTCACTTTCAATCTGCTTCAGTGATCTTTCCGTTTATTAATGTGTAAAAGGGTACATTTTTCAACCGACACCTTATAGGTGGCAGTTAATAACCCTTTCACCATCTTTCTTGAGTGGATGAGCACCAGCAATAGGGCTCTACTTGGTTTTGTAACCAGGAAATGACTTCAATTACATTATTTTTCTTGTTATGTATACAGTGAGATGTTATTTTGGCTCCCGATCTATGCTTGATAATTGCACATAGTCGGAGCACGGATCACCCCAAATACACATAATTCGGATCTATGCTCTGTGAGAAACCAAAGGATGCCTCATCTACTAGTCCCCGGTGATCTCTCTCTCTCTCTCTCTCAGGTGGCCAGGGCACGGCCATCGCATTTGGATCCAGACCCTGGGGGTGGTCCAGTGCGGGAGGATCATCTGGGTGAGGGGTCTTGGGGGTGAGGTGGCCCATGGTGAGGTGCAGTACTACCCCCTTTCCCGTACCCATGACCCATCCTATTTTAAAGGATTCTGCGATGTCACAATTCCCACCCTTTCTACACAATCACTGGGCCGAGGAAGAGGGCGACAGAGGAAAGAGGCTAACCCTTACATATCATATTGGACATGCCCTGCTAATCGGGTCAGCAAAGTCAGGCACTTGACTTTAATTGCATACATCTGATACCAATTGGCTCTCCTCACACAGACAAAAAGGCAGAACAGAGACACACAGTGAGCAAGGTGGAACACGAGTAAGAGCACAATTTCCGGGGCGAAGGCGAACCTACTGGAGCAGAGCAACGGACCGAGGGATGAGAGCAAAGGGTGTAGAATCCCAGGAGTTTCCGGTAGGAGGTTGTTGCATCCAAAACTCAACAAAAGACACGTGGAGAAGGCTAAATCCCAATCAAGAAGGCTGCATTGTGTTTCAGGGATGCCAGCGTTCACCCTCTGCCGTTCAGCCTCCCAGGTGAACAGCAGAGTTGGGGAGGCGAGGCCAAGCCTGTGGTACTAACATTGGACTCGTGAATTGGAAAACTGTAAAGACAAGAAGGAAGCGCACACAGGCGGCGAGTTGGCAAGCGACACAAAAGACTGTGTGCTATGGAAAGATTGAAGTTGAAAGATAATATTGCACAATTGAACCCTGCACACGTGTGGCAGAGACACAAAGAAAGGCAGACTTGTGAATTAACTTTGAAGTAATGATAGCTGTAAAGATAGCTATACTGAGTAACGGAGTGGTCCGGGAAAGGAAGTAGCCCACTCAAAAGCCTCTGTGAAAGGTGAATGTTTGTAGTGATAAAGTGAATGAACTCCAAAAGTGAAGTGATCAAAATTACCCTGAGAACAAGGGAAGAGTAAAAATGTGAACGTTGAACGTTGGTGCTTATGACCGTTAACAACCCGGACCAAGAAGCACTGGGGCAAATAACAGAAGAGTGCGAGTTGAAAGCTGGAAATTCGAAGTGGTCCTGCGGAGGTCTGTAGAAAAATCCATGCACATTCAAAAGTCTTCAGGGAGACCAGAAGTGTAATAAGTTAGGGGAAGGGCACCCCTAAAGGATGTAAATTGAGCCTGGGGAAGGGAAACCCTGCAAGTGTTGTAAACGTTTGCTTTGAAAGGTCTGAGCCCGACGTGAACTTTTGCTTTAAGAGGTCTGAGCCCGTAAGAGGGGGACCAGGGTGAACCTTTTGTTGAACTGTGTTTTGGAAGCTGGAAAGTGAGACTTTAACATGGAAGGCCAGGCCGGCCTAGATCCACATTTTGAATTGCCTTTGTGTTAATAATCTGAGCCTGAGTGTATCATCCTGCCTACAGGAACCGACGTACTACGTGTTGTGTACTGTGGGGAGGAGAGCCACTTTTATTCTTTATATCTGAATGGTGATTTTCCTTTGCATACATATTCTCCTTTACACACTTTTTGTACAAGAAATAGGGCATGCATTAGGTTGTCATTTCTATAGGCCATTTTGATTTGACTGACTCAACTAGGATTATTTTATTTATTTATTTGATGGTCGAGACTACTCTAGCTATAGGGAAAAGTAGGAGTTTTTCCAACCCCATTGAAAACTTCAATAAAGGTTTTACAAGCTAGAGCATTTGTGCCAGTATCGTACTTGTGATACCATGCCTCCCTTACAGCTGTCAAATCTATAATTGCAAAAGCACATACGCTTTGGAAATAGATTTGCTAATTTCTCAATTTATATACTCCTTCAGCGCAAATGAAAAGGGCTGGGATTTCATCTATTCCACTTTAAAGTATCGCTCCATCAGAATTATTTCCCATTAATATTATAGTTGCATAGGTTTTATTGTCGTTTGTCTCATAGGGGGTGCCCTTTTAAGGAGTGTTTGAATCCAATTCTCCCCCTATTGGTAACAGGTGGGCATCAGTCAGCAAGCTGGTGTCAACTTCCCTCCACAGCCTGGTTTCCATCATTCTGTATTGGGCTGGTCTGCTGTCTCTTCCACTGAAGAAGGCATAGCACATACATTCCATGTAGACCTCACTTACAGTGTACTGCTAGTAATCTAAAATGGGTCCATAAGGAAAGCAATCTATTCTATTCTCCTTTCTGTTGTCAATTCACCTTTATATCCTTCTTCCCATCCATCAGCCAGCTAGCCAGTCAGCGAATGAGGGCGCAGTGTCCTCAGAATCTATGGGGCTGGGCTTTTATAGAATACAAATCACTCCCTTTAGAAGTAAGTATCATTTCTCTAATATAATTGCTCCGTGTATTGTGAGAAACCTGAGGCGGTCGCTACATCTACTCGCCGTGGTTCTTCTTCTCAGGTGGCCAGGGGAAGGCATTGCTCTTGGATCTCGACCTTGGGGTGGAGAAGCGAGGGAGCATCACCTGGGTGGAGGGTCTCAGGGGATTGAGGATGAAATGTCCTCAGACGAGATGCAGTATTCTGCATATCCCTTTCAGAAAGAGTCCTATATCCCAGGGGCAGTAATGGGGTATTGCTATCCCTATTCTACTGACCAGAAAAAGGCCCAGAGATGTTATTGCTCTAGAAGCACCAGAAAAGGGGTAAAGAAGAGAGGGGTCAAGGGTGAAACAGGCGAGACAGTATCCTCTTTTTCTATTGAGGACCAACATAATTCTTCCCCGGCCTTTATAGGCTATTGTCAAACCTCTCCCCTCATTTCACCACATTTGACCTCTGACAGTACTGAGATGAGGAAGAGGTGACTAGGAGTAATGAACACTACAACCTAATTTCACCACTCTAGTACTGGGACGAGGAAGATGACTGCAGAGTGCTTTAAAGGTCAAGCATGTCCCTTTATCTACAGTTAGGCCAGCCCAATTGAGAGTCCACACCTGTAACCTATCAAGTGGTTGCAGGTGTATAAGGGGAGACCAAAGAAACAGCAAGGATATCAACAGAGAGACCTGCGTGGGAGACACCAGCAGGGGACCCTTTTCGTGAGGAGGCAGATGTGATGGATCCGGAGGAAAAGCCAGGACATTGGCAGATGTCCCAGAAATCCTGTGAAACCCAGAGTGAGTTGGGTCGTTCGACTGCCACAGGAGTGGGAACCTCTGTGGTTAAGGGATAGCAGCTGGAGCTGCGAGCAAGAGAGAAGGAGAGGATGCTGTCCACGTCCGTGGAGCAGAAGGGAAGCCGCTGGCGTGTCAGGAAGCACACAGAGAGCGAATTGGGCTCACAGCCCCAGTGTAGCTGGACGTCGAGTAGCAGTGATTTCAAAGGAAGGGCAGTCGGAGCCGGTGCGCTCCTAGGGAGCTCCGCTTAAGCACTGAAGTGCTGTGTGAATTATATTGTATTCCGAACTGAATGAAAACTTGAAGTAAAGTTAAATCATGCAAGTGGAATGCCGAATGGAATTAAATGAAAGCTTGAAGTAAATGGCAAATGGGCAAAAGTTAATAGCTAGTGACAGCCAAAAGGGAAAGTGCCTGTTTGCAGGCAGTCTACGGAAAAGAGTGCAAGTGTGAGAGAGTGCAACAGAAAGGTGGGGAAAATATAAAATCACTTTAAAGTGAACTTTATGAATGGATACAATGTGTCAAGGCCAAAGACTGGTATAAAACGTGTGATACATAATGGCAAAGCCAAGAGGCTAACCAGGAGAAGCCAGGAGAGTGTGGAGCCGGAAAATCAAGCCAAGATGCCAACAAGGAGAAGATAAGTGAATGTGGCGCTGTACACAGGGTCAAGTACAGAAGAACCTGTGTAGGCTAGAGAGCCTAGGGATCCTGGTTGTGTGACCTGTGATGGGTGGACCGTGTGGTCTGACAACTGCGCCTAGACAAGGGATCCCCGATGTCTAAAAAGCCAAAGACATTGTGAAATAAGCTGAGAAGGAGCCCTTTGAGTAAACTGGTAATGCAATCCAGAAGAGGGGTCAAGTTGACCGAGATTTGGGTTGAACTTTGAAAGATTGAACCCAGTACAAGTTGCTACGTTGAAGTCTTGGGAAAGGGAACCCTGAGACTGGATTCAATGAAAATACTGTCTTGAGGACGGATTTAATTTCTTCGTATTCGCATATATGTTAACTTTGTTACTTCAGGTATATCTTCATTCTTTAAGTATTCATATATCGTTTCAGTGCACCCTTGTCTATTCTCTTCATCATGTCACTTTACACCTGTCAGACTTCTAGTTCTTTTATGTCCAGTGGTGACTGCAGACTTCCTTCTACCACATCAGTTCGAGGGTACATTTGATACAGTTGTCGGAGCACATAACGTCTTTCATATCTTCTGGGATGATACCAGGGGTCATGCATAGTGCTTTCCTGCTGTTCTTCCAATATGACATAGGTGAGGGGATGGGCTCCATCAGTGACGTGTACATCTGCTTCTCTATATTTTCCCCCTCTGGTTGAGCCCTCGACAACCTCCTCAATTTTCTTCACCTTCTCTTCACACTGTGGTTACTTTGGAATGCATATCTTTGTCACCCCTCAGGCCACTGTTGGGTATCCTGACCCACGTATGGACTATTATGCTGCAACAATTGGTGCTGTGGGCTTAGGAAATCCAAGAGGGCGGAAAAGCCCACATTTGCGCCAGAATCCTGGAGAACCGCGCAGTCTTTGTGCACAGCAAAATGGTCCCCTGACCTGCCACCCACCAGTGCAAAGAAAGATGGTTCTGTTCAAAACCCATTTTTATTAATGTCAAAAATTGCTAAGATCATGGGCCCGGAACCACCATGGTTGAGTGTTTTACTTTACTCTACTACAGATCCACATCAATGCCATGTCAAGCAAGATTCATATACTATCAAGTAAAATCCTTTCTTTTGGAAATGTATTAATTCAAGACAGATCCCAAAAATAGGTGCAGTACCGGCATTTTGCACAAACCGGCGCTAGCGGTCTAAACTCTGACTGGGGACCTGTATTGCAGAAGCTAAACAGCATCCTGAGCTAGCTGGGACTTCAAAGGTTTATTCCCAGGAGGCAGTCTGATTCAATTAAAAGTTCAAAGGGGTTGCCTTTCCTGAGAACTCTTAACACCTCAGAGACCCACACCAGGAGGCAGGATATCACATGGCCCTGTTGATTGGGAGGGAGGGGGTTTCCCCTTCAGCCTGGAGGAGAAAGACAATAGACCCTTTCAATTGAATGAGGTATGTTAATTTTGGGTGTGGACTGTAAACAGAGCTCTGCCTGGAAGAAGAGACATGTGATCCCTGACTCACCCAGTTCCTAGGGGCGGGCCAGACACTTTTTGTGAATTGAATTGAAGGCAAATATATGTTTTATAAAAACACTGATAACTAATTGTAACCAGATGACAGGAATGTACAATTTGGAGATCCTTAAAATGGAATATGTACCTACAATTTGAGTCTAAACTCAATTCCGTACGATGTTCTGGGACCAAACTGCACAATTTATTCATGTTGCAGACACTGGGTTTAAGCTAGAGACATGGAAATTTACTGGAATATGTGTAGAAAGGCGGTGTACATTTGTGCCATTTTTGGTAAACGTCCTATATTGGTTAACCAACTGAAAACGAAAATAAGTTGTCATTTTTTAATGCAAGCTCTTAGGAAGATCAGAGTTGAACAAGAATGTACCTTAAGTCATCTGCAATCTGTACATGTAATGTCAACCACTTATGTATCTGGGAAATGTGTTTAGTTATGAAAATGATTTTCTAAGGTAAAAGCAAAGGGGTGTGTTCTTTCTGTATGCCATAAAGATGACTCACTCTGACTCACTGCTCCCTTCTCAAATCAGGTCAAAGAGAAATACTTGACCTATCAAATCGTGAGTGGGTTGGGCAAAGAAAGTTAGCATCCACACCCATTTTCAAAAGACATAAAAAGAGCCACTGGAACCCAGGGAGGGACATTCACTTTCCACTTTCTTGCAGGACGCTTTGCGGGGAGACTCCAGACTTCAAATCCATCAATCTCCAGAGACCAGAACTTTGAATCCAGACTCCAGAACTTTTAGCAGAGAGGCCTGAATCCACAAGCTGAATCCTTTTTCAGCAGGCCTAAAAATCATTGCAAACTATTCAACAGCCGGGCGAGCTGTTTGAATTCTTTGCCAAGAACTTTTGCCAGAACCGGTAGCAGAAACACCCAGAAAGCAGAGCTGTATCCAGAACCGCAAACCGGACCCAGACCAGATCGCTGTGAGCAGAACCAGAGATCCCGACCAGACCAGACCAGAACCGCAGACTGGACCCAGACCAGATCGCTGTGCGCAGAACCAGTACCCAGTGGCGAGAGAACCGCAGCCAATCCTGACCCGATCCGTGACGGTCGCATTCCTGTCCAAAATATAGCGTGAGTACTCAGCCAGAACTGTGCAAAACCAATCTCTTAGTTTAAAATAATCTAATTCAAACTATTTTAACCTATTGAGAACTGCATAATAGAAATTGTGTCCCTCCTGTTGATTCAAAGCTGCAAAACTGTCATCTGTCATTCTGAGGTTTACTTTTATTTTGAGAATCTACCTTCACAAAATCGTCCGTATCTCTTGAACCGTTTGTGCTAGAAGCGAGATTTAACTTTCATTATAAAGCTAAGATACTGCGCTTTTCCATACCCAACTTTCTATTCATTATACTTTTCCCGTAATCGCGCTCGACGCACTCAGAAAAAGTGCCACGATTTGCGATTTGGCTCAAATTTCTTCACTTGTTAAATAGCAGCTTCTTGCTTTCCTTTGCTGAAATTCGTTTGCAACCTGACAATCTTTCATAGAGCATTGCTAAAGTGATCCTGAACTAATTTAAAGTAGCTATCACCCACCCTGAACCTCTAGAGGGAATTAAAAGCATTTTAAGCATATTTTCCCTTCTTGCATACCACCTTTAAAGTACTTTGCCTGTGTTTAAAATCATCCCTGTTTCTCTAAGCTTGCTAGGGGGGAACTGAATTCGTATTGTACTGCGATTGTATTCCTGAAGACTGTGTATGTTACTTCCACCTCCTTACATTGCATAGAGGGGGGGTGAATTGCCAAAAGGGGAAAAGTGATTACATTATGTTTTGCTGAAATCGTATCAAGTTTATTCCTGTGTTGCTCCTTTTCCACTTTGCATTTCCTTGTACCATATAAAGCATTCTCAGCTACCTTATCCTCTATACTACTCCTAAGTACTACTACTAACCAGTGTGCTAGTATAACATCATCCATTGTTGATCACTCACTGCCATATGTCTAAGTGTGATATCAAATATTAATTTATTATAAAAGTGTGATATATATCTATTGTTTAATTTTTCAAAAAAACCTTTTTAATTTGCAAAACAAACCTACTTCTTGGCTCAGTGGGGTCAGGGGGATTCTAAGAGAGGGGCATTATATAAGGGTTTATCATCCAGAGTATAACTTGTCATAAAAATATTTAAATAAGGGCTTCCCTTGGGCGTCCCAGACGAGGCACTGACTTAGTGGGATTGCTGAATTGAAGTCGCTTAACAGAGTGGGGGCTCGTAGTCGGGGATTCTGGATTAGATCTATCACTTGTGCAGATTAATACAGTGTGCTAACTGACAGAATATATAAATTCTGTTGGATCACCACGCTGTGTTACACTGTAAAAACACCCCTCAAAGGAACGCTCTAAGGAAACGGTCTGTTTTACAAAATAAAATTCAAACTTCTGTAAGTCAGGAAGGAAATCAAGTTCCAGAATGACCACCTTGGTAGATATCAAAATAGCCAGAGAACACCTCTTACATAAGCTATTTGTGAGAGGTGAGGGGGCTCATCAGGACCAGGCGGTCTGGTTGCAGGCAATCGCACCCCAGATCACCGAAACAGGGTCAGATATATGGAGAGATCAGGGTCCCTTACATGTGGCCCTGAGTGAACTATATATGGCCCCTAAGGCCAAGGATGAGCACATCAAGAATGCCAGGGTAGCTGCATATTTATATTTACATATGGGAGCCATACAGGACAAATGTGCTGAAGGCCAAGATCTGGCAAATGGGCAACTGATGGCATTAGAGAAGGCCCAATCTGACCTGGTGTCTTCTGAGCAGAGGCTGCAGAGGAGCCAGGAGTCCGAAAATGATAGTAGGCAGTATATTAGTAAAAAAAAGGAGGATATGGATAACCTGCAACAGGAAAAGTCTGACCAGGATACCAGATTTCTGGCCTTGCAGAAGGAGTACCAAGAAGGTTTGGTCGCCCTACTGCAGAGCCAGAAAAAGCTGGAGCAACAACTGGACTTCAATAGGGCATGCACAGAGCAGGTAGTCACCCTGCAAAGCCACCTAGATAGGGAGAAAGAGGAAAGCAATAAATTGATTTTGAAAGACCTGGATACCCAGGCAGAGTTTGATCAAGAACGCCAGAAAGCTGGTGCCTTTCAAAGGCAGAGGGACGACCTGGCGGCACAGATGCAGGCTCTTAGTCAGGAAAGAGACCCCTTAGGCCAGGAAGTCTGCCAATTAAAAGAAGAAATTGAAGGAAATCACCTGGCCCTCCAGGGACTGAGTGACCTCCAAAAAGAGCACCAGAACTTGTTAGAGAACACCAGGAGGGTGGAAGATGCTCTGGCAAGAAAGGAGCAGGCCAGTAGGGATGGGACTCAGGAGGTAACCCTCCTGCAGCAAAGACTGACCCAGTATTCCAGGACCAATCAGGAGGCACAGAGAGAGAATGAGGCTCTCTGTCAGCACAATGATAGGCTCCAGCAACAGGTAGCCATGCAGGAGAGAGTAATAGAGTCTAGTAAGGCCTTAACTGAGGGACTGAAAGCGCAGCCTCTTGCATTGCAACAGGGAGCAGGGGCTGATAGTGATGAAGTTCGCTGGGAAAGGGAAACACCCGAGCATAACCTCAGAAGCCCTAGTACCAGAGGCCTTCATCTCTCCCAGTCATTGGACTCTGCCACCCCCATGTCCCGTGGTGCACATGAGCACAGGGTTACAGGGAGGGCAGATTACTATCCGGCCAAAAGTATAGGGTTCATAGGCCAGTACCTCCCAGGAATGGATGGGCGGGCATCCGGGTATAAGCACAGTGCAATTTAGTGGGGAACCCCAGGAGAGTAGGTCCACTAAGGGCATCCTGAAAACCTCCGCCCAGTTAGGTCAGTGGGGGGGATACCCATCAAATCCTGGCAGCAAGGAGGGATCTGAAGACTCCTCTGAGCGGCCCAGGACACAGGAGACCAGGTCCCCACATTCTGCCAGCCATTCCCGGGCTTGCAGAATCTGGGAAAACCTGGAAGATCAGATGGGCACCTCTGGGAGCAGTGCCTCTGAGTCAGAGGATGAGTGGACCAGGGTTACCCGAACCAAAAAGGCCAATAAGGCAAAAAGGGCCTTGCTTAAGGACCCCTTAAAGCAGATCAAGGCAATAAGGAGGGTCATCACGCCTTATAACAAGAACGCCAAGTATTCTGTTTGGGAACACTTGGAGCTCTATGAGCAAATGATGGGGACTTTCCATTTGAAGGACAGCAGTAGCTGCATTCAGTATGTCAAATGGACATTCTCCCCAGAATACTCCAGTTTCTTTGCGGGGCTGGCGGACCAAAACCATTCAAGATGGTCCACATATAGGGCGGCCATCTTGAAACATTTTTCTGTTCACCGGAATCCCCAAGAGGCTCGCAAGGAAGCCTACAATTTGCAATGTGGGGAGGATCAGGCCCCACAAGAATTTGTGCAAGAATTGAAGCGTGCCTTTGCGCAGACCACCAGAAGGGTGCGCACGGACAGCAGAGAATTCATCAACACATTTTTCCATGCTCTCCCCAAATACATAATGACCCAGCTTGTGACGTGAGAGATTGTCACGATAAAAGATCTCTGGACTGGGTCATTGAGCAAGCCACCCGCATCTATGAGGTGCAGAAACCGGTGGAAAATAAGAATCAGCCCAAAAACCCCAAAACCAACAGCTCCCCTGCTGCTGCCAAGGTGGCAGAGGTAAAGGTTGCCCCCGTTTTAGATTTGGAAATGGGGGGACCTAAAAGCCTGCCTGCACCAAATAATTCACAGCCCAGAAGGCCCTCGGGCCAGTCACAGACAGGGAGTCAAGGAGGTAGTCCCACAAATGGAGTCCCCCGCTCCCATGACTATGCAAGTCCCCACTATAAGGGAAACAGTCCAATCCTGGGTTATGTGTAGACTCCTCCAGCCCAAGGGGGGGGATCCAGCCAAGCACCTGACCCAGGAAACTTCCCTCCTAACTTCCCACAGAAGGGCAGAAATTCCCCAAACACTGGGCGGAACTTTTTTCCCAGGTATCCACCCAATTTCCAACCCCAAAACCATCCATCCTTCTTTCCCCAATTCCCTGAGCCCAGACAACCTAATCCGGGAGAGGAGAGGTACCCAAATCTTCCCAACCCGGGGCACTACCAGAGAAGGGATAGCTACCCTTCCCGGGATCAGCCCAGGGGAGAAAATAGAGCCCTGTATCAGCCTGAGCGGGTTTCCCAACTTGAGCGCCAGGTCCAAAATATGGCACGGGATCTGGGTCACATACTGAGGGCTCAACAGAACCCTCAGATGAGTATGCCACCGCAGAATGCCCCAAACTCTGGGCCTGGTGCTCCAGAACAATGACGGGGGCCGCACCCCGATAACCCACCGGTTCCCAGGGAGGAGGCACAAGGGAAGGGGGGGGTGTAAAGCCTTGGAGGAAGCTTCCTTCCCCACTTGTAAACAGCCCCTGGAAACCCAGGAACCGGAAACAAAATCTCCTACCCCTGGAAGTCTGCCGCCCAAGGAGCAGAGAGGAGGTAGGAGAAACAAAGTACCCAAACAGACCCATTTTGTGGAGGAGGTACAGGTCTTCCAATTTGAGGGAGAGGAATCCCAAGAGGATCCTGGGGAAAGGATCTTCTCCTTCAGAGATGAGGAAACTCCTCCCAAGGAAAAATGGGTCCCAAGAGATTCCAATCCAGACTGGGTAGATGTGGGGATCGAGCCATCGCCGCCCATCATCCTATCCCAGAACCAACAATACCAAAAACCCCTGGTTCAAACCCATCCTGATGACTGCCTCCAAAAAGGGGGGGGCCCTGAACCGGAACCAGGGGAACCCAAAACCATTTCAAGTTGCCAACTTTTTCTTGCAGATTCCCACGACTCTCCACAGAATTCTGCCCAAATCTCTTCTCTCGCAATGTCCAAAACCAGAAAATTAGCCCACCAGTTGTCCAAAAATGTGCATTATCTGTGCCCCCTTGAGGAGAAGGAGGAAAGATACTATGCCCCGGTACAAGTACAGGGGCAGGGTACAATTTCGGCACTGGTGGACACTGGATCCCAAGCTACCCTTATGTCAAAAAGGGCCTTTGATGAACTAAATGCAGGAAGGGGGGAGAATTACCGTATTCCTCTCACCTCTCTTCCTGGACAACTGCAGAACTTTGACGGGAAGGAAATTCCCGTCGAGGGGACTGCAGATTTGGACATCAAAATTGGGCGACACAAGGTGAAACACCTGATCATAGTAGTGACTCCAGAGGGCACCCCTTGTTTACTAGGGAATGACCTCCTGAGAAGGTTGTCACCCCTAATAGATTGCGTAAACAAGGTCCTCTGGACCCAGACTAGCCGACCAATAAAATTAAAACAGAGTGTCAATCATATTAGTTTAAACGGCACCTGCCACATGCTTGCACAAAAATCTGACCAAGTACAATTTCACTTCCAGAACAACCACATTCCAGACGTGACAGTAATAGCAGTAGGACAACAGACTGGTGATGGGGGGTCCTCTCTATTTCTGAAAATCAACCTTCCTTCCAGTTTAATGTGGTATTCCACACTGGAAGGAAATACTCTGAAATTCTTTACCAATCCACAATCAGACATTCCCACTCCGATAGTCCAGAAAGATGTAAAATCAGCTCAGGGCCTGGCTGATATTCAGCAAATTGGAGAGCAGTTGGTCATCCCTGCTCAGTTAAATGATGGGAAGGACTTTGTTCTCGCCCGAGTATGTGTGAACAACGGTAAGAGCTTCATCAGCGAAGCCATGTTCCGCCAACTCCCAAAAGATCCAGCCATTCCCGCATTCAAACTGATAGACAAATGGGAAATGGACCTGGAAGCACCTAATTCCAAACATCTCCTGCCAAGCAGGTGTATGCTCAAAATCTCCATTGGCAACAAGAGCATAGTCCATAATTGTTGGGTCGTGCGAGACGTCACTGCCGCCTTTTACCTAGGCAGTGACATTCTCAATCGCTTTGCCATTAGTTTGGACCTAATAAACTTCAAAGCTTGGTCCCGATTAGCGGATAATCCCATGGGCTTTGGCGATCCAGAAAAAGCATTTAGGTCAGCTCAATTGCTACCTTATGCAGTTGAAATTCAGATTAAAGAGGAAGTCACCATCCCAGAAAGGACCTGACAATTCTCCCTGGAAGTGAAAGTTAAAAGAGGACAAAAATTGAAAGACCCTGATGCTTATATTCATCTAAATGCTTCTCTCCAACAGCAAGGGTTAGGGGTAAACTCAACACCATAACAGCGACTTAAAGAGTATTACTCTAACCGCAGGCACCATTATTAGAATGGCGGTTAATGACCGACATTTCTCCACTGATTTAGGAAATGAACTGTTAGGACCAATCCCCAAGGACTGTTTTGACAGTGACAGTGATGCCAATACAACACCAGACAGGATCTTTACCCGGCATGGGGGGAACTTCCTGGTGTACACTTCTTGCCCTTATGGTAAGGAAGATGCGACTTGTGACTTCAGAGGGGATGAGGTGATTTTCCAGGTCCATGAGGGCTGCCTTTCCCACCTGAAGCCTCCGATCCAAATCAGCACTCTGACCAGGGACTTCTCCACCCAGCTGGAGGAGGCCGCTGAGATAGCAAAACCAGAAGTCTTTCCAGGCTTCAGGCAGATGGTGGAAGAGAGAGTCAACCTAGCTGATGCCTGCGTGACTCTGGAACAGAAGCAAAAGTTGAAACAAGTTTTCTTGGATTTCCAAGATCTCTTTGCGGTAGACTCATATGACTGTGGTCGCACGGACATCCACACAACAACAATTCCCACGGACCCTGGCATGACTCCAGTGTTTGTGAAGCAATATCGCTTGCCTCTCGCATCAATGGAGTCCCTTACTGAAATAATTAAGAACCTTGAGTCCCGGGGAATAATCCGTCCAGTACACAGCACCTTCAATAATCCGGTGCTGGGAATATTGAAGCCAAACGGCCAGTGCAGACTCTGCGCCGACCTTAGGGAGCTCAACAAACTGGTCCATACTTCCCGATGGCCTCTGCCCTACATTGACTAAGGGCTGGCCCAGATTCAGGGGTCACAGGCATTCACTGCAATAGACCTGACCAATGGATACTGGACCGTGCCTGTCAGTAGGAAGGACCAATACAAACTGGCTTTTACCTTTGGGAGCCAGCAGTACACATGGACCCGGACTCCCTTCAGATACCTCAACTCCGGCAATGAATTCAACAATTTCCTACACAGGGCCATGCACGACCCGGGTGCGAGGGGTAACCTGGCTTATGAGATGATGTCCTCATTAAAAGCTCAACTGTTGAGGAAAATACAGCGGAGATCCGTTATGTCCTGACCCAGTTGAGGGCCGCCGTAGCAAAACTTTCCTTCCAAAAAGCACAGTGGTGTAGAACACGTGTTAATTTCTTGGGGCATGAGATTACTCCTCAGGGTCTCTGTCCCCAGGAAAAGAAAGTGGGAGCACTCCAGAAACTAAAGGATCCCACAACTCTGCGGGAACTGAGGAGCCTCCTTGGACTGACTAATTACAGCAGAAAGTCCATTGAGGGCTACGCAGAGATCACTAGACCCCTGGTTCATCTCTTGAAGGGAGGGGTCGGATGGGGTCTAGAACAATCGAGGCAGTAAGACAGCTCAAAAGAAGTCTCTCACAAGCGACCTGCCTAGCTTACCCTGTCAGAAGCAAGGAGTTTTTCTCGGAGACAGGGTTCTCGAATACATGCTTGACTGCACTATTATATCAAAAGCATGACAAGGTCAATAAAGTAATCTCCTATGTGAGTAAAACTTTATCCTCTGTGGAGGAAAAATTAAACAATTGTGAGAAGGCACTCCTGGCAACGGTGTGGGCATTGAAGAATTACCGCCCATTTATCCAGGGGAAACACATCATAGTGGAGACTCCATACCAGCCTCTGCAATACCTCCAAAGTGACAGAATCCGGGCCGGAAATATGAGTAATTCCCGAATTACTTCCTGGATTCCGTCAATGCAAGGCTTTCCTGTGGAGGTCAGATATGGCCAAAACAAGAAGAGTCCGCTCGCGCAAGGTCTGGCTGACTTGCATGATTGTGCCAGAGAAAACTGTCTCGAGGACGAAAGTCTAAAAATCTAGGACAACATGGAGGCATACCTTAATTCCCCACACAAAGTCTTTGAAGAAGACAAGTGTGAGGGAATACCCACTGTCTATGTGGATGGATGCTCTTACCATGTTGACAACAACGGGAAAAAAGAACTGGTGGCCGGCGTAGGGAATGCATGGGTGAATGAGTCTCCAGAACCCTCCGCTGGGTACAAAATTGGTCCCTGAAGTAGTCAGGTAGCCGAGTTGATGGCTGTGCATCAAGCCATCCTCACTGCTGGCCAACATCAACTCCACGAACTGGTCATAATCACGGGTTCGTGGAGCACCTGGTTAATTGGAAAACCAGAGGCATGTTATGTGCTAATAACAAACCCCTGAAACATGGGAAGTTAATCCAAAACATTGATGACCTGGTCACCTCGAATGGGATGACCATCTACTGGAAAAAAAAGGGAAATTCCAAAGTAGAGGGACCAGACAAAACTGGAAATGACTTAGCTGTTCAGCTGGCCAAAACCGGGGCCATCCAAGGGGATCTAATAGAAATAGAGTCCCTGTTGGGGGAAATTCAGGTCACTGCTATCACTAGGTCCCAGACAAATGCTCACAATGATCTTTCAACTGCACAATGGAGTAAGGAGACCCCTGATGCTGATTTAATTACGGCTCAGAAAGGGGATCCAATAATTGGTAAGTTTTACCAACACATTGAGGACCCTGAGAACTTTCCCCTGACAGATACCGATTACATTGGGAAGGAGGACCTTAGAGTGTTCATGAAATGTCCAAAAATGTTTCGAATCCAAGGCGGTTTGTTGGTAAGGAAATCCCAAGCTGGCCATGATCAGTGGGTGGTTCATACCTCATTCCGAAGCCTGATGTTAAGTCACGCCCATGATGCGGCCACCACCGGGCATAGGGGGTTTCACACAACACTTGAGATCTTAAGAGAGGTTGCATATTGGCCACACATGGGGCAAGACCTCGACCAATACTTGAAGGGGTGTCTTGTGTGTGCACAATTTCAGCCAACATCCCTCACACACCGGGCGCCTCTCCAAAAGAGGGGGATGACACTGCCATGGTCAGATTTGCAAATCGACTTCGTAGGCCCTGTGATTCGCTCGTCTAGAGGAAATAAGTACATGTTGACGGTCACATGCTTGTTTACCAAGTGGGTGGAATGTCTCCCGGCCCCAAACTGCAAGGCAGAAACAGCATCTGCCCTGATGATTACCCACATCTTTTCCCGTTTTGGTCTACCTCAAAGGATTGAGTCAGACAGAGGTAGCCATTTCACCAGCGAGGTAATGACAAAGATGTGGGAGATACTGGGGGTCGAAAGGAAACTACATATTGCTTACCGACCAGCTTCTTCTGGGGCAGTAGAACGCTATAACCGAACCATTGTGAGCATCTTAAAAAAGTTTGTGGCAGATTCTGGGCCAAGTTGGGATATCCGATTACCTCTGGTCCTAATGGCCATCAGATCTACCCCTTCATCTGCAACCAAACTGTCACCATTTGAGTTGATGACTGGACCAGGATGATGCTTCCCCAGCATTTGCTCTACAGGACCCAAGAGCCGACGTTGATCAATGCCTCCAGAACTCATGAGAATGTGGAGAATTTGAGGAAACACCTCCAACATGCTTTTGCCTATGCTCAGCGGAATCTAGAAAGATCAGCTGATAGCATGAAAACTCACTATGATTTGAAAACCACCAGGAAGGAATATAATGTGGGAGACCGGGTCTATCTATACAATTTCCAAAGAAACCAGGCCAAACAGCTAAAATTTTTGCCTACATGGAAGGGACCGTTTGAAATTATAGACAAGATCTCCCCAGTAGCTTATAAGATCCGCATCCCCAAACGAAGTCTGGCGGAAGGGGAAGACAAGTGGGTACATATAAATCAGCTAAAGTGTTGCCATCCCAGGCACACTCTGCAGCAACTGGAGGAATCCTCTGGAATCCCAGAGGGGGCCGCTCCACAGTAATTCAGATCCAACCCTAAAATATCCCGCATATAGTCTCTAAAATATCATGATTCTGGTATGAAAATGTTTCCTGTTATATCTTGTTTTTTAAAATAAGACTGCAAAATGTATTCGGATGTATAAAATATATATGTTCGCCACACCATTAATAGTGGTGGAAAAATGTCTAGGAATGTGTATTGCCGCTTTGCTTTATCATCCTAGGAGAGATGAACCGACCCGGGGACCGGGAGCAAAGATCCGAGGGGCCCGGGGTACCGCCCAATATTCCCATCAGGAAAGGCGAGGAGAACCGATCGATCCAACCGGATGGGGGTAAAGATGGTGAACTGTGCCATCTGCGGAATTGGAAGAAGATTATGCGGACATACCAGCGCGTGGATCAAAACATCCTTTGCACCCGACTCCCCCTCGACTCGAAATCAAAGCGCAGTCGGGCGGGGGGGCTTGTTGGGTGACTTGACCCATGTTTGGACTATTATGCTGCAACAATTGGTGCTGTGGTCTTAGGAAATCCAAGAGGGCGGAAAAGCCCACATTTGCGCCAGAATCCTGGAGAACCGCGCAGTCTTTGCGCACAGCAAAATGGTCCCCTGACCTGCCACCCACCAGTGCAAAGAAAGATGGTTCTGTTCAAAACCCATTTTTATTAATGTCAAAAATTGCTAAGATCATGGGCCCGGAACCACCAAACCAAAATCTAACTATGGTTGAGTGTTTTACTTTACTCTACTACAGATCCACATCAATGCCATGTCAAGCAAGGATCATATACTATCAAGTAAAATCCTTTCTTTTGGAAATGTATTAATTCAAGACAGATCGCAAAAATAGGTGCAGTACCGGCATTTTCCACAAACCGGCGCTAGCGGTCTAAACTCTGACTGGGGACCTGTATTGCAGAAGCTAAACAGCATCCTGAGCTAGCTGGGACTTCAAAGGTTTGATCCCAGGAGGCAGTCTGATTCAATTAAAAGTTCAAAGGGGTTGCCTTTCCTGAGAACTCTTAACACCTCAGAGACCCACACCAGGAGGCAGGATATCACATGGCCCCGTTGATTGGGAGCGAGGGGGGTTTCCCCTTCAGCCTGGAGGAGAGAGACAATAGACCCTTTCAATTGAATGGGGTATGTTAATTTTGGGTGTGGACTGTAAACCAGGAGGCAGGAATTGAAGGCAAATATATGTTTTATAAAAACAATGATAACAATAATTGCAACCAGATGACAGGAATGTACAATTTGGAGATCCTTAAAATGGAATGTACCTACAATTTTAGTCTAAACTCAATTCCATACGATGTTCTGGGTCCGAACCCCACAATTTATTCATGTTGCAGACACTGGGTTTAAGCTAGAGACATGGAAATTTACTGGAATATGTGTAGAAAGGCGGTGTACATTTGTGCCATTTCTGGTAAACGTCCGATATTGGTAAACCAACTAAAAAGGAAAATAAGTTGTAATGTTTTAATGCAAGCTCTTAGGAAGATCAGAGTTGAACAAGAATGTACCTTAAGTCATCTGCAATCTGTACATGTAATGTCAACCACTTGTGTATCTGGGAAATGTGTTTAGTTATGAAAATGATTTTCTAAGGTAAAAGCAAAGGGGAGTTTTCTTTCTGTATGCCATAAAGATGACTCCCTCTGACTCACTGCTCCCTTCTCAAATCAGGTCAAAGAGAAATCCTTGACCTATCAAATCGTGAGTGGGTTGGGCAAAGAAAGTTAGCAACCACACCCATTTTCAAAAGACATAAAAAGAGCCACTGGAACCCAGGGAACATTCACTTTCCACTTTCTTGCGGGACGCTTTGCTGGGAGACTGCAGACTTCAAATCCATCAATCTCCAGAGACCAGAACTTTGAATCCAGACTCCAGAACTTTTAGCAGAGAGGCCTGAATCCACAAGCTGAATCCTTTTTCAGCAGGCCTCAAAATCATTGCAAACTATTCAACAGCCGGGCAAGCTGTTTGAATTCTTTGCCAAGAACTTTTGCCAGAACCGGTAGGAAGAAACACCCAGAAAGCAGAGCTGTATCCAGAACCGCAGACCAGACCCAGACCAGATCGCTGTGAGCAGAACCAGAGATCCCGACCAGACCAGACCAGAACCGCAGACCGGATCCAGACCAGATCGCTGTGCGCAGAACCAGTACCCAGTGGCGAGAGAACCGCAGCCAATCCTGACCCGATCCGTGACGAAGTCGCATTCCTGTCCAAAATATAGTGCGAGTACTCAGCCAGAACTGTGCAAAACCAATCTCTTAGTTTAAAATAATCTAATTCAAACTATTTTAACCTATTAAGAACTGCATCATAGAAATCGTGTCATTCCTGTTGATTCAAAGCTGCAAAACTGTCATCTGTCATTCTGAGCTTTACTTTTATTTTGAGAATCTACCTTCACAAAATCGTCGGTATCTCTTGAACCGATGCACTCGGAAAAAGTGCCGCGATTTAGCTCAAATTTCTTCACTTGTCAAATAGCAGCTTCTTGCTTTCCTTTGCTGAAATTCGTTTGCAACCTGACAATCATTCATAGAGCATTGCTAAAGTGATCCTGAACTAATTTAAAGTAGCTATCACCCACCCTGAACCTCTAGAGGGAATTAAAAGCCTTTTAAGCATATTTTCCCTTCTTGCATACCACCTTTAAAGTACTTTGCCTGTGTTTAATATCATCCCTGTTTCTCTACGCTTGCTAGGGGGGAACTGAATTCATATTGTACTGTGATTGTATTCCTGAAGACACTGTGTGTTACTTCCACCTCCTTACATTGCATAGAGGGGGGGTGAATTGCCAAAAGGGGAAAAGTGATTATATTATGTGTTGCTGAAATCATATCAAGTTTATTTCTGTGTTGCTTTTCCACCTTGCATTTCCTTGTACCATATAAAGCATTCTCAGCTACCTTATCCTCGATACTACTCCTAAGTAATTAAACCAGTGTGCTAGTATAACATCATCCATTGTTGATCACTCACTGTCATATGTCTAAGTGTGATATCAAATATTAATTTATTATAAAAGTGTGATATATATCTATTGTTTAATTTTTCAAATAAACCTTTTTAATTTGCCAAAACAAACCTACTTCTTGGCTCAGTGGGGTCAGGGGGATTCTAAGAGAGGGGCGTTATATAAGGGTTTATCATCCAGAGTATAACTTGTCATAAAAATATATAAATAAGGGCTTCCCTTGGGCGTCCCAGACGAGGCACTCACTTAGTGGGATTGCTGAATTGAAGTCGCTTAACACCACCTGCATTCTTTATATGTTCATCCACACTCAAGGTCATGTGGCACCACTCCCCAGTTGGTTGACATAATAACCAATGATCCTTGGGATAATAAAACTTAGTTCCTGGAGGTGCCAGAGAACTTCCTTTCAGGTACTCACGGGTGCTGTTTTCGGTCTGTGTATGCTCATCAATAACAACATTCACGTCAATCATTATCTTCATCCCAATAGCTTCCTTTGCTGTTTTCTTGCATTGTCCTATGATTATTCTTATAAAACAGAATCCTAGCAACACTGGCACTAGTATTGCTCCCAACATTTTGAAGGCATTTGCCATCCAGGTTGGAACCCATGTGAATAGAGTTTAAAACCAATCTTCATCTTCGGTCTCATCTACTTCTTCCACCATTTTCATATGCAGAGTTGACAGCATAGTTATTGCTTCTGTCAGGGTTCCATTTTCTACATCGTGGGTAGTTGTGTAAGTACAGCAAGAAGGCCTGATTTGTGCGCACATGCCTCCTTCCATTGCTGTAATTAAGTCAAAGACATACCTGTTCTGGAGGGTCATGAGTCTGATAGCCCTCAATTATTCTCTAATCGCATTAAATCATTTTTTGGTAATGTTAATTGTTTGTAGCAGTTCACATATGGTGATTTGTAGCCACTTGGCATTTGCTGCAGCTTAAGGTTCTGGCAGGAATATGGCTGTAAATATCACTGCCATCCTATCGAACAATTTATGTTCATCCTGAATGCCAAGGTATGCTTCTATAGATTTTGCCGAAAAGTAATTATCTCTCTTCTGTCAGTTGTGGTTGAGCGACCTCTTCTTCCTTAGATGTGCATTCATTTTCAGAAAGTGATGTGAAGATCACTCTGGGGGATCACCAACGCAGGGACATGTATTATCTGTACAGAACATATTCCTTCTCAACTTTTCGGTAGCTTCTTATAAGCTTTGGATCCACAAGCCCAATAGTGGTCTATTATCACGGCAGTTCCTCCTGTCATTCCTGACATCAATCATTTGCTGGCATCCTTTATTTTCTCCATCTTTGGTCAGACCCTTGTTTCCGAAACAGAGTGTGCATTCTTCATGGGCAGTATGGATACAGGTCCTGTTTCATCTTCAACCCATGTTAGTAACTTTGCATACTTGGCCCAGGCCTTAAGACATTGGTAATTCACTATTTGCACTACCTTCACTGGTGCCGTCATCAATAGGTGTGCACTGCATGCCAAAATTCCTACTTTCCATCCTGTACTAGTGGATACTTGTCCCTATACCAAGAGCAGAGGTCTCTCCCAGCATCCTGGCAATCCTGGCATTTCCCATGCATCTGCACAATTCAGTCTCTTTTCTTCAACAATCCTCATCTCTCCTCCAGTCAGACCACTAAATGAGTACCGGAGCATTCTGCTCTTCCAATTCGGATACTTTTCCACCTTCTGCATCTTTATGTAGGCATCTTCATATGGGAATGTTCTTTTTGACATCAATCGTAGGATTGCGCACTTTCCTTCAAATTGTCCTCTTGTCATGCATGCTGCTAGATGGCTCTGGCTTTTCGCTTCATGTACAGGTATTTCTCTTGCAATTAATGTTCAAGCTGTGCTCATGGCTGAAGGGATGAGAGAACATACACAGCAGCTCTCATCTGACGATCTCCTCCCCACCTCACTCATGTGTTGATACTACATATTTATTTTTTCAACAGGCTGAGTTGACAAGGTACCTATTTATATCCTGTCAATTTTCTTCAGCAGCCTTCTTTACTCGGTTAATTTGTTTGGAAATCTCAGGGAAAATATCACTTGTGCTTTTGTTAGGGATATAAAGAGATGTCCCATTGTTGAGTACTTAATTTAAATTATAAAACATTTCAGGAAATGCTATAAGCATAAGGAAGTAAAGAGAACACATTGTACAAAATGTTTCTACAAGAAGCATTTCAAAAGAATTAATGTGTCAAATTGTATCCTGTGCAGTAAGTGAACTTCTTGTTAGTAATGTGCATCTTACATAATGGAATATTCCCATTTTCTTTAATGTAATCGTTCAGCTTCTGTCACTTTTATAAACCACACCTTATTTTATAACAGGAATTGTAATATGATTGCAATGATAATCCTGAATATAATACGACTGTTTTTAAGATTTCTGAAAAAGGTGACAATATCAATGTGTCGTTTCACTAAAGCTGGATAATATCGAAGTATGTATACAAAAACAGCATACAAAAATGTATGCAACGTTACAGGCAGCATAAAGTGTTATGCGTTATTCGTATTTTGTTTTCAAATTGTCTCTTTAGCCTAACAAGAATACTTTTGTTGTTTTTTTCATTTCCCTTCAAACCTGGGAAGAATTGATAGCTCAAATTGTTTTTACTTCTTCTGTTCTTTGTTAGCTCTTGTTAGCTGATCTAGTCTGCATGCACAGAACTTCTGCTCTTGCTTCACTGTCAGCAGGTGCAGGAGGGGTAGGGTCTCTCCTCTGTAAAGCTTTACATCATTCAGGTGTAGCCAAGCTCTTCTTCCCTCAGGCTTCAGAACAGAGGGTGTGACCCCCCCTCTACTAGGTACAGTCCTTCAAAGCAGGGCTTATTCCAAGTGCGAATGAAACTCCTAACAAGCACTTGGTCACCAGGGTACAAATTAGTCTATAGGATCAATTGTTTGGCTGTCTCTTTCAAACTACTTCTTCCCTCTGATTTTTGATCTGTTGGGAAATAAAGGAAACACTAGCAGAAACACTAGCAGTCATTTGTCAAATAATCATGCATCTCATCCCCTAATGTTTTTGCTACACTATGGGCATCAGTTTTTATTTGAGTGGGAGGAGCAAGTGGTACTCTTGTGTGGCGTCCAGTCAGCCACTCATGAGGAGTTTGGTGGTGATCTGAGCCAGGCTGGTTTCTCAAAGCAAACAAAGCAAATGGTAGGTGGTGTAGCCATCCTTTCTTCAAAGTGATCTAAAGTTTGGCTATCCTTTCTTTAAGGAGTTCATTTAAACACTCCGATACCTTTCGCCTGTGGGTGATAAGAAGACGGAAAATATGTGCTTTATGCCTAATAGAAGAGTTATATGTTTGAATAATTGACAAATGCAGCCCATTATCAGACCGCAGGACTTCACGCACACACCCCATCTAAGAAATACCTTGCGTATGAGAAACTAGACAATGGAGTGCATACATGGACTTGCCTCAAACCATCTGTAAAAGGGACATACTACCACAAACATGTATATGTAGCTGTTGCATGTTTGCAACATGTCCACATAATCTATATGCATATGCTGAAAAGGACCACTGGGTCTGGGTATTGCTGCTCTCACTGTTCGCAAAATATGCCAAGCTGTGAACTTCTGGTAGACAATGCAGTTCACCATAAACTGTGTAACGTGTTCTAAAAAATTTGGTGAAAACCAGTCTTCTGCAATCATGGCAGCAAGATTCTCTCTGGTTGTACGCGTAGGATAGTGAAGCTGATCCAGCGCAACTCTCAATAATGCTAGAGACATAACTGGCTTAACAGTGCTATCTTGTCCATATAGCCTCTGTGGGGGATAGGTAACACCCCTGTCTCTTCCATAAATCCTGTTCTTCCAGTGGAGCTCAACCTTGCTGCTCATTTAACTGTACAATGGATTACATATTAAAACTTTCCTTTATCATCATGCAACGTTTTGACATTTGCTTAACATCTTCCACTTGCTGCTCTTTTGGCTTCAACATCTGCGGCTTCGTTACCATGAGAAATTACGTCTGCCCTCTTAGTACGGGCTGTGCATTTCACCACGGCGATAGCCAATGGGAGCTTTAGTACTTTAATAAGCTTGTCCAATAATGTCGCATGTTGCACTGGTGTGCAGTCTGCACAGAGGAAACCCCCTCCTTTTCCAGAGTGACAATCCTGCGTGTACAGTTGACGTCACATAGGCAGAGTCCGAGTACACTTTCACTTCCTCACTCTCATATCTCTGGAGTGCGGCGATAAGTGCCACCAATTCTGCGGCCTGCACTGAGCAATGTGAAGGAACCCTTGCACTTGTCACTACTTCAAATTCTCCATCACATTTTTACCTTACTTCTGCCGATCCCTTAAGGCTTTCTCCTGTTTGGTCAACTTTTGGAGAACCATCAATGAATAGAATTTCCCCCCTCCGAGAGCATTTTCTCAAACATAGGAAATATAGTCATAGAACTCAGTATATGTTGTGCAGTCAAGTACATAGTCTTCCTTCCCTATTGGTTCTGCTACGAACGTCGCTGGATCTACTACTCTACATCTAACAATTTTGATTGCTGGATTTGAATTAATCGCTTCGCACCATGATGCTATTTGTGCAGTCAATGTGCTTTTGGGTTTCTCCAAAAAGGTGAATACGGAGTGCTCAATGAATAACGTCATTGAACACCCAATTGCAATACTTGTAGCTTTTTCAATTGCGAAAGCAGCAGCAGCTAACGCTTGTTCGCAGGGGTAATGTTCTTTTATTACTGGGTCTGAAATCCCACTATGGTAGGTTAATGGTTTATGCCTAATGTTGTCTTCTGTCATCACTTCTCCATTTAAATGTGAGAATAATGAAATCTCCTCAACATCATCCGGGAATCCCTAAAACAGGGGCTGTGCAAATCGCCCTTTTTAATTCTTCAGTCATCTCATCTGTTCATGTTATTTCACTTTTACCCAACTGCGATTACATGAGTCCTTTTAAAAGTGGTCAAATATATGTAGTGTAATCAAATGCCCAGAACCTACAATAATTACATGGGTCTAAAAACTGTTGCATTTCCCTCACTGTCTCAGGTTTTGGAATTTTCATGATCGCTTCTGCTCTCTCATGTGTCATAATTCTCCCCTCTTTAAAGATCAACTGTCCTATGTACAGGACATCTTCCTGGCAATTTCGTAATTTCTCTTTGTCTACGTTGTATCCTTTCTCTGCAAATATTGTCAATAGTCAAACTGAATCTTCTCTGCATCTTTCTTCTGTCTCACTGCACACTAATATGTCATCTACGTACTGAATTATTGTGCTCTTGAGTTGTACATTACCTAGGTCCATCTGAAGAACCCTGTTGATGAGTCCTCAAGAAGGGGAATTGAAAAAATGTGTTTTTTTAATCTATAACTGTAAAATATTTGGCTTTAGCTGGGATGTTGCATAATATTGGAGTTGGATGCGGAACCAGCGGAAACTCTGCTTCAACACTATTATTTAGAGGGCGTAGGTCCTGAATACATTTTCACGACCCCCCTGATGATTTCTTCACCGGGTATATGGCCGTGTTACATGGGGCTTCTGATGGTACCAATATTCCCTGCTGTATTAAAGCGGAAATGGTTTCAAATATGCATTCATCTGCTTCTCTGAACATGGGGTACTGTTCTGCTCATGGTAAAATTGCTCCTGGTTTGAGTTTTATTTTAACTGCTCCTGCTCCACTCAACAGACTCATGTCATATGGACTGCTGGTTCATAGGATGCTTGGCACCGTCTCTAAATCTTCGTGGAAAAATTATGCTTTCTTTTTCACCAAGGCCATTCTCTGTGGCATTTCCCCATTCTCAGGTTTAATTCAATATGTGAGACTTATGAAAAATGCGAATTCATCGTCTGTACACTCATCTCTGAATAATTGCTCATCTGTCAAGTCTGTTAGTCTGTATCCTTTGCCAAGAGCTATTACTGCTCTCCATCCGCTTCCCTCATCATCTGTCCTGTGAACAACCACCCTTTCCTCTCTTACCACTGCTGCCTCTAGTTCTATGGGGATAACCTGTCCTTTCCTTGTCATCCATAGGTAATTCTGGCCTTAACAAAAATGTGTCAGGTATTCTCAACACTTTACCTATCAGTATAGGGAGCCACGTCAATAAAGTATTTACTCCATAAAAAAATACTTCTGGTTCTAAAGGAACCCATCGTAATGCCTTTTAACCTGTAAATGCTAATATGAATTATCTTACATGTATGTAGTGTATCCAAGGAGTGGAACACACTATCCCTTTTTCAGTGAAAGATATTGTCATGTTAAGTTTTGTCATGAAGTCACGTCCTAATATATTAACTGGTGTCTGCCGCGAATACAATAGTGGCATGGACACATCACGTTCTCCTATTGAAATTGTTAATTCATCAGTAAAGGGAACCAAACTCTTAGCCCCACAGAATAGCTTTGCATTCATGGAAAGGACAGACATTGGGTACTTTCCCTCTCAAACACAGGAGCAGGTTCCTCCCGTGTCTGCAAGGAACGGAAATGTCTTGCCTCCTATTGTTACCCTGGCTCTCCGTTCCTCTTGGGGGTCTGGTGTCACAGATAGTTATGAACTCATCAGGTCGCTATGTGGGCTTTCCTATTGTGGGTATACATTCATCCCTGTAACTGTAAAAGGATTCCCTCCCACTACTGTGGGTGCTTCTGAGGCTCCTCTATTCGCCTTCCATTGTGGCTCCATTGCTTGTTGATATATGATATGATAGATGATATGGCATTTATAACGCACCTTTACACAAGTGTTGCTAGGCGCGACAAAAGTATCAAAGTGTATTGTTGTTGTGTTTGTACTTGTTGTGTTTGCATAGGTATGTGCTGTGGTTGCCCTTGTGGTGACTGTGGTTGCAGCAGGATCGGCTGTGTTTGCTGTATTTGCGGCACACGCCTCTGATACTGCATATGATCTTGGCCATGATACTCCGGTGGTTCTGTATTATACTGAAGAGAATAGCCCATCCCCCCCCTCTTGGAATTTGCCAATTCTGCTGCATGCCCCCTCTACTTCTACACACGTGGGCCAAATGTCCTATCCTCCCATAGTTTCAACACGGCTGTGGCTGTCCTCCATTAAATCCCCCACCCCTTTAGGGTTTTGAAATCCACCTCCTCCTCCTCCTCTAGGTCCATTCCCTCTACCTCATGGCCAAAAATTGTACCCACCTTGATTTATAGGGTACCCGACATTGCTCGGCTGTGTAGGCTGTAACTCTGGTGTGGCCACGCCTTCACCACTCATCAATACTGCACCTCAACAATTTTTTATGAACTAGCTTTGCTTCCTCCCGCTTTCTATTCTCTGCTTTTTTCTTATTCTTCTCTTGCAATAGTCGTCAATGATGTACGATAGTCAACTGTATTTCTGGTACTGGCTTTGCTTCAATCCCTACGTGTATCTTCATCTGCCATTGCACTGGCTTGGGCAGTTCCTCGCACAAAATATGATAGAATAATATGATAGAAATAATAAAGCCAGACTTGAAGTCTTCGTAAGTGTGAATCGCATCCCCTGGTAAGACATGGCCGATAGAAATATTTGATTTCATGGATAGCATACCAATGCAGACCAATGCAGGCCACTTCCCAGCGCATATAAATTGTATTTTTAAGGATTTCTTGCACAGACCATGTGGCAGATGGAAGCTGGAATGGGTAGCAGTTGACACCGCTTGGATCTTTGTTCTCATGGACATTCCCAGGTAGTAAAAACAAAGTTTTACAGACCATGCTGTGGGTTTAATTTCCTTAAAGCAAACCATCACTCTCGGTAGCTGTTGGGGGACACCATGAAAATGCCACTTTGCTTTCCAGGCCTATGCTGGCTTCATTCACAAATACAGCTTTTAAAAGTCATTTTATTTCACACATTTCACCACTGTAATGGTCACTTTAAACAGCGCAATATAACATTTTCTTTGCAATAAATCTCCTGTCAAATATTTACTTGTTATACTCTGATTTCATTTTCTAATCCTGATTTTGAGTGCTGTAAGCAAATAAACAGAAAGACTATAAACCCGATTAGATGTTTTACTTTTCTGTAAAATGCTGTGCTTTTACATTCCAAATTGACTGTTTTTCCATTGAACAAAACGTTACTGGACACTTTGTGATACCTGGAAGGGATTATTTTCTTGGATTTGTCAGATACTTTGGACATATATTCTGGTTGCAGATGACCTGCTAACATAGCTCCTTTCCTAACACATGTCTTTTTCAGACGCTGTGCACAGGATGTAGTTCGCGTTGATTTTTAAATTTAAACATTTGCTTTGCATCATCTTCTTTTGCATAGATTTCCCTACATCACCCACTCAAAAACATTTTCTTTACTTAACCAATCAAATTCTGCCTAAATGCCAATAAAGTCTGCAACACAAACTAACCAATCAAATGTATCATTGGTGGCATGTGGGTCAGCAGGCCCACAATATTGTTATCTTTTTGTACTTTAAACAAAGGGGGAATTTTCACCAAACCAAGAGAACACTGCCCAGATATCAGCTTCTCACAGAGGTTTGCTGAAGATCCATCATCATGTTTCCTGTGAGAGCCAACATTCCCTACTGAAATATTCATGTGAAGTGCAACTTTTGGGACCCCTGCAACATAACCTTTTCACCTGAGGGCAGAATATCAAACCTTTTTGTGCAATCATGGATGTATATATTTTCTTGAACATTTTTTTCGAAGTTTCTCTTAAACATAGAGGTGGTCAAACTAGACGTGGCATGGGCCAAGTTGATGGTTCATGTCTACTTTCGAGCCACTGCCCAAGCCCTGACTTATCTCATTGTTGTTCAGAACAAATTTTTAAAAAGTATCTACATCTTGACCATGCACTTGTTGAGTGTTTACATGTGTTTTTCTTTCTGATGGAATTTTGGGCTGGCTTTTCCCCTTGAGGCCAGAACCACAACAACAGTAGTGGGCCATAAAAAATAAATAATGGCAAAGCCAATATTTTTGGCTTTTGCGCTTGTTCGTTGTATTTTACATTCATAGACAGGAATTTGTGTCAGCTCCTAAAATGACGGGTGCAGTCAAAGAACATACAACCTGAAGAGCCGAATATCACATAACTATTATTACGTAAACTGTCAGCCTCTCCTGGCTTCATTAATACTTTTTACATCGGCAGCTGACGCACAAAGCCTGAAGTGTACACAGCCTGCTACGGAGGCCCATAAAATGTTTTTGATCTCTGTACCATCTGACCCAGAATCTTCAATAAAGTTAAAACACCACCAACGCTGAATTTCATAGGGCCATAAGTGATGTCCACAGAACAGAATAAGCTTGAACACCAAATTCAGTACAGGACCAGTAGTACCACACCAAACCAATATATAGCACAGACATGCATAATATATATTACAACGTGTTGGAGGGCATGTACTACTTAACCTTTGTTTCCAGCAAGATTAACACATTGCCCCATACCAAGACCCAGAACCAGTTTACCAGTCAAGACAGCATCAACATTTGTGTCAACTGACGCAAGTAAGATTGGACAGCATGAAGGCCATATGCCAATTTGTGGCTGAGAAACATTTCAGCAGAATTCATGCCTTACGTACAGGACAACTGATGCGGCTGCTCTACTCAATCCTTGCCTGCAGGTTTCACACTTAATACAAGAGCTTAAATTCCATCCATACCTCAAACCCTCGAAACAAGCAATGCCCCATTTGTAAAATGTAGAACTATTACATGCAGAGCCATTTGCAGAGTTACACGGCGCTTGTTTCAGCATAACAGAAACATTCTTGTAACTGACATTACATTTCATTTCATTTTTTAAAGTCCAGCCCCCTTAACAAGCTCTACATGCAGTATTTAATTGTTTCTTCATCCTGTTTTGCACAATTTCCACCATGACAGCCATCCTACTCCCCAGTGAGAGAAAGGGAAAGAGAGAAAGGGAACGAAAGCAAGCAAGGAGGAGAGTGATTGAGAAAGAGGGATACATTCTGGGGTAGGGGATAGACGAAAACACACCTGAAGTGATACAGGCAGGGGGTTAAGAGAAAGAGAGATAGAGAAAGATGGACATATTGAGAGGCCATTAAAGAAAGCGCAGGTGAAGCAATCCAGACTGGAATGAGTGAAAGTGGATGATAGACTGCCTTCAACAAAGGAAAAGAACAATTAGTAAGTTGAAGCACTTAGATAAAGTGCTTGTATGAAGGACTATGTCTAGGGGGAGGATTATGAGAAAGGAGAAGTGCTGAGGTGAAGGCCTTGGATGAAGGAGGAGAAGGGCTGGGACAAAGTGGAAGGAGAAGGACTGGGACAAAGTAGGAGAGGACTGGGGCAAAGTATGAGAGGACTGGGGCAAAGGAGGAGAGGACTGGGGCAAAGGAGACAGTGAAGGACTGGAACAAAACAAGAGGGCTCAGAATAAGGGAGAAGAAGGACTGGGGTGAAGGAGGACATGAACTGCAAAGAAAGAAAACAAGATGACAGACAAAGGAGGATAAAGAGACTGCGACGGAGTACAAAGGGACTGCGACAGAGTACAAAGAGGCTGCGACAGAGTACAAAGAGACTGTGACAGAGTACAAAGAGACTGTGACAGAGTACAAAGAGACTGTGACAAAGGAGGACAAGGAGACTGCTATGTAGGAGAACAAGGAGACTGCGACGAAGGAGGACAAGGAGACTGCAATGAAGGGGCTGCAACGAAGGAGGAAAAGGGGCTGCGATGGAGGAAAGGGGGCTGCGACGACCGAGGAAAGGGGGCTGCGACGACCGAGGAAAGGGGGCTGCGACGACCGAGGAAAGGGGGCTGCGACGACCGAGGAAAGGGGGCTGTGACAAAGGACAAGATGACTGCGATTAAGGCGGACAAGGAGACTGTGACAAAGGAGGACGTGGAGACCGCGACAAAGGAGGACAAGGAGAATGCGTTGCGCACAAAGGGACTGCGGCATGGGCCTTTAGAGGGGCTCCTCTTCAGCCTCCATACCACCTTTCTCTTGTTCCTTTGAAGGGGGTTTCCCCCTTGAGCCCTAGTCCATCTTCTGACCGCCCCACTCACTGGCTTTGTAACAGCCTGTCCTTTTCCTGCTGACCTCCATCACTGTCCCCTTCCTCATCACCCCCTTGCTGCACCGCATATGTCTACGACTCTGCGTCACCATTAGCAGTGCCGTAAAAACCTGTGTGACAAAGCCTTCGAGAGTAACACTTGCGCTGCTACTGGCACCATGGGAAAAGGGTTCCATGTGTTAATATCCCTGCAAAAACATTGCGATACAAAAATATCACCATATTTTTGCAGCGATATTGAGCCATCGACTCTGCGGGGGACACCCCAGCAACCCCTGCATTATTTTTAAATGTGCGCGAGACACCCCCGCAACCCCTGCTCCCACAAATTATCCCCCCCAAAAATATTGCCTATGGCGAGACAAACTACCATATGTACGGTGATATTTTTGGTGGGGATAATATGTAGGGATACCGGGAAAGGACTGTTCCTGGTCTTACCATCGAATTTTTTCCAATGAAAAAAATGTGCATTCTATTTTTGGGGGGCGCCCTTAAAAACACAACCCAAACAAAATTAACCCTTTACCCCACAAAAATATGCATTCGATGCACATTTTTTTGTTGCCAAAAATTTGATGGAAAAACCCTTAATAGAAAAATGTTCGATGGATAGTCTGCATACCGAAAAGACAGGCAAAAGAATTGATACATGCGCACCAGACAGGAAACAGCAGGCTTGGGTTATTGTACTAGGCTTGGATGCAGTCGCGACAGGAAGGTCGCGAAAAAACAGCAAAATTACAATGCATACTTCAACAACTTGAAAGCGTATATTCATTGGAATACTTTGCCTAAATTGGTTTCCCCAACTTTCAGTCAAAATTAAAAAAGAGAAAGCAAGTCTGAATTCCCTAAGCAAGATACCAGAAACACATGTAAACGCAACGGCATGCAGATGTTAAACTGAAAAGCAATCTCACTACACCCATTCTAGATAAGCCCCCCACCCGGGGCTTTAAATGGGGTGGGGCTAGCCGGGGCTGAGCTCCAGCAGTCTCCAAAAAGGGCTCGCGAGCTGGGGCCCTGCCAGGTCCCACATCAGACTAGCCCCAGCCACTCTTGACACCCGAGGCAGCTTGTGGAGCCGAGGCACTGCGGTTACACAGGCTGTCTGCAGGTATCAGCACTTCGGATTAGAAAAAATAAAAAGGCATTGCTGCCTTTTCTTTTTTCAAAACCGAAGTGTTAGTACCTGCAGGCAGCTTGTGTAGCCACAATGCCTCAGCTACACGGGCTGCTTGATATCTCAGTATTCAGAAACAGGAGGAGTGCTGAACTGCCCAGCTCTCCTCTCCCTTTGTTTCCAAGTAAATAGACATCACGCAGCATGAAGCACTTTGGCTTCATGCTGCAGGATGACTTTACTCTAAAACGAAAGGAGAGCTGAGCAGTCCAGCCCTCCTCCTGTTTCTGAGCACAGAGCCACCAGCAGCAGGCAGACCTTTCATTAAAGGAGCCCGTGGTTAAAGTGTTGCGCCTCTGTCCAAACTAGGACACACTGGTGTCACACCTTTGGTGCGCCCAGCCCCTTCTTTTGTTTAAAAGGAGGGGCTGGCCGCATCAAAGTTAATAATGTCAGTGCACCACAGCTCTACTCCTTTTACAAGCCCTTCCCCATCACTTTGGCCACGTATTGTACCTAGGCCATGCCCCCTAAGGAGAGCGCCCCTTCGATTTCTAATCACACTTAAAGCACTGCCCCCACCCACCACCAGGTATGCCAGGTATGGGTTTTGAGTTGTGCTCAGAGGAGAAGTAGCACCAGTCCGGCCCAGGGTAGGCATCTCATTCGGTGGGGTTGGGGAGGAAGGCGGAGACATAACACCAGGTATTGTGCTGTGTGGGGAGATGGTGTGGAGGCAAACTACCAGGTAGGCTTGTGTTGAGGGTGAGTTTGTTGGGGTGGTAGGATACCAGGTAGAGGTCTTCTGCGGTGGAAAGTGGGAAGGAAGGACACCAGTTAGGGGCTGTGCATGGTGAGGGGAAACAGGATGACTGGTAGGAAGGAGTCTTGAGGGTGGGGTGGAGTGGTGAGACGCCAGGAAGGGTTCTCGTCATGTTGGGAGGCTGAGGGAGGCAGGACACGAGGTAGGAGGTTTTTGTGGTAGGGGCTGGCATGGTGGGGATAGGTAGGCAGGATACCAAGCAGGACTCTTGTGCTGTTGGAAGGGTGGGTGAGGCAACAGGATACCCATAGGGGGTGTTTTGTGGTGGGGGTCATGATTCAGGAAATGGGGAATCAGGGTGAAAAGGTATTCGACTTGTGTTGTTGTGAGGCTGGATACTAGGTAGTGGTCTTGTGTTGTGGCTCGGTGGGTCAGGCCTGAAACCAGATCAGGGTCTTTTGGGGTAGGGAAGTTGGTGAGGCGGGGTGTCATGCTGTCAGCACGGTAGGGGAACGCTGTATGCCAGGTTGTGGTGGAGGGGGTGAGACGTAAGGATACCAGGTGAGGGGTCTGACACGGTGTGGTGGTGCAGTGGTTTAAGTGGGATGCTAAATAGAGGATGGGGCTCTCATTAGGGGCGGGTCCTATGTATGTGTGTACTTAGGTTACACCCCCTAACGAGAACCCACCCTCACCAATGTGGGGGAGGTGGGCTGGTGAAAGGGTGGGGCACACTAGCATTATTACCATTGGTGCGCCCTGCCCTGCAGCAGGCACCCCTTTCATTCAAGGCACTGCGTGGTTAAAAACCACAGGCTCCTTGAATGAAAGGACTGCCTGCTGCGTGATGACTCTGTACTCCGAAACAGGAGGAGGGCTGGAGGGCACAGTGTCTCCTTTTGTTACCCAGTAAAGAGTTATCACGAATCATGAAGCTTCATTTAAAAGGCTTCATGCTGCATGATGACTCTTTACTCAGTCACGGTTACACTGGCTGTCTGCAGAGGACACCTGCAAGCAGTCCGTGCAACTGTGCAATGCTTTGGCTGCACGGCTGCCAGAGTAGTCGGCATAGCTGGAGCCAGTTGGCTGGGCCAAGGCAGGATCCTGGCTCGGGAACCCTTAATGGAGACTGTCGGGGCATGGGCCTGGCTAGCCCAGGCCCACTTAAAGCCCTAGGTGGGGGACGTAGGAAGCCAGGTGCAACGTCTCGTCACCTTGGCTTATGTTTGGTTCCGAGAGCCAAGTCAAACCCTCCTGGCTCTAGGTCTCGCCTTTTTCTAAAGGGGTCTACGTTATTAGCATCTCAAATCGTTTTCTTCCTATGGGAAATCCAACTTAACTATAACTACAGAGTAATGCACAGAGGCAAACAGCAACGCAGCACATGACATATGTAAAGAAAGACGTAGCGCTTGGACTGCAAGACGGGACACAGCAGACATTGGAACGATGAACGTGTTTTGCAAACTTCCCTGCTAAAGGCAGGTTTGCAATAATGGAACTTGACCCTGCCATAAAAACTGTACTGTGGCAGTTGTGAAAATACTAATCCGTATAGCAGCTCAGTGGGTTAATGCATCGTTGGCCGGCAACAAAGCTCTAGTTGCACAGGTGTGTAAGCGCAGCCCCGGTTAAGTCTCTCAACCTACCGATGATGGTACAAATGTACCACTGAATTGAGGCCCAATTTTTTTTTGAACTAGATACAAAAACAAATCACAATGCGCATTTACATCACAGATGCGCCGGGACAGGTAGGTCTGGCTGGAGGACCGACAGATTACACAGTGGACAGAAAGCCTGGGGGCGGCCCGTGTGGAGGTGTCACCCATGAAGTTGGGGCAGGGGGCTGCAGGTAACCAGGGCGCCCCTCACTCAGAAAGCCCCCTTTTGATGAGGGCGACCGTGGACTCGGAGAGGAAACGATTATCGACGCTGGAATTCGGTGAGATGTCAATCTCAAGCCCTGGCTTCAGACAAGGGGCTGTGTGGGAGGGGACAGGGCATGAGTCAGGGGGGCTTTGTGCTTTGTTTGCCAGCAACAGTCCAACTGAGTGGTGGGATCTATGCTTCGGCCCGCCTCTGGGAGCACAGACGCTGCCAGCTAGATAGCACTGTGGATATTAAATTACTGGGTAACGTATCTCCTGTTTGTAATGGCAAAGTGTGCAGACAAAAATGATGGAATTAATACAATGGGCCTAATTCACAGAAGCGTTTTATAATGACACAAACACCCCATTGGAAAACGCTCTGTAAATTAGGACCACTATTTCTTAAGAATAAGATATTAAACACCGACATTATTTTTTAAAACAAAGCAAAAAATGTGGTTTTATAAAACCAAGCACTGAATGGATACATCATAAATTTAAAGTTTTAATTTTCAATGAGTACAAATATAGGGCTTTACATTGAAAATAAGTTGGTAGTATTGCTGGCTTAGGCTTCAGGTACTCCTGGAGAGTATTTGATTACAAAGAAGTTACCAGGGATAGCTCAGACTTAGTCATGGAAAGGGAAGGGAAAATCCGAGGTAGTAACTCTGACACCCTCTCCAGTTACTTTTGGCGAGAGACTACTCGATTCGCAAAGAAGTTACCCGCAGTAGCTATGACTTAACCCTGGGAAGAAAGGCTTAGCAGAGGTAGTAACTCTTACTCTCAAGTAACTTCTCAATAGAGGCTATTCCATTTAGCGAGAGGTCAGTCCATTTACCAAGAGGTTAGCGGGAGTAGGTCTAACTTACTTCTGGAGAGGGAAAAGTAATTTAGTGTTAATACCAGTAACTTTCTTGTGCATCGAATACATAAACATTCCACATTTCATGGACAATAAGCTCTCGTCTTAATTTCTGAACATGTATGCGCAGTTTATTTTAATGTGCTGTCCTAAAAGCAGTTTGTTATGTAATTTGTGATAACACAACTTATTGCGTGTTCTGGACTTCGTGTTGTAAATCCGCGCGTCTTGCTTTAAAAGCTTTAAAAACACACCCTCTTCATCTTACACTGCGCACTGGTGGATTTTAGGATGTTAACCAATGGCAGGCGACTTTTCACAACCTTTGTACACATGCTGGAGACTGCAAAGGCCTCAACTAAAAATCTCTCCAATAGACTGACACTTTATTTATTTATTCGCATTTGTTGAGCGCACAGCAGACCGAAGGCATCGTGGCGCTTGTTGCAGTGTTTCTTAAACTTGGTTACATACAAATACTGCCCGTGGTTACATTGGACAAGGATTGTGCTTTAATGATATACATACATTGAGCATGAGAGAGGTCCGGTGAACATGTTAGTTGAAGAGGGCTGTTTTAAGTTGTTTGCGGAAGGAGAGTAGTGATGTTTCGGCTCCAAGGGTTGTGGGTAGCGTGTTCCAGAGCTTGGGTGCAAGGTAGGGGAAGCCTATACCTCCAGCCATGGTTCTATTGATGCGTGGTATGGTAAGCATAGCTCTCAACTCACACGCTTTTGGCGGGTGTCACCCGCCTTGTAAAGGGCTGACTCACCCGCCAAGTCTCCTGCACGCCCATTCATTCCAATGGGCGTCTCACCCGCCAAAAACAAAATCGGGTGATTTCACCCGCCTTGCAACACAAATGGTTGCGAGCTTTGATGGTAAGTAGGTTGGTGTATGTGGATCTGATAGGTTTTGTGGATTGCGATCTATACAGGGTTTCGGATAGGTAGGAAGGTGCTGTGTGGTTAATGCATTTATGCGTGGTGGTGAGAATTTCGAAGGCGATCCTGTCTTTGCCAGTGTTCCAATATATCCTCCCCACCTAAAATTGTACACACCGACTGCCCGAAACGGATAATATTAAAGATGCTGCCTAGACTGATAGTTGAATTAAGCAAGTTAGACCGCGCCTATAGGCCTATAGGCGCGGTCTAACTTTCTTAATTCAACTATCAGTCTAGGCAGCATCTTTAATATTATCCAATCTTGTCTACATGCATAGCTCTCAACTCACACGCTTTTGGCGTGTGTCACCCGCCTTCTAAACAGCTGACTCACCCGCCAAGCCTCCTGCATGCCCATTCATTTCAATGGGCCTCTCACCCACCAAAAATAAAATCGGGTGTTTTCACCCGCCTTTGTGACACAAATGGTTGAGAGCTATGCTACATGAATAGGCTATTCATGTAGAAAAGATGGGTAAAACCCTGAGAGGAAGTGTACAAACGTTGTCTGCGTCACTACTGGCGAGACGTGCACAGTGAATGTGTCCTGAGTGTCCAGCAGCAGCCGCCGCCATCTTGGCGCACGGTGTCGCCGGGACACGTGCCGGCGCGCGCTTCCTCCGTCGCAGCAGCCGTTGGTAATTGCAATCTCACTCGGAACTAATCAGTTCTGGCTTCTGAAACATAGATCATAATTCAGCGCGCGGGGCCGACGGTAATCACTCGTTGCTCCCTCGAGGAGATGCGATAGGCCGCGCCGGAGCATTTTGGTGGAGGGCGCGATAAGGAGATGGCGAATAATAATTACTGGTATTTACCGTCCCCGCCGCGCTCGTGGAAGCGGGCTGTTCAAGCGAGCGCCGCCGAGCGGTTATTTAATCTGAACTTTCCAGATAGCGCTGAAATATGTTTATGGAGAGCGCGCCTTATCGCCGCCATCACTCGGGTCCAATTGGCTGTTCCGGGGCCTCCTCGCTGCATGAATTCGCGCTCAATTTTACTCCATTATGAGCAGCCCGTGACCCGGAGGACACAATTCATTCACGAATCCAGATGGGAAATTACCACTGGGGGAACATCGGTCCCCGTGCGCTGCGGTTTGGCCTGCCTGCCTCGGCGACGCAAAATGGGCAGCTATTCAGCGTGCTCTGCTTCTTGCGCAGGCCTAAATCTGTGCTGATCAGCCGCCTTCAAAAACTGCCCGGAAACAGGCGCTCTTCCATTATACATGGGGGTCCATTTTAAATACGTTTCTAGCAGATATGATGACAAGCAACAGCAAAGAGTCACGTGACATCCTCTCCATCTAACAAAACCGTCTTCAAATTTCACCCACAATCTACATTAGGAAACTTTCCTTCTTTTCCTAAACAGGAAGAGTGGCACGAATTCCCACCCTCATGCAATTTGGTGTTTTGGATGTTGTTGAACCGTGCTTTTGATTTAATTATCATTTTACACACATCAGATATACGTTGTAGCTACTACAAGAAGGGCTGGTTGTTGTGTTTTGACTCTATTGCAGAGACAAAACCTCCATTAGATTACTCCATAATTTTTTTCTGCTCGGCCTCTACCTCAAACAGTAATCTAAAATCGGTCTTGAAAAGTAGCTGACTAAAAAAAAGATGGAGTCCCCTAATACTGGTACCATCTCTATAAGATCGTGTGGCATTATTTTTAAAAGGACACCAAACTGCTCCGCTGGTGCGACAAAACAAAATCCTATCACTCCATTTATGGAACTGAAAAAAAATTGAGCAACAGCATGTAATCAACTGGTGATAACTTCAATAGAGAAAGCCAATATGTCAGGCGGAAAATAAGACAGGAGAAAGGATAGGCCGCATGAGCGACTGACAGACCCAAAGCCTTTTAGCGGTTTTGTAAACGACCACTGTGTTTACAAGTGATGTAAATGTACCTATCCATTTCATATATGGTACAAAATAAACATGCGTGCTTGTTAGATAATGCCATTTGAACATGATCGCATAATGGCGGTTATTGTAATGGTATGCATCAATCACAATTAAAAGATTGTGTACATTTTACACATGGCTTTTATGCACTGTGATTTCAACAGATTTGTTAGCTCGTGCATCATACATTCTGATCTGTGTCCCTGCGGATTCAGATCCCGGCAGAGATGCTCTGGATTCATACATGATTTTTCACCTGCTGAAAGCAGACAGATGCCATAGTAATCCATGTAAATATCATCTGCAAAGCTTTGTTTTGGTTATGGGTGTAAACCGACAGGTACATGTGTCTTCCCAGATTTACAAGTTAGCAATACACCCATTACCAAAAATAATATCACAAGGAGGACTCCTTACACTTATAAGTGATCCGCCTGGTACGGTTTCCAAAGCCATCCAAAACAAGCTTTGACAATGCCAACAGGTTTGTAATGTTAAAGCAATGTTGTGTTCTATGGACGGCGTTAGATGTTCCATATCAGAACTCGATCGCCCAGTCTTAAAGGAAATAAATAAAATAATCCACTAGGACCAAAATAACAAATAACTGCATCGAAAACAAATATAAAAAATAAACAAATTTGGCAGTAGTACCTGAGATGAGATAATGGAGATTACTCGGGCATTATTGCTGATAAACGCAGAAAAGCAGTGGTATTAACAGCAATGATAGCAACATTTACCAGGTTATAGCCTAAATGGTGCCTTGTTATTATATAACATTTCTTTTTGTGCCACCATGCTGTATGGTCTTGATGCCCTGTGTATGCAAGACCTCACGAGGCTGAAGGTCATAGAGGGAACATTTTGGAGGCGTATCCTGGGCCTGAGGCTGAGCACTCCAATCAGATTGATAAGACTTGATATGGGGCTCACTTCACTACCTGCACAAGTCCTGGAAAGGAGATGCCTTCTATATATAAAATCTAGAACTTGCCCCATGTGTTGATTGTTTAAACTGCTGGGAGAAGACACAAGGGCGGGTATTAAATATGAGCAAATGATGAACACAGCGTCCAGGGAAATCGCATGGGGTCCTGATTGGGAATTAAGACTACTATACATTACAAAATAAATTGTGATAAAATTGGAAAGATGAGATTGGGTACAAAATGATATACATTTGGAAAAGCTGGAAAATGATTCTGAAATTAAAAATATAATTCATACCTGTATGGTTCCCCAAAGCTACCCGATGCTGTGTCCCTCATTAACGCTACGCAGGTTTATCTTATTGGTAAATTTAAACAAGCTTCCGGTGTTGTCAAACACAGGAGTAATAGACGCAATGGCTGAAGAGGACAGGATATGTTGTATATGTGGTATTAGAGGTAGAGGTGAAACGGCCAGCTATATACTCAGAATGTCGGAAAAATGGCCCACTGTATATGACATAGGTAGGGCCTTTTGTGAGGAATTATGAATGATGCATTCTGGGACTACTGCTTGAATACGGGTAATAGATCCTTGCACATAGCACTTTACCATGTCTGGTCAAAAGGTGGAAACATTATTTGGATGAAGCAACCGGAAAGCACTTATTGCTGTTTTTTTTCAGGAAAGTTCTTATTTGTTTTAATGTGTTTTTTATTTGATATATTCTTAAATTTGATATATTTGATATGTTTTAGATTCTCTTTTAAATGCACGATTTTGTGCAATTTTAAGATTATCTTTGGCATGATAATGTAGTCATGTAATAATAATATGTAATCTGTAATTTAGCAAAAACTGTAATGATGAGATACAGTAATATGTGAAAGGATCGTAAGAACTAAAAACATTAAAATAAACAATAATTTATATATATATAATTGAGTAGGATACATATCATCAAGTAACAATTAAGCTATAAACCGGGTGTCTGTAACCTTTGGCTCACTAGATGTTACTGACTACAACTCCCATAAACCCTAATCAGCATAATCAATGGGGATAGAGCATGGGGGTAGTAGTAAAACATCAAGAGCCACAGGTTGCAAACCCCTGCTTTAAACAATCGGGTGAGACATATATGCAATCAAGCAAAGTATACAGTGTTTTAAGTGAGATGAGAAATTGAGGGGGTCCCTAATGTGTCGCTAAAAATATTTTGGGGCAGGGCCTAAAAAGTGTCTGGTGCAGCCATAGAATAGCAACAAGCTAAGGAACCTTTAAAATACATGTGGGCTACGTATCTAAAGGGATGGCTTAACCGACACAGTCCAGTTTTCATATATGGAGTTAAAGCTTTTTTGAAAGGGGCTTTTAAATGAAATACAATTCACGGTCGAAAATCAAATAAAATAAACAAATATAAAATTAAAATGTGTCTATGCAGGATCTAATCCCTCATATTTTGAGCGAAATCCATGCATGATTAAGTATATTACCTAATTATAAGACTTCAATGTTATGTTTCATTTAAAAAAAACCACACAATGCATTTTCTCTCTACCATAATTATCCCTCAGTGTTAAATAACAAATAAACTCCACATCTGTTAAAGTGAATCAAAAATATGTCCGATAGTGACATCTACTGGGTGAGAGCAGTATCTTTTCTTTGACTTGAGTGCATGAAGTTTGGGGAGCCCTTAAAGAGTGGCTTCAGTAGCAATTTTTAACCTCAGCCAGGCCTGCGGAAGCCCACTTTCAGCCCTAGAGCTGTATACCAAGCGCCTGTTTGGTTGATGTTCTTGGTCTATGCAGAGTAGATGCAGACAAGCCCACCTGATCCCATGGTAAGAGACCCAAAATACATATTTGCAGGGTCCCCTGATGTAATATTTGGGGTAGGTGGGTGGCCCTTACCTAACCCTCCTGCTCCCCCAAGGCCAGCACGCAAGGCCTCACCTGCGTTTTGTAGATCCTCCACACACACCATTTATCAGATCACTCAAAGCAGTGCACATGACTGACTCTGCCCCAGCCCCACATACCTTAAGAGGCCTGTGTGTCGGGATCTGTCCTGATTTATTGACGAACCAGTCCCTTTCTGGTCCCTCTGACACAGTACTGCCTTTGTACTGTGAACAAGCTGGGTAAGTTCGTGATCAAAGGATGAGAAAATGGGTTCAAACCTGTCATGGTCTAGAACATTTCATGTATTGAGTTCATGTTTTTAACTTGAACTTCAGTTCCGTGTTGACACAGCGACCGGTCGCAGTAACCAAAAAATGATATAAGGTTCTGAACACATTTTGTATATTTAGACTCGGATGCGATACAAAACGAGTGCTAAAATGTTGCCCATGGCTCTCTGGGTGTCCGACAACAGAAAGGTCACCCCAAGCACACTGACCTGCCGATGATAGTAAGACACTATCACCGCAGGCCTAGTGGTAAAGTCGGACATCTATAACGGCCGCAGTGTCCAGATGTACATAGAAAAAAGACAACAGGTTCTTGGCGTATTCCTTCTGCCCAGGAAAAAGTCACAATAGCATGTAACAAAAGGAAATAAAAATATATTGCAAGCAATGACTATTCGGTCAAGTTGACGAAAGGCGTGTATCTATTAACAAAAACTGCTGACATAGCGTTCGCTGCACATTGACCATTGCCAGAGCTACCAACCCACACCAGGGTGCGAGAACAAACCCCGGAGAGCATCACTACCAAGACGCCACCCAAGGGGCACCCCCAGCGAGACATTGGTTGGATACCCTAAATTGCTTTCCAGACTCAAAGACACCAGGTTATACGAGTAGTAACCAATGTTCTGGGGCTCAAGGTTTATTTTTATTTTAAGTGTAAATCATGGAGCTCTCTACCTCTATGATTTCTTCACTGCGGGTTTCTTTTTAGTGTTGGCTTTTAGGTCACGCTAAAACGCCACATATAAGCAGACACTATTGCATTGGCGTATAGCTAGAGGGAGATGGGATCTAAGAGGGACATACAGCTTGTGGGTGTTTGGTTATTTACACACTTACGGATTGCCAATGCCATGCTAATCCCTATGGACATTGCCATGCCACCCACTACCCGCCCAAAACACATCACCCTTGGATCCCTTAGAGATGGCTTAATCATGCAGTGACATCAGACTTTGTCCTGTATGTGCATACCACAGGTATTTCAGAGCTGTATTCAGATAGTGACTAGCTTAATTGAAGCTATGCATTTCTCTGGTGGAGGGATATTTTTTCTGGTCTTCTCTTTGAAAATCATCCATATTGGGCAACATTCATTACAGCTGAGCCTTTGGTGTGCCCAATCAAATTCCATACATCCGAGGATCTGCCGGTCCCTCACCCTGCCCTCCACATTCATACGACTTCTACTGTACCTTAAATGAACATACTAGTGGGTAAATACTGCGACTAACACAAAGCCACACAAAGAAAGCAAAAAAGCCTCCAAGGAGAAAATGGAATCATGAGAAACGCAGTATTCCATGCTCAGGTCCTCTATATTCCGCCAATCGGAAAATGGCTTGCAAAAGGACGAGCAGTCGCATTAGGGAAGACGCCTTGCTCTGAGAAGCTGACTATTACGCCAGCCATTTTTTTTTGTGATCTTCCATTGTTCTCCATTTAGATTTTAGTTTTGGCATTGCAGGTGAGGCAGCCACCTGTTTGATGAAAAGGATTGTCAGTATTTCTAAAGAAGTGGATGTTTTAGCCCTGTGGCACAGTGACCCTGAAGGTCTCACGCAAGGCTGGACTGAACATCAACCTTACAAAGGGCCTGCAAGATCAGTGTCTCCAGGATTGGTCTCCTGCATATGTACATGTAAGCTCTACCCTTCCTCACAAAAACATCAAGCCGAGGGCTTTTTCAGCCGATAATACAATACAGCCTTACTTGAAGTGGCACTTATTGTTTTGTGGCACCTTCCTTAAGCAGTTACCATATAAACAAGACTGTCCACCTATAAGCCACTTCTACATAGCTCATGTTCAAATGCAGGCCAAGCATTAAAGATCTTTATCCGCTTTCTAAATCATCATGATGTAAAAACAAAAAATTAATTTTTGCTGGTCTCTCTTGCCCCTTCCCCATTTCTATACCTCATGTTCTAAAACACGATTATGTTAATGTTCTTCCTTTGTTTCCTTCAATGTAATATTTACAATATCATATAGTATATGTAACATTCATACCATTGATTCACAATCTCTACATAGTTTATTGGGATATTTCTTGTTTGATAACCACAGCACTAATGGATTCCCCGGCCTTGAAAAAGACTCCTGCGTTGTCAAAACACGCGTTGGCTGTTCTTTAGACAGTGAGATACCTGTGATTTTAAGTACAACTTACAAAAGATTCAGGAATAATTTCCTAAAATACATTATTTCACTGATTATCAGTGGACAAGAGAAACTCATTCATAATATGTTTGGATGTATCAGTCAATAAGATCATCAGAACTGAACAGAACGCACAATAACTTTAAGAGTGCTTATGTGCGCATGTGCTAAAGTAACATTGTTTTATGGATTCCAGGAAATACCGAAATCACAAAAATGTAATGACAAATGTTTAAGATGGCTGCCATGGAAATATTTATTGGACACCGATAGAAAAGGAAAACAAAAACTTATTGAGAAAGGAGAAGTGTTTATTTTTTACTGCAAGATTTCTTAACAATTTTCTTATAACTAATAATTAAAATCCATCAAAAACAGATTTAGCGTCTTTGCTGCCCGTAATATCACAGCAATACCGCAATATCGGGCAGCAGAGATGGTACGGTAGTTCCCTGGTACCCTGCTGACATACCGGGGAACTTATAATGAGCCCCATAGTTCAATCATGTAAGAAAAAAAGAATAGACTATGTATACTATATGGATGTCCTCCAAATATTGATTTGCCAATGCCTTTCATTAATAGAGATAAAGGAGGGTGGAAAGATGCCACATGACCAAACCCATCACCTGCCAAGCCACCTATCATCCTTCTAAACTGAAGATTCTAAAAAGCAACCTTCCCTTTTAGCATACCGGGAAGCCTGTACCACACCACGGTTCTATCCTGCTCTGTCAATTTAAATTCTCTCCTACTACCACTTGTATTTGTATTTATTTGAAGATCAGGGATGCCAATTGTGGGGCGCATTTAAGGCCCTAAACAGAAATCCCCTTCACCTAAAAACCCTATTTAAACAGCGCCACGAAAACGGCTGTGCTTTTGTCTCCCTGGCATTGAACACTGCATTGAACACTGCCACCCAAAGAATGGCTCTGCAATTACTTTTTCATTTAAGTCATGAGAAAATGACCTGCATACAGAACGGCTCTACATTAGCCGCTCTGTCATCTGAATATCAAAGTTGGGCACTGCATTCAAGACGGCCCTGCGTTTGTTTTTTTCTTTCATCTGAAATTCCACAAAGTTATGCGCTGCATTGAAAAACAGCCCTGCGTACTTTATTCCATCTGAAATGCCAAAAAGATAGGCAATATATCCCAAAATAGCCTCATCTTACTGTCCATTCACATGAAGGGCAAGAATCTCATATTGCAACGGACACAGCTTTGTTTCCCTTTGATGTGAACCACCATGCTCAAAACACTGCGAAATGAAAGAAACTGCTTGGTTTTTCTCTTTATTCTGTGATATCAAAGAAGCCTCTGCAGTATCCCTCCGTGTTTATGAACCAACATTACATGCAGACCCACTCAAAGGGATCAATTAAAAGAAGATCCTATGACCGGCAGAACCACATTTAAACATTAAATAAGGAATACGGCTGCACACGTGTGAATCTGTTCTTTGGAAAATGAGGAAAAATGACATTTAAAATCCAATGTCAAATGACAGCTTTTGCTTGCATAGAATTGTTAGTGAATATGTTGTGGGTGGGGGGCTTGGCAGAGGTCCGGGAGTACCAGTAAAACTAATTTGGGTGGAAGTCTTGCCTCCCACTTTCGCACCTATAAGTGAACTAATTCTGCAAGGACATGTGATGGGGCTGAGGGCGTGCTTAAACCCTGCTCTGCCAGACTGGGAGGCAGAACTGGAAGAAAAGATGAAAGGAAGCAAGGGGGGCTAGTGTTCGACCAAGAAGTGTGTTTTCCTCCAGCACCCATTCCCAGGACAAACTGTCAAAACTTCAAAGGGCATCATAAAAGTCCTTTTTTGAAAGCTGAGCCAGGAGGAGACAATTTGCCTGTGGGAGTTGAAGCACCGCCCTCCCATGTGACCAATCCTCTACATTGACATTAAAGGACTTCTTCAGTTTAAGACATTTTTCCCAGCACTCTGAATCAGTAATCATTTTGGTATTATGCTAGTTTTCTATGTGATTTTTATGCAAATGTAAAGAGACCAAGTGCATGTTTCTAGCACGTTGTTGACTGAAATGCCCACGAACGACATGTTTCTGGCTGAATTAGCAATGGGACAAATAGTAAACTTGGGGGAAAGATGCTAAATTTAATTATGAACATGTGTAATCGTTGTGAGAATTTTAACTATTATGCATTTCACGAAAAGGGCAAACAATGTGCCAAAAGGCGATGCAACCTCGCACTGAGTCAGCAATTAGTTTGTCCAATTCCCTGTGATCCATTGAATCTGCATATCTACTTCTTTTGGCGGTGGCTAGTATAAGTCTGAAGTTTTTATCCATATCTCATTTTTGTTAAAATGTAAGCTTGAGACAAAAAGAAAGGTCATAAATGCAAAAAAAAATGATGCCCTTTCTCCTGAACCAATAGGGACATGGAGAGGAGAGAGGAATGGTAGGATGTCCTATCTCAGGATAGGAGTAATTCCAGAGTACTCTCCCCCACAGACCGTAAAATGAATTATGTCATTTGGGGTATTTAAGGGCGACAGAGAGAGACACAATGGATCAGATACTTCCATCCATCCACAGCAAGACACACAAAAGAATCCAGGGAGACAGGAGAGGAGGCAGCCGACCCCATCCAGGAGAGTGCTGTGACCAGACCTTCCCTAGCTGACCCCATCTGGGAGAGCACAGTGACCAGACCTTGCCTATCTGTCCAGAATCCCACCCAGGAGAGTGCAGTGACCGGATCCCTTGGCCTAGCTGTCCAGAGTGACCAGAGACCTTGCTGGCTTTCCTGAATCCCAAACCAAGGCTTACATTGTAAGTAGCCAATAATCCCAGTTCCAAATTGCATACCCCTCTCTTTTTAATCTTGCATCCCATAGAAAATCCCATTGAAAGTCCTAAACTGCCAATATCATTTATTCACCTGTCCTTAGTAGAATCCGTATTAGCCTGTGTATGTTAGCGTGTTCCTTTGAGAAATCTTTCAGTAATCTGTATAAATCCTTAGCATTATTTTCAAGTAAATCAATTCATTCCCCTATAAAGAGATTGACAGTGTAATTTGGTTAAAATTTGAAATTAACCTCCTTGTGCCAAGTGCCTTTCTTTAATAATTATAGCCATTAAACTATAGTCTCAAAAGAATAAGTCTCTGTGTATCAAAAACAGAATTTTCCCGTGTACTGTTTCCCATGAATTCCGTTTTTGCATCTGTCGCATAGAAAAACCCAAACCATAGTCCCATTGAGAACCATCCTTTCTCTAGAATCCGACCTGCATGTGCCTCTGTCCTTGCCCGTGAAAATTGATTTCCGATTTGACAGCTAAGCCCTTTTCTTAGCTGCCTGTCACTTCAAAATCTGTGTAACAATGGAACTCCATTGCCGTGTGTATTCTTCTTTTGCATTTGCTTTCTTCTCCTTGAAACCGACTTCCAATTTTGACAGCTAAGCCCTTTTTCTTGGCTGCCCGTCATCAACTATCCCGTGTGAAAACAAAATTTCCATTAGCTGCGTGCGTTTTCTTTTTGCAGCTGTTTTCTGGCCCACAATAGATTTTCTTACCTTGTGTTCATGTGGCCTTGGTGCCCTGCTTAATACTCTGTAAGCTTGCTTATCTTTCGAGTGTAGCAACGCAAATTTCTTCTCTAGCTGTCCCACCGCAGTTGTAAGCAGCTGTGCAAGTAACAAGAAAATCCAATGATGCCATTTTGCTCATAAATCGGGTTTTCATTTTCTTTTCTGGTCTCCCATCTTTGGGTAGTAGGCTGAATTCAAAATCCGATTTTTCCCTCATTATCCTGACTCCTTGCCAATGCCTTCCATCCAAAAAGAATTAAGTTGGCAGATGTTTGGGGGTGAATGTTGCAGGCGGAGTGCTTAAGCTTGGTACCATCACATGCTCTACAATAGTTTTTCTTGTTTTGCCATTAAAGATTCATGTGAATTTTTGGGATTTTGAACTAATTATGCTGTAGGAACCTATTGGTGGCTGCTGTCAAATTGTTTTGATTTTGCATTTATTTTCATAACCTCTTAAGTGCCAAGGACGAGGTATCTCGTCCATGGCATTCCCTCCCTGTTGCCAAGGGCGAGATACCTCGTCCTTTTAAGCACTTCGTTTAACAGTACTCCAACACCCGGGCTATGTGAGGGGGAGGTCCCTCCTCACGGCCCGGGGATTGGATTACTGTCAGTTTCATGTCGGCGTGCGTAATGCACACCGACATGAAAATGAAAGTATTTTCACTGCGGCAGCCATTTTTGGCTGCCGCAGTGAAAGAGAGAATGTAAGATCCCTTCTCCCTCTCCCTCGATCTCCGGCTTTATTGAAAGCCGGAGATCGAGGGAGGCGTCATTGGAAAGGGGAGACTCTCCCCTTTCCAACAACACCTTTTTTAGAGAGCGATTGATCCGTGCTCAACAATGCCACTGGACCACCAGGGACCGTTTGTGACGTGGGGGGGCTGCTTGCAGTAAGCAGCCTCCCTCCCCCAGCCCCAAGGCATCTGCCCACACCTATGGAGACCCCTGGGGACAGATGGGTGATCATCTGCCCCCAGAGAAGGGGGACAAATAAATATAAAAAAAACAGAGTTTTGGGAGGGGGTGGGCCCACTAGCCACCAGGATTTTTTTTAAAGGGGGTTGGCACTCTCCCCCCCACCCTAAGTGGAGGGGGGCAACTCATGTAGCCCTCCCTGGGAAATCCGCCCCCAGGGAGGGCTTCATGAATTACCCCCCATCCACTTAGGGTGGGGGGGAGAGGGCCACCAGAAAGATTGATTCAGGGCCCCCCAGCCTAGGGCAGTATGTTCACCTCCCCTCACCCCCAGGGGCAGATGGGCACACACATGTGCCCATCTGCCCCTAGGGAAGAGGCAAAACAATAAAAAAAAAATGAAAAGCCTTTTCCCTTTGCGTCCAGGTAGGTGCACTGACTCATGTAAGGTACCATTTTCGTCGGAACACCTGTGGGAATGCGGGAAGGTAGGCCATGTGTTGTTGGCGGAGTGTTTTGGTGGGTGACCAGAGTGAAATGTGCAGAAAGTATGGTTTTTATAGCCAAATTTCAGACTTTGCCAGGGCTTGTGGGTAATAAATTATGGGTCGATTTGCGCAAGTAAGACCTCTGTGGATTCCCACGGGTGTCCTCTTTTCAGAAGTGCATGGGGTTCCCAGTTTTCCTTGGTGGCTTGGACACTCTGGGCCCAAATCTGTAGGTTATCCACATGAGCAAAATTCCTGAAAATCTGCGGTGCGAAAAGACTTGGGGTTACCAGCGTTTTAGGCGTTTCCCTTGCGCCCAGGTTGGTGCACCCACACATGTGAGATACCATTTTCATCGGGACAACTGTGGGAACGCGGGAAGGTAGGCGATGTGTTGTTGGTGGGGTGTTTCGGCGGGTGATCAGAGTGAAATGTGCAGGAATTGTGTTTTTTCAGCCAAATTTCAGACTTTGCCGGGGATTGTGGGTAATACATTCTGGGCCGATTCGTGTAAGTCAGACCTCTGTGGATTCTCACGGGTGTCCTCTTTTCGGAAATGCATGGGGTTCCCCGTTTTCCTAGGTGGCTTCGACATACTAGTCCCAAATCTGTAGGTTGTCTCCCCAAACCCTTTGGGGGTTACCAGTGTTTAGGCTTTTCGGTTTGCACCCAGGTTGGTGCACCCACACATATGAGGTACCATTTTCATCGGCACACCTGTAGGAATGCGGGACGGTAGGCCATGTGTTGTTGGCGGTGTGTTTCGGTAGATGACCAAAGTGAAATGTGCAAAAAGTGTGGGTTTTTTGGCCAAATTTCAGAATTTGCCGGGGCTTGTGGGTAATAAATTCTGGGCCGATTCGCGGAAGTTAGACCTGTGTGGATTCCCACAGGTGTCCTCTTTTCAGAAATCCATGGGGTTCCCAGTTTTCCTTGGTGGCTTGGACACCCTTGGCCAAAATCTGTACGTTGTCCACATGAGCAAAATTCCTGAAAATCTGCTGTGTGAAAAGACTTGGGGTTACCAGTGTTTTAGGCTTTTCCCTTTGCGCGAAGGTAGGTGCCTCCACACATGTGAGGTACCGTTTTCGTCGGGACACCTGTGGGAACGTGGGAAGGTACGACATTTGTTGTGTTTGCATGGTTTTCATAACGTTTCGACCCATTTGCTGCTACCCTTTGTCACACAACCCTTTCATTTCCCAAATGTGACTAGTTGCTGCTTTAGGCACTATACACTTTTGTAACCTGCACAAGTCACCTACCCTTCAAAAGGTCTGCCTGTGCTCTTTTAAAAAATGTATGCTTGCCCTTCCTCACCACATTTGATTTCCTTATTTACACATGCTAAGTGCGTCTGTTTAGGCAATAAGCATAAAACTCCTGTGTACCATGGCTCTGTTTTTGGCTTGTGGTATTGCTTGCTTTGTGAAACATTATGAAACATGTGCGATTTCCTAACTACAAGAGTTGTGGGAATGTAGCGGAGCATTGTTTTTCTCAAAATTCATATAAGCTGTTGCCGTACCAGGCCAACCATGTCCACCACATACCCTTTTTTTCAGTCATTTCCGCGCTTCTTCCACAAACTATGGAATTTCTCTCTACATAATTGTTGCCTGACCTGCACAAATCACCCCTTCCGTAACTTGGAATTTTGTCTACTTTCCAGAAATATATGCCTTTCTGTCCTCTCATTCAGCTTGCCTACCCTTTTCTTCCATTCCGTCCATGCATGTCCTATTGGACAAAAAAAGCCAAAATCGCCTACCTCTCACAAAACGGTTGATAACTATATCAAAATATGTTTTTCTGGTTTCCACTGAAGCTGTTCGTGAAAGCCTGGAAAATGGGGAATTCAGCAAAGCAAGCCATTTGTTCTTAGCATTTACAAGGAAAATCCCACAGGCTTCTTTATACATAATTATTTGCATTTTTGGAAAACACCTAAAATGTTCTCCCTTTTTGGTTATTTTCTCTCAACCCACCACACAGAACTAGGATTCCTTGGTGGCGTTAGGACCGCCTACATGTGGGAGAAAAAGCGGCAAAATTTGGCCGAGATATCTCTTGTAACCAAAACATTACAAGGGACTGAATGGCGACATACCGAAATCACCAAAAAAGTCCTTAGCACTGGGGGTGGAGGGGGGGGACCCATGGCACTTGGGGGTTAAACCATAAAATGTATAAATATATTGATACACACCGGCCTGGTTCCTCGTCCATTGTGACAGAGGGCGTTTGTGATGGTTGGGTGCGAGCCGGTGTGGGGCCTCCTCAAAATAAAGAACCTGTGGTTGATTAAAGATAGAAAGCGTTTATATTGTGCGGCACATTCATTGTCAGGGGAACGAATCCTTGGCTGGCGTGTGCCGTGTTAGAAAACCGTTACAAGTGGGGGCTCTTGCTGTGATTGAGATTAAGAGTTTCCACCCGTGACAGTCTAACACAGCAGGCTAACCCAGTAAAGGTAGTGTTACTTTTGTTGGTTAGAAAACTGTGTTACACTGTAATGTAAAGGAACCATCCCAAAATGTATACCCTAGGCCTGTGTCTCAAAATAGTCAGCAATAAACTAAGCAAGAGCAGGGTAGAGATTTGTCATTGCATAGATAACTAACCAAAGGTAGAACACTCTTCATAATGACCACCATGGAAATTAACATGGCTAGGCAGCACCTTCTGTCCAAACTATTCATTAGAGGGGAATGGGCAGAGCAGGGGCAGTGGTTAGCCAGTATGATGCAACAGGTCACCTCCATAAGCATGGATGTGTGGCAGGACAGTGGCCTGTTACATCAAGCCCTGACTGAGTTCTATATGACTCAGAACATCAAAGAGGAGCAGATTAAGATGGTCCAACTCACTGCGTACATGTACTTCCACATGATAGTCATGGAAGAAAAGCACCAAGAAAGTGTAACCTCTGGGCAGAACCAGTCCAAGCTTTTAAATCAAACCCAGAGTGAATTAAGGCAGGTAGAAGAAAAAATGCGAGAGCCAAAATTCTGAGTTAGAGTTGGGAAATCTCATCAAACAGTTAAAGGAGGAGTTGGCAGTACAGCAACAAACTTTTCAGAACAGGAGGCCCAATTATCTGCACTGAAAGAGGAGTGTCAGGAAAGGTTTGATAACATACAATAGAATCTGTTTAGAGGACATGGGCGCTCTACAAAAACAGATCGAGAAATTGGATGAGGAGAATAAGTGAATCATTAAAGAAGTCCATTCCCAAACAGAATTTGACCAGGAATGTCAGATATTAAGCGCTATCAAACAACAGAGGGATGGCCTGACTGAACAAATTGGCACCCTGTATCAGAAAAAAGATGCCCTATGCCAGGAAGTGTGAAAATTAAAGACAGACCTGGAGAGAAGTGGGACAGGTCTTCAGGAACTGACTGACCTAAATAGCAAGGTATGCAAATGTAATGGGGCATATAAGACAAGTAGAAGACCACCCAGGCCACAAATGTGCAGAGGGAGGAGATGCATCTCCTGCAACAAAAATGGTCCTAGTATTCCCAGACAATGCAAGAAGCACAAAAAGAAAATAAGGCCCTTTGTGATGAGAACAGGGGACTCCAGAGCCAGGTAGCAGCACAAGGGAAGGTCATAGAGGCCAGTCAAGCCCTGATAGCAGAGCACAAGGTTCAGGCCTTTGCCTACTGTCAAGAAACGGGCTGAGAAGGAGAAACCTGAGAGGTTAGAAAAAGAGTGTGCTAGGTTAAACAAGGACTTGAGATACCCCAAACAGTTAGAAAGAAGCAGGTCAACCCCTGATCACAGTGTGATGCCCTCTGTATCTAGGGCCTCAAGTCAACTTACCACTGTGTATGCACAAGGCGCTGCTAACTTCATGTCCACCGGTTCACAAGAACCGGGAACCATGAGGCAGCCAGACTCAACTAGGCCTAGCATGATTGAGGCGGCAGGCCAGCGTCCATCAGAGATTGATGGATGTGCATCCCTGTCCAGGTTCAAAAATATTATGGCCAATGTATCCGACCAGGAATATGAGGAGAAAATCAGGGAGCTAGACTTGCAGAAAAATCAGCTACAAAGGAACCACTTGGTTTGCTTTGGCGATAAAGAGGAGTCTGAATTGAGGTCCCAAAAGAGTATTCTGAAAACCTCCACCCAATCAGGGAGGTAGGGGGGAGTTCTCCACCAACCCCGGAAGCAGGGAAGAGTCAGAGGACTACACCCCTGTGCGAAAGAGAGAGTCCAAGGGAAGTGACCCAGAGAGCCCAAGATACAACAGGGGAGAAGAGACTAGGTCCCATCATTCTGGAAGAGACTCCCAAGCTCAAAAAATCAGGGAGTGCCTAGAAGATGGGGATGGGACCTCAAATAGCAGCAGCTCTGAGTCGGAGGGTGAATGGACTCGGGTGCAGCGGAAAAAGAAGGCTCCCAAACAAAAGAGAACTGTGGTGATGGACCCTATTAGACAGGTAAAACCCATAAAAAGGTTCATGACCCAGTACCATAAAAAGGCCAAACATTCAGTCTGGGAGCATCTGGAGCTATATGACCAGATGATTACCTCTTTTAACATTAAAAATGATCGAATTCTATAGAGTTTGCCAAATGGACGTTCTCCCCAGAATACTCCAGCTTCTTTGCTGGGCTGGAGGATCAGAACCATTCAAGGTGGTCTACCTACAAGGGGGCCATCTTAAAGCACTTCTTCACGCACAGGAAGGCCTACAACTGGCTGTGCAGAGAGGATCAGGCCACGGGAGATTTATTCCCGAGTTGAAGAAGGCATTTGGACAAACCACTAGGCGGGAGCGCATGAACAGTAGGGAATTCATAAATACCTATTTACATGCACTCCCTCAGTACATTATGACACAGTTGGTAAGGGTCTTCCATGATGACAGGACCCTGGACTAGGTAATAGAGCAAGCTACACGGATCTATGAGGTCCAAAAACCAGTAGAAAACAAGAATCCCCCCAAAAACACCAAACAAACAAACACCCCCGCTGCTGCCAAGGTGGCGAAGGTAAAGGTTACCCCCATTTTGGACCTAGAAATGGGGGGGGTCTAAAAATACACCTCCACTAACCAACCAAACCAGGGGCAGAGAAGACCCTCTGACCAGTCACAAACCGGTGGTAGTCAGACAGGGTACCCCACAAAAGTGCCCCCTGACTCTGCCAATTCCATCAGCCCTAGGTACAAGGGGAACAGACCCATCTTGGGGTACCTATGGACTCCCCAGGCCCAGGGAGGGGATCCAATCAGGTAAGTACGGCCACAGGGAACTTCCCTCCAAACTTCCCTCAGGAGGGCAGTAATCTTCCATCCTCTAGTTTAAGTTTTTTCCACAGGTACTCTCAAACCCCCAAAATTCAGAATAACCCTCCTTGCTCTCCCCGCTTTCAGGAGTCTAGACCACCAAATCAGGGAGAGGGGAGGCCAAGGATGGAGGGCTACCAGGGAAACCCTCAATACCCAAGTTACTCTGGGAGAAGGGATAGTTACCCTTCCCGAAAGCAACCCAGATTTGACTGAAGACCCCTGTATCAGCCAGAGAGGGTGTTTCAACTGGAGCACCAGGTCCAGAGCTTGACCCGAGACCTGAGCCGCTTGTTGAGGGCTCAGCAGAACCCTCAGATGAACATGGCAGCTCAAAACAGCTCAAACCAAGGGTTTGGCACCCCGGAACAACGACAACCAGCTGTCATGAACCTTCGAACACGCCCCTTCTGGGCCTCCTGGTCCTTGTCACTTCGGGGCTTAGACTCTGCTGTACTACCAACATGGCCGCTACACTGAGCGCTGCCTACCAGTCTTCACGTTCATTGCCGCACACACGATAAATTAGCCACACCCCCGCGCTTCCGCGCGTCTCAACGCTACTGTTAGCTGTGGTTAGAAGTGTGCTCCGAAGTTCGCCCTTCGGAACTTTGCCATTTCCTAGTTCCCAGAACCCTGCTTCATTCTATCCTCTCTCATTCTACCTACCCCTCTCTGGGAATCCGTGCACCGCCTCCCAGTGCTTGCTTCCTTACTCATTCCTGGATTTCCTGGAGTTCAATATCGATCCCGGACAAAAAGTGAATGAACGTTGGAAGCCGAAGACGGCAGAGCGGGCTTGTACAAGACCTAAACCATAAGGAAGAAAACTTCTGCCATGTCGGCTCCACATCTATACCATCCTTGAACTCTCCTGGACAGAACAATCTAGTAATTTTACAGGCCTTTCTATCGCCATCCAAGAAGAACACCTACCACATTCTGGCACTAGTGGACTGTGGGGCCATGGGAATATTCATAGACCAAGAATGGGTCCTTAAACACCATATTCCCTACGAATCCCGGAATGTCATGCAACCTGTAGAAGCAATTGATGGGAGACCCCTTTCTTCCGGACCAATAACCCTCCAGACTAAGGAAATCGAGCTAGCAATAAACCATCATCGAGAAAAGATAAGGTTTGACATTATAAAATCCGCCCATTACCCATTGGTTTTGGGAATGCCCTGGCTACAACAACACAATCCATATATCAATTGGGCAGCAGGTTCCTTGTTCCTGGGTTCCGAACATTGTATCTCTCACTGCCTATCCTTGGACCCCGCTCCGGCACCAGCGGGAGACCCTTCAACAAACCACCTAGCTCTACTCTCGGTCTCAAACATCATCCAGGTTCCTAAAGTTTATCAGGAATTCTCTGATGCGTTTTCTTCTGCTATTGTTCAAGCCTTACCTCCTCATAGACCAGAAGACTGTGCTATTGAAACCGAACCTTCAGCTGCGATTCCCTTTGGGAGGATGTTCATTTTAACAGAACCCGAGAAAAAGGCCCTCTGTGAATACCTAGATACTAACCTTGTGTCATGACCCATAGAACCTTCCCTTTCTGGACCTCCTGGTCCTTATCGCGCCGGGGCTTGTATTCCTTGTTACTCCCAACATGGCCGCAACAAGCGACTTGCCTCACACCAGCTTTCACGTCGGACACGGCACGTCCTATAAATTGGCCATGGCCCCGCGCGTCTCACCGCTATCACTAGGTAGTGACTTGACGTGTGTGTGCTGGTTTCCTTCCTCCTTCCTTCTCCCTTTCCCTCTATTCGATTCCTGGAATCCCCATTCTTAGCGACCGCTACCTACTTTCCTGGACATCCTGGAACAGCGGCCTTCCCGAAACTCTGAACGCGCTCTGCAGCCGGACGAGACTCGAGCGAGTCTATACAAGACACGATCCGTCCACAAGAGGAATCCTCCCGCGGAACAGAGCGATCCCAGGTGAGACGGGGAAGATTTACGACACCTTGAAAATGGCACCATACGACCATTTGGAGATCAAAATTGGGCAACACAAGATGAAAGACTTGGTCACAGTCGTAACTCCGTCTGTTAGGAAATTAGGAGGTTGTCTCCACTAATAGACTGAGTGAACAAGGTCCTCTGGACGCAGGCTAACCGGCCAATAAAATTAAAACAGAGAACCAACTATGTCAGGTTAAATGGCACATGCCACATGGTTGAGCAGCATCCAACAACATTGAGTTCCATTTTCAGTACAATCAAGTACCAGACATTACTGTAATTGGTGTAGGACAACAAACTGGTGATGGTAACTCCTCTCCATTCCTGAAAATCAACCTTCCTTCCAGTTCCAAGTTGCATTCCACACTGGAAGGAAATACCCTGAAATGTTATACCAATTCACAATTTGAAAACACAAGTCCCATGATAAAAAGTGATGAAAAACCAGCTCAGAGCTTGGTCGATATTCAGAAAAAGGGTGAACAGCTGTTCCTCCCCATTCAGTTAAATGAGGGGAGGGAGCCAGTTCTCGCCAGAGTATGCCTGAATAATGGAAAAAGCTTCATCAGCGAAGCGTTGTTCAGGAAACTCCCAAAAGATCAGACCATTTCTACATTTAAATTTGTTGATAAGTGGGAATTGGGCCTGGAAACTCCCAATTTCAAACATCTCCTGTCTAGCAGGTACATGCTAAAAATGTCCATTGGTGATAAAAGCATAGTACTATTTGTACTATGGCCTACGACATTTGATAAATTGTATCCAATTATTACCGAATGCGGCGGCCAGAGGAACCATATGTCACCAATTCTGAGACAGCTGCATTGGCTTCCAATTGCGAAGCAGATTCTGTTTAAATCAATGTGCCTCGTTCATCGAGCCTTCTTCAAGTCTGTAGCGGAGTATCTTCAGGAAAAATGTGTCCACTATGTTCATGCTCGCCCTGTCCGGTCTCAGACAGCTCTGTTATTATCAGTACCCCTTTTTCGACGCTCACGTATTGGTGGCTGTGCCTTCTCGGTAGTAGCCGCAAGGGCCTGGAATCAGCTGCCCTGGGCTCTTCGTGCTACAACCAACCATTTGGCCTTTCGACGTTCTCTGAAGACTTTTCTTTTCTAAGTGGTCTTTCTGTAATTACTACTTCACCTCAACTGCTCTAGCGCCAAGATGCCCTCGGGCGTATGTGCGCTGTATAAATACACATAACATAACAGAGCATAATTGTTGGGTCGTGCAAGATGTCCCCTCTGCATTCTACTTAGGAAGTGACATTCTCAATCGGTTCGCAATTAATTTGGACCTCATGAATTACAAAGCCTGGTTCCGATTTGGGGGTAACCCCATGGTCTTTGATGATCCTGAAAAGGCATTTTGGTCAGATCAATTGCTACTGTATGCAGTTGAAATTCAAATTGGAGAGGAGGTCACCATCCCAGAACGGACCCAACAATTCCCAATCTCCCTGAAAATCAAAAAAGAGGACAGAAACTCCACAACCCGGACGCATATGTACATTTAAATCATCATCTCCACAGTAGGGGTTGGGTTTGAACCCGACACAGTTAGTGGACTTAACACATAATACCATTCCAATAGGGGTGGATGACAGCGACCCTAGGAGTATCACTCTAGGCGCAGACACCTTTATTGAAATGGCGGTTGATGACCAGCATTTCTCCATGGACTTAAGGTATGAAATCTTAGGCACAATCCCCAATGACTGCTATGACTGTGACTATGACATACCGCCAGAAAAGATCTTCACTCGGCAATGTTGCTGGAGCGAAACTGCCCTTCCAGAAGGCACAGTGGTGTAGGACCCGTGTAAACTTCTTAGGACATGAAATCACCCTTGAGGGTCTCTGTCCCCAGGAGAAAAAAGTGGAAGCACTACTAAAACTGAAAGACCCCACAACTCTGCGTGAAAGGAGCCTTTTTGGACTGACTGACTACAGTAGGAGGTTCATTGAGGATTACGCAGACTTCACGAGACCCCTGGTCCATTTGTTAAAGGGGGTGGTCAAGTGGGAGTGGGGTCCAGAACAAGCCAAGGCAGTGAAACAACTAAAGAGAAGCCTCTCACAAGTGCCTTGTCTAGCTTACCCCTGTCAAAAACCAGCAGTTCTTCTTGGAAACAGAGTTCTCAAATACATGATTAATAGCAGTATTATACCAAAAGCATGACCAGTCATCTATGTAAGGGTACACTGGAATGGACTGCTTGTGCAGGTGGGCGGCCACCACAGCTAGGACCTTTGTGAATAACCTGTGGGCTGACGCAAAGTCGAATTGGTAGTGCTTGTTTCCCAATTTGAATCTGAGGTCTTTTTTGTGGTGGCAACATTGAAATATGAAAGTATGCATCTTTCATGTCCAATGTTGCCATGTAATCTCCTATTTTCAATAGTGGGATGACTTTCTGCAGCGTTGCCATCATTAATTTTTGAGGTTTGACATACTTGTTTGCAGGCCGAAGGTCCAGCACTGGGCGCATTGTTAGATCTTTCTTTGGAACAAAGAAGTGTATTGAATAAATACCTTGATTTTGTTCCATGAAGGGCACCAGCTCAATGGTTCTTTTCTGTACCAAGAAGAGAGTTCACGTCCAAGCCTGCCCGCCTGCGGCATCTGACAACTCGGCCGAACTCTTTAAAATCTGCAAGGACGCCCATTGAAAGGTGACTTTGTATAAGCGGACAAGAAGAGAGAATGTGGCGCCCCTCGACATCCAGGGTACCAACAAAGCGGGGGAATCGAATGTAGCTCCTGCAAAGGGGCAGTGAACTCAGATTTAAAATGTTGTCTGAAATAACGGTGGGAAACAATCAATGACCTGTATCGACAGTGTGCTTATGTGGTTTGTTTGTCTCAAAATCAATAAAATGTATTATCAAAAAAAACATTCTGCAAGGAACTGGCCAATCCTGCTGCAGCCTCTACTTCTCATGTGCCCTCCCAGGCCCTCTGCATGGGTCTGGCTTCTCATTTCATCTCTAAAACTCAGGACATCCTGTCCTCTCTCTCTCTTCCTCTCCCCTCCTCCCTCTACTCCCTGCTCTTCCTCTGGCCCTTCTTCGGCCACCTCTCCTCCCTCCTTCCTTCTCTGCCTTTCCCCCGTTCTCCTCAGACAAGGTTTCTAGACTAGTCCGATCTATGAAGGTCTCGTCAAAACAGGTTCACCCCTGTTCCTCCAAAATCATCAAGGACCACATTGCATTGACACCCTGGCTCCTGCTCTGGCTGACTTCTGCAACCACTCTTTCGCCACTGGAGTCTTCCCTTGCCGCCTGACTCACTCCCTTGTGTACACTCTTCTTAAGAAACCCTCTGCCGACCCGTCCTGCCCGGCTAACTATCGCCCAATCTCCATCACTCCTTTCCTGGGCAAACTCCTGGAAAAGCGGCCCATCTCCCAGCTTAATCTTCACACTGAATCTGTTGGTTGTCTCCATGACCATCAGTCTGGCCTCAGAGCTGCCAGAAGCACGGAAACTGCTCTCCTTAACATCCGTTAAGACCTGCTCTCCAACCTTGATTCCAACACCCCCTGTGTCCTCATCTTACTTGATCTCTCTTCTGCCTTTGACATGGTCAACAATGCCATCCTGCTCAACCGTCTCCGTGGGTATCACCGGTCAGGCCCTGCCCTGGCTGACTTCTTTCCTCCCTGATCGACCCTCCCAGGTTCAACATGGGTCCTTCCTCTCCTCGATCTCTATATCTACCTGTGGTGTTCCCCAGGGGTCTAACCTCTCTCCCTGGCTGTTCAACTAATGCCTGGCACTTCTTGCCCACTGCATTGCCGCTCTCTGCCCCAACTTTCAGTGCTATGCCACGCAGCTCATTCTCAGGCTCCCTTCAGCCCCATCATCTCCTTCTCTCATCTCCGACTGTCTGCTATCCAGGAGTGGTGTGCCGCCAATGATCTCTGCCTTAATGCCAGTAAGATTCTTCTCATCAGTACACCCGTTCACTCCTTTCCTGTCGCTCTCTGGCCGGCTTCTCTTGGCCCTCTTCCTGCTCCCACCTGTGAGGCTAAAAACCTCTGGTTCATCTTTGACTCCACACTCTCCTTCTCTCCTCACATCTCTGATGTCGCTAAGAAGTCACACTACCAGCTGCACCTCCTCAGAGGTATTGTTCCTTTCCTCTCCTTCCCCCAGAAGTTCACTGTCTCCAGGGTTCTGGTGTTCTCTAGGCTCTCTCTTTCTAAATCTGCCTGCCTCTACTCTCCCCACTCTGCAACTCATCCAAAACAGGACTGCAAGACTGGTCCTTGGCCTCAAGCCCAGGGATCGTATCTCTCCTGGACTGAAATTTCTGCACTGGCTCCCAGTGGCTGCAAGGATTAAGTTCAAAACCATCTGCATTGTCCACAAGGCCTTCCGGGGCCTCAATACCTTCAACTCTCTCTTCCTAAATATCTTCCTTCTCTAGCTCTTCGCTCATCTGCCTTCAACTCCCTCGGGGTCAGTCGCTTCTCCAAGCAACGGGTTGGTGGTAGATCACTTTATTCAGCTGGGTTCTCCCTCTGGAACAGCCTCCCTGCCTCTCTGAAAATTGAGGAGAACTATCTCTGGTTTTCGGAAGCACCTCAAGACCTTTGTCTTTGCTTCTGCTTTCTCTCCTCCTCTCCCCTGCTGAACTCCTGGCTGAAGCTGCACGGGCCACCTGGCTACCCTCTGTTCTCTGGCCCAGGTTCCCTCCCCGCCAGTTTCACGCCTGCACTGCCCCCCTGGCAACCCTAGCACTTCGGGGTTGTTTCTGTATCCCTACAGCCCCCTACCAGCACTTGACACCTGATGTCTGCACTTACCCTTGCACTTGCACTTGCACTTGCCACCAGCTGGTCGCACTTCTTATTATTGCTCTTATTGTTTTTATTTATTTACTGTTTATCCTATGTACTGCACTTCACCTCTCCCTTCCCCCTCGCACTTTTCCCTTTCCCCCCTCCCCTGCACTTGCGCGATCACGATTTCACTTGGCCTAGTAAGATCGTTGTCTCTGTCTTCCCTATGTTCCCCTCCCTTGCCTTGTCAGGCCTTGAAACACTTGTGTATAGGTGCATTACAAATGCCATATCATATCATATCCTTTTACCTGTTGGAGTTCGCATTTCAAATTATTGAACGCAGACTTTGGTACGAGTAAATGGTGCAGATCTCCAGTGAAGCCAGAATAGAAATGCATCAGTGGTTTCATCATGTGGAGTCCTAGAAAGGGAGAGCAATCTTTGGGAGCTCCTCCGATGTGATAGTCGTATAGGGTGCTAGTAGGACAAGCTGAGGAGCCCTGTGCAGGACTACGACAACTGGAGGACTTGAGTAGCTCAAGTATCACAAATTGTCTGGAACTACTAGGTGGCTAGTATACTGTGTGACGAATCTAGCACTATCATCAAAGATTCTCTGGAGGGAAGCTTCCCTTACGAGACCAGGGAAAGGCAGAAGCAACCTGACTCTGACCGTGGGGGCGGCTATCTGTAGGAGGACCACATAGGGTAAGACAAGCTCCAGAGAAACAGAAGACTACTAGATCAAAATAGTCTTGCAGTTACAATTCCCAATGACACATATATGCCTCTGTAAAAGACATACATGGCTTATTGTGGTATAGATGAAGAAATCACCTTACTACAGTCAAACACCTTATTTACCTTCAGCCCCCTTTTCAGTACTAAAACAATGAACAGGAAAGGAGTAATGAAGATGACCAGAAGCGGTAAGCCAACGCTGCGTTCTAGTCTTTGCAAAGTGTTTCACTGTCCCAAGAAGGTTAAAGTGGACAAAGCTGAGAGAACACCACAGCGAAGTGAGAGGCAAAGGCTGGCTCTGTCGGTGACTTGTTCGGACGCCGGTCAGTACGCTGAGAACAAGCAGATCGTCAGAAGCAGCGGTGAGGCTGACACGAATGGCATGCAGGAGAGGTCAACCGAAGGAAGCAGAGGAGGGCAAAGCAAAAGCTCACTGGCTCAGGGGAAGCACGCTGAGTTAGCGAACTGAAGAAGATGGAGAGGGGAAGACACAAGGAATACCGAAGCTGCTCAGTAAGCCTAGAGAAAGCGAACGGGTTACCGGAGAGCGTGTTGGTGAATGTCATGTCATATTAAGTAATACACTTGAAGAGGTTCATGCAGATGCAAGCAATATTAGAAAAGGGTTGGTGACCAAACGTTTCAAAACAGTAATTTCTGTGAGTGCAAACAGTGCCGAAAAAGGGTTGGGGCCACATATCTGAAAAAAGAAGTGAAAGCAGACACTAACTATAATGAAACAGGGTCAGTGACCCAATATTTAGAAAATATTGTTTTGTGGATAGCTAAGAAAATAGTTGGAGAATGGAAAGGCCCTGGTAGGTTAGTGAACCAGGCTAATAGTGAGCTGGCACTCAAACCCCCAGGAGAAGTGAACTTTGTGAAACAGTAACATCCTGGCAGGAGAGTACACCTTGAGAGGTGAACTTTGTGAAATTGTGTGACATCCTGGCAGGAGAGTAAACCAGGAGAAGTGAACTTTGTGAAACGGTGTAACATCCTGGCAGGAGAGTAAACAAAAAGTGGCAAAGGACGTGGACCTGAAGTTGGGAAAAGTGTCAAACCAATACATTCAAGAAGAATTATACCTCTTTTTGGAATCAGTGGGAAAGGAGAAAATACCCTGGCAGGAGAGTACACCAGTGACAATCCGAGCAGAAGGGTAGAGTGATAACCCCAGAAAGTAAGTGGAAAATACAGAGTGTGACAAACTGGGACAATTAAAAAGAATTGTATATTTAAAGGGAGATGCAAGCGAAGCCCAACCCCCTTGAAATTGTGAAGTAAAGAGCACCATATGTGTAAAGAAAAAGCATGGAAGAATTCATATAATTGAGAATCCTTAAAGTAAAGCATTGAAGGTTGAAAGAATACAAGGCAAAGGAGGAAAAAACGTGAAGGCTTAATGAAAGGTAGAGAAGCTCAAGGGAGAAGTCGTTCTCATTGAACTTGTAAAGGAAAAGCCTTTAAAGGGGAAGGGAAACATGGGAAAGGAGCTCCACTTTTGTTAAATAGTGAAACTTTGTGGAACTTTATCCAGAGGCACCGGATAGATACAGAAGGATAAGAAGAAACATAGGGGTAGGGAGGATCACTTTGCCCGTTGGAACTTTTTCTTTCTTTTCTGCACCTTTAACTTTATATTTTTGAACTCTGAAAGAAGGCTACAAATGCATAGTCTATAGAAATTCCTTTGTGCCCATTATATTACGTTTAGAGTGTAAGGGTCAGATTAGGGGTTTTGGACATAGTACGCTCTTTTGTTTAACATCCTAACGCAGACGTTCCTTAGTTTTGGTGAGGCAGGGAAACCCTCCTATTGTTTTGAGAAATAAATGTCTACAGCAAACAACAAACATGCCACTGTGTCTAAGTCTAACTCTTGATTCCTTACAGCTGTCAAAGCACAGACTCCGCAAGCAGTGAAATACTGTGTACTACTCATAATGGACAAGGTCTCAGCGGGGAGATATAGCAATCGCCTCAGAAGCACAAGATCTCTCCTCCTAGCAACACTCCCTATGAAAAAACTTCTCAGCGAAAGCAGAATAACTTCCAGGTAGACTGGAATTTGAGGTAAATGAGAGATGCCAGAGATTTGCAGCTGCACAGGAAAGTCGTCCAGAAGCTGATGGCCATTTAGGGACCATGTTCATCCCCTGTCCCCTCCCTGTTGCCCTGTGGGTGGTTTGAAACAGTATTTGCTTCCTGTATAAGTGCCTAACAAGTGTACAATAAATAAACAAATGCATTTGTTTCAAACCTGAATCATCAGTTGGAGAGATTTTTCCATTTGAGGCCAGATCCAATGGCCACGGATGCGTTCCTCTAGCAGTAGGGGCCAGAAATGGTGTACGCCTTCCCACGCCATGGGACTCCATTTTGGTCATCATAAGCTTGGTTTGTGGGGCTCCTCGAGTTTGAAGCAAGGCCACCGTACTCCTGCCACAGATATGCCGCATACTGTAGGACCCAGTGAGGAATCTTTACTCCGTGTTGTTGGACGGGTCACTCGCACCAGTTGCATGGATGATTACTGGCTTAGATGGGTGTAGTCAGGAATTTCAGTGCAAGATGGAAGTTTCATATGTGGCTTATGGGCTCGAGACACAGCAAAGTCATACAAAGCGACTTGAAATAGCTCGAGTAGCTGGTGTGTAGAAAGGGGCCGGGTCCTGTTACTGTAGATTATCTAATTTCCTATCAGGGTTGGCTACAGAGGGCAGAGCATAAAGGGAAGTTAATGTATTCAGTTTAGCTATTTCAGCAGGGTATGCACTAGTAAATAGTGCAGCTATTGGTGAGCAACACCATATCAATAGGTTACTAAAAAAGGTAGCTGGCCTGTAAGGCCTCTGGTCGCTAAATACTAAACATTGTGAGTTGTGAACAAAGCCCTTTATCTTTTCCTAAGGTGGCCTAATAACAACTGTCTTTCCAGAAAAGCACTGCAGCCAAGCTGACCATGCTTCTATGTGATCTCTTTTTAAAAAGTTTCTAACGTGAGGGCCACAATTCAACAAGTAGGAGTTTAACTGGAAGTAGTCACCTTCCACATTTCAAAAATAATGTAGATGGGGATCACGACGGCTTCATACCTGGCTTTTCCTGATCAGTCTAAATTTAGTGTGGTGCGATGCCTCAAATGTTATCAGACAACGACTTAAAGCGAGTGGACAAACTCTATTTTTACTGTCAACTGATATTGAATTATCGATGTAGAATATCACTAACCTGGGCAGACTGCGGTCCGCAACGGAAGCAACTGGCAGAAAATGGAAAATCCCCCGTGGGAATCTTGCTCCCTCTCTCCCTGTGAAGAATACCAGGGAGGAGGAAGGCAAGACCCCCAGGGAAACCCACCTGGGGGAAAAAACCCTGGGTGGCTGGAACTCTTCGGACTGGACGGTAGAAGTCTGGACTGTTCCCTCTAGACGAACTGGAACGCGAAGAGGATCGAAGACCTTACAAAGGAATCAAGACAGGACAGGTAAGTGCCAGCAAGAAAGGCTGCGAGGAAAGGAGAGAACTGAGTATAGGAGATGTGACGTACAAGGAATTTAGAATGGGGTCCTTAATGGAGTCTGGATATTCTCGGAGATGTCCAGAAGTAAAAGGAGTCTGTTCCGGTTTGTTGGAGCTGTCATGCTAAAGCGAACAGGAATGGAGAGTGAAGTGTGAGTCACGGCGGGAGAGAGAGAGCTGGATGGGAAGTATAGTTTTGTTGTACTCACTGACAAGGGTGGAACTCCCAACACAAAACTAATGGTGTATGTGGAATACGGCCAGAGTAACTGCCTGTGGGTATGAGATGCAGAGAGAAGGCAGAAGTTAGTAATAAGAAGGTAAGAGAGTCTGAAGTATCAGAATGCGGATATCCTAGATGCAAACTTACGGAGCATCGGTAAAGGCAGTAGCGGCGCGTAAGCTAGCTACACTTCCTTCCTTATCAGGAGTCACGTGAACAGGTACGGGTACGTCAGATGTACGTAAAACAACTAGACCGTTGTCTTCTACCTGAAGAACCGTCGCTTTGGGAGCCTGCATGAATACATTATGAGCCTTCTTCCTATTCTCCTACTCTGCCACCATGACCAACGTTGGTAATGTGTAACATTTACTTGTTATCAAACCCTATAAAGCGGACTCTTGTGCTACCCTAGCAAGATTGGTCAGATGGGGCCTGAAGCAACCAGGGATACATACAGGAGGTTTTGGAACCCATTCAGCCTTCCGAGCAAGCACCAGATTGGAGGATATTATGGCAGCAGATTGGTCTAGAGAATCAGTGTTCAAGAACTTCTACTTTAAACTAATCGACCACATAGCTTCTCTGGGAATAAGTAAGCATTTAACACTCATAATATGAGCCTCCGACCTGGCCATAGAATACAAATTTGCCCATAGAATACAAACTTGCATTAAGGAAAATCATGATTTAAATACAGGCACAGAGGCAAAGTATTATCCCATGCAAGCAACCTGCTAATGAAGCATTGAACGGCGGAGTTTTTCTCAGCTAAGGGAGAATATTCACATGGTTTTGACAGGGCTACATACAATATTCTTTGCTTCTGCAAATAAAGATTGCTAGAGAATACTGTTAAAGGTTGATTAGAATATGCTAGGAGTTTGCATATGAATTCTGCGACTGTTTGAAGATCAATTACGGAACACAATAGAAGAGGGATTTACTCGCCCCAATACTTTCAGGAACGGAAACAAAAGTAGCATGGAGGATTAAGGCGGATTGGATTACGATAGCAGTTCATCAGAATTGTTGATAATGTTAGACACTGGTAGAAAGAGAAACTGTTGAATCTTCAAAGAAGAGAGCGAAAGTTCCAGTTTAAGGACATTGTAGATGTTGCTGGATTGTGATTGGATGGATTGTGATTGGATATTGACTGACATGATATATCTTTCACTAAGACTACTCCTTTCCCTAGGGACTGGTAGTTTAAGAGTTTTGTTTTTTGTCTATATATGCTGTTATCCGACATTAAAGATGGAGAAGCATAATGCATCACCTCTGTGTCTTTAACAGAATCATGAGTTTCCTTAATGTTAGTGTGGAAAATCTGTATTTGTAACTGTATCTGTAACATTGCTGAGAGCCCCTTATTTTATGTCTTATTGTCATGAATAAGTGCCAGGAGGTTAGCTCAGGGGCAAAGCGCGTGTGCTGACTGGAAGACAACATCGAGCAGCATGGTTTAAAACGTGGTACCACGCTTAGAGGTTGGACTCCGGCCTGAGGTGCAATATAAGAACCGAACTTTTCATTTTTTTTTTTTTTATAAGAGGCGCTCATGCTCTACTCCAATCAAAACTAAAACTGCAAGGACACCATAAAAACGGCAAGTTTCATGAGAACTAATTAACATTTAGCAAAATAATAGGACAGCTGTGGTTAAAAATATCTAAAATGAAATAATAAAGTTCTGCTGAAACGGTCAACCAGTGGCAATGTAATAGTCTCTCATGGACAACTGTAATAGGATGCGGTCAGCCAATGACAGTCTGTTAACCCCTGAAGGACCTAAACGAGAGTCTGTGCAGGCCTAAAAGTTAGAAAAGCAGGGCATATTTTAACATGAACGTTAGTGCGGGATCGGATTATCTTGCTAAAGATGTAACCCATTCTGCTCAGGTTCTTATGCCGTCCCATACCGTGTGTGGTGGGGCAATATACTGTGGCTCTTGTTAACTTCGGCCATGTAGAGGTAATTAAATGACCAGGTTTCTGGTTGAAGGGCCCCAACTGGGGATTTCTAATTTCATGGCACCTCAATGGCCCTTTGAAGCGACCCCATGAACGCTGTAGCCCGTTCAGTAACCCCGCTGCTACAGTCGCCCAGGGTTCACGCTCTGTAATGAGAACATGGCACCCTTGATCCACCTAGGCCGTTTCTCTGTTGTTGGACTTGCGTCACCGCGCTGGAGCTATCCCCAGATGCTTTGCATCTGCTCATTTCCCTCGCTCTTGTCTCCCCTCGAGCACTTGCGCAAGTTCAAAAGTACGGGCCCCAGTCTCTGGATCAGGCGCGAATTAAGCCACTTCCTCGGTTGGACTCAAACGCTAAATTGGAAGCAGACCTCGGCGGCCACCTTCCCTTGCAAGACACGGCGGGCAGGGGTGGTGACCGCGAGGACACGCCCCCGAACAAGAGGGGAAAGGTTCAGGCAAGCAAAGAAACCTCGCACATTTGTTGAATCTGCCCCCAGAAGGTTTACACCTCAAGGGTCACCCAGCAGGCTTCGATGTTTACCCAAAGAGCGCCATAATCCTTTCAACATCCTCAAAACAGGCCAAACACGTTTCACATTCTTTTTATCGCAGGATCCTCCGAGTTAACTAAACAGCAGCGCGTGGTCAAAGGAGCATTTGTAGGGCCAACCTTCAACCATATGCCGTGCGGTACTAGCTGCATATGAGCACTACGTGCAACCCTCCCGCCCCCTGCCCTGCTTATGGGTAGGGCAACATGGAAGCAGCTCGGAAGGCTTTCCAAAGAAGTCTGCCAGCAGGTCTACACATTCATATGCAGGCAGTATGACCTGGCACCCCATGTGTGAGCTGTCGAAACAAAATTCAGCTTAAACACGAATGTCAGCAAATCAAGGCAAGGTAATTTCTAACCCTATCGTGATTTATTTTTGAAATGTGACATGTCAAACTAGCATGCTCAACCCCCAAACGGTGTTGTTGTGCATGCAAGGAGTCTGGTCAGCGCATATTTGCGCCAATGTTCAGCCCCTCCTGAAATACCGCTGGTCACCTTTGGGAATAAGGTGACTGGCACATTTCTAAAAATAGCGCAACCTCCGACTCTTACTGCTGTACTTTTTTTTAGAATGTGCCTTCGTGAAAAACCAATCTAACAAAGTGATCACAATTTGATTTGATCAGATGACCCTGCAAACACGCCCAAGCTTGCTATTTTAACCACAAGCTTAAAAATACATCACTCATTTCGAAGGTAGACTAGAGGGGGTTGGTGTGTAGGGGCTCTGTCTGCAATGAAGAAGTTAGTTTGTTATTTAGGCTTCATACTGTATGCCGATAAGACAGCTCGGTGAGTTGCGCGCCTGCATCAAATATTTGGGTTCGCGCTTCAGTCAGAGTTTGAATCCCAGCAAGTCCAACACAGCCTTTCATCCTTCCAAAATCGAAAAATGGACTGCCATTAAACAGGATTAATAATAACACCTAGATTACAGCCCATAGAAGCAGGAGAAATCCTGCATGAAGTGCTTTATAACAAAACGGACATTATTATAATTCCTGAGTATTTGTTCCCCTCTTCTTAACATGATTATTTTCTAAGACTATTTATGGTGGCAAAGAACTTGGAAACTGCCCCGTAGCACAAACTGGTAGCCCAATGCATAAAACCACGTCATCATATATTTAGGAAACTACATGGTAGAAATAATCTGGGAACAATACCTTTTATAGTAATCCTGGCACCTTATGGCTCGTAGTCTAGAGCTTTCACATTCTGTGAGGTTACAGCCATCTAGCCAATAGGACCAGGAACTCTACTTGTGCAGCTTAAAAGGTTCAGGAAGAACTGTTCAAGCATGCCCCTAACATGTGGTCCAGACACTGCGCCTATTTTGCACTGCATGCCTTGACCTCACACTGCGCTTATGAATGGGGCAAGGCTTGTAAACCTTCCGATTTGTAAAACCCAGTAGTAGTTTCGGAACGACCAATGCATTCACAAATCATTTCCTGTGGCAGAGTACCTCTTTCTAATGATCAGTATCGTGTCCAGGGAGTGACCTGGGATGCCACGTGCTACCCTGGAATCTGACTGGCCACCCCATGCGTCACCCCATTATCCTAAACTATGATCATTAAACTTTAAACACAGGAATGGAAGACACTAATGTGGGTAGTGTGAGAAACCTGAGGGTATTCTCACTCCTAAAACCCCTGGATCCTCTTCTCGGGTGGTCAGGGAAAGGCAATCGCTCTTGGATCCCGACCCTGGGAGTGGGGAAGCGAGGGAGGAGCACCTGGGTGGAGGGTCCTTGGGACCTGGGAGTGGGGTACCCTTAGGAGAGACATGGTACCCCCCTTTTTCTGTTGAGAATTAACCAGATCTTCCCCAACCTTTTTGGGCTACTGTAAAGCTATTGACAGTACTGAGATGAGGAAGAGTTAACTAAGAGGAATGAACACTATACCCTTTCACCACTTTAGTACTGGGACAAGGAAGATGCCCACAAGGAGTTATGAGAGTCAGGCATGTCCCTTTAATTGTGGTCAAGTCTTATTAGAGAGCCACACCAGCAGCCTGTCAAGGGGCTGCAGGTGTATGAAAAGAGGCCAGTGGAGCAGAACAATGAGCAACAGGAAGGCCTGTGTGGGAGAGACCAGCAGGGGGCCTTGCTACAGGAGGCAGCCGTGATGGAACCGGGCGAGTAGCACAGCCAGTAGCCAGTGGGCTGTTTAAGTTGTGCCAGTCTGGGAGCCTCTGTTACAAAGGAGCTGCAGCAGGAGCTGCGAGAGAGCACCAAGAAGGAAGAAGGAAGGACGCCAGCTGCGTCCAGAAAGAAGCATTCTTACTTGCCGACGTGCAGGGAGAGACATGCGGCATGCGAGCAGAGCAGCAGAGGGTGAGTTTCCCAGATTAGGCAGTGAAGGAGAAGCTGAGGGAACTGCTGGAAGGAGTCGCCATAAGCCGGTGAGTGTCGGGGAGGACGCTCGCGCAATGGGGCGGTCCTGCGAATATACACGAAATACTAAAGTGAATAGAACTTTCAAATTAAGCAAAACGAATGCTTATTGAATACCAAGTTGAATGGAACTTTAAAATTCAGCTAAACCAATGTATATGAAATACCAAACAAAATGGAACTTTACAAATAAGCGGCATGAATGCTTATCGAATACTGTATTGAATTAAACCCTAAAATTACATCAAAAGTGTTGAATGGAATAAAAAGCTTCATGGGCCAATTAAATAAAGTAAATAACCCAAATGCCAGTGGAAAACGAATTACAGAAAATGGCATAAGTGTGACAGAGAGTCATAAGGTGGCTGTGAGCAAAATACCCTTAAACTGAACTTTCATGAATGAATGCAGTGTGACAAGGCGGAAGACCGGAAAGGATGAGAGACAAGTGAAGGCAAAGCCAAGGGGCTGATAAGGAACATTGTGAATCCACACATCAAAGCCAAGAGGCTGAGAGTTAGGGATCCTGGTTGCGTGACCAGTCATGGGTGGACCGTTTGGTCTGACAACTGCGCCTCGACCAGTGAGCCCTAAATGTTGAAAACCCAAAGACATTGTGATGATAAAATTAAGTCTTGGAGAAGGGAACCCTGAGATTTGAGGTGCTACAAGCGAGATCTTGAGAACGAAGCATCAACACCTTTTGTTTTCTGTGTCCCATGGTGCTTGGAACTTGTGGAAGGGAACCGTGAGGATTGGTTTTCAAAAAACCAACAAGCATCAGGGCACTTACAAAAACACAAGGACTGATGAAAGACGGGACAAAAACATTAACTAACACATGGGATCATTTACCGAGGGATGGAGGCTGGTGAGGCAGAGAGCACAGCAGGGGGGACACTTATTCAAATAGGAGAGTTTTTAAACGTTTCCGAAACACCAGATAATGTGGTTCCAAGCATATGTGCGTGGGCAGCCAAGTCCAAACTTTCACTGCAAGGATGTCAAAGGATCGACCTGAGCGTCTAGCTCTTTTGCATCTTGGGACAGTCAGATATCCACAGTTACTCGAGCATAGTGATCTTGAGGGGGCGTATGGGATTGCTTGTTCCTTGAGATAGATATGTGCACCTCGATAGATACATTTGTGGATCAGAGAAAGAGCCTTAAAACATATTCTTGTGGGGATTCCAAAATGGTGGCCGGCAGAGGAGGACGCACATAGAGTCTCTCCCTGCCGGGCCGCTCCTAATGAGCACTACAATTAAGCTTTCCGGGTGCATCCCAGCACCGTAACATTAAAAAAATTATGCGCTTCAAGAGTAGGGGTGAGGAGCAACCATACCGCGCCTGACCCCCCGTAAGAAGAAGAAGTGGGAGGAACATCCGTGCACCGCGGGCTGGGCTTCACAGCCGGAGCGGCCACAGAACACGCACTGTATCCCCTGAGCGAGACCCCAACATCACCAGGATAAGCCACAACCACATCGGAGACCGCAGCCGGCCCAAACATGAGCTCTACATTGCACCGTCCCAACCTGCTGCGGGTTAGCACACTATGGTGGTAGACACCACCCTAAGGAGGAGCTGCGGACAACACAGCTGACCGCACCACGGATCCAGCAAGGGTCGGACCGCCGCACAAAGACCGGGCATCCAACACAACGAGGGGAGGACAGCATGCAACATCTCCCTCCAGCCCTCCATGGAATGAACCTACCTCGAACATCTGGATAGGAAGCAGCATTGGAGCAAATCAGCTGCACACACCCGCAGAGCGGGAGGACTATGCAGCGGGACGCAATGGACAGCAGCAGTTGAATGAGGACACAAGGGGCAGCCGGTGAGTGCACGGAGAGTCCCTCTTCCACCCCCCTCATAGAAAGAGTGCAGTACAAGAAAAGTTAAAAGCTGCGACCACACCCACATCAGCGTTAACAGCAATGCAAAGGGCAGGCAGTCCCTCGGCCTCACTCTGAGCACCCACAGAGCCCCCAAGCACATACGGACCATCAAGATCGTGGTGGGCACCTCCAGCTACAAAGTGGGGTTCCCCCCAACAATAAGAGTGGTGCAGGAACAGCCCCCAAATCAACGTGCACAGCAGAGGCAAACAGACACAAGCTACTGGGGGGGCAGAAGATGAAGGCAAGGGGCTGTGGCAAGAGAGGAAGGGGACGCCACAGTGAGCTGAAGGCATGATCCCCTAGAGAAAGAGACATTCCTGACACACCAGGGGATCAATCAAAAGGGGAAGCTGGTAATGTAAACCCCCCCAAAAAAACAAACAGTGAGCAGCACCATATAAACCAGCCACACAGAACAAACCAACATAGCGACAGCCTAAACCAGCAGTGTGTTACACAAGAAAGACACAGATCTTCATGAGGGGAACGGAATTGAAGGGCCGAGCAAGGAGCAGACAACCCTAATAAAACTTACTATAGGGGAATCACCCTCCAAGATTTAAAAAACATCAGGCTCCAACCCCAACATAGACCCTGTTTGATGGAGACAAGGGGCCTAGCCTCTGATCTACCGTCGTACCCAAAGGGAAGTAAACAAAAAGAGACTATCGGAGCACAGGACCACCCTCCAGCAGACAGAGGGCAAGAGCCTGGAAAAGAAAGGGGGAAGCAGAGAGAATCCGATAACGAAGCATTGATGTCCAAATCCAGGACAAAGACTACGACCCCAGCTCAATCCCCCCGCAAAGGAAACAAAACAAGAGCCTAAAGCAGCTGTGGGGCGCAGAAGAACCAAACACATCGGGAAGTGGAAAAGTAACGGAGGAACTGTAAGACCCAGACAAGCAAGAAATGGGGGACAATGTACTGACCAAAGCAGACATGCAGACCTGTTTTAAGGAGCTGCAGAATCAATTCCTGCTTTCCATTCAAGAACAATTACTTACCTTGAAAGAGGACATCAAACAGTCCCTACAGAGCCACCAAGGGGCGCGAGATGTGCTGAAGCACCTCTGCCGATCTCCTACCCAGGGCTGTGTAAAAGGAGTCTGAGCCTGCCCCCCCTTACACTCCCAGGAGAGGAGCACCATCCCCCCAGAGGCTGTCTGAGCCCCCCAGGCACCTTTTGGTGGAAATTTCGAACGTTATCCGAGTCGGTACACCGGAGATCTGTGCCTGCTACGCCGCGGGGGAAGCTGTGTGTGGCCTGTTTCCAGCCTTCTCTCCTCTCTGATGCATCCCAGTGCCTAACTGTCCCGAGGCTTCGGGGGAGAGGGCTCCTGGATCCCGATGGTAACAGCGGCACTGCAGAGGCGGTAGGCTCCTGGAGCTTCATAAAGCACTGATCAGTTGCCGGAGTCGTCAGACCTTATCCCCGCTCGCCTGTGGGGCCGTCCGGTGACTGCAGCTTGGGCGGGCTGTGAGTGTGTCCGGGAGGAGCGGCTGCTGCGAGTGGAAGCGGGTGGCCCTGGAGGCATGGAGCCGAGGAGTCTTGACTGCTGTGGGACTACGACGAGGGCTGCTGGGGCTTGAAGATCCACGTCAGTCTTCTCTAAGGCGGAACCTTGCAGCGCCTGCATCGGCTGCGCTTCCCCCTCCTGGGGTGTGACTTCAGGTGAGGAGGGCCCGGCTGGTGTACAAGGAGTGCTGTGATGCCGAGGGGGGCCGCCCGCCCCCCAGCATTGAAGGTTGGTGGCTGCGAGCGACAGAAAGGCCGGTATCCCGGGAGTTCGTGGCTTGTCTGGGTGGGGGTGCTTTCCCCACTGGTATGGGTGCCAGCTGTGTGGTCAGGAGTCCACCCATGGTTTGGTGAATTAGGGCCCACTGTACCGGGTCCTTTGTGGGTTTGCAGAGCTGCTCACCTGGAAACCCTCCAGCTCATGTCATATCTTGGGTCTGCACTTCAGGCTTCTCGGAGGAACTGGGCCCACGGTGAGCACCGGCCTTCCGCTCCCAGGCCTGCCCACTGATAGCTATTTCTCTCCTGTGGCGGACCTGTCCCTTATGTGGCTGGACCTGGGGCTCTCATCAGTCAGTGGCCCCGGAGGACTAGCCCCTCCCTGGATTTCTGTATTCGGGTATCAGGGGTTCCTGGAGCCACCCCCCCCCCCCCCCGGTAGCCCTTTGGGACTGTGCTCGCTTTGGGCCTGGATGTGGGACTGCTCATTATTTTGCTATCCTGATCTAATCTACCACCTTGCTTACTCTGGCCCTCAGGCCCTCGTCTTACTGTTGCGGGCCCCGCTGTGGCTGGAATCTTCGTGGGCTGAGCCGGCTATGGTGTCATCTTGTGGGTGATTTTGAGTGATATGGGATCCGTCTCCTCTGGAATGCTCCAGTGATTCCTCCCTTCTCTGTCGCATCGCCCACAGGCTCGGACTGCATAGTGCCGCCCAGTTGGTTCTCGAGCCTAGGATCACCTAGCGAGTGCTGAACTCCAGGGAGAGGGTGAAGCAGGTGACCTCGCCTCCTAGGCTAGGCACCCGTACGAGTGCCTCGACTTCCCTTGATTCTATCAGTCTGTATATCTCCCAGCTTTATCTCGGGGGGCCTGCTCTTCAGCAACCCCGTCCCGAGACTTCCCTCGCGTCTCCCCTGGGATTCCCGGGGGCCACCTACATTGGCACCGCCCCTCTCCCTCCTGATTGACTGAGCAAAATCCCTGCAAAAGTTTTGCCACTCCCCCCCGCCACCAGGAGAAAGCCAGAGCATGTAGGCTGTGGGCTAACCAGAAGATATGGATGCCCAATCAATGAGTAGAGGAATGGCACCCCTGTTGGAGGAAATCCGGGGTTTTAGGGCAGATATCAGCAAAAGGTTAGACTCATTGGACAAAAAAGTGGATTCCGTGGATGACTGAGTCCAAGCCCTGAAAGCAAACCAAAATTCGGTCGACCTCTTTGAAACTCAATTTGACATGCGCCTGTCTGAACTAGAGAGAAGGGAGGAGAAAGTAGCCCTCAAGCTGGACGATTTAGAAAACAGGGAGCGGCGCTGTAATCTGAGATTCTTGGGCTTTCCTGAACGAGAAAAAGAGACTCAAGCTGATATCATGAGAATAATTAACGAGGTTGTACGAGAACATTTTGACGAGGAGAACACCAACGAGCATACAATTGACAGAGCCCACAGAGCAGGGGCATCTGCTAGGGGGCCCCGGTCGATTCTGGTGAAATTCCACTACTTTTCCGAAAAGGCCAAGATTCTGGAACTGGCATGGAGGAAGGGGCCGGTTGATTGGGATGGATCCAAAGTCATGATCTATCAAGATGTATCTGCCTTCACACTGGTGCGCCGGTGGCTATGGAGTCCTCCAACGTAGTGGCTTCAGTCTAAAGGCGTGCGATACAGGTGGGGCCACCCATTCTCGCTCTCGTTTGAGGTTGAAGGATATAAATACTCCCTGGTTACAGAGAACGATATACAGAGAGTGTCGCAGGAACTCCTAGGGGACCCCCCCGGGAGATGGAGAGCCAAGGAAAGAGAAGGATGTATTAGAATTGCTTATTGTTAACAAGTTTGTAGAGAGGCAGCGGGACAGAGGCCACAGAAAATACAGAAGGTTGACACCTGCTTCTCCCAAGCAGCCTGTTTCTTGATCCAACCTTGTGTCCTCGCTGCTCTGGAGTGAAGGGGAGGGGTGCTCATTCCAGGGGGATCTCCCTGGGTTGGTAGGGGGGGGGGTCCCCCGGTCCATAGGTATCCAGTGTGGGGCTAGTGTTTATGTTATCACTGTTGCTTTATGGAATGAGGGGTGTGGGGGCAGAGGAAACAGTGGGTCGTGTTTTAAACATTGAGGGGGCTTAGAATGTTGTGGGCTTCTGCTGTTGTGAATCGCCCTGGTGGAGGTGATCTCTGGTGGCCTGGTTGTGCATCAGCTTCAATGGCACAGGTATTCCAGGCACTCGGGGGAAGGGTGGGAGGTTAAGGGGGTCCTTAAATCTGGATAAAAGGTGTTAGCTGTTTGTATCAACCGTTTGATGTCTCTGTTCAATGGGGCTGGATAGGTTTATGGGGGGGACCGCTGGAGTTGCAGCCAGGGGAAAGACCTTGGAGGAGCGTGCGCTCCTAGAGGATCAGGGCTTAGATACTACTATCCCGATGGCTGAACCTAGTTTTTCACTGACCCTGGGCTCCTTGAATACACGTGGTCTCAATTCTCCCCAGAAGAGATCCATGGTGGTGAGGGAGTTTAATAGGTTGAAGCTGGATTTTCTCTTTGTTCAAGAAACCCACTGGGTGAGGGGTGGGGAGCCGTCCTTAAAGGCCAAGTCTATACAGAGTGTTGTACATGCGTCCTGTCAAGCCAAGAAAAGGGGAGTGGAAATTGTGGTCTCTCCGAAGGCGCATTTTACCTTGAAAGCCCAAAACAGAGATCCGGAGGGTCGGTTTATAATGGTCAAGGGGGAAGTGAGGGGCTCCAAGGTGACTCTGGTTTCTATCTATGCCCCAAAACGAAACCCAAGATCGCTTTTGGTTGGACGGAGGGTGCCCTGTTGGTGGGAGGAGATTTTAATATGGTCTTAGACCCAGATCGAGACAGGAAGTCGGACCGGCCCTTTACGGACTCACTGCAACAGAGGCATTTAGCAACTTCTTTCCAGAATACTAATTACGAGCTGGCACTAAGGGATTCCAATGCAGCCGGCGAGGGCCGCGACCCTTTATTTACATTTTTCTCTAGGGCCCATTCATCATACTCTACAATTGATTACATCCTAGTTGATAAGTTACTCTGTGAAAGGATCTCAGAAGTGAGGGTGGAAGGGACTCCGTGGTCCAACCACAACCTGGTTAAGGTACAATTGGGGATCCCGCTGCGTGCCCCGGGCCCCGGGAGATGGACCTGCAATGATCTCCTGCTGAAGGACAAGGAACTGTCACGGTCCCTCCTCGCTTCCATTAAAGAGTTCTTTGAAATCAATGACGATGGGCAAGTGGGGGTAACGGGAGTTTGGGAGGTCTTTAAGGCAACAACCAGGGGGGGTCCTTATAGGAAGGGGGGCAATGAGGAAGCAGGAGAGATGCAAGTAGGAGAGGCTTTTCAGGGACAAGATCGAGGCTATTCAACCAAAGGGCAAACTAATATCCGAGATCCTCCCAGGCAAGGGTGCTGAATTGCAACAATTAAAGGCAAAGCATGCCGCCCTGTTAGTTGGGAAAATGGAGAGGAAATTCTCTTTTCTTAAGCAGAGATACATGGAGAAGGGGGAGAAGGCTGATAAAATTCTAGCCTGGAGGCTTCGGGAGCTTAGGAATAGTAGGAGCGTGTACTCGCTTATCCTTCCGGGCGGGGTGACCTGTAGGGACGACCCTGGGATTGCAGAGCAATTCCGTTTATACTATGAGCACCTTTACAGTTCAGAATACAATGGGGATGGGGCGGACATAGATGGGTTTCTTAATTCCATACCAATCCCCTGCTTTCCCCCCCCCCCGAGAAAGCAGATCCCATGGAGGTACCTGTAACATCCCAGGAAGTGATTGACACTATCAGCACGATGAAGACAGGTACGACTCTGGGGGATGATGGGTTTACGGTTTTCTTCTACAAATAATTTTGCTCAGTACTAGCTCCGTTCATGTCTAAGCTCTTCAACTCAGTCTTAGACACAGGCTGCCTACCGCAATCTATGCTCTCAGCCCGTATTGTAGTCATCCCAAAGGAGGGGAAAGACCCGAAAAGGTGTCAGCCCTACCGGCACATTTTTCTACTTAACATAGATGTGAAGGTCTTGGCTAAGCTGCTGGCCAATAGACTGACCCAACACCTCCTGTCGCTGGTGCATGGAGATCAGGTGGGTTTCATATCTGGGAGGCAGGGGGGAGATAACATCAGGAAGTCACTGGACCTGATGCACGAAGTAGCTGTTAGAGAAGAGGAGGCGTATCTGCTACCCTTAGACTCGGAAAAGGCCTTTGACCGTGTTGAGTGGGCTTACATGCGCAAGGTCTTGCAGAAGATGGGTTTGGGGGCTAGATTTTGTGGATGGATAGCAGCCCTTTATAATGGCCCAACGGCCAGAGTGGCTGTGAACGAAACAGTCTCAGCTCCATGTCCGCTCTACAGGGGAACACGACAGGGATGCCCGATCTCACCCCTTTTCTACGCTCTAGCGATAGAGCCCCAGGCGATAGCTATCAGACAACACTGAGGGATTTCGGGGGTACGCTGTGGGGATCTCGAGTTTAAACTTTCTTTATTCGCGGACGATGTCCTGGTTTATTTGGCCAACCTTCAAGCCTCGCTTCCAAACCTCCTGGATTTGATCCAGGCGTTCGGTCTCTTTTTAGGGCTGAAAATCAATCCAGGGAAATCTTGTTTGATGCCAATGGGTAGTGCCGATGCTGTAGTGGAAGGGAGGGAGTCAATGGGGGGTATTAGAATTGAGCGTAAGGCGGCATCTTACCTGGGAGTTCTTCTCCCGAGGGACTTGACCCTCCTCTTTGAAGTAAACTATCCGCCCATTCCAGCCAAGATAAGTCTGATCTGCTTCGGTGGGCTCCCTTAATTCTCTCGTGGTTTGGTCACATGTTGTCGGTCAAGATGAATATCTTGCCTCGGCTCCTTAACCTTTTTTCGGCCCTCCCGATCGCTATCCCAGCTCAGTGTTACGGCTGTCCATTGGGGTCTCGCTACTTCACTTTCCCGTGTGCCAATGCCAGCGGTTTTGCCCAGAATCGGGACTCGCAACATGAAGGAGCCCGAAACCGTAAGCAGCACACTAGTGTTTCTTGCTCCTCAGACCGAGCGAGTAGCCCCGCCCCCGACTTCCGGAATCGTATATATCCGGCTACTGGAACTTCAGTACTACGCGTTGCTTCTCTATTCAGAGTCGCGCTGCGCACTGTAAGTTTGTTACTTTTTCTATTCAACAATTATTATCTAGAGTTGCTCTCTCCACTTCCGTCATTTATTCTCTTCCCATTTCTCGTCCTAAACATTAGAATTCTCGATCCTTTTCTACGCTCTGTGGATCATCAGGAAGTCATCTCCTAGTTTCAACAACCGCTCCTGCCGCCATTGGTTTGTAGCTGACATCTGTTTAGCTAAATAGAGTTGTGGTTCTCACAGGGTTTTTTCCTCACGCCTAATCTTGTGGTTATTTACAATCTACATTAGGAACCAGCCTTAGACATCCTTTTCAGCCTTCCATTCCTTCGAGTTCAAGACCCGTAATCTGTTCTATGCTATTCATCGCTGGGTCTACTGTTTAAGGGTAAGATCCAAATCTCTAATTGCATTTCCCTTTTCGCACATTGGATATATTCTTACCCTTTATCTGTTCTATTAGGCGCTTTGCCAACATTTACCATCTGACTGAGATATAAAGACTTAGTAGGGGATAGGCTCGTCAGGGTAAGCTCCTTTCTATACCCTTTACTATTTCACTAGAGCTTGGAAAACATATTCTTACTTAACACCATTTCTACTCTTTTGAATTAGAATCCTTCCTGACAAGAATACGGACCATATTAAAACTAGCGCGAGTCTTCACCAGCTGCTTGCAGGATTCCACGCACCCCAGCAGCGCATCACAGGGTTTTTTCCCCTATTGGGGTTTTCCCTGGAGATTCCACTTCTGCCTAGCCTTTTGGCTGTGTTTAAGAGGGGTTTTTAGGTAATTCTCTCTTTCATCTATTATGAGACTGTTGATCATCTCAGAGGCAAGTGTTATTTACGATTGCCGAGAGACATATTTGGTTTCAAGTACTTTATTATTATAAAGTTATTACACTCAGTTCTTTAGATCTCTCCACTCGATGGTTCTTCCCTTTATTTGGAATGGGAAAAAAAATCAAGGGTTAGGCATGGGACATTAACGCTTCCAAGGGGGGTTTGGTTTACCCGACTACCGGCTCTATCGCAAGGCAGCTCAACTAAGAGTAATGTTGGAACATTCGAGGGATGATACGAGAACCTATTGGTCTTATATCGAAGACGTAGGATTAGGAATCATCCAACCTTGTCCGTGTTGTGGGCGCTATGGAGGGATGACAAGGAAAACTCTGCTCTCTCATTATGGCCCTCTCCTTTGTCCTCGCTATGGGGTCCCCCGCTTGACCTGGGCAAAAGAAACTTGCGCGGGATGCAGAGGTCGTCAGATATGGGCCTGGAGCGCGCAGCGCAGTTTTTCCGGCACGGTGTATTTATTGAGTATGCCAGTTTGGCAGAAGCCATGGGTGACTCCCTGATGCCAATCTTTGATTATATTTGGGTGAAGGGGATCCTGACCGATAGCCAATGGGTGCAAGACCTAGCCTGACCACTTAAACCTCTCGAAAAAATTATTGTTGAATCTGCATCGAGGAGGGGATCTTTGTTTATGTTATATAATGTCTTGATTACAGCGGAAGTGGACAGTAGGCAGAGGTTCATGAAACAGTGGGAGGCAAGGGTGGGACAGGTGATAGAAGGGTTGTATACGAATTGTTCGAATGTCAATTGTTCGAACAACAATTGACCTTCTGCACAATCGACCGAATTTAAACAGTCAATTAGGATATATATGCAAGGGGAAACCCCCCGCAGCCCCCCACCCAATCCAACCCCCAACCCCCCTTCCAATCCTCTTATATTATTATTACACCAACCCAACCCATAATATATATTAAAATGACCATACGGTCAATTGTGCAGAAGGTTAATTAGAACCCCTATTATTCGAACAATTGTGTCGTTCGAACAATTGTAAACGAACAATTCGGGTAATACCGATAGAAGAGTCCACATGTGCAGCTATCTTTAAAACCCTGTTTTCAGGCTCCTTGTACACGGCAGCGATGGAGCATCATTTTAAGATGTTACATGCTTGGCATCTTGCGCCAGAGAGACTTGCTAAAATGTACCCTAGTGTGTCCCCAGTCTGCCCGAGGAAGTGTGGCCAACGAGGGACGTGGTTCCATCTATGGTGGGAATGCCCTGTTCATGTATTCTGGGTAGATCTTCGGAGCTGGATTAAGGACATCACGGGCGTCTCTTTGCCACTGCTCCCCCTTGGACTCCTCTTTGGCATCCTGCCCCCAGAGGCTCCTGATGTGCCCCTGCCCAGGGTAGTTCAAGCTATGCTACGAGCGGGGAGACTAGCCTTGGCGCAGAAGTGGAAAAGCGGCTCAGTGCCTGTGAAGGCAGACTGGATGGCCAAGCTCTGGACGATATTTACCTATGAGAAACTTTCAGCCTTGACGCATGATACTATGAAGTCTTTTCTACAAGATTGGATGTTGGTTTTGCTCCACGAAGACTGTGAATCGATGAGACTCCGAGACCCCTTGGTATAGATCGACCCACGCTGTGTATAGGTCTGCTGGTATCTGCCATCTTGTTTTCTCTCCCCATTGGAACCCATTGAGTCAGCTTTTGTATTGTGTTTGGTCCTTGGTCTTGTTGAAATGGAGCCTCCATTGATCAGTTGCATCCGGTTGTTCCTGAGCAGGGGAGGGGGGGTGGGTGGGTGTGGGTGTTGGGGGAATGAGTTCTGCTTACTTTTACTCTCTCTTTATTGAGGATGCTGTCAGTATCTATTGAATTGTACTTTGCTTGGAAAATGTTCAATAAAGATTAAGTGGGAAAAAAACAGTCCCTACAAGAAATGAAAATAGATATCGTGAAACTAGAGGACAGAACCGATACAATGGAAAAAGCAGTCCAACAAGTCGAAGAGGACACCCAGAAATAAGGAGGTCGTCCTAGAGCAGCCGGCACGCGCCACTAACAATCTCGAGCTCCAGTGTGAAGACCTGGAAAATAGATTGAGGAGATGCAATATAAGAATTAAGAACCTGCCAGAAACAATTGAGGACAAAGATCTACAAGTGACAGTCACCCAGTTTTTCACGGAAGTACTGGCTGAGGACACTGAACCTCAGATAGGGATAGACAGGCTGCACAGGGTGGGACCAAAAAGAACAGCCGGGCCAGGGACGAGGCCCAGCGATGTGCTGGCGCCCATTTCATCCTATGCCCAAAAAGAACAAATACTGAGGAAAGCAAGACTCTCCGCGCCAATGAGGGTTAACGGCCTGGAGGTCCAGCTATATCAAGACTTAGCACAATCAACCCTCCAAAAGAGAAGATAAATGGGCCCACTGGTCCTGTCAGGTCCCCTGTCGTGAAGCCCCATTCCTGCACACCCGGGTCCCCATCTGTCTCCCACCGCGTCCCCTGCATATCCCATTTCCACACACATACCCGACGGCAGCCGCTGGGTGAACATGTCCAACACACCCGGAAGTGGAGAGGCTTAGTCGGCAACCCAGGATCCTTGCGACCCTTTCTCCACTGGCAGCTGCCATCAGCATTATGCGGGTGCGCAGAGATTTTTTCTGCGTCACGTGATCAAGGAACAACGGTCCCCGTCATCATCACGGGACACATGGCACTGAGCATACGGTCACGTGACCCTTGTCATGTGACCAATACCTGCAGTCAAAAGGATTGGGGAGACGATTAAGAATCGCTACCCTATCCCTCTCATCTCCACGTTATTAGATAGACTAACACATGCATCTATTTACACCAAATTGGACCTCTGGGGGTACACAACCTGATCCACATGCGCAGAGGGGATGAGTGGAAGATGGCGTTCTGCACCCGTCAGGGATTGTTCGAATATACAGTGATGCCCTTCGGCCTATGTAATGCCCCAGCCACTTTTCAGCGCTTCATAAACAATGTATTCAGTGACATCCTGGATGTCTATGTGGTGGTATATCTGGACGACATTCTGGTGTTTTCCCCTTCCCTAGAAGACCACGTCACCCACGTTAGGGAACTTTTGTCCCGACTCAAAAAGAACACGTTGTTTGCAAAACCCGAGAAGTGTCAATTCCATTCTAAGCATGTCGAATTCTTGGGCTTCCACATATCTCCTGGAGGATTGTCAATGAACCAGTCAAAGATCCGTGCCATCACGGAATGGCCTGTCCCAGCAAACCTTAAGCAACTACAGTCCTTTCTAGCTTTTGCAAACTTTTACCGGCGCTTTATCGCTGGTTTCTCTTCCATTGTTGCCCCTTTAACTGCCTTGACCAGTCCTCTCGTCCCTTTCCAGTGGCCCACAGAACATCAAGTAGCTTTTGAGTCTCTCAAAACAGCCTTCACCACCGCTCCAGTCCTCCAACACCCGGACCCAGAACTCCCTTTTGTCTTAGAAGCTGACGCATCGTCATTTGCACTGGGTGCAGTACTGTGCCAACCCTCTCCAACTACCGGCCACCTACACCCAGTGGCATACCATTCACGGAAATTCACATCAACCGAGTCGCATTACACAGTCACGGAGAAAGAACTCTTGGCGATCAAAGACGCACTGCAGGTCTGGAGACATCATCTCCTGGGGGCTAAACACCAGACTGTCGTGTATTCAGATCACAAAAACTTGCAGGATTTAGCCTCCCTTAAGTGTATGAACAGCCGACAAGTTTGATGGCATCTATTCTTTGCGGCATATGACTTCTTGATCAAACACAGGCCAGGGGTGGTCCACGGTAAGGCGGATGCTGGGTCTCGTTCTCCATGGGGGGGAGGGTGTAGTCTCTTCTGTTTTTCCCAGACACACTGTTAGCACTGTTAGGGGATCGGGTTTGGTTGTCATCACGCCATCTACATATCCCTGGGTGTCGCAAACTGCTCCCTCGATTTGTTGGTCCTTATCGGATATCCAAGATCTTAAACCTTGTGGCTTTGCGCCTTGCGATCCCCTCCGCCTGGCGCATTCATCCGGTGTTCCACACTTCCCTGCTCAAACCATGCCCGGGTCCTACACATATCATTTCCCCCCCCAGCTCCTGTTTCTGTGTCATCACCCGATGTGTTCGAAGTCAGTGCCATTTTAGGCTCTCGTCTCTACAGGGGGCGCTTGCAGTACCTTGTGGACTGTTTGGGTTACGGTCCTGAGGACCGGTCTCAGGTTCCCTCTCAGGATGTCCACGCCCCTCGGTTGGTTGCCAGTTTCCATCAGGATCACCCGTCGAGCCCACAGGGTCGTGGGCCTTTGGGGGGGGGGCTCTGTCATGTCCCCTGTCGTGAAGCCCCATTCCTGCACACCCGGGTCCCCATCCGTCTCCCACCGAGTCCCCAGCAGATCCCGTTTCCACACACATACCCGATGGCAGCAGCTGGGTGAACATGTCCAACACACCCGGAAGTGGAGAGGCTTAGTCGGCAACCCAGGATCCTTGCAACCCTTTCTCCACTATCAGCTGCCATGGCGGTTTTCCCGTGGACATCTGCATTATGCGGCTGCGCGGAGAGTTCTGCGTCACGTGATCAAGAAACAACGGTCCCCGTCATCATCACATGACCCTCATCATGTGACCAATCCCTGCAGTCAAAAGGAATGCGGAGACTTGGAAGCAACGCTGCTTCTTGCGAGTACTGTTTTGGCGTCTTACTTCGGATTATCTCAGCAATCTTGACCACGGAACGTTATACGGCCTGCCTTGTTTTTTCCCTTGGATCAGTCGCACAGTTGTTGTCTTTCCTGGATTTCCTACCATTGGCTCTGTTTCCTGGTTATTGGATTGGACTTTCCTGACTCTGACATTTCCTCCTGGCTTCCGACCTCGGATTGTCTACCGGACTGCTTACGGATCTGCACCCAATCTATTTCACTGCTGGCTCAGGTGTTCCTTTGCTCCATCTACAGTGCTACTCAGACTCATACCTTTCTACTGCTGCCGCCAGTTATCTGTTGACTCCTGTCCCACTTACCCTACTCAGGCTACCCTTCCACCTCAATTAGTGGTCGGGGGGTCCTTCCGGCGTTCCTGGTTCCAGACTGACGGCACTCTACATCTGTGGCCTCAAAGATTGCACGGGCAGTAATTTGACTGTCTTCCCGTGCGGTACTTGGGGACGGAGGTTCTATATATCTGCACGACCATCAAGTCAGAACAGGTCCACCATCTGTCGGCAAAACGAGTGAAATACAAATGGACCTTCCCATTTTGTCTTCTGTTCGCATGGGAAGGGAGTCAACATCGAATAACAACGTATGAGGAAGGGAAACAGGTATTGGGTCTTCAACAAGAAGTCAGGGATGCTCAATCCTGAACAGAAGAAAGACTGAGAGGACCCAGCAGACAGGGATGATGGAGAACAGTAGAGAAGAAAAGTAGGGGGTGGAGGAGAAGATAACCACTACCACTCACCAAAGCAACATGAGGGGGCCATTGAAGTGAACAGAGCGAGAGATTGCAAAGAAAATAACAACAGAGAAATGAAAGGGGTGCAAGAAGCCACCCGGAAAACAATGAAACAGGACCAGGTGAGATAGAGGTAGGGCCAAATTGGAATCCGAAGTGGGGTTTAGGATCCCCCACAACATGGACCTGAGACGGGTTGGAGGCAGGGAGCGAGGGACTAGACACCTAGCCACCACTAAAGAGGGAGGGGAATGTTGGGGAAGGGAGGGAGGAGGAAGGGATTCAGGGGGGCGGGAGAGCCCGAGGGTGGCAAGAAGAACGAGGGAGGAACTACACAACAGACATGTCAGCAACAGGAGGGCAGTGGAGGGTCAGGAAGGCAGAAATGATCACAATAGATATAACATGGATGGGAAGACCTCAAGACCGATCACAATCCTGACGCATAATGTCAGGGGGATGAACACCCCCCTCAAACGGAAAAAAATTGGAAAGACAGGCCTGGAAGTGGAAGGCAGATATAATAATGTATCAGGAAACCCACATACAGAAAAGAGACAAAACAAGGGTTAAGAGAAGGGGACCCACACAGATCTACCAGGCAAACACAGAGGGAAAAAGGGCGGGAGTACTCATAGCCATACAGGACAGACTCCTGCCACATGTTCAGGACATTATGGCGGACAAAGAAGGGCAATTTCTTTTTCTGAATATAAAAATCGAGGGCAGATTGTGCACACTGGCATCGATATACGCACCCAACTCAGAGCAAGACAGTTTCTTAAGGGGGACTCTCACGGCCCTAGAAGGATTCGCTACAGGAGACATCATAATGGGAGGGAGGCCTCAACATAGCATGGAACCCCACGTTGGACAGAAGCTCAGACGCGCGTCCCATGCACACACCCCGTCCAGGGCCTTTAAAAGCTGCCATTGAAACACTAGCGCTTCATGACATGTGGCGAACTAAGAAAGGCTTCACACACTTCTCACACGTCCACAACTCACAATCAAGGATAGTTTTACAAAGGTAGCGGGCGCCCCTCTCTCGCAAGAACAGACATGATAACCTGTTCAGTGGTTATTAACCACTTGAGAGTTCGCAGCCACTGCTTTTACTCACTGTGCCTTTCACAGATGGGAAATATCCATTTGCATATCAGTCTTTGTCCTGCCCAGGGGCAGTCCAGCACCGAAATACAATGGCAATTCCAATCTGAACGAGAGTACCACCAGCAACCCCATACACGTGTTTCACCCTTGTTGGGGATCATCAGTGAGGTGAAGCTGATGCCTCTCTAAGCACAGTGAGAGGGAGACCACGTCTGGTTGCCCCCAGGAGACCTAGGGTTACCAATCCCAGGTTCCTTAACAAATAGTTTTACAAAGGTAGCGGGCGCCCCTCTCTCGCAAGAACAGACATGATAACCTGTTCAGTGGTTATTAACCACTTGAGAGTTCGCAGCCACTGCTTTTACTCACTGTGCCTTTCACAGATGGGAAATATCCATTTGCATATCAGTCTTTGTCCTGCCCAGGGGCAGTCCAGCACCGAAATACAATGGCAATTCCAATCTGAACGAGAGTACCACCAGCAACTGATGGACTGATATGCAAATGGATATTTCCCATCTGTGAAAGGCACAGTGAGTAAAAGCAGTGGCTGCGAACTCTCAAGTGGTTAATACCCACTGAACAGGTTGTCATGTCTGTTCTTGCGAGAGAGGGGCGCCCGCTACCTTTGTAAAACTATTTTTTAAGGAACCTGGGATTGGTAACCCTAGGTCTCCTGGGGCAACCAGACATGGTCTCCCTCTCACTGTGCTTAGAGAGGCATCAGCTTCACCTCACTGATGATCCCCAACAAGGGTGAAACACGTGTATGGGGTTGCTGGTGGTACTCTCGTTCAGATTGGAATTGCCATTGTATTTCGGTGCTGGACTGCCCCTGGGCAGGACAAAGACTGATATGCAAATGGATATTTCCCATCTGTGAAAAGCAGTGGCTGCGAACTCTCAAGTGGTTAATAACCACTGAACAGGTTGTCATGTCTGTTCTTGCGAGAGAGGGGCGCTCGCTACCTTTGTAAAACTATTTTTTAAGGAACCTGGGATTGGTAACCCTAGGTCTCCTGGGGGCAACCAGACGTGGTCTCCCTCTCACTGTGCTCAGAGAGGCATCAGCTTCACCTCACTGATGATCCCCAACAAGGGTGAAACACGTGTATGGGGTTGCTGGTGGTACTCTCGTTCAGATTGGAATTGCCATTGTATTTCGGTGCTGGACTGCCCCTGGGCAGGACAAAGACTGATATGCAAATGGATATTTCCCATCTGTGAAAGGCACAGTGAGTAAAAGCAGTGGCTGCGAACTCTCAAGTGGTTAATAACCACTGAACAGGTTGTCATGTCTGTTCTTGCGAGAGAGGGGCGCCCGCTACCTTTGTAAAACTATTTTTTAAGGAACCTGGGATTGGTAACCCTAGGTCTCCTGGGGGCAACCAGACGTGGTCTCCCTCTCACTGTGCTTAGAGAGGCATCAGCTTCACCTCACTGATGATCCCCAACAAGGGTGAAACACGTGTATGGGGTTGCTGGTGGTACTCTCGTTCAGATTGGAATTGCCATTGTATTTCGGTGCTGGACTGCCCCTGGGCAGGACAAAGACTGATATGCAAATGGATATTTCCCATCTGTGAAAGGCACAGTGAGTAAAAGCAGTGGCTGCGAACTCTCAAGTGGTTAATAACCACTGAACAGGTTGTCATGTCTGTTCTTGCGAGAGAGGGGCGCCCGCTACCTTTGTAAAACCACAATCAAGGATATACTATGTCTGGAAATCCACAGGACTAGGGGGGAAATGAGTGAACATAGCAGTGGGCTCAATTACGATCTCAGACCATGCCCCCATAGCAATGTCACTAAACATCGAGAGAAGTATGAGGAGTATGATATAATATGATATGATAGGTTATTTATAACGCGCTTAATACCCAGAGGTTTCTAAGCGCGGACCCAGGGATCGAAACTGTGTTGCTTCGTGTCGTCTTGTTTCCAAGTCGAGCACGCTGCCACTGAGCTATCCTCCTGGGACCATATGGGCGTGGAAATTCCTGGCTGACATTCTTCAAGAAAACCTGATGGTGGAAGCGATCAAAGGAAAGATAGAAGTATATTTTGCAGAGAACGACATAGGAGCTACAGCACAATAGGTAGTATGGGACGCTTTCAAAGCAGTATTAAGGAGAGAGATGATAGTGTTAAAGGCACACAGGGATAGACGATGCACCAAATGGGAAGAAGATCTGGAACTAAAGCTCAATATATGTTGATGTTTTACTTTGTTTAATTTGAAAAACAATAAATATACTGTTTTTAAAAAACATTCTTGCTGAACATTCGGCCAATGAAGATTCCTTCTTGTATGGGAATATGCTCCCTCCTTGGGATATCACAGATGATTTGGACAGTTTCATTTTGAAGAATTTGGAGTCTGTTTATGGAGTTTTTGCTTGCCCCAAACAGAAGGACATTACAATAATCCAAGCGTGGCAAGACAATGGCTCTGACCAGAGTATGGATATTTTTAAAGGGCATGAGTGGTCTGGCCTGCCTCAACATATATGGCATTGTGTGCCACTGATCACTTCGTCAACATGTGCGTCGGAGCTAAGAGAGGCTTTGACATACACCCTCAACGCCTTAACCCTTTTTTTTTTTAAACAATTCTTATTTTAATTATAACATACACAAACAATACACAAGTTTCCCCAACATGTCAAGTCCTTTTCCCCTCCCTCTTATCTCAGCCCCCCCTGCACCGAAGCCTACATCCGGTCCATTGTACAGCTTCACGTGTTTCCAACGATCTGTGGAGTATCGGTAGCTTCCTGTACTGAGCTCAATGTTTGAGGTTGGTAATCCCGCAATAAGCTGTCTCCACACCTCGATCCCACCCCCCCTGCTCTGGTCGCTTCTTGCCACACTGTAGTTTTTGCATCCGGCCACTTCAGCAGGTCCCTCCACCACAAATGCGCTACAGGCCTTACTTGCGTTTTCCACCTTTATAACTGTCTGCGCCTCGCTGTTGCAAGTCTTTCTTACTTTCTGGTTTCAGACACTCTGTAAAAACAAAGCTTTCATTACTCTCTTAAGCTATCGCCTCACCATAGAAACCCCATTAATCGAGTCCCCATACCATTCCATACCAGGATTCAGTACTCTGTCGTCAGCTCCATATAGCACTAGGGCATTCAGCAAGCATTCCATCTGTGCCCGCGGAGAAAATCTCCCTAAAGTATCTGCGCGCGTTGCCTCTAGTAACTCAACCATGTGGGTCAACCTCTTCTATTACGTGTCTGGTGGTTGACAAACATGCTTGCCTGCAACACCTTTCCGAATCTGCATATTTCACAATTCGTCTTTAAACAACCCAAATTTTACATTGTAAATTTGTTATTACATTTATTTATTTTTCAATTGTTAGGTGCTTATGCAGGAAGCAAATACTGTTTGAACACGCCCACAGGGCAACAGGGTGGGGACAGGGAATGATAGACAATCTAATTACAACATACTTAAATAAATAAATACAACAATATAAGAAGAGGCAATGGGGAGGGGAAGATGAACCTACTATGCCTTGCGAGTGTTCAGAACGTGCAAGTGCAGAGAGCAGAGGGTTATGGGATAGGTGCTGTGGTGCTCATGGAGAGCAGCAGGTGAAGTGCTATGAAGAAAGGTAAGTGCAACCTCCAGTACTGGAGGGTGAGACTAGGCAAGTGCAGAGGATAGAAAGCAGCTGGGATGAGGAGATGTGGAGGTCAGGGCCTCTAGGATGCATAAGGACCCTGCACACCAATCAAGCAACTGTGCGATTTAGCAGGAGAGAGAGGGAGGGAGGGAAGGAAGAGGGAAAGAGGAAGGTCTTGAGGCTTTTCCAGAACGCTATTCTTCTTTTCGCCAACATGTATGCTAGATCTTTCAATTTGCTAATGTGTTTAGTTCTTTTAGGTCTCGGGAACACCCCCAATAGGCAAGCACCCGGAGATGCTACATCTAACTTGATGTCCGCTTTTGCCAATAGTTGTGCTACTTCCCACCCAATACCTGCTACTTTCTGCACACTCCCAGAACATATGCACCAAACATGCATCTATCTCCCCGCATTTTGGGCACGTCTGCGCACCGGTCTGGTGAAACTTGACTATCTTGTTCGGGGTCAGATATGCTCTGCATGTCACATACAATTGGATCTGTTGCAATCTAACGTTTCTTGACACTTTTTTATGATAGGACTTCACTCTGTTCCACCTTCCATCCGACAATGGTTCTCCTAAATCTGCTTCTCATTTCTGTCTTAATTGTTCCACCTTCCCTCCCACCTTGGACATCAACAATCCATATATGCGTGATACTTCGTGTCCCCCCTCTGACATATCGTAAAATGTTTCGACTACCTCGTCTGGCTGTAAAGTTGCATCTGGCTCTGGCCACCTACATTTTATGTTCCTCAATAGACTGACATGCATAATATATTGACCTGTATGCAGTCCGGTGACTGCCACTACTTCTTTGAATAATTGGAATTTTCAATCCTTAATTATATCTCCCAGCGTAGCTAACCCCATTGGTTCCCAGTTTTTCTTGACATTCCTCCTAGTCTTCTCATCCACCCCTACTAGTGTCGCCGCCCGTATTTGTGGAGAATATGGTGCTGTGTTCCCCGTCCATTTTCCAACTCGACCCCACATAATAAACCCTAGACGCAACAATAGGTGTTCACGCCCAACGCATTAACCTTATCCTTGATAACCTTTTTATTTTTTTTACAATTTATATTCATTTTTTACAATTTATATTAATTTCAACAAACACAACCAAATAAAAACGACAGTGAACAACAATTTGTCCACCGCCTCCCCGTTACTCCCTTCCCCTATTCCAAGCCTATCCTACAACACCATCTTCCCCCACTCTATCTGGGGACCCCCATACACTCTGTTCCCCCCCAAGGGATTATCGTCTTCTAGGCAAGTCTGGGCAGACCCAGATAGTATTGCCACTAACTTCCACCAGGCTATCAGTGTCTCCACTTCCTCCTCCCTCCTTCTATTGACTGCTTCGCTCCACACCACCGTTTCCACATCGGCCCATTTTTGAAGGCCGTGCCACCAAATTTCTACTTTTGGTCTGTTGCTTGCTTTCCAGCCCATGGCAATCCTGCGCTTAGCAAGTATGTAGGCCACGTCCTTGAGTTTACTCTCATGTTTCACTTACACGGCCTAGAAAACCCCCCGAACATACACGCCCACAAAGATACCACCTCCAGATGAATCCCCTTCTCCTTCAAAAGGTGGGCCACCTCCCCCCAGAATCTTTTTATTTCCGGGCATGCCCAGAACATATGTACAAGTCCCGCATTCACCTCTGCGCATTTACAGCATGTTTGTATTCCTGCATTCCTAAACCGTGCAATCTTCTGAGGGGTCATATACGCTTTATGGGTAACATATAACTGGATTTGTTGCAACCTTGCGTTCCTGGACACTTTTTTGTGGTATCCCTGTGCCCTCACCCACAAACCATCACTCAGATTACCCGGCTTCCTCTTCCCAAACCCGTCTCAACTGGAGCACTTTGCTTCCCATCTTTGATATCAGCAATTCGTAAATTCGGGAGACCTCATGGCCTCCGTCTGATACATAGTAAAATGTTTCTATGGCCCTGTCGGGCTGCCCCTCCAGCACTATTTCTGACCAAGTGTCTTTTATCTTCCGCACCAACCTAGTATATGTGATATACAGACCCCAGTCTAAACCGGTGTCTTCTACCAGTGTGTCAAACTCCTTCCCATCTTGCCATACATCCCCCAGCATTGCTATACCAATCGGTTCCCAATGCTTCCGGACTATCCTCCTCAATTGCTCATCCACTCCATTCAGTGCCACTAATGCCATCTGTGGGAACACAGATAAGGGTTCTCCATGGCCCGGCAAGCCCTTCGCCAAATCTTCCATCCTAAATCTAACATTCTTGCTCCTCCATCATGCTGCGTTTTCGGCAACCATATCCATTTTTTTAGAAACAACGGGACACATTCAGCTCTCAACAATCTGGACTCTGATGTAGAGTCCGCTGATAACCACCTCGCAACATACTGCAGTTGGCTGGCCAGATAGTAAATCTCAAAATTGGGCAATTTAATGCCACCCTGGTCAAATGTGTTTTGCAGTTTCCATAGCGCTATTCTGTTCCTAGTATTGTGCCATATAAACCCTCTACATATACCATGGAGTTCAACCTCATGCTGTTTTCAATGTTAGCCACCGCCTTCTCTGTATTCTGTCTGTATTCGACCTCAACAGAGTGGTATACATCAATCCCCAGGTATCTGAAGGTCTCGGTCTCCCATTGTATTTGTAATACCAGCAGTTCCTCTCGTGGTATCCCTTTATATCTACCCGGGGGAAATCTACATGATTTCCTAGGATTCACTGTTATGCCAGATAGCACCACGTATCGCCCCATTACTTCCAGAATATATTGCAGGTTCTCCTCAGGATATCCCAAATACAACAGCATATCGTCAGCATACATTGACATCAGGTGTTGCCCTCCCCTCGTGCTGATCCCCACCTCTCTGAATTGTTGCCTCAAATAGATCGCATGGGGCTCCAATGCTAAAATAAACAGCATTGGGGACCACAGGCATCCCTGCCTAGTACCCCTGCGGAGTTGCCATTTATCTGAGATGGTCGTCCCTGTCCTAACTCGAGCTAGTGGTGCACTGTATAGCAGTTGGACCCATCTCAGATGCGTGGGCCCAACCCCATATTGCTTCAAGGCTGCCATCAACCAAAGCCATTTGACAAAGTCGAAGGCCTTCACTGCGTCTAATGAAATTATTGCAACCTCCTGGGGATCCTTTTCCATTTGTTCTATAACATGATGGAGCCTTCTAAAATTGTCTGATATGCTTCTGCACCGAACATTCCCTAGTCTGATCAGGATGTATAAGATTATTAATGACGGGTCTCAGCCTATTCGCCAGCACTGCCGTAAGTATTTTGCTATCCTGATTAAGCATGGATAGCAGTCTATATGACCCACAGTCCATGCATGGTTTATTAGGCTTAAGAAGCGGGATAATAATTGCTTCCCTCAGAGATTCCGGCAACGCCACCCTGTTCAACGCCTCGTTTAACATGGCTAGTAACGGGGGGGAGCAACTCTGCCTTGTATGTTTTGTAGAACTCGCTAGGGAGTCCATCCGCCCGTGGAGCTTTACTAGTAGGTAAAAGCTTAATCACTGCTTCCAATTTCTCTAAAGTAATTGGGACCTCTAGATTCTCCCTTTCCGCTGTCCCTAGTTTGGGAAAGCCGATATCCTTCAATGTTTCCATCACATCAATCTCTTCTCCCTCGTCCGCATACAGTCGCTGATAAAACTCTAAAAAGCCTCTGTTCACTCCTTATCTAATATTTGCCTGCTCATCCCCCCGTGCTGCTCTAATTGTTTGTCTGGGTGTCTCACTTTTGTACAGCCAGGCTAACAGCCTGCCTGGCTTATCTCCCTCCGCGTGTTGTCTTTCCACATATTTTTTATTGTTCAGGTTGCATAATCTCTCCCAGTACTTCTTGCAATCCTGTTGTAATTGTTGTATGGAGCAAAGACTAATCTTTCTAACTCAGAGTGATAAAGAAGGGCTGAATGAAGCAGTAGAGTGGCACAAAATCTAAAGTGCCTTCTAGCATTCCCTGAAGGATAGGCAGTATCTATGACCATTATTCAGGAACCTGTCCACCTTAAATTCTAAATGAGCAAGAGGTTAACTAGATAGAATTATGAACGTCTAGTTCTTTTAATTATATCCTTAGTGATACTTTTCATGCAGTTCGCATCTCTGTCATTACTTAAGTTTTGACTCCTATATGGCTCATTATCTGCTCTATATTGAACTGACATACTGAGGGTTTAATCTAATTTGTATCCTGATACATTCGGGAATTTTATCCAATAAAGAATGAGCACTTCAGGTACCTATTACAATACCAGCCGCACACGTTTGACTAGACTAACCCAAAAATGCCGTCTCTTCATGACAAAATAAGGATGTCATCTTTGCCGCTATGATGCGGAACCGTTATACTTTACAATTGAGCTTAAGAAGGCCAAGCCTATATTTCATCCTTACTAAACACCTAAGACTACTAGTGAGGTATTTTTAGAATTAATGTAAATCGTTACTAATTCGATGCAGAGCTTAATAGATACAAAGAAAGGACCATAGGTTAGTATAAATGTTCCAACTCAAGATGGCGCCTGTAACCGATGATTAACTCCCGAGACCCCGAAAGACGGCGACAGTAGACCACGCAAGGGCCTCACTTGGAATCCGATAACCTTGGCACTACTAAGAAGGTAAGATAACGCATCCTCTTATAACCATAAGGGATTAGTACAAGAGGACGTAAATAGCGACTTTGCGTAGCACGCAAGTAATAGCGACTTTGCGGAACACGCTAGTTTTATGAATACTGATACTCTTGAATACGAAGGGACAGAATTCATGAGGGTTCTCCCCTTGTTTATGTCTCTCCAGGAACAACCATGCTCTCTCAATAAAAGAAGGACGGTAGACTCAACATCATACCTACTAATAAACACTAGTGGAAGTACGTTCTATAGAGTACCATGAAGGTAAGATACTGGACCATTACGATTATTATAAGGCAATAAGAGTAATTTCCTTAACGGATGCACTAAAGGGTCTTTCCTCCCATTCCTCCTTTTAGTATCTATCTCAGAGCTAAGCCGAAGAGTGGCAGTACCGCCTATTATTTGAACCTATCTATTTTCGATCACAGAAGGTTTTGAGACTCCATCAGCTGATGTCCACCTAAGGTAATCTTGGACAGTGACATTTTATATTTCTAAACTCTGATATAACAATACCACCAGAGCGACTTCACCATTCTGGGCTCCCTCTGATAATCTCTCAGGATATCTTAAATTGAATGCAAACTTTTTTTGCAGGGTGTTTATCCCACAAATGGGAATCCTTACCTAGAGAAGTCTCTCCTTGCTTTAATCAAGATTGCTTCTAAATCAACTCCACAGATTAGACAAGGTAATTTTACCCTTTAGTCTAATCCAGAGATGTATCTACTCTTAGAGACTACAGCACTAATAGTAAAAAACAACAAGAAAAAGAGAAAAGCTAACAGTTACAGCGGTCTGGTACCAAGCAAGATACAGCATGCAGACTACTTACAATCAGCTGGAAGAAACGTCAGCCTTATAGATCTAAAGTATATATTGTATGTTTTAACTTTATTAAGTGACAATACTCCTGAAGAAAGTTCTGTATACATCTAAAGAGAACTGAAACATGTCGAGAACACAATGGCTTATGTAGTAACCATTGATAAAGCACTAATGTCAAGATAATGACAATATCAATCTAGAGACTATCACTATAGTCCTCTAGACTACTAATAACTAGATCCACATTGATCTTTGTTAAGCCTAATAGGTCACGTTTTGTCACATATTTTTATACAGTGTTTTATAATGTGGATTTTGATGAATTTGTAATTTTTATGTCTTAATTGAATTAAATACTATATGTGTCTTATAAACAGTTGAAGTTTAATGATTATAACTGTTGTGTAAATATGGGCTATCTATCTCCTGTTTAAATAGTCTCTACCTCCCAGAATAAGATAGAGCGACCACTCTGGTGGTTATTTGGGAATCCCTCCTTATCTAGTATGCAGTTACCTTTCTTCATAGCACTTCGCCTGCTGCTCTCCATGAGCACCACAGCACCTATCCCATACCCCTCTGGTCTCTGCACTTGCACGTTCTGAACACTCACAAAGCATTGTAGGTTTGTCTTCCCCTCCCTATTGTCTCTTCTTATATTGTTGTATTTGATTATTTAAGATTGTTGTAATTAGATTGTCTATCATCCCCTGTCCCCTCCCTGTTACCCTGTGGGCGTGTTGAAACAGTATTTGCTTCCTGCTTAAGCGCCTAACAATTGAACAATAAATAAATAAAATAAATAAATGTAATAACACATTTACAATGTCAAATTTGGATTGTTTAAAGACGAATTGTGAAATATTCAGATTCGGAAAGGTGTTGCAGGCAAGCATGTTTGTCAACATTTAAATTGCTAAATAATATATCAAACAAATGTATGCATCACTAGAATCTATAATGCTCCCACACATTAACCAGACATGTTCGATTGAAGACTGTCCAATGCAAGATGACGGGTTCCGAACACTAGCACCAGACACGTAATAGAAGAGGTCGACCCACGTGGTCGAGTTACCAGAGGCAAAGCGCGCAGATACTTTAGGTAGAGTGTCATTGCGGGCATGGATGGAATGGTTGCTGAATGCCCGAGTGCTATATGGAGCTGACAACAGAGTACTGGATCCTGGTATGGAATGGTATGTGGAGTCAATTAATGGGGTTTCTATGGTGAGGCAATAGCTTAAGAGAGTAATGGAAGCTTCGTTTTTACACAGTGTCTGAAACCAGAAAGTAAAAAAGACTTGCAAGAGCGAGGTGCAGACAGTTATAAAGAAGTAGAAGTAATTAGACTACGACCCGTCCAAAGTTGTACACCGGTCGGGCACAAGTGAGTAAAGCCTGTTTTAGAGATACAAATGTGTGCAATATAGAAAATGAAATGGAAAAAGGCTCTATAACACTGTCTAATATGTGTTTACAGGCAAGTAGACTGGGCATGTGGTAGCTCTTGCAAAGGAGTCAAAACAGATATCCAATGCGTAGGTAAACCACACTTGGAGAGTGGTGGTGTGAAATGTTGTCTAAAAAATGCTGAAAGTAATCTATGGTTCAATTTTTCTATTTTTTCTTTATCCATAGAAAGAGTTAGACGTTGAACAGTAAACAATAAGGGACTGTTCCATGGCTGCAAGGATCAACAAGAGATCCGAACTAACAAGATCTGTACTAACAAGACAAGATCGCTAGATGAAAAGTCTGTCTTTGTAAACAAAACATAAATAAAAGAACCCAAAAAGTATAGGATTGTGAATGTTAGCATGCACCATACTTAGATGAAACTTGAATGTTAGCATGTGCCACACTTAGACGGAATTATGTAGATCAAAAAGTACTACACTTAGACAGAAATGTGAATGTTAGCATGTTCAGTATCATATAACCCACTAACCAATATAAGCTCAAACTCTCTGCATACTTATCTCACTCAAAAACCTCACACAACCATCTCTTGCACAACAAGCTACACGCACCTCACCACACTGCAACAACACATAAGACGCCCCAACAGCATACGCGGACTGACACTGATCCAATACTCGCACCAAAGCTCAGCACCTGGTGTCTACCGAGTTGAAGCTGCCAACAGTACACCACTCCTCTCACTATCCTACTCCCTCTTCACCTTACTAACCCATCCCACCTTCTCGTTTACAGATCTGCTAGAGCGCCTGGGGACCAATTCCGTCGGTGAACGGTGCACTATATAAGTACTGTTAACATAACATAACATAGCAAGGAGAGAGTAACAAGGCCCAACCATTTTTGAGAGGATTGCGATTACAGATTGTATGGCTCACAAGAGCACAGTAGTCCACACAATGTTCACACTGTTATGAAGAGTTTGTTTAGTGTTTAGCAGGAGCCCCTGAAGAAGTTCTATGAAGTAGTCTAATTGTTTTCTAGAATGAAACATGTTGGGTAGAAAATAGATGGTCAGATGTATATGAGGATCTAGATTAATTGCCCATTTGTACAAAGGTAAGGTGAGTAGGTGTTTAAGGTTAGGAATCAAAACATGAATTGTGGAGCACATTGCACTTTACGATTAGTTTTTAATTAAGGGTGCTGTCCTTGTGCTGCAGAACCTCAAGGTGACATTGTCCTGTGAAAACTGATGATTGATTCTCTAAGATAATAAAATGCTGTATGACAGAAATCAATGGTCACTCGGTCCTAAATTAGCAGTCCATACCGGTGTCAAGTGTTGATACGTTTATGTTCCAGGGGTAACCTGTTTTGCTGAAGTAAAAAGTCCCTGTGATCTCCCTGAGTGGTTTAAAAAAGTGAAGTCATGAGTGGCATGAGAAGTGGACGAGAAAGAGCAGAGGAGGAAAATCTGTGGAGACCTGGAACTAGCGTCACAGAGGCAGTAGCTGCTGAAGCCTGGAAGAGAGATTGCCCGGAGTGCAGTGAGCAGGAGTCTCTCTAGAGGTAATGGGGCCAGGTCCAGGTGGAAGACTGTACCACAGAGTCCTGGCTATTGTAAGGTATATGAGCCACGCCAGCTGCAGCAGGACGTTGGCAGAGAATTCCGGGGACACAGTCACCATACAAGTAGGGATGATGGAGACACCATCACGGTATTCATAAGAGGTCCTGAGAGAGCTTGAGAGATGTAACTGATATCCTGTGAGAAGAGCAGTGTACCAGGAAAAGCGCCAGAGACACTGGAAGTCCTGGACTGAGAAGGAACAAGAACTACGAGGACATGGCCAAGTGGAAGAAAGACATTGGGGGGGTTTGAGTGCACTGCTTGGATCTGAATATGCATTCTCGGAAACTGACACAAAGTATCAACGCATCCCATAAAGACTTTGAGAGATAAAGTTCAGAGAGATCGTGTGAAAGGGAATGTTTCAAACACTGAGACCTGGCATCTGAGATATGAATGGAATTTCCAGATTAAGGCAGAAAAACAATTTACTTACCCTTAGTAACGTCCTTCCAATTGGATGTTCCTCCCACGTATTCCTAATCTTATGATAATGATCTCTCCAGCTGCTTCAGAATATTTTTTCGACAGGGGGCGATGTGTGCTGTCGAGTCGAATTGATGTCATGACCCACAGAACGCGCCCCTTCTGGAGTTCCTGGTCCTTGTTTGGGCGGGGTTTGCATTCATTGCTTCTCCCAACATGTCCGTATCACGTGACACGCCTTGCTCCAGCCTTCACAGCGCGCGTAGTACGTTCCATAAATATGCCACGCCCCCGTGGGCCCGCGCGTCTCAATGCTATTGCAAAGTAGCAACCAGATGTGTGCTCCGTAGCTCGGGGTATTATTCCCTTGCTTCTTCCACCCTAACCTAATTCTAGTCCCTTCCTCCCTTTCTTGATTCCTGGACTCGTGTGCTAGTTGCGCACCCTGGTATTTCCTGGATTCCTGGACCCTTGCTTCCCGGTACTTGAACGCACGCTGGAGTCGGAAGAGACTCGTGCAGCCTTATTCAAGACTCGAGCAGTACGCAAGAAGGCATCGATCAAGAAATCCAGCAAAGATCGAACACAGGTGAGAAGGGGAGGGGGGGGCTACTTGGCAGTTTGAGACGCCACCCGACCAAACTCGATATGGACATGGAAGCGGCCATCCAGGACCTAATGCGTGGCATGCAAGAGCTATCAACCGAGGTGCAGAATCTAAAGGCGGAAAACGCTGCTCTCAAACAACTAGTTCTATCCTGCGATTCTGCCACAAAAGAAAGTGTATTGCTGTGCGGTATAGTGGACAAATATGATGGCTCACCAAAGACCCTTCGAGGATTCCTGGATTCATGTTTGGTTCACTTTACTTTTAAGCCCTACTACTTTTCAAGTCCCAGGGCTAAATTGGGCTTCATAATTTCCCGAGTTCCGAGCAGAGTTCCAGTCTGCCCCAGAACCTTGCTGTGAGAGGTCGTGCTTCTGTACCAGTGCTCCACTTTCACCGCGTTTTATCGCGTTTCACCTTTAAGAAAAAAAAAAAAAAAACAGCCCAACCAACCTTCAAAAAGCCCGTGGCCGCACGGAGCGCGCGCGGAGCTCCGAGCAGAGTTCCAGTCTGCCCCAGTCCGCCCCGGGAGCAGCGGGCTGGCAGCTGGCGGCTCTCCAAGGACTCACGATCTGAGGGACTGATGTGCTGAAGTGCTACAAGGATAAAGAGGTAGGATTCCTCCTGTTTTCTTGTGTCTGCTGGCGCTGGCTGCGACCCCACGAACCATAAGCGGCTTTACCTCAGCGCCCGGCAGCCTCCCAAGATTTACCGCTACCGCCGGCTCACAATTGGCGGCAAGCTACTGACTTGGTTCCTCTCTCCCCCCCACCCATCCACTTTCTCCCTTCCCCCTTCCCTTCCCCCCCTTTCCTTCTGTCCGTCTCTCGCTCCCTCTCTGTCCTTATCCCTCCCCTATCTCTGGCAAGCTTTTTTTGTCCCCCCGCTTCCTCCTCTTCCTCCCTTCTCTTTTTCCCCCTTTTCCCACTGTCGCTCCTCTTCCCCCTCTTCCCCTTCCCTTTCCCCCCTTTCCCCTTCCCCTCTCCTACCCGTGATGGAGGAAGACCTGGACCAGCGTCTCCTAAGGAGCCGCACAAAGAAAACCTTAACGTTAGCGCCCAGCAGCGCCGCAGGTTCTGTCCCGTCTCTGCATCTGTCAAGAGCGTTAGCGGCCAGCAACCCGCTTTCGCGAGAAAACCTGGGTCAACCTGACATATACTTGGATCACGCTCACCCTGGGTCCACCAAAGAATTCTCTCTCCCTGGTAGAGACAACGATCACGGACAGAACCCACCCTTCCATCTGGTGGGACCAAGCAATGCATCTGTACTACCTACATTCTGCCCGCCCTTAGAGCCACGGTCCTCTCTGTCTCTTCAGGCTCCTAAAGACAGAGCACTTGGAGGCCGCTTGGGCCAGCGGCAGTCTTGGGATATCGAACCCTTCACGGCCCCCCCCCCGCACCGCTTCGGCGAGTGACCACCCCTGTGCGGGGACCGGAGGGCCCCTGTCAGGGGGTCTGGGGGCGGGCCCAGTTCCAAGTGAAGCGACATGCGAAACACAACTTCCTCTAAACCCGCCTGCTCGGCCGGCCACCAACCTCCAAGAAAGTTCAAGTGTCTCCGACTTGTCTCAACAGCCACAAGACGCCCAGCGGTCACTCCACCTGACCACCAACCTTCCCGCTCAGGACCCGCTCTTCATTTCACATGTCATTCCGGCTGCTCAGACCACTACGGCCTTAATTCATCCTGCTACGCCGGGCAGCCGGGTCCCTTCCTACTGCGGTGGTGAAGGACGTCTAGAGAACCCAATGGCCTCTCCCACCCCAGTCAAGACAGCCCAGCACCCCGCACCGGATGCGTTTACACCACCAGAGATGGGCAAAGCGCCAGCCTCGCCCGGCAACATCCCCGACACCGGGGCATCAAGGACGTTCGACATCTTGTCCCCAGTTTTGCATAATCTCCCAACTTCCTCGAATCCCCTCCTGGAGGAGCCTAGTGAGGCAGACTCCGACCCCTGTTCTGAAACCTCAGACAAGGGCAGCCGTAAACTGACAACCCACCAAAAGAAAAAAAGATCTATCTCCAAAAAAAAAGGCAATACGGCTTCTAAGTCCACCGATCCACTGTTCACAGTCAAACCTACAGTCGCCTCCAGACAGCCTAAAAAGGCTGCTTTGCAACAAGGCCAGAAGAAGAAGCCCCACACAAAAACTACTCTACCTATTCCACTTCTGTCGAATGCTTTGCTGAATTTCTTCCAGACGCAAGGCAAACGGAAACTGTCCAATGACTCAGAACTCTCAGATGCGGAAATCCTTGAAGCCCTGGATGAGACGCCTCAGACGTCTAAGTCTAGGAAAATCTCCACTTTCGTCAATCCCCAGGGCACGTTTCCCGGGCAAGTCCTGGCTCCAACGACATCACCCTGCGGGCCACTAGAAAAGCCTTTCCCGCAGTCTGATTTAGGATCCGTCCATTTGGTCACCCTGACTCAAACTGCATCCGAAGCTGTTCAACCAATTGCACCAGCGCCAGCCACGCCAAGATGGCAGGTCTCAGCTTCAAGTCCACCAGAGCTTGGTCAGGCGAAGGCTCCATCGCCACCGCTTCCAAGGCCGGCGGTCACTACAGCGACCGATCCACTAAGCAACAAAAGGACCTCCTATCAGCCCCTTTTAGAAATCTTTGACTTGCAGCACCCCAAAGGGGGGCCACAAAGAGAAACGTCGCCTCAACCCTGGACAACGAACCACCTGTTCACCACGCTGCCTGCTGCCAGTCACCAAGACGCCCTGACTCAGATTCCTCAAACAAGGGACCCAAATCTGAGATCTTTTAGTACGTCTGACCCTGGAGAGTACAATACCAGGCGCAGGCACTCACTGGCAAACCCGGCGGCTCCTGGACCAAAGGTCTCGTCAGCAAACGGCAGATCTGATCTGTCCTCATCATCTCAGAAAGACTCACCCAACACCAGAAAAGACCTGACAACAATAATGTCGGCAATTACCATCTCTATGGCCCCGTTCTGCAAATTGTACGAAACGCTAAGTGATGTTTCAAAAGACAACACGGCCATCTTAGCAAGTATACAGTCGAAGCTAACCTTCTTAGAAGGCTACATAACAGCTATTGACTTAAAGTACGAATCCCCGCCCTTAACAAAAGAGGCGATAGCCTCAGATCTGGAGCGGTCTGTGGCCTCGTCATCAACACAAGGCCCTTTACCACCAACGATAAAGCACAAATCTACACAGACGTCCCAGGCAAAATATTCAAACGAAATTGCTTCAGTGTTCCTACACAAAGCAAAAGTGTTGCAAACACCCAACCTGCCTACACCGATCCCAAATCTGGCTTTGGGAACCTCCCTAGGTCCGATTCAACCCCTGCCTAAAGGAAAGAAAATCCTGAAATTAAGCGGGATCGATATACCATTCCCACTAGTCGACAAACTAAATGAACGTACCCCCCCACGGGAGGACCTGCCCTCCACCTCAAGAGATCCTGGAAGCACGGCTGTAAATATCACACGCGCAGGCTCCGTGATGGATCTCACCCATTCCCCTAGACCGATAGCAGAATGTGTGACCTCAGGCATACAATCATCAACGCCGCCTGGCAAGGGGCATTCCGCCCCTGCGAACGACTCTACTCCTTGTGAGACTAACCTGAATTCCAGAGCGCCTCATCACTCCAGCCGGAGGGAGGCCCCTGAGCTGAACAAAACGACGAAGACCCGACATACTGATGCTCCATCAAGATACTTGTCGGATGCCCAAAGCAGACCCAGGACGAGAACCCACTCAGCCAGGTCGTCCCCGCAGGAGCTGCGGACATCCAGAAGTGCAACAGACAACCACACTCTCCGCACAAGGGATAATTCTACTTGCGTCTTTAAAATAGAGCAACTTTCTAACAAAGATAAGTACATCATCCTGAATAGAAAAACTGTGTTAAAAATTACATCGACTACACCCTCGCTACGCAAACTAACCTCGGATGATTTCAAAAGGGTGGAGCCTTATCACAGAGACAATAAAGCGAAAGCCTACCTACACATCTACTCGTCTGCAACTCAAGATATAGGCCCCCTAGCTAGCGACGAACTTAAAGCACAAGGCCTTCTACTGTCAGAATTAAAGACTCCTGCCCTTAAGAACAACACACAGGATCGGCAATCCCCACACGGAAGACCTGGTGCCCATAGTCCATTCCAACGGCATACCGATCGAAGAGAGACACTGAAGTCACACTTTTTTTATCCATCAAGAACCCGGAAGCCAAGGCAAGACTCACCTGAACGCCCCACAAGACCCGCCGGGGGATCTCCGGACCCACTTCTACGGCCATCACAACTTTCCAAGCGGTCTATCGACACTCAAGACCAAGCCAGACAACGTCTGCGGCACTCCCCTTATCAGCGACCTCGCAGGGCGCAAAGGAAACTAAGCTGGAGAGAGCAATCTCCACGAAGAGCTCTCGCACCTCATAGATCGGGTGGGCAACCCAAACCACCACCGTCGCCAGTTCCGAAAAAGTCTGTTCCTCAAACTGGCCCTTGGGACTGGATAAAAGGGGCTCTATCACCGCCTCAGATAGCAATTACCCAAGGAAGCCGATGACCACCTATGCGACAAACTCTTGTCACTGGCCTCCTGGAATACCAGAGGTCACGCCCATCTGACTGACCCTAATACCTCTGACCTGGGCCATTTTGACATCTTCTGTCTGCAAGAAACTTGGCTCCAAGATACACCCTCTATGGACGGGTATGACATTGTGATTTCGCCGGCGACAAAAGGGCTACTAGGCCGTCCCTCAGCGGGTCTGCTCATCGATGTACGGTCAGACCAAAATCTAAAAATGCTCAGGACCACAGCTAGATCATACGGGGTATTGGCAGTCCTAATTGATTGGAACCCTGCTTCGGGACCTCTAAATCGCCGGTCAAAGCAACCTTCATCCCCACCACTCGCTTTGATCACCACTTACTGGAACCCGCAAAGAACCACAACGCAACTTTTCTGCCAAACTATCGCAGAGGTCCTTGATGAGATCCTTATTGAATGGAACACTCCCTTCATACTGGTATGCGGTGATCTCAATGCGAAGTGCAGCCAGCAGAAGACAGACCGAAAAAAACCATCCGACGCAACTGAAGCAGAGCACAGAGGACAAGCATGGATGACCCTCATGGCATCCCGGAACCTACACAACGTTGCCTGGATCCGCGAAGGGCAGACGCTTCTCCCGACCTGGGAGAGGGGCCGGCTGACAGCCACATTGGATTATATTTTTGCGTCTCAAGCTTTGTGTGCTGCAATTCAAGATTTCAAGGTGGTTAAAACGGCCGCCAGCGACCATAACATGCTCACCACTTCTTGGAGCTCCCTAGCGAGGAATTCAACTTCCTATTTACCATCGATTGAAACAAATCCCAAACAATCACGCCTGCGACTGACCCTGACCAACATTAGAGCTATCACCGATCAGTACGTGGCTGAATTTGGGATCGACCAACCTTCCGTGCCATCGTCCAGGCCGGACTACTATCCCATGCTCCTAAAATATAGGTGTCACCCGGCAGTGGGCCTAGCTACCCCCAAATCTTGCACCCACCAGTATGACCTGGAAACTGCGGGGAAAAAAAACGGCCTGAGAAATCTCAGAAGGCGTGCAAAGGCCACCAATACCGAAGAGGCATGGGACCGCTGGAGAACTGAAAAAAAAGCCTACAAATCATGGATTAGGGCACGTCGTGCTGTTTTATACCAACAGGACGCAGAATCTATGATGAAAGTTCTACACGCAAAAAAAACGGCAGATTTCTGGGACTTGGTAAACGCCTCGCAAGGATCCACAACCTATAACATGAGTAATTCTGTCCCAGAACAAGCTTGGGTCACGTTCTACACTGATCTTTTCGCCAGCCTAGCGCTGGATACGAATTCGTCCTTTGTCACCACCGGAGCACCCTGGATCGATCTCTCTCTAACATCAACCATAAGTACTGCCATCCAAAAGTTAAAATCTTCCAGAGCCCCAGGCCCGGACGGCCTGTCGAACATAGATCTAAAAAAGCACCACGTGGAATGGGCTGCCTTTATGAGCATTCTGTTTGACCACTGCAGATCTACCAGACAGATCCCATCATCATGGTGCAAAGCAATCATCATACCTATCTTCAAACGTGGAACCAGAGAAGCACCGGAAAATTACCGTCCGATTGCCCTATTGGACATAATGGGAAAAATATTTGCCTCCCTTCTTTTAGATCATTTCCACCGCTGGGAGAAAACAGCTCCCTGCAGCGATCCTTACCAACTAGGCTTCAAGAAAAACGGTAGCACCACAGTGAACATCTTCATACTTTCAATTCTAAAAGCCAAAATAAAACAGGGAGCTCCTGCGGTGTACGTGGCTTTTATCGACCTTTCTCAGGCGTTCGACAAAGTGGACCGACCTAGACTATGGAGAAAGCTGGCAAACTGGAACTGTCCACCGGCCATATTGCACCCTATAATAGCCCTGCATACCAACACCTCTCTTAACGTCCGTCTAAACAAACAGGGGGCCCTGTCCAGAAATATTCAGACGTTCAGAGGTGTCAAACAAGGCTGTCCTCTAGCTCCGGCACTTTTCGTGGCTTTTTTGGGGGACTTCAAAGATTCGGAAGCGCTGGTGCGCTGCTTCCCCCCAAAGTTTGGCAATCTCCCCCTGTCCCGCCTCTTATATGCCGACGATATGATCCTGTTTGACCAAACTCCGATCGGCCTCCAAAGGCAGCTGGACAATTTGGCAACCTGCATGACCACCAACAATCTCCAAATAAACCAGACCAAAACCAAAATCATGATCTTGTCCTCTCCACGCCACCCGCTGAAAACCACCGGGTCTTGGTCAGTTTGCGAAACCAGAATCGAAGTGGTTCAACAATTTAAATATCTAGGTGTGCTCTTAGACGGGTCGCCACATGAAATCAAAATGCAGCAACACCTCTGGTCCAAAACAAGGCAACTGACTTCCCAATTACGAGCACTCGACAGGAAGTTTGGCAAATTTTCATTAATGCCGGCCATCAATTTCTACAAGGGTAAAATGGTACCCTCTCTGACCTACGGCATGGATGCCATGTTCACCATACCGCCCCAACTATGGCGTAAACTAGAGGCCTACATATGGAAGTCCCTTTTAGGTCTGCCGAACGCTATTCCCATAGAAGCAATCAGACGAGATCTGGGCCTTTTGTCTCTAGGCGCCACTGTCAGTGGGGCTGCCCTTGCCCTATTCAGGAAAACCTTAATTAAAGACAGTCTGCCAATCTTCAAAACAATTGGGCAGGAACTTGAATCAACCACTACCAAGTCGGTCCAAAAGTGGGTGGATCTTCAAAAAACCAAATTGGAAGGCCTGCAATGTTCACTCAATGACCTGATAACGAACCCACAAAGAGTAAGTGAAAAACTAAAACTGCAGGACTGGATCACCACCGTGGACAAAGCAGCTTCCATCAAGTGCTTAAACCATCTTCCTCCAACCTACAATAAACTGAAATCTCCTATGACGTACTGTCTGCGATTTCCAGATAAAAAACTGCGCTCAACTTTTCTAAGGGCTCGTTTAAATCTGCTCCACACCCGCGAAACCTTGGGAAGAAGACTGCAGACCAGTTCAACTACATGCAGATTGTGTGAAGACCCTGGCTCTGTGGAGAACATCCGCCATCTGCTCCTAATCTGCCCGGCTTTGAACGACATTCGCGCCCCATTTCTGTCTCCGCTTTGGTTAGACTCGGTCTTGATCGAGGAGCACACGTGGTGGTGCCGCTTAATATCTGGCGAGAAGTCTCGTTGGGCGGTTGTCACGGCCAAAATATTGGAAGCAGCCTTCACTAAAATCGGCGGCATAGCTAGTGGCCTGCCGACCATGGCTGTTTAACTGATGGTTTTCTGCTATTTTTGAAAACTACTGTCCAGCTGAGTCGCTGGGTCTTAACTTGGCGAACCTTTCTTTTGATTTTCTTTTGATTTTCATCTACTGTAACCATCAACTTCTTGTAAAAATCATTTTCTTTTTCTTTGATTATACACAAGTAAAATAAAAAAAATAAAAAATAAAAATTTCCCACCTTTCAGGAAACGCCTTAACATGGACTATGCCCCTCGTTAATTCCGGCAACGTTCTTTTAGATGACTATGATGGCTTCATACAGGCCCTTAAGATCATGTTTGACCGTCCAGAACAGGTCTATAGTGCCCAGGAACGCCTGTTAGACTTTCAGCAAGGATCCCAGGATATGCTCACCTATGTTACCCGATTCAAGCAGTTAGTCAAGGAAGCCGATTGGTCCCCGGAGGCGAGTTTTACCCTTTTCAGGAGAGGACTGAATGAGGAGATTAAGGATGAGTTGGCCAGAGTGGCTCGCCCAAACGCATTCCAGGCACTAATGGACCTTTCCATGCAAATAGATTTTCGTATCCAGGAAAGAAAGGCAGAGAAGAAGAAATCCAAAGTTAATCCTCCAAAGCCGTCCTTTGAGAGTACCACCAAGGCGGACACTAACCCAGGCTCAATCTCTGAACCAGAACCCATGCAGATAGGAGCCTTCCGTGGACCTATATCCCCGCAAGAAAGAACGAGAAGGATTCATACGGGGTTGTGTATGTATTGTGCCTCAGACAAACACCTGGTTAGGGAGTGTCCTCTGGCCCCTCCTCGGCGTTCGGGAAACGCCAGCTCCCGATCCTAGATGGAGTACAGCTTCGGGAGAGAGATGTTTGCTCCACATCAATTCCATCCTTGAACTCTCCTGGACAAAACAATTTGGTGATTCTACAAGCCTTCCTGTCGCCCTCCAAGAATAAGACCTATCCCATTCTGGCCTTGGTGGACTGCGGAGCTATGGGAATTTTCATTGATCAAGACTGGGTTGTTAGTCATCATATTCCGTACGAGACACGAAGCACCATGCAGCCGGTGGAAGCAATCGACGGAAGACCCCTCTCTTCAGGACCCATAAGCCTGCAGACAAAAGAGATCCAACTTTCCATAAACCATCACCAAGAGCGGATTACATTCGACATCATTCGACATCATTAAGTCAGCCCATTACCCCATGCTATTGGGTATGCCCTGGTTACAGAAGCACAATTCGTATATCAATTGGACAGCAGGATCACTATTCCTAGGCTCTGAGTTTTGTATGTCCCACTGCCTAATACCTCCTCCACATCCCTTAAAGAACCACCAAGAGACCTGAAAACACCACTCATGGTTTCTAATATCATACAAGTTCCAGAGGCCTACCGAGGATATGCTGATGTATTTTCAACTGCCATAGTCCAGGCCTTACCCCCTCACAGACCTGAAGACTGTGCCATAGATGGAATAGCAGTGATTCCTTTTGGCAGAATGTTCATCCTTTCCGAACCTGAGAAAAAGGCCATCAGAGAATACCTGGATACCAACCTTGAAAACGGCACCATAAGACCTTCAAAATCTCCAGCGGGTGCTTCATTGTTCTTTGTTCCCAAGAAGGACACTAAGGAACTCAGACCTTGCCTCGACTATCGTGGCTTAAATTAATGCACCCTCAAAGATCGGTACCCACTACCCCTGATCTCGCATATCCTGGAAGCTGTGAGAGGCGCCGTAGTCTTCACGAAGTTGGATCCCTGGGAAGCCTATCATTTGATCCGTGTCCGGGAAGGAGACAAATGGAAAACAGCCTTTAGAACACCCTTTGGTCACTATGAATATCTAGTCATGCTCTTTGGACTAGCTAATGCCCCTGCGGTTTTTCAACGATTTATGGACAGGGTGTTTTCTGATATGTTATTCCTTTTTGTCATTGTCTATCTGAATGACATATTGATCTTTTCCAAGGATCCTCGAAAGCATGAAGAGCATGTAAAGGCAGTACTGCAACGACTCCGTGAACACAAACTTTTAGCCAAACCCGAAAAATGCTTGTTTCACGTTACTTCTGTTCACTACCTGGGATTCATCCATAGCCCAGAAGGAATTGGTATGGACCCTTCAACGGTAAAGGCCATACTGGCATGGCCTGCTCCCACCTCCGTGAAACAAGTTCAATCCTTCCTGGGGCTTGCCAACTTCTAACGAAAGTTCATTTCTTCCTTTTCCAAGATCGTCCAGCCGATCGTTGCTCTCTTGAAGAAAGACACTCCCTTTATCTGGTCTACACCGCAAGACAAAGCATTGCAGCGATTGAAGACAGAGTTCAAGCAAGCCCCCTTCCTGGCCCAGCCAGACATAAATCGCCCATTCCTAGTGGAAACGGATGCCTCTAACTACGCCATAGGTGCGGTCTTGAAACAGGAACTTGAGGATAAACTGGAACACCCCATTGCTTACCTCTCATGAACCCTGACTCCCAGTGAGACACACTATTCGGTCCTGGAAAAGGAACTGTTAGCCATCCGCCAGGCCTTCACTGAATGGTGACATCTACTTCTGGGTGCTAGATATCCAGTTCAGGCCCACACGGACCATCGGAATCTTCAAATTCTACAATCATTGGAGTGCAGGAACAGTCGTCAGGCGCGTTGGGCCTACTTCTTTGCCCAGTACCAATCCCAAATCACTCATGTTCCCGGATCACAAAACATGATTCCTGATGCCTTATCCCAACGTCCTGACTATGTAACTGCTGGAGACAAGGCCTATCCTAAGATGTTTTCCCCCACGATCTTTGTAGCTCAAGTAGTCAACCTCCTGGAAGAAATTCAAGTACAAACCCAATCCTCTGCTCAATGGAAGGATATTTCAAGGAAGAATCCATGGAGCCTAAGACTTAAGGAAGGATATTTATTCAAGGACAATGCACTGGTCATTCCTACACAGAAATTACAACAAAGAATGATAAACCTCTGTCATGATACCCTTCACTCTGGACATCGTGGCATAACCAACACCCTCCGTCTTATACAAAACAGTTTTGGTGGCCTGGAATGAAGACCGACGTACAGCAGTACATCAAAACTTGTGCTGTCTGCAGTCAAAACAAACATGATAACAAGAGACCGGCGGGTCTTCTAATGCAACCATCGCTGCCAACAAGGCCATAGGAAATCATTGCAACAGACTTCATTGTGGAATTACCACCTTCCCGAGGGTACACGACCATCATGGTTACCATAGATTTGTTCACTCATATGGCTCATTTTACACCTCTGTGTAAGTTACCATCCTCGTCCGAACTTGCTGGAATCTTCCTGGAACACATATTTCGTTTACATGGACTCCCTTCATAGATCATATCTGATTGAGGACCTCAGTACGTCTCTCAATTCTGGACACATCTGTCGCATTTTGGGAATCCAACGCGCACTCTCATCTGGTTATCATCCCCAGATCAACGGGGCCACAGAACATGCTAATCAGCCCCTGGAACAGTATCTTCGATGTTTTGCCACCAAGGTTCAGGATGACTGGTCGCTCCTGATACCCGTGGCTGAGTTTGCCTACAACAATTCTGACCATTCAGCAATTAAGACCAGCCCCTTTTATTGTAGCCAAGGGTTCCATCCATCAGTTCTACCCTCTGTTCTCCCTCATCCTACACCAGTACCTACTGTCGACTTCTGGATTGAAACCCTCATCAACGTACACCAAGAGGCCAAAGAAAATTTACAGAAGGCCAGAACTCAGACTAAGAGGTATGCAGATTTAAAAAGAAGACCAGGTCCTTCTTATGCAATTGGTGATCAAGTCTGGTTGTCCTCGAAGTTACTACCCCGGCATCTACGGCCAAACAAGTTGGCCCCTCGGTACTACGGTCCATTTCCCATCAAGGAAATTATCAACCCGGTTTCATATCGGATTAGTCTACCAGACTCTTGGAAGAAAATTCACCCAGTATTCCACACATCCTTACTAAAACCCTACCACCAATCCTCCCGGAAATCCTACCGACCTCCTCCTTTACTGGTTGACAACCGATTGGAATATGAAGTGTCTAGAATATGTGACTCCAGGTATAAACGGGGTCAGCTTCAATACCTGGTCGAATGGAAGGCATATCCTCCTAGTGAAAGAACCTAGGAACCACTTTCTAATCTCAAGACTCCTCGACTACTCAGAAGATTTGACCTTATACACCCAGGCAAACCTGGTGGAACAGCCTTTCGGAGGAGGCATGCTGTCATGACCCACAGAACGTGCCCTTTCTGGACTTCCTGGTCCTTGTCACGGCGGGGCTTGCATTCATTGTTTCTCCCAACATGGCCGTATCACGTGACACGCCGCGCACCAGCCTTCACGGCGCACGTAGTACGTTCCATAAATATGCCACACCCCCGCGGGCCCGCACCTCTCAATGCTATTGCGAAGTAGCGACCAGACGTGTGCTCCGTAGCTCGCGTTATTATTCCCTTGCTTCTTCCACCCTAACCCAATTCTAGTCCCTTCCTCCCTTTCTTGATTCCTGGACTCGTGTGCTAGTTGCGCACCCTGTTATTTCCTGGACCCTTGCTTCCGGGTACTTGAACGCAAGCTGGAGTTGGAAGAGACTCGTGCAGCCTTATTCAAGACTCGAGCAATACGCAAGAAGGCATCGATCAAGAAATCCAGCAAAGATCGAACTCAGGTGAGAAGGGGGGGAACTCCTTGACAGTTGATGTCCCTCGAGGGCCTCGTTCGACTGTCGACGTCGTCATCAGTATAAGTAGCGCACGCAGGGACTGTTGGCTTCAGTTCTGTTTTTCTCCCCTGAAGAGGAATTACAAGGCGTACCATAGACCGTAGGCTCCAAGAAAGCGTAAAGTGTAGGAACACGTAAATTGTATGGCAGGGTAGGCTGGGGGGCGATGAGTGATATACGTGGGAGGGACATCCAATCGAAAGAACGGTGGAGGCTGCCAACCAGGTAAGTATGAGTTCCGCAAGGGTAAATTGAAATTTTTTCGGGCACATTTTCTCAGAGAAAGGCCTGACTCCAGATCCAGAAAAGGTCACAGCGCTCAATGAGACACTGCCACCAACAAAAGTTCCCGAGCTGATATCGTTTCTGGGCCTCGACAGTTATTGTACCCAGTACATTAAAGATGTTGCCACGTTATTGAACCACTGAGAGCACTGACCAAAAAGAATACCGTGTTCAGCTGGTCTGAGGAGTGTCAATGAGCCTTCACCACAATCCGAGACAGAGCGGCTCAAGCAGAGAACACGTCCCATTTTGACACCAGTCGCAAATTGGAATTGACAGTGGACGCTGGGAGCGATCCTAGCTCAAATCGACCCAGATGATCCCAGTCGCACCCACATAGTTGCCTACGCCTGCCGCAGCCTCTTGACTACAGAGCAAGCGTACTCTCAGGCAGTGCAGGAAAGTCTAGCAGTAGTGTGGGCATGCAAACACTTTAATCTTTTTCTCTACGGAAAGCCTTTTAAAGTAGTGACAGACCATCATGCCTCACTGTTCCTCTATGGCAATCCCCAAGCCAAAATGCCAACCCGAATTGCCAGGTGGGGTCTCTGGTTACAAGACTACTCACTCGAAATAGTGGTAAGGAAGAGAACTCTGCTGACTTCTTGTCCCCTCACCCGAGAAGTGGAAGTGCCCCTGAACCCTCCCGTAGCAGACTGTTATCTCCGGTATCTTATTCAGCAAGCGATACCAGAGGGCATCGACCCAGTTCATCTAGCCCAAGAAGTAGAGGCGGACAATGCATGCCAGATAGTGTGCGAAGGTCTCAGATCTGGACAGTGGTGAAGAGCCAAAGAGAGAGGTCACCTCGAATCAGAGGACGTCTGGAAGGAAGAGGAAAGGATCCTGATTTGCTCCCCCGACCTGCCTGCCCCACCCCTCCTGCTTTAAATGGAGGTGGAGGGTGCAGTGAGGCGAAGTCGGGAGAAGAAGGCCGCAGAAAAAGGCCAGCGCTCCCCTTAGCAGCTCTGCTGTGAGCGCATCTACAAGCGGAGGCCCTAACAGCTGATCTCCTTTCTTTCGGATCAGCTGCTACATTTGAATCGCTGTTTCCCGCGAGGTACGCGGCTCCTAAGATGGTCGCCGGCTTCCCCATGACGACCCAAGCGTCCGGAGCGTCCCTGCAGCCCGCGACCATCACCGCCGCAGGCCAAGATCCTGATTTTCTCCCCCGACCTGCCTGCCCCTCCCCTCCTGCTTTAAATGGATGTGGAGCGTGCCGTGAGGCTAAGCCGTGAGAAGAAGGCCGCAGAAAAAGGCCAGCGCTCCTCTTAGCAGCTCTTTGCTGCTTGCAGTCTGCCGTTCGCCGTGGAACTCTGCCAGAACTACAAGGGAAGGAGTCCTGCACTCCTGAGTTGCACATAACACTCGCTTCTAGACTTCAGCGTCTGCGTGCCCGTACCCTCACATGTGCACTGCTCTCAATACCCACGCCCGCAAACGTACGCAACGCACGTCTGCAAACCAGATCCTTGAAACCATCCATTAGCTTAAACGTTCCATCCTCAGCAGTCTATAAACCCCATAGGCTGCGCCACACTATGGATATGAGCCCACACAGTATGCACTGCCCTGACCACAATGCAACTGCAACAATGGCTAAGACTCCTGAAAATGTGTCCCCCACAGATTTGAATGTGATTACCGCAATGTGCAATTCTTCTACCACAGAAGTAAATGCTACTTTACCTATGTCTAGGACCCTAGAAAATGTGCCCCCCACAGGTTTGAATGTGATTACCGCAATGTGCAATTCTTCTACCACAGCCACGCTATCCACTGATGTAAATGCTACTTTACCTATGTCTAGGACCCTAGAAAATGTGCCCCCCACTAATTTGAATGTGACTACCGTAATGCACAACTCCTCCACCACAGCCCTGCAATCCACTACTATTAATGCCGCCTCCGAACCCCACCTCAAATGTGCCCTCATCAACGCCTGATCCATCAATGCTCAGGCCCTAAACATCCACAACCTCATCACCGCCCTAGATCTAGATCTTCTAATGGTCACTGAGACCTGGCTACATGAAGCCTCAGGCCCCGCTCTATCCCTCGCACTCCCACCAGGCTATGCCATCACTAGACAAGATCGCCTGACCACAGGAGGCAGTGTCGCTCTCATAGCCAAAGATTCGATCACCATCAGAAAAGTTGACAAAACTATCAACAATAACAGCGACTACCTTCAATTGAAACTCACTATCTCGCACCACTGCACCATCACCCTACACCTCATCTATCGGCCACTAGGCCCCTTGGGAGACTTCCAGGCCTCCCTCACCCACCTCCTGGCTGACAACCTAAAAAAGTCATCCAAAACCATTCTCCTCGGTGACATCAACCTAGGCCTGAATGACACCAAAGACCCTACTGCCAAATCACTTGACACAGCCCTCTAGGATTTGCCAACACCATCACAGACCCCACTCACGCCCTCGGCAGATCATTAGACTGGATTGCCCATCACAACTGACCCCTCACAGTCACAGGCAATACCCCCACCCCGTGGTCCGACCACCACACCATCACCTTCAACATCCCCACCTCCACCCCATCCCCCCCAACCCTTACCACCAGCCCTCACAAGAAGTGCCCGCCAACTGACCAAAGAAAGACTCATACCCTTCCTACAGGGACCTGCCTTTAGACCCCCATTCTCCAACGACCTAGAAACCCTTGCCAAGAACTACGATTCTGCTATCACGGCAGCAATCAATGCTATCGCCCCACTTAAACCGCGCACAACCAAACCTACCAGCCACACCAATGCTTGGTTCATCCAAGACCTTCCCAAACTGCGCACAGACAAACGAGCAGCACTAGCTCAATGGCAAACATCTTGTGATGACAAAGACAAACTTAACTTCAAATCCCTCGCAAACAAATATAAGAAAGCCATCATCAAAGCCAAAGCCAAATCATTTGAAGATAGAATCTCCGAGGCCAAATCAAACACCAAGGAAATGTTCGCCATATTCAGGGAACTCGAGACCCCTACACCCACCCCCCAAAACTTCACCAAAGATAAAGCATGGTGTGATGACATCCAAACAGCCATGCACAACAAGATTAGCTCTCTCCAAGCCAAAATTCTGAACACCAAACTAGGACTCCCTACCCCCTGCACCACCTCCCGAACCCCCCCTCTCCTCACCCACAGAGGCCCCCCCTACCTTCTCATTCAAAACCATTCAGGAGAAAGACATGATCAACATCATGAAAAACATCAAACCCTCCAATTGCAAAGGGGACCCCTGCCCCGCCTCCATCATCAGAGAATGTGCAGACACCCTTGCTCCTTTCCTAACAGCCTTCGTCAACGCCTCCTTCACCCCAGGGAGAGTCCCCTCGTGCCTCAAGGAAGCATGGATCCGACCTCTCATAAAAAACCTACACTTGATCCCACCTCCCCCAACAACTACCGCCCTATCACCACAGTCCCATTCCTCCACAAGATTCTGGACAAAGCAGCCTACCTGCAGGTCCAGCACTTCCTCAAAGAGCACAACCTCCTAGGACTGAGACAATCCAGCTTTCTCCCTAGGCACGGAACAGAGACTGCCCTACTCGACCTCAAAAACCAAATGGATGACGCAAGGGACCAAGGAAAACCTGTCCTGCTCCTTCTCCTCGATCTCTCTGCAGCTTTCGAGCTTGTAGATCACGACATCCTCTGTCATCACCTCACCTCCACAGCTAACTTCTCACAAGAAGCCACCACATGGATCACCTCCTTCCTCCAAGGCAGGACCATGCAGGTCTTCTCTGACCTAGCCACTGCGTCACCCACCGTCATGCTAAGTGGTGTGCCCCAAGGCTAGTGCCTCTCCCCTACCCTATATAACATATTTACCCCCCCTCTCTTCCTTATCCTTGACGCCATGGGTATCTCTTACACCAACTACGCCGACGACACTCAGATCCGTCTCACATTAACAGGTGACTATGACACTGACTGCGCAACTCTCAACAACATATATAACACAATCCAAATGTGGATGGCTATCAACGGCCTCTGCCTTAACTCCGACAAAACTGAGCTCCTACTCGTAGGATCCCCTGACACCCTCAAGAAACTTGACGCCCAGTTCAGCCACTTTACCATTGACTCAATCAGAATTCCAGTACTGGACACTGTAAAAACGCTAGGCGTCTATCTAGACTCCAACTTATCTATGACCAGACAAGTAAACGCAATCGCCTCCTCTGCTGCTTCCCCTGCAAAACTCCTCAACGCAATCAGGCCTTTTCTATCAAAAGACACTTGCACCAACATAGCCAGAGCTATAACTGGTTCCCGGCTAGACTACTGTAAAGTTCTCTTCCTAGGGACCTCCAACAAAAACCTCGAGAAGCTGCAAGTAATCCAGAATAGCGCCCTGCGTGCTGCACAAGGCATTGCCAAGAGAGAGCACATCACTGCTGCCAGAAAAGCGTCCCATTGGCTCCCCATAAAGGAAAGGATTATATTCAAAGCGCTAAGCATCACCCACAAATGCGTCCACCTCTCAGCCCCAGCGTACCTATCCCAGAGAATCCACCCGGTCTCCTCCACAAGAACCACCAAGACACCCTATGCCAATATGCTCTCCGTACCCAGGGTAAAAAGAGCTAGAGCAGGTGGCGCCAGCTTCCCCTACCTTGCTTCTTTACATTGGAACACCCTTCCCACCTCTCTGCGAGCTGAACCTTCACTAACTGCTTTCCGCAAAGCCATGAAAACTACCTTGTTCACCTAACCAACCCCACATGTTCAAACTCTCATGACTAAATGTATGATGTATCATGGTGTATGATACTCCCCATTGCTTAACACAGGATCATGCCTACTGTAACCCAAGGCACAACCTGTACTCATTGTAACTAAGTTCCCTTTCAAGTAACAGCGCCACAATGCCCCTGGGCTGCCTGAGCGCTATATAAATGTAATAAATAAATAAATAAAGGCTTCTACAGCTAAAGGAGGAATTAGCCCTCTCTAAAAAGGAAAGTGCTAGAACTTGCCCATGAAGGGCACCGAGGAGTCGTCTGCACGAAACGCATGCTATGACAAAAATAAGTGTGGTTCTCACTCCTGGACTCCCGGGTGCAGGAGGTTCTGGGGGAGTGTTCGACATGCTGTGTCATCGCCCCGAATCGACATCCTAAACCACTGATCATGTCGGAGCTTCCGGAAGGTGTGTGAGAAGCCGTAGCTGCCGACTTCTTTGGGCCTATCGAGGGGGGGGAAATACATACTAGCCCTCATGGATGAATACTCCAGATACCCGGAAGCCCTGCTAGTGTCCTCGACAGCGGCCGATCATGTCATACCAGTAATGGACCGCATCTTCATGGCATAAGGCATTCCCCTGAAAGTAAAAACGGACAATGGGCCTCCTTTCACTGGCCAGGACTTTGCACGATTCAGCGAGTGTATGGGGATCCATCACCAAACGTTCTCGCCACTGTGGCCGCAGACGAACGGCATGATCAAACGATTCATGGCCAACCTAAAACGGGCTCTGCAAGTGGCCCAGCTGACGGGTCAGCCCTACGAACAAGTTCTGCACCAATTGTTAAGAGACTATAGGAGCGCCCTACACAGCTCCACCAGGAAGAGTCCTGCTGAGATAATTTTTGGAAGGGACGTGCATAGCCAACTACCATAGCTGGGGCCCCAGGGCGTCGAGCGGCCTGTGGATGCAGAGCTGAGAGACCAAGATAGATCGGCTAAACGACGAATGAAGGAGTATGCAGAAGTGCGACGGAAAGCTAGAGAGTCCAAGCTGGAGGTAGGAGAAGTGGTGACAGTGAAACAACCACAGACCACAAACACACTTCGATGTTCAAAGGTGAACCCCTGGTCATTACGGAAAGGAAAGGCTCGATGATCATGGCCCAAGGAGACTATGGACACACAACTCGAAACTCCTCGCACTTCAAAAGGTTTCCCGTAACCAGCACAAGGAGGATAAGCCAACGAAAGGAGAGGGCGGATGAATATCTGTCGGATGAGCCTTATCACAGAGATCTTGAATACGCAGACACATCTGGTGCAGCGGACAGAGGAAAGGGGTTCAGCGGAACCAGTGAACTCAAGACCTCAGAGAGCGAGGAATTAACCTTGTCGACTCATTGAAGAAATGGAGTGATCAACCCCAGTCCCAGTTCATGTTCAAACCCTGCTGGGTAACTGTTTAATTTAGGCGGGAGGGTGTCATGTTGACAGGTGTGTTCCGGGTGTGGGTGCGAGACAGGAGGCAGGGAGGGAAGTGACGGGGTGCGGGCGGAGGGGAAGTTAAGTTCTGGAACGAGCAGGAATAAAGACGTGTTAAGAGCAACAGGGCTTCATCTGATTATTTGGTGCACAGCGTGGCGCACCCCTGCATGGGTCGTCCCTCAGGCAAGGGACTGCAACACTACAATGTACAAGAACTTGTATAATTCTGACAGTGGTCATAACTGTCAGTCCTGCACCTGCTCATTGATGAAGGAAATATATACTTTTAACATGCACTCTTGTGGAAATCATGATTCCTGCTAGACCACAACAATGTGCCAACATTACAGCCAAACAGTTTTCAATTCCACAGATAGAAGAAATAATGCACTTTAATCACAGCTCTTATTACAGCTCGCACCTGTAGCAAGTAGGTCGGATCAGCTGCCCCATTTGGTAACAAAGAGAATGCCCTATGAAAGCTTGGGGTTTGTGCTTCTTTTTTGATATATGGCAGGTGTAGGGTGTACAATAATCAGGGGTCAAGTCCTAAAAATAAAAGTGGGAGGACTCATCAAAAAACACAATGGGATGTGACGTTGCCAGAAATTAGCATATCTAGGTGAAATTGCCCATTTCATTAAATTGGCTTTGCATAACCACCCAAATTGCACAGGACCAATGGCATTTGCCTTTGATAAAATCAACACACAAACAAAACCAAGAGAGGATATTTTCTTCTAATCGTGTTTTTGACAACGTTAAAAGGTGTGCATGTTTCAAACTCCAAGAACCAATACAAATATTTTTTCCTGGAACATGCATTACCGAAATGGGACATTTTCATCTTTAGTTGTTTGTTATTTTTCATCCTGTTTATAGTGCATTGGTGAAGTGTCCGGCCTGCCAACCTGACTGCAGGTTCGATCCCGGAGGTCGGCTTTAATTTATAAATTCAAGGAAGACTGTCAATGTTTCTTTCTTTAGGTGGGTGGGGGAGGGTGTGGTGAGTCCACCCTCTGAAAAAAGCGGGTGTACTCCATTCACCCGCGTGTACCCTCGAATTGAGCGTTGACAATAATGCGTTTTATGTGACTTGTGTCAAAATTGTTAATCCCATTCCGAGATGTCCGGCCCGATAACAAACTAGCGGCGGCCATCTTGAGATGGGGAAAACAGCCACTTGTGGCAATACCGTTTTCGACATATTGCGCACCACAGTTTAGAACGCTGCATGAAATTTGTCACAACTCTCTTTGGCTTTCCACCCCGACCTGTGCACCCCCACCCTCACCTCCAATGATGGTCCTGATGAGGGAGGCATGCCCAGGACAGTCCACCAGGGTGCACTGCAGACTGCTGTAGCCAGAAGTGCGCAGGCGCTCAGGGGCTGGCAGGCTAAAGCAGGAGAAACCCAAGTCCAGAGTGATGCCGCGCTCTCGGCTCTGAGGGTTCTTGTCGAAAGCGGCAGTAGACGCCGTGCTGCTCAGGGCCTTAGCTAGCGAGGTCTTGCCGCTATCAATATGCCCAAGCACCCCTATATTAAAGTTCAGCGTCTTCCCCGGCTCGGCCATGCCTGTGGATTTCTTTTATTTCTATGACACCAGAAGGGTGCACTTCGAACTGGAGTACAGTTCTGTCAAACCTGTGTGGTGCGTTTAAAAAAAGGTCCGTGTGGAAGCTATAACCAAAACAACTAGTTCCTGACCTGTAGGCTACACGTTTTCCTTCTAGTTTTTATAGCTAACTGTGAATGTTTGCAGTGCAAATGGGTGCTTGTTGTCAAGATGTCGAATACTGTCCCTTATCTGGCTCGGTTATTTATACACTTCTCACAGAAAGGAGCTCTGTAGCTAGTTGTGTTCAGCTAATACAGTCCGTAGAGCAACGTCTCGTTTTGTTCCCAGCGTCAGAGTTTAAAGCGTTTTGGTTTTCATTAGCTCAACCCAACGCACTCGTGTATCTGCATCCAAAAGAGCACAGTACCCTCTATTAAGACGCCCTCTGCTACACATGTGACCTCTGCTATACATGTGACGGCAATAGGGAACATCCAAAAGTGGATATTGTGTGGCTTCAAGAAGGATAGAGGTATTTTGCAATTCATTGTGTGATTTTGAAATCGAGTTTGTATGAGCGGATAACTTAGTTAATTGCACCTTTTCATTTAGCTGTACCGATGTTTATTTGTATAGCGCTCACTGCATAATTTAATTGCTTCTTGGCACTTTTACAAGATTCCACTGGTGGTGCCTCCCGGGTATCTTATTAGTAGAGGTGGGTCTTAAGTTGTGTCCTGATAACCATCGGATGTCTTCTGTGCGTTTTTGTTTTTTTATTATTATTATTTTTTACAAAGGCGGCAATCTTGCATTTTATTATCTATCCGCTTAGGTCTGTCTACTGTGGGACTCGCAGGCGCTTGGCCTGTGCAGATCATATGACTCTGTTGGCTGTATTGTTTGATGTTTTCTTGTACTTAGAATTTTGCTGAGCCTTACTGGCATTTGCATGCAATGCACGGACGGGATATTACAAAGGGAACCTTGCTTGCACCGTTAGCCAATGGTGGCTGATTGGTCTTTCCTTAAGCATTTTAACCACCACCTACACGTTTTAGCACAGAGCAAATGGGAAGGATAAAGAAACTCTGGCATTGTCAAACAAATCAACATCAAAACTGGTTCTATTTTGTTTCAGGGCAGCAAGTGGGGCTAATTCCTCTCCCCAATAGTTTGAGAGTGTTTATCCCTACTCACTCTAACTCCCAGTAGAAGATGAACCAGTCAAAGGAAGTACAGATTTTCAACACATTCGTTATAGAAAGTCCTGATTCTATTAAAGATTCGGAGGTGAAAGATTATGCTCCATTCCGTTCTTTACTTCTCGAGCAGCAATACAATTTTAAACAACAAACTAACAATGAATTACAACTCCTAATAAACAAAGGTGAATTTGTAGTTTGTTTTTCATAGGTCTGATTCAACACGATTCTAACCATTTCACCCATATTGCTAATGTGGCTGACGCTACTGCCTTAAACGGCTTCCTCACCGCTATCAACAGCTGAGATTCTCCTGCTGTCTCACCCGATCTGCCACCTCCTCGTAAGCCTTCAGACACCTAACTGGGCATAATCTGGGCCTTTCAGGGAAAGCCATATATTCTACGGTATATTCTACGGTCTTAATCCCTGTCTTCGTCCCGAGATTAAACACAATAATGTAATCCGTTTCGCCCAGAGAGCTTTCCTAGATAGATTTTCGTTGTCCGGCCAGGACTCAATCATCCTCAACACTACACTCACGTCCCAGAGGCGTGAATATCTAGGCGCCGGTGGTCTCATGCATCTGCCCACCTCAGTGTCTCTCACATGCCCCTCTTGCCTTCCCTTCTTATCAGGGTGGTTGGAACACCCCAAACATGTATTTCAAGAGAGTCCTAGAGTCCTAGCTCTCTGTAGGGGTGTGCGCCACATTGCAGCCCTGTTCTATTCACAATGGCAGGTGCCGTGGAGAATTGCTGCAGCAGCACATAACGTGCCGTCTTTGAACTACGTTACCCATAAACCCTGCCTTCCGATTGTAGTTCAGAGGCACTGACAAGGGAGCCTCGCTATCGCACAGTTCCGCCTGGTTCAGGCTACTCAGTCTTCCAGATGTGGCTTGGGATCACGACCCAGAGGCAGCTCTTCCACTACTTATTATCTGGTATTGTCTGTGGGTTGTCCTAGCCAGTGTGTGTTGTGTTAATGATTGCACGTTAACTGGCAAGGATGGGGAATGTATGTGCGCTGTAGGACATGCAGTGCTGCTGTGCAGCAGCATTGGTGTAAAGAGCTGAGCCTAGATCTAACCCAACACCCATTCCAGGAATTCTATTAGCTGGAATACACTGTGTCCTTTCCGACTCCTCATTGATTTATTGCTTCTAATCACACAGCCGATATTTTGTGCAATTGGATGCTGAGATTGTTTGTATTACAGAGACATGGTTGTCTTACCTATTCACTTGAGGTCTTAGTTTCCGACGTGAACTACATTTTCCACTTTAACTAACTGAATAAATCGCCACCAGGCCAGGGTGGGAACACTCTACGCTCTCCTCGGCCAGAGTCCAGCTGCAAAGCAATAGACTGTTGGACAACATGAAACATACTGATGACATGCACATTGATTAACAGATGTACTACAAGCCTGAGTTCCTTGGTGAAAATAATGCACAACACACTGTAGGGAAATCCATACAGAAGAAAAGTAGGCAAAGCAAAACCTTACATTTAAAAATCAAAATGTGAGCTACAGCCTTCGCTCAGCATAAGACAAATGACACATGCAAGGAAATGTTCATATGTCAGCAGCCCATCTGAAATCAGAATATATGAAGCAGCTGACGAGACCTGGAAAAAATGCTTCCAGTTAACAGAAAGTATTCAGCAACTTTTATTAAAAAGGAAAAACAGTCCAATCTGTGATGAAAAGCAGAGCCAAATCAAGAGGTCTGTTGGTGTTTGTTTTTATTTCCTTACAGGATTAAAAAGCAGCAATATAAGACCTAGATCAAAAATAAAATGTTGACAGGAGTTTTATTGCAAAGAAATGTATAATATTGGCCTGTTTTGTGGAAATGTAAAAAAAGAAAACCTGCGTCCCCATGAGAAAAGCGTGAACAGTGGCTGGCACAAGCCAAGCGGCAGCCAGATCTTGGCATCCCTCCAGGGGGTTGCACTGCATCACATAGCCTTGTCAGCTCTGTACTTCAAAGAATTTGCGCTATGGCAACCAGCCTTCTTAGGCGTCTTAAATGCCCAAGCTCTGAGCTCCAAGGAACCAACAGTATATGACACCAGATGTTCTACTACTATTGTGGTTGGGCAGCGCACCACAAAGAACTACACTGACACGTAAGTTAAGTGCAAGAGTCTCTATTGTGTCTTACAATGAACTTAGGCTGGGAAATTTCAGGTAGTTCTTAGGGCTAATATGGTCCTTGGGGGAATTGGTGCTATGGTTGTCCCGTCCCTGTCTATCTCGTCTTACCTACCTACCTAATACAGGCGTCCTTATCAGGATGCTGGAACTAATCAACAGTAACTGCTGTCTGTTTTGTTTCTGACTTAGGCTAATTGTGGGTTTTCCCTGATTCGATGGCTGTGTCACTCCTTAAGGGTTTTCTACGCTTTCCCTAACCTAACCCGCTTAGTAGGCTCAGGGAGGTAGGGATGGTGCCTTCTTTCAGTGCCACTCTCACTTCTCTCACAACCGCTCGTACCTGACCCTTCATTATACTGGTCTCTTCAGTTGTTCTCCTCCTACCACGTCACGGTCCTCCTAATCTCTCCCTCTGCCTTTCCACCTACATTCTTTGATCGATCTACTCTTACTACTCCTGTTCTTACTATCGATTGTACCTCCAACTACCTCTCTACTTCCGTTATCTTCTCTTCCCTCCTTCCTCTCACTCTACTTCCTTCCCTCTTGCTATTCTTCTTGTTGTAATCTCTCACTCTGCACTGATAGTTATTCCTATTTTCCCACTCACTGTCACACTTACTATTCTGTTGCTTCCCCTATTTCTAACCTGTACTTAACCCGTCCTATCGCCCTCTACTACCGCTCTGCTGCTTCGTTTACTCATTAACGCTTCCTACTAATTACTCTACTACCACTCCCTAAGCCTTAGTACTGTCCACTACTACCACCCTCTACTGACACCACCACTCTACTACTCCCACAACTAATACCACCTCTGCCGCCCTGATACTCCTACTCTACTCCTCAGACTCTCCACTCCTCACAAATGCTCCAGTCCCCCTCTCTTAAATAGCTTCTACACTCCAGTTGCTTGTGCCTTCTCTGGTCTCTCCACCAACTCCTGTCCTCACCCAACTAACCCACGCTCCTCCTAAAATGTCACACCCCCTCCCAGGATTGCCCATTTACCTAATTTATTTTTATTTATTGGGTATTTATAAAGCACCTATACAAGAAATAGTGTTTCAATGCACCACAAGGTGAAAGTGGGAGGAGAGGGGGTCGCACAGGGAAGAAAACAACAAAAATAGTCATAGGCCTTGTGTCATTCAATAACTTATCTTCCTTGAGGGTGTCTGTCAGGGGAAGGGATGAGTGAGGGCTTGTAAGCCCCACCCCCTTCATGCAGCCTGGCTGCATTCCTAACCTAGAGCCTCTAATGGCTACAAGGAGTCATGCATGTAGGCCTCTCTGGGGTACCCATATAGGTCCCTGGTGCTGTAGTGGAGGATCAAGGCCCCCTGTGCCTTGGACCTGGTATATAATATAGCTTCCCTGGTGGGCTAGTGGACTCCCTGTAGCCTGGTACTGTGGCGGCCGGTGTTGTGAGGTAAGCAGCACCCATAGATTCCTGTTTACCGGACCACATTCCAAGTGAAGTGCTTCTTCTGTCGCAGTGTGCTATTGGCAAGGTCCTTGTAATTCGAAGGTGAGAGGATGGCACACACTAAAATAGTCAAATTGACGAAAAATAAAACTGTAGTCACTTCATCTTGGTAAAGGCGAGAGGTCCTTACATCATCAATATAAGAGGCAAGAGAGTCCTGCCTGAATCTCCTCTTATTTATTAAAGCTGGGATATAAGGAGTAAAAGCTGGATGGAATAAGATGTTAACAATTGAGAGATCAGATGGAGAGGGGGTCAATGGAGACGTCGGAGGAGTTAAGTCAATTGGAGAGAAAGACAAGATGAAGAGAGTTCCCAGCAGAGTGGGTAGGTAGGTTGTGGAGGAGAAGAGGGATTGGTCAGATAGGGGGAGTGTTTAGTTCAAGGCATGTGTCTGCAGAGTGCCTGGAGAGGTTACAGTCCTGCAGCATGACAACAGAGATGTTGGTAGGAGGTGACTCAAAGAGATGGGTCAGATCAGAGAAGACACAGTTGAGAGGATTAGAAGGTTGATAGAGAGCCATAACAGTGATAGGAGCAGGAGGGGATAGTTGAATAGTGATGTATTCAAAAGAGAAATTGATGTCAGGTGGGGATAGACGGGCAGTGTTGAGGGCCTTTAAGTGTGTCGAAGAAAGAAGCTGACACAAGGGTGGCATGTTGGTTGCTATAAACCTTTCATTTGAGGAGAAAAAAAGGACTCTCACTATCCCTATCCTAAAGAGGGTTTCCCTGCCTCAAACTAAAACTAAAGGATCTGTCAGAATGTCCTTCAAAATTAGACTCCACTGTCCTGTGTCACAACCTACACTTAGACTACAACTAAAGATTAATGTAATCCAACAGAAACTTCCTTCTTCAGGAGTATGACTCCCTTCTCTTAGACTATGGGTGCCATTCCAAAAATGCCCTCTAGCCAAAAAGGTGCCAGGGTGAATGACTCCCTTCCCCTGGCCTTTATTTCCAACACTTTATACACTCAACTTTCTGACCCAGGAGAATGGCTCCCTTCTCCTGGTACTGGTCTGCACTCTTCAATAAAGTACACATCGACGGTCAGGGGGAATTAATACCTTCCCCGGGTGTTTCTTCAATGTACTTGAAAGGATTCAGTTTCCCCACAAGAAGAATGACTCCTTTCTCCTGGAGTTTGAAAGTTCTTTTTCAATTTGAGGTTTCTCTTGGCACTCTCACACTAAATCAGCAAAGTCCTCCTCTGGATGCCACTTGATGAGGAAGATTTTCTCAGATGCCTGTTCCAGTGGCATTAGGGCCTTGGACCCTTCTCTGATCATCAGTGGGCTTCACTCTGCTACTGCTTTGAGGATAGTTTGTTTCAGTTATGTTGGGGTATGTGATTAATCTGATGTCATCACTCCTTTCCCGGAGGTAGCCTTTACTCATGTGGCCAGGGGACAGCAGTCGCTATCTGATCCTGAACCTGGCATGGCTATTTGAAGGAGGATCACATTAGGGGGAGATGGCCATCAGGGGGAGGGACAGGCATCAGATGAGGCATGGTATCCCCTTTCCCCTTTAGAGATATCCCCTCCATTCCTCATACCTTAATGGCATACTGTAATAATCCCCTTCAACAACCCGCAAAGCCTACTGACAGTATCAGTCACTATTCTGTAGCAAACAGAATGATAAAGACTGAGACAAGAATGAGAAATTCCCAAACGAAGATTACTATGCTGAACCAGAAGGAGGAGTATAGTGTTTGGATGAAACTGATTGGCTCCTAACAACCCCCCCACTTAAAGTGGGAGTTCAAAGATGGAGCAGCTTATAGCAACGGAGAGATCTGACTGGCTAGACACTGCCGGGGGAATCCAAGCTGTCAGGTGGACACATGAGCAAGGAGATGCAGGAGAATCGTGGAGAAGGCTTTCTAGCTCGGGCTAGGAATCCAGGAGGCGGGGAGCAAGGCAGAGAAGCAGCACGAAGAAAGGCGGAGGCAGCATCTGTACCATAGACACATTCCCGTGGCAGGAGAGACGCTGAAGCAAAACGCAAGGCAAAGGAGTCTTGCATCGGCAAAGGAAGCTGGAGCGGTGCGCAGACCGCCACCAGCCACAGAGACGTGCTGCCCGAAGCAGAGAGAGAGCAGAACTGAGGGGACCTAAGCGGGGTGGCAGAAGCCAAGGGAGCTGTCCCAAAGACAGGGAGCCCATAGTGGAAGGTTGGGGCTCCGGTAGGGAGCTGGAGAAGGCATTCCTGGTCCCTAAATGGGACGGGAGGCAAATTCCTTACGCCTTACATCATGACCTGAGTTTCATAGTCCTAGTATTTGGGGAGGTACAAATACGCAAGTGATAAGAGGAACTTGGGGGGTGAGGGGAGCATATATCCTCAGATCTTGAAAGTGGATGAACATTATAAGAGAACCTAGCAAGAGAGTATACTAGGTGTTTTGCGAGTCTGGGACTTGCACCCAAATTATATCAGGAATTCTATGAGAGAACCTGGCAGGAGAGTATACCAGGTGTTTTGCGAGTCAGAGAATCCCAAGGAAGATTCATGCCCTTAAGATTTTGAATTGCATTGAATGTGGAAAAGACCTGGGAAAGGGAGTCTTTTCGTCTGGAGTGAATTGAAACACATAAGGAGTGGGTTATCCTCTTGGGCTACAATGAACTTGATTATTCTTTTGAACTTTTGTTTTTGTGGAGAGAAACCTGGAGAAGGGACCCATTGCCTGGAACTGTGAACATTATCCATTTGGAACATTTGTTGGATTTATACCTTTTTGCTAAACTTGAACATCTGTGCACTTTTCAAGCCAGAGACAGTACCCTTAACACCTTAGAGTTACTTTTAGAGTCAGATGGCTAGGATAGGATTTCCGACACAGGGCATTTTTGCTTTAGACATCTTGACACATGGTAGACCCTTAGTTTTGGTTGAGGTAGGGAAATGCCTCCTAGATTAGGGACAGTGAAGCATTGTCCAGACCCTTTATTAGTTAATTAAAGTTTATAACAATCATCATGGCTCCTCTCTGTCCGCGTCTGATTTTTGGTTCCTCACAGGTCCCAAACCCTTCTCCGGTGGTCAGTGGGCTTATTTCTGCCAATGATACGATGAAACATTTATTGGATGCACTCTTCGCTCTGTTTTGGGTCACCAACCCTAATGGCCCTCTGATAGGCTTTGCAGTTACCCCAGCATGCAGTGGAGACCTCTCTGCTCCCCCACACGTCCCTACTGGACCGCCTGTGCTTCCTGCTACCTTCTGGGGCTTGCTTGCACAGTGCTGGTCTCTCCTTCCCGTTACCTGCAGCGGTCTGCTTCATTACGGCTTCTGTGGTGATCATGCACATTGTGGCTCCTTGCAGTCTCAACACTGTTAGAGAGCCATGCGGTCCACTTCCTCCTGGTGGTCATGCCACTGCCTCGGCTGCTTTCAGCTGGGCTCGGTCCTGCCGACGCAGAACCCGTCACAGACTCCTTCAGTCACTCGCCGGCGTCCTCTGAAGAGCCCTTTCCTTGGGTCGAGTGCAGACTTCGAATCTTCTGGGTTCTCCGACGAGGAAGGAAGACACTGATTCCTTCTCGTTCCACTTTATAGGGCTTACTTCGCCCCAGTGTAACGTCATAACACATGCTGTCAATGGTTCCTTGGTATTCCTCATGCCTCCTGTGAGCCATCTCATCTCAGTACTAGCACTGTCAGTAATCCTCATGCTTTCTGTGCTCTTCATCCTAGTATTTTCTGTCTTGGCTGTACTTGAGGTACTACAGAATTACATTGGTCTACTCTCAATATAGTGGTTTTAAATAGGGGGGGGACATCCTTACCCCCAGAGGGGGAGGGGAGTCCCTCCCCATGAGATCCTTCCGCATTAAACTACCCCTAGGGAGACTATTTGGTAGCAGCCGCATATCCCTAGCCTGGCGGGAAAGGGCTCCCCACTGGGGAAAAGTGAGGATATGTGGTGAATCCTCACAGGTCTTACTGATAAACCAGGGAATAATCTAAAGTGGCAGAGACAAAGGCAAACCATCCCTTACATATAGTTTTTTTTTTTTTTTTTTTTTTTTTTGGTTCACCAGCCACAGCCTTGCAGTATTATATTCTGCTCTAAGCGGTGCAATCATGAGTTACCCTGCGAGTCCCCCGAGTTCATTATGCATCGGTTTCCACTTCGCCACCTGAAACTAACGGTCTTAGGCCGAACAAAAACATAGATACATCTATTGCCTTAGCCACAGATGGGAGCCATACTGCTTTTAGAGCTAAACTAGCGGAGGCTCTTAATAATAAACATATAACTTTTAAATGCATCAGACCTCAAACCTTGACCCACTTTTAACAGCTCAAAGTATTTGTAGTGGTAAGCTGCCATTTCTTATGGACCGAATACATTACAACATCATTAAAGCAGCATTCCTGAATACCAGATCTCTGAATAGACATGCCATAGATGCCCATGATTACATAATGGATAGCAACATTGGTATATTATGTCTAGCCAAGACCTATCTTAAGGATTCTAGTTGGCCGAAAATTGACTTAGCGACATCAGAGGGTTATATTGTTCTCTCAAAATCGGGAGCAAGGGAACAGGGGAGGCATTTCCATTTTGGCAAAGAAAGATTACCAACTCTACACAGTCCCCATTGTTTATAACGGCTGCAAATTTCTCCATCTTAAGTTAAATCTCACCTACAACTGTGTCAACATTGTTCTCCTCTATCGTCCCCCTGAGGATATGCCCAATTTCAATGACAAGATCGTACAATTACTAAAGTCACTGAATAAAACCAACTGTGCAACTTCTTTCTTGGGGGACCTGAACTGTTTGCTAGGTAACACCTCTGATAAGGACGTGATATTGTTGGAACAGAATCTTAACAATATCAAGTTCAAAGTACAATATAACTAGCCCATGTCCAATAAGGTGAGTATTTTGAACTGGGTGACTTCACAGAAATTGGATATTAATTTCACTTGTGCCAGACCTTGTATCTGGTCTGATTAGCCATTTATTGAGTTCTGTATACTGCTTCAAGAAACGCCGAAAAAGCAAATAACATCCCCAGGCGTGCCCTAAGCCAGAATTTCAAGAAAGAAAATTCAGTCTCTGGACCTATAGGAATGAACTGATAGCTTACTGGGGTCTACTCCACGTTCTGACTCCCCTTGTATCCTAGCTGCAGCCTAAAGATCTTCCTTGTTACTTATGCTAGACCGTAATGCCCCTATGAAAAAGAAGATAGTAAGGGATGGCATGTGTCACAATTCTTAGTTTACATCATACCTCGACGCGCTGAAGAAAAAGAAGAGATAGGCAGAACAGGAATGGTGGAAAACTAACTCAGAGGCTCTCAGGAAAACCTGGAAGAACTATGAGAAATGCTACAAACTGGCTATGTGACGAAGAAAAACTATTTTAATAAATATATTGATAACTCTGAAAATAACACAAAGAAACCTTTGGAAATAATCTAGAAAACCCTTAGGCGTTATCACAGCCTTTTATTCCAACTAGTTCAGACTGCGTTAGTTTCCAGCATGCATTTGCTGTAAAAAATCACTATGACCCGAGATAAAATTAAAAATAAGCTAAGCATTGATTCACTTCTTAATAAATGTGATCGACCCACTACTTTTTGGAGCAACCATTGAGTCTTGTCACAGTCCTTAAAATTCTCTTTCAAACCCATTTCATTGATTGAAATGGAAAAGGCTCTAGGTGAAATGCGACCTACCTCCTGTTACGGAGATGTTATCGCCTCAAAAATAATCTTTGAGAACGAAAGATTGTTCACACTGTTTCTGGTGCAATTTGTGAATGCATCTTTTTCTCATAAATATGTCCTGGATGCGGCAAAAGTGGTTTCGATGACCCATTTAGTGGAAAAATAAGGGTTGAATCCAAATGGTGCCAAGAACCTTGGGATAATTACCAATACCCTTTTCCTGTTGAAAATAATTGACAATGTGGCCGCGGCCCAGCTTCAAGAACATCTAGACTCTGCCTGTAAGTTACACATTGGGCAATCTGGTTTTCGTCCTGGTACGGAAAGCGCCCTGCTAGATCTCCCGGCACAGATGCTCGATATCTTGGACAACCGTAAATCAGAGCTTTTGGTGTTATCGGACTTAGCGGCCTTCAATGTCTTGGATCACAAGTGCCTCCTGAACACCCTTGTGTCAGTAGGCATTTGTCCACAGAACATTGTATGCTGGATCCACTCGTTCCTAAGTAATCAAAGGTGTTCAGTTTGATGAGGTGACCTCTGCCTCCGCCCTTATATCTTGCAAAGTACCTCATGCAAAACTAGAATTAAATACCACCGAAACAAGAATGAAAACACGCACAGATACAGAGAGATCACAAGACATAGAAATCGTAATAAACGGAATGCATGTTTATTATGCATGACCGCAAAATGTACATCTAGCAATGAGAGCCAATCTAGTAATGAAAGCACCCAGCAATGGGCCTCTTAGCAAAAGAGCTCACCAGCCCCCTCCCTCCAGCAGTCTACTCTAGCACCTACTGACTCTCCTCTGAGAGCTCACTCCTACGAACTCCTCCAAGCCCTTAGTGAACCCTACTCTACTCTAAATCTACTGAACAGAACAGAAATCCACTGTTATACAGAATAGCATTGTGGCTATGAACCACATTACATTTACATGCATAGAAAGTATTTCATAGCAAAAGCATTTTGTCTACGTGCATGTTTCAACATAGCCATGTACTGTACTGGGCACAGTAACATGTCCTTCTATATTCTAAGAAAAGCAAGCATATCGTTTTAGCATTCATGTCTCTCCCTCACGAGACAGTCTAACTGCATCTCTTTCTCCGCAGCCAGCCAACCAAGGCTATATCTCTGCTCGAGCTGACAGTCTGCCAAGAAACACAATATTATGATAACATTGCTCACACTGCATTCACACTGCATTCACATTCCCCTTTCCTCGCTCAGCAAGAGCCGAATTCAGGATGGACAAAACACAATAGCTCTTCGAAACACTACAATGTCCGCTGTACAAAATAACAAGCTAAATATATCTTTCTACATGGCTTTCAACAAATATCGATCTACGATCAAAACAAACTATAGTGCTAAACATAGTTCATACTAAATGGATGAATGAATGGATTAATGGATTAACCCAAGCTAACTAAACCCTAAATAAATACAGATTGACACTCAGGGTGCCTGCCTGTCACCTACTTTATTCAATAGCTATATAAAACCTGTATGTGGTGATCTAATTGAGACTGGAGTGCATTTCACCAACTATGCAGACGATACACAGCTGCTACTTGAGCTCAATGGGGACTAGCAACCGATGCAGCCAATTTGGATGATATCTACAAAAGTGTTAAGGTCTGGATGTCTAGGCACTGGATGCGCCTGAATAGCTCCAACATTGAGCTCTTAATTTTTGGCTTTTCTCAAGCATGTCACAAATTAGATCCCAGGTACACTAGCTGGACTATCGAGGGCTGTAACCTACAAACCCTCTCTCAGGTGAAAACTCTAAGTGCCTACTTGGAATCTTCCCTTGGGGCAGAGACACACACCAGTCAAATAGTTAAAAGTTATCAGTGCTACGTCAGACTCCTCTGGCACATTAGACCATTTGTGTCTGAGAGGAACTGTACCACATCAGCCAAAGTGATCATTCCACCAAGAACTGACTATTGCAATGCACCTTTGCCTGGGGCAAATAAAGACTGCATACAACTGGAAGTCCTACAAAATGACGCCATCTGCATCGTGAAGGATGTGACCCTACAGAGCTCACATTTCCAACATTAGGAAAGGCATGCACTGGTTGCCAGCAGCCGCCTCTGAATACAATTTTTAAGGTGGCCAATCTGGTACATAAATGCCTTCATGGCAAAGCCCTTGTTTATCTTCAGGAAAAGCTGGTCAAATATGAACCGAAAAGGGCCTTGCGATCCTGCAACACTCCTTATTGCTGTCCTAGATTTAAACGGACCAAAGCAAAGGGTAGATCCTTCACAGTCCAGGCAGGCATAGTTTGGAATGCGCTACCTCCGGACGTAAGGCAGGAGGTGAATTTCTCCTCCTTCCATAGATTGCTGAAAACTGCATTGTTCAACTAATCCTTGCTTTTCGTCACTCACAAAATAGGCCTCCTCTCCTGTCTTGATTTAGATTTTTCTGTCCAATGTGTTTTTGTGAACCCTGATCGCTGCTGGCTTTCAGCACATTATGAGTGTGTGTGTGTGTGTGTGTATATATATATATATATATATATATATGTTAAAGGGACGTTATGGATAAGTTGCACTACTAAAAAACCTGTGAAATTCAATGGAAAAACATTGTTACAAGAACGTTCTGGTTACAGGAACGTTATGGTTACAGTTGAGCTAAGCTACCATAACTCGTGCCACCAGTGTGCACTGTAAGGACGAACACCCATGACATCTAAGATGCCTTCACAAATCTCATTCATGACATCACTGATGACATCACATGTGCTTTTAGTTTCAATAGGAAAGCCTCCACAAGGGATTGTTATTGTAATGGTGGGAGAAAACTATGAAAGAATATTGGAAGAACTATCATGAGAGAAGTAGTTCATGGAGGAATGCTTTGCTATACACGCCATTGTATTACACACTTCTTCACTGCACATAACTCGTGCGCAAACGTAGCCATTGTCAGCGCCATTCCTCATGGAAGTGTAACCTTCAAAATCTTTCCATGTTACACAGTCAAATCATAAATGCATTAGTTTTAGAATGTCGGGTACTGTGAAACATGTTGCACGGCAAGTATGCGTAGGACTCCATTAAGTGCTCGCACGTCTGCATCTTCAAATGCACTTTTGAAGTAGTTGTAGAAGCACACGTGTGTACGGTCTACACCTAGACCCATGCATAGGTCATGCACTGTATGCTGAAAACACCGCCCCTGTCGCCAGCCGTATGTATTCGGGCAGTAGGCTACTGCATTTAAGGTATTGCTGTCCACTTCGTGGGAGGCTCTGCAAACTTAGCAATGTGTGCCTAAAGTACTCCTAACTGTATAACGGCACCAAGAACAGCAACCTGCACTGTGACGTGGACGTGTTAAATGTGGAAGTACTTAGATTTATGTGCTGCTTCCCGTTCCATGACCCGTGAAACTGATACATTGTGTGTGCACTGAGCAGTGTGGCGGAAAGTATGAACAGGTGTCGTGCGGGTTATACAGTTGAAGGAAATATGTAACTGCAAGTGAGACCGTTTGTAGTAAGCCTGCAAAACTGCATAGCTGGTGCACCTTCTGCACGCACATACTAGTTCATGTAAAGGCAAGTAAGGAAACAGCAGAATATGAAGAGCGCAAACAATGTTACAGGTGGTTAGAAACGCACTGTATGTGCATGGGTTCCACAGAATGAATGACTTTGTGGCATACATAAAGAAGCTCTGGTTGGCATTGTTGTAAACATTTTTGTATTCCACAATGTATGTATATCAGTGAATGGTGCCGCTAACAGTAATGGTGTAACATAAAGTGTGTGTAATGCATGTGGAGACAACTGAAATCGAAGGACAAAGGAGCAGTGGGCTGGCTACTGCCTTTGAAAGAATGACGTTGGGTACTTTCATGTTCAGCATTTGGCACATCTGCTGCGGGCACCAAGAGGGGCACTGCTGTAGGGCAGCAGAGCTTTAAAACAACCTTTCCAAAGCATATGCTGCGCTACAGTCCCATACCCAGCAAAGGGCATTATATTGTACATGTAGTACAATGAGCTACTATGCACAGGGAAGGTACTTGAAAGTGCATGGCAATGGTCGTTACAAGAGCATTGCAATGAGTTCCACCTATATAGGTGATGGCCACCCAATAATTCCATCTCTCGGCACGTCCCCTATAGTATGTAGGCAGGTGCTGGCCCTTAAATACCGGACCTATCCTGGATTTTCTTCGGTGGCATGTGTGGGAATAAGATGATAAATAAAAGGCATTTGGGAACGACAAAAGGTAAAAAAAAAGAAGGCACCATTCACAGATGAACAACGGAATTGCCAAAGTACGCATGCAGGGCGGGAGGTGTGGCATTGTGCAGAGCACTGAAGTGCTGTTGGTTACAAAGGAGTGCGCTGTACAAAGATGTTTCTTTACGTGTTGCAGAGCGTTTTGAAGACAGTCGCAGCACAACACTTACTACAAGAAAATATCACTACTTGTAAGAAAAGCCCCAAGGCAATTTGTGAGGGGTGTGCAGCAATCGAGATAGTTGGCACAGTAACACGAACGTTGTTGGTAGGGAAAAGTATTCGTGCTGTGAAATGTCATAATACCATGGACGAAGTATGCCATTGGCACATGGCAATGAAATGCACAAATACACCTCTTGGCAATGTCTCCATTGACGGACCAAATAGAAATGACGCTGCCACATCAGTAGCTGGATACTGCGATAGAAATTTATGCAAGAAATCGGAAAGAAACGCATGAACTGGGCAAGTGCCTCCTTCATGGCAAACGGCACATCATAATTGCGTATCTCACACACAAACCAAAATCAGGCACTTCATTGTACCTACTCCATAGCACTACACATGTACATCATATATTGGTAAATGAGTAGCAAGTGCACAGTGTTTTCCATTCATATTCACTGAATGTATGTCGGCATACCCTAGAATCTGCACGCTGTGCCTCGTAGAACACACACCCATAACGGCACCCTCTGTATTTCTGTGAACACATACGCAGTGTAGCTCCGTCAGTCTGTACACACCACACCCACAAACTTCATTGTCCAATCCCATAGCCTCTGCAGGCCCATTTCTATGGCCATCATCTGCAAAAGGGGCGTATGTACCATGTGCCAACCTGCAACTATCGTGATATTTGGCAACTTGTCGTGCTGCACGTGCGCGGGAGTGGGTGAATAACTTTATACCAGGGGAGGGGACGTCATTCGTTGTGATGGCTCTTAAAAGAACCTTTGGATTATTTCGTGTTTTGTTTTTCATTTTTTCATAGGTGCTTCCCTTGAAACACTGACTTTGCGGTTTTCATACGTGAATGTGTTTTTTGAACTGCATCTCACATTCTTACAGTAGGGTCTTCACTGCAGTCTGTAGATTGTGCACGAATATTTCATTGCCACTGACCGACAAAGACATGCCATTTCCCTTGAAAAGGTGTATGTATCAGGAACCAATGTTCTCATCCCAGCAGCACTAAAGAAGTCACACATGCTTCTGTTGATGAGACCCCTTCCGACCTCCGGCTGGCGACAGGAAGCATTGGAATAATGCCATGCGGTTCCCGGCAGTATACATGAGAAAAGCACCTTGGCAGTAGGAGAAATGCACTGCACTGCTTTCATCAAAATCTTCAGTTGACTGAACACATGGGAACAAGGCATGTAACCCAAAAAGAAGCCTCCAAAATGGGCGATCACAGCAAGTACACTTGCCGAAGAGGCCACGCGTCGTCATTCTAGAAGCAGTCCGCCGAAACAGCACGATTCCATACCACTCCACAAAACGTTCACTCCCTCGAAACCTAAATTGCTAGACAACTGTTGTTGGAGGGCATACACGCACAGATCTTCCACAAAGTAATCACCCACGATGAAAGCTGTGAGCCTTGCCATGTTTGCCAACTGCAGTACACAAAGTTCTGGAAAACTGAATGCCTCCCTTTCCTGTGACCGACACCCAGAGCACCTGATTGGCCAAATGGCATAGTCCCATTTTCATTGGCCAACATGGTAAGAAGGGCAAAATGTGGCATGTGCCTTTCCCCATTCACCGCGAGGGTGGCGCCCCGGTGAAGCAGGAGGACTGTTTCTCCCTATTGATGCTGTTTTCTGTAACGTACACCGTCACCACCTCATTGGCCAAAGCTCATAGTCACATTTCTATTGGCCAGCCTGCTCAGAAACGCAGAATGTGGCACGTGCCTTTCTCCAAGTACCGTCAGGGCCGTGCCCCAGTAAAGCCGAAGGAGTTCTTCTTACTATTGGCGCGCTTTCCTTTGACGCTCACCCTGAGCAGCACATGATAGGGCAATCGCTACAGTCTCATTGCCATAGGCCAGCATGGTGAGGAGCGTCGCATGTAGCATGTGCGGGTCCCCAAGTATGTTGTGGGCCGATCCGCAGTGCAGCAGAAGTCCCTCTTCCTATGGCCACACATCCTAAGCAACTCATTGGACAATCTCCACAGTTCAATTTTCATAGCCGCCACCCGCAAATTCCCTGCATGTGACGTTCTTGCTGCGTGCCGGCGTGGGGGAATAACTTGCAACCAGGGCAGGGGGAGTCCGTAGTAAGGGGCAACTCTTAAGAGTGATTTTTAAATGTTTTTGTGTACATCCTTCTACAAAACCACCTGTTTTGTCTGTTTTCTGTAGCTTTTGTGTTTTCTTCTACGCACATTAGTTCAGTAAACTATTCACCGCATCCTGCAGACGAGTGAATGAAACTGCTTTGGCAATGGATTTCAACAAAATACCATTTTCTTGGAACCACTCCGCATGTCCACAAGTAATAATGTCATTGTTGTAGAAAAACATTCCACTAACGTAGAAAAAAGTGTGCATGCTTCTGTTGATGAGACACCTTCCTTCGTCTTGCTCGGAACAACATCCATGAGCAGTAGGCCAAACTCCTTGCAGTATTGAACATGAGACAAGCACCTTGGTGGCGGGAAAAAGAGTCCTCACGACACCTAGAAACCTCCTCAGTCTACGGGACAAATGTAAGTAAGGCAGGTAACCCATATGCATGCCGCCCTAATAAATTAATAAATTACGATAACCTCAACTACTGCAAACGTGGCATGGTGTTTGAAAAGTCCATGCATATCGACGAAATGGCACTCTTGCACAGTGTTCATTAATGCGTGCACTCCTTCCAAAGCAAAATTTCCGTCAAAGTCTCTTTGTAGAGCACATTTGTGCACATGTATTACAATGGGAGCACCCACAGGCAACACAATACGTTTCACCATGTCAGCCACCTTCAGTACGCAGAGTATAATGTGCAACCGTTTCACCACCCCTTCCTGTTAACCCCACCCACGCTACCTTATTGGCTACTCCCCACACTGCCATGGCAAGTGGGCAAGGTCGTGGCAGATTTTGTCACGTGCGCCTCCCAAGCTGTACTTGATTAGGTTACTGGTAAATGGGCACACACGCATCCACCAATCGCATTAAAGCTGCCATCATCGAACACTGACATTCTTGTGTAAAACTTGAAATGTACCATTTACACATGCACAGCACAAATGTGCTGCCATTCCAAAGCCCGTCCACTACAAAGTTCAATGAAAGTATGCGCAATTTACCATCCGCATACATCCACATAGCCACCCAGGATGTGGCACGTGCCATCCTGAAAGTACTGCGTAATCCACTACCTTTTCGTTATAGTGAAGGTTGGTGGGGGGGTGGGTTGGGTGGACAAACATTATGAAACAACTAGGCAGGAGTTTCAGGCTTCCTGCATATATGTAAACTTTTCTTTTTTTCTTTTTTTTTTTCTTTTACATGCGAGTGAGCGATTTCTTTTTTCTATTTTCTCCTTGTATGCATTTCTGTTAGTGTGAAAGAAAACGGCATTGCCATTGGCGCTCAAATAAATGCCATGTCTACAGAACCACTGCATGTTTTGCGATCTCATTTTCTCATAGTGGGTGGAGAACATGCCAGCAGTCTGCATAAATCGACGCATAATTATATTTATAGTACACCTTCCAACCTCTGGCTGGGGACAAATTACACCATCATGGACCCATAGTGCTCTTGGTGTTCTGCATGAGAAAAAGACCTTTGAAATAGGGAAAATATGCATCACTGTGGTCAGCAAACAGATTGATCGTCCACATGACATGTAGCACAAATGTCCACTTCCATAGTGCACCACGACACAGTCCATGTTCGCGACAGACGCCACATATCTGCAATGGCAAGCCATCCCGCCGAAACTGCAGTCTCCCTGACAGGCCCAGAAAGCGTCCACTCCTTCCAACCCGAAATTACCAGCAGCGCCTCTTTGCACACAACACCTGTGCAGATGGCGCACAAAGATATGACCGACGATAAGCACTGTCCGTCTCTCCATCTCGACTACCCTCACGACACAGTATTGTGATGTAATGGTAACGCCCCTTCCTATGAACTACGCCCTAAACTCCTAATTGTCTATTTCCCACAATTCCATTTCCATTTTCACCCTGCTCATAATGAGAGGATGTGCACATGCTCGTTCCCATCTACAGTGAGGACCACGGCCCAATGAAGCTGTGACAATACTTCTTCCCTTTGCACTGTCACTTTTTGCAGCACTCCCCAAGTTGGGTGCTAACACATTTCAGAGCATGCATGCACCAATCGCATACACAACCTCTGCATTGTATACTGTCATTTCTATACACCACTCCTTTTTTACCGTTAAACACCCTCAGTACACTTTCTGTTTGTTTACAAAGCCCCTCAACCACAAATTTCTGCTAAATAAGGCACTATTGCAGCATCCACAAAGGTCATAACATGGCCCCAGCACACCTTTTCGTATACACACAACATTGCAACCCTTTCCGCACCCACCCCAACACTACACATCCAAGCAAGCGACCATGTGGGCTCCTAACATTATGCACAAACTTTACATAGGTTGCACCAGTTCTACCCATCTCTTCCAAACCATACAACACGCATTCATGAAGTGTCACACTTAGCAGAAGCCACAAACACAGTGCAGCGTGCACCACCCCTACGCACTACCATTGACATGCTATTGTGTCACTGCCAACCTATGCACACCATCTTCACAACATTGGGCCTACTTCAATAAATGTGCAGACAGCAGAGTAACCAACCACATATAAGCTTCCCTTCAACCTTACCCACTTCCATACTCACATTACGTACACACTGTACCCTGCGGCCACTGTACCCAACTTCTCACTGCACCATCTCCTGCAACACACCAAATACTGTTGCATGTTCCATCTATCACTGGAAAGCAGTACAGGCATGCATACTAACATTTCTAACGGTTCTTGGCTGCCTACACGTATGTATACGTACAGTGTTGGAGTGAACCAAAACAGCATTGGCATGCAGACAAGGCAGAAGGGCCTTTGGAGGCACAATACAACTTAGTACACTGACTGCTAATATCCTCATATTATCTCCAAGGCACTCCCCATCCCCTATACAGTCTGCCTATAGTGAGCAACATATACTTCCCTGTGCAAGTACCCACCAATCCAGTGTATGTCAATAGCTGCGGGATTGGTGCATATCTCGACAGTGTGCTGGCAAACAATCTTTCATTTTCTTTGTTGCGTTATGCACTCCCTTGCAGCAATGGTGTTAGCAGAGTCACCCGCCTACCTAATTGCTAAGTGCCTCTCCCAATCATTTAGCCCTTATATTAAATGATAGTTGCCTCCACAACTGCCCACCAACTATGTGTGAGTACCTCCAAACAAATTCCTTCCATCTGCCAATGTCAACCTGCCCTCCCTAAAGGAAGGCTACGGCCAAGCCCTAGCCAACCTATGCACACCACCTTCACAACATTGGGCCTACTTCAATAAATGTGCACACAGCAGAGTTACCAACCACATATAAGCTGCCCTTCAACCATACCCACTTCCATACTCACATTACGTACACACTGCACCCTGTGGGCGCACTACCCACCATCTCACTGCACCATCTCCTGCCGCACACCAAACACTGTGGCATGTGCCAGCTATCACTGGAAGGCAATACAGGCATGCATGCTAACATTTGCAACGGTTCTTGGATGCCTACACCTACGTCTACGTACAGTAAAGGAGCAACCCAAAACAGTATTCGCACACCTACTTCCAACCAGTGGCTACAGTATTACGGGCAGAGGCCATTGCCATGCAGACAAGACAGTAGGGCCTTTGGAGGCACAACACAACATAGTACACCAACTGGTAATATCCTCATATTATCTCCAAGGCACTCCCCATCCCCTATATAGTCTGCCTACAGTGACCAACATTTCATACTTCCCTGTGCAACTACCCACCAATCCAATGTATGTCTTTAGTTGCGGGATTGGTGCATATCTCAACAGTGTGCTGGCAAAAAATCTTTGTTTTTCTCTGTCATTATGTACTCCCTTGCAGCAATTGTGTAAGCAAACTCGGCCGCCTACCTAATCACTAAGTGCCTCTCTCATACATTCTGCCCTTGCATTAAATGATAGTCACCGCCACAACTGCCAACCAACTAGCTATATGTTAGTACCTCCAAACAAATTCCTTCCATCTGCCTATGGCAACCTGCCCTCCATAAAGGAAGGCTACAGCCAAACCCTAGCCGCTTGGGTACATAGGCGGAGGCCGTGGCCCCAATTGCCTAGTCCTACTACACATCCACTGGAAGACAATACAGGCATGTATGCTAACATTTCCAATGGTGCTTGCCTGCCTAGACGTATGTCTACGTACAGTAAAGGAGCAAACCAAAACGGCATTCACACACCTCCTTCAAACCAGTGTCCATAATGTTATGGCCAGAGCCCATTGCCAATGCACACAAGACACAAGGGGGTTTGCACCAAAGCCGTACGCACTTTCTACATGTCATGACCATGCAGTAAAAAGCCTACGCCTTACCCAGACCCACAACAAGCCAAGTAAAAGAAGCAGGTTAATATTTCCTCACAAACCCACCACACAAAAACTGGTGAAACGCACGACCTCAACATAACCACTAACAGCCGTAGCCCACAACACAAAACATTGCCAATATCTTCGCTTCCCCCTCTTTCACCCAGCTGATCCTGCAAAGCAGACTTAACTACACCTTTCGGCGCAATACTATTCTCCGATACACCATGGTGGCGTCTCCCAAAAACGTTGATGCACAGCACGCTTCCCTCCAGTCAAGCACCGGCCGCGTCCACTGATCACCGATAGCACGGCGTACCATGACCCAATCACACATCGGTCCACGGAGCGAACTAGGAAATGGGTCTGCAGAGCGGATCCAGATGTCACAAATTTTTTGGGACGTAAAAATTTACAAGACCGATTTCCTCCGAACACACACAAGCACGCTTTCTGGCCCAAGCCCCCGCTCCTGGCGCACATTTGGTGAAAATCGGTCCAGCCGTTCGACCTGTAGCCATGTGCAAAGTTTTTCCCCATTCAGTCTATGGGAAAAAAAAATATTGGGAACCCCCCTATAACTTTTCCCTCCCACGCACGAAACCTCGCCCAACTTATCAAAAATATTCAGAGCCGCCCATATACTTTTTTTGCAAAGTTTGGTGAGGATTCGTCCAGGGGGAGCGAAGTTATAAGCCACCGAAAAAGTGCTCTTCAATGAGTTTAACAACTTAATCATAACAACACGGCCGCTACCGCGGGCCGTGTAATAAAATAAATGTCTTTCCACATCCTCCCTCTGCCAACATTCCCAAACACTTTTGAAAAAGCTATATCGTTGCGTTGTCAGACCTACTGACTGCCACATTCTACCGACAAGGCAGATTTCACAGTGTTTTGAAATGCAGAGAAGGTGCAGAGTGTTGGTGTCACTGAGACGGAAAGACAGGTGGATGGATTCTATAGAGCTGCTCAAACAGGTGGATTTGACCTTTCAGAGGACTGCCAAACCTTTGGCCTCGAGGCATGCAGGTTTGCTTGGCAGCTGAATATGTATGGGGTGAGGAATGGTATGATTTCACAAGACGCTGTTTTGAAATGTAAATATTTTTCTGGTGGTGCGGGGGGTTATTTTTTCTTTTTAACGTGATCTTCTTTCTCACCAGAATGAATCACTGCGCCAAGTATTTTCCAGCGGCTAAAAAGACTTGGGTGGATTTGGAGAGATGTCTGAGGCCGACTTTTTGTCTCTGCGGTACAATGCAGTTTACGACTAGAACAAGCACCACATTGGCCAGGTAAGCATTAATAAGTATGTAGACGGCTTTCTGTGTCCATGTTAAACAAAATGACTGCCAAATTCACTGGTAACCATTCCGCCCCCATATCAACACAAAACTGGTGTTCCTGGGTGTGAATCGTAAGGTTTGAGAGCCCTTGAAGTATATATTTGAGGATTAAGTTGACTTTATAAGCTTATGAAACGGATATGTCCAGGTTCAATGTATTCAAGGTGCACTTTTATAACCTTCCTGAGGCATTGATGCTGAATAGCATGCAGCAAACAGTACATTGCCCCCCTAGGCATTGTACTGGGTCACTGAATGTACTGGGACATGAACATTTCAGCCTCATTGAAGCTTCATGTGAAGGTTTGTAACCCATTCACAGGGAACATCCTGCACATTTGTAAAACATGTCTGAGTAAACATTTTACAATTTTGAAACGTACAGGCAAAGTTGGATTCAGGACATGAAATGGGAACGTGCATGTGGTAGTATGTACTGTGTACTTGGGCACAGTACATACTACCACATGCAGTACCTTTATAGTATGATCTCTTGTTGCACTTCATTGGGCACTTGCCGTCATTGCAAATAAACCCATCACCCCAGCTCACATACCTTCTCTGCTGCACTACAAAAATAGGGCTTTGTCTCTAAATGTCTCCCTACCCAGAGGATTTGCAGCGGTTATCAGTGAGACCTGGAACAGTATTTGAGAGATATGCTGGGACAATTTGGGCGAGCATTGTGAATGATTTCAAGGCACAGAGTTGAGATTTGGGAACATCCTCAGATCCGCCGCGGAATCGTGCTCGTGAGATTTGGAGGGAACAGTAAATTAGCCTAAACTATTGCCCGCTCTCTGTCGAAATGTGTGTGATCGACCTGGACTTTCTTAATGAGTTCCAATCCCTGAAAGGCATCATTTTCTTGTTCTTGATACATTTGAATACTATTTAGTGCTGTAAATTGTTATTTACAGCACAAGGAATTGGCATTGCAGGCACTTCAATGAGATTTGGGGCATGTATTGTAAGTGGTCTTCCTTACTGGGGCAGAGTTTATGCTGGAGCATGCAGTGCTATGTGGTGGACTCGGTTTGTTTGGGCAAAGTGCAACCTCTGGTGTTATTTTAGTCCTATTGGTGAAGGAGGGAAGATTGTTATAGAAAGTTCTGCTGGGTCACCTGCCCTAAGTGTGGCACAGTAAATTCTAATAAGTGTAGTCTGGAAGGAACTTCTCTCTGCCAAGCAAGACCTGTGCATTCTGGGACGTGTAGCTCTTTTGGGAATGGGCAATGGGCCAGAAGTGAGTGACTGTATTTTTTGCACAAGCTTCAGGGGTCGAAATTGGAATTCATCGGGCAGGAACTGGAAGCAGCTCCTGGGTGTTAGGACTTTCCTCGGGCCAGGAGTTACTCATCGTGATCCAGGAGATATCTGACTTCAAAATTAGAAGCAAATATAACGTTGTGTACAGTACATATGACCATCCATGTTGTCTTCTAGAAGTTAACTAATGCACCTTTTATGCAAATTCCCAGACACAAAGTTAATACTCAGATAGGTATGTTTATGTTCACCACTTGGTTTGGGGAGCTAAAGGAAGCTCCTGGTAGCTGTTGGTATCAAGCTAACCAGGCTCATCTAGGCCCTATTCAGGGGCTACATAGTTCCCAAGCATTTTGAACCCTGAGCTTTCTTATCAGTACTCAAGTGATGCAAATTGCATTTTAGGATATGTAGTCCTCTGTGTGAGCAACATTTATAGAAATATACTCCTATGGGCCCTCGTATGTTGTGGTGGGGAGCTTCTGAATAAGACCAAGTGAAGCTTAATGTCTCTTGTGCCATTTAGTCCTGTTGAGGCGTATCTATTGAGTGAGGCCTGCTAGTTTAGGAGGCACAGGGCTTTGGAGGCATATTTTTTAAGCGAGCCACAGTGCATTCTGGGATAATTGGTCCAATATGGTTATCTGCATTACAAGAGGCAGAATACATTGTGAGACCTGTAGTTCAGCGGGAAAAGCTGTACCAAGGAAGGCAGAATTCAGGGACTGGAGTGTCCTATGAGAGCTAGTATACTTTATGGGATCATACGTTTTGGTATATGCAACAGTATCCCTGTAGTGAAAGGTGAATAGGGTGAGGTATATATGATGTCATATGTATTGTATGTATTTATTGTGCATTTGTAAGGCGCTTCTACATCAAGTAAATTGTGTTTCAAAGAGCCCACAGGGCAGCGGGGAGGGAACATGGGAACGAAAGGCAATAACAATAAAGGAGAGAGGCGGTCCTACCAGGCCTTGTGAGCATTCATAACGTGCAAGTGCAGAGAGAGGGGAGGGATGAGGGGTTTGAGGGAGAGGGAGGTCAGTGCTAAGAGTACCAGGGAGGGAAGTGCTAGGGAGTAAGTTGCAAGCAGCTGTTAAGTGACTGGCAGAAATAACTTGGTAAGAGTAGTCAACTGCCAATAAATAAGTGAAGGCCTGTAAAGCACAGGCCAGAGGGCGCTCAAGGCAAGTGCTGGGAGTGGGAGGAGGCTGAAGCCGATTGGGGGTGGGAGGCCAGGACCCAGGTGGACACATAAGGGCCCTGTTCACCAATCTCAGCGGCTGTGGGATTTAGCAAAGGATCGAAGGGGGGAAGAAGGAGGTGAAAAGGAAAGTCTTGAGGAGCTTCCGGAATTTGAGGAGATCCGGCTCAGGATGAAGAGGGAGGGGGCGGCTATTCCATAGGAGGGAGCCTGCTGAGGAAAGAGATCGGCCACAAGCTTGCTGTTTAGCGAAGCGCTTGACATACCGAGAGTTGGTGCCGGAGGAATGTAAATATCTTAGTGAGAGCCAGTTGTAGATGGCGTGGTCCACAGCCCCGGACAGCCTTATGAATGATGCAGGGGTGTGAATTGAATCCTTGCAGCAACCAGGAGCCAGTGGAGAGATGTTAAGGCTGGAGAGATGCAATTCCTGGGCTTGAGGCCAGGATAGGTCTTGCAGCCGTATTCTGGATTAGATGGAGGGGACATAGAGTGGAAGAGGATAGATTAAGGAAGAGGCTATTGCAGTAGTCTAGCCTAGAGAGGACCAGAGCTTCTGGGGGAAAGGGGGGAAAGGAAGGATTGCTTTAGGGAGGTGAAGTTGAAAGTGGGCCTTCTTGACAAGGTCCTGGATGTGAGGGAGGAAGGAAAGAGACGAGTCGAAGATGACTCCAAGGTTTTTGGCTTCAGAGGAAGGAGAAGGGGGGAAAACCCATAGAGGGTTGCCAGAGTGAGGGGAAGAAGGAGGGAGCAGGAGTACCAATGAGAAGGATCTCATTCTTGCTGGACTTGAGGCAGAGATCATTAGAGGTACACCGGGACTGGATGGCAGATGGGCAGTCAGGAATGATGGAGGAAATACTGTCTGGTGGGGTCTTGGTTTATCAACTTCAAATGCCCAGTGCTATTGACAGTGTCGCATGCCAGTGAAGTTACGGAGAGATACCCCTTGCTCCGTAAAACATGTTGACTACGACCAGAGTTACCCGGCGCTAACATATAAGCCACGCTTGGTGGCAAATGCTCTGGTGGCCGAAAGCACTGACTTGATTCGGCGAGCAGACGAGCGAGACCTAGAACTGGACTGAGGATTAAGGGGAGGGGGGCTAGCTCTGAGAAAGGGGACTAGTGGGCGAGATAAATTGCTAAAAGTCAATATGCTCTAATGTATGTTACTCTGGTGTGTCGACCAAAAAATAAACGTGTTTAAAAAAAAAAAAATGTACAAAAACGGGAGGGAAATGACCCCCTTCTTCACTTGTTGCAGCGCCACAGAAGAAAGTAGTTACTTTTGATATGTTTCAAAATGTATTGCTTAATATTATCTGAAAACAAATTGCCCTTTGTGAGACACGTTTTTCGCCAAATTAATGCCTTTTTCAATCAGGGCCAGTCATAGTTTCTGAAATGCTTGATTTCAGTATGGTTAAACACGTATGGTATTTACGGGTTATAATCCCACCGCACAGAATCTAGTGTCGGTCTCCTCGCGTCGGCTCAAAGGAGGGAGCAGGAGTCCCAATGAGAAGGATGTCATTCTTGCTGGACTTGAGGCAGAGATCATTAGAGGTGCACCGGGACTGGATGGCAGATAGGCAGTCAGGAATGATGGAGGAAGTAGAGAGAGTTTCAGAGGGAAGCTTGAAGAAGAGTTGTGTGTCATCTGCAGGAGGCGGCGCACAAGAGAGTGCTTGAGGGAAGACAGGGAAAAATACAGTAGCAAAAGAGTGATTGCAGAAATCAGCAAGTGCAGGGGCAATAGAGGTAATATTGTCCTTGATAGTTCTGGAAGAACAGGGAGGAGACCTTCATAGGGCGGACAACTCTAGTGACCTCATCAGTTGTGATAGGAGAGAAGGAGGAAGGAAGGGCAGAGGGGGGATGGGAGGCCATAGGATGAGAGGGAGGGGGAAAGGAAAGCGAGGGTGCTCAGGATCTCCTGAGTTTTTGCAGTGAAGTGTGTGGCCAGTGCATTGCAGAGGGCCAGGGAGAGAAGGGGTGAGGTGGAGACTGCGGAAGGGTTGGCTAGTTCCTTGCAGATTTTAAAGAGTTCAATCGTGTTGTTGGATGCACGAGAGATGCCAGCCTGGATGTGGGTCTTTTTCTAGGGCAATTGGAGTGTCTGTACTGCCTTTGGAGAAGGTAACAGGCCAGTTTATCAGAGAGTGAGCCTGAGGTCTGCCAGTTCCGTTCCACAGCTCGGCCCTTGGGTTTCAGGGATGCAGGTTCAGAGTCGTGCCAGGTGTTACGGTTGGAGACATGTTTCAGGCGGATCCTCATGACTGGGGCAAGAATGTCAAGAGTATTAGTGATGGCAAGATGGAGGTTGCTGAGAGCAGAGTCATTGGTAGAGTCTGAAGTGGGGAGTATGGGTGCGGAGTTAAGGTAGATGTAAAGGCAGCCGCTGACACTTGATTGATCAGACGGATGTTCGTGAACGAGGTTGGCAGGGCTGGGGGAGGTGCGGTCAGATGGCAGAGAGGACCCAGGTGAGATAAGAAGAGGGAATGGTCTGACCAGGAGAGTAGAGTGGAGTGGTGAGTGGGGAGGAGAGCAAGAGATCAGTGTGGATGATGGCATTGAGAGTGTGTCCAGCTGAGTGGGTAGGACCATAGGGGAGAATGGAGAGGGCGAGTGAGGTGCAGAGGTCACAGAAGAGAGTGGATGCCATGATTGAGGAGTCGAGATGGAAGTCCCCCAGGAGAAGACGTTTAGAGGTGGATGTGAGCAGAGGAGGAGAAATCGGTCCATTCACAGACAAACAGGGTAGTAGAGCCAGGTGGCCCGTAGATGGTGGCAATGGTCACGGAAGAGGTGGGAAAGAGGATCAGCTTGCACACCAGGCTCTCAAAGGAAGAGTAAGGCTGGGTGAGTATGAGGGAAGAGGGGACCCACTCGGGGAAGATCAGGGCAACTCTGCCACTGGCATTGTTAGGTCGAGGCTTGGAGATGATCTTATAGCCATCAGGGAGAAGGGAGCCGAAAGCAGTGATTGAGCTGGCATTGAACTATGTCTCGGTAAGAGCGAGGATATCGACGTCAAGGTCTTCGAGGAGGAGGCAGATGTCAGCAGAGTATTTGATAGCAGTGCAAGCATTGAATGTGGCTAGATGCAAGAGGTCACTGCCTTTGAAGGTTTTCTGAGGAGGGGTACAGGGGCGTGGTACATCAGTCGGAGGAGGGGGCACAGAGTGAGGAAGAAGGAGTAGCAGTTGTGGGAAGGAAGTTGATGGGGGACGGCAATCGCCGGTCAAAAAGGAGGAGGTTAGGTTGAGGACCCTGACCCATGATGGTCCCATTGTGATAGACATTAATGATGCACCTGGATGATGAGAAGCCCACCAATAGTACTTCCCATCTAGTGCCACCCTTAATGGGTGAAGATGTGAGAGAAGAGAGAGTAGAGATAAGATGAGGAGTCGAAAGATCTGGAGAGGGGACAGGAAAGAGGATATCAGTGAAAATCTTTCTTGAGGTTGGGCTGACGGATGTCCGCAATGGGTAGGCCAGGGTTAGTGGTCAGGATGTCTTTTTTGAAGCTTTTATTTTCCAGTTTAGGTGATATTATAGTAGTTAGAATAGATAGGGGAGATGGTGAGTGCCATAGGGGGCACCAGATGATAGAATGGAGGATAAAGTATAGACCGCACAGCACAAGCACAAACTCACCAGGCGGCCTAGTAGCCAAGAGAAGCAAGAAAACAAATGCAATGGAAAGACTTTGGTACCCGAAATGCACAGAAAAACAATGCAAAATAGGGGTGAAGTGTAGTTAAAAACACACCAAATTCTGAATTACCAAAAGGCACAGCAAAACAATGCAAAATGGGGGTGAAGTGTAGTTTAAATCACACCAGGATTCGAATTACCAAAAAGCACAGCAGTGTAATCCCCAAAAAATGGGAGTGAGAACAAACGCAGAAATGCATTAAGGAGAAAGGATTTAGTTAAGATTGAAAGGCAGAATGGAAAAGGCACCCCCAGGTTCAAACAGCTGTGTGAGTTAGCAAAAGGCATAACAATGTCCAGGACAGGACTCGCAGGTATTCTTAGTGGGAGAACAAAGTTCCAGGGCACAAATACGTGGGGGAGTAGGCTGCATACTGGGTGGTTTTTCCATGAGGCTGATAGATTGTGGAGCGTGAGATACTGCAGGGGAACGGTTCGGGAGGCCCTCTGAGGCCCAGACAGTCTCAGTCAGGGGCCTTGGGAAGAGGGGCTGCTTTCGCCTACCGGCTTGCCTGATTGGGCCAAAAGCTGATGGTTGCGCCCAGTCAGAGCTGGGGCTCCGAGTGTCGGAAAGGCACTCCAGTGTCTATAATGTCGGCGGCAGCCATGATGGAAAGGTGACCTGTATGAGTCTCGCAACAAGTAGCATGATGGAAATATACAAATGTATGAGAGAAACTATAGTGATTGCGGAACAGTAACTGTCTGTGATGAAATCAGTAATGAAGGGGAAAGACTGTCAAGCTGCAAGCCACTAGCCAGGCAGGCATAAGAAGTCACTTGCAACTTTAGTTCTACGCATACAGGCAGTGCACGTTTTCTTACTCTCAAAGCCAATTACCGCTAGCCAAAGGCTAGTGGAGAGTGCACATGTTGAGCCCAGAGTAATCAGGTACTGCATTCTGAAATATCCGTACTGATTGAGACAGAAGGCATTCTTGGCAATTAAGTCATTTGGGGTCTCTGCACTATACATGCTTTTCTATTACGTTCTACATATTGAGGCAAAGTGTGTTGTAGGAAAAGGTGAGCTTGTGCATGGAATGGCCAGAGTGAATTGTGGTAAATGTAGTGCTGTGGTGCCTCTGTACCTTTGGGTTCCTGGGCATATATGATGGCAGACCTCGGCATGTGATTGTGTTATCTCTGCATGTGAGGCTATACCTGATATGAATGGCTGTGTTTGGCATTTGAACTAAACCTGGATGTACGATGGTAGGCATGGCTGGGTCTGAGCAAAGGCGGACTGCAGGTGGGTGCATTTGGCAGCAGCTGGGCTGTTGATGCCACCCCACTATACGAGGCAGCATCTTGCATAAGATGGCAGTATTTCTTTGTTACGGCACACAGGCTCGTTGGCTCTTTTTCTGCGGGCTTCGTTTCGCGAGATGGTCCATAGGTGTTCTAGCTCTTACAATATGCAAGAGCACTTTTACAATATGCAAAACATCACTCGTTTTACTGTTTCCTCAGTGTGTCAGTGACGTGTGTCCAACGCCTCCACCCTTTGACCGTTCCCATAGGTCGGGCATAGGGTCATTTAAAATTGATTGGGGATGGCTGTTGGCAGCCGTCCACTTCCTTAGAAAGACAAAAAAGCCTCTGTCCCTTAAACAAAAGAGAACATATACAAGGATACATTTCTGCCCTGTATCCCTTGGCGGACTCTCCGCTCTGGCAGTGCCTGCTTAGTGACCACTCCTAAATGTAGGTGGCCATGCCTTCTCCATCGTGGCAGGCAAGTTATGGAATGATTTGCCTGTCACTCTTGTGTTTATTGAGAATCACTTCCATTTCCGACGGTCCCTGAAAACATTGCTATTCTAGGTTATAGTGTGCCTGTTTGTTGTGGGTGAACGTGCGCAGTACAAGATTTATTTTTTTTAAAAAAACATCGAGAGAAACACAAACACTGGATGCCTTAAACACGTGACTCCATAATAATGGTCTTCTTTTTGTGACAGCACCTCTGTTGTTTTTTGCTTCAATCTATGCATAGATCATTGACTCCTTCTTTGCGGAATATGCATCATCGATTGGGTATCCCTCCGACTGGCCCACACAGCGAGCACAGGCTCTGCTATGTTCTTTCTACAGCCAATGTTGATTGCCCTGACTAGGACATGTAGAATAGCGGCGAGGACCGTGAGGTCAGGAGCTTATGTGGGTTGGAGTGGGGGAGAGAGGTTAGGGGGTATGTGTGGGGTAGTGGTGTTAGGAGCTATGTGGGGTGGGATGAGATGAGATGGGGCGGGGGAGCGAGCTCACAGGGTATCAGGTGGGCCGCCCATTCACTACACAGATTAGGGTGTTGATGCAGACTTCGGGAGGTTGAAACCTGCCCACCCAGAAGTAAGGAGAGATTCGAAGGGGCTGGCAGGGGTTTTCAATAAAAGGGATTTGGTGGGTGAGGAAAGGGAAGGCATTCAGAGGTCTACCTGTGGCTGCAATGATCAAGTTGAAGAAGACCATCTTCATCGTCCAAGAGGCTTTCTGGGGCTGTGGCCCTCTCTCTCTTCAATTATCTCTTCCTAGATACCTTCCTTCTAGAGCCCAATGCTCGTCTACCTCTAATTGCCTGCGGATCAGTCGTTTCTCCAAGCAGAGAATGAAGGGTAGATCTCTCTTCTCTGCAGGTGCCTCCCTCTGGAATGGCCTCCTTGCCTCTCTCCGCCTTGAGTTCCGGAACCTCCTCAAAACCTTCCTTTTCTCCTGCCGTCTGCTGACTGGATGCTTGGTGTCCTCTGAGTCGACAGGGAACCAGCACCCCTGCCGACTCCCCCAGCTCTTGCTGCCTGGCCTACTTTGCACTGCCGCCTGGCTTACCTTACACTACCTGGCTGGGTTGCTCTCTGTAGCCCCAGCCTTCCTTGCACTTAGCTCAGAGCCCTGCTGCTCTGGTTGCACTCCCCTCTGTACCCACTCCTCCCCTGCACTTCTTGTTGCGCTCTTACACAATCTAAATGACACCAGGCCTAGTAAGATCGTTTGTCTCGTCTTTCCCTTGTCCCCCCCTCCCTTGCCTGGTTGTGCCGTGAAACACTTGTGTATAGGCGCATAATTAATACCGAAACAATCAATCAATCAAACTCTGCCATTGTGCTTACAAGAAATAAAACATTTTGGGGGTAATTCATGGATTATTTGCGCCGAAAAAAACAGGATTTGTGCGCCATTCTGCCCGCAAATCCCCATTTGTTAAACAGGGATTTGCGGGCATACTGGCGCACAAATCCCGTTTTTTTTGCGCAAATAATCCATGAATTACCCCCTTTGTTTCTTCCAATGTTGTATAATGTTAAAAATACGTTTGCTGTCTTTTAGGAGTCGAGCCAAGCTACAACCACAGAAACGGTCGGCTATACCCCTGGTCGCTGGAGCAACGGAGGTCAGCATCCTGAGGGACCCTGGTGTCGTCACCCCTGAGAAGCTGACAAAGGAGGCACTGGTTGAGCTGCTAGTGGCAAATGTGGAGTATAGAAAAGGTATGGCAGCTGGAGGTCTTTGTGGGTGTGAATTTGTTTTTGATTTATTTAGGTTTTTTGTTAACCACTACATGTTTCCTACATGTTTTAAATGATTGTCCACCTTGTGGAGGTGGTCAGGTTGAAGTACTTGCCTCATCTAGGTTTGCTTTGTGATTATTTGGGTCAATGGGCTACTGCATCTGGCATTTTAATGAGAGTAACCAGCAGATTGTTGGCCGTTTGATCGGGGGCGGTCACTGAGCAAGTGGTGGGTGGGTTCTGTCTCTTGTGCTATTGGGGTGGGAAGCATGGCTATTATCGATTCCCTCGCCTGCAAAGACTACAGGCCATTGGACTGCAGAAAGTACTTGAATGGGGATGGAGATCTCTTGTATCGTCACCATGCATAGCCATGAGCCCCATGCCAGGGGAGAACATTGCTTGTGGTGAGTTCTGGCAGTGCCCAGCAGAGGGCAGAATGGCCACACACCACTAGGTTCTATTGATTAGAAAGCTCAGTGCGACTAAGGGTGGGTTTTGATTTGTGGCTCTCTGAGCAACAGCCTGAAATTGGCTACCTGGAAGGACTTGGAACCTGTGAGGACCTTTATGAAGATGGCTGTATGTAGGCTATACACTCATTTTCATATGAAAGGAGGGCATGAGGGTGATCTTGTGTCCCATAGAGGTATTGACAAAACATTCCGAGAAGGTAGAGAGTTGGAAGATGCTGGAAATCAAGTAAATGTTTGGTAGAGAAGCGTGTGTAACTGTGAGGTGGTATGCAAGACCTATGACATTTCGGGAGTTGTGGTTAATTTTGTTTGAGGGGGAGTGCAGCGTGGCACTCTTAATTCAAATTCAGAACCCACATAAGAGCAGTTGTTCCCCCTTTTCCCGTTCAACTCACACATCAGCAGCCCCATCTCTCCAAACTTTCCCAATCCAATGGAAGACCACTATTTTACCGGGAGAGTGTGGTAGGCTGTGCATGCTGCAGTTGTGAAGAGGAAGCAGTGCACCTGTAAATGCATCTTTGCCCTGCCTAATCCTCAAGTGTATGTTCATTGTTATGGGCCTCACACCCCAGTTATACTGAGTGCTTAGCCTTTACTTCTGTAAACATCCTAAATTGGGTCTAAATGATTTTCATAAGGGCTGGAGTCAGGCTTGGATGACGGCGACTATTTTCAGACTTGAATTTATTCCTAGGCACAGCTTTAAACACTTAAAACCGGGATTTTCTCTCAGTACCTGTGGGGTATAGCTGGGAACAGTTCATCCTTAGTGCTGGAGCGGGGACGGCAAGTGCTGTGCATTCAGACAATAACCTAACACGCATTGCATGTTACAGCATGACATAAAATAGCACAGAACATCATACCAAATAATAACCTAACATAGCCTAGAAAACAATCGCAAAGCTTAACAACAAAACAAAACATCATCGCATAATGTGCCATTGCTAGCAACCTCGCAGCATCGCTCCCGTGTGTGCCAGCTTTATTTCTGAGATTATATTCATGCCAACACTGTTTGGATTAATGGTTTATCTTAAAAAATGATCTTCAAAAAAGAGCGGATATGTTGTGTTGCTTATTCATCTAGACACATGATCTAGATGGGAGGACATCAACATTTGCAATGTTCCATATTGTCATTTCCTTGGGAACTAAAGCTTTGCTACAACAATTGAAAGAATGTTATTTACCAGAAATTGTGCACTATATTTCCCAATGTTTCTTCCTTGAAGATCTATTCCGAAACATTTGGATTATTTAAAGTTGTACATGGATCAAGAACACACTGATGTGATTTGATTTTGAACACCAGTTGGTGTGCCTGTGGTTTTCATTATTATATTTAATTAAACCAATGAAGTATGATTTGAACTTTGGGCAACGCGGGGTGGGTGGTATAGGGGGTGAGGGGTAATGGTCCTTTTATTTAAGCCAATGAAGTTTGATTTGAACTTGGGAGGGGGGGGGGGGGCGTGCAGTGGTCTTTACAGCCCCATATACTGATATATAAGTGAGATATTAAGTTATTTTCTAATTATTTTCCATGCATTTGCTGTACCCTGCTCACGTTGATGGCATCTTTTCAATTGGCTGCGGCTGTTAGATTGTCCTCCCTTCTTGTATACCCTTTGTCAAACTTACTTCATGACGTTGGCATCTACATTTTCTCATCACTTGGCAGCTTGATGTTTAAGACTTCATATTGTTCGTGGGCGTCTGACATGCTGGTAAAACTTGTGAAACTAACTGGCTGTTGTCTCTGTGTTGCAGGTGTTCTTGTGGCCATCAGCAAACCCCCAGGAATACCCATTACAGGTACAGCATCCTGTTTTTCACCCTTTAAGGGAAAGTGTGAACTTATTGCGAGGATGTAATTTATTTATTTATTACATTTGTATAGCGCACAGCAGCCCTTGGAACTCGAGGCGCTGTTACTTGTGGGGAGCTTAGTTACAGGGTAGGTACAGCTGGCTAACCCAATACTACAGATGCACACATTTTATTCAATAAAAAAGCCTGCTCAAAGCGATAGATGAATGTGTGAGTTGGCGGACATGTTTATTTGAAACCATAAATCAGCCATTGCTTTTAACTGGTAAGATATTTATGCACGCCAAAAAGATAATGGGCCTCATTCCGAGATGGGTGGTAGCCATGGAGCTATTAGCTCCATGGCTGCCTCCCATACCGTGCCCGTGTCCGGTCTCGTTCTATGGGGATTTACCATTGTAGTCCGACCCTGGCGGGACCGGTAAGTCCCCATTGAACAGACCATTCCCCATTCCCAATTGAGCCCCTGTAGGGCTCAGTGGGAATGGGGAGGGCGCTAATAACGGGCTCACAACCTGCAAGCCCGTTATTAGTGCCCTGGTCCCTTAGCGGGACCCGTAAGAGACGTGTGGTCAGACCACAAGTTCCTTATGGTCCCCGCCAAGGGACCTTGGAATAGGGCGGTAAGGGTTTACCGGCACCGGTCTCCTTACCGGTACCCGGTATCCCTTACCACCCAGGTCATAATGACCCCCAATGATTCAATAAGGATTAGGGACTATAACGGGAACAATGGCAGTCTCCAGTCAGCGATTAGGATGGTTTGTAGCATTGAAGAATCAGTCGGATTTCACTTTTCCCGAAATATTGGTGCACAGGTGAAACTAAAAAAGGGATGTGTTGAATTGCAAGACTGGTGGTTGGTACTGTGGGATAAAGTACGATAAAAGGTTTTTGCAGATGCAGAAGTTTAATAACCGTGTGAGATGCAACGCTCTCCAGCTATGGATAAAGTATGCCAAACTTATGTGGGGTCATTTTGAACTGGTTTGATGGAGAATATAGAAAGGGGGTTCAGTCGGCTACAGGATGAAAGAATGAGTAGGTGATATCCTGGAAGGAGACGGTTAGAATGCAGAGCAGAGACACAGTGATCAGCCTTGGTGTAAGGTGAGGCCTATTGTTGTCTCTGCATACAAATATACTAAACATATACATTATGAATGAAGTTGAGGTTAGACAAAGATGTTAAGGTCACTTTCTTAAAGGTCCCGGAGCATATGGTGATTGCACTAACGTGTTTGTAGGATTCATTTGGTGTAAAATGGAATAGAAAATGGGGCGGGGCTCCATTGGGGTGTCCTCGACTAGTCAGGTAGCCCTTAGGATGAAATCACATTCCTAGCTTAGCATCTAGTATTAGAAACCCAAGAGTTCTCTGTGGACAAGTTTAAGAAAGACATTGTCAGATTTCACATAGGAGTTTGTCAGATTTGTGAGTCTCAAACCTAATGCTTTGCAGGCATAGACTTTAGCAGCTTCTAGTTACTTAACAGGAAGGGTGTGTGTCAAAGTTTGTCTAAAGTGTTCAATAGAGCCAATTCATTTATTTGATGGGGCATTTTCCATTGACTTGACAGGAAAGCCAGATCGCAGGTTCTAAAAATATTTTAACTAATATTTATGAACTAATCACTCTTCTGAATGAGTAGAGAGGGAGATGTACACATCATCTCTAGTCCCCACCCCCTCACCTCTGTCATACTGGAAGAATAACAGGAAGACACTGTGCATGACACCTGGTATCTTCCCAATACCACATCGAAGATCGAGAAACGTTATGCACTCAGACAACCACATCAAATGTACCCTCAAACTGATGCGGTGGAAGGATGTCTGCATAAACCACTGGACATAGAAGAGCTATAAGTGAAATCAGACTAGAGTAAAGTAACGTCAAGAGGCAAAGACACAAGGACACACTGAAACGATATGCACACTCTTAAAGAATGAAGATGCAGCTGAAGTAACAAGAGAAACATGAATGCAATTGTGAAGAAATCATAGATACTAAGAAGATGGGTAAGAAGAGAATTAGTAAATGTATATATGCAGAAACATAAGGTAGATGAGACATATAGAAGCAGGAGAAAGTATAACGCGAGTAAAGCTGCCGTGATGAAAAGATGGATGTCGACTGTGTATAAATAATAACAAGAAGCATTGAAGAAAGAGACTATGGCTGCAGATCTGAAAGGTGCTGGAAAAACAGCTTTGTGCGAAGAACCAAGAATATCTGTTTGGCTTGGGATCAAGGATGCCACATCAAGAGGTAACTGCAAGTCACAAGGGTAGTCCGAGGATAAGCTACATACAAACAACATGTTTATCTTAGATTAAGTAAAGAAGAAAACATTTACAAATGTCAAGTATTGAAAAATTAAAGATGCAGAAAGCATGTGCAAAACAGAGCAACCAAGTTTCCACAGGCTCAAAGGAGTAATAGCACCCACCATGATTGAATTAAATAGCACTAAATAGAGGGTCGAAATGGACAAAATTGTGGTCTCCTCACGGGTGGTGCAAGACTGAAAAACAAGTCCTATTCATTAAGCTCCAACTGAATATAGCGATGCAACTAGACTCCCTTAAAGGAAGAGAACAGTCAGCAAGGTCCACTACAGAGAAAAACCCTTGGCTTAGGGCCTAACTGATGAGAGATGATAGGCTAATTGACCAAGTGTGCAGTGGTCTAATGTTGGTCCCCGCACCTGGGTTTTATTTCCTTGGGTGCTGCTAACGAGCCGAATGTCCAAGGTTGGAAGAGAATGCCAACCAATCGCGAGGGCCTATGTATCAGTGTACTATACAAAGTTGCAGAAGCCAATCCCATTCTGCTATTAATCTGTATTCTACGTATTTAGAGAGTTCAAAGTATGCCAACCAGATAAGGGGGGGGGCTAATTATGTTACTACCAGCTAAACAAAGTATAGGTATGTATGTTCCCTTAACTAATCCCTCCTTTCAATAGGTTTTACTGTTTGCCAAGTGGGATTATGTCATAGCTGACGTACAGTGAGGCTTAAAACCTTTGTGTAATCGACATGTTGACGGAGTGGAGTGAGCTGCAATCTGTTTGTTCACCAGGTTTCCCTAGTTGATTTGAGCTGATAATAAAGTAGTCGTTTGCCATATTCTTTGTGTCTGCTCGGTCATTTGGGTCTGAGATCGTTTAATGGTAATGCCATCTGGCACTTGGAATGCTCCAGGTGCTACTGCACAAATGGTGTTTAAGGTTTCTTGTCATTGGTCCCGGCAAGTGCATATCATCAAGAAACAGCTTCTGAGGACTCTCAGTCTAGCTAGAGTCTATTTTAGTTTCAGGGATGCCATTTGGACTGGCAGTACCGCCTCCATGTTGTAGCATAGGTCACAGATGGCCTCAAGAACACACCAAAAAGGCTGTTCAAGTTTTTTATCGAGCCTTTTATTGAGGTCCAACTAAGGGCTCGCTCTCTTATGCTTGTCCTCTCTGGGTCTCCCTCCACCCCAAAGTCTTCTAAGCGTATCCTAACATGGGGTCCCACAGGAAGAATGATACCAGGGAGTGGTTGGTGCCTTCCAACCACCCAGATCTCACGCAATTTCTTAATTTTTTTTTTTAATGTATGTATATAATCTTATTAGATTTTTACAAAGGATCTTCCTGAGAAGAAATAAAAAATAAAAAAAAAAGTTGTTCGACGGTAAAGTTTACGGTAAAGTTTAAGCAGGTGCCGTAGGGGGTCTAGTGCAGGGGTGCACAATGGATTTTGACAGAAGGCCGAAAGTACCTTACATGAGGGCTATAGTGGGCCGAAAAGTAAATGTGGGCGGGCGGTAGGCGGGGCCTGGCAGGAGGCTTTTTAAACCCCCAATTTGTACTAAACACATGGAAAAAGAATGTTTTTGAGGGGTAACGATTTTTATTTGCATTTCAAACTTACATTTTGTACTACACATTTTCCATTGTTATAATTTATTTCTATTTAGTTATTGTATCTCGCCTGTTTAATTAACTTATATATATTTTATTGACCCTAGATTGGACATGCCGTTATTTTGGACTGCGCCAGTTTGCTATTTGGGTTGCCCAAGAGGCGTATGGCCTTCGTTGAGTCAGGTTTCCTCAAAAAGCCAAAGATGAACATCTCCTAACTGTGCCTGCTTTAGCTTTATTATTGGGTTCACTCTTGGAGTGCAACACTATGCCCCATGTCCCTCACCCCCAACCAAACACTATGCCCCATGGCCCCCTCACACCCATTATGCCCCATGGCACCCTCACACCCAACCAAACACAATGCCCCATGGGCCCTCACCCCCAACCAAACACTATGCCCCATGGTCCCCTCACCCCCAACCAAACACTAGGCCCCATGTCCCTCACCCCCATCCAAACACAATGCCCCATGGCCCCCTGGCCCCCAACCAAACACTATGCCCCATGGCCCCCTCACCCCCAACCAAACACTATGCTTCATGGCCTCCTCACCCTCAACCAAGCACTATGCCCCATGTCCCTCACTCCCAACCAAACACTATGCCCCATGGCCCCCTCACACCCAACCAAACATTATGCCCCATGGCACCCTCACCCCCAACCAAACACTATGCCCCATGGCCCCCTCTCCCCCAACCAAACACTATGCCCCATGGCCCCCTTAGCCCCCCAAATCAGCACGCACACAAACATGCACCCATACAGACCCGATCGCCCGACCCCCCCCAACTCCAAACCCCCCACCCCCCAAATCAGCACACACACAAGCACCCATACAGACCCCAACCCCCACCCCCCAACTCGGCACACTCTCAAACATACAGACCCAAACCCCCACCCCCAACTCAGCACACACACTCTCAATCATGCACCCATACAGACCCGAACCCCCACCCCACAAATCAGCACACACAAACATGCACCCATACAGACCCGAACCCCCAACCCCGAAATCAGCACACACACAGACCTGAACCCCCCACCCCTCAACTCAGCACACACACAAACATGCACCCATACAGACCCGAACCCCAAACCCCCAACTCAGCACACAAAAAACATTCAAATAAAAACATTCATACACATCTGACACCCCCACCACCCCCGCATCTCAACATACACACAAAAAACATTAAAATCCAAACATTCATACACATCTGACACACATCCGACACCCCCCCACCCCCGCATCTCAACATACACACAAAATACATTCAAATCCAAACATTCATACACATCCGACACCCCCGCATCTCAACATACACACAAAATACATTCAAATCCAAACATTCATACACATCCGACACACATCCGACACCCCCCCATCCACGCATCTCAACATACACACAAAATACATTCAAATCCAAACATTCATACACATCCGACAACCCCCCCACCCCTGCATCTCAACATACATACAAAAAACATTAAAATCCAAACATTCATACACATCTGACACCCCCCCACCCCGCATCTCAACATACACACAAAAAACATTAAAATCCAAACATTCATACACATCCGACACACATCCGACACCCCCCCACCCCCGCATCTCAACATACACACAAAATACATTCAAATCCAAACATTCATACACATCCGACACCCCCCCACCCCCGCATCTCAACATACACACAAAATACATTCAAATCCAAACATTCATACACATCCGACACACCACCACCCCGCATCTCAACATACACACAAAATACATTCAAATCCAAACATTCATACACATCCGACACCCACCCACCCCCGCATCTCAACATATACACAAAATACATTCAAATCCAAACATTCATACACATCCGACACCCCCCCACCCCCGCATCTCAACATACACACAAAAAACATTAAAATCCAAACATTCATACACATCCAACACACATCCGAAACCTTCCCATCCCCGCATCTCAACATACACACAAAATACATTCAAATCCAAACATTCATACACATCCGACACCCCCCCACCCCCGCATCTCAACATACACACAAAATACATTCAAATCCAAACATTTATACACATCCGACACCCCCCCAACCCCCCATCGCAACATACACACACAAACATGAAGCAAAACAGACCCGACACACAAACACAAACGGACCACTTACCGGAGACGTGCTGGAAGGCAGGCAGGTAAGCGGCAGGTAAGCTGGAACGTTGGAATCGTACTACGGCTGGCGTGGTCCAAGGCTGAAATGCCTTCCGGCATCAAGCCTTATGGACCACTCCAGCCGTTGTGCTGGCCCTCCATTGGTGCAGCACACACGCATTACGTGGCTCGTAGGAGCGACGTGGTGCGTGTGTGTGCTGAGCCAATGAGGGCCAGTGTTTTGTCCAACCCGGAAGACAACAAAGACTTTCCTAATGGAGGGTGGCCGCGGGCCACCCTCCATTAGGAAAGTATTTTTATGCCTTGCGGGCCGGACAAAAGGGCATGACGGGCCGCAACTGGCCCGCGGGCCGTATGTTGTGCACCCATGGTCTAGTGTTTCAAGGAAGGAGTTTGTTACCCCGTTGTGGTTGGTGTTGATGTTTTTGAAGGTTTTGAATGACCTTTTCCATGATGTTGTTTAGGAATTTTGCCACTGATGTTATCCGTCTACCTTTTGCTCCTGTGATAAGTCGATCTTTTCCATGATGATACTCAAGAATTTTGCCGCTGGTATTGACCATCTAGTTTTTTGAGGCGATGGTCCTGCCAAATGTGACCCAGAAAGTTCTGTCTTTCCTCTCTTAGAGTAGGGCATTCCAGCAACAGATGTTTCAAGGATTCCACAGCGTTGGAATTTTGACATAGTCTACATTCCTTGGCTTCCCTTTTGTCTCTTTTTCTATAGTTGTTAGTTCTTTTTTTTTTTTTTTATTTTTTTTTATTGAAAAGCTACAGTTTTCCTCTTTCCCCCTCCATCGTAGAGATGGAAAGAAAAAAAAAAGAAAACTTTTGTTTCAAATCATCTACACATCAAATACATATCATTATTATCAACATCATCATTATGTCTTACTATGCTTTCAACAAAAATCTGCTAAGCATCATCATATCATACAGTGCACTCAATAGACAAGCAAACAGGCAAAGTCAATTAAACATTCAACTGAACAATTAAACAATTAAGCCCTTAGACAGTTCATTAACCACTCTACCATTTTCGAGCATCAGCCTAGCACCCCTTCTGATTAAGGAGGACATCTCAGGAGAGCGTTCATAAAGTTTACAATCGCACAAACATGTTTAATGTTTTGTCCTGAAGATATCAGACACCACCAAGTGATCATATCACCATTCGACGGGGCATATTCGCCTAGATGAACAGAACTAAGATCAGCAATTGCTGGACAACTTAAAATCGGGTGTTTCAAAGATTCAACCGATTCCTCACAGAATCGACACAGATTGTTGTTTATAGCAGGCTGCGTTCTTTGAGAAAGAATTTCCTTCGTATTCAACGTATTTAAACGGAAACGAAGAAATTGTTCCCGATAATGACGAGTATAGCATTGAAGTAGGTAAAGTGGCTGAGAATTTAATTTTTTTTTAACAATACCCAACTTTTTAGAAAGAGCGTGATTTGAATATCTTTCAACATTAATAATCCATGCCCAAGTTTCAAATTTTCTTTTTGCCACTTTTGGGAGTGAAAACAGGTCGAAATTATTAATATCAGCTGCTACAATCCACTCTTGCACTCTTGAGCTCCATTGGGCCAACAGATTACTGATTTTCGAGTCATCAGAGGCAGTAAATATTCTATACGCTGGCACTCCACCCACTTCTCTCATCTTGCGCCAAAGCCAGATGGACTTCCAAACCACATTTGAAAAAAGTGAATTTAACGATAGTTCGTGACGTATTGCTATAATTGGAATACAGTTCGGGAGGTTAAGAACCCGTTTCCAAAAAAGAACCCCTACAATATTCCAATTTTGTTCACTGATATTCCATCCCGCTTCAGCACCAAACGTTAAAATAGGAACTACCTTTTGACGGTAGAACGTTTATCACCGGGGATAATGAAAATTTGCAAACGTTTTTATTAATCTTGGCTGCTTGCAGTGCCAGTCTTACTGCTTTCAGTTTCAACGCAATTAGCCATTGGACTTCTCCGATTGAGCTGTTAAATTTGATGCCTAGATAGCGAATCAAATTGACAGACATTAACTGCTGACCGCCTGCCGCCCATTTAAATGCACGATCTCTTCTACTCGATAGCGAACCAATCGACACAATTTTAGTTTTGTCTGTGTTAATGGCCAGTTCATTTACGACTATATAGTCATAGAGGCAATTTAGCAAACGTTGAAGGGCGATTTGTGTCCTATCGATCAGAACGAGATCGTCAGCATAGGCAATATACCGAACTGGAGTTCCGTTTAGACGTGGAGGAAAACAATGAGCTTGCTCCAAGAATAATGGGAGATCTGCCAAAAATAGTTTGAACAAATCAGCAGCCAATGGGCAACTTTGCTTAACACCCCTTGTCGTTGGGATGCTGTCAGATAATATGCCTTGTTTGTTAAGGCATACTCTAAAAGAGGTATCCGTATGTAACGCCATTATTGGGTTAAGAAGGGCCATAGGACATTTCCATTTCATTAATTTAGCCCATAGCATCTAACGGTTAACTCCATCAAATGCTTGCCTCATGTCTATAAAGGCTAAATGCAATTTGGTCTTACTCTGTAATGCATGATATTTCAAAGCTGTCAAAATTGAAAGGTTGACCTCCACACCTGTACCTTTTGAGAACCCAGTTTGCCGGATATCAAGGATTCCCACCTTTTTAGCCCAACTCACCAATTTACATCTCAAATTAGAACCAAAGAGTTTTCCAATAGGGCAATGGGACGATAGTTTTCAGGTGCATCCCAGCAGCCCTTCTTATGGATTGGAATCACGATTGCTGTTAACCACGATTTTATGGAACAAACACTCAATAAAAGGTGCCCAGATCTGTGGATTTTTTTTTAGCCTGACATTACTTATTATGTCCGGACCAGCAGCGCGAGAATTTTTCAGTGACTTAATAGCGTCTATGATGTCTGACAGCGACATCTGGACATCCCAGGAACCCAATCTAACCGCTGAATTACTTTTGGGAACCTTCAGCTGACTATTGAACACTAACCTAAAGTGTTTACACCAAGTATCCCCAGAAATTGTGTTCTGCGTAGAATTGGACCCGTTAAAGGGGCCCCTATTTAATATTTGCCAAATGTCGCGTGTATTCTTTGTAATCATCAGTTTCATCATAAACTCGACAGAATCCTGTTCTACAATCACTTTATGAGATTTCAACCAATTTCTATAAATCGCCCGTCTGGCCTTCACTTTCTCCAGCATTATCTTAGATGGTACATTTTTTTGCATTTTTATTTTACGGACATCTTTTCTTAGTTCTTTCTTTTTAACCGCAAGCAATTTACTAAAAGGGTGAATATGCAGCTTATGTTGCTGAGCGCTATCTTTGATCGAAATGATATGATTCTGTAGAAGCGGAGTATAGTCCACAACGTCTGTCAAATCACTTAGATTAGCCGTTAAAACACGGATCTCATTTGCGCTCAGTCTTAAGCGATTTCCGCTCATATTTACTTCAACTGCTGCTGGGTATGGGGACAAAGTATCCGACACCGCCAAAAGACATTTGAGTTTCAACAACGAATGATCGCTTTTAGTCGTTTTCAATGATTGCAGTGTAAGAATCCTTAACCCCAGGTTACTAGACACCCAGAAATAGTCAATAATGCTGTGCGTGGATTCACGATGCCATGTGGCCTGAGCTGGAATATCGCCACGCACATTGCCGTTCAACAAAACGCAGTCAAACGACTCCATAATATCTGGCCAACGTTGTTCTTTCTCACCTAACTCTTCATACGGAATCTGGCAATAAGCTTGAATGTGGAGATCGTATTTAAACCACGAGCCGTTTAGGTCACCACAGCATATAATGCTCAAATTATTGTATTGCATGGCTGCCTCTTCCATTAGACAGTTGATCGCAGTGGTAAACTCTATAACTTTTATTTTGGCCGGATTCCAGTAACAATTTATGATCAACAGAGTTGCAACTGTATTTGGGGTGTCTGAACATGCTTGCATAATTAAACCTTGAACATAGGGATTAGGATTAAAACAAATGGGTGTAGACCACTCTCGTGAAATCCGAACCATTGTCAAGAGTCCTGCCGATGGTCGGCCCTGAGTATTTTGGATTGTAGGATTGACCAATATATTGAAGCCATCTCTCATTGGAGCATCAACTAACCAAGTTTCCTGCAGACAAATTACAAACACATCATCCAATGGAGCATCGAAGTCCTGAAACAAATGTTGAAAGCCACGAGTGTTCCATGATAGGATCGAGAAGATAGTTGTTAGTTCTGCTAGGCCAAAGGTTAAGGCGGACTCTTAGGAATCCAGTTCTCAGGAACCAGTTAGGGAATAATGTTAAATATTTCGGTAACCTGTTCAATTTTCGAGGGACTGCCCAAAAATCTTTGTAACCTTGGTATTTATAGAGATCGTCTAAGGTTTAAATCCAATCTCTAGCATGCATTTTTTTTTTTCACCTGGTCCGGGTTGGCCAATAATGACTCTTCTGATTCGTTCAGGTCACACAGGATTGCCTGGCATGTCTTAGACCATTCGGATAGTATCGGTTCCGAGTCGTTTTCCAATGCTTTTTAGGGCTGCAAAGCCACCCGTTGTTGGTGCTTCCAGGCATTTCCTAAAGAATGACATTATCTTCCATTCTGAGATGACTTTCGGTGAAGACAATGCTAATTCTCTTCAGATTATTTGAATTGAAAAAGATTTTGGCAGACCAAGGGTTGTACGCCAGAATGTACCTTCTAGTCGAGTCCAAGAGAAGAGAAGTTTGTGATCCGTATGTAAGGATTGCCACCACCTTTGCTCGATAGAAATCTATCAGGGGTTTCAAGGAGAATCTGCAAAATCGTGCCAATAAGATTTTTGCTTGGCTTGGCCCATCAAGTTTCTTAATTTATTTCTCAGGTCTACACATCTTGGGGTTTCGTTTCTGTCAGTATTGACGCAAACCCCCAAGTACATAAAGGCAGTCCCGTCCGTGATCGTTTTACTATTTAAGAACCATTGTGCTTTTTTAGTATTTTTCTCCTTTTTTGTATTGGCGAATGTCATAATCCTGGATTATTCCGGGTTGATTGTCATTTTGTTTTTGGCCACATAGGATTCAAGAGCTCTAAATTGGTTTTGAAGACCAAGCGGAGTTTGGTCAATTAAGACTATGTCGTCCGCGTAAATTAATCTCCCAATTGATACATTTGCAACTTTTGCTGGGAAGATTCTTGAATCTACAAAGGCGTCTCCCATGTCTGAAGAATAGTGATTGTCGAGTTCTGGTGCCAAAGGGCATCCTTGCTTTAACCCGATGGTCGTGGGAATTGTGTCAGATAGGTGGCCAGCTTGGGTTAACCTCACTCTAATTGTGGTGTTTGTATGTAGCTCTTGTATATTGTGGAGAACTTCCGGACAATTCAATCTTAGTTTTCTCCACATCTCCGCCCTGTCCACTGTGTCAAAGGCCTTAGATAAATCTATAAAGGCCACAAAGAATTTCGCCTCTTTATTTCTAAGGGTACGTGCTTTTAACAGGTTTAAGATGAATATGTTTAGTGGTGTGCCTTGTCCCTTTACGAATCCTGATTGCCATTCATCTTTATGACCAGTTCGTGCAGCCCATTTGGTCAAGGCTCTTAACAGGATGGTGGCGAAGATTTTCCCTGTCACATCCAGAAGGGCGATAAGCCTATAATTCTCTGGATCTGTTCTTAAGCCCTTCTTGAATATTGGCAATATTACACTCATCCTCCATGAGGTTGGTATTTTCCCTGATTTAAGAATGTATTTATACAGTTGATGTAACATTTTTGCCCATTCCTGTGGGTCCATTTTTAATCCTTCATTAGTCAAACCGTCGGGCCCCGGTGCTCCTGAGTTCTTCAGTTTTTTAATGAGCTCTTCTATTGTACTTAAATTAACAGAAACTTCAGGGCGAGAGGTCACAGAGTTCCAACATTATAGCAAATATGACAGTCACTTCTTACTGCATAATTTTTCACAAAATGTATTTAATGACATCTGGATAAAGTTGGTGGGGATAGAGCAGCCAGAGATGTTTTTAGAAAAAACAATACATATAGGTATGATCCAGTAAAACAGGCTGGATCCCAATGCAATAACAACAACAGATAACTGCCACTATTGGTTGATCATTTCAATTGTGCAGTCACAAGAATAAACATAAACCCACATCAATGGACATATATACAAAAAAGCACATTAACAATGCTTTAGATGTGCACTGTTCAAATGGTGATATCGTCGACACAATGGTGTTTCGGCCTCGAGGAGCTGTGTAGTGCAGCTTTTTGGGCAGGCCTTCATCAGGACTTGTGATGGAATGAATGGTCCCGGGGTCTCTATCTATGAACAACAAATGGGAAGGGGTGAGTGGAACAATGACCTCAAATAAAATGATAATTCACAAGGCTCCCGTAGAATGCTTTATTAAAAACAGGAGACTCCCTGGTAGAGGAGCCTAGATCTTACCAAAAACTCATCCAGTGTAAGGGTAATTAAGAAAAACCATCATAGGTATAGATATCTTTGAGGCATTCAATGCGTCGTTGAGGGAACAATTGTTTACCTGTAACGACATGTAAAGATCTCTAAGAGTTCTGTACAGATCGTGGTGTCTTTATATGAGTAAGGGAAAATTGAGTAAAATCTTACCTCAAATTGTAAGATGTGTCTTCTAGGTTCAGAATGGTGGAGACACCCACTGTAAATCGTGGTTCCTACCCCAGATTGTCCAAACGTGACAGTATCTGTGTGCAAGAAACACGCATGAGTTAAGGAAACTAATCTGCGAGCCAAAATATAGGTCTGCAGGTATAATGAGGATAAAGTGCTGTGTTGGGCACTGTTACGTGGCCTAGAATCAGAGCACATAGGATTCGCTTGCATTCGTACCTTCATGAGTTCGTCTGGGCTAGGCGAGGCTCAGTATGAAACAGATCACATACACAATTATCACAATCCCTTCAAATCACAAATACTCCTATGGCGACAGTATATTGACGACGTCCTACTCATATGGACCGGTACAGAATCTGATTTGGGCCTCTTCCATCAATGGCTGAATCAATGTAATGATTATATCCGATTTACCATAGATTGGAGTCACCAGGCTGTGGACTTCCCCGATCTGCACATCTATAGATCAGGCAACCACCTTCAAACCGAACTTTACAGGAAGCCAACCGACCGCAACAGTTTACTGCATTTCTCAAGTTATCACCCCCAGGGTCTGAGATATAATCTCCCATACGGCAAGTTTCTAAGAATCAGACGGAACTGTTCAAGCAAAGAGAAATGCGAGCAACATGCCAACGACCTACAACATCGACTGAAAGAGAGGGGATACCCCAAAAAATCGATTAGACAGGCAAGAAAAAGAGCATCAAACACTGACAGAACCATATGCCTGAAACCGAAGGAAAAAAACGAAATGAACAGATTGGTGTGTGTGACCACATATAGTCCTCTAAGTAACCTTACCAAACAAACTATCAACAAACACTGGCACTTGATAAAAATAAGGGGACCCTGGATAAAAAGCCAATCTTTGCATTCAAAAAGAACAAGAACCTAAGGGATACTCTAGTCCACACTTACGTAGAAGAAAAAAAGACACCAAACACATAGTGGGATCTCCCGAGTGTGGTGGGACACTATCGATGTGGTACTTGTGTGGCATGTCGCTACACCAGCCCGACAAAAACTTTTGACTACAAGGAATACCACTGTATTCTACAAACCCACACCAACTGCAACAGCAGGTTTGTGATCTATGGAATACAATGCCCATGCCACCTACTCTATATAGGAAAAACCACTAGACCAGTGAAACAGCGGATATCAGAACACAGATCCTGCATCAAAAACAAGGTACCGGACAAACCCTTGGTTGACCATTTCAGTCGACTAGGACACACAAATGATGACATTTTCTGGACTATTATACAGCAACTCACTCCGCAGAAAAGAGGAGGAGACAGGGATAAAGCTTTGACGAGACTCGAGCAACAGTTAGTCCATAAATTAGACACTGTTAGAACAGGTTTAAATATATCTGTAGAATGGAAGCACTTCTACAGCCAGTGAATTTTATTTAATGGCCTAACCTCTATGATGACCTCAACAGATCTTAGAAGTTTTGGTACCACGAGTACATTATCTGAGGTTGTATCACCGGGGAATAACGACCCTTTATCCATACGTCATTTTCATTGTACATAGTTGGTTGTCACAAGATGCACTGTGTGGTACCCATTGCACACATGAATCAATGTGGACATATCGCTATCTGCATTTATTTCTGTTTGCTCTGGAATATGATGTTTAGATTGATTACAGATTGCAAGCCACACTGGATAACATTGGGCGGCTTCACACAAACTCTGCCTATTCCATGACATCACGTCTGCTAAAATCTAGGCGTTTGCTCGCTGTCCCGTTTACCCTGCAGTTTACGTGCATCTAACGCGCACTATGCTTGCCTCACTTTACACAGTTTGTTCACTCCCACTTGAGGCGTACAGGGGGTCCGCCCCATTGAGCCCCCGTGGCTGTGCACCATTGGCTACTGGACGGACGACGCCTCACCACGAGAGCGCCACTTCCTAACCAATCAACACGATTGACGGGTTTGATTACCCGAGGTCGTCATGGCTACAGTTTCACTTTCAAGGTGCTCGTGTCCAGAGATGCTCGTGTCCAGAGACGCTGCGCACCCTCGCCTAGCCCAGACGAACTCATGAAGGTACGAATGGAAGCGAATCCTATGTGCTCTGATTCTAGGCCACGTAACTGCCCAACATAGCACTTTATCCTCATTATACCTGCAGACCTATATTTTGGCTCGCAGATTAGTTTCCTTAACTCATGCGCGTTTCTCGCACACACATACTGTCACGTTTGGACAATCTGGGGTAGGAACCACGATTTACAGTGGGTGTCTCCACCATTCTGAACCTAGAAGACACATCTTACAATTTGAGGTAAGATTTTACCCAATTTTCCCTTACTCATATAAAGACACCACGATCTGTACAGAACTCTTACAGATCTTTACATGTCGTTACAGGTAAACAATTGTTCCCTCAACGACGCATTGAATGCCTCAAAGATATCTATACCTATGGTGGATTTTCTTACTTACCCTTACACTGGATGAGTTTTTGGTAAGATCTAGGCTCCTCTACCAGGGAGTCTCCTGTTTTTAATAAAGCATCCTACGGGAGCCTTGTGAATTATCATTTTATTTGAGGTCATTGTTCCACTCACCCCTTCCCATTTGTTGTTCATAGATAGAGACCTCGGGACCATTCATTCCATCACACGTCCTGATGAAGGCCTGCCCAAAAAGCTGCACTACACAGCTCCTCGAGGCCGAAACACCATTGTGTCGACGATATCACCATTTGAACAGTGCACATCTAAAGCATTGTTAATGTGCTTTTTTGTATACATGTCCATTGATGTGGGTTTATGTTTATTCTTGTGACTGCACAATTGAAATGATCAACCAATAGTGGCAGTTATCTGTTGTTGTTATTGCATTGGGACCCAGCCTGTCTTACTGGATCATACCTATATGTATTATTTTTTCTAAAAACATCTCTGGGTGCTCTATCCCCACCAACATTATCCAGATGTCATTAAATACATTTTGTGAAAAATGATGCAGTAAGAAGTGACTGTCATATTTGCTATAATGTTGGAACTCTGTGACCTCTCACCCTGAAGTTTCTGTTAATTTAAGAATACCCACCTGGGTTTTTCAGGGCTCTGCCAGGTGCCCTTATCTTCAATCTCTTCTATTGTAGAAATTTCAATATCGAGCAGACTTTCATCCATTTTAGCCGGTGTCCGTTTACTAATTAAAGGTTCTAGAGGAGGTTGCCTTTGTTTATAATATAGAAGCCATTGTTTTCCTGGGACTGGGTTGGCTGTTAAAGCATCTTGCGAGGTGTCTTTGCTGTTTATTAGGGCCCAAGTCTCTGCGGTGTTTCTCTTGCAGATCGTGGATATCATTGCCTGCGATTCGTGGTTTAACATTGATTTCGAGGGGATTGGGTCCTCCGACGTATTCCATATCTATGACATGTAATCACCACAGCTGTGCTGCTTCGTAAAATCTTCAGCGTCTGCGTCCTGCGTCGATGACGTCGATACGCCGCCCTCGAGGACCTCCTCCGACGGCCGACGTCACTGGATGTTATAAGTAGGACGCATGACGCCCGTAGCCTCCAGTTCCGTTTTCTCCGCAAACGTGTTCGCTTCGGAGATCTCGGCACGCCTCGACTCTTTGGAGTTGCTGTTCTTTCTCAGTTCTTCAAACCTGTTCGTATTGTGAAGTATATTCTTCGTGAAGATGTCTACCTCGTCTTCCACCCCGCGTCCGGGCTTTAAGAAGTGAGGGGACTGTAGGTCCAAGATGTCGGTGACGGACTCGCACGACGCCTGCCTGTGGTGCCTCGGGGAGGCCCATGACACGGATGACTGTGTCGACTGCCAGTCGCTCACGTCCAAAGCCTTGCGGGAGCACAAGAAGTTGTTGTCGGTAGGTAAGGTGTCCAAGCCAGGGAAGTCAAGGTCTGCGGGGCTTTCGACGGTCGATTCGAGGGGCGACTCTCCGCATCGTCGTCAGAAGTCCAGTGGGTCTCGGTCCTGGAGTCGGTCCCGCCACTCCTCTGCCTCTTCGAGGCACTCCCGGAAGCGCCGTCATCGGTCGCCTTCCCCGTCCTCATCTGAGGACTCCGCCCGTCGGCGGGTTGCTTATCCCACCAAGCATGCGACGCCGAAGGAATGGGCTTCCTTCGGGAAGAAAATGTTAGCGATTCTCGAATCGCAGGGCACTGGTCCGTCCGCGCCTCCGAGTGGGGTCGGTCGTGATCGGTCGAGAGACACTGCTCGCACACCTTTGGGCTCGGGTGGTCGGCACGATTCGCCGGAGAGGTCCTGCCCGGACAAAGGGAATCGTTCTCGTCATGCCCGATCCAGGTCCCGGTCCTCGACGCGCTCGAGACCGTGTGCAACTATGGTGTATTCGAGGAAGACGTCGACGCCGGTGGCGCCGAGGTCATCGAGGGACTCTTTTCGAGGCCCCACCTCCGAAGAAGTCGTCGGTGGCCAGACTTTCGAGGGACACGCTCAGGGCTCCGGCCTCGAGGCCTGTGTCGACGCCATCGATGCTGTCGGTGCCACGTTCGGCATCGACGCTGATTCACTCGACGCCTTTCGAGGCTGTTTCGACGGGGGTACCCTGGGGCTCAGTGGAACCCCATAGAAAGGCTCTGGCCAAGGTCAAGCATGCCTTTGTTCCACATTCTGTGCCTTCTTACCACCATCTTGAGTTTATTTCAGAGGTGGATGAGGGCTCTGATGATGGCATGGTTCCTGATACGGTGCCAGACAAGATTCTCTCGGGCCATAGCCAGATTAAGGACCTGCAGCAGTCCCTGCACGATGCCAGTGGGCTGGACACCTCTCCGGAGGTGGAGTTTTGTAGGCCTGAGCCTGGCACTCATGCAGACTCCTCGTACCGGCGCTTTATGTCTAGGGTCACCGAGAACTTGGGATGGTCTGCTCCCCCAGGGGATTTTCTTCAGGATGACCTTACGGATATTCTCGACCAAGGTCCACCAACTGACCCGGTACTGCCGTTCCATATGGCTCTCCAGAAGAGGGTGGCGGCGGCTTGGACTGCTCCGGAGAGTCTCCCGGCAGTGGGCAAGTCTTTGCCGCCAAAATACCGCCCAGCCAGTAGCGGCCCCTGCTACTTGACCAAGCCCCCCACTCCGGAGAGTTTGGTGGTGCAGGCGGCTACGGCCCCAGCAAAGCAGGCATCGTATCCTACCATCCCTCCTGATAGGGACGACAAGCGTTTTGACGGCTGGGCGAAGGTGTTTTCTTCAGGGGTTATGGCACTTCAGGCGGCCAACTCCATATGTGCCTTGTCACGTTTCATGCACACTCTGTGGAACTGTTTCCTTAGCAGCTAAACATATTCCCGAAGGGGACAAACGGGATGGTTTCCTTGCTATGGTCCAGGATGGCAAGGGTGCCATGTGTGAGGCCGTTCAGTCGGGTTTGGACATGGCAGATTGCGTCAGCCGGTCCATGGCAGCGAGCACCGTGATACGCAGGTTTGCGTGGTTGCGGAAGCCGGGTTTTGCTCCTGATGTGCAGGCCCGGCTCCTCAACATGCCCTTTGACGGGGGAACATCTTTTTGGCAGCAAGGCTGACGAGAGCCTTGAGAGGTTGCAGACCTCCAAAGCTGCAGCAAAGTCGTTTGGCGCTGCAGTTCGCCAACCTCCGCCTTTTCGTCCTAGGGAACAGCAATGGAGGGGAGATTCCTTTCGTTATTACTCATCCTTTGGTAAAGCGAGAGGAGCTGCCAGTCAAAGGGGCCACCGTACGAGTGCCAGAGGTGGAAAACAAGGTACTCGAGGTGCCAAGGCTGCTCGGGCTGTTGCCTCTTTGCCCTCAGGCAACGCTGCAGCCGCTTTAGCTCAGTCATGAGGCCATGTCCCATGGTTCGCCGGTTGGGGGAAGGCTGGCACAGCATCTTGCAGAGTGGCGCGCCATTACTTCAGATGTGTGAGTTCTGGAGATCATAACCCACGGCTACTGTCTTCCTTTCCGGCAGAGGCCTCAAGACAATCCACCAGGGAATCTCTCTTTGAAGAGTCCGTATCCGCTCTTTGCGCAGGAAATTCAATCCCTGCTGGAGAAAGGCGCCATAGAACTGGTGCCTGTAGCGGAGAGGAACAAGGGATGGTATTCCACTTATTTTTTGATTTCCAAGAAAGACGGGGGTTTGAGACCCATCATGGACTTGTGCGGTCTGAACAAACTCCTCAGGAAGGACATGTTCAAGATGGTTACTCTCTCTCAAGTCCTCCAGGCCCTTCAACTTCAGGACTGGTTGGTGTCTCTCGATCTCAAGGACGCTTATTTTCATGTGCCGATACATCCAAAGCACAAGAAGTACCTGAGGTTCGCGGTTGGCGACTCGCACTTTCAGTTTTGGGTCCTGCCGTTCAGATTGACCTCCGCCCCGATGGTCTTCACCAAGCTCATAGAGTGGTGGCAGCGCACCTCAGGAAAAGGGGGATTCACGTCTACCCCTACCTGGACGATTGGTTGATCAGGGCGCGAGCAAGTCTTGGATCATCTGTCAGTCACCTGCCACTCCCTCCAGAAGATGGCTCCCTCAACTTCAAGAAGTCCCATTTGACACCAACTCAGAGGCTGCAGTACATCGGAGCTGTGCTTGACACGTCCCTGGGGCAATGTTTTCCTCCCCAGGTGAGGGCTCATCACATTCAGCAGATGGTGCACAAGTTTCAGCTTGCCCAGAGTCTCCCAGCGTTCGAGTTCTTGAGATTGCTCGGCCTCATGGCATCCTGCATTCTTCTGGTGCCAGAGGCCAGGTTGCGGATGAGATCTTTGCAATGAGCACTTAAGCTCCAGTGGTCTCAGTCCTCCGGCAGGTTGTCGGACCCTGTTCAGGTGCCGTCCTCGGTCACCCAGGACCTTCTGTGGTGGGCCGTCGAAGACAATCTGATGAAGGGGGCTCCATTTTGGCTACCCTGGCCGGAGGTGACGATCGTGACGGACGCATCCCTCACGGGATGGGGAGCTCATGCCAATGAGTTGACAGTCAGCGGTCGTTGGTCTCTGTCGGAGTCCAGACTCCATATCAATCTGTTGGAGCTGAGGGCCGTCAGGCTAGCCCTGAATGCTTTTCTGCCGACTGTGCGAGGGACGAATGTCCTGATCCTAACGGACAACACGGTGGCCATGCACTACCTCAACAAAAAGGGGCGGGGGGGGGGCAGGGTCACTTCCTCTGTGCAGGGTGGCGATGCAGCTCTGGTTCTGGGCAATCCAGCAGGAAGTTTCGATCTCGGCAGTTCATCTGGCCGGAGACGAAAACGAGACAGCGGACGCTCTGAGCAGGCAGAGCGCGATCTCTCACGAGTGGGAGTTGGCTCAGGAGATTCTCCTGGAGATATTTGCCCTTTGGGGGACCCCTCAAGTGGATCTCTTCGCCTCCAGTGTCAACCGGAAGTGCGAGAGTGCAAGTATTGCGGAGGTTACGGAGGTTCGGTTCTCGGATGATCCTCATTGCTCTGGTGTGGGCCCGGAGGACCTGGTACCCGGACCTTCTCGACTTGTCAATCTGCCCTCCACGTCGTCTTCCCTACCAAGACGATCTGCTCTCACGGGATGGGGGTCATGATCTCCATCCAGAGGTCAGATCCCTCAACTTTCACGCTTGGTTTCTGAAAGGTTGAGGTAAAAGGATTGGGGCTTCCCTGAAGACGTGATGGAGGTGTTGCTCTCGGCCAGACGGCCCGCAACGAAGTCCCTGTACCGTTGCCATTGGCGTAAGTTCTGCGACTGGTGCAGGGTTAAGAATGTGGATCCTTTTGCATGTGACGTTCCCATGGTTCTGTCTTTTTTGCTTTCTTTGGCCCACAGGGGCTTGCAAGTGGGTACTGTTAAAGGTTACCTGGCGGCGCTGTCCATATTTAAGCGCTCGTCAGAAGAGTGTTCCTATTTTAAAATTCCTTTAATTTCTCAGTTTCTGAAAGGGCTCACTAATGTGTTCACTCCGTCACCTTTCCAGGGGCCCGGTTGGGATTTGAACCTTGTTCTCAAGTTTCTGATGGGTGCTCTGTTTGAGCCTTTGCATTCATGCCCTTTGAGACTGTTAACTCTTAAAACTGTATTTTTGGTTGCGGTCACTTCCGCTCGCAGAGTGAGTTAGTTACAGGCACTTTCAGTTAAGCCACCCTTCACTGTGTTTCACAAGGGCAGGGTTGTCCTTAGAGTTCGTCCTTCCTTTCTTCCGAAAGTGGTGTCGGAATTTAATTTAGGCCAGAAGTTTGTTCTTCCGTCATTTTATCCTCCTCCACATCCTGGTAAGGAAGAGCAGAGGCTCCATAGGCTTGATCCTAGGAGAGCGTTAAGCTTTTATATTTCATGCATGTCCTGGGTCAGAGTGGACGATCAACTGTTCATTGGTTACGCTGGAAAGCGTTTGGGACAAGCTGTGACAAAACGGACCTTGTCTCGCTGGATTATTTTGGCTATCTCTGAGTGTTACCGCTTGGCGGGTAAGGACCCACCGGTCGGCTTGCGGGCCCATTCTACCAGGAGTATGGCTGCCTCTACTGCCCTACAGAGGGGTGTTCCTATTCGTAACATCTGTGATGCAGCCACCTGGGCTTCGGTGCATACTTTTGTACGTCACTACTCCCTCGATTCCATCCTTGGGCAGGATCTGGCCTTTGGCAAGGCGGTCCTTTACTCCGCAATTTGATTGGGCATTCAAAATTTTTGTTTTCTAAATTATTTTCCCACCTCCTTGCATTGGTACTGCTTTGGGAGTCTGTCATAGATATGGAATACTCCGTAGGACCCAATCCACTCGAAGAACAAGTTACTCTCTTACCTGGTAACGTTCTTTTGATGGGATGGTCCGACGACGTATTACATATCGCTCCCTCCCTGCCTCCCCGCTACAGAATTTCTTATGCGATTGCAGCTTACGTTTCCGCAAGGCTTTGTGTGTCAGACTGGCAGAAGACTGGTGCCACACGTTCTGCGAAAAAACGACAACTGAGGCTACGGGCGTTGTGCGTCCTACTTATAACATCCAGTGACGTCGGCCGCCGGAGGAGGTCCTCGAGGGCAGCGTACCGACGTCATCGACACAGGACGCAGATGCTGAAGATTTTCCGAAGCAGCACAGCTGTGGTGATTACATGTCATAGATATGGAATACGTTGTCGGACCATCCCATCGAAAGAACGTTACCAGGTAAGAGAGTAACTTGTTCTTCTTGTGCATTCCTAACCAGTTAGCGTACCTTTGTTTTAGTTTCCATATTTCCTCAAATTTCTTTGTCTCGTAGGATTGCTTCCATTGCTTTAGATTTCTCCTTAAAATTCTTTTCTTCTCAACCACGGCTTGGTCAAAAATGTGCCAATGTAACATTGTTGGCTTTGAACTTCCTGGCTTACATATGATATGATATGATATGATATGATATGGTATTTGTAACGCGCCTATACACAAGTGTTTCAAGGCGCGACGAGGCAGAGAGGGAGGGAAACAAGGGGAAGACAGACAAACGATCCTACTAGGCCAGGTGTCATTCAGATCGCGCAAGTGCAGAGGTAAGGGGAAAAGGAGAAAGTGCAGGGGGAGGAGGTGGGGGGGAAAGTGCAGTACAAGGTAAGTAGCGTAATAAAATAATAAATAATAAATAAAAGGGCCAGCTGGTGGCAAGTGCGAGGTAAGTGCAGAGCAAGTGCTGGGAAGGGGGCTGTAGGGATACAGTGACAGTCCCACAGTGCAGGGGGAGCCAGGGAGGCAGTGCAAGTGGAGAGTGGCTGGGCCCTGGACCGAGGTCACTGAGAGTGGCCCAGATGCAGGTTTAGTGCAGAATTCAGTGGGGAGTTAAGCAGGTTTAGCAGGGGAGAGGGAGAGAGAAGGCAGAAGCGAAGAGGAAGGTTTTGAGGTGCTTCCGGAACCGGAGATGGTTCTCCTCGAGTTTCAGGGAGGCAGGAAGGCTGTTCCAGAGGGAGGACCCTGCTGCGGAGAGAGATCTACCCCCAGCTCGTTGCTTCGAGAAGCGGCTGACCATGAGGGAGTTGGAGACGGATGAGCGAAGGGCTCGTGAAGGAAGATATTTAGGAAGAGAGAGTTGAAGGTATTTAGGCCCCAAGCCCCAGAAGGCCTTGTGGACAATGCAGAGGGTTTTGAACTTAATCCTCGCAGCCACTGGGAGCCAGTGAAGAGATTTCAGTCCTGGAGAGATACGGTCCCTGGGCTTGAGGCCAAGGACAAGTCTCGCAGTTCTGTTCTGGATAAGTTGCAGAGGGCGGAGAGTGGAGGCTAAAGATTTTAAGTAGCGGTATATAATCGATGACCTGCAGAGTTGCCTGAGTCTGGAGCTCGTTTATCATCATTGATAAATTTCAGGTCAATATCGGCAATTTTGTTGGTTTCATTCTAAGTCTGTTTCTACCGGAATTAATTGACAAGTTAAGTGGATACATTGCCATTTCTCTTTTCACTGAGAAATTAAAACATGTCAATTTAACCGGGTTATGGTCACTCACTCACCCACTGGGTGGTTCCTATCTCTAGTTCCTATCTCTAGTTTTTGGATAAAGGTTGAGAGGTTGGACGAAACTGTAACATAATCCAGTGTCGCTTCAGATTTTGGGCCTCGCCATTTTGGTTTCCCCGGGATATCACCCGGCGTAATCCCGTTTAGAATTGTACAGTCCTGGGATTGCAGGGTGGACCTCCATGTTATTCTTCTTTTCTGCTTTGCGGTGGCCTTTGATGGTTTGTCTTGAATTGCTTTGTTGTTTTCATTGAAACAGGTGCGGTTGAGGTCGCCTACCATTATTATCCAGGCGTCATGCCATTTTCCTTTTAGATCATCGATTGCGCTAGCAACTTCCCTCGGATGTGATTTGTTTGTTTTTACACCTGGCGTCCAATATATACTAATGAGGACTACATAGTATATGTGTTGATCTCCTTGATTTCTGGCTACTTCAACAACTAGGATTTGAATGTAAGGTGACCGGTTCAAAGCATAGAACACATTCCAATTTAGATCCTCTTTTATTGCTATCAGTAAACCTGCCATTGGTCTTCCTTTTTGCCCTTTCTTGGCTGGGTTTATACAAACAAAATAGCCTTCAATCAAGGGGGTTTCTCTCAACCACATTTCTTGAAGACATAACACGTCTGGCATGTTTTTTAAGAATTCGTTTTTTGTTAGCAGGTGGTTGAAACCCCTTGTGTTCCATGTTATGAAGGTCCATGTGTCTTTCCGGTGTTCCTTTAAACATTATTGGGGTTTTATTTTTCCGGCTGCTAGCTTTGCTAGCCATTCCCATCTGGCCTGTTCTCCATCCTGAAGTTGAGTCAATTGCGATTGTTTCATGGCTTTTTTATGCATATCATATGCCTCTTGAAATTGTGCTTGCTTTGATAGTATTCCCTGCTCTATCCCAACCAATTCCACATCTTTGTTATTTTTTTCAGATATCTTGAATCCCATACTCCTTAGGGTCCTTTCTTCTGATAATAGTAGTTGGTAGATAACTTGTGAACCGGTTGATACCCTTACACTGTCCATGTGTGTTTTGTCAGGGAATTCGATTAGGGATATGTCACTTGAGGTAATTAATCTCAATGTTGTGACGTGATGGAACAGTCTTAGTACATTGGCCCGGTTTAAAATTAGGCCATCATTTGTATGTACTAGTCTTTCCAAAAGGATACCCCTACCTTTCTTTTCTTGGGTTTAATCTTCATGTCAGGAGTCTCAATGGGCTTGCCAAAAAATGTTCGTCTTCAGAATTATGGTTGCCCACCTCTGGGTTGTACTCTTTGATCTGCAATATTGGAGGAGGGTTGTGTTTGTTTCGTACTCCTGACTCCACTGATGGTATGGGTGTCGATGGTCTTGGCTCCCTTGTTTGTTTTCATTTTTTCTTTTGTCTGACTTCAGTGTTTTTACCCGATGGTTTGTTTCTGGATCCGTGTTCTTGTGGATTACTGTTCTGTTTTTCCATTTCTGGTTGGTAAAATATTCCATCTTGTATTTGCTGCCTTCCGTGGGTTGTTTTTGGTGCTAGATGGTCTATATGTTCAGGCCCTAATTGCCCCCCGTTTATTTGTTCTGTTTCCTCCTCGTCAGACTCGCTAGAAATCAGGTCCTCTTCATCCGAAATTGAGTACGTTGACAGGTTCATTATGTCCAACTCTAAGTCTTCGTTTTCTACATTCTCCTCATCCTCTTGACTTATTTCCTCCAGCGTGTTGACCTTTTTCAATATACTAGTACTTTGTCTTGTGTTGGTTGCCACAATAGCTTTTGGCATGGTAAAGCATTTAAAAAAAGTTTGACTGTTATTTGATTTCCGTGGCTTCTGGTAAGCTTGATTTTATTTATTTTTTTAAAAAAATTTATTTGCTAGCTGTAGCAGTTTAGCTGGTCTTGATTTCTGTACCAGGGAGCTAGGTTTTGCCTTTGCTTGCTCCAAATCGATGACCTTCTCCAAATTACCTTGTTTGTTCTTGAAAATTTCACATAATTTAGGGTTAAAGTTGATAGGCTTAAATGGTACCATGTCCTTTTCAGGTTGCCGAGGAGCCGGGTTTGCTGGTTGTACAGGTATCCCCGTGTTGCTGTTTTGTTTACCTTCTTCTTGAGGAACGTTGTCCAGCTGAATACTTGGGCTTATTGGATAACTATTAGTTAAATTCTCCCTTTCTTGTTGCTCCTGGGGAAAATGAGTCTTAGGAGAGGCAGACGTCCGATCGTTATCTTTACATTTTTGATCATTGCCGTTCATGTTAGGGACGGCGACATCGATGGTCAAGACCTCCCCAGAGGATGTTTTAGGAGCTTTAGTCAAGTCTCTTAGCCCTTCTAGGTTCTTTCCTTCTAAGGTTTTTTGAAGGTACCATTCTGATGGGTCCTCGTGATTTTTTGTCTCCTTGTGTAGTTGTTCTTGCGTTGTTTCCATTGGTTGTAGTGCCGAGTTATCAAATCTTCCTAGTGATTCTCTTCTAGGGTTTTTCCACCACATTTCCTTCTCTTTTATTATGGGATCCAAAATAGTGTGCAACAAGTCAGAGATTCTTTGTTCGACGTTTTGCATATTTTTTTTTGTATGGCCGTTACAAATCCTTCAATGAAGATTGTCTTTGAGTGAACCATAGCTAGAAGAGTAGTGTGATCTTTTAGGGTGTCCGTGGCGTCTTTGTGTAATTTCATGTAAGGTGCCAATATTGCTGCCATTGTGTTGCCCATCAAAAATTGATCTTGTTCTGGTCTTTCATCTCTTGACCCTAACTTAGAACGGGGCTCCCCAAATGTATAAGGGGGTTCTGTTATTGGTAGTGGCTCTGGCAGAATTGGGTCCTGCCAATGATTTCTTTGAGTTAATTGGTTTTTTGTTCTACAATCCATTGTCTGGGTCGCTATCTCTGTAGTCATTATGTCTTTTTCCATTAGAGTTGAATTTTCCAGCATTAATGCATCAGGAATTTCACTTGGTGTAGGGTTTTTGACAAACTTCTTTTTGTGCGTCTGGCTACTAACTCCCGTACCCCAATTAAGGAGCGATTGTTTCCCAAAGAAATGGTTACTTCTATCTTGGCCTTCTCCTGCAGATAGTGTTCGAGGTTTCCAAGTTTTTTTCTCCAAGTCCGTGTATCTAAAAAAAGTCCATTCTAATTGATTTGGGGGTTGTTGTTCTTCCGTTTGTAGCAGAAGAGTTCCCCTGCAATGGTTTGTCAGTTTGTTTAGAGGGGACGTTTAATTCAGTCTCTGGTCTTTCCATAGGAATTTGATTTGGTTCCCTTTCATTGGTCATTCTATCTGTTGGTATATTTGACCTTAAATCTGGTACGATTGGAGGAGTACCAGGGTTGCCTTCATTCAAACCATCTGCCCTTTTTGGTGGCTAAGGGCCTTGATTGTCAATTTCAGAGTCGTCAGTTAGCTCTTCTGGAGAATCTCCTCTTTGTCCCTTCGGGGCATTGTCTTCTTGTCGGTCTAATAGTCGCTCGTTTGGAGTCTTATTACCTGTGGGGCCAGGTGAGGAAGTGGCCATACTAGTGTTCCTCCCTTTCTCTAGGGGTTGATGGAATACGTCATCCAATGCAATAGGCGGCTCTGTTCGTTTACCGATCTTTACTTCTATCGTGAACGGGCATGAAGCTACCCCACAGTTTCGCTTTTTTTTTCTCCAAACCCTGACTAGTTGCTTGCACAGTTTTGTCGGGGTGGACCAGTTTGGCTGCTTCGTTAAGCTCATTTATCTGAGGTTTTTCCCCTTGAGTTGTCATCGTCACTACCACTCCATGTGACTTCTACGAGGCAGTGTGATTCCTGATGCCTGGCCGTCAAGGAAAGCCCTGTTACTAAAAGGCTCCTAGTTAGAAGCTACGAAAACTCGTTGTCTCTTTGTTGCCTTTATAGCTTAATAGCTTTGTGTGTAGTAATAAGGCAATAATCGGGATCAAAGGCGACACGCCCCAACAGTCTCCCTATTTCAATTGCCGCTTGCGGTTTAGATAATGTGGCGAAACCTGGTCAATGTGTGTGCTGGCAAATGTGTTGGTGTCTTGGATGTGTTATTTAGCGTGAGTAATCCCACAGTCTAGTAGCAGGCTCAATCATCAAAAGGACCCTTTTTATGGGTACTCACGGTTTCTTGAAAGTCTCAAACAGCCCAAACAGCAGCGCCCTTGCCCCCGCAGCGGGCTTAACGCCGCAAGGGTGACGGTGGTTGCTTTTGAATACCGCATTTCCGCGGTGGGCGTGGCCTGGTGGCAGGGTCCGCACACGGGAGTAGCAGGCACAGTTTATGGGAGGAAAAGCAGTGTTTAAAGTCTGCGCCGCAAAGGTCCAGCAGATTGCAATCTTTAACTCTCATTGTCTCATACTCCTCACCATGATGTTCTTTCCTTCCTTTCTCTTCCTTCTAATCTCCTCCCTAATCTTCCTCCTACTCTACTCTTTCTCTCCCTACTCCTCTCTCTTTCCCTCTGATGCTCTTCTGTTTTATGTCTACTACTATTCTCCCTCTTCTACTATCCTAACCTTCACTCTCCTCCCAATCGTGTTCTCCACTACTCTCCAATTCACTCTCCTCTCCTTATTCTGCATTTCATTGTCCTCCATCTACTCCCTACTGCACTCTCCTTCTAGTACATTCTCCTCCCTTTTCCCTCTACTACACTTTCCTCCTACTACTCCCTAGTATACTCTTCTTGCACTGCTCTATATTGGACTCTACTCCCTCTTCTACACTCTCCGCTCACTACTCTCTACCTACACTCTACACTCCACACCAACCCTCCTTCTCTCCTAGTCACTATCCTTTTACTCTCTCTCTCTCACGTACTCCCCCTACTCTGGCACTTAACCTCAGTCACTGTTCATACACTAAACATGCACTCGCACCCAAGTACCACTTTCTCTCACCAACCCATATCTCATCTTGCTCACAGTTTCTGTAATTCTATTTCACATTCTGCTCCACCGTCCTTCCTCCGCCTGGTCTCTTGGTCCGCTGTCTCATTCATTGACCTCACCAGAACAACTCACTTCCCCTCTCTTTCAAGGGCCAATCTCGTCCTTGCCATAAAAAGTGGCAATTAAGCACCACCCCCTTGTTGAACACATATCGGCCGGTGAGCCGCTATAGTCAGTCTCTTTCAAAGTTCATATTCTGCATTGGATGTAACTCTGGAATGCCTGTCTGCCATGAGCGACATTCCTCTAGCTTGAGGTTCACTGCCATAGCTCTTGCCAGTGGGCTGTATGCTCTGCTCTCCGTCGCAAGAAATGCAAGAGAGAAAACGCTGGCCAGCATGTTATATGGCAGTTAAGGGATGATCAAAATCAGTAGAAGGCACACAGACTGAGGCCCTCCCAACTCCTGCAACCTGCCTCTGGGGCAGGACCAGCTCTGACAAACAACATGGTATGGCCCCAGGGCCTACCCACCCCTCTGATAGGGTCAGGCCCCTGACTCTGTTGTATGTATAGTATGTTAAAGCTTTAAAAAGGAGCTACCATTTAAGACCATGTATGCTTTCAGTAACTGTGATGTATTCCAGGGCATCGTCAATGCTTCCATAGGGGAGCCCCTTCCCATGATGCCAGGGAGGTTAGGCCACTAACCGATATTTTCCTTGCGGGTGGTACGGAGTAAGTACTCTGCACTGAGCCAGAGTGCAGAATGGTAGATGGTGTCCTGGAGGGAAGCACGCTTGCAAAATATCCGCAACAGCAGTAGGTGGACCCTAGGGGAGGCAAGATACTCGCTGGAAACCAAAGCTGCTGACGTGCAACAAAACTGCTGCAGAGAAGGGACGTGGACGGCCAGAGAAGGTCCTGGCAAGGCGTGAGAGCCGCCAAAGCTTGTGGGAGACCCACGAACAGCCAGAAGGTGATGGTCAAGACCCTACCACTACATGGGTGGCTAATCACCAGGCTGTGGGGGCCCAGAGAGTAGCCATACCCCTGCCAGTAATGAAGGGGGATATGAGTGGCAGAAGAGTAACCAAGGCTGTGGATCGAAGGAAGATCAGGCAAAAAGAATGCTGTGCATAATCGAGCAAAGGGGTTCTGGGACCCATACAAACGTTCCATGCAGAAGTGATATGTATAGATCTTGGCAGGAGAGTAAACCAGGACTGTGGAACAAAAAGAGAATAGATAAAGCGAGCATTGTGAACAATCATGTGAAGTGGGTTTGGGAAAGCAAAGTAAATCCCCAATTGGAAGCAAAAGGAATATGGAGCTTGTGTGTACAAGGGACATCCAAAGACCTTAGCAGGAGAGGAAACCAAGGCTCTGGGTGGAAGTAAATACAGAGAAAGAGAACTGTGAATTACAGGAGAGTGCACCAAGAGGAGGGGTACTGAGAAAAGTATCTGGGACCCTCAAACCGGCTTGGCAAAGGTGTCCAGGCCATTCTTCCTTGTTGCAGAACCTGGGAATTAGGTCTATCAAAAAGATTTACCTCAACGGTTAAAGACACAGATACAAAGTTGGATGAAGCTGGAAAGACTCAGGGGAAAGGGAAGCAACCCCTTTTGTTTTGTGGAACTTTTGTTTGGTTTTCTACACCCTTTTGTAACTTTTGTTTTGCGCTACAGCACTGGACTGCACGTAGACATCCAAGAGATACTTCCCCTTTTTACTTCATATTCAGTTTAGCTTGTGACGTACAGGTTATGATTTGGACACAGGTCGGCAAACTTTACTCTGTACATTCTGACATCAACAGTTTTATTAGATAGTTTTGTTGAGGCAGGGAAACCACTCTTAGAAGAAGGGCTTGTTAAGATTTCCTTAAAATCACTCCCTCCCCATTTTTGTTGCTAATAAAAGTGTTTGCCAATCAACATGCCACCTTTGTTCCGTCTCTTACTCCTTGACCATCACATAACCTTATTGAAAACCATTATTTTCAATGGAAACGGTGAGTGGGGATTAAAACGCAAGGCTAAAAAAACGCATGCCTGATTTCAGGAAGATTTGTTGTCTGCAATATACCATTTCAGGCAAAGACCTCAGACCCAAGGCTAATTTGTTGGCAGCCATCAGCTAGGCAGAAACACCATAAAATCGCAAATAACTTGTGTTTGTTTTTGAGTTTTACAGATTTATATTCAAAATGTGTAAGAGGGATCTTCATAAGTATTTGTTCAGCCAGAGCTAAAAGGAGCCCCTTTGAATTAGGCATCACCCAGTTTACAGGAGCTATCTCTGGGGAATAAGGATCTGGTACCTAGTGAGTTGCAAATTTGTCTTCAGAGACCAACCATAATCTTTGTCCATTATATATGACCTATTATGGTTTAAATGTCATCCAAATGTAGCCCAGTGTTACGTTCTACACATTCCCAAACACCCCTTGTGGGTTTCATGTAGATATTGTTCCATGGAACCAGTTGGGGAGTCAAAAGTAGCTGTTGGTGTTCCTCTAACTAGTTTCTTCTAGGTTACAAGCACGAGCAAAATCGGTCCCAGCTTCGGTCAATTTTGCAACCATGTGTCACGGATTTGTCTGGCAAAATGCAACCATTGAAATAATAGTGAAGAAACAGTAGTCTGTGGCGTGTCATCGTTCAGTCAGATGTCGGTTGTATTAAGACATGGTTAGTTTCATAAGGGAAAATGTGCACGCCATAATGGTGGGCACTAGTTCTTATGCAATCAGTGCTATACTTGGCCAGAAGCAGCATGACAAAGAATGGATGATAATTTTTTGCAGTACATACCTCTTAGGCAAGATTGTTCTTGTTGCTGCTTTACCTCCATAGACATCAATTGGACATGCTACTTTTTGCTATTTGCTATTGTTCTGAACCCTTTCCTGACTTTTGGGGGTAAGGGAAGCCTTTCTGCTCCACTTACCTTGCTAAACTCATCTGTTATGGGGGCACTAATCAGTCCCTATGGCTATCAGTGCCAGAGAGCTCTGTTCTCCATAGTAAAGTTCTTTGTTTATTTTTCCTGCACACATCTTATGTGAAGTGCAGTAGGGCCACTTTGTGCCCTGTAACTTTCTTTCCAGCAACTTTGTTTACTTGCATGGTGTGCCCAGGATGGGCCGGTGGCCCGCGCATTCTTTTATTGTGTTTTCTTTTTGTAGTCTTGCGCACTTATGCATTTTTCAGCTTAATGCCAATTAGAGTGCCATATCAAATACTATAATAATGGCAGTGCCATGATATTTTCGCCTGCTTTTCTTTTGCCTTCTTCTTGGCCTGGAGTGGCAGGATATTCCACATATGAAAGCTGTTTCCTGGGGAAATCTCCAGCTTTCGTGTGCAATGTGTCGTCTGTGTGTGTGTGTGGCCGGATGTTGTGGGCTGCGTAGGTCTGGACCCAGTCCACAGTGTGACCAGGTATGTCAGTTGCTGGGCACATGTAATAGCCAGAGGCTGTCCAGGATTGGACAGCCCCTGGAAGTTTGAATGGTGCAGATCCCTGCCATCGATGGACCGAGGCCATTCCAGCTCGAACCCTGGATAAAAGGAGGACTCTTGCAGCCCTTCTTCAGATCATTGTTGGAGCGAAGTCCCCTATGAATGTCAGGCGCCTGCAGGAGATCAGTAGTTCATTGTTTAAAGATCACCAGCAGCCCTTTCTTCACTTGCATCAGTGTTTAGAACCCTGGACCAAAGATCCAGCTGCTGGATGCGTTCATAACAGTCCCGGATCCTTCCTGTGGGATAGCCAGACGTCATCCTGGGATACTTCGCTGCAACGGTTGCTGTGCCGAGTTAGCATCCTGGGACTCTGCAGATCCTTATTTTATGGAACAAGAAGTATTTCCCAAAGTTGCAGCTTTCCGCCACAAAGAGGAGCCTTGCGGGACCAGTTTCATTGTTCTCGCCATGAGGATCACCATCCGCCATTTTATTCATGAAGCCATTATTGTTCGCCACCTGCATCGTGTCCTAGAAGTCCGCTGAGGTCCTCAACGAAGCACGGAATCGCAAACCTGCAGTCACCTACAACCCAACGCCTGAAGTGACTTCTGCACCTGTGACTCCTGGGCCTCTTCAAACAGAACCAAGGTACATATACAGATGGCCAAGCGTGTTCAGAATCCTGTGCGTGGTCACTGAATGAATCTGAGTACAGGGCATAAGTAAACATACATATATTTCCTCCTGCGTCTCCATAGGTTTCTTTTGGCTTAAAGTCCAAGCCCTATCTCTGCCCTGCCTAACCTTGAACAGTGAAGTTTTGGCCTTGTACCCTCCCTTGGGTAATGCCTAAATTGGTTGGATTGGGAGAGGGTCTTTTTTTATACTTTCCTCTTGTTTTTACTGAACTTTGAAACACTTGCATCTACTTGTTGGCTCAAGCCAACACGTGTGCTTTCTTCCTAAAAAGAATCCTAGTTTCATGAAAATACTTGTATTGGGACCTGTGACTCAAAGGACACTAAAGTCATTCTTTTCAAGCTAGGCAATGACTATTTAAGGTTGGGATCTTTTTATTCTAAGGTTTTGTATGGTGTCTGCTAACTTCTTTCTTCTCTGCCTGCTAGTACTAAAAGTCTTGATTACTTGCCTGTTATTTCTTTATTCACGTGTTGACACTTTAAGTTGAAAAGTATTTCTGTTTTTTAAAAGTGATGTGTTAGTGCTCTGTGAATCAGCAATGATTCCCCCCACAAACCTGGCCTGGGATCCTTCCCATCTAGCCAGGGAAGGGCAGACGATTCCTGGGGGTGGTGTTCTTTGGGACGATCACGTGGGGGAGAGGGAACAGGTCACGAAGACTGGTAAAGCCCCTTCTTTAACTTTCCCCGCAATCCCACACTTCTAATAGCTTATTGCAAAGTAAGAGAAATAAGAAAACCTAATTTTGTTATTGGAGACAACACGTTCCAGAATCCCCTAAGTACTAGGATGAGGAAGAGGGCACAAAAGCAATATTGCAGGAGTAGTCAGCATGTTAAGCATAATGACCCACACCTGAGGGAAGCGGAGCGGTTTAACATGCCCCCTCAGGGGGACGTGGCTTGGAGCGCAGGCGATGCGGTCGCTCCTGTGAATTCCTCCGTGCGGGGCCCGGGTATAACTGATGTAAAACCCTGGTTGGAGCCCACGATTGCTATTTGTGAACATATGTGAAGGAAGAGCAATGCCCGGAGACCCGGCGGTGCTGCAATCAGCCAGCTGATACCGGCATCCAGAGCAGAAATTGTCATCCAAAAATCGCAGCGCCACCGGATCAGGAATTCAAGATGGCACCCTCAGGTATCGTGGGAGGCGCACATCGCGCCAGACTGTCTGCCTGGCCGGCCATGCAGCAAGACCACAGAGGCCCCCGCGCCCCCTCTCTTCCCAGCCAGGGGTGGGGGTCCATTCTGTTGACCGGGGTGGGGGCACAAAAGAGGAGCACAGTGGCTGTTCGATCATCCGAGCCAACGTGGACCTTTCAGCCCTGGGGGTGGAGTGCGACTGACTAAACCCCTCTCCTCTCCACCGACCCCAAGGAGGCTGGGTTCAGCTGTACTCTGCAGAGCACACCGATGTTGGAGCCAGGTAAGAGGAGTGCTGCCCTCAGCATGTTTTTACAGTAGAGCTCGGCATGGGATCCCTTGAGTCCGCGATGGCGGTGAGATCCACATGTCGCTAGCGTTGTGTGAGCTGTCCGCTCCAGAGCAGCCTCGGTGGGCGCAGGCTGAGAAGCCTTTGAGTGCTGAAGTAACCGTGGATGTCTGTGGTAGGGTGTGAGAGGGGCCCTGCTGTCCCTCCAGCCAAGTCCACTGTCTTTAGTTACCTACTGGGAGAGATGGCAGGGCATATGAGGTGCATTTGTATGGGGGAAGCAACATTTGCCTTCAGTTGGGGAAGCCTAACCTCCGAAGGACTCATGGCCCATTTGGAAAACATTGTTAAAGGAAGACTGCTGATTAGCGAGGTGGCATCCCGCAGCAGACCCCATCAGCAACGGGACCTGGAAAGGAGTGAAGCTTTCTCTGGAGCACGGGAGGGAACCCCTACCTTGTTTTGGGAGCAGACAGGACTCTCTGCCTTAGGTGGGCAGGCTCTAGTTCAGGGCTGTCGAAGCTTGGTGGCGGAAGACTATGTGCCTCCTAGCATCAGCTCTAATAAGAGGCAGGGTGACCGAGTGAGGGGACCCTGTTATCCCCGTCTACAGCAGGGTGTGTGCAACAATGCATAAGCTCCAAAGATGGCCAAACAACAGAAAGCATCCAAGAACACTGATATCGGTCGACTACTACAACCCCAGACGAAGGGGAAGAAGATGGAAACAGTGAAGGCCATGATCCACTTCCCAGAAAGGCCCGCTAGCAGTTGGCAACAAAGGAGGACTTCATGTCAGATATTAAAGCGGAATTCAGGAATTGCATGGAGCTCTCTGCGAAGATGGAACGCTTAGATGGCCATGTCACAGAAGTGGCACAACGGGTCAGGGATATCGAAGACCAGGCCTCAGAACAGTCGAAGACGATCGCGGACCTCCAACGCTGAGTATTATCATTGGAGGGGGGAAAGTGCGGCCATGGCAATCAAACAGGAGGACATGGAAAACAGGGCAAGGAGAAATACCCTCTGCTTCAAGGGATTCCCAACTTCAGTCCCTGACCAAGCCTGGGTGAATACGTTGGGTATGTTTTTTCAGATGCTTCTTCCAGACCATGATGAGGCCTCTCCATTGTTGGACTTCACTCATAGACTTCGGGGTAGATGGAGGGCCGCCTCAGACCTCCCTGCAATGGTGATCAGTCGGGTGCACTTCTACACCACCAAGCAGGGCATTATGGCAGTGGCCAGGGTATAGGATGAAATAATCTTCAAAGAGTCCTCCCTCCCAGTATACCAAGATCTAGCTGGTGCCACAATTCAGAAGCAGAGAGCCCTTTGGCCTTTGACCACCCTCCTACAAGATAAGAATGTCTGTTACAGATGGGTGTCCTGGGCAACCCTTCAGTTTACTATGGAGGACATATTGCACAATCAGCTCGCGGAGGAGGCAGAAGACCTATGGGAGGAGCCCAGCCCTAGATCAAACAAGGAAGTCCCCTAGGGGGGTCAACACCACCATTCGGGGAGGACCCAAAGCTTCAGCATAGCCCATGGTGGACAGCGGGCAAATCGAGAAAATCAGGAGCAGCTCCAAGATGTAAACAATCGCAGACCTGAGCTCACCGCACCTGAACACCGCTCCAGTTCGCCGGTTTGCCAATCCTGGGCATCACAAATGACAGGCACCCCAGACTTGGAACCGCTCATTGGTCGTTGGGGCGATGTGCCTATTTCAGTTACTGCATAGTTTGCAGTGGTTCAGTTTTGGTTTACATGTTTGAAAACATGGTTGCTCTAAGAAGATGAAGCGTTAATGGAACCAGATGGCGGCTGACATTCTCCCTGATCCCCCCCTCCTCCGTAGAGAACTCAGACCCCAAACTGGTGCCTCCCCCCACTGGAAACTGACATTTGTAACTATCAACATTAAGGGCATTAATTCCCCAGTCAAGGCCAAATTGACCCTACAGTGGCTGATGGACCTGAAAAGCTCTGTCGCATTTCTCCAAGAGACTCACCTGACCCTGGCAGATTTCACTCGCCTGCTCAGTAGATACTTCCCGAAGCAATTCCTGGCATACAGTGGCGCTAAGAAGGGTGGCACGGCGATGCTCCTCGTGAGAGGGGTCCCTTTTACAGAGCTGGAGACGCAACATTGCCTGGAAGGGCGCTATGTGTGGGGTCAAAGGTATTCTATTTGCTCAGCTCTACACTTTGGTTTATGTATACGGCCAAACAAGGGGCAAGAGGCTTTCCTGCGGCAATTTGACTAAGAGCTGACTCCCTTTGTTGAAGGCCAGGTGGTAATTGGGGGTGACTTTAACAGGCTACAAGGTACCCTCTCGATAAAACCCACCAACTCACGTCAAAAGATTTTAAAATTGCACTGGGGTTACTATGCCTATTTAAGTCCTTGGGAGTGATCGACATTCGGAGAGTCTGCACCTGGGGGAAAACGATTTCTCATACTTTTCTCACATACACTGCACTTCATCCTGTATAGACTTACTTTTAACTAACCCCCCGCTTATGCCTTATGTAGATGACATGTCCATAGGAACGAGGGCATTGTTGGATCACGACCCAGTTCTACTGACGGTCTGAATTCACGACCCTGCACCCCCTCTAAGCCCCCGTGGAAGTTATATGACCCGATCATAAATGATATGGCTCTCTGGGATGGGATTGCAAAGGCCATTCGTAATTATTTCCGGGTGAATCTCAAGAGACCCACTTCAGTGGCGACCGTGTGGGAGGTGTGAGAAACCTGAGGGTATTCTCCCGAGTAGACCACGAGAATCCATTATTCAGGTGGCCAGGGAAGAGATGGCGCTCTCAGATCCAAACCCTGGGGGTGGACGAGCAAGGGTGGATCACCTGGATAGGGGAGCCCAGAGTTATGCTTGGGGGAAATATCCAAGGTGAGACGCAGTATTATTCTGGGGGGGGGAGGTGAGGAGGACGAAGTCCCTATGGCTTTTTTAGGTTGCTCTACATCTATCTCCCTTCCGCCCAATGAATCTCCCTTACTAGAATCCAACAACCCCTCTGCCTCTGATAAACTCATTAAAAACCACAACTCCCAGAATCCCTGCTCTTCTGTCGCCTACCAGGATATTCCCAATCATTCTGCTTCACGTCCCTCTGATAAATCATTCTCGAAACGCCAGTATACTACATTTACAACACACTACCGTTCCCACAATTCCTCCTGTTCAGGTCCTGATAGAAATTCGGGTCATCTTCGTTCATTCCACTACCCCTACCAATCTCACACTTCCGAATTTACCCAAACCCCTAGCATGAAAACTATAATCCCGTACAACACCTTATCTCCCTCCTATCCCGTAGGATGCCTGGAATATCTACAACCACCTTTTTCGAACCAGAACACTTTTCCACACCATGATAAACAACAGACTTATAAAACTGTTTACCTGACATGTCTCACCCAAGGGTCAGGCAAAGTCAGGCAATTGACCAAAATCTCACACACCTGACAGTCCTTCACTTTCCCCATAGGGATAAAAGGTGGAGCACAAGGAGAGCATGGCAGACTGCACGACATGAGCTAACTCATCACGGCAGTTCAAGAGGAGGAGAAAGACGGCACAGACTGAGAGTGTGACAAGAAGGGAAGCAACCTTTGTACTTTTTGATCAAGGCCTGTGAAGCCTCCGCAGAGGGAAGCATAAGTCTGCGAACAATAGCCGGCGTGTTGCAGCAGATGTTTAAGGTATATGAGACTCTCCTCTGCTGATAACCCAGCCGGGGAGAGACGCAGGTCTCTGTGGTACCAACCTTGACTCGAAGGAGAAGAAAGCCAGGCGGTTCATCACAACCGGTGAGTCGAGGGAAGAGCTGATAAGAAACCGTACTGTGTTGAACGATAAATAGCCATCGGCTAATTTGAACTTTTGAAGAAGCATAAAGAAACTATTGATAAAAGAGGGGGGAAGGCAAGAACGGAGGGGCCAGGCAGCAAGTCGGTGCTCACAAAGGAAACTCTGGACCATTACCCGATGGTAGAAACTACCGTAACCAGAAGCCCTTGGGAAGAGGTGAGAAAAGGTCGAAGTGGTCATACAAGGGTCTTGTAAAATCTTCTGTACCGTCGAAAGTCTTTGACTGCCAGATTGTGAAGATAAGGGAAATGAGTCCCGCTTGGTGAAATGAGCGAATGAACAGTGTGTTGAAGTTGGTAAGAGTGAACCCGGCAGAGGGATGCTAACGAAAAAGGGCAAAGTCTAAAAGTCCCATAGTGAAGGGGCGAGGTCTGAACAGTGTGTTGACCGAAGTGAGCCCGACCATGGGGTGTCCATAGTAAACTGTAAAAGTTGGCGAGAGTGATCCCGGCAGAGGGAAGCCGACTAAAAGGGCCAAAGCCCAAAGAACTGTTTAATAAGACTTTAAGACTTGTGAATGCAAGAAGTATTGGAAGACATGGGGAAGTGAATTGTCCCCTTTGTTATTAGTGGCCGAGCCCGTCAGAGGGAGATCCAAGGGTGGGACATTATCACCCAAGGTTCATTGAAAAAGGAACTGTTTAGTCGATTTGTTGAATGCGATTTTGTGAAGGGTTTAGGCCCAGAAGAGGGAGACCCATGGGTGAAGTTATCATCCCAAAGTATACGTGGAACTCAACTTAATGTTTGTTTGTTGTATACATCAGGCCTTGAAAGCAAGAGACTTTTTATTGAAGAGAGACTTGGCAATCGAAGAATCTGATGGCTGATACAGAGCTGTAGGCTCGTGCTGGGAAAGCTCAAGCGTGTGCTGTGCTCAGGAGATCCACTTTGTCCCGTGCTCAAAACCTGGGGAAGGGAGACACCTGGCAATCACATCCTAACTTATTATTTGTGAACTTCTTTATTTATTGAAACCCTTTCCCACACTCTTTCTGTAATTAGTGGTAGGGATTTGGCAATAGTTTTTTATTTTAGTACAGGCCCTTGAATTTGACACGACGCCACTAGGACTGCCTTACTTTTCATTTGATGGTCGGCGCTTGCTCCCATCTTAGATTTAGGTTTAGTTTAGGCATTTTCCACCCTGCATTTATAGTTCAATAAACACCCTTGAACTGTGATCACTTTTGTCTGTCTTTACTGTTACCACCATGAGTTCCTTAAAGAGGCCATGAAGGCGGAAATTAGGGGGGAACTCTTAGCCCATGGGGCAGTCTACCATAAACGCTGCTTGGAGACTAAAGCCCGGTTGGAGAGGGAGGTAGCTGAGGCAGAAAGTAGGCACAAAAAAGGTTGGTCTCCTAAGGCACATTAATCCCTCCAGGTATCCCGCAATAGATTGGAGGCGCACTATGCAGAGGACACGGCACAGGCCCTCATCAGAACAAGACAGGGGTACAATGCCGAGGGTAATCGGGCCAATACATTCCTGGTTAGAAAGCTGACAAAAACACAACAATGGACCACCACAATAATAATAGTGGGCACGCGAGACACACAGGGATTAATTCACTTTTTCGGAAGAAGCTAAACTACAGCTAGCGGAATCTCATTTTATAGATGCTATGTCGGTCACTCCCCGAATTATTGCGGATCAGAGGCAGTATATAGAAGGGGCTGCTCTGCCGCTCCTCCCCGAAGCAAACAGAGACTTCCTGGACTTACCAATTACGGCAAAGGAAGTGGATTCTGTAATCAAATCCCTGAAGACTAGAGCCCCGGACCCAACATTCACGTAGATTCTATCAACTCTATCGGGTACAGATTCTAACTCCTCTAACCAACCTCTTCAACTCCTTCTGGCAGGCAGGATGCACTACATCATCCATGGAGGAATCCTCCACAATTCTTTTGTTAAAACCTGGAAAGAGCCCCAGAGACTGTGCCTCCTATAGGCCAATCTTGTTACTGAATATTGACGCTAATATTTACTCCAAGATCCTGGCCATTCAGTTAGAACATTACTAATTATAAGTTTAAGAAACAAGCATTGTCCAAGCCAAGAGTTGGTCAAACACTGTTTAAAGCCAAGAGAGACTAACAGCACGGCAAACAGTTAAGCTACTCTGAATGGCAGTAAGCAAAGAGGTGAATGCAAGGCTATAAAAAGGTGAAGCTTGTTGATGGTGATTATTCCCTAAAGGTTGGTGCAACTCGCATAAAGCCATAACGAAGGGCGATAGAAGTACATCCTTAAGGGCATTTGGTTATTAGTGTGACAGAAAGACAAGAGGCAAAGCGGCTACCCTTCTGAAAGGTGAATGTTCAGAGGAAGAGTGCTTTGCCTGCCTGAAAGTGTTAAGGATACCTGATGTGAATGTTGTATTTTCGGGGAAGCTGCACCAGCTTGCAGAGTGTTTAAGCTGTGATAAAACCTTTGGTTGTCAGTAGATTTAAAACTACAGAAGCCTAGTTGAATGTGAACATTGTGGGGCAGGCAAGTAGACCTGCATAGTGAATTCTTACAGAAGTAAGCCTGGTATGAGAGTTACCCAGGTGGAAGCAGTGGGGCTGTGAAGTCATCCTGACAAAGATATAAACTGTGATTCATAAAGCTATGAAGAGACTTGAGAAGTGCTACCACAACGCTGTTTCTTTTACCTTTCCAGAAGTGGTGCTTCTTTGAATCTGACAAGGAACTGTATTTCTTCTTTGACATTTATAAGTCGTGGCAGAGCATCGTGACCCAGAATGTCATTGGTGCCATTTAATGAAATGGAAATTATAACTCAAAGAGGAAGAAGAAATCTTTCTGTTGGTTGAACATTGTTCAAACTGAACTTTCTTTTGACAAAGTGAAGGAGTCAAGAATTAAGTTGGAATTTTGTTGTAAATCCGGATTTTCTTGTTTCTTTATCTTGAACATTGGGGAAACATGGGAAGGGGAGCTCACCCAAGCTACAAAGAGTGTGAACATATGAGAAATGGCATTGTTGATGTTTGTTGTGAATTTCCATATATTTTCTTGTGTATTTTATGCTTAAGTGTGAGGGCCAGATATCCTTTGTTAGAATATTTCCTTTAGTTTTTGATAGGCAGGAAAATGCTCGTCAGTGTAGGTATAGTGAGGTGTTTGATTAAACGTATAATTTAATAAAAAGGGCACATTTTGAAAAATCATCCAAAAGTTGTCCGCCTTACAGTTTTGACCCCTCACAGCTCTCACCAAAGCGCACCTAGCTGAATGTATATATACATATTTGTATTGAATGGTTTCGTTTTTTCCTTACCTGTGGTCTTTCATTGACCCGTCACCTTCTCACACCCTCTTTAAGTCTAAACCTTGCTATTCAGTCACACTACACAGATAGAGCTTGACTAGACTTTAGTGTTCGTTCATGTTCATATGAATAGGGTGGCCTCTCAGAATCTGTACACAGGGCTGATTCTGAATATCCATCTTAACAGTACCTTATCAGTGACTGAAAATTGAAGGTGAAGGGAAAGCTGCACTTGAGCTGTGGAACCTTACAAATCATATTTATGGGTTAATGGAAGCCATTTTACTCCCCGCGTTGGCCTCGAAAATGCAGAAAGTCGAATGTGTTCTGCCACTGAAGAACATGGGGTACTAGTACTTTTTATTTGGCCAAACTACTTAGGCTGTGTGATTAGTACATGTATGAAGTAAGTTGCATTGGTGGTGACTGTACAACAGAAGAAGCATTCAAGATTATGTAAGAAGGTGCAATGGTGATCCTGGTGTAGAGTTCTAAAGAGCCTGGGGTGTGAGGGATCATGTGAGGGAGTGGCAAACCATCTGTGAAGTGGCTAAGGGGGAGCCATGAGGGATCTTGTGGGGTTGGGGGGAGTTGCAATTCCTATGTGGCATGGACATGTGGTATGTGGAGAGAAGTTTGTTCCATGTGTTTTGATGATGAGGTAAGTTGGTATGGCTCATGAGGAATACGGTGCGCCCACTGTTGGTATTTTGGTAGTTTTCTATGAAGCAAGAAGTAGAACCATGAGTGAAACACTCTCATTTGTGTTATCAGGGACATGTCAATAAACTCCAACCCCCCTTCTTATGACATTAAGGGAACTGCCAGGTAGTTCTTAGCAGAAGTTACTCATTGATATTACGGTTCATTGTCCAACAATTTCACTGAATTTTAAATATGGCACCAATTGATTATTACTGAGGGAGGTCTGAGAGTCCTCTTATGTGGGAGATGAATGATAGTTTGGGCTTGAAAGTTTAGCCAGTAAAACCGCACACCAGGAATTGGTATTGGGCAGCCGAGTGCAATTTGTCTAACAAGATATTCCTTTTCCTTTTCCTGGTGGGAGTAAACCGAAGGTAAACGGCCAAGTTGAGAGTTTACCAAGGTGATAGGATAGCTTGCAACTAGTTGTAACGGTATTAGGTAATAAAATCACGGCAAGAATGACGCTGGTATAAAAAAATCACGGCAAAAATGCTGTGCTTTGACCCAGTAAAGGTGTTCCCCATTATACCATTTAAGGAGATCAGGAGTTGCGGGGGTTGTCCCCCGCTCCCTTTAAATGGTATAATAGGTCCAGGGGTTGCAGGGGTGTCCCCGACATCCTTTACATGATTGTGGCGCAAAAAACCACTGCATTTTTGCCGCAATAGTTTATATTCACGGCCATTTTTGCCGCGATTTTAAGACATGGAACCGTTGTAACTGACGATTTTCCAGTCTGGCTGGAGTTTGTTCCAACCGCACCACTGTCTTTTACAACAGACAGGTGTCCAGTCAAGTTCTTAAAGGGGTAGGGAGAATTACTGTCGACTTTAATGTCTGTAATATTGAATAAGAAGAAATTTGCCTGTTGTTGGCATAAGGAAAGCCAAATGAGAGCTTTGGTAGAGTAAAGTAAGCAAACAGCAGCTTATGTTTGGACATTTCAATGTGGTTGTCCCATTGTTGTGGGGTTCTTGCATGAGTGGGTGAGGAAACATTTTCTGAACCAAAAAGGATAAGCGTAAGCTTTGTATGAAGTGTCAAGATGGAATCTTTGTCAGGCAGTGTTTTATAGAAGGAAGAATGATGGAAAATTTGGAGAGTGTGAGATTGCTGATGGTGCGTGGTTGAAAGATGTCACCTGAGTGCTCTTGCCAGTCTGGTCACAGAAAGTGAATCTCAGGGTCTGGTTAACTAGTCAGTCGTGGTAACTGTGAGAGGGAAAGTTCTGGAATCCGGTCACTGCCAGATGAGTTGTATGATTTTGTAATATCATGATTTGTTGTTTGTTTGAAGGGGAAGGTTGTGGGAAGTATAATATGATAGGCAAGTGCATGGCAGCGGGAGAATGTATTTGAATAATGATTGTCTGACAGCTCCTTTGTAAGTAGTATGAGGTTTCAACAGAGATCGGCTGGTGCAATGTTGCTGGATGGATGTCCGCTGTTGAGAAAATAAAGGTCCTAATGAACTTATTAAAAGGCTGTGCACAATCCTTTTTTCATCTACATTATGTGTTAATTGGAAGGTGGTCTTGCAAAAGGCCATGCTGGACTCTAATTGTGCCATAGTAAATTAGATTGAGGAAAGGAATTTTCATCAAGAGGGATAGCTGTGAATTTTATCCCCAAATGTTGGTTCGTAAAGTAGTGGGCATACACAGATCTGGCGCAGTATGATCATTATGTCTCTTTTTATATAAAAGGTACGGAGTCCGACGTCACTCTGGTGTCTCTTCTTCCTCGTCTTGGCTCAAGGCTTGGGATCAAGGAAGAGCTGCATGTAGTAAAAGCAGCAACTAAGTAAGTAAATCCCACAGACCAAAATTATTTCATTTCTAACTTCTCAACTCGCCACATGTTCTCGATGTTTTAGGGATGGTCAGGAGATGAGGATAGGCAGTTTAATTTAGTCCATATGCTTCTATCTGACACAGTTCTACACGAAAGATTACCTGCAGGTTTCTTTTCAGTGGCATTGCGACAATCCTTAGATCCATAGACTCACTAATTCGCTTAGAGAGGTCATGATCTGGGTCTATTTATGGTCTTGGAGGTGAAGCAAACTCACTGATGCAGTGTTCTTGAGGGTGCATTATAATGGATTTTCATAATCAGAATTTGTGTTAAGGTGCAGGTACGGAACCTGGGCAGGCTTCTACCCTGAGCTCGCACTCCTTGGTTAGAGGACTGGTCTGGTAGGGCTAATTCCTTTGTGTTCCCTAACAGACTGGCACGTAGCGCCATACCTCAATCTATGATCACTAGTGAGACATTTCAGGGTTTCTCACCCTGCTCTTAGGGTCACAGGTGCCTTTTCTATATGGTACTCCTGTGATGCAACAAGTTACTTAACAATGTGCAGTTGATAATCAGCCCCAATGCATTGTGTTTTATGTTCACCCAAGCAGTGTGTTTAACGATAAGGGGTGTGGCAACAATATGTACATGGACATTCACTTGCTGAGGTTATTATCGACTACCACCCACGGTTCCATTCTTTGAAATGCATGTTAAGCTTGCTAGGTTATCAAAGAACAGGGTTGAGGCAGTGTTGTAAATACTCTGGATTGATAAGCTATGTCAACACACAGACCAGCTGCGGAGCCATGATGGTAGTCTAGGTGGCTTTATTGTACATAGGTACATATTTACATATCTCCAGTTACTTGTAGGGTATTTACAGAGTACATGGGAATCAATGAAGGTAAACATCCAGTGGCACAGGAGACACCCACCGGCCATCCTCATCCATCCAGCTCAGGCCCCCAACTGACATTCATGGAACACTCATACATCACACTCACTCAGCATTCCGCTGAGCTGTCATCATCCATACACCAACATTCTATAGGCATACATTAATGGCTAGTGAAACAGAACAGGACCAACTCCCAACATAACATCTCCCATCCTACAAGCAGTCAGGCAGGATGGCATCAAGGCACGTTGTGAAGCTGGCCAGTCGTTAGATAAGCAAATAACATACCAATGATCCTGCTTCCCATTTTGCAAATAATGCATTTGTAAATAGTAAGAAACAGTTTTTTGCAAACACTCTGCGCACAAACATGTAAATAAAACCCTGTTGGTATATTGATTTTAATCAGCACTGTGGTAGCCTGACACGTGTTTCGAGCACTTGCTCTTCAACTGAGGCTACAAGTATGTGTACGTACAAGGTAATGCAGTACAGGTAATATCAACAAAAAATATGTAAGAGACCCAAACAACAAGGCAAAAAACAATTGGATGGTCAACATTCCAATGTTAAGAAAGACATTCATGGCACAATTTGTTAACCAAGTTGTAACATTTGAAGCGCGAGGTGCCAAGGAAAAGCATTTTTGATCGTTAAAGAGGGGGGAAAAATTCATAATTCATGGTAAACATAAGTACAATTGGGTCAATACCGGACGTGTATCGGACAAACACAAAGATGTGGGAGAAAGAAAAAGATGAAGTAAGATTACATTAGATTTTATGATCAAGATTGGCCATGCAATTAGATTTAGTTATAGAACAACTATATTCGTGTACCTGCAATGAAGTTTTCTTAGGTATGAACACTAGAAGGAAAATTGCAAGGGACAATTTATTTGTCAATAACTTATTTTATAAGTTCTAATAACTGAGATCACCGTATAAGATAGCTTGGCTATGCACTTACCCATGAATATGGTAAGCAGATGTAGTAAGAGTATTGTGGGCTCCACTGAAAATTAAAGCCATGTGACGTATTAATAACATACCAATTATATAAAGGGCGATTAAGATTTTAAAGGACATAATTTTTGCCTGCGTACCTGTCTTTTGCAGTTGCAACAACAAATTAACAAAGCGTTTCCACGTTGGTGCTGAAGAAGCAGATAGAAGTGCAGGGACGATCGTGCATAGCCAGCCCAGCAATTAAGGGGGAAAAAAAGAGAAAGGACAGATAATCCAATTAGTTGAACCTGCAAGTCTAGCCTGGCGATTACAACGCGCGTAGACCCTCCGAGCTGTAGGGGTCTACGCGCAAGTCCTATGCTTACCAGCGTCTCCGCTGCAATTGGGAACAGGAGCCAGCCGTGCGCGGCTCCTGCTGCCGGTAATATGCACAGGACCGATGCTCGTAAGCGTACGCGGCCGTGCGTATGTCTAATTAGGGCCACCATCTTGAGTGTGTGCGGAGTAAAAACCAGGCAACGTCCTATGAGGCTGGCAAGGAAGAATAGAGGTGCCAATTTGAGGGTTGCCAGCCCTGCTGGACACAGTTGTGAGTGAGACTGAATTTGAGTCCATCCCAGTGTTATATTGACTTTAATTATCGAGTAGAAGCATTTTTATTTATTTTTATTTTTATTATTTGGTGGGGAGAAGGCAAGGGTCTGCCTTCAGTGCCGCGCATATGGCTGGCATGTCTGATAAGGACCCACGTAGTATTTATGGCTAGAGAGTACGAGAATGAAAAATAATGAGGGTTAAAAGAAAGAAAAACGGCATGGTGGCGCTGGGAGATACGGAATATAATCATGTGCTCGGTGGCCAGAAGAATATATGGGCACGTTGAAGGTCGCCCGGGAGTTTTGTAGGAGTCAAGGAGTGAACCAATAGTGGGAGAAGGGAGCAAGTTGGCCCCCAAGTTTTGGCTCTCATATGTTGCACCCCATGTGGGCAGGTGGACATTAAGAATGCTAGTCAAAGAATAGGGGGAAACTAATTGTATGGCAAATGTTGAGTCAATTAGAATGGTGTAAAACGCTGAAGGAAGGTAGGATGCATCTGTTGACAGTAATTGCACATTGCTCATAAAAATACAGATAATTCATGGTCTGTATTGTGGCCTTGTGTGACAGTGCGGTATTGGCAGATGAGGCAAGCTTCTAGTTGCCTCAATTTGAGAACTAAATTCCCACCACGTTGTGGTAGAGTCACCTTGGCCATCCCAGCAAATTTAATTTGTGCTTTGTTGTACATCTGGTGAACTTGTTGCCAATGTACTGATAATGGATATTTAGAATCTACCTGGGAAATTGTTATGACTTGATGGTCGTGAAGATTATGGGGCCTCTGTCCACAAGTTCCGCTCAGAAAGATACAAATAACTTTCTGAGCAATCCTTGAGGCCACATGTTTTTGAGTGCCGAAGAACGCCAGGAACCAGGAACACCGGTGACCCCTCGACCGCTGTAAAGTAAGCAATGGGTCAGAACAATGGCAAACAGTATACTGAATAACAAGGTAAGAAGTATCAAGGGGTTTACCAAGGGTCTGGGGACATGAAGAACAAGATGAAAAAATGAAGGTGTTCCGTGGGGCTGCAGAGTGTTGCAAGCAGCAGTGGATAGGCGTAGATGGTTGTAGAAATAGGCACTGCAAGACCTGTATGGAAAGGGTACTCTAGCAGATAACAGAAGAGGAAATCCAAAAACAGTCTGTTAAGAGTTCCACGGTCAAAAAGCCAGCCAAGTTCGTCTTAATCAGGGGGTAATCCAAAGGAGTCCAAAAATACAGTTCCAAGGTCCTGAAACAGCAGAGCAAAACAGTATCCAAGGGCTTGACAGGGGATTCCAAGAAGAACAGTCCGTAGTCCAGGTTCAAGATGAGGAGACAGGAAGACGCCGAACAGTGCCTGGTTGGGTCAGCTGTGAAGCACTGAATGAGCGTTCCCTCTCCGGTTATAAAGGGGCCTAGGAGTGTCACATGACCCATCACGTGACTGATGATGTAGCACGTTTCCTTGTCACATGACCCAAGTTTTCAAAACGCTGCCGGGTCTTCCTGCGGACGGGACGAAAAAGCCGGCGTCTCCGTCGACTGTCTCTAAGACGCCAGGGCAACTGCCAACGTTGCAATGGATGAATATGACCATAGCGCGTTAGATGTCCTCGTGTGCGCCTCTTCCGTGCTGCTTGAGGGAGTGAGGGCATGGAAGGCAGATCAGGACCTAAGATGGAGTGCTTAGTGACTGCACGGGTGTTGGTGTGCCTAAGGTGACCAGTGGATGGTGTAACAGAGCCCCCCCCCAAAGGCCCACGACCCCATGGGCAAGCAGGGAAATCTCGATGAAACTGAGCCACCAAACGAGGGGCATGCACATCCTGGGCAGGAACCCAAGAGCACTCCTCAGGACCGTAACCCAGCCAATCCACGAGATACTGGAGCTGCCCCCTGAAGAAATGAGAGCCCAGAATACCCCGAACCTCATAAACATCAGGGTCATCCAATGACACGGGGGCAGGGCGAGAGACCAGGCGTGTAGGACCAGGGCATGGTTTCAGGAGGGAAGTATGAAAAACTGGATGGACTAAAGAAGGGATAGGCGATAAGCCACAGGACTCAGGACGCCAGAGAACCGAAAAGGACCAACAAATTTGGGAAGCAATTTGCGACAGCCAGGCAAGTGTAGATAACGGGACGACAGCCAAACTCGATCCCCCACACAATAAACAGGAGCAGCAACCCCTTTTTTTATCGGCTGAAGCTTTCATGGCCAACTGAGTTTCCTGCAGATGGGCAACAGTCTGGGCATGAACCATGGCCACGTCGCGAACACAAGATAAGGCAGCAGGAGCACAAGAGGATGCATAATCGGGAATGGGCAATGTACGGGTGTTGGCCATAAAGACAGTAGAACGGAGAAAAGCCAGTAGAAGAGTGCAAGGAGTTGTTATGGGCGAATTCAGCGAGATGTAGCAGGTGTACCCATGATTTCTGATGTTGTAGTGAAAGACAACGTAAATATTGTTCCATGGCCTGATTTACCCTTTCTGTTTGGCCGTCAGTTTCCGGATGGTAAGCAGAGGAAAATTGTGCATCAATACCCAATAATTTAGTGAGCGCACGCCAGAAACAGGATGTGAATTGTGAACCTCTGTCAGAAACCAAGACCGTGGGGAGCCCAAATAAACAAAAAATGGACTTGAAAAACAGATTTGCCAATGTAGGTGCAGAGGGTATACCAGAACAAGGAATAAAGCGAGCCATCTTAGTGTAGGCATCTACTTCAACCCATACTGTATCATAACCCTGTGAACGAGATAGATCAGTAACAAAATCCATTGTAAGGGTATGGCAGGGTCTGGGGGGAATCGGCAAGGGCTGTAAAAGACCCAAAGGGCGGCCTCTACGGGATTTACACTGGGCACACACTGAGCAGGTGTTGACATAATTCTCAACGTCATGCCGCATCGAAGGCCACCAGCACCAGCGTTTAAGTAGATCCAGAGTACGCTGTTGTCCTCGGTGGCCATGGATGGCAGCATCATGAGACCATTCCATAGCTAGATTTCGTGTGTCACCAGAGGGTAGGAACAACCTGTTGTGGACAAAAGGTAGATCATGATAAACGGGATCCCATTCTGCTAACTGTTGTGGATGTTGGGAAACCCATAAGCGTATGGCTGACAACAGGGAAGGTGAAGGAGTACATAGACAAACTACATGCCCGTGGTCAAGCACCGTTTCTGGGAAGACTGGAAGTGACACCCCTACAGGAGAGCGGGATAGAGCATCTGCTTTACCATGAGACAGACCAGGACGATGTTTCACAACAAAGTCATAGGCTGCGAAGAATAAGTGCCAACACACCTGACGACTGTTGACGCACTTGAGAGATGCGAGGTCCTGCAAATTCCTATGATCAGTAAAAACTGTGACTTGGTGTTTGGCCCCCATCAAATGGTGTCTCCATACCTGAAATGCATCTTTAATCGCCAGGAGCTCCTTTTCGGTAACTGTATAATGGGACTCAGTAGATGTAAACTTGCGTGAATGATAAGCTACAGGGTGTAATTGACCAGAGGTTGGGCAAGGTTGTGACAATACCGCTCCCAATGCAAAGGATGATGCTTCTGCCTCGACAACGAATGGCAACTCCGGATCCGGGTGTTGTAGGATCGGAGCTGAGGTAAACGCACATTTCAAAGAGTCGAAAGCGGCTTGATGTTCGGGTGTCCAGGTAAATGGGACACGTGGACTGGTCAATTTAGTTAATGGTGCCACTATAGTAGAAAAACCAGGGATGAAGCGTCTATACAAATTAGCAAAGCCCAGGAAAGACTGTAAAGACTTCAAGTTTACCGGGACAGGCCATTCCAAAACGGCTCGTACTTTAGACTGATTCATAGTCAACCCACCTGGTGAAATGTGAAAACCAAGAAATTCTACTTCTTTGGTATGAAACTGGCACTTCTCAGGTTTGGCAAATAGCGCATTCTTGCGCAAACGGGATAGGACTTCTTGGACGTGAAGAATGAGTTCATCTAAAGAGGAGGAAAAGATCAGAATGTCGTCCAAATAGACCACCACATAATTGTCCAGAATGTCCCCAAAGAACTCATTCATAAACCGCTGGAAGGTGGCAGGGGCGGTGCACAAACCAAAGGGCATTACTAGGTATTCAAATAAACCCTGTCTGGTGCAAAACGCCGTCTTCCACTCATCCCCTTTGCGGACACGTATCAAATTGTATGCTCCTCGAAGATATAATTTGGTGTAGATAGAAGCGTGTGTTAGTCTATCCAAGAGTGTAGAGATGAGAGGTATGGGGTATCTATCTTTGATAGTGAAGGCATTCAAACGTCTGTAGTCTACACAGGGGCGAAGATCCCCCTCTTTCTTTGGAACGAAGAAGATAGGGCATGCAGCAGACGAGGAAGAGGGCCGAATGTGGCCTAAACGTAATGCCTCCTGCAAGTATTCTTTCAAGGCTTTATCCTCTACTGGTGATGAGGAATAGATTCGGCCCTTGGGGATCTGAGCATCAGGGATCAGATCTATAGGGCAATTGTAGGGTCTGTGTGGAGGTAAACTCTCTGCTGTGCCCTTGTCGAAGACTGACAAAAACTTGTGATAAACTGGAGGTATGTTGGAAAAGACAGCACCAACCATGTGTGAAGTGGAAGAGTGATGTTCATCAGTCTCGGACAGGGTCAGATGTGCTACTGCACCCAACGCTGCAGCAGGTGTATTAATTACCTCCTCTCTCTCGATGAGACAAAAATGTTGACAGATTTCGGATTCAAAACAGACCTGGCCTGTACCCCAATTGATTAAGGGATTATGTTTTTTTAACCAAGGGATGCCGAGAATGATACCAAACTGAGGGGTGGTTATGAGGTCAAAGGCAAATGTTTCCCTATGTGTTCCCTGAATGACTACTTCCATTCGAGCAGTCTGTTGTCGAATAGGTCCAGAAGCAAGGGAAGTCCCATCCACAGCCTGTACAGGCTCAGGAAACTCCTTGGTAACTAGTGGAAGGTTCAAGGCATAGGCCATTTGTATGTCGATAAAGCAGCCAGTGGCCCCGGAATCAATGATAATCTGAACGGGGTGCATTGTGTCAGGAGTAGGCTTTAATAAGGCGTGGACTCTGACTGGTCTAATAGGCCCAAATGCTGGAGGAGAATAAGAGGGGGACTGTGGAGAACTCGTCCTGGCCCCCATATTCAGGGACGAGCAGTCGGAAAACCCGGATTCTTTTGCTTTGGACGGCGTGGACAAGTCTTGACATAATGTCCATTAAGTCCACAATAAAAGCAAGCATTGTCGGTTCTCTGCCTTTCTCATTCCGTCATAGTTATAGGACTACGTATTCCACCCACTTGCATGGGTTCACTGGCTACATCAGGAGAGACCGACAACTGTGTACCTGAGAATCTGACTTCTGCCTTGCGCTCGGTGCGTCGAGCGTCTAACTGGAGTGTTAGATCAACCAGATCAGAGTACTGAGTTGGGAGCGACGGCACCACTGACAAAGCGTCCTTAATGGAGCCACTTAGACCTCTGTAAAAAACTACAGCCTTCTTGTTTTCGGGCCAGGATGTTTCTGCCGCTAACTGATTGAATCGGGTTATGTATTCTATAAGGGTGCTTTTCCCCTGAGTGAGATCTAGTAATTCCAAATCTCTGGATTGAGCTTTGTGTCTAGTGTCAAAAAACTTAGAAATTTCAGTCACTAGTAGATCAAAGTCATAAAGGGCTGGATGATTGTTTTCAAGTAATGGGTTGGCCCATGTGGCGGCGACACCCGACAAATAGGAAAGCAGAAACGCAGCCTTGGCAGGTGCATCAGGGAATGATGTCCTTTTAAAATCTTAATCGCCCTTTATATAATTGGTATGCTATTAATACGTCACATGGCTTTAATTTTCAGTGGAGCCCACGATACTCTTACTGCATGTGCTTACCATATTCATGGGTAAGTGCATAGCCAAGCTATTTTATATGGTGATCTTGGTTATTAGAATGTATAATAAATTATTGACAAATAAATTGTCCCTTGCAATTTTCCTTCTAGTGTTCATACCTAAGAAAACTTCGTTGCAGGTACACGAATATAGTTGTTCTATAACTAAATCTAATTGTATGGCCAATCTTGATCATAAAATCTAATGTAATCTTGCTTTATCTTTTTCATTCTCCCACATCTTTGTGTTTGTCCGATACACGTCCGGTATTGACCCAATTGTACTTATGTTTACCATGAATGATTAATTTTTCCCCCCTCTTTAACGCTCAAGAATGCTGTTCCTTGGCACCTCGCACTTTAAATGTTACAACTTGGTTAACAAATTGTGCCATGAGTGTCTTTCTTAACATTGGAATGTTGACCATCCAATTGTTTTTTGCCTTGTTGTTTGGGTCTCTTACATATTTTTTGTTGATATTACCTGTACTGCATTACCTTGTACGTACACATACTTGTAGCCTCAGTTGAAGAGCAAGTGCTCGAAACACGTGTCAGGCTATCACAGTGCTGATTAAAATCAATATACCAACTGGGTTTTATTTACGTGTTTGTGCGCAGAGTGTTTGCAAAAAACTGTTTCTTGCTTTACTTACCTGGCGGAAGACTTGGCAATTTCCGCCACCAGCACTCACCTGCAGCGCTTTTACACACCATATTAAGTTTAATAGGTCCTTGCGCTGAACCTCGCTGTCCCTCCCCCTGCCAATCTCAGTTATTTGTAAATAGTAGTTGTAACTGACATTACTTTAGTAATTTAAGTGTATGGGTTTTTCCATTGATCCAGGGAAAGTTCTGGCCTTGTTCTTCTCTCCACCTGTCACACGACCACGAAAGGCCTGGAAGACTTTTTTGTGATGGCACGGAGACGTAAGAAGCCTGTCTTCACATACTGGTGAGTTGGCAAAAACATTGATGAAAGGAAAATAGGCACATGCAGATTTCAAAGGAAGTAAACATCAGATGACTGTTGTTGCATATACTGATAAAATAGATGAATTACCCAAGTTATAGGGCGGTAGGGTGCATGAAATAGTGGAGTGTGGAAAGAAGACAAACAAAAAGACACAATTGGAGGAAGCAAAGTCAAACGTTACAGGACCTTAAAGCACAACTTGCGGGAGTACATCTTCATAATTGAACTAACAGTGTTCCTCTTTACACAGAATTTTCCAGTTATTTTAATAAGTAAAGCAAGGTTTTACGCAATGTTGGCCCAATCTGAAAATCTCAAAACTCCAGGTTTTGCTCTCCTTAATTGAGAATAATATGGTAAAACTGCACAAAGCCCTTCAACATGTTCGTTTTTTTTGTGTTAAATTATTGTTTAACTTAAGTTTCTGTAAAGATAATAGCAGCAATTGACAGAAAGGTTCTACATTACCAGGTATAGACACATAGGGTCTCATTACGAGTATGCCGGACCAGAAACAATGGTGCCGGTACTCTTACCAACACCACCACACTACGAGTCTGCCTGCCGGGTGCAGTGGCCCCGGTAGGCAAACTTGGCATGGAAGCACCGTTGGCAACAGTGCCGGTACTACCTTCTTCTCACTCCCATAGAGTACTATTCGACTCTATGGGGGAATTACAAAATCCAGCAGGACTTGTAATGTCCCGTGGCACTGGGAAGTCAGGCACCGGATTCGGTGTTACAGGGTTGGCAGCAACCTGCTGGTCGCTCCGGCGGGTTACAGCTAACCTCGTAATGACGCCCATAGTATGCAGATTGGCAGTCATCACTGACAACATCTGCTCACTCCTTGATGGAGTTGGAGTTCTGCAGAAGACACACTTTGCAATTGGACCACCATTGTGCCTGCCCTTTGTCCAATCTGAATGACCATTTTGGAATCGGGCAGCCCCCCTCATTGGCCAACCAGAAAATCGCTCCCACAGGCCTCCCATCGCCAGTCGTCTGCAGCAAAGTGCTGCAGGGACGAGGACAAGTTATATTTGGTCCTGTTAGCACCTGGTGCATCATTGACCCCATTTCTTTTTTATTTTATTAGTGTTTTATAACCCCCTTAATACCTGAGTTCGGTTTGTAAGTGAAGATCTGGGATTCGGACCTCTGTTGCTCTGTGTGGTCTTGCTTCCAAGACCAGCACGGTGCCTCTCTGCTATCCTCCGTTCACACATTATCCCCGCCATCCATGTTCCCATCAATGCAGAACTGCCACGTGAGTCTCATACTGAAATCTGTGCAACTGTTATGAAATTCCAACAATGTATGTACCAACTCTGCCTTGTAAATTGCATTTCTTGGTCTTGCTACACGGTTTATAGTGATATTTTCGAATTTTCGAATGGCAAAGTTTCTAATAAAAATATGTCGAAAAAATGGGGGTGTCCCCCACCCGTTTTTTTTTTACCCCTTAACACCCATTTTAGTTTTAAAAAAAACTTTACCTACCAAAAAATTCATTCATTCATTCATTTTTTGTCATTCGAAACTATAATGACTGGATACCATGCTACACATGATCCTCGGCCTTTAAGTTTTTGCTTTCTTTCTCTCGCTCTCTCGAACTCTCTCTATTGTGCTCTCTCGTGGCGAGAGAAGCATTCTCTCTCTCTTTCGTGTATGCGCTCTCTCACGCCCTCGCTCTGTCTGAGAGGGTGCATGCACGTGAGAGAGAGTGCACTGCAATTCGTCGTGTGCTTGCAGTCTCACTCCCATACCCTTTTGCTCACTCGCATGCTCTTTCGCTCGCTCTCTCTCGCGCCCTCTTATGGCTTCTTCCTCCCCTTTTTCTTCTCTCTGCCACTCTTCCCTAGTCTTTTAATCCCCATCTTGCGCTCCTTTACCAAAGGTCCTAGAAACTGTGGGGAGCATTACGGAGATGACTACATCACCTCTCTCTACCTGGGTGTAGTTACTTTCTTTTGTGATAACATGGCCACACAGTCATCTTGTGTCTTCCAAAGGGGCATGTTGTAAACTTTCATAGAGTGCAGAGTTGGAAGATCCTTGAAAGCAAATGGATGATGCTTTTCAAATGCACATCTTGATGTAGTTGTGTAAAGGAACACAACATGTTCTGGCCGCTCCTCTCTCGCTCACATTTCACCCACTCCAACCTCATCTGCCCTACCCACTTCCCTCCAGCACCTACCTGCTCTACCTCTGCTCCTCATTTTGACCTCACCTTGTGTCTCTGGAATGACCAATCCCAAAAACTCTTTTCTCATAAATCATTTGGATTTCCATCACCAAATGCTTTGTGATGACTATCACGAAACCTGGAATCCTGCCTATAACGCTGCCATCCTAACAGCCTTTCACACCGCTGGTCTGTCTAAAAAGGGTGTTAGTCTATGATCAGCAAGGACACTCCAGTGTCACCCTTTACCCCCTTCCCTGATTTCACTCACTTATCCTTTGAACATATCCCTGTGCAGCTCCTCACACCCACTCCTCTTACTATCCACTTCATTTACTGCCAACCTCAACCTCTTCTCCTCTGATCCTGAACTCTTAAACAAAACACTCCAAGCGGATGTCCCTGCCTCAATGGGTGACCTCAATCTCTCCAAAATGACTAAAACCAGCCCTCCATCTTGACTCCACTATCGCAGACAACTCACTCGTCCGCTTGCATAACCTTCCAACCCACAACCACCACAATTCTTCAGATCTCATATACTCCTGTCTTCCAACCTAGCCTGCTCAGTTCCCACAATGTACCCCTCCTCCTCTGGCGATACTCTCATTCGCTTCACAACCCCCTTCCCCATTTATCAATCTCCAAGTGTAAGTTCAAGCCTCACTCTTTGGTCCCCTACCTCGGCCAAGTCAGCACCTTGCTCCAAGCTCTATTTCCTCCACTTGCTCACTCCATTTCACTCGTCTTTCCCAAATGTAACTCTGCACAGTCCATCCCCTTCTATGATCACTACAGTGCCCTCTTCTTCAGCCAAATTGTCCTATTGAACTAATCTTGTTTCCTTCCTCCGCTCGCAACCTATCCATGACCCTCTAGGCCAGGCTATCCCCCTAGGAATTGCTCCACTTATTCCTCTGATGATGCCCCCTGCTTCTCTACTGAAATCACCAGGTTACAGGACAGCTTGACCACCCTACTATCTCTGCCACTTTATCCCTCATCCTCCACTTAGTCCCATCTCCCCCACACTCTCCTCACTGGATCACCTCAAACCCTCCCCAACCACTGAATTTGTACACATCCTTCACTCTGCCAACCCCTCAGTGGCTCCAATTGACCCCTTTGCGCCACACATTGGAAAGGGACTTGCACATGCCCCCATTCTCACCTCTCCACTGTAAACAAGGTATCTCTGAACTGGTATCTTCCCAAACTGTTACAAAAACAGCCTCAGTCATATCTCTCCTACAGAAACCAACTGCTGCCCCCCCATTATTATACAGAGCGTTGGGTCAATTTCCCTACCTCTCCAATAATCCTTGAGCAGGCTACCTTCAACTGCAGAAACTTTGCTCATCCACATTCCCAATTCTCTTGCCACTGCCCACTACTTTCACCTCCCCCTCATTGTCACCCTTCTAGACTTCTCAGCTGCCTTTGAAATTGTGGTTCATCCACCCTTTCTTCAAACATTTTCCTTCGTCTTCAAGGTCATCATACTCAACTGGGTGTCTTCTTATTTCTCTGACCGCTCATCCATTTCATAGCACTCCAGCAAGTCTTCCAAGACCCTTCCCGTGGGTGTTTCACAAGAATCCACCTTGGGCCCATTATTTTTACACCCCCTCCTACAGTAAAACTAATTTCCTCATTTGTCTTTTTCCATCACTTCTTATAAAACGTTACTCAGATAGTCTTCTCCTGCTTCACCCCTACAGTCTCTGAATGCATAACCAACTGCCTAATCATCATTTGCCACTGGATAGCTCTTCACTGCCTCTTGCCAGCCTCTTCAAATATGGAAGTCCTTTTTGCCCCTCCGCCAACACAAAACCCTCTCTATCCACTCTCCCATCTCTTCCGCCCCGGACCACCTCTACCCCTCATTTGGAGTTTGCTGCCTTGGAGTTCTCTTTGACTGTGTCCTGAAACTCTACGGGTTCATCATGTCCACTTCCACTCAGTCACGCCCGGCCAACACATTATGCACCATTCAAATATAACCATTCTCTCTACATTTGTGCTCAGCAAACTGGATTTATGCATGAGTCTACTTCTTGGTATACTCCTCTACTATACCATTAACAAAATATTAAACTTTGCGACATGCACCCTCTACCCAGATCTATGCCACCTATACCTACCATCATTACGTTGTAGAAAGATCCATTATTAATCATTCTCTTTTTAAATTCCTGCTACTCCATAAATCAATTCATGTTCTTGTTCCCGCTACCTCGCTAAATAGATCTCGCTGTACTCCTCTCTTGAACTGTCCGCGTCTCTTCACAATCCACAGTGCTCAAGCCTTCTCAAGAGGGGATAAGACGCCCTCTCAGCCGGGGGTGGGAGGCAAGCAAGGGAGCAATCCAGAGCCAGTCCTACCCGTTAGGAGGATCGTGGCAGTCGAGAAAGCTCCAATTCCTGCCCTTCCTCCTTGTGCCAGCCTGTACTTGAGCAGTACTACTGTGTCTCACATACTGTGCCTCACACCATACCTCCAAGCCACAATGCTTGCCAGACTGCAGGGGTGTTGCTAGCTCTGAAAAGGATTGGGGGCTAGGCTAATGTTGGGACTGTCGGGACTAGGGGCTAGCTAGTCTTTTGATTGTATCCCTTGAGCTTCTATCCGGGGCTACAACCAAAAGACCCGGGGCTACAGCCCCCTTAGCCACCCCCTAGCAACGCCTCTGTGCCAGAGTCTTTTTGTTTCTACTAGAGACTACCATCAAGATTTTAGAAACAACTGGCAGAGAGAGAAAAGTCCTTCTGGAGCGCCACAACCAGCCGTTGTGTAGAGATCAAAAGCTGTTCACCCAGAAACCACCCTCCCGCGTCCCTCTCTCCACTACCGGAGGCAGAGAACCAGCAGAGAGAGATGGACAGGAGAGAAGCTGCATCGCATTTCCTGGAACAGGCGCCAAACATCCGCATTCAGACCACCATGGACTATATAACGGGGCACAGCCCCCCTTTCAAGATGTACTTACCGAAGTGGAACCCGGAGTAAGGGCCCATAACATGAATTGGGACATTTGCTTCTCCACGCCGCCATCACCATTACACAGCTGACCCGCACAGAGAGAAGAGGCTGGACTTAAACCACTCTTTAAAATCTCTTATATTTGCAACACCTTCCTGGAGGAGAAATTGAGGCCAGATTGGAACCGGCAAGTGACCCAATGGTAGGAAGAGGTTGAGCATAAAGAGAGCAACAAATGGGGAAACCGGAAGCAGGAAGGTGTGGTTGTTTGGGTGACGTCAGAGGAGGTAGAGGTGGCAGATTAAGGGACCAGCAGGCGGAAGGAAGGAGCAGGAGAGTGTGGAGGCGACTTCTAGAGAAGGTGAGGTATTGGTTACTGAGGGCCTCATTACACGGATGGCGGAGAACCATGGCGCTATTAGCGCCATGGTTCATGCCGGTAAAATACCGGCACCGCCTTGGCGGAAAGGGGAATTACCGCCCCATTCCAAGGTTGGCGGGGCGGTAATTCCCCCTTCCACCATTGCCCTTCCCCATTCCCATTTTTGCCCCATAGGGCTCAATGGGAATGGGGAAGGCGCTAATTACGGTACCGCAAATTGCGGTACCGTAATTAGCTCCCTGGGTCCCTTTGCGGGTTGGTTTTTAACGCCTGCAAAAAGCAGGCGTTAAATCCCCCAACCCGCAAAGGGACCTCGTAGTAAGGCGGTAAGGATTTACCGGTACCGGTATTTTACCGGTACCGGTAAATCCTTACCGCCATCCGTGTAATGAGGCCCTGAGTGTAAGTGGTACTGCGTTTTGAGTGCACTTGAAAAGAGTGGCCGGTGTAGAGTGAGGTAGTGTAAGGAGTGAATGTGAATTGTTAGGGGAATGAGTGAAAGGAAGGTACTAGAAACATCAGAGGAGCAGAACAGGGACGAGAGTAGAGGCATGTGAACTTGGAGAATAAGTGTAGAAGAAGATAGAGATGGAGAGTAGAACTTGAGCGTGGTAGAAGAAAGATCACATCATGCAGGATGTCTGCAAGGCACAATCCCATACATCTTTAGAACACTAGAGTAGGAAGTCCCAGAGGGAGTCTAGTTAGATAAGGCAATGTGCCTTCTGGTTGACATCACAGTTCATTTAGCCTGTTAGCATACTAAGGTTGAAACGATAGGTACCTGCTAATCAGGGACTAAGGATGCCTGGGTTAGGAAGAAGGGGTTTTAAGACGAGAGATAGTCAGCTATAAAAAATACTTCAACCGTCTCTGAGGCTTGAAGTATTTATTGTGCTATCTGTGTAACTGTCCGCACAGCCAATTGCTCTCTGGAGATCCTTAGCAAGCCAACTTCTCCATCATTCTAGTACAATTTATAAGGCCTGTACGGGTGTAGAAGAGTCTTGATACAGTTCTGATAAAAGTGATTATTAAAAACTTTTATTTATTCCAAAAGAAACACAAAAAAGGCCTATTTACTATGGGGGCTTGCCCTATCTCAACAGAAATACTAAGGGCCTGGTTAGGATGTTTGTCAAATAAACAAATGTCCACCATTCTGTGTCTAAACCTATATCCGTCCCTTACACTTTTATTCTAACTAAAGAAAAGGTGGGTGTCTCCTTAATTCCAGAAGAAGGGCTCTCCTGTTCTGAATGCCAACACCAAAGTACAGTTCTTATGCAAACGAATGTATATAGTTTGATGACAAACTTAAAGATAACCCAGTTCTCCACTCTCCTAGGGTCGGAGGACCTCCTCCTGGGTTCCTGGTTCCACTTACCCACAAAACAAAGTTCCTCTAAATCCTCTGGAGAATTCCTCTTCCCCAGTAGCACACAATAATCCTTTCCAGTCTCTTGTCAGGTTGTGCTCACTAACCTGCCAGACCTCACCGTAGACTTTTACAATGGTACACCAAGTCTGGTTTACTTGCCTGCCAGACTTGTTTCTGACAACTTTCAGTTCCAGAGTTATGCGTGTTGTTGGACTCCAGTCCACTGATTATAATTCTTCCTGTATTGAGGTGGTTCCTCAACCCTTATAGATTGCACTGGTGGGCTTTGCCCATTTTCATCTCGGTCCCAGAACCTCTTGCTTTGTCTTGGCAGGATCCTCGTCCCTTCATTACCTAGTGTCCACTTGGACAGACCCGGTATACCCCCCTGCCAGGTACTGTCTCACCGAGGTGCACTCTCAATGTTTTTATCTGATTGTATGCCACTTTTGTCATTTCCTTGTGCCCCTCAGGGTGGGTTTACCAGCTTCACATGGTTTGTATTATATTGCATATTCTCCTTCTCAACCTCTTGTGCGCTTCGGGGTGTTCTTATTCGGTTTATAAAATTTGTGTCTATTTGTTTGCTTCCTTTTTCATCCCCTTGTATTTTCCAGGGTGCTTTTATAAGGTTTGCAAAGTTTTTATTAAATTGTATGTGATCCCTTTCACCCCCTTAGGCTCTTCAGCGTGTTTTCATGAGGTTTCCCAGGTCCCTCTATGCCCCCCTGAACAGACCCACCCTTTCCCTACCTTTGGGAAGTCTCTTGGTTGTCTCTGGTCTCTTCGGGATGTGGAACAAAGCTTCTCCGTTCCTGTTGCGCTCTGCGTTCCCCATTATTGCTCCTCCGCAGCTCCAGCATCTCTCTCTCGCCTTCGGCTGCCAGTGTCTTTGTTCCTGGTAGGTTTTTGCTGGTCTGGCTTCCTGTGTCTCTGGTCAGGTCTACCTCATTAGGACCTCTCGGGTACCTGGGAATGCCCACATCCTGGCCTCAGTCTTCGGGTTCCTCAGTACGGATACAGCGTCTCTCTCCCTGTACCTCCAGGCCTGGCTTCTCGATGTGGGAATGTGTCAGTCTTCCCTTTTTACCATCATACTTGCCTTTGGGCCACTGCACTGTACGTGGTGGTTCCGCGGTAGGCTTTTGCCTCCTTGCTTCATCGTCCATGTCAGTGATATTTTGCATCAGGCTTGGGTGAGTCTCCCCCTTCTTCATCCCAGTCTTATTAAGGATGTCCTCTGCTAAACCATAACAAATAGTAGTGCAGTAGTAGGGACACCAACGGGGTGAGTGAATACTGTGTTCTCCGAGGGCCATTGTCACCAATCTCAAGAAGGATTTCCGCTGCCATGAGATTTGCTGTGTACCACCCCCAGTGGGACTATCGGGTAGCAGCCTCACCTCCCTGGCTTCCCATAAGACACTCTTCGACCACAAAGAGTTGGTGATACTGCTTAATTTCGTGAAACGGACTCAGCCTTTCACCTGGCTGAGATCCTTCCTCTCCAATAGATCACAGCAATTCCTCTCGCTCAGCCAATCTCTTGACTTTGGAATACCGCAAGAACAATTGCAACCTATGCATGTGCCCACTGCTGAAGATAATATTGACATTCAATCTCAAGTTACAGATGTAGACCGATGACACGCAGCCTGTAGTACAAGCCAATAAAAAAGTGAGAACAGCAGCAAGCTCTCCTTCCCTTTTGCCTAGCTTCTAAGTTGCCTCAGACCGTTCCAGGGTTGGATGAATCCTAGAAAACTTGATTCCATTGGCAATTTTCAGAAATCTTCCTAATGTTTTTATCCAGTCTGAGTTATGGTGCTGATGTGGGTGAGGGGACCCATTAGCGTGCAACCTCAGAATCCTTTTTGATGACATGCCTTCACTGCAGAATTAGAGCACCTCCATAACTCATCTGCATCTCACCCACAACCTTCACACTAAACCTGACTTGACAGGGCCATCAGTCCCTCAAGACTTAACTATGCTAACTCCTTCTATTTTGGCCTGTCGCAATCTTCCATATCTAAAATTCCCACTGTATAAAAACAAAGTACCCAATCTCCTCTTTAACCTGAAACACTTTGTCCACCAATCATAAGCACTTTTGCAACCTCACTGGCTCCCTATCTCTTCCCCAATGAAATTGGCGATCCTTTGGTTACGACATGACCAAGGACAGACAGATCGTGAAACTGTGCCCTCCATCACATCATTCTCCAAACCGCACTTTATTTGCAGTTCTATCCCCCACCTCCCACAGCTATTTAGCCCACCCGCAAGAGAACTAACTCACTTCTATGGTTCCCACAATATGCATTTGTTGATACGTTTGTCTGATTTGGCCTGCCCCACAGACTCCTAATCTTCTTCATTTGCATATTTTATCCAGCTATCTATCATTCCCCTATGCTCTTGCAATTTCTGTAAAATCTCTGGTTAATGAGAGCTTGCAAATGCAGCCAACCACCTCTTTCCAAAAGAACTCAGTGGGTGGCCGGATCTATCTTTACCTGTGGAACAATTAGGGTTGGCCATTTAGGGCATATTTGAGATGCTTCTTAAAGGAAATCATCCAATATCTCAAAATCTGCTAAGGTGCCACAGAGCATTATTCCTCTGCAGCAGGAATTCCATGTGTCTGACTATCAGGAAAACAAAAGGTTGTACTTGGCGAAATGATCCACGTCATCCAAAAACATTGAAAAACAAAAATATCTTCTCGATTAATATAGATGTATACTTTAAAGAGGTTCTTCTTTGTTTGCGTTATTTTAACAATACAAGTGGCATTGTACCACAAGATAAATGGAGCCTTAGGAAAGTGTGCTGGGCATATAGACTTATTATGAAGTGTGCTACTTCCAGGGTGGGGGACTGAAGCCAAGCATCAGTCTTTTATGGAAGGTTTGAAATGAATGCTTTTTGCCTAGTTCCTGTCCGTGCCAGCAGTCCTGCGCCTCCAGACTGGTAGGAGCATGCAGTATGGATCTGATTATCCGCAAGTTGCATTGTGCCCCAACAGTAAAAAAGGGTCCATCATAAATCTTTGACCAGAAGTGCTAACACCAAGTTAAACTACTGTACCAGTAGATATAAGACTTACCACAGTTCCTGTGCCAATGCTTATAGAAGTAAAAAGGAATCAGAATTACGGGCATCCTACCACTGGTGTATCTGGTGGCACTACTCAAATGCACCCTGGACGAACCACTGATATCAGAATGCTGTTCAATATTGCATGGTGATGCTTATATATTACAGAGTGATATAAGAAAAAGTATTGATGGAAATACTTGGGTTGGCACTTCTTAACTTTGGAAGTACCGCGCACTATCACCACCGGAGTGGTCCCCTGGCACTCTGGCAGCTCTGAAAAAAAAGGGGAGTGGGGGTGAGTTAGTGGGAATAAGATGGAGAAGCGCAAGAGAGGAGTGATGTGCTGTTGGCGGCCTCAGTCCAGTGGGTCTGTTGGCTGGGCTTGTGTTGTTTTACAGCTGGTAGTTGTTGTGTGCTGTTGTGCGATTCTATGTGTGGTTTGTTTTGTTGTTGCAGTGTAGTGAAGTTTGTGCGGATTGATGTTTTGTAGGCTTGTGGTTGTGTTTGGGTAGGGTTTGAGAGGTGTATGCGTAGGGGTGAAATTGTTAGTGGATTGGTTAATTGGCATTGCTGAAGTTGGGTGCTCAATTTCCGTATTCTCTCCAGGTGGGTTGCGGGAGCATCTCTGCATCTCTGTCTCGATCTGGGCCATCCGATACTCACAGTCCCTTTCACACATGGCATCCACTCAGCTTCATAACCCTACCCAAGTTTGGGCTTGGCCACCTAGGTGACACCTGTCTATGTGTGGGGCAGGCATATATTTGAGCGTCCCTTCAAATGTGGTCCAAAGAGCATTCCCAATCTAGTCGGTGCGCAGCATTGACTAGCCAAGGCTCCTCCATTCGTAAGTGGCGGGTGGTTGTCATTCAACTAATTATTCAGTTGTTTATGCAAGCTATCGCTCCCAGCTCCTTAGAAATGTGGCACATGCTAAGGCTTGCAATTACGTCCCAAGGTGGCGCCTGCCTTCATTCAGCACTCCATACGGGTAATGCCCATGTCAAAGTCCACAACTTAGTTCACAACTGTCCTAAATGACTGTCCATCCCTCTTAGCCAGCAACGTTTAGAGGCTGACTCATACTGTGCAGCTGACATGTTCCAGGTAATATTGCCAGCAGAAATGTGCCCAGATGTCAAATACGGGCCAGTATGGCGCCAGTGGGGTTGTTTACAATTGACCTTTTCACAATTGACCTCGGTAGAATTGATCTTGGGAGAATTGACCTAATTTAGAAGGTCAATTAGGAAATATATGCGGGGGGGAACCCCCCACAACCCCTCGCCCTATCCAAGACCCCCCGTAATACCCTTATATTATTTAGAATCCAAAACCAACCCAATACATGTATAAAATAACTAAAATAATATAAAGGTCAATTGTGCAGAAGGTCAATTAGGACCACTATGATTAGGTCAATTGTGAAAAAGGTCAATTTGGGTAATACCACCAGCGGACATGTTATGCTGAGAAAACACCAGCAGTGTTTGCGGAGCGTGGGACCCAGAAGAGGTGCAAGTGCGCATGTATTTATTTATTTTTGCATTTATTTACAGTGCACATAACCCGTAGGTATCTAGGCGCTAGTTTCATTGTGGAAGGGTAGGTTATTTATAACGCACAGTTTTTTAAAATTTATATTTTTAATGTTTTTTCCCCAAGCGCGGGTCTGGGATTTGAACCTGTGTTTGCTCAGCGTAGTCTTGCTTCCAAAACCCACGCGTTGCCACAGAGCTATCCTCCCGTCCCAGTGGGGCATGGTGGGTAACAGGTGGTGGGATGGGCTAACGGACAAAGAGGGGTATGGTGGGATGGCTCGAACGAAAGGCAGCACGGACAAACGGGGATACGCTGTAGGGTGGCCAGGAGACCTAGAAGACGGACAGCAAGGGCAGATGCAGCGGGCCAGAATTAGTTATCCCTTGTATATTCACATACAGATGTTAGTGGATTTATTGTTTGCTTTTTGTGGCGTTATTAACTCAATCTCTGTGTTTGCCACTCTGGAACACCAGTGCTAAGCTTTAGACGTGGCACCATCTCAGTACGTAAGGCCTTCCGGACGAGTTGCCTTATCAATGTTTCCATTGCAAGATATTGATCTAGCCTATTGCCCGAAAAAAGCGGAATACCGCTTGTGTGTTGGACCTCTCTCAGATGCTCTTCAGGGAATGTGTTGGTTTAATCATGCTCTTTGTTAAAGTAAACCCTAATATCTTTTTGTTTTCCTCAGTGCTGTGGTGATTGGAATCCCAGATCCAGAAGCGGGCGACATTTTTGGATATCTGAAATTGGAAAACATCAGAGGCCATAATTTGGTAACTAGAGGAGTGTTAGATCATTGGGACGATAGATTTAAGTATAAACCTCCGATTTCCGAGGGATTGCGGAGTCTGTGAATAGGAAATGACAGAATTATGCATTTAGGTCTGTCTTGTTAATATCAAGGGTTTTCAATGTACTAGACATTGCACCTCATTACAAGTTTGGTGTTATCGTTTCGGTAAAACCGCTGATATACCACCAAACGGATTTACCGGTACTACCACTTCGTCTGGCAGAATTACTGCTGGATTGCAAGTGGCAGTATGGCAGTGTTAGTATCCATTTATTGGAGTCCATAGGACTCGATGGGGGTTTCGGCAGAATTATCACCAGCGGTACTTCCGCTGGCAGGTAATTCGAGATTTGGCCTTTGTTTGGCTGTAAAGTGGGGGAATTACCTCCAACACTATGCTGGAGGTTTTTCCTCTGCCTTACCTCCAAACTCGTAGTTTGGTGGTGTGGTAATGCAGGGGTAATGCAGTGATATCTCCGTTGCCACTACATTACCGCCATTTTTGGCCACACTGCCGAACTCGTAATGAGGCCAAATGTGACTAATGAAAATGCAGAAATTGCGGCCACATGTTAACAAAAGGCGATATGATACTCTACATTCCTGTATTTTGCTAACAAAAATGAATAAACTAATTCCCTCTAAATGAGTCAGAGTTGATAATGTTACAAAGAGAGTTGCTTTGTGTACTCTATATAGCTGTATGATTCCCGTCCGACTTCTCCATGGTGTATTCATATTAAACATCACAGTGTTCTTTGCTGGCAGTACTGTGCAAAAGACAAGCTGCCACTTGCTCCCCCTGTTTAGGCATTGGTGCCTGGTTATAGAATAAAACGCCTATTCATTTGTGGCATGTTTTATGTCTGGCTCACCCGCAGCACTGCCAACCTTTTAGAGGTGCAGCCATGCTTGAAATCATATTGTTTTCTTTGTAGGCCACACATTTCAGCGTCGCGGGATGTGGTTTAGTGGCCTAAATTGATGGCTCTTGTCTCAGTTGTTCTTGAGAAAAACCCTGGCTTGGTCACTTGGCATGATTTTGCGAGCGTTAGTAAATCTCTACCTTAGTGCAACTGAGTGTCGCCACCAAAATTACCAGTAAGGAAGTATTACAGATCGATAAAAAATACATCATAGGCATCTCTGCACTGTAAACCAATGGCTGCATCCTGTGCTGTATCCCAATGGTTTGTAGTGTGTGCTTTTTAGAAACTACCTGATACTCCTTACAAACACCTAAATCAGTGGTCTTCAAACTGTGGGGCTGACCCTGTACAGGGGCCTGGAGGATGTCTGGGGTCGGGGGAGGGGGGGCAGTCTCTTTAAAAAAGTAGCCCAGTGTCTGCTTTTAATACAAAATATAAGCACGTATGGCATTTGGCAGGCCCGGCTAAATGAATTTTAATCATCGGGGGCATTGACCCAAAGCAGTCTTATGGTCTAAAGCTTTCCTACTGTATCAGTGATCACCATTGTGATCTTAGAGAGTTTAACAGACATTTATTTATTTATTTTTTGTAAATCGCCACACGCCCTTGGGCCTCAGAGCGCACATAAAACCATAGCGTCAAACAGAACGAGAAAACAAGAGACAGAGAGAACCAGGCATCAATTGCCTATGATAGGAATAATTTAGTCAAGTGAGTTGAAAAAGAAGGTCTTGATAGTTTTTGTTAATATGGATAGTGATGTAGAAGATTTGATGAAGAGGGGCAAGGAGTTCCACACCCAAGATGCCCGAACTTCAGAACCTGTGCCTCCCAACCTCTCTAGACATTATATGCATGAATGAACTAGGACTAAACAGTAATTCTTTCATATCGGGTATAATGGAGTCCTCCAAAATGAACAGGAAGCCCACTACCTGCAGATTTGGAAAGGATGGGGGGATTAATTGAGCAAGTGATGAGCTAAGATGACCTTTGCATGAGATTTAGTCCTACTCTAGCAGAACTCGCACCGAACAGCAGGCAGCTCCAGCTACGGTCTTTGTCTATCCGAGATATTGAAAGGTCCTGATGCCGCTGGCATGTAGGGCATGAGTAACGAAGAGTTGCTGCAGAGACAATCGAATATCTTCTGAATGGGTTGCTAGGACTCCCTAGATCAGACCCAGCATTGTGTTCCTCGAAGTGAAGGCGAATCATGTGGCGCTATTGCTAAGTGCAGCTCCCAACAAGAAAGCCATCTTACCGCTGAAAACAGTCGTTGACCTTGGCTAAGGGAACAGGCACTGACCGTTCCGTTACGAATGGAAGTGAAAAGAGTGAATGGCGTAGAAAACCTAGCTAACCTTCAATTACTGGTTATAGCTTTGATTACTTTATGATGCAGAGAGAGTCTGTGGAAGTGGCAAAATCAACGCTAGGCTATTCACAATCATTTTCTGCCCACTTTTTTCAGGTTCTGCTGCATCACGTACAAGGCAGTCGTTTTCAGACAACCAGCTCATCTCGCAGATGACCTCCACATATCAGGTGGCATCAGATGCCCCAGAAGTGCTTATACCCTCGAAGTACCGATTCCCTGTGTGTGGAACCTCATGCTTATAACTCCCTGTCCCCTTCTAGCAATTGTATTCCTTTTACTTTAGCTTATTCATAATGTTCTTTATTTTTGCATCTTTGTTTCTATATAGAATGTTCCTTGTATGAGGATTATCTGTTTTAATATATTGTTTTATGTTTTTATCAGTTTCCTTTTCTTCTCTGTTTAGCGCCCAATTACCTGTGATTTAGGGTAAACACAAGAGGGGGGCACTAGAAAATGAATCTACTCACGCAGCACTTGAAAGTTAGTTGTATGATCTGTAATTATGGCACTTCTGATAAAATAGGATAAACCAGCAGCAGGAACACGGCAAAGAGAGGCTTCGCCCACACCTTGTATATTGACTGGTGAAGATTGTGCCTAGATATCTCGTGCTGGTTGTTCAAAATGATGCTAACAGAAATGTAATTATCTCCAGGACGCTCTGCAGAGCCGAAAGGCTTTCTCTTCTCACCTATATTCGTCGCCTCGAAAGACGCTGGCTCAAATCCCCTTCTCTGGCTAACCAATCTTCTAACTTCTCTTATCACTCTCTCTACGACTCCTGCCTCACATCTGCCAAGCGCTCCTTCTACTCTAACCTCCTCCACTTACAAGCTTCTCACCCCCGCTGTATCTTCCAGACCCTCTCTCGTCTTCTCTCCCCTCCTACTTCCGACCCTTCCATGAACTCTCCCCTCTCTCCCTCTGATTTTGCCAACTTCTTCTCTTCCAAAATTCTCTCTCTTCGCCAGACCATTCTCTCCTCTCCTTCCTCTACCCCTCCTCCCTCCCTCCCATTCCCCCCTCTGTTATTATGTCCACTTTCTCTCCTATCAACCCAGCCTGCGTCTCCCATCTCCTGTCCAAAACTCACCCCACCACTGCCCCCTCTGATCCTATCCCCACCTTCCTCATCCCCAAAGTCTACCCCCTCCTTATCCCCTACCTAACCACCTTCTGTCTCTCCTCTGCTTCCATTCCCTCAGCTTTCAAACACACCACCATCATCGCTATCCTGAAAAAGCCCTCTGCTAACCCTCTTCTCACCTCCAACCTCCGACCTATCTCCCTTCTCCCCTTCATCTCGAAGCTCCTCAAGTGCCTTGCATACTCTCAACTCTCAACTTTCGTCTCCTCCCACTCCCTGCTCCCCCCCTCTCAGTCTGGGTTCTGCCCTAAACACTCCACTGAGACTGCCCTCTCTTACGTACTTAATTTCCACCTCTCTGCACGCCACACTAAACAATCCTCACTTCTAGTCCTCCTCGACCTCTCTGCAGCTTTCGACACTGTTGACCACCCCTTACCTCTCAGTACTCTGTCCTCCTTGGGCTTCAAAGGTACCTGGCTCTCCTCTTACCTCCCCAACCGATCTTTCACAGTCTCCTGGGGTGGCCGAACCTCCGACAGCTTCCCCCTGATCTACGGAGTCCCTCAGGGTTCTGTACTTGGACCCTTTCTTTCCTCTCTCTATACCTCCCTTCTCGCCCTGTCATCTCTTCCTTCGGCATCTCTCACCACTTCTACGCCGATGGCACCCAACTCTTCCTCTCCTTCTCTTCCTTCACTGCTGACCTCCACCACACTCTTTCTTCCTGCCTCATGGCCATAAAAACCTTGATGTCTTCCCACTTTCTTTCCCTCAACACTGACAAGACCGAGGTGCTTTTCTTCCCTCCTAACACTCCCTCCCCACCCCCCCTTTCATCTACTTTCCCCCTTCCAATCTCCCCATCTCGTCCCACGCCCGCAATCTTGGCCTCCACCTTGACTCCTCTCTTTCCTTTTCAAACCATATCTCCCTAACCTCTCGCGCCTCTAGGCACCACCTGTTCAATATCCGCAAGATCCGCTCCTCCCTCACCTTCCACGCTTCTGAACTCCTAATTTCCTCCCTTATTTTATCCCGCCTTTTCTACTGCTCCTCTCTTCTTTTTGGTCTCCCCTCCTCTCACCTGACTCCCCTAAAATCCATCTACCACTCCTCCATCCGTACTCTGTCTTCTCGGTCCTCGTGATTCTATCTCTCTCTCAACTCGGCTGGCTTCCCTTCCTCTCACAACTGAAATTTCAATTCCTCTGTCTTGTCTACAAATCTCTCCATGACCTGCCCCCTCCCCTTCTCTCTTCCCTCCTCTCATTTTACCATCCCTCCCATTCTCTCCGGTCCGCCGATCTCTACCATCTCACAGACCCCCTGACCTTTGCGCCGCCTCATGCTTCAGCTCCTTCCAACTCTTGGCCCCCCTCCACTGGAACTCCCTTCCTCTCTCCATCCGCTCCTCCTCCACCTACTCATCCTTCCGCTCCTCCTTGAAATCCCTTCTTCTCCATTCCCCTCCCTGACTCTCTCCTCACCCCCCTCTCCCCTCCTCAAGCCCCTACGCCCCTCCACTCACCTCCCTCCTCCCTCTTACCTCACTGAACACTGCTACCAAGAGGCGCAGGAGGCCACCTGGGTTATTCCACCCCCTCCCGCCCTCCCTTCTCCCACCCTGCTAGCATCAAACCTGATTCTCATACCCTTAACCTTCCTCCTCCTCCCCTCTCCCTCCTCCTCCCCTCCCCTTAAGTAAATTGTTCCATATATCGTACCTCTGGTTTGTTTCTCGTTTGTAAATAAGCTTCTTTAAATTTTGTAAAGTGCTTTGGCGTAAAGCGCTATATAAATTCAATAAACATAAACGTATTCTGATGAAATATATTTTGATAATAGGTCACTAGCCACTTGGGCTCTTCTAACACATGCCTTGTCGGCACTCCGACTTGGTTAGCAACATCTTACAAAGCGAATAAACGCTATTCAAATCTGAACCTCCTATCTAGGATTCATCCATTCCCAGTGCACGATTGACCCTGAATGTACTGGAACCATCGAATTTCATTGCCTTGAGAAAGACCCGGGAGAGTTGAAACACGTGTTGGCTGACTTGCACACATTTTAAATAAAATTTCCTTTGTTGAAATTTCTGTTAACATTGTTTTAAACAATAGCAAAACAGATGGTGTCTGCAATAACGGCACTCCCGTCCCCTGCACACCTTTTTGCCGAAAAAAAATCAGCCGAAAGTAATTCAAATACATGTGAGCTAATGCATTTAGATACAAATTGCATGTTGAGATTGATATGATATGATATGGCATTTATGACGTGCCTATACAAAATTGTTTCAAGGCGCAACGAGGCAAGGGAGGGGGAACAGAGGGAAGACGGACAACGATCCTACTAGGCCAGGTAGCAGGATTCTTGGAAATGTTGTGGGAAAATGGCACTGTACACCTGATCACCCTCTGTCCTCCGTGCCCAGGTTCCTGCTCACCCTGCCACCATCTTGCACTGCTTTCGGGCCACCCCTTGCACTGGGGTCTGTACCCATATAGTCCCCCACCTCCCTTTCTTTTCTTCTGCACTTATCAGATATCTTACCTGTCTGCTAAACCCAGCACTTTCCATGCGTTGTCTGCACTACCACTGTTTTGTCTTTATTATTTATGTATTTTAATTATTTATTATTATTTATCTGTTACTCCTCTGCGCCGCACTTTCCACCCCCCTTGCACGTTTTCCCTCTCCCGTGCACTTGCGTGTTCTCAATGTCACTGGGCCTAGTAAGATCGTTGTTTTGTTCTGCCCTGTTCCCCTCCTCTCCCTTGCCTTGTCGCGCTCTGAAACACTTGTGTACGAGCGCAATATAAATATAATATCAATATCAAAATGATGATAGTGAGAAGGTCGGATTTTCAAATCTTCCTTTATATTCAGAATAAGGCAATACAAAGCATTTCGTGACATCACTCCCTTCATCAGGTGCAAATCAAATATCTACAATGCAATAAGATGTAATGACAACACTGTAAATGTATTTGAAAATTGAATTCTACATACATATGTTTAATCAATAATATAGTTAATGATGTGAAACCGTTGATATGGAAGCATAAAGTGGTGAATGTTCGAAGCACATTCTGCCAAGATTCTATGCATTTTTCAAATGAGTTTATTATTGATGGTAAAATCTCAAGGTACGACCTGGCGGGCAGAAAGACACCCGCGAGCACAACTCGTAGTTTTCCGGTCCGGGAAATACGGTACCGACAAGCTTACCAGTACCATAGTTCCTGGACCAGCAAACTTGTAATGAGGCCCTTTATGTGCCTGGTACTATCGGTCTGAGCAGCGGAAGTGTAGCATGTTTGTGTATTCTTGGTAAGGCATAGAAAACTGGAGTGATGGATGAGATTGATGAGAAATGCTTTGGTTTTAGTAGTAATCCAATTATCTTCTGCTTTCTCTAGTGTACTTTTGATCAACTCCTTAATTTCAATGATGGGGTTTCTGTGTAGATTCATGTACACATTTTCATCAGATAGGAGATTAAGACAGCTCATGTGATAAAATTCGAAATCCATTACCACAATGGCTCCCCCCTTTGTCTGCCGGTTTGATGACCAGACTTTCAGCTTTAGCTAAATTCTCAATGCATTTGAGTTCGCTGTTTTTAAGATTAACTGGTCATCTTTTCTTGAAGTTAACTTTGTGCATTTGTTTGATTACTTGACTCTCAAACATATTAAGCACTATATTGTTGAATTTAGCTTAGAACTGACTTTTAGGGCGTTCTAGGGAATCAAACGAAACAGATTCACTTTCAGTTGGTGGTTGCAATATAAAAAATATCTGCAAACGCATCTTTCTGATCAATTTGTAAAGGTTCACCTTCTCAGTGAATAATGTGTTCGATGTAGGGACAAATGACAGTCCTAGATTGAGGAGCTTTATGTTGGTCACTCAAACGTTTTTGAGCAATATTCACCACAATATTGTTCTCTTTGCTTATTTCAAATTTGACCATAACTTTCTTCGTCCCTCTTCTTGTCTGTTTATTTGGTCTAAAAAAAGGGGCCTGTGCGATTGTGTTGTTGGGGGAACCAATTGCACACAATTTGTATCGAAATGCATTAGTACACATGTATTTGAAATACTTTCGACTGATTTTCTTTTTCTCCAGCTATTGTCTTCCAACCTCGTGTCAAGGTTGAGTTACCTCCTCTGCACCCAAGTTTTTATGAACGTTTTTCTTAATTGATTCTAATTATATTACTTGTTGATTTGCATCAATACCATTTGTATACATTAGTAACATTATTTTAAACAACCAGCACGAGATATCCGAGCGCAACCTTTACCTTTGGTTTAGGATGCTCTTTATGCAATAAAATAAAAAGAAGTAAGGTAACAGCAGGACGGAAGGTTTTCTAAGGATTGTGAATTGCTGCTATGCACCGCGATGTTTTTTTCAACAGCGGGCAGGGATCATACATGCAGGAAATATATTCAGTAGCAAACATAATTGTATTCCTAAGAGGGTGAAAGCAGACAAGATCTGCAGGCAATTGATCCAATCTTTGCACGGTTTCATTTATTTTTGGCTCTAGTACGTGGTGCTAGGGCTTGTACATAACTTCTGGTTCCATCAGAGCAATGAAGACCTGCGGGTGGCGGCCTGAATTTGAAATGGCCACAGTTGAGAAAGTGTTTGATTCATTCAAAGGCACGAGAGCTGGCGACTCTGTTTGGTTGCTGCACCGCCCATAGTGTACCTTGCCAGCTGCCACCACCGGGCATCCTGATCCACTTTTGGGGCAGTCTGACAATCGAGCCGGCTGCATCTCGTTGCCCAAGAGGAGGGACTTGAAGCTTGGTGGGATTAGAGGGGTTTAAAATGCAGCAGCACCAAGTGGTGATCAGCGTCTTGAGTCTCTGACTTGGCGACTACGACCTTGCCAACCCCAACCACCCTCCAGTCATGCAGCAACTGATAACCGCACTGCCCGATGGCCTCGGTTCAGCATCAGGATCAGCAGTTGAGTTACAAGATGCCAGCCTCTACAACCGCTGCTGAGCATGGGCATAAGGACCATAAGCCAACCTGGAGACCAGACAATGGCAAAGGGCTGGAAGGTCCCAAAGCAAAGCATATCACAGTTCTGGTGACTAAGTTTCTCTGTGTTCCTTTTCTTGCACTTGGTACCCGAGCCCAGTACTAATTATCTTTAATTATCATTGATATGATATGATATACCCAGAGGTTTCTAAGTCCGGACCGGGGATCGAATCTGTGTTGCTCCCTGTCGTCTTGCTTCCAGGCGAGAACGTTGCCCCTAAACTATTCTCCCATTGAAAGTAAATACTGGTCGAAAAGCTATCAACGGGATAAAGATTTTGTACACTTAAACTGGGAAAAGGCAAAAAATTTAAAATGTTACGTCTATTTTTTCAAAAATAGTAAATCATTAAAAGATATCCTAGACTCAGCAAGATGCTCTGTACCGCAATAATTTCCAAACTGGAAAGGATGGTGAAATATTAAAAAGATTGTGACATGTTTTAGCTAAGAGTCCCACTGGTTGCAAGCGGTTGTTAAAAAACATCTTGTACAAAATTGACAACAGAAAGGTAAATTCACCTTTCTGTGGAAAAAAGCAGGTATCTGGAAGATTCTCGTGAGGGTGAGGGGTCAAGGCAAGAGATTTGCGTGTATCAGTTCATATTGAGTGGCTAACACCAGGGCAATGAGGTATTTCGTTTCTGCAGAGGAGTACAGCTATCCAGTAAAATGGGGTATTATTCAGCTTTAGCTGACCCTGTTTTGGTTCTCTGTTTTCCAACATAATTTCTGGTGAACAGATTTTGTGGTGCTGATTAAGTAACAGTGGCTCCTTCACTTGTGGTGGAGATGGGTGCTGCATGCATTATTTTGAGGTCTTCACAATCAATATGTTGACTTTACCTTGGGTCTCAGAATCACAGTCTGTTACATAGTGACAAAAATAACTTTCTGCATAAAAAGATTGATAAACTGCAACCCCCATGTATACTTTCCTGCAAAAAGAAGTGTGTTTCGGTAAAGACTGTTTTGTCTTTGCGTATCCAAAATGACACCCAGCAGTATGCCGTGCCAGGCTCTGAGTTCTTTAAGGCGTCTGCTCCATCAAGTGTATATGAATCCAGAAAAGGGGGTCGAAGCAAGTATGAATGGTGTGTGCCACATGTTTTCATTTACTCCCTAGTTTCTCTTCTCGAGGTGTAGGTGGTCGTGGAAAAGGATCCATCTCGGAGCAACATAGAAAGTAGAGACGTGAAGAAAACCCAAACCTACTACAAGGTTCTTGATTCTTCGGAAGGATGTGCTTTAGTGCAACTGCAGCCAATGAGTGGTGAGTCTGATGTATGTCATTGCTTTCTGGTAGGCTTGTCTTTGGCAATGTATAGGTGTACTTGCATTCCGCTCTGCAGCATGGCTCTACAATGTCGCCCGGTACGAAAAGCAGAGTGGTGGTTGCGGGGGTGTCCCTCGCGCTCCTTGGTCACAGTAACAGGAGTCAGGGTTGTAGGGGTGTGCCCCGCTTACCATTACGGTAAGCGGGGGACAGGAAAAATAAAAACAAACAAAATAAAAAAGGCCACAGCGGCGTCAGCACCGCCTCAAGTAAGTGAGAGGAACTGATGCCGCAGGAGCACAAGAGAGTCGGCGGCGCACGCATATGTGTGCCACGGGAAAGGTAAGTGGGGTGGTGGTTGGAGGATTGCGGGCAAAAGTGATCTAACTGATCGCCATGCCGTAATTGGCATCAACATTTTAATCGGCGCAGTTACGGACGGTGCAGTAAACACATAGATTCGCTCCAGATGCAGTGCACACTGGCTCTTTTCATGCTGTGCAATGTTTGGGGTGCTTTGATTTAGTCATGCAGATTGCGGTAAGGAGGAGGGAGGAAGAATGGGAGAATAGGAAAGCGACAGGGAAGTATAGACTGGGAGAGGTGGAGGCACAGCTAGAGGCATGAATGTGAAAACCAGCCACTTACTAATGGGCGCACACAAGAAAATGCATGTACTCTGTGAGGTGAGACCTGGGCACAGTGGGTGTAGCCAGGAGCCCTTGTTCTTGTGTTCTTCAGTCGATTACAGTGAAGCCTTGCAAGGCAATGGGGCTCTGTATTCACTTTTTTCTACATTGTGGCCATGGTACAAAGAAAAAGCACTGGAGCACTCTACTGAAACATGGTGAACTAGCTTAGAAGCCCGTGTACACATGACAAAGTGCTGGTTTTGAATAACGCAGTAGGACCACTATATATCATAAGGCAACAGCTCCCTATAGCCGTGACAACAGGCAAAGCAATAAGACCTGGCATTGTCTCTATATATCCTAAGGCAACAGCTCCCTCTAGCGATGAAAACAGGCGTAGCTATGGCCGCATCGGACAAACATACAGGGCAAACATACATCTGCCCTTTTATTATATTGTTAGATGATTATAACATAGGTGGCCGTATTAATTCTGATGGGCAGACTCTTATTATGTGGACAAATTCCACTCAACCCAGCAAGTTCATAACAAGATCAGTGGTCAGTATTAACCCCAGCCTGCAATTTCTGCCAAATGATACACTGCACCACTAACAGAAATGTCTTGTGGATGGACAGTTGCTATGTGATGCCCCCTTCGCCATGCAGGCGGCATCATACAGCATGTCTCCAAGCAAGCCTGGTGGTCATTGGTGCAAGCAGAGACCAGTGATCACTAATGCTGGGCATACTATGTAAATAGAGCGCCCATCTCCATAGTATGATCCAGAATGTTGTGTGTAGGTGACAAGATTCTACTAGAACTTAAGTGCAAATGTACATGTGTATACAGCATATTTACAACAATTATGTGTACATCGGCTGAAATGCTAACTTAGGCAGCAAGCTGCTGTTGAGGATTCAATTATAAATATATTGAGAATGAAATTTTAAGGAAGTATGAAGTCAACATAGGCCTATGCAGGCTGGGACAAGGTGGTTACCAACCATTAGTGAGGCATTTCAATAAACATTTATAAAGGACTGCAGAGTTTTCCCCAATAGATTAATGCAAAAAGCACGTTTCTGGTTTTTTTTAAGCCCTTCTGAGATCACGTTTTGACTAGACAGTATTGATTGGACAATAGCAAAAGGTGTGCTTGTTTAGAAAAGTTCTTCCTTAAATATGTTTTCACTCTTTTTTTTTAATGACATATACTCCAAAAACGAAATGCCCGTAAACTCAGTGTCTGACCATGTAAATCCATTATTATGGAAACTCCAGAGGCTCGCTAAGTAATGCCAAGGTTCACGTGCAAAGGAAAAATAAGGGAGTACCTTTTAACAAGAAAAGCAATAAGAAGACAGGAAAGGGAATAATGGGGCAAGAAGGGTGAAGATGAACCAAGAGAGGAGAAAGGGATGGACCGGCATGCTACCAAAAACCCAATCATAGGGTCTAAAAATGTCCAGTCTATTTGACTGCCAGTCCATATCTACCACCATGACTCTCTCCATTGTTGCATGACCCAACCAGTGCAGCAACCTCCAGTCCCCCATGGATTCTGGAATCTCAGCAGTGGTCTCTGGAGAAATCGGAGTCAGAGGGTTACGTTAACATACCTGTTCCTTTCCCCCAACTGCTTCCAGAAGATTACATGGTTGTAAAGTCCTGTCCCTAAACTACTCCTTCCAGACTCTGGTTGGTGGAGACCAGGTCAAGGATCCATGGCCTATCCTCGTGACTGGGATTGAGTTAGTTTGCTATCCTGAACCTTACTTGCCTTTTTGACTTTTTGATCATAACCACTGGCATCGTCCAAATCCCTTAATAAACCTACCCGTAAAGTATAACTTTGTAACTGGTGACTTTAGGGCACAAGACCCCAAACCATTTTATGGTTGGGCTCATCCATTTTTAGGGGAACTACTCTGCATTTATTCTAAGTGTCTAAACTTAATTTCATGTACGTACCTGTGTAACACTGTTTACAGAAGCTGGTGGCAGGATCTTAAGTATCACAGGGAGAGCCCACTGGCTCCCACCACCCAGGCCTCATGTCTCTCTAACTCTCTCCAGGTGTAACCAAGTGCAAGGCATAACATTCCAGGCTGCTGCATCACCATGTGCTGTGCATTCTATGACATCACATGCCACACAGGATGAATCTACACAGATGATCCAGGAGGTGGGGAAGCAGGATATAACACACCTCGTTCCGTTAGAGAACCAACAAGGCAGATTCTGCAAACACCAAACAAGCAGAGGGAAAAAAACACAACACACCTTCTCTCTTTAACCAGCTGTAGTGAATTTCTTAATCATGTTGACACCAATAACGCATGTGTATTTGTATTAATTATTAGTTTAATCGGAGGAGCCCCCGAAACGGCCTTCTCAGCCAAGCCACATCTTCGTATATGATTCCATCAACATTCTGGAATCATATACGAAGATGTAACCATGGTAACAAACCAACATTCTCACATCTCCCTTTCTAAACAATAAAAATACATATTGTATTCAAACAAAAATTTTCTGTTAACTTTAACTAACACTAAACAATATAAATATTGAACATCACACTGTATCTTAATAACCAAGAAAAAGGATACAATTTCTTCCATGTTTTTTTTTTCACGTATCAGCCAGTCTTGAAAATATCACTATGTTGAACTCTTCAATAATATACATAGTCTTGTTTGTAATTCCATATTCTTTTTCTACTTCTTGATCCTGACTGAACACTATCATTTTTCTCTTCAATTGAACCTTTCTGTACTTCCTTCCCTTGCAACTTTCCTTTTCCTGCAACAAAATCATCTTCTCCATATCTCCTCACTTCATTCTCCTTTGCCACCACAATATCATCACATGACCATTTCTTGCCATCATCCAGTATCACAGACTTTCTTGAGCACTCCATAACTTTCTGTGGAGTACGAAACTTAGACTCTCCTTTCATCACACGTGTTGGTTCCCTCACTCTAACCATATCACCTTTCCTGATTTTACTCTCTTGAACGTTTCTCTGCTTGTCATAATAACTTTTATATTTCTCTTGTTTCCTTTTTACTTTGTCAACAATGTCATCCATGTTAATTTTGTTTTTATTCTCATTGCTCATCATCCAAGCAGGCCTCAATCTATTGGTGAAAAGTCTTCCTCTCATCAATGTAAATGGCACCTCCTCGGTAATTGAATGTGGTGTGACCTTATATGTAGTGAGAGCTTCCTTAAGTGTCTCCTTCCATGGTAACCCATTTGCACAAGCTAACTGTAATATACCTTTAATGAAACGATTCATTCTTTCTACCAGACCATTACCCATTGGGTGGTATAGCGCTGTAGTAGTATGTTTGATAGATCTGTCCCTTAAAAATCCTTGAATCTCTGACGACATGAACTGGGCTCCATTATCTGATACAATTTCTTGCGGGTCTCCTTCTCTACTAAAAATCTCATCCAAAAACTTCACTACTTTAACAGCTGTCACTGACTCCTCTGCTATGCCACATTCCACCCACTTGGATGTATAATCAACTAATACTATTAGATAGATCTTCTGACACTCCAAAGATTCATATGGACCAGCTATATCAATAGCCAATTTAGTCCAAACAGTAACAGGAATGTCCACAGGTTGTAATGGAGTCACTCGTACCGATTTGCTTTTGTCGCTTACAGCACAAGCAGTACAATTTTTAACCAAGGCTTCCATATCACTCCACATGTTGGGCCACCAGTAAGCCTCTCTTACTCTTCTTTTCGTCAACATTCTACCCACATGGCCCTCATGCGCAATGTCCATGATCCTTTTTCTTAAAACTGTAGGTGGTATTATACGATCTCCTCTATACACACATACCTCATCATTGGACAATTCATCCTTAAATCTTTCCCATTGGCTCAACTTGTCATCAGTTTCTCTCCAACCAGCTTCAATAGCCTTCCTCAACATCTCTTGTTCAATATCATTGCCTGTTGCTTCCATCCAATCTTTTTTTGAAAAACTAGGATGCACTTGAGCTATAATACAATCCATGCTCTGTTCCTCTCTGAACACTTGTTCATCCTCACCGTTATCTAGATTATTTTCACATGGCAATCTAGAGAAACAGTCCACAACAACATTATTCTTTCCCGGAGTGTACTTTATGGTCACATTGAATTGCATAATAATCAAAGTCCATCTTCTTATACGTGGAGACATCATGTGGGAATTTTTTGCGTTCAATACATGAACAAGAGGCTTATGATCCGTTCTTACATCTACAGGAATTCCCCAAATAAGACTCTTAAAATGTTCTAATATCCACTTTATTCCAAGTGCTTCTTTTTCTATTGTCGAATAACTTCGCTCAGCACCTCTTAATGTCCTTGATGCAAACGCTATGGGAACTACTTCTCCATTTTGCACTTGTTTCAAAATACCACCTAAACCTACATTGCTTGCATCCACTGCTATTCTTGTTCTGGTACTTGAGTCAAACAATTTCAAAGCTGGTGCTTTATTAATCATAGTCTTTATCTTTTCAAACTCCTTTTTACATCCTTCTGACCAAACATATTTCATTCCTTTGCACATTAACTTCCTCATACTTTCAGTGTTATCAGAGTAGTGATCAATGAATTTGGAATAATATTCTGTGAGACCCAAAAAACTCCTCAACTGGTCTTTATTATTTGGTTCTGCAATTTTAAGAATGGTGTCCACCAAGGATTCTTTAGGCATGATGCCTTTATCACTTATTTGGTGACCGAGATATGTCACTTCATTTTGTTTTATTTTACACTTTTCAATCTTAAGTGTCATTCCCTTCTGCTGTAACATTTGCAACACAGCTAACAATTTCGCATCATGCTCCTCTTGAGAATTTCCTGACACCAAAATATCGTCCTGGAAGTAATACACTCCTTGTAGACCTTCAAACAGATAATGCATTAACCTCTGGAACACTGCAGCAGCCGAAGCTAACCCAAACGGCATTCTCTTGTACCTAAAAGCTCCCAACGGCGTCACAAAAGATGTCAAATGTCTCGATCCTTCCTCAAGTACCACCTGATGGTAGGCCGACGACAAATCCAAAGTCGTGAAAAATTTTGCTGGACTCATAGTGGATAACATCTCTCCAATATTCGGTAAGGGATGTCGATTAATCCATATGTTGGCATTTAAATCTCTTAAATCGACACACATCCTGATGGATCCATCTGTTTTTTTAACCAATACAATAGGCGATAACCATTCCGAACTTTCAATTGGTTCAATGACATCTTGCTTGCATAGTTTCTCTAACTCAGCCTTTAATGCATCTCTGGTGCCGATGGGTATACTTCTCACTTTATGTACAACTGGTGTCACACCTCGTTTGAGAATAATGCGATGCTCAAATCCTTTAAGCAAACCAATCTTGTCATTGAAGACATTTGGAAAAGTTTTTGCCAAACTCTCTGCATTGTCACACACCTTTTCAGAAATGCACAATATGGGTACACTTTCTCCTGGATGAATTTTGATATTCAATGCAGCCTGCTCTCACCATCCTACTATTGAAAAACCATCCTCCGCCACATACAATCTGCAGTATGTCTTGCGTCCTTCAAATTGCAATTTCACCCAAACACAACCTATAATATTGATAGGTGTCTTTCCATAACCTGTTGCTCTGGTGTTTGTCATCTGTAATTCTTCCATCTTCTTCTTCAAAACATTTACATATGTCTGTACATCAACCATAGTATAAGGGGAACCTGTATCCACCATCACTTGTAACGTTACACCATCAATATCCATAGGCACCCAAGATCCTACTCCATCATCTCTTGGTGTGACAGTAAGTATCTGGACTCTATCCTCTGCCCGATCTGTTATTGATACCAAATTACTGGAATCAGCATTCTCCTCAACAGCTCTCACGCCCATGGTAGTTGCATTTCTACTTCTATAAAATCGACCAGTAGTCCTACCAAATCTACCATTAAATCTGCTTCTTCCTCTGTTGGTGCGACACATCTTTCCAAAATGTCCAGTATGTCCACACCTAAAACACTCTGCTGAGAATGCTGGACACTCCTTTTCCATGTTTTCGTGTTTGCTCCATCCACAATATGTACACCTATTACTTTGCTTGAATGCACCTCCTCCATCTTGTCTGTAACCACCAGATGTCTCTGACCTGACCATTCTCTTGACCATGGCAATCAGTTTTTCTTCTTGGTTGTTTTGCTGTTCATCATCTATCCCTTGGACTGACTTAATTCCAGTGAACTCTGGTTTACTTTGAACCTCTCTCATACATTTTTCACCCATTTCCATAGACCTGGCTATCGCCACAGTCTTTTCTAATGTGGGATTTTTCGCCTGCCACAGTCGTTGCTGAATGCACGGGTCAGCCACATGCAACACTATCTGATCCCTCAAATATTCATCCATGACTCCTGTGAAAGCACATGTGGTCATTAGTCCTCTCAATGCAGCTACATATGAATCAATACTTTCTTCTTTGCCCTGTTTTCTTGTGAAAAATCTGTATCTTTCTAAAACAATGTTGGACTTATTACCAAAATGTTTGTTCAATTTAGCAACTGCTGTATCATACTTCCTTGACCCACTTGACGCTTCACCCCATGTTTCTTCATCATGTTCTAGATCAGGTAATGATCTAAATATCCTCAAAGCTTCAGTACCAATGCAGTGTAACAACATTGCTTCTTTTTGATCATCATTGAATTTAGCCCCTCCAATCGCTCTCAAATAAACATTAAAATTGTCCTGCCACTGCTCCCAAGGGTATGTTGGATTACCAGGAGCCGACAAGAATTATATAGGAGCAGCCGTGTTTTGCATGGCTAAAGCTTGATGATGATTAGTATGTAATGCCCTACTCATATGTAGTATCCTCTGAATTGTTAGTATGCTTCTTTGCTTATTATCATTTGCTCTTTACACGTTTTTTTTTTTTTTTAATATATGCCCAACTTCCTGTCTTACGGCAAAAAAAATATAAACTAAAGTCAGTAATGCCGTGCATCCATAAGCGTCGGATTAATCTCCGTTTGTTTATCTCCTTCGATAAGTTGTAAACTGTAACAAACAGCTGATCACCGTAAGCGCGATCGTACCAAAACAAGTTTTTTTTTTTCAAAATGGCGGCACGCAACTCACGTACGAGGGTCCTTTACTCTAGCCTCAAACGACGGTTGATCCACACACTCTCGCGCTGCCCTCGATATCCCTGGTAAGGTGATTTCTTAACTTCCTCGTTGTAATGTCACTGCTTCCTGATACCGCTCACCCGTTCTTCGTCATCATTGTCTCCTCCGGCACAGCAGCTCACAAAAGCCGACCTTTACACCATATAATCTCCACTTCCTCTCTTTCTCCTGTCCGGGGGCTCCCTCCACTAACCAGCATCCTCGTCGCCAATTGTAGTGAATTTCTTAATCATGTTGACACCAATAACGCATGTGTATTTGTATTAATTATTAGTTTAATCGGAGGAGCCCCCGAAACGGCCTTCTCAGCCAAGCCACATCTTCGTATATGATTCCATCAACATTCTGGAATCATATACGAAGATGTAACCATGGTAACAAACCAACATTCTCACACCAGCCAACAAGAAAGAAGGATCTACACAAGCTACACACAGGAAGAACAGGAGGGGAGAAACGCAGACACAAAACAATCTCCTTCTCCTTCCTGAAAAACACCATGACACCAGACTGCTAGATGCATGGATTTCTGAGGGACGAATGGAACACCAAAACGAGACATATCGGGACTAGCACGCTAAAGTGGAACATTGCCGTCAACACCCCTGTGAGACAGAAATCTACCACTCCGTCACAATAACAGTGACCTGGGGGTGTCAAACCGAACAAAAGTCCTCCAGACTGTCAACACCCTGTGATCAGAGCTGCTGGCCAGGCAAGTAAGAACCAAACTGCTACCTTACTTTGATTCGGTTTGGCTAGTTCTCAGTGTCTCCCTGTTCACTGTAACAGGGTAGCCTCCCAAAATCCACTCCCCAGGGTTGATTTTGGAAATCCATCTCAACACATCTCATGCTTCTTCATAACGATGCTGGACAATCTTTCTTTTAATTACAGACAACATCCAGCAAAGGTCTGGACGGGCCACCCGCAAAACAGCCCACCAGAGCCTGCAGACTGACTATAACCCATTTACCAGCTCTTTTCAACCAACAGTGAGAGAGCGAGCCTCTATGTAGAGCATCTTGCGAGCCAGCCCGGACATGATGAACACTGGGCAGCACCACCTGACACCAGCGCACACCACGGTCCAGAAGCTATGGCTGAGCTCTTTAAATGGACTAATACAAACCTGCTGTGGAGCATCTCTCTGACAAGGAACACAGAGACCTTCCAAAACGTACCATGGACTTAGCCGTGGCGTGGCTCCGTAATACAAACTGGAACACTTTCCAGCGTGGGCTGCCATTATCCCAGTGCAGCAGACCCGCAAGGTAAAAAGGGGCGGGGCATAAACCCCTTTTTATGTATGTTTGCATTTGTAACACCTCGCTGGTAGGGAAGACAGGCCAATATTGGGCCTGGGAAGAAGACCAGTGGGAGAGGGAGGATAAAAAGGCAGACCGGAATCAAGGAGGTGTGGGTTGTTCGATTAAGGTCAGAGGAGGAGGAAGGTGAGGGATGTGGCAGACCAAGAGCCCAGCATGAAGGAGGATAGTGGACAGGAGTGTGGAGGCAGTTTTGGAGAGTTGATGAAGTATTACTTGCTGTGAGCAAGTGGTTGCGAATATGTTTGTAAGGTGTGTGAGAAATCCAGGGAATTCGTCCCTACTCCCCTTTTGAGACAAGAGAGGTGAACATGCTATGCTAATCACTCTGAGGAATTGAGCAAGCAGAATCTCACTGGGGTGATCCAATGTGAACTAATCTGTACCATCACCCTAAAACCCCATGACCAACAGGGTTGTTGCATACATGCATGTTGATCATATTGCTAAAGAAGTAGGCTGTTAAAAAATGATGGGTTTGGTTGCGGACACAATCCAGGACGCTGACAACCCATTACCAGTGGAACTGTGTCTCTCGTTCTCAAGCAGAACATATAAGGGACAAGCACCTTATCTGGAGGGTGAGCAGAGCCAAGGCAGAAGAGGACGACTCCTGGAAAGGGGCCTGCAGCCGAGGGACTGCGCAAAGCAGCAGGCGCTCCTGCCGAGTGTAGCCGACGCAGTCTGGAGACAGGCCCACGATGCATACGTGTTTATACGTGTTCAATTTAGTACAGTTCACACAAAAACAGGGTTTCTTGAGGTTCCCTTCCCCATGACAGTGTTTTTCAGTTCTTTTGGTGCTCAGGACTCCCCAAGATTTCACTGTAGCACTTAAACTGCTTTCACTTGCTCAACGTTCACTATAAGAAAACAATAGGTCTGTTTGACCCACCTTCTGACTTGCTTTACCAATTATTTCACTGTTCCCTATGGTTTGCTCAAAATGTCCTTATTTAGGGCGCCCTCATCTGGGTGCAGATGACATAGAATGCACGGTCTATCCATCGCAGGTTGCGCAACCAGGAACCCTATGCTTCTCCTTGGCATGCTTTGTGATGTCTGTGATTTTCACAGTAGGGAACTTCTTGGTCTGGGCGCAGTTGTCAGATCACACAGTCTACCCATTACAGATCGTGCAACCATAAGTTACCCTTAGCCTGGGCCCCCTCACAGGCTCTTCTGCTTCAGGCTTCTGACGTCTCACACTTGTACTCTCTTTGGTTAGTGTAACACTCTACTGCATCAGTCTTTCTTTCGCCTTGCCAAAGGTTTATAGTACCTTCACACATTGTTAGAATACTCAAGTGATTGTTCAATTTTCCATATGCTTTAGTTCTGCTCACAGTGCTGATTATGTGCAGTCTGACATTTAATATGTTGGTTTAACTTCAAATGTTTGTTCAGTATTCAATAGGATTTGATCTTATTCAAATAGCAATTTCCATTCAGTTTGTTATTCAATATAACGTGGTTTCATGCAAACAGCAATTTCCATTCAGTTCGGTATTCAATATATTTCGTATTCACCTTATATTCCTGGACCTTTACTTGCCTGTGTTATGATGAAATGTGGTAAACCCAACCATTGTTGTTTAGGAAGAAGAAATGTGAAAGTAGTTGTTCTTTAAAGAAGAGACATTATATTGAATTTTGTCTATAAGTGTGAAGACAAATTCTTTTTGGTTTATTAAGCAGGAGCTTACGGAAACTTTGGACAATCATTTTGAAGAGTGATAAATCTTGTTTAACAATGCGACAATCCAAGTGTCAAGTGAAAGACTCATGGAGTGAAAACTTTGTGTTGCATTTGGAACAGAACTTGACTATTGAAAAGAACTTTCCTGATTGGAACAGTGGTTTGGAAAATCCTGAATTAATCCTGGGGAAGGGGATCTGACCCTTGTTTCAAGTATACGTGGTTACAAAGTGTGTTTGAACTGCTATTTTATTGAGTTTGAACGGCCATATGATACCTGTATTATTTTGTTGTATCCACAAGTGTGAGGGACAGATATCTTTTGATATTAGAGTGTTTTCCTTTAGTCTTAGTTTGACAGGTAGGGAAATCCTCATTAGGTTAGGGGAAAGGGAGGTATTTATCTCACCCATATTGTTTGATAAAATGGCTACTTGTGAGCAAACTCTATCTACTTGTCTGTCTCACATTTCTGACCTCTCACATTGGTCTTTATTTTAGCACGTGGTCCCACTATTCCCACCAGGATCTGGACTTTTGCTTTTCAATTTAGTAATTTTAGAGGTTGCTTCTCTACCATGCTTTGAGCCCAGGTCAACCGATATCTCCAGAGATCCTGTCTAACAATGGCTTCACTATACTAGCTATCTGTCCATCTTGGATTAGCCACAGCAAGCTGACCTCTCATCCATCCTTTAGCTCAACTCTCCTGTCAGGTGGAATACTGTCCTATCTAACCCCCAATTTGCAGGGTTTGATATAATTCTATATACTAGCTTATTCATGAAAGTATGTTATCCTGATTAGTGGGCATGCTGATTTTCACTTTGTAGCCTCTGTTTGTTTCTTGCACAATAGTTCCACCTCCACCCCATGATTATTCGCTAGTGATCCCAGCAAATATGGTGCATGTAGGATTAATAAGAGTTGGCCTGTGTTACATTTCCGACATCTTAAAGTAATAGATACCTTGTCTGCCACTTTGGAATCTGGTGGAAGAGTAAATAGACCTACCCTGCTGGCTAGTGATTCTCTTTGGGTCCCTAAAAGTAAGTTAGTACTTCACGGGCGTGGCTCCTCAGAGCGTGAGCTTTCACTGCATTAGTGATTTCAATGTAGCTCTGGTCCAGAGTCCATTCCAAAGCTTGTTCACCTGGTGTGAGTTTCCTTTATGCTCCTGCTTAATGTGTGTATACCGTGAATAATACTTGTCATCTGCAAACAATCACCTGTCAATATTATGAAAGGTAAACCCAGGTTCTGAGGCCTTTTCTCTTGTAGTTTTGTCTTGGTCAGACAAGCCTTGTCATACTCTGGTCCTTTATGAGATAGATGCTGCCTCTGTCCCCACAGGGAATCCTTTCCAATACCTTGGAACGGCTGAGAAATCCTCAGTTTACTACCTCTAGGAGTTGTATCACTGGCCTCCACCCCTCGTCAGGGCAAATGGCCACAGTGACATCAGTTCAAACACCACACGCCCATGGACAGACTACCATCTAATCCACTTCCACATTCCTTCAAACGTTGTAACCCACCGAAACTCTCCTATGCCAGCCGCCACAGCCAGGTCAAAAAAAACTGCTTACCAAAGACAGACTTCACCCTCTCTTGGAAGCTTCAGCTCTAGCACAACCCCTCTCAAACAACCCAACTGAACAGGTCAATCTCTAAAACTCCATTCTCAAAGAAGCAGTTGACCCCATTGCTCATTTAGAGAAAAAAAGAGGAAAAAATATCAGACACACCAACTCCTGGTACAATCAAGACCTCGTCGATCTAAAAGTACTCAAAAGGCAAGTCCTAAACAAATGGCAATCCTACCCGTCTGACTCCACACATGACCCCTACCTCTCCATTGCCAAGCAATACAAAATCTCCATGGCCTTAGCAAAAGCCACTGCATACAACATCAGAATTCAAGCAACTGTTCGCCATCTTCGAGTTGGTTGTTCCCCCGTCCTCCACACATCAAACAGTAAAAGACGAGAAATGGTGTAATGACATCCAACATGATATGTTGGGGAAAAATCAATTTACTCCAAGAAAAGATCAAATACAACTTCAACAACCTACCTAAAACCACACCACCTATACCTACCACTCCTGAACTCAATTCTCCTAACCTTCTAGACCCCAAGCCCCTGCCGTTCTTTACCTTCAGAAATGTAACCATCCCTGAAGTCACATCAATCATGATGCATATAAAACCATCACTATGCAAAGGGGACATCTGTCCAGCATGCATAATCAAAGACTGTGCTGCAGCACTAGCCCCATTCATCACAGCCTTCATTAATGCCTCATTCACATTCGGCACAGTTCCATCTTCCCTTAAAGAAGCTTGGGTCCGGCCATTGCTAAAAAAGCCCACACTGGACCCTGACTCCCCAAAAAATTACAGGCCCATCACCACAGTGCCATTCTTGTTGAAAATATTTGCCAAAGCTGCATATCTGCATATCCAATCCTACCTCGAGTTGCACAACATACTGGGAAAGAGGCAATCTGGTTTTCGCCCCCGCCATGGCACTAAGTCAGCCCTGCTTGACTTAAAAAATCAGCTACTAGGTAACATGGACAAGGGCAAATCAGCGCTCCTCCTGCTCCTTGACCTATGTGCAGCGTTTGACCTGGTTGACCACAAGATCCTAAGGAAACACCTCACATACTGCACACTTCTCCCATGAGGCCACCACTTGGATAACAGCCTTCCTCGACGGCCGAGCCATGAGGGTCTTCTCAGACCAGGCATCAGCCGCTCCGTCCCCTATTGGCTGTGGCGTTCCACAAGGCTCATGTACCTCCCCCACACTCTACAACCTTTTCACCTTACAACTGTTCAATGACCTAGAAGATTTCGGCATAACGCTCACCAATTATGCCGATGATACACAAATTCTTCTCCCTCTTACTGGTGACTACGCACATGACCTCACAGAACTACAAAACACGTATGCCATCATCCAGGCCTGGATGGCAGCAAATGGCCTTTGTCTCAATGGAGACAAAACCGAAATCCTACTGGTTGGCCCAAAGGAGACCCTAAAAAAACTAGACAAGAACTATTGCAGTTTCAAAATAGAGAACACTGTAGTCACAGTCTCGACTGCTGTAAAAACTCTTGGAGTCTCCCTGGACTAAACCCTATCTATGGATATCAAGTCAGCTATATCTCCTCCTCAGCAGCACTCGCAACCAAAATTATCAATGCAGTAAAACCCTACCTCTCAACCAAAAATTGTCTCAACATTGCCAGAGCAACTATAGGTGCTAAACTAGACTATTGTAATGTCCTCCTACTCGGCACATCCGCCAAAAACATCAACAGATTACAAATCGCTCAAAACAATGCACTTAGAGCAGCTCTTAGCATTCCTAAGAGAGAGCACATCTCTCAGGCAAGAAAAGATGCCCACTGGCTCCCCATCAGAGGGCGCATACTGTTCAAGACACTTAAAATAACCCACAGATGCCTATCCCAATCAGCACCCACTTATCTAGTGGAACAAATACACCAAGTCCAAACACTCAGCCCTAAACATGACATATACTCATACCAGCTCACTATTCCTACCTTTAATAGAACTAAAGCCGGTGGCTCCAGTTTTGAGGTACTAGCACCAAAATCCTGGAACTCACTTCCACTTGAACTCAGAACAGAAACTTCCCTCATGGCTTTCAGAAAGGCACTGAAAACCAAACTATTCAAGTAAACCGCACCTGCTCCGCTGTCTCCCCTCTAACCTTGGAACAAGAGCAGCGCATGTACCTAACCACTGAACCTGTAACTACGTATTGTAACTATGTTAACCTGCTGCCAAGTGAAAATGCTGTAACAGCGCCTCAAGGCCCGAGGGCAGTTTGTGCGCTTTATAAATGGAAATAAATAAAATAAATAAATAGTCTGGTGTGGTTGTGCTGTAATGTGAATTATATATGTTGTGGATGTGAGAGAATCTTAGCACTGGTGAAATGATTATAGTGATTTTAAAATAAAATAAAAATAATATATAAAATAAGTTGCACTCATCAAATTATAAAGGCGCAGTAGTTTAAAAAAATGTGCTAGCACAGTGACTATGTTTCTGTACTGTCGTTTCCGTGAAGTACTTAAGACTCTCTGGCCTAATTACCCGCACCCCCCCCGCAAGCCCCTCTATGTTACAGCACATCACAACATCCCCCGGTGCAAAAGCACTGATATCTGCATTATACAAAGACATAAGGCTATGCAGGCCCTTGACGATCAGTAGGTCCAGAACCAGGTGGGACACAGCGCTGGGAAAGGTTTTATCAGATGCCCAATGGAAAGGGATTTTTTGACAAACAAAATCCTCCTCCGCCTGGTCCATTACAAGTTTGTCCATGAGGTATATTATTCTTCAGCACGGCTGCACAGATTTTATCCGGAAAGGCTACCGCTATGGAATAGATGTACTCAAGATACTGCAGACTTTTTCCACGTCGCCTGGTCTTGCCTTCGAGTGAGAACCTTCTGGATTGAGGTTGAGGCAGCAATGGTGGCCATGCTGGGGGCCAAGTGGAAATTCTCCCCGGAATTGTGGCTGCTCGCAGCTATGGACTCGGGCTCTAAGACTGAAAGACAGCTGGCAGGCATGGCCACTGTCAGCGCCAGGTACATTGTGGCTAAGACATGGGGGAAGTCCTTGGCTCCCAGCTTCCATGAATGCCTTTCCTTCATGACTAAGTGCGAGGGCAGGGACACAATATGCAGCCTCCTTCCCAGCCAGCTGCAAACCACAGGACTATTGATCTACATTTCGAAATTTCGTATCCGAGTCTGCTACAGGTCAGACTGCTCAGCCTCCTGAGATCTACATTGGTAACACCTCCTAACCGTCCGGATAAGACTATCTGTTTTGTTCAAGTACTAATGTTAATTTCTCGACTTTAACTGCTGATGATGCAGCTTCTACTCTCTTCACTTCACTTCTTCATCCCTCGACACTCTATATCCTGCCTCTCCTTTCATTCCATCCCGTAAACCTTCCTTCCATGGTTTACCACTCACCTCCAGTCAATGCGGCGTGCGTTGTGCTGGCTGGAAAGGCAATGGCTTTGTCACAAACAGGATGATTACTTTAAATCCTACTCATACCACATCTTGTATGATGACTGTTTTCTAGCTGCTAAGCGCTCTTATTTCTCAGATGTTCTTCATGCTCAGTCAACTCATCCACAACGTCTTTTTCAAACCCTCTCTCGTCTTCTTTCTCCTCCAACTCCGGATCCTTTGCTTAATTCATCGCTATCTGCCTCTGATATTGCCTCCTTTTTCTCTTCCAATATGACGTCTCTTCGACTTGCTATTGACTCTTCTGTATCCTCTTCTCCTAGTCTATTCTTTCTACCTACCTCTCCTCCGACTGCTTCTATTGCTCACTTTTCTACCATCACAGATACAGATATCTCTCTTTTGATGGCTCGTGCCCACCCTACTGCTGCACCCACGGATCCTATTCCATTGGCTCTTATCTCTAAAGTCTACCTCTCTCTACACTTGTACCTCACTTATTTAATGTTTGTCTTTCAACCTCAACTTTTCATTCTTCCTTTAAACATGCCTCTATCATTCCTATTCTGAAGAAACATTCGGCTGATCCTTCTCTTGTCTCTAACTTTCGTCCTATTTCTCTTCTTCCCTATTTATCTAAATTACTTCAACGGCTTGTCTGTCTTCAAGTCCCTTCATTTGTCTCTAATAATTCTATTCTTCCTCGTTTTCCGACCTATGCACTCGACTGGAACTGTTCTTCTTTCAGTTCTAAACTCTCTACTCACAAATCGGTACCCTAAACACTCTTCTAATCTCATTTTATTAGATCTTTCTGCTGCTTTTGATAGTGTCGATCACCAACTTTTGCTAACTTCTCTATCTTCTTTTGGTTTCTCTGGTTCGGTTCTTTCTTGGTTTAAATCTTAACTATCACAACTGACGTTCTCTGTCTCTTGCGGTGATTCCTATTGTCTAGCTCACAGTGTCCCACAAGGGTCGGTTTTAGGGCTTTCCGTTTTTCTCTTTACACTTCTCCTCTTGCCAAAGTATTTTCTTCTTTTGGTCTATCTCACCATTCCTATGCTGATGACACCCAGCTTTTTCTGTCTTTCTCTTCTTTCTCCTCGGATATTCACACTGGTTTCTTCATGTTTAACGGACATTAAATCATGGCTGTCCGCCCATTACTTTACACATAATACTACAAAAACAGAATTACTCTTTTTTCCTTACTATCCTTTCTCCTATTCGTCCTCCCCCCTTTGTTTTATTTCCTCCTTCTTAACATTTCTTTGTATCTACTGCCACGCAATCTCGGACTCTATTTTATCTCTGTTTTATCATTTTAACATCATACCTCCATTTCCTCTCGAGCCTGCCGCTATCATCTATTTAACATTAAAAAATGTGTTCCTTTCTAACTTTTGATGCAACTAAATTACTCATATCTTCCCTAATCTTTTCACATCTTTTTTTATTGCTCTACTTCAGTCTTTGGTCTCCCTTCATCTCGATTTGTTCCTTTAAAATCTGTTTTTAATGCTGCTATTCGGGTACTCTTTAGTTTGACTTCACGTGAATCAACTTCATCCACTCTCCATACCGTAGGCTGGCTTCCTTTTCACGCACTGCTTAAATTTTATTTTCTTTGTTTGATTTTCAAATCTCTCTATGACCTTACTCCTGATATCTTTCATCACTGGTTTCATTTTATACTCCTTCTCGTTCTCTTCATTCTAATGCTCAGTTTAGACTGACAGTTCCAGCTCCACCCTGTGCACAATCACATTTTCGAACACTTGCACACCTTACTCGCCTGCACTGGAATCTTCTTCCTCTTTCTATACGCTCTATCTCCTCTTACTCTTTATTCCGCAAAGCATTGACATTAGATCTGACCTCTCAGGGCGGATTCTGTGCATTTAGTGTCAATTTCATTTTTCTTAATTTTGTACTGTTTTATTATAAATTTGCTATGTAAAGCGCCTTGGATTAAGGCACTATATAAATAACAAATAAATCCCTAATTTACCATTTTCTGTATGCTCTTCTGATGGACTCTACCGCCACAGGTTCCAGTGGTGGGGGGCTAATGGCAGGTTGTTTAATGATAAGCATGTAATTTTAAATGTAATAATGTGGACATTTGGTGACATTTTAGCACGGAAATGTGTGTAAAGTTTAAAATTTAGTATATTGTGCGATAATGAAAATCATTAAATGTTTTTAGATAAATTGTAAATGTAGTTGTATATGATAGTATATGTGAAAAGTTTGAATTGAACTAGAACACATTAAATGAGTACAAAATGTGAATTTACATCCAAGGAAGGCCCATCAGGTATTCAGGGGTCTCGAAATGCTGGCTGAAACTGCTAGTGACCTCCAGCTTTGTACCGGCCACACGCACCCTTTCCTCAGGTGCAGCCTTGTTCTTTGCAGCTCCTCGGCCACCAGCCCGAGCCCCACCACTCACATCCTCCTCACATGGAGGTCTTTGTTTTATGCACAGCGCCAATCTCCTGTCCAAAAAAAAAGTAACTATTTGCACCAGGGTTGGTGCCCCAGGGTGCGAATAGCAATCCCCTCCACCCCCTTGTCTGTGAGCATACAAAACCGGTTACTGCCCTGAGCCCTTGCCAGGTTCTCCCGTTACTGGCCCGTCAACCTCTGGATGTAGGGGTGATAGTTATATTAAATTTTTATTTTTAGTGTGAAGGACTTTGTGTTAGGGATATAGCTCATTTGGATTGTTGCCATTCCCAATGTTTAAAGGCTTTACCTTTTTATAGGTAGTGTAAGGAAGGCATAGTATCAACAGTAAGACAGACACAAGTGGCCAGAGTTCAAGGGTGTTTATTGAACTTCAAAAAGTTGAAAAACACCTGTCTTATCCTAAATCTACAGATGGGAGCAAGCTACGACCATCAAATAATAATAACGTCCTAGTGGTGTCTTGTCAAATTAAAAGGGCCTATACTAATACACCTATTGCCAATCCTTACCTCTAAATATAAGAAGTGGGGGAAATAGTGTTACGAAAAAGACAGAAGTGTTTACAAAATTATATGTCAGGCTGTTCAGGCTGTTGGCCTCCCTTCCCCACGTTTTTAGCATGGGACAAGGCGGTTCACTCGAGCGCAGCACAGTCTCTGGCTTCTTTAGCATGAGGATACAGTTCAATCATTAGCATCAGGACCTTCTGTAATGCAAGTCTCTTTGCTTCTCAAAGTCTCTTCACTCAAAGGGCCTGAAGCAACCAAATAAATGACAAGTTCTTTTCCTCTTTAGATTTTCACAAGTATTCACTTCAGGTGATTGACTATTCACCCCGGATCCCCCTTAGTTGGGCTCAGATACCTTTAGCACAATGTTTGTCTCCTTGTATCCGCCTCATCTGAGCTCCGATCCCTTTAACCCAATGTTCATAGGATATTCTTTTTCGAGTAACTTACGGTTCACCCCGAATTCCCTTCAGCCGGGCTCAGATACCTTTTTAACACAAAGGAAAAACGAAGGCGAACCATCGCACATCGGGGAATCACGGCGGCCACAGTGAAACTACTGCAGGATATATCAGAAATCAATTGGACCCAAACGGAGGAACATACTAAAGAGGAACAAAACATTTGAAATTTCGCAAAAAAGCAACAAGACAAATATTTACACAGACAAAATAGAACAGTCATCTCAGTGATTTCCAACTGACTATCATCAGCAAATCAACCACAAGTGTATCAAATTAACAAACCACCCATAGAGGAACAAATAATAAATAAATTGACAAAGAAATAATCCAAAACAAGAAAGCATCAAAACAAATCAGAAATAAGGAACTTGCAGAGCAAGTATACACAAAGATCCTCCTGAAGAACCGTCAGAACAGTAGACGAGGAAACACATGTCGAGGACACAAACAAAATGAGGACACAAACAAAGAGGACACAAACAAAATGAGGACACAAACAAAGTAAGAGAAAAGAGACTCAAACAAAGCAAGGAGAAAAGGACACAAACAAAGCATATAGACAAACTGTAAGACATTCATTACAGTGACAAACTATATGCATAACTGCAAGACATATATTGCAGTGACGTACTATATGTGTGCTAAATTAAAAGGCGCCATTTCAATAAATACAGTATTGGTTTTGTTTTTTCACATTTTTAACCCTTGGACAGCCTAAGGGAAACTGTATTTTGAATTAGAGCTGCCAATTTGGTTTTTCCAAAAAAGAAGAATTTTTTGATTTTGAGTTTTCTATAAATACTGTAACAAATATTGGGCACCAGTAGCTGTCTAAAGGCTGAGAATCTTTATTTCCCTTTTTAACACAGTTAGTCTCCCTCTTAATCTCCCTCAGCCAGGCTCGGACCAATTTCAATTTACATCAAGTTTCGAAGACTTTCGAATGTGCACAGGGTTTAGCTTGACCCGTTGCAGGACCACTTTGATTTCACAATTCCTTTCCTTTTAACATTTGTCACCTTTCGGTTAGATACCGAACAGAGACTTTCGAATGAGCACCAATGTGGTGCCGGACCACTCTGTCTACAGTATTGTATCTTAGCTTCAAAGTTCAGTCACTCATCGGCTATTTTAATCCTATTTGGTTGTCTTGCCACATACGCTTCATACACTGTTCTCTTCAATTTTCTTTATAGAATGTTGCAGCTTGCAACCTTAGTTTCCACACAGACCGGTCTGGTATCAGTCTCCTCAACTCACCGGCTGTGCTGACTTCACTGGTGCTGCTTTGTTGTAGGAGCCATGGACAGTACCACAGTGGCAAACGATTCCCCCTTCCTTGAATATCAACGCATGAGAGCCCTGGGTCCCTCTGACACACAATGCAAGGTTCTTCAGCTTTGATTCCAGGTCTTATGTTTCATATTCTCGAAGACTAATGAAAGTTACAGTCTTTCGGTGAAAAGGTTAAGGGCACTTCCCTCCTTGCAGTCCTCTTCAGTCTTGCCGTCTTTCGCCTTGTATTAATTTGCCATCTTGGACCTGCTGCTTCCTCGTGTGCTTTGTCTTGCTCAGAGTGTGCTTCCGTGCTCCGCCCTTTATACGTGTGGGGAAGTGGGATGGAAGTCAGGCGTGTGTAATGATCAGTAATTGCCTGACCCTGCCTGACCATTGTATTGGGACACATCCGTTCTACTGCTCAAGGTGTTACAGGGAAGGGGATACCGCGTCTTGCTCATCCGGTGTCCCACTTCCACTCCCCGAAGACCCCTCATCCAGGTGATCCTCCCGTACTGGTCCACCCCCCAGGAACTGGATCCAAAATCAATGGCTGTGTCCTGGTCACCTAGATGACAGATCCCTGGGGTCTAGCGGGTGAGACACCTTCAGGTTTCTAACAGTAGTAACCTTAGCTCTTTGAAATAAATCATACACAAGATCTATAAAAACTGAATCTGAAGATGGGTTGTCTTGTTATGAGATGGACATGGGTGTCCTAATCTAGTGTAGTTACTCATAGGTCCATCTCCACGCCTATTTCAAAATCTAGTAAAGAAAGTGTAACATTCCGGCCAACCACTGGATGGCATCGTATGCATTCCCGGGGGATAGAAAATGGATAAAAGCAAAATACTGTTAGAGGTAAGTGATATTTTCCTTGCACAGTGCAAACCTAGCTCTAGAGCACTTTACAAGTGATCAGAAGCATACAGAGAAGGAGGAAGTGAGGAACTATGAAGAAGCGGTGTATGTGATTGCAGGTCCCTCTTCATCTGTCAGTGTAGTGTTAGAAATGTTTGTCACACATTGGAGACATAGTGAACTAAGTAACAAAATAAGAGGTGGATGTACAAAGAATTGGGCCAGAAAACAAGTCCAGTTTAGTTCTTGTACTGTCAACATAGAATTCAGTCAGTGGACTTGGTAAGCTCCAACAGGATCGCAGTCGACCATCTACAAGGTGTGTCCCTTGTGGAACACCCTTGCTTTTTCACATTCAGAACAAAACACTTTCCCTAATGGGGAGTGTATGCTATTCAGCATGTTGGGTGTAACTCAGTGGTAGTAATGGCGTCAGCATGGAGTTGGGTGGCCACAGGCCAAGTGAGGAGAATTACGAGCGCCTGATGGCGAGAGTAGGAGAGCAAGTTGTGGCATCTCGGGTGAGTGGATGGGTGAGGAGTGCAGTGGGATCTCTCCAGCACACTAGGATGTTGTGGAAGATGGGGAGGACGGGTGAGTGGGGTTTGCAGCAGTGTCTCCCCGCTTTGTAGGTCAATGGATTAGGTCTTGAAAAAGGGGGACAGCTGCGTGGCAGCAGGAAAAATGTGTTGGCAAAAAGCTTCCTGCGGAAATTGAACATAGCATCAACCTCCCCAGCAGCTGGTTGCTGCAGGTGATGTGTTTAAGTGGTGGACCGTAATGGTTGGCAGTGGAATCAGATATGAGAATGGTCAGGACATTTGAGGGAGTGGATGTGTATGTGTGTGTACGTAAAAGTCAGTAAAGGTGGGCTTTTTTGGAAGTTCCTTCTGACCTGTGATATTTTATGTGGTTCAATTGAAAGCCATGACCTGATTAAACTGATGTCCAGAGGTTTATAAGCTAACTATACGATCCTTATGCCTTTGTTATTTGGTATCTAGAATTGACTAATATAAGAATGATTATTTCAGCCTTTCAGAGTCAGCTTCAGGTGCATGCCACGTTGAAGCTTGCCCCTATTCTCGGTGACCATGTTTACTCTGCTCGAGTTGGCAAGGTCTTGGGACAGCCAATATTCTTGCCTCCAGAGGATGCCCTGCCTCGCACCCAGGTAAATGACCCTAATGCACTGCATCAGTATCTGAAATGTAAATATTAACTTGACCTTTTATCAGTTTGTATTATAAATGGTTTTAGTGTTAGTTTCTGTGGTAAGGACTAGTGATTGCTTTAAAAGTCATGTCATTCATGATCATTATAAAATAAGCTAAACTACATTCCAAGTGAAGCTTCCCAGATAGCTGACCTTCGATAGCAGAAGGTTGATAAATACATTACACCCCAGTTTTTGCATCAGGAATGGAATGAGTTATCCTGTACTTTGTTTTGTTTGTGGATTATTTGTATATGTCTGTACCTCCTCTGCTGCCCTGCCTCGTCTTATTGCCTGCCCCTGTCTGTGCATCTCTGTTATTACTTTCTGGTTATTCTGCCGCTACTGCACCTCCCATTTCCAATCTCACATTCTATCTTGCAAAATGTCTTAATCAGTAGGGAAGTACTCTTGAGCTTTGTGGCAAAAATGCCAGGCGTTTCTTTTTTTTACACTTTTACATGGTCTGTTTATGCTATATTTTGGCGTTGGGCATGAGGGCCTTACCTCGGTACCTTAGATTAATTGACTTGCCACAACAGTTATTTTGTGAGCTCTTTACATCATAGATAGATAGATAGATAGATAGATAGATAGATAGATAGATAGATAGATAGATAGATAATAGTGTTTATTTATCAGGCATTTCTTTTCCTATTTAATGACAAGCATTCATTATTTTCATTGGTTTATTAAATGGTATGCTCTCTTTTAGAAAACTACGTCTACACTTCTTCAAACTTTTACTTCTTGTATTTAAATTGTCTGAATCTTCACATTGTCATGGTGGCAATGGATATGGTATCAATTAGCTGTATGGTTAGGTTTGTGCTCAAGGGTCGGATATGGGAAGAATATGGGTTAGAATGACAAAGTAATGATAAAGGGAATGTTAGAAGAAGTGAACGACAAGAAGTAAAGGTAAGACAATGTAAAAGTAACAAAGTGCATTTATGGTGAATACCTATATCTGTATTAAACACTTTTAGCATTACAAATCTAAAACAACATGAATGAATTGAATACATACGGGTCATTTTCAATCAAGAGCCACACAGTATGGGGTTTTGTATTTTATTAAAAATATGTATGTAATTTACATCTAGCATGTATTGCTTACATATTCATTCATGTTGAAGCTCAACTCTGTTTATTTGTTGGGTTTAAAGGCCTTTCTTCTCTTCTTGTTATCAAATGGTCACATTCTCTTGTTTAATCACATATATAGTGTGCTTCTAGGTCTCCATCAACGAACACATTTGTTTTATTTATTTATTGCATTAAAATTGTACTACAATTTTTTAGCACAATGTGATGGCTAGAAGCTTTTGAATTAATCATAACCTCTGGCAATGCTTTGGGCAACCCTCCAGACCCTCATTTTTCAGCCGACCATGTTATTACAAAGCGGAAACACCATATGCAAACCATGCTTGGTTGCATTCTAAAATGGGCTGTCCAACCAGTACTGCTAGGTCACACTTCCTTCTGCATTAAACCACAAGCAACCCCAGTCTGTGCCTGTGCCTGTGTGTTCTGTGAGAAATGTGAGGAACCAGAATTTGTCTCACCTGCTAGTCCCCGGATATTTGTCATCTAGGTGGCCAGGACATGGCCATCGCTTTTGGATCCAGTTCCTGGGGGTGGGCCAGTGTGGGAGGATTGCTTGGATCGGGGGGGTCGTCGGGGAGTGGGAGTGGGACACCGAACGGTGAGACACAATAGCCCCTTCCCTGTAACACCTTAACCCCATCCTACCAGGTAGGATACTTAGGAATTCAACCCCAGGCCCCTTTCCCGACACAAACACTTTCTCACGGACAACTCACTGTGAGAGAAAACGGACTGACACCCAAACCGTATACCTGACATGTCCCAACGCAAGTGTCAGGCAATTACTGATAATTTCACACACCTGGTTTCCATTACACTTCCCCACGCGGATAAAAGGTGGAGCAAAAAAGCACACTCTGAGCAAGGCAAAACACACGAGGAAGCAGCAGTGCCGAGATGGCAGTTTAATACGAGGAGAAAGACGGCAAGACCAGAAAGGGTTGCAAGGAGGGAATTGCCCTGGGACTATTCGGAGGAAAACCGCAACTTTCAAGAGCCCTCGCGAATAAGAAAGATAAGACCTGTAATTAAAGCTGAAGAAAGGTGCATGTGTGTCGAAGGTACCCAGGGCTCGCCCGAATCGATATCCATAGGTGGGGTGGAGCGATTGCCGCCATGGTACTGTCTTTGGCGCCTACAACAAAGCAGCACCAGTAAAGTCTGCACAGCCAGTGAGTCGGGGAGACTGATAGCAGACCGGTCTGTGTTAGAACCAAGGTTGCAAGCAGCAACATTGTATGAAGAAATCTGTAAAGAACAGAGTGTGAGGCATATGTGATGAGCGACGCAAATATAATTGAATATCCAAGGAGTGACTGAACTTTTGAAACCAAGATAAATGACATATGCAGAGTGGTCCGGCACCATGTGGGTGCTCATTCGAAAGTCTCTATTAGGTATCCAACTGAGAGTGTAAAAATGTGAATTTTGAAATTGAAGTGGTCCTGCAACGGGTCAAGCTAAACCCTGTGCGCATTCGAAAGTCTTCGATAGCTGATACAAACTGCATTTGTCGGAACCTGGCTGGGGGAGACTAATTGTGTAAAAGGGCTGTAGCCCCGGCCCAGGGTGATCCGCGGTGAACCGGAAGTCATATGAGAAAAGATATTCTATAAGTATTGCAGAAGAGGATCTGAGCACAGAAGAGGGGGATCCAAACTAAAAAGGTTGTGGTATAAAAAGGATCTGAGCCCAGCTGATGGGGATCCAGAGTGACTCACCTGACTTGACTATTTGTAAAGGAACTTTTCATTTTTTTACATCAGGCCCTCTGAATCAAGAGACTTTGATAACTTAAGCAACTTGGGCATGGAAGGCCCTGATGTTGGTAATGGAACTGTGTACTCGTGCCGAAGAAGCCCGAGAGTGTGCTATGCTCGAGTGAACCACCTTGTCCTGTGCTGAAAACGTGGCGAAGGGAGGCCAACGGCCTGAACATCCTGATTTATCATTTTGTGAACACTTTTTATTTTTCATGAACATTATCCCACACTATTTGTATTTAGCAGTAAGGATTGGCAGTAGGTGTTTTAGTATAGGCCCTTTTATTTTGACAAGACTCCACTAGGACCGCGTTATTATTATTTGATGGTCGTAGCTTGCTCCCATCTGTAAATTTAGGATTAGGTAGGCGTTTATCACACCCTTCTTAAATTTAAATAAACACCCTTGAACTGTGGTCACTTGTCTGTCTTACTTTGATACCATGCTCCCTTACAGAAACCAGAAGGTTTTTCACCCACTAGTCCCCAGGGATCTGTCGTCCAGGTTGCCAGGACACGGCCATCGCTTTTGGATCCAGTTCCTGGGGGTGGACCAGTGCAGGAGAATCACCTGGATGAGGGGTCTTGTGGGAGTGGGACACCAGATGGTGAGACGCCGTATCCCCTTCCCTGTAACACCTTTACCCCATCCCATCAGGTGGGATATTTAGAAACCCAAACCCCCAGCCCCTTTTACAACACAAACCCTTTCTCCCAGACAGCCCTCTATGAGAGAAAACGGACAAACACCCGAGTTGGATACCTGACATGTCCCAATACAATGGTCAGGCAAGGTCAGACAATTACTGATTATCACACACACCTGACTTCCATTACCCTTCCCCACACGGATAAAAGGCAGAGCACGAGAGCACACTCTGAGCGAGGCAAAGCACACGAAGAAACAGCAGTTTAACAAGAGAAGATGATTGCGAAACAGAAGGGGATTGCAAGGAGGGAAGTTCCCTTGACCCTTTCGACAAGGCACCGTTACTTTAATGAAACCTTGAGAATAGAAAATGTAAGACCAGAAAACCCAGCTGAAGAATCCTGAATTGTTTGTCGGGGGTACCAGGGGCTCTCACACGTAGATAATCAAGGTGGGGAGAATCGCCAGTGGCTGTGGTACTGTCCTTGGATCCAACAACAAAGAAGCATCAATGAAGTCAACACATCCGGTGATTTGGGGAGACCGATACAGGACCGGTCTGTGTTGAAGCCATGGTTGCAGGCGGCAACATTGTATGGGAAGCGCTGAAACGAACATTGTTTGAAACTCATGTGATAACCAACGCAAGTGAAGTTGAACGGCAGATGATTGATTGAACTTTGAAACCAAGATACAATGCCTTTGACAGAGTGGTCTGGCACCGTGTGTGTGCTCAATCGAAGGTCTCTGTAAGGTAACCAGCTTAGAGTTAACAAAAGTGAAAGAGTGGCAAAGGATTGTGAATTGAAGTGGTGCTGCGACGGGTCAAGCAAAATCCTGCGCACAGTCGAAAGTCTTCAATGTTGATAAAGAAAGTTTATGGCAAAGTAGATAAAGTTGGTCCGAGCCCGGCAGAGTGAGATCATTTGAAAGCTTTGGGTTAAAGCAAGTGTGTGTTATTGGTCCGTACCCGGCAGATGGAGACTGATTGAAGATTTGATGTCAAAGTGGATCTGATCCCGGCGGAGGTGGATCCGGGGTGAACAGTGAATCACCCGAGACATTAGATACGTGAAAATCCTAAGAAAATTGTTTCAAGTGGATCTTAGCCCGGCGGAGGGGGATCCGAGGTGGATAGTAAATCACCTAAGAAAATTTTGTATATGTGAAATACAAAAGGAAAGGAACTTGATCATTTATTTGTTGCATCATGCCCTCTTAAAGAACAGACTTTGAATGGCAAAGAGACTTTGGCACAGAAGGCCATGATGTTGAAGTTTTGAACTGCACCCTCGTGCTAGAGAAGCCAGAGACTGTGCTAAGCTCCAGTATGCCACCTTGTCCTATGATAAAACGTGGGAAGGGAAGCTACGGCTTGAAAATCCTGACATATGATTTCTTGAACACATGTTCTTTTTCGTAACATTATTTCCCCCGCTATTTGTATTTAGAGGTAAGGACTGGCAATAGGTGTATTAGTATAGTCCCTTTTATTTTGACAACACACAACTACAATGGCCTTATTATTATTTGAGCTCGTAGCCTGCTCCCATCTATAGATTTAGGTTTAGATTAGGCGTTTTTCAAACCCTTTTTGAAGTGCAATAAACACCCTTTAACAGTGTTCACTTGTGCCTGTCTTACTGTTGATGCCATGCATTCCTTACAGTTGCAAGTGTCCATTTGGCTTTATAATAGAAAGTTCCCTCTGGATTAAACGCCTCTAACTTTACACCTGGCAGGGGTCAATCTTTGTAAAATATGTGGAGATTTTTGGAACAATTTGGCTATTGTCCAGGACTTCTAACTGTAGCATCAACTATGAACAAAATCCCATGTGATTCTTACTGCATGAGTAAGAATTTGATTTGAGAGTGATGGGCAATGTATGTGCGTAGTAAATTGTAATTCAAGCAAGTTGCCTTGAGCAGTGTCTTTAAGCTCTCAGCATGCACACTTTATCTAATGCAAGATTATAGTTTTAATAATACTGCATTAAGCTTCCATATTCTACAGTGTGGGGTTAATACATTAATATCATATTTCTTACTTGCTTTGGTCCAATTTAGTTCGATTAGCTAAGTTGTTTTTTGCCACTGTGATTAATGATGTGTGAGCACAAGCGCTATTCTCTCCTTGGAAAACAGTTATGGATTTGAATCCCGCCTGTGTTTAGTCTTCTGGAAAAACACATGTCTGGAACCATTGTCACAGCTGAGACTGGCTGTTAATAGTAGCATTTCAGGGACAAGCTTTTCTCAGTGCTTATAAAAATGATGGTAAGGCATTCAAAGGCTAAAAGTATATGTGTTCAGTGCTCAGTACTCTGGGGCTCACATTTTGTGATAGCAGTCAGCAAGCACTACAGTGTTACAGTATTTCAACATCTATAATACTCCTTTCCACATACAAATCAAATATGACATCTCCACTTAACTGGTTTGTGGTAGTAGTCTAGGGCAATAGCCTTTTATATACTGTCAAATTACAAGAAGAACAGTATTGGCCATAGGGAGGTTTCGTAACTCTTGTAACAATCTTGCGTTTCTCACTATTGACTCATAAAACAGCAGATCCGCTAGGAACATGGTAGCCCTGCCTCATACAAGAAACAGGAATAGGAATATACATAGGTATATCCTACCTCTACCCCTTTGTGTAAGTGTCAGTAGCAAGCTTACAGCAGTCTTCTTGGAACAGAAGGCTCTACTCACCAGCATCTTGATCCTCCCGCACCAAGAGAGATCCAAACAGGCACCCGGAACTGGTGCAGTGTTGCCAAAGATTCCTTAATGGAGGGTCAGAGCCCCTCAATGCTGTCTCTCTTGCAGGGAGATACCACAATAGGCTTAATCATCATAGCACTTCATGCAGACCCCCAGATCCCATCACTAATGATCCCCATCCCTTTGATTCGACTCGCCCTTTACATTGTGCCCAACTTCCTAGTGTCTAACAGCAAGTCTTCCACCGTCCCCAATTCATACATTTATTCACGGCAAGCTTCTTCATCCAAAGTCTGTTCACTCCACTACTCTCCACCTCTTTCCTGGCATTATTAAAGAGCATGGTCTGCAATTCTAGATTGCCCACAGACCTGATTCTTCCCACTATCTCCTACCAACTGATCTCACTTTGGGCATATCCATAAACATTGTGCTTGGTCCTCATTGTGTTGCCTAAACTACGGTTTGGCCTTAAATCTGATTTTTCTAAAACAATGTTAAGCCAGAGATCCTCATTCCAGTCATCGAAGGGTAAAATTCTATGAATCCTCTAATGTTTTGGAAAAGTACACCTTTCCTGTAGACACGTCCAAAACTACTTGCGCCATGTGCAAATATCGACATATGGAATACCAAAACAAATAATGAGAAAATACAGAAGGAAAAAAGAAACAGGCAGATTGCAATTGTTTAAAAAAAACTGTTACAGACTACTGAAATTTCAGAAAATTAGAGCTTTGTAAGCTAAAATGAGAGATCACTCATACCTTCCTTCCGTGTGATCTTCAAACAGTACAGAACCCAGTATTATATTGTATTTTCCCACCAACCATCACACTTGCTTGGCCTGTTCTCTACCTGATTGCACTGACCTTCTTTAAAAAGGCACCATAATGTGTATATTGCTTTTCATTCTCAAAGATGTACGTTGCCAAAATCTGAATCCGATACTTGTCTTTTTTATCAACTTTTATTGGATGTTTTACCTTGTAACATACCCACAAGACTTCAGTTGCTGTGAACAAATAACACAATGACAAACTGTTTACATTGGAAGAGTTTGTAGCTTCAAGTGTTTTTTAGTCCAATTGTTCCTCCAATACCCAGTAAATAAGAATATATGTCTAAGAGCCAATATATAATGTTATTAAATGTTGCCATTTCTGAAAATCTTTTAAAAAATAATGTTTGCCTAAAATGGTTCGTTTTAAAAGTTGTAAGAAAAAGCTTTCCAATTTGTGTTAACTTCAAATGCCCTACATCTATTGGGAATCGAACTGCAAGACTCTAAATGCAGAACTGATTTATTAAAGAATACACTTTTAAATATTTTAACAATACTTAATCCATGTATCATTATTCGTAATTGTTAGCACTCAAAGAATTGCAAATTATTATATTTGCTATTATGTCTGTACATTATTAGCACTTGGTTCTTTTGACTTTTTCTTCATTTATTTGATGTAATTTTTAGGAGCAAATGTTATAACATATTCAACGATAATTACTTCTTTGTTCTACTTTTCTGGTTTCTCTTTTTCTGGCAGATTCTGGAAGATAGGTTATTACAGAAGATGCACATCTCGCAACCACAGATGCACCGGATGCCACTCCATCTACACTTGCATCAGCTTCTAATTCAAGATGGCGGCTCTGGGAATGTGCACACTATCACTGCCTCTCCACCACCCTTTTTCTTGAGGACTCTCCAACTGCTGGGACTGACTAGAAATATAACAAATTGACTATAAACTGTTGTGCACATTAAAGAAGCTCACATTTCTTTCCAAGCTTGTTTTTATTTAACTTCTGTTGTACCTCAACATGTACAGATTAGCCACTGGCAAGAAAAAGTAATTGAAGGTCTGGAGTATTTAGATATATCTTTGAGGGTGTCCTTGTCGGTAGTCCCAAACAACCCTGGCAAGGTACAGAAGCATCATGAGCTATTGTTTTGATCTTGGAAAGAGAAGAGATGCATGTAGAAATCATGCACACTTTGCTAGAGAATTTGCTGCATTAAGACACATATTGACAAACCCATGGCTTTTTTTTAAAGTTTATCAACGTGTTCTATTGTCTTTGTGATATGTTTAACTGTATTGGTTTAAAATGTTTGTGGTTCTTGGTGGGTTTTGTGTAACAGAGAACTGTTGGGTTTGTTACTTTGGTACAAGCAACTGTGCCAAGGCCAGTGCCCTAGCTATGTTAACTGGAGATGGGGGGTATCAGGTAATATTATCCCCACCATAATTATCGCCGTATATATGGTCGTTGTGAACGGCCATAGGCAATATTTTTGTGGGGATAATATTTGGGTTTTTTGGGAGCAGGGGTTGCGGGGGTGCCCCACGTTCCTTTTAAAATAATACAGGGTTTGCAGGGGTGTCCCCCGCAGTTTCCATGCCTTAATATCGCTGCATATATCGGGGATATTAACACATCGAACCAGATAGGGGCCCCTCACGAAGGACTGGACAAGGACGATGTCCAGAGCCAATCCAGCCCATCAGGAGGCTACTGAGAGGGCCCCACTACCTATCCCCCCTCTTGTGCTAGTCCATTTCTGAGAAATCCACCTTTGCCTAATGCCATACCTCCTCAGCAGGATGCTTGCAAGTGTTTTCTTGTTTCTCCTACTGACTTCACACACCAACCCGGAAACCAGCCAGAATCATCTGAGGAAAAGCAGTGTTTCTGTGCTGAATGTCAACCCGAGGAGACGGAGACCAGACCACCAGTAATCAGCCTACCAAAATTCTGCGATCCTCTAGCGCAGGAGAAGAATGCCACAGCTCCACCAGTAAGCAGCAGACTAGGATGCCACATGGTGCAGCCATACAGTCGCAGTGAGCACACAGCATCTTACTTCAACCCTAGACCATCACTGGGAATACAATCTCCTCCCATCCCCGCCCACAATGAAAGTTACCTTTTGGGGCACATGGAACAAAGCCTTGGACACAAACCTGAGAATTCAGCCACCTAGCGGGATTGCGCTGAAGAAGTGGGCAATGCTTAGCTCCCTATTTGTTATCTTGCCTACATATAGCATGCTCTGGTGGGGAAGACAGGACCAGAGAGCCAAACCAGAGAATAGAGAGGGGTTTAAAAGTGGCTCCAGAAAGTTGTAGGTTGTTTGGGCGAGGTCAGAGTCGGAGAGGTGGCTGACCAAGAGACCAGCAGGAGAAAGGAAGGAGAAGCGGAGTGTGGATGCATTGGTTACTGCAGTGTGTGTGTGTGTGTTAGTGTAGCAAGGGTAGTTAGAATTTAGTGTAAGGAGTAACTGAGGTGTAGGATCATGAGTGGAAGGAGGGTGTTAGAGTAGTCGTAGTGTGGAGGGAGTAGTAGTGGTTTGGAAAGAGAAGTAATGAGTTGAAGGGAAGGAGTAATAGTGGGGTTGGATAATAGTAGTTTGGAGGAGGGAGTAGTAGTGGAGTAGGAAAAAGTTAGATCGAACAGGGAATAGTAACATAAAAGGGGAGAGGCGAGGCTTAAAATGAGTAAGAGACATCGAGGCATTGAAGAACAGAGAGAAGAGTTGGAGGAGCAGAGTAGTAGAACAGGAGTGTCATGTCACCCATTGCACTTTCCCGTTTATGCCAAACCAGTTCCCCAGCCAGTTCTCACCCACCTGGTTCAGCGGACATCACCCACCGAGGACCCTGCAGTTCCCGTATCCATACACATAAACAACGGCAGCAACTCACCAGGAAGGGGAGGTTCCTAACTGGCAATCCAGGAGTTTTGCGCCCCTTCTTACACTGGCATTTGTCATGGAGATTTCCTCATGGGCAGCGCTACCGCACGGGCGCGCAGAGATTCTCGCGTGACCAGGCGTCAACAACAGCCTCCATCAACATCGCGGGTCATGTGAAACGGATCTCACGTTTCCCCGTGAGCTATGTCATGTGACTATTTTACGCAGTCAAAAGGATCGGGGAAACACGGAAGGAACGCTTCACAGCTGCTTCCTTCGAGTACTGTTTGGCGTTTTGGGCACTTTTGGATTCTTCAGCTGCTACGACCACGGAACGTTCTATGGATTGCCTTTGTCTTTGTCCCTGGAATTAAGTCGCATTTCTGGTATTTCGACCTCTGGACTTTGGAAACAAACTCTCTTGACTTTGTTGTTACTATTGGCTCCCGACCTCGGATTTGTTTACTGGACTGCCCACGGATTATCCTGTGTACTGTACACTTGGCTCAGGTGTCTTCCACTACCCAGAGTGCTGCTGGGACCCTACCAACCTGTTGATGCGGCCAGTCCCTTCTGCCCATCCCTTTACTACTAAGGTTGTTTTTCTCATCACACTTGGGTAAGCCCTCTTACAACATCTTCTGCCACACTGCATTATTGTCCATTGCCACCGTTTGACTAACCATTCATTGCCTTGCAGTGCTCAGGGGGCCCTTCCGGTGTTCCTGGTTCCAGATTGACGACACTCTACCCGTGTGGTACTTGGGGACGGAGGTAACATTAATCTGCACGACCATCAAGTTCAGAACAAGGAGAGGTAGAGGAAAGAGTGAGTGTGATAGAATCCAACAGGGTGTCAGTAAGGCACAATATCCCAATCCCGATAGTGCACTATCAACAGGACATTTAGGAAGTCCCTGAGGGAGTTTAGATAAAGAAGGCAATCTACCTTTAGGTCTACACATCAAGTATAAGGCAGACTTAGAGAGTACCACTAAATGAAATAGAATGTAGCCCCTGAGTTCGCAGTCTGAGCTCCTTCACTCTTTGTCAACTTAACTACTCTGTTAGCATTGCAGGCAGAATCTGCACAGGCATAATAGGAACTGCAGTGCATGCAGAGGGGCCTAGAGTTAGGGTGTTGTCACTTCAAAATTCACCATAGGATGCAGAGTCGAGGGGTAGTGAATTGACAGTAAGTAAATAAATATGTATTTACATATTAAAGTTGTAATTTTTAGGTGCAGCAGATCAAAAGGTTTTGATATGGGTAGAGGGAGAAAAGAAATTTGTGTAGGCTCATTATCGTTGACTGGTTTAGTCCCACGTTCTGCATAGCGAAGGTAAAAAATGAAGATTTCACAGGAACTGGCATGGATCCCTATTTACACGGCAAACAGTACTTCTACTGATGCCTAGAAACGCAGTATTACACGACACCTGAAGTCATAAGTGATGTTATAAATGTCATATGGGATGACCTGCGTTAATACACATAGGCTGTGCAACAGGGGGGCTCTGACTTAAGGAACCTCAAGTGTTTTGTTGCCTTAAATTCATCGCACCTTAACATTACTTTCACTAGGTTTTTTTTCACTGAATTTTGAAAGGGTTTAGTTGCATTTAGCTTTCAACTTAACTCTGTCTTAATTAAAAAAAAAATCACTGATGTATTATCTATACAGCATAGGCCTGCCTTTTGTCAAATTTTTGAAGAGGAAAGTTTTAAGATGTTTTCCGAAAGAGCCAGAGGAATCGAATCCCAAAGAGTAGGTGCTTGTGTACTAAAGGAGCCTGAGCTCCATTTTGCATATAAAATGTGGCTTTTGAAATTTGAACACTTTTTGGTTAGGAGAGCCATACTGGTATCTGGAATGTTATGTCAGAGTTTTGCAAAAAGGGAGTATAGAACAGTTCTTGTAATAGACCCTCTGGTTCCAGCACAGAGCCATGAGCTTGATATGCTTAGATGTGTTTTAATTGTTTATTTTTTATAGCATTTGGTTTCATCAAAAACCTTTACAATACATACTGTGAGAAACCAATGGGCGTCTCACCCGCTAGTCCTTGGGGACTTGTCATCCAAGTGGCCAGGACACGGCCATTGCTTTTGGATCCAGTTCATGGGTGTGGACGAGTGCCGGAGGATCACCTGGGTGAGGGTTCTTCAGGGAGTGGCGGCTAGGCAGACGATTGTGAGACGCAGTGTTACTCCTTTTTTCGTTCACATAACCAAATGTCTTAATGTTTCCACAATACCAGAACTTTTTCAAATTCGGCAATCGTTGGACACGTCCCTGCACGTTTTCCAACAACCAGTTAGTTCCAAAGTAGGTAACTGGTTCAGTCGAAAATACGAGGACATTTTACACATCTTCTTACAGGGAAAAATACACAAATACTTTGATAAGTCACCTCTCTTTTTTAAGAATGTTGTATACTCCTTGTATCCAGTGTATAGTGATTTGCACCTGCTGCAGGGAGATTGAAATCCTCAACAAGCGTTCTCACACCTGTCACTTTGCCATCTGGTTTAAAGCGTTCGCAAGCTCATTTCCAGCTTCCTAAGTATAGACGCTTCACGTTGCCAAGGACTCAGCCGGGTGCCTGGAAGTTGGCATGGCAACGCTGGCATCCACTTCGCTTATCCATGTACAGCCTTTCACCTAGACCAACGTTACGCCTGGTCACGTGACTTCTTGCTCTTAAACCCCTCCCTTACGTTGCTCGCCCCTTCTGAACTGTTTTGGTGGTGTTACTTCGGACTTCTTTGGAATATTGCTTCTTGTGCCTCTACCCCGGCCTGCCCGTTCCTCTTCCTCCTACTCTGTTCCCTTTCTCCCTTCAGCCTGCCCTTTTTTCTTGGTTTTTGTCTTCTACGGATTACCTGACACGGACTGCCTATGACATGCTTGGATTAACCCATCTGTGCCTCGCCGCCAGCTCCTTTCTTGATCTCGAACTGCCCTCTGAATTCCTTGTGTCTGCTGTTTTTTCTGCATTGTTTGCCCTCTGATTTTGTGACTTTTGGATTTGGGATTATTGGACCTTGATTTGGTGTTCTGGTACACGGGCTAGAGACTTTCCACGTGTGTACCTGGACTCTAGGCATCCTCGTGCCGTCGTGAGTGAGGTAGTGACTAATTGCTTGCTTCATTTCGGATATTCCTGCACTGCCTTGTTTTTCTGCATTTCCATATCAAGTTATCCCAAGAGACAGAACTTTCATATGGTAAGATTACACATTTAGCGTCCTTGTATATCCTGGCTCTCTTGCCCTCCCCTATACTCTCTGCCTTCTCGCCCATAGCACCGGATGAGGTCTCTAAATCTGTCCGCTCTATGAACGTTTTCTCCAAACAGGTGCTCCTCTGCTCCTCCAGAACTATAAAGGACAACATCTCCACTCTTGCTCCGGCCTTGTCTAATTTCTGTAACCATTCCTTTGAAACTGCTCTCCTAAGCACCCATGAAGACCTGCTCTCAAACCTTGATTCCAACTCTCCTTCTGTTCTCATCCTCATTGATCTCTCCTCTGCTTAGGACACTGTCAATCATATCAACCTCTTAAAACGGCTCCACATCACCCTTTTGTATCACAGACCTTGCACTGGATTGTTTGACCTTCCTTTCTAATCGACCTTCATAGGTGCAACTGGGCCCCTTCCTCTCCACCACCTTTCACCTGCGGCATCCCTCAGGGCTCTATCCTATTGCTGTGGCTCTTCAACATCTACCTTGCCCATTTGATTGACTCCTCCTCTCCTCATTTCCAGTGTTATGCTGCTGACACTCAGCTCTCCTTCATGCTTCCCTCCTCCTCCTCGCTCATTCCTGACTGTTTGACTGCTATTCAGGCATGGTAAATGACTAACGATCTCTGCCTTAATACTCGTAAGACTGAGATCCTTCTCATTGGAACAGGGTCTGCTGCTCTGTGCTTTCCTCCCTCTCTCTGGCCTTGGGTCCCCTCCCTCACTATCTAGTGAAGCAAAAAACCTTGGTGTCATCTTTGACTCCTCTCTCTCCTTTTTCCCTCACGTCACAGACCCTGCCAAGGCTAGGCAACTGCAATAGCCTCTTCCTCAATCTACCTCTTTCTACTGTTCGCCCCCCAAAATGAATCCAGAATAGGACTGTGAGACTTATCCTTGGCCTCAAGCCCAGGGATTGCATCTCTCCAGCCCTTAAATCCCTCCATTGGTTCCCGGTGGCTGCAAGGATCAAATTCAAGACCATCTGCATCATCCACAAGGCCTTCTGAGGCCAGGGATCCTGCTACATCCAACTCTCTCTCCCTAAATACCTCCCTGCTAAAGCCATTCGGCCCTCTAGCTCAAACTCTCTGCAGATCAGATGTTTTTCCAAGCAGTGGTGCCTCCCTCTGGAATGGCCACCCTGCCCCTCTCAAATTTGAGCCGGACATCTTTAAGTTCCGGAAGCTTCTCAAGACTCTGCTCTTCTCTACCTACTTCCCCCTCCCCTGCTAACTGCTCCTTCCTGCCACTGTGACTGGTGGCCTGGTTGACTTATGAGTCGCACCATGCACCAGACCCTCCCTGACCAGTCTTCTCCAGCACCCCATAACCAGTACTGCCCTCCTGGGCCCCTTCCTTGACCAGCTTGGTGGTTCGGCACCTTGCCCCTGAGTCTGGTCCACCCCCCCTTGCACTTAGACGGTGGCCGTCCCCTGTCATCCCCTGGCACTTGTCACCCCTCCCATCTTCCCTTGAGCACTTGTCTGGCCCCTGCTGCTCTGGGCCTACCCTGAGCACTTGTCTGACACCTGGGCCGGGCCCCTCCCCACGCTTTCCTGCCATCTGCATCTTATTCCCTTGCATTATGCCCCCCACCACTCTTCTACCCCGAGCACTTCTTTCTGCACTTCCACAATCTGAATGTCACAAGGCCTAGTAGGACCGTTACTGTTGTTTATATACCCTGCCTCCCACCCCTGTGTTGTCTTGTGGCTTTCAGAACCACTTTTTGCTGTACATGCGCCTTTTAAAAACTTAATAAATAAAATAAATAAATAAATACATAGGTTAAATACATAGGTTGTCAGTTGTCTCCACTGATGCCTAGTTTGAAGAGACGTTAGCCCTAGCTCATGTCTTACAATTGTGTTGGGGAACGACATAGCGAGACATGTCTCTTTCCATATCTGACCCTGGGTGACATTTAAGTAATAGCCCAGTACAACAGTTGTCAAATCGAGGCCATAAAGCAAAACTGGTTCAATCTTAGCTAAATAATATCTCAACATCGGTAAAGCTGAAAACGTACATAATTGCTGATAAAGCCGTTTAAGTTGAGAAACCAAAGGATGCATCTTGTGTTTTATGAAATACTTTCATTCCCGTAGGGAGTTGCAGTTGGAAGGGTTGTAGCCAGAATATCACATGGAAAACACTCTGTCTGATGTGCAGTTCCTGCTTACCCAGTACATAGTCTTGACTTTGGTCTTGGACGAGAAGATGACAATTTATGATTTTTGTCTGTTGACCAGTAGATTATTTACGTTGGCATATTGAAAGAATAAATCTAATTTCCTTTACAGACCCATTACTGTCTTATCAAATAAAACGAGATCACCCGCAAAAGATTGGGGACCACATGTCCGGGGCACTTTTGATGACAACAGGTGCCAGACCATCTGGTCCCCGAGGTTGTGAGACCTTAGCTCTAGTAACAGCCCAATGGATGTCGTCTTCAGTCCAAGTACAAGTGCCTAGTGGGTCCAGACTTATAATCTTATGATTGTCTACTACATAACCGGTAGGCATAGAATATTTGTGTTTGTAGTAGTTGGGCCAAACCTGTTCTGCGATAGGGCAATCTAAACGAAGAGTAACACCGCCCAGTTTGTTGTTAATACTGGGCCAGAACTGAGCTAAGTTGTTTTAGGGCTGTCTGGTTATTATTGACGGACATTTCAACTTTGAGCGACTAAACATCGTTTTTGTGGTCCTGTAGTATTAACCTCTTGGCCTTCAGATGTTCCTTGTTGCAAAGATTCTGGTAAATCAAGTCACACAATCTAGCACACTTAATCTTTTTAGATACAGCTATTCTGTAATCGTGTGTAAAAATAATGTATACCTGATTAATCTGGCTTTGTTAGTCAGTTTGTTTAAGCGTAGGGAAATTATTGTATTAAATCCATCTACTGAAAACAAGGACACTGTCACGCCCCTTCGGAGACGCTGGGCTTTGTGGCATCGATGGACCATAGGACGGCGGGTGTCAGCCATTTCTACTACCAAGATGGCCGCCGTAACTGGAGTTGCGAGTCTAGCCTCAGCACACCTTGATTTCCCGGAAGTACTGCCTCCCTACCCGAGGGTGGGTATATCAGTCCCGGAGATCAACACGGCATTGCGTTGCTACTCCTCATTAACAACGCTACGTAAGTTCGTTCCTAGGTCTTAGAAATTGACTTGCGAAATACTGTCTTCAGCTTCTAAACTTCCTGTTTTCAAATTCTAGCGTCTCTCCAACTACCTCTTTGTTTTCCGAGTTCGCGGTCTCCTCCTCTTCATCAACCAAGTTTGCCATCCGGTCCCATTCCGGACCGTGGTAAGCCTCATCCCAATCCCATATAACCAATTACCTCCAATCCCGCTTATTCTAACATTCACAACTCACTATTATCCTCTTCTTCGCTTAGTAACAGGCACATCACGCACCGGCATTTCAAACACACTGGCAAGACTCTGCACCATCAAAACAGATCTTAGCTCCGCCTCGATTGCTTCTCAAAGGTTTTCGGAAGATTCTGACTACCATCATCTTCCCCCTATTGTTCCGGTTTAAGGGTAATCCACATTCCTCTTACCTTACATTCTATCCCTCTGTTACACTCTGATACTTACCAGTCTCTTTCTTCTTCTCAAAGACGAACGCCCTCCTGACTTCGCCGAAATCCCCGACTGCAACGGAGGACAACACACCGCTACCTTCGGAACAGGGTTTTCTTCCCCAGAGGGTTTCCCTGGGACTTCTTCTTCTACCTGGTTTATCCGGGAGGGGGAAGAGGTACTTGGGAGGCTTTCATTATCTTCTCTCCATTTGGAACAAGAAGAGCCTTCCACTACCGAAAGGGGGTCTGTCGGAGGAAGAGGTAACGGTGAGTCCTTGGGATAACCTGCCAATTGATTGATTGGATATGCATATAACTTGTCTCATTTATTAATATATGACAGTTAGCAACGCCTAAAAATATAAAGTATATCTGAGCAGGTTGTCTCAGGGATTCAGGGTTACTAAGAAACATGGACGCCTCACAACAACAGCAATTAGTCACTGCAGTACAGGCTCTGACAGATGAAGTGCATTCTTTAAAACAAGAGAATGCTTACCTCCGACAACAGGCAGGCAGAGTCCCTAGCTGGTCCGAAGTGCCTCCTGGCCCTATCCCAGGAGGTTTATACGATGGTAATCCTCATAAACTCAAGACTTTTATCGAGGCTTGTACCGTTCAGTTCTCTTTCAAGACAGCCTTTTTTCAAAGCGACCGTGATAAGGTAGGACACATGATTGCAAACTTGACGGGGTCCGCGTTAGCATGGGCCACGCCTCTTGTTACTACCAATAATGTCTTATTAGATTCTTATCCTGCCTTTTTGAATAGTCTTCGAGCCATGTTCAGCCGTCAGGAGATCACGATTTCAGCCCAAGAGCAGTTATTAGATTACAAACAAGGATCTCAAGATCTATTGTCTTATATCACCAATTTCAAGCAGTTAGCAGCTGGTACGTCATGGGCGGACGATGCTCTAATCACAATATTCCGCAGAGGATTAAACGAAGAGCTAAAGGATGAGATCTCCCGAGTACCCAGACCTCCGAATTTGGCAGAGATGATCACCATGGTTATGCAGATGGATTACCGACTGCAAGAAAGAGTGAAGGAACGTCGTCGTGGCCGCTCCATGAGACCACCTATGACATACCCTCCTAGTGTAGGAAGATCACAAACAGATGAACCTATGCAGATAGGGACTACCAGAGGTCGCCTTACTCCAGAGGAGCGTCATAGACGTCGAGTCAAGGGCCTGTGTATGTATTGTGGTTCCAAAGAACACGCAATTCGAGATTGTCCTCTCATCCCAGCCAAAAGTCAGGGAAACGCCATCTCCCAACCGCCAGGGGAACCGCGGCTAGGGAGTCAGTAAACGGTTCCTCATCTTATCTGATACCTTCCCAAGTTACGGAGATCCCCGATCTTACTATGTTGGCCTTACATGTCCAGATCAAATGGGGAGATACAGACCCCATTCCGGTCACGGCCTTAATAGATTGTGGGGCCGCAGGGAACTTTGTTGATACCCTCTGGAAGACCGCTCATAATATACCATGTTCAGTCAAGACAATGGCAATCCCAGTTGAGTCCGTGGATGGTAGTCCGTTAACATCAGGTCCCATAAAGGAACAAACTATACCTTTGCGGATGAATATCTCCTCCCATCAAGAATCCATTATCTTTGATGTAATCCGTACAGCCCACTATCCAGTTATTCTAGGACTACCCTGGCTTCGTGCTCATAACCCATACATCAATTGGAAGGCGGGCACGGTTTTTCTGGGATCTGAACATTGTTTGACGCACTGTCTTTCGGACGGTGCGGTTGGGTTTCGTCCCACTATCTCCATGTTGGAAAATCCGGGTTCCATCTCTGTATTGAACCATATCCAGGGATTACCCATTGAATACAAACAGTATCAGACAGTGTTCTCCGAATCTCAATATGCTGAACTACCCCCACATCGGAGAGACGACTGCGCCCTGGAACTAATTCCAGATGCACCGATTCCTTTCGGTCGCATGTATGTCCTATCTGGACGGGAACGTGAAGTTCTTAAAGAATATCTTCAAAAGAATCTTTGCAATGGACTTATTCAAGAATCCACCTCACCAGCGGGGGCTTCTTTGTTCTTCATCCCAAAGAAAGACTCTACGGAACTCAGACCGTGTATAGATTACCGAGGCTTAAATAAGATCACCATCCCGGATCGCTATCCTATGCCTCTCATCCCAGATATACTAGAAGCCGTTAAAGGAGCTACCATCTTTACAAAACTGGACCTCCGCGGGGCTTATCATCTCATTCGTATACGAGCTGGCGATGAATGGAAGACAGCTTTCCGTACTCCTTTGGGACACTATGAATATAAAGTAATGCCTTTCGGCCTATCCAACGCCCCCGCAGTCTTCCAACGCTTTATGGACCACCTCTTTTCAGACATTCTTCTTCACACAGTTATTGTCTATTTAGATGATATTCTGGTCTTTTCTTCATCACCATCAGAACACTGTCAGCACGTGAAAGAAGTACTACGGAGACTATTCAACAACCACCTTTATTGCAAACTAGAGAAATGTGAGTTTCACAGAAACCAGGTTGCCTACCTAGGGTACATAATCTCTGCAAATGGGGTATCCATGGACCCTAAAAAAGTATCAGCTATTACAGATTGGCCTATACCATTCTGCATTAAGGATCTGCAGAGATTTCTGGGGTTCTCCAATTTCTACAGACGTTTCATCCCACACTATTCGCAAGAGATACTTCCACTGACGACACTTCTTAAAAAGAATGTAAAATTCCTTTGGTCCGGGGAGGCACACATTGCCTTTGAGAACCTGAAGAAACATTTTCTCACAGGACCCATACTGATTACTCCAGATCAAACCAAGAAGTTCATTGTGGAATCGGATGCGTCTCATCAGGCCCTTGGGGCCGTTTTGCTTCAAGAAAATGATCAAGGAATAGAATGTCCTATAGCTTACCTTTCTAAAACACTGTCTCCCTCTGAAATAAATTATTCAGTGCTAGAAAAAGAACTATTAGCTATAAAAAAGGCATTCGAAGAGTGGAGACATCTTCTCCTGGGGGCAAGACACCCAGTTGAGGTCAGGACTGATCACAGTAATTTACGCGTCCTACAGTATGCTCAGACCCGAAATAGCAGGCAGGCACGTTGGGCACACTTCTTTTCACCGTATGAGATTGTTTTCACCTTCATTCCCGGGAGAGTCAATCTCAAGGCTGATGCATTGTCCAGAAAGGATTATACCTCTTCTACGCCTTTTCGATCGGAACCTCTGTTTCCCAGAGCCACATTCGTGCAAGTAGTTACCACGTTTTTACAGAACGTGGCTAACTCCACTTTGCAATTTATTCAGTTGAATCCACAGTTACTGGCGACCTGGAAACTCAACTTGGTCCAAGGATGTGCTTATAAGGACAAGAAGCTCTTCCTCCCTTCGAGTGAACTGCAAAAGACAGTTCTAAATCTCTGTCACGACTCATACCTAGCGGGTCACCGAGGTGTGGCTAATACTAAAGAGTTGATCCAACGTAACTTCTGGTGGCCGGAAATGACTCAAGACATCATAGACTATGTGTCCGCTTGTGCTATCTGTTTGCAGTCAAAATGCCCTCGAAACGCCCCTTCAGGACTCCTCTCAGTAATGCCGATCCCGGACCGTCCTTGGCAAATGATTTCCACTGATTTCATAGTTGATTTGCCACCATCAGACGGTTGTACAGTAATCATGGTCACAATCGATTACTTCACAAAATTGGCACATTTCGTTCCACTTCCGCGGATTCCCACCGCAGCTCAGATGGCAAGAGTTTTTCTTTCACGGATTTTTTCCCTTCATGGATTACCTGAGACCATTGTTTCTGATCGAGGTTCACAATATACATCTCGCTATTGGCAGCAAGTCTGCAAGAGTTTGCATATCTCCCGGGCATTGAGTTCAGGTTTCCATCCGCAGACAAATGGTCAGACGGAACGCCTAAATCAGACCCTTGAGGGATATTTGCGTTGTTACATCTCCTCCTCACAAGATAACTGGTGTTCCTTGTTGCCTTTGGCTGAATTCGCGTATAATAACTCTCGACATTCAGCCTTGGGATTCAGCCCTTTTTTTTTGCTCCTACGGATACCATCCTCAGTGTTTTCCCAGCGGACCGGTCTCCACTTCAAAATTTCCCGATGTGGATCTTCTCGTTGATGCCATCCAGTTGGGACATCGAACAGCCAAGACCTCTCTTCGGGAGGCCCAGATCCGGGTCAAACGCTCTGCTGACAGACATCGTACTCCGGCTCCGCGGTTGGTACCAGGAGACTTGGTTTGGTTGGCATCTCGATTTCTGCCTCGTCATCTGGTACCATCCAAATTGTCCCCGAAATATTTCGGCCCTTTCTGCGTTTTGAAGCGTATAGGGTCATCAGCTTTCAAGCTCAATCTCCCTTCATCCTGGTCCAGGATTCATCCTGTGTTTCATGTCTCGCAGTTGAAGAAAGACGTGGCGGATCGTTTCTCCCGTGCACGGAAAGGATTACCCTCTCCTGTCATCACCCCGACAGGTCCCGAGTATGAAGTGGCGGGAATTTGCGATTCACGCATTTTCCGGGGTCGTCTACAGTTCTTGATTGACTGGAAGGGTTATTCTCCGGCGGATCGCTCTTGGGAACCGGCATCGGCGGTTCATGCTCCTACTTTGGTCCGCCGGTTCTTTTTGTCCCATCCGTCCAAACCGGGAGGCCCGGGGCATTTGAGGGGGCATACTGTCACGCCCCTTCGGAGACGCTGGGCTTTGTGGCATCGATGGACCATAGGACGGCGGGTGTCAGCCATTTCTACTACCAAGATGGCCGCCGTAACTGGAGTTGCGAGTCTAGCCTCAGCACACCTTGATTTCCCGGAAGTACTGCCTCCCTACCCGAGGGTGGGTATATCAGTCCCGGAGATCAACACGGCATTGCGTTGCTACTCCTCATTAACAACGCTACGTAAGTTCGTTCCTAGGTCTTAGAAATTGACTTGCGAAATACTGTCTTCAGCTTCTAAACTTCCTGTTTTCAAATTCTAGCGTCTCTCCAACTACCTCTTTGTTTTCCGAGTTCGCGGTCTCCTCCTCTTCATCAACCAAGTTTGCCATCCGGTCCCATTCCGGACCGTGGTAAGCCTCATCCCAATCCCATATAACCAATTACCTCCAATCCCGCTTATTCTAACATTCACAACTCACTATTATCCTCTTCTTCGCTTAGTAACAGGCACATCACGCACCGGCATTTCAAACACACTGGCAAGACTCTGCACCATCAAAACAGATCTTAGCTCCGCCTCGATTGCTTCTCAAAGGTTTTCGGAAGATTCTGACTACCATCATCTTCCCCCTATTGTTCCGGTTTAAGGGTAATCCACATTCCTCTTACCTTACATTCTATCCCTCTGTTACACTCTGATACTTACCAGTCTCTTTCTTCTTCTCAAGGACGAACGCCCTCCTGACTTCGCCGAAATCCCCGACTGCAACGGAGGACAACACACCGCTACCTTCGGAACAGGGTTTTCTTCCCCAGAGGGTTTCCCTGGGACTTCTTCTTCTACCTGGTTTATCCGGGAGGGGGAAGAGGTACTTGGGAGGCTTTCATTATCTTCTCTCCATTTGGAACAAGAAGAGCCTTCCACTACCGAAAGGGGGTCTGTCGGAGGAAGAGGTAACGGTGAGTCCTTGGGATAACCTGCCAATTGATTGATTGGATATGCATATAACTTGTCTCATTTATTAATATATGACAGACACAGATTCATCTTCAAACAGTTGAACATTACCAATGTAATTGTTTAAGAGATCTATGAAAGAAAAACAGGTTTGAACATTCCATTTCAAGGTTAAGCCACCTTGGTCAGTAGATAGCATTGCTGTGGCCAAATGATCTGGTCTCCAACAAGCAGATCATAAAAGGATATAGGCCTACACAAATTACTAACAGTATTGGAAACATAGATATGATCTATCCAAGACTGAACCTTCCCTCGATGCCAAGTATAATGAGTCGAAGGATCGTTACCGACTTGTGGCAACACGAGGTACATCTCCCAATTGGTTATAAATGAGTCCCAATCGACCCCCCTTACCACGCTCTGCAGAGTGTTCAGGAGGGGGACTGCCCGTGAGTCATTTACCTTGGCTCCTGCTGCACAGTTCGAATTAAAGCCCCCACCCCCCCCAAAGATTACTACATGAAAGCCTTCTTCCAAGCAGTCTTCTAATATCACTAGTAGGGCAGATTGAATCAAGACCAAGGTCAACTTGGAGGGATGTCAGTACAGATTAATTAAATGAAGTTCCAAATTGGTTGCTTTTGAGGTCAACCCAACAGTTAAATGGCCTTCATGGGAAATCAATATTCTGCATATTAATTGACAAATTCAAATCAATTGTGATAGCCAAACCTCCACTAGTGCAACCCATTTGGCCTCTGGATGTCGGTTGTGTATATGTAGAAAAGTCATCGAAATTGAAGTGTAAAGTGTTTTCCCCTTAAAAAAAATGTAGAATTCTGAAAGATTTTAGCCAAGTTGGCTTGACCACAAACATTCCAAGAAGTAATCAATAGGGCAATGCGTTAGGATACTATTTGAAAAACATCTTTATGGCTGCTTCCAACCACGACCAATCTTGTACTGGTACTTCAGTTGAGGATGAAAATTGTTCAGTTGTTCTTTTTAGAGACTGCCCAAGGAGCTCCCTAGGGTCATTCTCCACTTTCCTGCTTTTCGTGGTAAAGATAGAACAGACAGGAAAGCTGAAGCCTTTTCCTAGTTGTTAAGTTCATGAAGGTCAAAACCTAAAGGGCTCAGTGTGAGCCTCTCCTCCCATACCATGCAAGCTATTAAATTAGAATAAAAGTGACAAACCATGCGCTCATTTTTGGGGCTAGGTAAAGCTATGTAGTCAATGTCACCAGAATGAGTGCTTGCAGTGATGGAACTATTTGGAACATCTCCAGTAATTTGCAACGATTCAACAACAAGGAGCCGGTAACATGACCAATAATGGGTGGAAAATATCAGTGAGAATTACAGTTAAATGTTAAAATGTTAAATGTTAAAGGTATTTGTACCGCGCACTGTCACAAACGGAATTGATCCCCAGGTGCTCAAGCGGATCTGTAAATGATAAAGGTGGGATGGTTTAGTAAGGTGAAGAAGGGAGTAGGATAGTGAGAGGAGTGGTGTTCTGTTGGCAGCTTCTACTGAGTATACACTGGGTGCTGAGCTTTGGTGCGGGTATCGGATCGGAGTCAGTCCGCGTGTGCTGTTGTTCCGGCTTATGTGTTGTTGCAGTGTTGTGAAGTGCGTGCTGCTTGTTGTGAGAACAATGGTTGTGTGAGTTTGAGTGCGATAAGTATGCAGAGTTTGAGTTTATATTGGTTAGTGGGTTACCTGACCTTTACCAAGCTAACATTCACAGTTCTGTCTGAGTGTGGCACTTGGTGGCCTTCACATTCCCATCTAGACGCGGCGCAGTGCATGGTTTAGGACTCCCTCCAGGTGCGGTCATGCCAACATTCACACTTTTATCTATATGTGGCACAGGCTAGAGTTTAGAGATCCGTCCAGGTGTGGGCATGCTAACATTCACAACTCCATCCGAACGCCACGCAGGCTGGTGTTCACAACTCTAAGTGTGGCATATGCTAGCATTCACATTTTTTCTAGGCGCTGGCATGTTATCCTTCAGTCAATCCTATCCAGATGTGACGCAGGCCAACGTCTATCTAGGTGCGTCTGCCGGTCTGGATATCTTTGTCCGGTACGTATGAGTGGGAGAGTCATTTGAGGGCTTTCGGCTGGGTCTAGGTATGTGGTCAGTCTCTGTAGCCTTCATTTGTGGCGATTTTCCATGAGGTCTTATGCTCTGTCGAGTGGTTGGTTCTTGGTTTGAGTGTTTGTCCAATTTGAGAGTGGCCGAGGTTGGGGTTATTTTCATCATTATTTTAATGTCTTGGCATTCTAGTGCATCTCCGTTGTGGTTACGCTTTGAAGAGCCATGATTTTGAGGAGTTTCCTGAATGCTAGGTGGTTTGTTGTATTCCGTATATTCTTAGGTAGGTCATTCCAGGTTTTGGGTGCCTGGTGAGAGAAAGACGGTCCTCTGAATTTTTTTCCGTTGTAGGGTTTTGGTTCGAGGCATATGTCGGTGCTTGATCTTAGTGTTCTTGTCGGTTGTTGTAGGCGTAGTTTGTCGCTTAGGAATTCTGCGCTTTGTTTGTGTATTGCTCTGTGTGATGCACATGGCCTTGCACTTTATTCGTTGTTTCAGTGGTAGCCAGTGTAGTATCTTTAGCGCGGGTGTGATGTGTTCTCTTCTGGGTAGCTTGAGGAGGAGTCTGGCTGCTGCATTTTGTATGCGTTGCAGTTTTTTTAGAAGTCGTTCGGGCCTGCCCAGGTATAGGCTATTGGCATAGTCTACTCTGGACATGATCAGAGCGATGATGGTAAGTATTTTGTTGGCGAACGACGGGAACGGTAGGATCCTTTTTGCTGCTCGCAGGAGGAAGAAACATTTCTTGATTACCGAGTTTACTTGTGGCTCCAGAGTGAGATTGTTATCCATCAGGACTCCTAGGTTTTTTACAGTTGATGATGGTTCTGGTGTGGTGCCGAGCTCTCTTGGCCAGGGGATATAGTTGATGTCTCCTCCCTTTTTTGAAACAATCATTATCTCTGTTTTGCCTGGGTTGATTTTGAGATGGTTGAGGTTCATCCAGTTGAATATGTCACAAAGGCAATTCTCTAGTGTGGTGTTTCCTTCTCGGGTGTCTTGTATGTTGAAGATTATTTGAGTATCGTCGGCGTAATTGTAGCATGTGAGGCCGTGTTTTTTGATGAGTTTAATTAATAGGTACATGTAGATGTTGAATAGAAGCGGAGAGAAGGATGATCCTTGTGGTACTCCGCACGTGGAGACTCTGGGTTTGGATTTACAAGGTCTCATCCATATTGTTTCTGTTCTGTTTGTTAGTAGGGATTTGATCCATAGTAGGGCAGTGTCTGTTATCCCTAGTCCTTCTAGTCATAACAACTAGGCCGCATATTCTAGGCGCATATTCTGGTTAATTACATTGTTGATCCTTACTAATTCTGGGCCCCTCTTCTTCACCCCAGTACCAAGGGCTTTATGGATCATGTAGTCCATAATGGTTTGCGGATTTTGATGTTAAATTATTTTGGATTGTATAGTAGTTACATTGGTTTGCTCTATTTTACAATATGCCCTCAGTGCTTTAGGGATGATAGGGGAATCTTGGGTTAAAGAGGTTATCCATTCCCCTCCCATGTGATCCTCCCACATAATGGATAATGTTTATAGTTCCTGGGGAATTACTCCCTTCCCCCAGGATGCTATCCAGCAAAACAAATGTTCATAAGAATAACCAAGTTCTGTAAAGCCCCAGAGGATAACTCCCTCCTCTTGGTGTTGCAATCCACACCAGGGCAAATGACTCCCTTCCCCAGGTCTTTTTACACTTATAATACAAATCCTAAGGGCATGGTCTTCCTTGGGATTCTCTTTCCAAGATAACACAACTTGAGTGTGAGTGTCAGACTCGCAAAATACCTGGTATAATGCCCTGCCAGGTTCTCATATACAGTTTCTTTACACAATTTGTGTAAGGATCCCAGACTCGCAAAGCACCTAGAATACTCTCCTGCCAAGTTCTCTTGTGCGACTCCAAGGGGGAATGAGTATTCCCTTGAACCCTCCTGCCAAGTCTTTATTATTGGCTTCATTTTTCTTTGGGTGCGAGTCCCAGACCCACAACTCGTCTGGTATTTTCTCTTGCCAGGACTTTTCTTTCCCTTCAACAAGAAACCCGAGGCATGTATCGTCTCTTGGTTCTATTGAAGTAATGTTACAGGTTTTTTTCAATGATTCTTATTACTTCCCATTATTCCAAACTGGGATGAGGAAGATGACTGGTACCGTACTAAGGGGTCTCTCTCCTCGCCATTCTCACAATAGCATTTCCTCTTGTGAAATAGTTTACCCAGCGTCCCAACCCTCCACTGTGGGCTCACCAGTATGAAAGTGTCTGTTCCAGTCGGTCCGTTCTCACAGGGACCGGCTTCTCATTTCTGTGGCATCCGGACATCTCTTCCCAGCAACAGCACTGTACCTCTGTCACATGCTTGCTCTCACATGGTTTGAAGCCTGCTCTTGGCACCGGTTCTTGTGACTGGCTTTGCGTGCCTCCAACAGTGCTCTCTCAGGCTGCGGGGGCAAAGCGGGTCTCTTGTCGGTCTCTGCGTTCTCTCTTGCCAGCAGTGTGCCTCTTGCTAGTGGCAGAGCATTCTTCTCTCTCTCCGATCTTCCGCACCGGAGCAGAGTGCTTCGGCTGGCTTCCTATCTCACCACCTCCACTGCAAGGGTCTTGAGATCGCCTCCCGACCCGAAATGCTGTCTCTGTCCCGCAGTGCAGCGGTCTGCCAGCAGCGAATTTCCCGAGACGGGAACAACAAGCACTCCATCTCCTTCTTGGCTTTTAAACTTCATGGCATTAAGTGTAACATTCCAACAACTAGACCGCATAGTTGGAGTCTCAGGTTCTATGTTCCCTCTTACTCTTACTCTCGCCCTGCTCCATGTCTTAGTGCTTTGGGATGACTTTACCTGGAGATTAGAGACAGGTTTATTCTTCTTCTTAGTTACATGGTCCTTAGCCCTCCAGTAAGTCATAGGGCATTGGTGTCTTTCATAGATAGCTTTATTATTTTCCCGGGAAGAAGAGGAAGGGTGGTGATTTTCCTCATACAAGCAAGGGGAATACTATGTCTCACCTGATAATGTTGTGTCATCCCCTGGAGGGTCGCCTCCCCGCATGTGGTCCTCACTCAAATAGCCACCCCCAGGGTCAGTATCAGGTAGCGGCTACCATCCCATGGCCACATGGGGAGAGGGTATTCCCATGAAAGGAGTGATGACATCATCAGATTCATCACAATCCACAGTATGAATTTCCTACCTCAGAGGTATGTACTAAAATAATTCACTGCCCATGTGTAGGCCAACATCTTTCGTTCTATGACTGAGTTAGGATCTTGAATGCAAAGTCTACTGAGTACATCTTGCTTCCTGAATTTTGCATGAGTGCAGCTCTTACACTATATGCACTTGCATCAACAGCTATTATCTTACGTTGAAAGGTTTAAGGCTGGGTGCTCTGTAAGGGTGCAAGAGTAAGGCTCAGATACAAGTGTGGTATTGGTTTGGTTATAAACTTTCATTCATAAAAGTAAAGGGGTTGGAGAAAGACCTTTTCTATCCCTAAACTAAGAGGGGTTTCCCTGCCTCCAGGAAATCTAAGGAAAACTGTCAGAATGTCCAAATATAAACAGTCAGTCACAGTCCTGTCCCTCAACCCTACTTCTGACCCTAACGCTATTACCTAATGACTAATGTGCAAGGACTCCAAAATCCAAAGTAGACTACTAGTGACAGCTCTTGGCACAGGTCTTAAGTGTTCAAAGGAAAAACAAATGTTCAATTTCTTAACAATCAATGTCCCAAGACCCAGGGTTTGGATCCTTTTCCTTGGCTTCTAACTGGTTACTTTCAGGCCTTTATATGGGTGTGAGGACCAGACTCGCAAACCTGTATCACAAAACATGAATTTATTCTCTTGGCAAACATACACTTCCTTCTGGACAGTCTCGGTTTCTCGTAGGACCCTCTTATTTAATCCTCATATGGGTGCGGATCCCTGACTTGCAATGCAGCCACAGCACGACTTGGTTAGCTCACCTGCCAAGTACATCTGCCCCTTTCAAATGTCTCAATATACTCAATATAAACAGGGTTATACCGCGGTCTCTGGGAGGGGTCGTCCCTAATCCCATAAGGGGCTTCCTATCCCATGTGATCCTCCCCCTGTGTACCACCCCCAGTGGGACTATTTTACTGTGGGCGTACCACCCTGGCTCCATGGAAACATCTACCTCTATAGCAGAAGGGACGGCATCCTCAGATTTGTCAGCTCCCAAAATTTCTCATTTCATCTGTTGATCTGTTGGAATGTCCCTTTGTATTGTTATGTCCATTCAAATTGTTCTCCTTTCCTCAGTAGCTTCCTCACGCAGTCTTACTTGTCTTTTACGATTTTGCATAGTGCTCCTTGTTTTGTGGTTCGGGAGCAAGGTCTATTGCTCGAATTTTACATTCTTTCAGTTCCATTACTGTATATCCTAAAATATCTTGTTTTTCCATTTCTATTTCGCACTTTTCTTTTTTCAGATGGAAGTCTTGTATTTTCAGCCTTTTTTTAAGTGTGCAATTGGTTTAACAATAAAGATAAAACTTTCACAATTAAGAACATTCAGTAATCCATGCAAATAAGAATGTTGTACATTATAATAATAAAAAAGTATTGTACAGTATAGATTACAATATCTGACTTTTTGTATTCCTTGTATTATATTCCATGTAGAGTTACCTTCAGGGTTCTCTAGAACACTGAAGCTGCTGAACATAATCCAAACAACATTTTAGTGTACTGATAGGTGCCAAATGGCATCACAAACGCTGTTAGTGGTTTAGATTTTGGGTGCAATTTTACTTGTCAAGTCTAGCTTCGAGAACATCTTGGCTCTGTGAAGCGTCTGCATAATTTCTGGGAAGTTACTTAGAGGGAAGTTGTCACTCAAAACTTCTGGGTTCAGTTCCCTGAGATCCTTGCCCATCCTTAGCTTGTCTGATTCATTTCTTCTTGTGATTAAGACTAGGCTTTGTCCTTCTGCTACCCCAACTGTTTTTATTATTTTCTGATTTAGTAAGTTCCCGATTAGTGCCTGTAGGTCCTCCCTTGCAGTTACTCACTACCCAAGCAGCAAAGAAAGAGGGTAGGAGCAGGAAGGTGTTGGTGTTTATGGAATTGGATATGTTCTGATTGGTCATAACGATTATCTGTTTTCGAAAAGACCAATAATATATGAATTCTATGTCAAGACTCGGAGGCTCAGATTATGCTCTGACTTCTCTTTACTAACTCGAGCAGCAACCATTATAAAACAATAACATGGAAAACAATGACAAAAACTACAAATTCCAACAGAACCCAGCAATTTTGTAGTTCGTTTTCCATAGGTTGTAAGAAACCACGTGATCCTCTCCTCCAATCAGCATCACTTCTCCCTTATAACCTCCAACAACTCCGAAGTCCTTCCTCTTTCTTTGCTGCTCGAGCAGCTGAGATAAGTACCTTTCGTTTTATTAATGTTGGAATGTTTGTTTAGGGTTTATATGTTTACTCAGGCTAACGCGCGCAACTTGCTAGCGAGCGCGTAGAACGTTGGCGGAGCATATCCGCGGGGAAAACGCGACGGGACCTTTGTTCCGGCGTCGTTTCCCTCGTTAGGAGGCACTGCGGGCACGGAAGTTCGCAACAGCGCGATGGGACCTCGGGAGTTCCGGCGCCATTGCGAACTTACGTGTCAGGAGAAGGAGACAGGGCACTAAGCTCCTCGGGGCTCATACAGTTATTTTCTGATCCCTGGCCCTCACGAAGCTCCGTCACTCGGGGCGCACAGCCGGGTGTACAGTCAGGAGTCACCGGCTCATATCCTAGCTGTGCACGCCACCTAGTGGCTGAAACTGGTACCGCAGGCAAGGAAGTCCTGCTCAGAGACGGTGAGCTGCAAAGTCAGCACAAACACATTATCCCTCATTCTGCCACTGGGGAGGAGGTGAGAGAGGCTACGGCCTCCACTTGACGGGCTCAGTCCCAGGCAAGACTGCTATTCATATGAGGGCTCGCCTAGCTTCTCAATACATATATTGACGGGGGCAGCCCAAGCAAACTGCACAAGGCACCTTTATAGTGTACAGAGGCGGTGAAAACATGAGCGACTACACCGACGACTCTGACGGCCCTCATGTCAGTGGGCGCCGTATGAGCGAAGCAGTACAGATGCTGCAGAGTGCCGAAAGGCCCCGGGAAGAGAGGGGCATTTTGCGAAGCTTGGCGGCTTTGTCCCAGGGCAAAGCTCGCAAAAAGAGAGGGGGAAGTAAACACAAAACCCGCAGGGGCCGCAGCGCCCAGACACCCCCGGGTTCACCCCACAGATCGGGGAAAAGGAAGGCGAGATCCCACGAGAGACGGAGCGCTAGCTCGAGCGAGTCGGACGACGACTACTGCAAGAGCAGCTCAAGATCTGAGTTTTACACCTCCTCAGAAGACCAGACCTCCCCGGAAGAGGAGGAAAGCCAACCTAAAAAGAAAGGCAGGAGGGAACAGGAGGATCTTCTCAGGGAGGAGTTCGACCCTGATGAGCTTATTCACCCCAGGTCCAAAGAATGGGACCCTCTGGAGAAGATCGCGGAATATCTTAGATGGCACCTGCGGGCACCTTTAAGTAGACAAGCCAGATCTAAATTGAAGGCAGAGTGCCCAATACCGAGAGTCCCGGACGCGGTAGCAGAGACCCCGGAAATTGACGAGAGAATTCTGACGTTCCTGGGCCGATATGGCAGGGACGTGAAGAGGGGCATCAACAGATCCTGGCGCTCCTGTCAGGACAAGGTGCTGGACATGCTAGGACCGGTCACCAAGATCTGGCAACTGGCTGAGGAGGCGAAGGCCAAGAAAGAGCCCATGGACCCGGACATCATATCTGGCTGGGCTCAGAGGATTATCTGCCTGCTCGGTAACGCAAATACAGCGCTAGCAACCGAAAGGAGAAGGTCGATCCTAATGAAACTGGACTCCAGGCTAGGGGAGATGGCGACATCCGAGCAGGCCACAGCCGCGAGAGGCAAGCTCTTCGGGGACTTGTTCATCAAGGACATGGCGAAATTCGCCAGTACTTATTTATCGAAGGACAGGGCCAAGTCTTCCCTGAAGAAGATTTTCGGTCGAAGAGTTTTCGACAAGGCTGGAGGAGGAAGCGGCCGCTCGTCCCGCCGTGGCCAGTACAGAGGCTCCTACAAGGACAAAGCTTGGAGACAAGAAGACCGAAGGTCCAACCCCTTCTTCCCTTCTAGGGGAAGAGGCAGGGGTAGAGGTTGGAGGAACAACGGAAGGCAACAGCACCAGAGTTCCTCAGGTGAGAGATGTGAAAGTAATAGAAAGGTCAAATGCAAGTATTCCTCCAGTAGGAGGGAGAGTGAAACTGTATGTCGAAATATGGGAAGAGTTGTCTTCAGATGCTTGGATAAGGCAGACCGTAAGAGGGTTTCAGTTAGAATTTTGGCGGGAACCATATCAGGTAGTGCGGCCAAGACGGATAAAATTCAGCAGCGAAGACGAGGTCCTTCTAGACAAGGAGGTAAAATTGCTAAAGGTAAAGAATGCAATCGGTCCAGCTTCAGAAGGACCAGGGGGTTTTATAAGCAATCTGTTTTTGGTCAAAAAGAGACACAAGGTCAGACCAGTGATAGACCTGAGGGGTTTGAATTACTTTCTGGTATACAGGCATTTCAAAATGGAAGGCATCCATCTTCTAAGGGATGTTCTCCAGCAAGGAGACTGGCTAGCAAGGATAGACCTCAGGGATGCGTATTTAACGATTCCTATCCGGCCAGAACAGACAAAACTCCTCCAGTTCCTTCGGAAGGGACAGAAGTGGGAGTTCAAATGTCTCCCCTTTGGGCTAGCGTCGGCGCCATGGTGTTTCACCAAACTTTTGAAACCAGTGGTGACACACCTGAGAGAGCAGGGGATCAGGCTGATTATTTACCTGGACGACATATGTTTAATGTGCCAGGACAAAGAAATTCTGGTTCGACGGGTCCTATTAACCACGGGGTTACTACAACAGCTGGGATTCCTAATAAATTGGGAGAAGTCACAGTTAGAACCAGCTCAGGATATGGAATTTCTGGGGTTCAGCTTAGAGACAACGCAGGGCATTCTCAAATTACCCCTAGCCAAAGTCAATTCAGTCAAGAGGGAGATCAAGGTGATGATAGCGAAGCAGGAGGTTTCCCTGAGGGAAATAGCGAGGCTTATAGGACGTCTGTCATCATCGATACAGGCGATATTCCCAGGGCCCCTGCATTACAGGACGTTGCAGAGGTTGAAGATCAACCATCTCAGAAGAGGTTTTCCTTCGAACAGAAAGTGAGGCTATCACAGGAAGCGAGACTGGAGCTAGAATGGTGGTTCTGCCACATGGAAGCCTGGTATGGCCGGGCGATATTTGGCTCATCCCCGGACCTGGCGATAGAGTCCGACGCCAGCCGCTGGGGATGGGGAGCCAGATGTGGAGACCTGCCAGCCAGGGAGGATATACTGCTAAATCCGGCAGGAGAGATCCATTCATTGGTCAGGTCAGGGAGCTTGAGTCTTCTGGCTTGGGCGATTTCAGGGAGAACTGGTCTAAGCCAGGACTTTCAGGCACAGCTCAGGAATTCATCAGGGAGTCTTGGGCTCCGGCGACAGGCAAGGCATATAGAGTGGCATGGCATAGATGGAGTGATTGGTGTCTGGAGAGACAGGTTGATCCCGTATATACAGATGTAGTACACATAGTGAATTTCTTGGCAGCGCAGGCAGCACAGGCGAAGGCCTACAGGACCATTAATAATTATAGGTCAGCGATTTCAGCAGGCCATGCGTACATAGAAAATAAGCCTGTAGGCGAGCATCCCTTGGTGTGTAGGCTTCTGAAGGGCATAAGGTGTATGAGACCTCCCGCTGCCAGATACTCTCGTTTGTGGGATGTGAGTATAGTTTTAAGGATGTTTGAAAGTTGGCCGGACAATGAATTCTTGTCTCGGAAAGCACTGTGGGCTAAGTTAACTAAACTTCTGTGTCTTATTTCTTGTAAAAGGGTCTCGGACGTGATAGCTTTAGAAGCGAACAGAAAATCTTTTTCACCTTCAGGAGTAATATTTTTCATAGCGAGGAGGACAAAGACGAATATTAAGTCTGTGGAGTACATGGCTTCCCGGACAAGCCTAAGTTGTGCCCAGTTAGGTGCTTGAAAATGTATGAACAAAAAGCGAATGAAGTGAGACCTGCGGGAGTAAACCAGCTACTGATAGCGAATAGGAAACCTTTTAGAGCAGTAGCATCAGCCACCTTAGCTAGATGGGTCAGGTGGTGCATGGCCAAGGCAGGGCTAGACGTGCAACAGTTCGGAGCACATTCTACACGAGGTGCTATGGCATCGTCTGCCTTTCTGGCAGGGGCTCGTCTGGAAGATGTCCTAAAGGCGGCAGACTGGTCTAATGAGGAGACCTTTAAGAATTTCTATTTTAGACCAGTGGAGCGAGAAGCATCGTTGGTGGTAGGTAAGCTTTAAACGAGCATAATCTGAGCCTCCGAGTATTGACATAGAATACAGATTTTCCACACATTCGTTACAGAAAGTCATGATTCTGTTAAAGACTCGGAGGCGAAAGATTATTCCACCCAATTTCAATCGCTATAATATAAGTTATGTTGTCATGTTGTAAATAATGCAATCTTGTTGGAAATAATGCAATCTTGTCTTGGGATAATAATGGTATTGCTATGCGATTGCCCACCCGTCCATGATGGGATTTCTAACGGATTATGTTTGTTTCAGGAGCGGAACAGAAAGCGACAACTTGAGAAAATCAGCTGGAACAAGTCGTCTACCGGTTGGGGCGCGAGTTTATCAGTTCAGCGAAAGAAAGAGGAAGGACTTCGGAGTTGTTGGAGGTTATAAGGGAGAAGTGATGCTGATTGGAGGAGAGGATCACGTGGTTTCTTACAACCTATGGAAAACGAACTACAAAATTGCTGGGTTCCGTTGGAATTTGTAGTTTTTGTCATTGTTTTTTGTCATTGTTTTCCATGTTATTGTTTTAAAATGGTTGCTGCTCGAGTTAGTAAAGAGAAGTCAGAGCATAATCTTTCGCCTCCGAGTCTTTAATAGAATCATGACTTTCTGTAACGAATGTGTGGAAAATCTGTACTATCAAAGACTTAAACTACATGGGAGTTGTAGTTTACATTGTGTTATGTTTATATTATTGTTTTAATGTTTGCTGCTCAAGAAGTAAAGATGAGAGAAAGTGTAATCCTTCCCCTTCATGTATTTAATAGAATTATGAATTTCTATAACGTTAGTATTGAAAATCTGAATTTGGCTGGGAAGTAAAAGAGCAGTTACAACAATAGAAGAAGGACTGAACCTAAAACAAATTCTTGTCCTTCTCTGCTGATTAGGGAGTGGCAGTGAGCAACTTTGTCAGAAGCTAGGCACTCTGACAAGGCAAATAGATGAGGAGGTAAAAAGAAACTCAATCATATGTTAAAAAACTTAAATGGCAAGAGAAACCTTCCCCATAACGTGCAGTATAAAAGCAAACTCTACAAACTACACAGCCCCATGCAGCTTTTTATCCAGGGATTCACTCCAAAATCATCCAAAAACCCATTAACATGTGCATGCTGCACGTCCAAAAAAAAAACACACTCCTGCCCAACAGTCAGTATGTATCAAACCTTATGTAAACTGGGGCTTAGGTATCACGGGGGCCTTGTCCTGCAAAATGCGAGTCTTAAATAATAGTTTAGGAGTCTGCAGCTCCCACGGTGAGTATCGCATTGTCCATCTGCACAGAGGCGCTGGAGACAAAATAAAGCTCTCTTACGTGTGCAAGTCAAATTCTGCGAAATACTGTACATTAGCTAGCAGAAAGGCTTCAGTGTATTCCTGGCGTCCAGGCGCACAGACCCAACTTCCAGCAGTACCCAAGGTCGATGTGTATTGAGAAGTGGCACTCCACATTTCTGCAAAAAATAACTGATAACCCAAGAAACGAGATTTGTGTTGACAGGAGTGAGGTTGCGGTCCTTTTCTAAGTACAAAACCTGGAAGCGACTGCAATTCTGCCGGAAGTTCGATTCTATACCCAGAGATAGGTTTACTGTTGCATAGTTTTTATATATTTATTTGAATTTGTAGAGCGTGCTACAGCCCAAAGGCATCGAGGCGCAAGTTGTATCAGGTCTGTGCCATCTTGCAGAGTTCCCAGTGGTGCTGGCTCCATGCCAGCCATGCAAAGAGTTTATCAGTAAATCTCTATTAAAAAAATAAAATGGAACCGCATAGACATAGATATTTTAGTGTAGTGGGTTGACACCTTTTGCACCATTTATGTGTTTTTTTAGGGCTATGCCATTATACATGGTTAAGCAGAAAGAAAACGTTTGATTTTTCCTCTCACAGGATCCACTTTAAGAAATTCAAACCCAACATTTATTTCCTTGAAAATACTTGCAAGGCATCCCCAGAAACATAATGCAGTGAAAAGGAAAAGCAAGGTGTGTGACCTAATCTGACAACAGAAAAGTACTGGGCATGGTCAGCTGGGAGTTTAATTAAACTGGGCACCCAATAGACATAGAAAACAGACATTGAGAGAAAGAAGTTCTGCAACATTAACTGCTGTTTCCATTCTTAGAGGTGCTATAAAGGACAGAAATACTAAATAGTGCAGTGGCTTTGTGACACATGTCATTTCATAGAGTTCAAAGAAATGATCGGAAAAAGGATAGGCCAAAGGTCAACCAGCCACTCACAACAATGAATAAATGGAGATCTCTGTGAGAAGAAGCATAGAAGTACAGGACTAGAAGGAAAGCGAGTAACTGTTCAGTCAGCGGTGACCATACAAGTCCGACACGAGTTGCAATGCGCCTAGATGAGAGGAGGAAGAGAAACCCCTGAAGAGCCTCAGGTGCCACCAGGAACAGAGGCTGAGTGCCAGGCCTCTGTGGCTGATAAAGAAGATATGTATGCTTTAGAGAATTGGTCAAGCAACTAATGGAGGCAAGGCGCTAGCTATATATGCCTAATAACTAAAGCTAAGAAGCTAGTTATATGCCTCCCAGACCTGTCAACCAGCCGATGATGCCACAAGTTTAAGTGTTCCTAAGAAACTGTTCCGACCACTGACATGTACAAAAAGTTGATAGGAACCCTCTAGCAGAGATTGAAAATTGTTCTAATGCCACAAGAGTGGGGCAAGCCTCTGTGAGACTACTTCATTCTAATTCCACAAGTGGCAAGGGTTAACCCTCTTGAGAGATTGTGCTTCATTTTAATGCCACAAGAGGCTGATGGTAAGCCGTGGATGCGACTGTGCTTCATTCTAATGCCACAACAAATTGGGTATAGGCCCAAGAGTTACGACCTCTTGCTGAAGCAAGAAGACAATGGGCCTCATTACGAGTCCGGCGGTAACCGAGGCGGTAAAAACTCGTATTACCATTCCGCCTCCGTGATTCCCGGAATTACCGGGGCATTACAACCCCGATTTTCGGGGAATCACAGAGGCGGAATGGTGTAAATCCCCATTCCCATTGAGTCCTGTCGGACTCAATGTGAATGGGGATCATGGAAACACCGGCAGCATCTCGTAATGCTGCCGGTGTTTCCTCGTCCGCCTGCAGGTGGGTGGTGTTAAACCCGCCAGGTCAAACCTGGCGGGAACATCAACTCCCGCCTGCAGGAGTCGGGATCCGGCGGGTTTACCGCCACCGTTATTTCCGGACCGCCTGATTTGTAATGAGGCCCAATGAGCTTAAACATTTGGACGATAAGTAAAAAACTACCCTGACAGATTGGAAAGTTTAAAAAAAGGAAACAGTCTGGCTTATGTGGTGGTTCGGAAGAAGGAGTCGGGCACATAGTGGCCATTCTGATGTTCTTTTATTTAAATAATAAAAGGAAAAAGGTCTATCCTTTATTTAAATAATAAAAGGAAAAAGGTCTATCTCACCCTATCGCTATTAGTCATCCCTAGTTATCTAAATTAAACTAGAGGTGTCCGTCGGTCGTCAAGAAGTCCAAACTCAAAACTGTCCTCAGTCCAAACCTAAATCTACCTGACCCTACCACTAACAGCAACAACTAAAAGCGGCCAAAAGAAGGTTTCTCTTCTGGTTGTCACCCCTAAGCCATTTTTCTTTAGGATTCCTCTCAGGGTTTCCTTGTTATACACCAGCCCCGGCGGTCCTGAAAGTCGGCGCCAGTAAAATGTTGATCCCCATTCCCGTGGAATGGTGACCACAGAAGCACAGGCACTGTTAATAACGGTGCCGGTGCTTCCGTGAAAGTTTGCGGGCGGGTGCCGTTCCACCCGCCAAGTATGACCTGAGAAAGGCAGAACGACACCCGTCCGCAGACTCGTAGTTTGCCGGTCCGGAAACAACAGTGCTGCTAAGCTTACCGGCACCATTGTTTCCAGACCGGCAAACTTGTAATGATGGCCCTTGTCTTCTTGACATTATGGCACTTATCAATGGTTTCTTTGAGATATTCTCTTAGACACCTCGCTTTCATTTTAAGTCGTTCCCTTTTTGTATTAGGGTTGAGAGTCGTTTCCCACTCTTGTTGTATTTTAAATCCACTGGCTCTCTCCTTGTTTAGTTCACTCTGCGCTTTTAACTCATAACACTTTTGCTGTTTCTCTGTAAGTGGTCTCCCCACTCTTCAAAAATGATCTCTCGTGGAATTATCTCTTGTGGCTTTCTCTCTCTCGCTCAGGATATTTGTTTCCACTTTCTTAACGATTCATAATCATCCTTAACCTTCAGATATTTGAATAGTTCCTCAAATAGGAATTTATACTGGTTTACTGTACTGGTAACACCCTTATCGCAATCACAGTCCCTTCTCTTTATAGCTTCTTGACCAGGCAGCCTCCCGCTTCTCCAGCTCACCCCTGTATCTTTGTTTGCCTTGGGGAGCATTGGGGGGCTCTGCACTCATTCGGGTACGTTGGTTTGCTTTCAGGCTTAACACGCATACTGGTCTCAGCATCTCTGCAGCTGGCTACATTCAGCGAACAACAGCAAAGGGAGCTGTCAACACTCCTTGTTGTCCAGGTATCTGCTTTGTCAGATAGGCATGTGGCCCACCCCGGTACATCCGTGGTCACGCCACCTGATTGGATGGTTCCTTGAAGTCCATCCTGAAAACGGCTTTGCCGTTGTCTGCTTCACCGGGCCTCCAGCGACTGTGCTTGGTGTTCTCTGCCTCTCCCAGTTCTGCGGTTCAACTCTGCTCCGCATCTCCACAGCAGTCTGACGTCAGAGGGTTTCTCCTGTGCACTGTTCACTCTCCTCCTCTCTGGTATCCTCATCCCACTTTCATATGAGTTTCTTCTTAAATGGGTATTCCCTTTTTCTTTAAACGGTGTGCTGGATTCAACATTGCCTATAGCCAAAGAGAAGGAGGTCAGGTGCCGGCGGTAAATCCCCATTCCATGGAGTCCCACTCCCTGGGGGGATTTTGCCTGTATTGTCACGTCCCTAGGAGTTCCTGTTGTTCCCGATGTCACCCCCCAAAACCCCAAACCCCATACCTCCACTATGCCCCATCCGCGGGCTAGGATCCGGGACCCATCGCTGCCTTCTTCCCGTGTTCCAGGGCGGAAGGGCCGACGGCCAGCGCACCACGCGGATGCCAGCTTCATTGGCGTATTCCGTGGCGGTTGTGGGATCGGCCCCGTTTCCTGCTTCCGCGTCACGTGGCCGACACCTCCCACTCACGTGTAACAACAACGCGATCACGTGATGCGGGTGCGGACCACATGACCAGAAGACAACCGTAGCACACTATTTAAACGCTCGGATACGAGTGTTCAGTGCTTCACAGTTGTTCTTGTGACTACTTTTTGGCGCTACGTTCATATTTGGCTCATTTGGAATTCGACCTTTGAATTGTTTCACGGACTGTTTCTTGGATTGCCCTGTGTTCTGGCTCTTGGATATAGGAACTCTGGTTACGAATCACGGACTGCCTTTGGTCTTCCATTCTGATACTTGCCTTGGTTTTGTTTTTCTGGACTTCTTGGTGGACTCCATCAACAGGTGGGCCCGGTGCCTTCAAGAACTTTACCTACCTTTTTGGGAGGAACAACCTGCATCGAAGGCAAGACACTGGTGGGTCCCGGAATCCCTCACTAGGTTTAATCTATCAGCCATTGGTAAGACCGTTCCTTTCTTGTTGTTTGGTTTGTGATTATTGTTGTGGCTAGTTACTTAGCGGGTGTTTATTTGCAGTGGCCCAGGGGTTCCCAGAAGTTTGTGGCTCCGGAAGATCATCTCCCGCCTGTGGCCTCAAGGGCTGCACAGAGTGACATTTGTAGTCTCCCTGTGCGGCACTTGTGGATGGAGGTATCCTCGTTCTACATGACAGTCAAGACATAACAGACTGTGATGCCACCCTGTCGTGTAGGCGATGGAGGGGGCCGCAGAAGAACCCTTGGCCACTATGGTCAAGCCATAACCGTGTTACGTGCACACATGGCCGCAGCAAACACAGCCATTCACCAAAGGTTAGACTACCTCCAGAGTATCAGACATCCCCTGCCTCCTGACTTGGAATTCGGAGGTACCCCTTCTGCCCCACTGATAGCCCTCCTTCCGCTTCCAGTCTCTCAGGCTCCCACACCTATAGTTCTTCCCACTCCTTTCCCTTTGGCCGCTCCAGAAAGGTATCATGGGGACCCCGGCAAGTTTAGGACGTTCGTCAATCAATGCATACTGCACTTTTTGTGTAGACCACAGGCCTTCCTAGACTCAGCTACAAAAGCCGCCTTTACCCTATCACATTTGGCGGGCATAGCTGCCACTTGGGCTAATCCCCTCATGGAAAGCAACAGCCTGGTGCTTTATGATTTCGACTTGTTGATCACAGAAATGGCCCAAGTGTTTGATACCCGCCATAAGGTGCAGTCCCGAGACTTGGAATTATTGGATCTGGGACATGGTAGGGGGTCTTTTATTGAGTACATTACCAAGTTCAACCAACTTGCAGCAGAAACTTCATAGCCTGAAAGTAAAAGGGCCGTTGTTTTTTACAGGGATCTAAACAATGTCATGAAAGACGCACTTGCCGTAGTCCCTGCTCTACCCACGGCATACAATGACCTGGTGGATCTGGCATTACAGGTGGATGCTAGGCGTGCAGAACGCAGAGCCGAGGCCGGTTTTGCTTCCGCGTCAGTGCCATCCTCCTCTACTCCCTCCAGCTCCAATCAGGAACCTATGCAGGTAGGGGGCATACGCAGTCCAATCACACCATCAGAGAGGGAGCGCAGGAGGGTGGAAAATGCATGTTATTACTGTGGTCTGACTGGCCATTATGTTAAAGAGTGCCCCCGCCGGCCAAAATTGAAAACGCCGGGTTTTCGGAATGCTCGACCCTAGACTCGGGGACTGGGTCGAGCACTGTCCCTCTCACCCCGGACCGATACCCGCTTTCGGCCGTATCCAGCCCATACGTTTACAGGCCACGCTCCAACCAACACCTGAGATTTCACACCCGGTCACAATCATCCTTGATTCCGGGGCTATGGGTAATAACATCGATATTGTGCTTGCCCACACACTCAACCTGCCCCTTTTGGCTAAGACCAGGCCGGAACCGGTTCAGGCGGTTGACGGCACTTCCCTGATATCCGGGCCCATTAAACAGCAGACGGCTCCTAAGCTTCTTACAATTCAAGACACACACAAAGAAACCATAAGTTTCAATCTCATTGCCATGCCCCAGTTCGGCCTAATATTGGGGATCCCCTGGCTCCATGAGCATAATCCGCTGATAAACTGGAAGACAGGTTCAGTTCACTTTGAGTCAGAGTTATGTCAATACTTCCGTCTTCCTGCAAACACCAACGATCACACTCCTGCTCAGGCCCTAGGGGCTATAGCCCATTTAACCATAGAGGACACCACGAGTTTGCCAACTGAACACCACATGGTGGGACTGATTTCTACACTCATTCCCGCTCAATACCAGGATTTTGCAGGCGTATTCGATCATGGTTCTTCCGAAGTGCTTCCTCCGCACCGTCCCTATGATTGCCCAATAGATCTGATACCGGACAGTACAGTACCCACGGGTCGGATTTATTCCCTGACCCCTACTGAAGAGACAGCACTCAAGGAGTATATCCAAAAGTCCCTCCGGTTAGGCCATATCCGTCCATCTACTTCACCTGCAGCCAGTCCAATCTTTTTCGCCCCCAAGAAGGAGGGCGACCTCCGCCCATGTGTAGATTACAGGCGACTAAATGCTGTCACAAAAAAAAAACGATCTCCCATTCCCCTGATTACGCCATTACTTGACCGTCTCTCTCATGCTTCTGTTTTCATGAAATTAGATCTTCATGGGGCTTATAATCTAGTTCGCGTTCGTCCTGGTGACGAATGGAAGACCGCCTTTTGCACGCGATATGGGTTTGTATGAGTATACTGTCATGCCGTTTGGTCTATGCAATGCCCCGGCCACGTTTCAAAGATTCATGAATGATATCTTCTCCGACATTTTGGATGTATTTGTTGTCGTCTATCTAGATGACATCCTGATTTATTCCTGAACCCTGAAAGAACACATACCCCATGTTCGAGAGGTGCTCTCGCGTTTACAAAGACACTCACTCTTTGAGAAACCAGAGAAGTGCCAATTCCACGCTGACACTGTGGAATTTCTCGGTTTTCATATTACGCCCAGAGGCTTAGCCATGAATTCCTCCAAAGTAAGAGCCGTATTAGACTGGCCGGCTCCAAAAAATCTGAAAGCACTTCAGTCATTCCTTGGCTTTGCAAACTTTTACCGACGGTTTATCTCTGGCTTCTCTTCCCTAGTGGCTCCCCTTACTACTTTGACAAGTCCTCATGTTCCCTTTCTATGGGCCAAAACACACCAACAGGACTTTGACTCTCTCAAGACGGCATTTACTAATGCCCCGGTTCTGCAACACCCAGACCCGGAATTGCCATTCTTCGTGGAGGCTGACGCTTCCTCCTTTGCCTTGGGGGCGGTATTGTCACAGGTCTGTCCTGCTACTGGTCGGCTTCACCCCGTGGCCTTTCACTCCCGCAAATTTACGGACACAGAATCCCATTACACGGTGACCGAAAAAGAATTGTTGGCAGTCATGGACGCCTTCCGTGTCTGGCGACACCATCTCCTGGGTGCTAAAAATCAGGTCACTGTGTACACCGATCACCAAAACCTGCAGGATCTGGCTTCTCTAAAGCGCATTAACAGTAGACAGGTCAGATGCATTTGTTTTTTGCAGCCTTTGACTTTGTTGTCAAACATCGCTCAGGTTCGGCTCACGGGAAGGCCGATGCTCTATCCCGCTCCCCTGGGGGGGGTCACTCTACCAAAATATCCCGACACTCTCTTGGACTGCAGCAAGGTGGTTTGTCTATGTACCCCGTCACCGCCTTTGCTGGAATCCGTTCGGGATTGGGTCTCCTTGCATCCTGGCCTGGTTTGTGATTATTGTTGTGGCTAGTTACTTAACTGGTGTTTATTTGCAGTGGCCCAGGGGTTCCCAGAAGTTCGTGGCTCCGGAAGATCATCTCCCACCTGTGGCCTCAAGGGCTGTACAGAGAGTGACATTTGCAGTCTCCCTGTGCGGCACTTGTGGACGGAGGTATCCTCGTTCTACACGACAGTCAAGACATAACATGTATCACCGGCAACGGTGTTACCGTGCCGGCAATACTGGCCATTTTATGCCAGTAAGGGATGGATTTACCTCTTGCTAATAGCGGGAGGTAAATACTCCATCCCTACTGGCAAACTTGTAGTTTGCTGGTTCGTTAAAAGTGCTGGTAAACATTACCGGCACTTTAATACCAGACTGGTAAACCTGTAATGAGCCCTATAGTATTTTTGATAGAAGGCAGTGCCATGTACGCAGATAAAGTACCCCACATGACAAGAGCATCAAGGGCTACTAAGAAGTTTATGTGTCATGTAAATAGTGTTTAAACTTTAATGTAGCAAATGAGGGTCAGAGCTGGCTGGGAAATTTGTTGTTTCGTTTTTGCTCAGTCACAGTAACTGATTTTCTGACTTCTGATATTTGTATCAGAAGCGAAAGGGAGTAAGAGAACCAGTAAAGGGAAAAGAGAGCTACAACAAAAAATAATTATCAGAAAATATACATTTTTAAAGCTTAGGGATATAGGAAATTAATTGGGAAACAATGTAATGATTGTTTAAAAGAAGTGGAAGGATCCCATTTAGACAACCCAAAAATAAGAGGGACAGCCCCATTTTGGACTCATTGATAATGTTGAAGTTGGCTTTTTGGAATACCGGACGGGACATTTGCATAGTCTAGTTTCTAATTTATTAAAGCAATAGTCATCCTCCCTGTGGGCTTCATAGGCCAGTAACGGCCTGCAGCCATATTAGAGGCCCTTGCTTTACCTGGGCCTTAATGCCGTACCCAATGCCATTACCAAAACATGAACTCTGCGGGAGGAGAGAGGGGGCAATTGCCATTAATACCCCTGGTTTAAAAAAACAGGTTTCTGATAGAAACGTATTTGTTTCAATTTACAGGTTATGCACTCACCATGATCCGTTTGTTGAAACAAATACTCACCCAACATGAATATGACCGCCATTGAAATGGAAGTCTTGGCTCCGAGGTGTGGCGCTCCTTTCCATTTTTATGGTGGACCGAGCTTTGGAGGAGCAATGCGTTAGCCCAGGAAAGCGGCAGGTAACAGGGCGTTGAGAGAGGAGGTGGAGCGGCCGGGTGGTGGCGAGGGGAACGAGAGCAGAGTGGTGCAGTAGGGACGATGGCGGGATGGTTGTGAGCAGCTGACAGCTTGCTGGGAATGTGGGTTTGGATCGTTAGACTCAGCCCACGGGCAGAGCAACGTGATTGGCTATCATGTCAGTCCCAGGTACTATAAAGGATAAAAACTCCAGTGGCCTGGTCATCTTTAGAAAAGGAAGAATCAGAGTTTGAAACCTCATTCCCTATTTGGGAAGTTATATCCAGGTCTACTTGCAAGTGGGCTACATGGTTTCTTAATTTTATTTGGGATAGGTCAAAAGGGAGACCAAAGACACTGAGAGGGGGCTTTGGTGTGCACAGACCAGCAAAAAGGATTTTTGCGTAGATCTTTAGGGCCTGAAAGAATAATTGTTATCTTACTCGGGTTCAATAGGAATCCATTGTGAAGCATCCAGTGCACAATGTCATTGATACAGTTGGGTACCTCATTATAATCATCACTGGGTCCATTTGCTTTGATGCATACCTGAGTATTGTGTGGCGGGTCAGAAGAAGTAGACAGACTCGCATAAGGGTGCAGAAGGAGGGGACAGACACACAGGTGGCATGCTTGTTGGCACAAACTTTTATTTAGGCAAAAATAAGAAACCTATCCCTCCCTAACTCTAAGAGGGTTTTCCCAGCCTCTACTAAGGTACTAAGGAATCCGTCAGAATGTCCAATTAAATAAAAAGAGTCCACTGCTGTGTCAAAGTGACTACTTTTGTCCCTCATGCTTGTAATTAACATAAAAGTGTTAGTGTATCTTCCTGGTCCAGAAGAAGGACTCCCTTCTTCTGGACGATGAGCCACAGTTCCAATCATAGGTAGGAACTTTGCCAACGAGAATGACTCCATTCCCCAGGTCTCAGTTCCTTTCCACAGAAACAAAGTTCCAGCTTGTGATGCTGTAAAGTTCTCAATTCCAGTTCAAAGGGTAAAGTTCCAACTCAAACATAATTCCGTATTGCCCACAGTTTGCTTCACTATTGTGTTCCTGGAGTACGCATCCCTTCTGCAGGTATTTTGTTCCCAATGCTCCCACAGTGGCAGGGGAATGAGTCCCTTCCCTGGTCCTTCTTCTGTTTGCCTTCACGATATATACCACCAGCGGGTAGGGCTTCCTTCCATTGATCTTTCTTTGCTTCACGGGGCATAACACTAGGAGGAATTACTTCCTTATCCCGATGTCTCTTGGCTTCATGGTTCACAAAGGCTGGGGGGATTGACTCCCTCCTCCAAGCCCTTCTCAGACTTTAGTATGCAGTTCACACTGCCAGCTGGAATTCCTCCGTTCCCCTGGCTTCTTTGCCCCTTTTGCATTCACAGTTCAATATTACCAGGGGGGGATGCCTACCTTCCCCTGGCTTGGTTTGCACTTCAAACGTTCACAGTTGACATGAACTCCCAATCTTATGGGTGCAGGTCTCAGACCCGGGTTTTTCTCGTCTTTTGCAATAGCACTGTTTCACTATCCTGTCAGTTACTGTGACTATGAAGAGGACTTGGGTTGTTCTTCATAGAAGAGTATGGGTCCTAGACCCATGGGATTCTCCTCTTTCAGTGTTGCAGACCTGGTTTACTATCCTGCCAGGTACTGTAACTATGAAGATGACTTTGGCTACTCTTCCTAAAAGGGTGCAGGTCCCTTGCCAGCGTTCGGACACTTGTCAGACCTTCTGAAGGCCCACCAACCGTCCCAGCAACCCAGGTACGTGAGAGGGGGCTATCCGGTGTTCTCCGGAAAGTCACAGGCTTGTCTCTGTGTCATTTCGGGCCTGTCGCGGCAACTGCTGTTTTCCTGTGTGCGGCGGTGGCTTTGCAGTGCTCGGTTCCTCGCAGACTACTCATCTTCTGCTGACCACGTGTTCCATGTTCCAGCTGCTTCTCATACCTGAACACCTTCTTCTCCATGACTGTGGTCAGTCTCTCCCCTTGGATCGGATAGAGACAGACAGCTCTGACTGCAGCGCAGCCTCCCCAACAACGACCTTCTCTGTTCTCCGCTCCGGTCTGCTTTCCGTTTCGTGGTTCCTCCAGGAATGGCTTCCCTTGCCTTCCTGGCTTCTCTCTTCAGTGTTGAATGGGTTCTGCCCAATCGGGTATCGGGAAACACTAGATCATCCATTCAAGTCCTTGTGAGTGCTCTTTATGCTTCCTCACTTCTTCGTCCCAGTACTGGTCTTGAGGTCTTCCAGCGAGTCAATTGGTCTCTCCTTCGTCTTAGTACTTAAGGGATGCATATCCCTTGACGAGCCCACACTCTTCCTCAACCCAGTACTTCCCATATCTATGATATGGCAAAAACATATAAGGACACTAAGGAAAGTGTTGTTGGGAGGGGGGTAGGAAGGTGTGTTAGAGTTAGGTGGGCTATGTGGATGCCATGTTCTCCCCAGGTCGTCACTAATCCCATAGGGGGCTCCCCCCCCCCATGTGATTCACCCACTGAGCACCAACACCAGGGGGACTATCGGCTAGTGGCCTCACCTCACTGGCCTCATGGGTAGGGGCTCCCCTTAGGGGAGAAGTGGCGATATCTAGGGATTTGACACACTAGTTACTTCCATTTGTGACTCCTGTTTATTTAAATAAAAGGCCTATCATCCCCTAAACTATGGGTTTCCCTGCCTAACAAAACTAACTAGGGTGCTCGTCGGTCATCTGGGAGTCAACAATAAGTCTGTCTGCCATTCAAAAACTAAGCCAATCTGGTCCTACCACTGAACAAAACCAACAAAGGCCCAGAAGAATGACTCCCTTCTCCTGTGGGTTGCTTTGTAGCAGCTTAATGAATACTGTATTCTTAAATAGTCCCCCCGCTTCTAGCACTTGCCTTGGCACCCACTGGCTGATGCCACCACAGGCATTCACTCACTTATTTATTTATTTGCAGCTAACCTCTCACGTAGGCACTTACAGCTGGTCACTCCCCAGCACTTCCCAATGGGTACACCCAGCACTTAACCCCACTCCTTAATCCCTTCTCTCTCTCTCTGCCCTTGCACGTTCTCAATGCTCACAAGGCGAAGTAGGTCTGCTTCTATCTTTCAATGACATATTTGTTTTAATTTGCATGTTCTCTCCCTGTTGCCCTGTGAGCGCTTTGAAACACAATTTACTTGATGTACAATAAATAAATAATGAAATAAATAAATAAATGTCTCTGATCAAGTGGTACAACTTTTTCAATGGGACTTTCCCTCTTTCCTTCTCTTGCTTGTCTTGACCTCTTGATATGTTAGATTTTAGCTCCTCTTGTTACTTGTGGTTTCTCACACAACTTATAAAGTATTTTGTCTTCCAATGTCCAAGCTTTCTCTTGATTAGTATCAATTACATTCTTCTCATTAGAATGTTCATTCTGTTTAGACTTTGTATCTCCTCTTGTTAGTTACTTTGCTTGTTGATGTGATCTGTGTTTGATCTGCAGGTCGCAGGCTCACATCCCGGCAAGGCCAACTCGGCCTTTCATGCTTACGAGGTCGCTAAATGAGTACCAATTTCGATTGGGTAGTAATAGTAATGTATTTAAATATGTCCTATGTTATCTGAATTTGTAAAAAAAAAAAAAACTTTGCCTTTTTTTACATTTGTAAATTTTTTTTTCTTTGAAATTAATATTTGTATAATGGTAGAATGTTTTGAAAAAGTTGAATTTTTTTTCAGCTGAATTCAAAATTTAAAAAAAGATGTCCTATGTAAAGCACTTTAGATTAAAGCACTATATAAAAACAATGTATTATTTATAAAGTATTTTATCTTTCAATGTCCAAGCCTTGATAAGTACCAATGACATTCTTATCATTGGAATGTCATTCTCTTTAGATTTTGTCAGCACTTGTTTATTTTATTTATTGGACATTTGTATGGCACCTATACACAACTGTTTCCAGGTGCCACAAGACAAGATGGTGGATGGTTGGGGGGCGGGGGGTCCGGAGCATGGGAATTAGAACAACAAAAACAGTTATATTGGCCTTGTGACAATCCTACCGTGCAAGTGCATGACAAGGTGGTAATTGAAAGGAGGGGAGGGAGTGGATGGAGAAGTGTAGGAGTGGGGTGCCCCCAAGGGTGGGGGCAGGCAAGTGCTGTGAGGGCCAATGGCAGCATGTGCCAGGGTAAGAGGGGGTGGGGGAAGGATGAGTGTGTAACGCTCACCTGATTCCCGCAGAGGCCCCGGTCTTGACTGGGTGAATGCCGTATATTCAAAGGTGATGTGTAACACACGGTTGGCTCTTTGGGCTGGACCTCTGTGCACTGTATGTCTGACTCGAAGAGTAAGATGTCTGCAGATAGAAAATATGGGATTAATGAACTGGGGTTATTGGGAGCCTCTCTCCTCTTCCCTTTCTCTTCTCCTGTAGAACCCCAAAGGTTAACGCCCTCACCTTAGGTAAGTGAACGCCGAGCTCTCCATCTGCCTCGGGGCAGGGTGCCGTAACCAGTTTCTTCACTGGATAAGGGTGCAGGCCTCTTGACCTCAGAGGACTGCTGTCCGTCGTTAACTGCACGAACGGTAAGTTCTGGGCGCTTCAAATGTCTTAAAAGTCTTTTGTAATGATATCTCTTGTTTTGCAGAGTTCCGGCGATGGCGGATGGCGGGCTGATGAGAGTTGAGGATCGAACCCGCGTGAGGAATGGAAGCGCCTGGAAGCACGTAGGTAAGCGCTTGTAGCCTGCTTCACGATGCGCACTAACTGTCCCTTTTATCTTGCAGGTACAAGTTCGGAGCTTTAGAGAAGCTGAAGGGTGCTGGAATACCCACTGGATTCGGCGTGGGAAGGAGTAATGGCACGTGAGTAATAAAGTTGCCCAATGTCTTTAAACGCACCTTCTTTTGTCTTTCAGATGCGGGATGCAGCGCTGAAGGCCTCCGGAGCGTGCGAAGAGCTGGTAAGCTTTTGTCTTTCAGATGCCGGAATGCAGTGCGAAGACCTCCGGAACATGCGAAGAGTAGGTAAGCCTTTGTCTTTCAGATGCCGGAATGCAGCGCGAGGCGTTGGTGACAGCCGATGGACCAGGTAAGAGATGCGCTGCCACTGAAGACCGTAGTGCTAACCTGTTCTTTCTTTGTCTTTACAGGTGCTGCTGAAGACTGGATTCCAGGATGGTAAGCCTTTGTTTCCTTAGGCCCAGGATCAGAAGCAGAAGACACGATGAGCGTTCTGCTGCAGAGAATGCAGAATAACGCAAAGCAAGATTCATCCATCGGGTGTGGTTTAAATAGCCTCCTGTAGTGCTTAGGTGTCTCCTTCCACAGCGATGCCTAGGTAAGAAAAGAGTTCCTGCTTTCCAGAAGAGTTCCAGTGTTCTGAACCTAGGGAGTGGCTCCTGCCCCACCCAACAGGAAAAGTAGTCCCAAACAGAAGAGGATCAAGGGTTCAACTGGCAGGTAAGTAAGCAGCATGGTCTGCTGCAGGTAAGTCCACCCATGCATTATGAGCCCGGCGCTTCTAGCGCTGGGACTGGGCATCTTTATGAGCCTGGTGCCACTGGCGCCAGGACAGGGTCCAAAAGGCTAGCACTCGGAACCGGGGTTATGGGTCTGCTTCCAAGGGAGTCGGGCAAGTCCTGATCTTTTGGAAGCAGAGATCATGACAGAGTGCATTGGATGGGGAGGACCAACTTGGTCTGGGAAAGGGGGCTTGAAGACAAGTGCTAACAAAGGATGCTGCGGGGACTCGTAGAGAGTGTTCTGTTCACTGTATGACGTGGAAGGGACCAAGCCCCAGTCTCAGTGGCAGAGAGAAAATTAGCACGGGAGAGGGAAGGAAGAGGAGAAAAGGAGAGTCTTGAGAAGTTTCCGGTATTTAAGAAGATCCAGCACACGTCTGAGGAAGGGAGGGAAGCCGTACCAGAGGTTGGAGCCAGCCGAGGAAAGAGATCTACCTCCCACTCTCTGATTGGAGAAATGTTTGACATGCATAGAGTTGGACCCAGAGGACCGAAGGACTTTTGCCGGCTGGTATGTAGGGAGGGAAAGCTGGAAATAAAGAGGTCCCAAGCCCCAGACAGCCTTGTGAATGATGCAAAGGGTGTTAAATGTGATACTTGTGGTCACCGGGAGCCAATGGAGAGATTTTAGGGCTGGAGAGAAGTGGTCCCTGGGCTTGAGGCCAAGGATAAGCCTTGCAGTCCTATTCTGGATTAGTTGAAGGGGGCAAAGGTGGAAATAAGCAGATTGAGGAAGAGTATGTTGCAGTAGTCTAGCCTAGAGAGAACCAGGACTGTGGAGACGTTGAGCTTCTGGAGGAAGGTAAAATGCCCCTGAGGAGGTGCAGCTGAAAGTTGGACATCTTGGCAAGGTCCGTGATGCGTGAAAAGAAAGAGAGAGAAGAGTCAAAGATGATCCCAAGGTTTTTTTCCTCATAAGTGGATGAGGGGAGGGGACCCTGGGAGGAGTGGGGGGATCGCAAGGAGCAGGCGTCTAAATGAGAAGGATCTCTGTCTTACTGGCATTAAGGCAGAGATCATTTGCAGAGCACCATGCCTGAATAGCAGTCAGGCAGTCCAGTATGAGGGGGGAGGTGGAGGAGGTAAAAGATGATTGCTTGAAAGAGAGCTGTTGTCATTGCATAACTGGATATGAAAGGAGAAAGTGGAAATCTGAGGGGCCAGGTAGATGTTGAAGAGCCATGGTGATAGGCTAGAGTCCTGAGGGACGCCACAGTTGGAGAGTGAGGTGATGGAGAGACTTCCACTCTTCTTCCACTCTTGTTGATTACTGGGACGAGTAAGGACTTCTCAGTAAGAGTTTGTATTCTTTTTACTACTTTGTATCTCACCGGGACGTGTATGAGTTCGCCAGTGTTAATGGTCACTCTTCACATCCCTCTGCATTTCACTGGGACTAGTCTGATTTACCCAGAAATGTATCTCACTCTTGTTCTCAGTTTTTTTCTCACTGTCACGAGTATCTCATCCCGAGTGATCTGTCCCACTCTTTTGACATGAGTATCAGTGCGCCAATCTTTATATTCATCTCTTTCCATAAAACAACAATGAGTGAGGCAATCATTATATTTGTTTCTCGCACTGGGACGATTATGAATACACCAATCGTTATATTCGATTCTCTCCCCGGGTCTCCCACTCTCCCCGTTACCTTCCTTATTATGGGTCTGCATTGCCGGGTTGGAGTTCTCCTCTATCTTTTCTTTCCTTCTTGTGAGGCTGCTTCTCCCACTTGGTTCGCCTTCTTCTCTCGGCACGTTCCAGCGTGCTTTTGCACAAGCTGTCTTGGCTTCGTAAGAAATTTCTCTGTCTCCCCGACCGGCCACTACTACTTCTTCCTCTTGAGTCCTTCTTTCTAGCCTGCTTCTCGGACAAGGAGGCTGGTTCACCTGTCCACTGCAATTTCATCCCAGCTTGGGAAGCAGCGTTTCCCAGTGTCCGACAGCGTTACTCCAGCAGCTGATTTGAAACTCCTGGGTCGCTCTCTCTTGCTCTCTCTCCTCCCATATTTATGATGCTGCGCTGAGACTTCCCTGGTGTAGCGTAGAAGTCCTTCTTCTGTGTCTTACTTCTGTTCGTTATTACTCGAGTGGGTTTCTTCAACACAGTATCAGCTGACTACATTTCTTCAGGCTTTATGAAAGTTTCCACATTACAATAGCATACATCTACTGATTTTTCATAATCTCCGTCAACAGATGTTCTTATTTCAGGTTGAAAGGGAGATTGGGAATGGGAGTCCTTGTCCCCAAGGTGTGTGCCTCTCCCGGTGTGGTCGCTCTTGCCTCTACCCCTAGGCAGGGTATCGCGTAGTGGGCTCCCTAGCCTCACAAGGAAAGGCTCCCCGCTCAGGATAAGTGACTGAAGCTCATGATCAGTCACAATTGCCAGAAAAGGAGTATGGCAGATCATATTTGGCAAAGATGGTTAGTAGATGACGATTGTAGATATTAAACAATAATGGAGACAGTGAGGAGCCCTGTGAGACTCCACAGACCACTGCAACAGGAGATAAAATAAAAAAACAGTGTACCATGTTTTTCAAGAAGGCCTAAAACGTCTAACTGCATCTTCTGAGACATCCGCTGAAGATGAAAAATGGGACAGAGGGTGGCGGTGTTGAGCGGCACCAGATGGCTGCTTAGTCTTGGAGCTCTGTGTGGCGTCTGCTGTAATCCGCCCTCAACTGCGGTTCTTTTTATCTCTACAGCCTAACACTTTGTGGAGCCTTTGCTGTATCCCTCCTGCCTGCTCCCCTGCGGTCCCGGCCCGAATCGGTGTCAGGAAACCTGTGAACGGGACTTCATACCAGCTGGCTGCTGGCCTGCCGGGGCCTCTGTGCGCGGCTGGCTCCCGCCTCCTTCCTGCCTGCTTCCCGCTGCGGCGTGCGGCGACTGCAGGGTGTGGTGCCCATGTGCCCTGTCCCCCCTCTGGGAGCACCCGCTGCCTGACCTGCGGCTGATCGCCTGTGGGTGGTCCTTGCTGACGTCTGAGGCGGCCTCCGCTGGGGCATGCGCGGGAGCGCGCCATCGGCTCCTCTCCCTGCTGTCCTCATCGGAGCGCATGCCTCGCCGCGGCGTGGACGGCTGTGCTGGAGCCTGATTGCCCCCTGGAATCTGCGACCCGCGGCCCGGACTGCAGGTGAGGGGCTGGGGGCAGGGGGGCACATGCCGTAGTGTTGGCGGCGCTTCGGGCTGGCTCTCATCTCCCTGACTTGCTGCTTCTGGGGTCCCGGCCCTCCCGCTCCACCTAAGAGAGGGACTCCATACTCTGACTGCCTGCCCTGTGGAGCCCATCGGGGAGCCTGCTCACCAGATATCCGCCGCCTACTGTCACTGGAGCCCTGAGCTGCACTGGGCCCCTCCCCCCCCCTGCTGGGGTGGACTGGGATTGCGGGACCTTTGGACTTGCCCATCGGCGGGTGGCTTCCTTGGGGAGTGGGCGCGGTGCCCTCCCCCCCCCCCCATCTTCTACTCCAACTCACCATCGGAGAGAAGCGGACATTAATGGGCCACGTCCCAAACTCGACACGGGCTTAGATTGCCGCGCCATAGCCGCTGCAGCCCCATCAACTCATTGCCCCCACCCGACAAAGGACAGCTACTTCCATTTGGACTCTGAGCTCACCGGCTGACCATAACAATCCGCGGTTTTTCTCATCTCCCTAACCGCTGTCACTGCCTGGCCCCCCTGCGCCATATCCACCTCGGCCTCACCAACTCAGCGCTCCTGCCCAACAGGGGACAATTGCCTCCGTGTGGACAAAGGGTGGTTATCCATCTGAGGCCCTCGCTCCCAGGCCGCCGCTGCTACCCATCTCCCTGGCCTACACAGGGCTATTGATCAGTGACCGACTCATTGCTTGGACCCCTCACCGCCTGCCCACCCTCGCTGACTCTACCCACAGGCAACCTCCACGTTCAATCCTACTCCAGATATGTCGAACAGATCCAGAGGTGCTGCCAAGAGAGGTGCTATGTTAAGTTTGCCAAGGCTGTCCCAAGGGCCGAGGCGGACCAAATGCCATCCCCACAGGAGGAACCTGAGACTGATCCCCATCCAGGCGCGCTGATGCCTGACCTCACCACATTAATGGAATCAATGGCTAAAAACTTTGCCGCCTTCCACGAGAAATTGGATGACATTAACGCCAATGTTGCCTCGCTCAGAACACGGATGGACCAGACGGGAGCCAGGATTACAGAAACTGAGAGCAGAATCTCCACAAATGAAGACGAAATTCACACGCTACAAGATACGGTTGCATCTCTATCACGTGATATGAAAAATGTGAAGGCAAAGTGTGAGGATTTGGAGTCGCGCTCCCGCAGGAACAACCTGCGCATTATTGGTTTTCCCGAGAATACCCTAAAAGGGCGCATGGAAGACGCGGTCGAAGGCCTACTCAAAGACCTCCTGGGAAATCTGGCCCTCTCACCGTACTTCACGGTTGAACGTGCTCACCGCGCTCTGTCACCGCGCCCCAAGCCGGGCACCATTCCGAGGCCCATCATTGCCAGAATACTCAACTACTGTGACAGGGACCTCATCCTTCGCTTGGCACGCAAGAAGGGTGATTTACGCCTAGAGGCCCACATTTTCCTAGATTTCTCTGTAGGAGTACAACAAGAGAGGCGTCAATTCCTTGGCGTCAAGAAATTGCTCAGGGAGCGTAACGTCCCCTATGCCATCTTGTTTCCGGCACGACTCAAGATCACGCACAACGGCAAATTGTACTTCTTCACTGTCCCTGACGAGGCGGTGAGGTTTATTGAGTCGCAAATTCCACTTCATAATCCGGAGGGGGACCGAGCCAACAATGGATAGTCACATAATACCGCACCTGATAATGCCCAACCTGTCAAACGATCCGCGACACTCAATGTGCTGATGGTAATGTCGTTCTGTTGATACAGCAAACATGGTTCCCGGCCACAGGCGTTCTGGCTACCGGCTCAGCTCCTGAACTAGCAACTCTTACCATCCTTCCTTTCCAAAGCCTAGAGCTGACCGTGGGCCCCTTGATCACTCCTCCATCCTCATCCTACTTTGTTTATCGCGCAGCCTTTGGGACCAGTCACCGGATCCGTCTACGGCAGAAACCTCTGCTGGACAGCATCCGCTGTCCTACTCTATGTTTAAGATGCCGGCCACACGGCAACAGCGCACCTCACTGCAGTTGCAATGTTTATTCTAGGTTGCTGCTGCTGTTTGGCCCCGGTTGCGCCACGAAAGAGGGGTATCCATGTTGGGTACCGCCCGCCTACCTCTGCTTCTGCAGGTGCATTGGCTCATTCAGCGGCACCTGGGTGTGGGTTGGGGGAATCTGCACTGCAAGTTGGGGGTGGGCAGTGAGGGTGGGGGTGGGGGTACAGTTGTGGTATGGTTTAATGGAAAAGGCATGAGAGCCGGTTGCATGGTCACAACTCAGTGCGGTCCTACTGTTGCTGCGCACATGGTTCTGAATGGCATCAAATACCGCTGTAGGGATGTTCCTTAACATTGCTAATGTCGCTTAACTTTATGACATGGAATGTCCAAGGGTTGAGCAACTTCACGAAGGCCCGTAGGGTAACGTCCTATGCCCAGAGACACGGAGTTAAAGTACTTCTCCTCCAAGAAACGCACGCCCTGGGGCGCCTGGCAACGCTCTTGGCTCCGGCCTGGGGCACAAATAGATATTACACGAAATATTCAACCTCACCCTAGTTCACACGTCAGTCACACGTCAGTCCAGTTCTCATTGCGCACCAGCCACATCGACCCGGAGGGCAGATATGTAATCCTCCACTGCCTACTACTCAATGGAATGCCTCCTCGTGAACACATACGCCCCAAATTTTGACGCCCCAGATTTCTTTGACGAAGTCACCTCCATACTCACAAAGTATATCGACGTCCCTATCATATGGGGAGGGACATGAATCTCATCTTGGACGGGGGCCTCGATAGTTTGGGTACCGCCCGCAGAGTCACGTCCCGGGCAGCCACCAGATTACAGGCACATGCTGCCACACTGGGCCTTAAAGATGTCTGGAGAATCCTACCCCCACACGCAAGAGAGTACACCTTCTACTCATCTGTACATGATAGCCTCTCGAGAATAGATCTAATTTTCATATCAGGCGAAATGGTGGGGAGGACCATGGACACACAGATATTGCCACGCACACTTTCAGATCACTCCCCGGTAACATTACAACTCCAGCTGGGACGGGACCCACCTCCCCGCTCCGCCTGGCGATTTAAGTCGGAGGCGCTGAAAGATATAGTTTTCAAAGCTGAAATCCTGGATGACATCAACACCTTCTTTGATCACAACAAAAGGCATGACACGACCGATGGGGTCCGGTGGGAGGCATTTAAGGTTTACATTAGAGGGATGTGCTTCTCCAGGGAGGCCGGGGTCCTTAAGGACATCAAGAACAGCTTGCAGCGATCCGAGGTAAACCTTAAAAAACTCGAGGATGACTATGCCACTGCCCCGTCCCCGACTGTACTGGCACAGATAAGGTCCGAGCTGGAGACCTTTGAGACTCACGCCCAAAGAGAGATACAATATTATGCCCGCCCTGTGGCAGCGCGGAAATACGGCGAGGGTGACAGACCGGGGAGAACGCTGTCCAAACTAGTGCGGGCGGAGGTGGGTAGAACTCGCATAGACTGCATCGTTGATGCAAATGGTGTCCGGCACTGGTCCGACCAGCACATTCTCGAGACATTCACTGCATTTTACACGGCCTTGTATGCTTCCCAGCAAGAACACAGCTTCCAGGACACTGACCTCCTCCTAGACCAAATTCCCATGACCCTCCTCTCCCGTGCCACCAGGGATCAATTGGACACCCCATTTACTCTCGATGAGATCACCGAGGTCATCTCGAATCTCCCAAAGGGAAAGGCACCCGGCCCGGATGGGCTCACCTCCGAATTCTACCGGGAACACGTAGCCATCCTCGCACCCAGACTATTGGAGGTTTGGGATGAGTCACTTAACCTGTCCATCTTACCGCTCTCCCTGCGAGAGGCCATTATAACCGTACTCCCCAAGCCGGGCAAGCCTCCGGATGAATGCGGGTCCTACAGACCCCTATCCTGATCAACACTGACACCAAAATCTTTGCCAAGATCATTGCAAATAGGTTTCTTCCCATAATGTCCCACTTAGTCCACCCAGACCAGAGCGGATTCATCCCTGGACACTCAACGGCCCTCAACATTCATCGGTTATTCAACGTCATGGCTAGAATGGATCCCAATGCCAGTGCTGTAGCAGTCACCCTCGATGCCCAAAAGGCATTCGACATGGTATCATGGCAATACATGTGGGCCGTATTACACAAAATGGGGATCGGTCCCCGTATGTTGTCGTATATTAAATTATTGTACACAAACCCAATGGCCACAGTCCTTATTAACTCCCAGGTCTCGTCCACAGAGGAACTCACCAGGGCTGCCCGTTCTCCCCAATACTGTTTGCACTCGTCATCGAGCCCATGGCAGACAACGTCAGGGACAGGCATACCCACAAGGGCATCAGTTTGCGCGACACTCCGGAGATAATTTCATTATACACTGACGACGTACTTCTATGTCAGAGACCCCGTGGCCCATCTCGACTCAATCATTCGAGATATCACCAGAATCGGCACATTATCGGGCTTTACCATAAACTATGCCAAATCTGAAATATTCCCACTCACTAAGGCAACCTCTCAACCAGCCTGTGAATTCTCTCTTCGCTGGTCCCCTGATGGAATTCGATATCTTGGGGTTCAGGTATCCCACTCTCTTTAGCGGGCAGGCTGTCTCTGATTAAAATGATCATTGTCCCTAAGCTGCTTTACGTCTTCGTAAATGTCCAGATCTGGCCTGGGAAACTATACTTTAAGAACCTACATGCTACGTGTGCCCAATTCCTCTGGCACTCCCCCGACGCCCCGGCAGAATCTGTGGCAGCAACAACCATGGCATGGAAACGGATCCTACAGCCTTGCCCAGGCCATCATCCATATTACAAATGGCTGCCTATATGGCAGTTCCCAGGCCTTAGCCCCACTCATGACAAACTCCTTATGCAACACTGGCACAACATGGGCTACCAGGTTGACCACTGACCGATCTATACCCTGACGGGAAATGTATCACCCCACAGACATGGCGGCCCGAGAACTATGGTACAGCTCCAGAACTACTACAATACTACCGACTTAGGGCGGCAGTCCACGTCATGTGGCCCACCTATCCCGTTGAACCCCCGGACTCACCCGAAATCCACTTCATAACTAATTTCAACGGGGGTTAGGGGCATAGCATCCTCTCTATATAGGCTGCAGATAGAAAAGCTGGGGGAGGCACCGCGCGACGTGTGGGGGGGACGAACTGGGCCTGACCCTTACCGATGCAATGTGGAGTAAGATGTGCACACACACACGCAAGGTCTCCCTGAATGCTAGACTTAGGTGCATGCAATACATGCTTCTGAACCGTTTGTAATACACACCGCACAGGATGGGGAGGTTCGCACGCAGCCTTGTTCATACCTGCCCTAGATGTAGATCCTCTGAGGCAGATCACATTCATATGTTCTGGTCTTGTGTGGCACTGACCCCGTTCTGGGAAAAAGTCATGGAAGCCCTGGCTGATATAACCTCGACCCATATCTCACCCGACCCACTGGCCGCCCTGTTCGGACTGTAGGAGGGCCCAGAGTTGGGGAAGGTGTCCAAATTCATAAATGTTGCAACTATGTTGGCCAAAAAATGCATACTGCATTGCTGGAAGCGCCAGTCTCCCCCTTCATTCGAAATGTGGCTCAAGGCTCTCACCTGGACTCAAACGTGCCAGGCGGACTATATTAACTCCCTCCCCATGGCCTCCCGGCCCAGGAATGTATGGTCCGATGTCCGCACCTACCTGAACAGTAAAGACAATTTAGAATTGCTCTCCTCCCCTGGCCCCCAGAAGCATAAACATTGTTATTTCTGAAACGATCTGAAATGTGAGGCCTCGGGCCCACCCCCGCCCCATCAACCCTCCTATATGCAATGCCACTCACGTACCTGTAATGTTATGTTGTATGCACTGTGTTGTTTGCCTGTTCTTGTCTCATGCCAATAAATAAAGGTTTAAAAAAAAGAAAAATGGGACAGATGTTTCTCATTATCCGCTGTGTCGGAAGCTGGCATGAGACCGAGCATCATCAGTAATGTAAAGCATCCCTCATCAGCATCCAATAAGATGTCGTCCTACACTGACAGCAAGACATTCTCTGTCCCATGGATAGTCTGAAATCTCTGCTGACAGGCATCAAAGTTATAATTTTTCTAAACAAACCACTGGAAATTGATGATCACACCTCTAATTGTCCGGTGATGGTGTGATAACTGATAGGGAGAGCAGGGTTGAGTGAGGGTGTCTTGAGGAGCAGTGTGATAAATTACGCTTTCAAAGGATCAGGAAGTATTCTAATGACATTGACAATATGAATGACTAAGGACTCTGCCTAGTGCCTTGCAACCATTGCTGGGAGAGCATCCTCCATTTGGTAAGCAGGATGTAGATATTTAAGTAAAGTCAGAAAAGCCTATGAAGAGACTGGTTGGAAATAAAATAAAATGGGAAAAACAGCTAAAAATGTACTGTGGGAGTTCAGCAACACTCTTTCCCTTAAAATATATTTTGAATATCGTAATAGAGTGATTTTGGATATGAAAAAATAGTTTCAAGACCCGCAGTGATCCATTGATATGGTACTAGTAGGTTGCCTACATTTAGGATTTAAGAATGCCTGAAGGACTTGGAACACCTCTCTTGTATTGGTGTTGGTGTGTGTGATCTTGTTGAATACCCTTTTTGCTTCATATAACGTTTTTGTTTTATCAATTCTAAGGGTTTCATTTGCCATAGGTAAGGTCTTGGCAGTGTTGCATTTATTCCAGAGTTTTTCTTTTCTGCAGAGTTCAGGTCTGCTTTGTTTAACGTGAAACGATAACCAAGAGGATGAATGTTTATGAAGTTTTGAGCTTGTAGAGTGTGACGAATCTGGAGGTTTCATCCCTTCTTCCATAGGGGGGAACCACTCACTTTGAGGCTAGCAAGGTGAGCCCACTAAGCAAAACCCTCCCTGTTGGTTTGGGATAGCGGGGGCCTCACTTGGAGTGGCTTTCCTCAAGGGGATAAGGACTACCAATTTCATAAGGAACTCCCTATAACTAAGACATTTTCTACATACATGGGAATCCAGATACTACAATCTATCGTGGCACTCAAAATAACATTAGAAGTTCCTTTGATTGTTTGGCTCAAGACAATGCTGGTCTCTCCTTGGGCTTGACAGCTGAACAAAAACCATGTCCCACCTTTTGTGTCACGGGCGGGAATAAAGGCACAATCACCCTTGACTCGAGGAGAAGCAATGTGCAGAGGCGAGCCTCCGACGTGCCGACAACAATGAGGGGCGGAGCGGTGCTGCACAGCGGAGATGGCTGTGGCACGAAGAGAGACCGGAGAAGGGGGGAAATGTTGATGACGAGGCACTGAGCTGTGCAGAGACAGCAAGGCCAAGGTCGAGCAGAGGCAACTTTATCTGGAGATGTGACCATGCAGAGGACGTGGTAGGCCTGTGGCCTGAGAAACACCGGTGAACCCAGTGCGCGAGGGAGGAACGAATCCTCTGCTAGCAACTAAGGAGTCAAAGAGAAGAGAAGCCCTGAGACGAGCGGAACAGCAAACTCACTGGTATCCAGAATGGAACACCAGAAAGCTGTGGAGAATGCCACTGCTAACAAGTAGTTGCCACCTCACTTGAGCAAACCGTGCGACGCAGAAGTTACCGGGGTGCTCATAGCAGCAGTAACCGGGGGAGGAGAGACCAGAGAATGAAAGAGGGAGAAGGAAGGATTACTCTAAACTCCCACCAGGGGCATAGAGGCCCAGAGAGAAAAAGAAACAAGTAACCATAAGGGTTGAGGAAGCCCAAGAAACCAGAATATTGTAATCAGCTAAATGGCTCACAAAAGGTCTCAAGAACCAAGTGAGTCATATGTGAAGAGGGGTCACCAATACTCCTGGGAGATAAGTGAGACATTGGGACACAGAAAATCAAGGGAGTGAGATGGGTCCAATAAAACAAGTGGAGAGAACATTCAAGGGGAACAGCCAGCAAGACGTAAACATCGCGGGAGAAACCTATGCAAGTGGTGGAGAGGCATTAAGGAGATATCCCTCTACCCATGACAATTGGGATATTTGGGTTTTTTGGGAGCTTGAGACTTTATTAGGGAAACTTGAGATACTTTTGGACAAGATGGGCAAGAACTATTAAACCAGGGAGAACTGTTTTCTACCTATAAACTTTGGATCCAAAACCAGGAGGGATTTCTGGAACACCCTGAGTGAGGTTGGGGCGAACAACTCTAAAGGCAGTACACAGGTTTTCTTTTATGTTTCTTAAATGGTATGGTCAGTTTAGAGAATAGGTTTGGACAGAGGACGATTTTTGTTATTTTTGACGATTGGCGATCCCCTTTAGTATAGTTTGTTAGGCAGGGAGCTCACCTTTTAGAAATAGGGCTAGCAAGGCGTTTGCTGTCAAGGTAAATAAAACCCTTCTATACCATGGCCTCTGGTCTGAGTCCTTCTTCCAGCTTGCTGTAAGATATGATATGATGTGGCATTTATAACGCGCCTATACGCAGGTGTTTCAAGGCGCGAACAGAGGGACAGTGGACTCTCAAGGGGTGGACTCTCAAGGGCCGTGGAATGACAGTTGAAGAAAATTTATAATTAGGTGCATAAATCTTCCCTCAGTGATGAAAGCTCCTGCAGTGATTCCATGAATTGAGGCATGAGAAATGAGTTTTTATTTCTGATCAGGGTACCTGATACATCTGAGCCTAGTCTATTTAAGGGAATCATAAAGAGCCTGGCAAAATGGTCTGCCCAAATGACAGAGTGTTGTCAAGTGTTACAGATAAATCTCCAAATAGTACAATGACCTTTCACATACGAGGGCCCATTATTCAGGGAACTAACATTATAGGTAGTGTAAGGGGGGCATGGTATCACAAGTATGACACTGACACAAAAGGTACAATTTGTAAAACCTTTATTTAATTCTCGGGGTTTGGAATAACTCCTACTATGCCCTATAGCTAAGATGGGAGTAGTCTCGACCATCAAATAATAAATAAAACACAGTCCTAGTCAGTCAGTCAAATCAAAATGGCCTATACTACAAAACCTAATGCCTGCCCTATCTCCCATACAATAACTGTGTAAAGGGAAATATGTATGCAAAGAAAACCAGTGGGAAAATATCAAAGAATCAAAGTGGCTGAGTCAGCTCTCCTCCCCACGTTGAACAGCACAGAGTAAGGCGGCCCCCAAAGACAGGATGACACACTCTGGCTCAGGTTCTCAAAACAAAGCCATTGAAAACGTGAAGTGAGGCCTGCCTGGTCTTCCACGTTAAAGTTGCTTTACCAGCATTAACAAACGTTCGTTCACAGTTCACAAAAGGGTTTACAGTTTAACCAAAAGTTCACGTAGGCCTCCCCCGATCGGGCTCGGACATTTCAAAGCAAAAAGTTCACATAGGCCTCCCTCAGTCAGGCTCAGACTTTTCACTCACAGCACTTGCAGAGGATCCCGCCCTAAAGCTTTATTCACCTTTGTTTGGGATTCCCTTCCCTTAACTTAAAACACTTTACTTCTGGTCTCCCTCAGTCTGGCTTGGACCTTTTCCTGATATCGAAGACTTTCGAATGTGCAAGTCTTTTACTACAGACCTGCACAATCACTTTACTTTTCCCTTCAACTCGCACTCCTGTGTTATTTGCCCCAGTGTTTCTTGGTCTATACAGTTCAATCTCATAAGCACAAGAGTTCAATATTCACTCTCTGCTTCCCCTTTTGCCGGGGTCAATCTTGATAATCAAGCTCTTTAAAGTTCATTCATTTTGTTGCTTTTTGATTAAAAGCATTTCACCTTTCACATAGATTTTCCAGTGGGCTACTTCCTTTCGCCGGACTACTTAGTTAATCTGTATCATTGGCTTCACAGTTATCAGTGATTCAAAGCTCACCACAGGTCTGCCTTTCTTTGCATCTCATCCACACATGTGCAGTCTTCAATTGTGTGATATACTTTTGCAACTTCAATCTTCCCTTAACACACACCGGTCTTTCATGTTGCTTGCCAACTCAACGGCTGTGTGCATTCCTTTTGTGTCTTTGTCTTTTAATTCACGAGTAAAGGTTAATACCACAGGCTTGGCCTCGCCTCCCAAACTCTATTGTTCACCCGAGAGGGTCACAGGTGCCTTTGAAACACAATGCAGTCTTCTTGTCTGGAATTTGGCCTTCTCCATGTATCTCTTATGATTCTTTGGAGGCAATGACTTTCTACAGAGAACTCCTGGGTTCCTTCACCCATAGCTGTCGTCCATCGATCTGTCGCTCTGCTGCAGTAGGTTTTCCTTCGCCACGGAGGTTCTGCTGCTTCTCGTGTTCCACCTTGCTCAGAGTGTGGGAAGAGCTAGTGGGTATCAGATGCATTTGATTAAAGTAAAGTGCCTGACCCAATTAGTAGGACATGTCCAATGGGATGTGTCAGGGGTAGCCTTGTTACGCTTAGACACTCTCTTCCTCGGCCCAGTGTTTGTGTGGAAAAGGAGGGGGGTGAGTTGGGACATCGGAGAATCCTATGAAATAGGAGGGGTCATGGATACGGGAAAGGGGGAATACCGCTTCTCGCCATCGGTCATGTGAGAAACCTGAAGGTGTCGCACCCACTAGTCCCCGGGTATCTGTCATCCAGATGGCCAGGACACACCCATAGCTTTTGGATTCAGTTCCTGGGGGTGGACCAGTGCGGGAGGATCACCTGGGTGAGGGGTCTTCGGGGAGTTGGAGTGGGACACCGGATGGCGAGACGTGTTACCCCCTTCCCTGTGACACCTTTGATATGATATCATATGATAGGTTAGTTATAATGCGCTTAATACCCAGTGGTTTCTAAGCGCGGACCCGGGGATCGAACCTGTGTTGCTCCGTGTAGTCTTTCATCCAAGGCGAGCACGTTGCCCCTGTGCTATCCTCCCGAGACATATTTTACCCCATCCTACCAGGTAAGATACTTAGCAACTCAACCCCACTCTTCCCCATCACAACATGACACCTTCTCACGGACAGGTTGCTATGAGAGAAAACGGACTAACACCCGAGCCGTATACCTGGCATGTCCCAATATGATGGGCAGACAGGGTCAGGAAATTACTGACCATCACGCACACCTGACTTTCATTAAACTTCCCACATGGATAAAAGGCAAAGCACGAGAGCACACTCGGAGTGAGGCTGAGCACACGAGGAAACCGCAGTTCCAAGATGGCAGTTTAACACAAGGAGAAAGATGGCAAACCAGAAGAGTATCGCAAGGAGGGAAGTGCCCTTGACCTTTTTGACAAGGAACCGTTACTTTCAAGGAACCTCAAGAATAGAAAGCATAAGACCAAGAAACCAGGCTGAAGAATTCTGCATTGTGTGTCAGAGATACCCGGGGCCCTCCGGTGTCGATAATCAAGGCGGGAAGAATCACCTGCTGCTGTAGTACTGTCCTTGCCTCCCACAGCAAAGCAGCCCAAGTGAAATCAACACAGCCGGTGAGTTGGGGAGACCGATACCAGACCGCTCTGTGTTGAATCCAAGGTTGCAAGCGGCAACTTTGTATGGTGAGCTCTGAAGCGAACAGTTCATGAAATGCATGTGATAACCAATGTGAGTAAAACTGAACAACATATGAGTGATTGAACTTTGAAACCAAGATACAATACCTTTGACAGAGTGGTCCAGCAGCGAGTGTGTGCTAATTCGAAAGGTCTCTGTAAGGTATCCAACTAAGAGTTGACAAAGGTGAAAGAGTGGCAAAGAACTGTGCATCGAAGTGGTCCTGCAACGGGTCAAGCAAAATCCAGTCTTTGAGGTTGATATTACCAAGAAAGTTGATGACAAAGTAGATAAAGTTGGTCCCAGCTCGAACAAAGGAGATCAATTCAAAGCTTTGGGTTAAAGCAAGTTTGTGTTAGAGGGAATTAAATTGGTCCGAGTCTGGCGAAAGGAGTCTGATTGAACATTGTTTTAAATCAGATCTGAGCCTGGCTGAGGGGGGTCCGTGGTGAACCATGAATCGTCTGAGAAATTGAATACATTAAAATACTACGAGCTTTGTGTTAAAGGGGATCTGAGCCCAGCTGAGGGGGATCTGAGATGAATAGTGAATCACCGAAGAAATTGAGTACATGTCAAATCCTGAGAAGAAAATAACTTATTGTTTGTTTGTCACATCAGGCCCTCTGAAAGAAGAGACATTGAAAGGCAAAGAGAAGCCATAGACTGTTCTAAGATAGTGTGCTGCCTTGTCCCGTGCAGAAAACGTGGGGAAGGGAGGCCAACGGCCTGAATATCCTGACATATCATTTCTTGAACACTTCTTTCTTTTACATAACATTGTTTCCCACACTATTTTTATTATAGGTAAGGATTGGCAATAGGTTTATTAGTATAGGCCCTTTTGTTTTGACAAGATGCCACTAAGACTGCGTTATTATTATTTGATGGTCATAGCTTACTCCCATCTTTAGATTTAGGATTAGATAGGCGTTTTCTGACCCCTTTTTGAAGGTCAATAAACACCCTTGAACCGTGGTCACTTGTGTCTGTCTTACCGTTGATACCATGCCTTCCTTACAGTCACCTCACCCCCACTTCCTGAAGACCCCTAACACAGGTGACCCTCCGGCACTGGCCCACTCCCAGGAACTGGATCCAAAAGCGATGGCTGTGTCCTGGCCACCTGGATGACAAGTCTGAAGACTAGCGGGTGAGACACCCCTTGGTTTCTCACAGTAGTCTATTGTGAACATTTCAAAAAAGGTAGCAGGCGCTCCTCTCCAGAAAGAACATGGCATGATAACTTGTTCTGAGAGTCCAGCACCGAAATGCTATTGCAATTCCTCTCTGAGTGGTACTCTTGTTCAGAGAGGAATTGCCATGGCATTTCGGTGCTGGACGGCCACTGTGGGCGGGACAAAGACTGATATGCAAATGATATTTCCCATCTGTGAAAGGTACAGTGAGCAAAAAGTGTGTGCTGCAAACTCTCCTCTCAGAACAGGTTATCATGCCATGTTCTTTCTGGAGAGGAGTGCCTGCTACCTTTTTTGAAATATTTGCAAGGAACTTGGGGTTGGTCACCCTAAGTTACCTGGAGGCAACCAGACGTGGATTCCCTGCTCACTGTGCTCAGAGGGGCACAGCTTCACCTCACTGACGAGGCCCAACAAGGCTGAAACATGTGTATGGGGTTGCTGTTGGTACTCTTGTTCAGAGAAGAATTGCCATGGCATTTCGATGCTGGACTGCCACCGTGGGCGGGACAAAGACTGATATGCAAATGGATATTTCCTATTTGTGAAAGGTGTACAGTGAGCAAAAAGTGTGTACTGCAAACTCTCATCTCAGAACAGGTTATCATGCCATGTTCTTTCTGGAGAGGAGTTCCTGCTACCTTTTTTGAAATATTTGCAAGGAACTTGGGGTTGGTCACCCTAAGTTACCTGGGGGCAACCAGACGTGGACTCCCTGCTCACTGTGCTCAGAGAGGCACAGCTTCACCTCACTGATGAGGCCCAACAAGGCTGAAACACGTATGGGGTTGCTGTTGGTACTCTTGTTCAGAGAGGAATTGCCATGGCATTTCGGTGCTGTACTGCCTCTCTGGGCGGGACAAAGAGTGATATGCAAATGGATATTTCCCATCTGTGAAAGGTACAGTAAGCAAAAAGTGTGTGCTGCAAACTCTAATCTCAGAACAGGTTATCATGCCATGTTCTTTCTGGAGAGGAGTGCCTGCTACCTTTTTTGAAATATTTGCAAGGAACTTGGGGTTGGTCACCCTAAGTTACCTGGGGGCAACCAGACGTGGACTCCCTGCTCACTGTGCTCAGAGAGGCACAGCTTCACCTCACTGATGAGGCCCAACAAGGCTGAAACGCGTATGGGGTTGCTGTTGGTACTCTTGTTCAGAGAGGAATTGCCATGGCATTTCGGTGCTGTACTGCCACTGTGGGCGGGACAAAGAGTGATATGCAAATGGATATTTCCCATCTGTAAAAGGTACAGTAAGCAAAAAGTGTGTGCTGCAAACTCTCATCTCAGAACAGGTTATCATGCCATGTTCTTTCTGGAGAGGAGCGCATGCTACCTTTTTTGACAAGTCTATTGTGAGACAGGAATGGTATCAAGAGAGATGACACAGACAACAGATGTGTAGTTCTAAATAAAACTTTATTAATGATCAGGATGGTGTAACACCTAATTTGCCCTATACTATAGTGGAATTTTCCGTGCCTCAACAAACTAAGGTAAGTCAATGCCTGCAAGTCCAAAATAAATGTCTGTCTGTGTCAAAACCTATGCTTGTCCTCACAACTATAACAAAACACGGTGTGGGAATCTTCACAGCAAAATATAAGTGTGCAAAATTAAAGGCTAAGCTACTTTCAGCTTGAGTTCTTCTTGGGTTCCCTATCTCAAGTTCACTACAGTTCCAATAAAGATTCACTTTAATAGTATTTAATCAAGTTCAGAAATTAACTTCTCCAAGTTCGATTTGCACCACAATTCACACGAAAATGGAGGTCCTGGGCTTCCCTTCCCAAGTTAAAATGTAGCACAGTTCACACAAAACAGAGGTCCTGGGACTCCCTTCCCAAGACTTTAACATAACACTCATGCAGTTTCCATCTGCTCAAGGTTCAAAAGAAAACACGACTGTCAGGGTTCCTTTTCCCAAAATGTTAACATAACACTCACGTTGGTTTCATCTGCTCAAAGTTCAAAAGAAATCACTGGGTCCATTTGACCCCCCTTCATGCTTGCTTCACCAATTGTTTCACAGTTCTTCACCGCTTGTTCACCATTCAGGGTTTCCTGGTCTAGGCGCAGTTGTCAGACCACGCAGTCCACTCAACACAGGTCACGCAACGAGTAATCCAATGTTTTTCTTTGGCTAGGTTCTTGATGTTTGTAATGTTCACATTAGGAGACTTTCTGGTCTAAACGCAGTTGTCAGAACGTACAGTTCACCCATCACAGGTCGCGCAGCCATAAGTCTCCCCAAAGCTGTTGGGCTCCTCCTAGGATCTTATGCCTTTGGCTTTCACTTTCCATATTTGTATTCCTTGTAACACTCTTTGATATCAGTTCTTGGCTTGTCATATACTTGTGACTCTTTCTCACGTTTGCAGTTATAACTGACAGCCTTTCTTATCTTTGCACTTATAATGCTCCAAACAACTCTTCATCCTGCACATGCCTTTAGTTCTGTCCATACTGCGTTTTAGTGGCAGTGTGCATTTTGATATCTCTATTTTTTTTCAATGTATTGTGCATTGTAATATTGGGCAGCAATCACCAATGGGGTGATAATTACAGTGGGAATGGAAGCAATGCTCATGGTTAACCTTCTAGTAGAACATATCCAAAGCACAATTGAATAGGAGCACTTTTTGAATTAGGATAGATAGAACCCAAGTTAATGTTCCCCCCTGCAATGTTCACTCAACCCGCACATATTCAGGGATAGGAGGCAGCAAACAGAATCAAAATCAGACCTTCCCTCACAAAATAAGAGGCAAAAACCCTTTGCAAAGGCCTAAAATGACACTCGGATTTTGATAAATAATTAATTGTGTGTTTTGAAATCATGCTATGCATATGTTTTATCTCAGTATCAGGATGTCATATCACTAGCAACCATAAGGTAAGGAATCACAAAAGCATACAGTTCACAAAACAGATTTGAAATTGAAAACCGAGTGCAGTCAAATCACACGTTGGAAAGTTGCATTTTGACACAGAAGCAGTTTTAAATGCAAAAATTGTTTTTTTAAAAACGGGTGAAAAACACTGAATTCGAATGCGGTTTTGGGCTGGGGAATAGATGTATATCACAGGGACAATATCAAGGTGAAGGGAGGGGTATAGGTGGTGAATTGAGATAGATTTGGAAGGTATAATGAGGTTTGTTTTTAGGAAAATAAAGCAGTTAAAAAGAGAAAATCGGTTTTAAAATGAAAGGCAAATTTTACTAAAACTAGATTATTAAGACTATATTGTTAAAGAGCGACATAGTAAGCTCCAAGGTTGATCCGCAAAGTCAACCTTCTCACCCCAGCACTCAACGTTAGCTGGGAATTAGTGTGATTACTCAAAATATGACTAAGGGCTTATGATTTACAACAGACAGAAATGAAAAGAGATGGACTTAGAAAGTCATGGGCAGGGTGCACTGATAATTCTAACAGTTTATACAAGTTATCAGGGTATGAATAGGATTGCTTAGAGAGTGGAATAAAGGCAAAAGGGTCAAGATGGGGAGACTGTGTTTCTCTGGGATGAGGAGGTACTCACATTCCACGCTTGGGTTTTGAATTTTGGAACAGCCAACTGGGTCTGGTAACCACACGACGGGCGCGCCTTACAGCAAACAGCTGGGCAATTCTGGTCACCGGATGGCAAGTACAGCAGCTGGGCAATCAGGTCACTGGATCGATTTTATGAGGTAAAAAGCCATCCTACAGCCCTTTTTGCCAAAATCCAGTTTTGCCTTAAATGTCTCATTTTTATAGTTGGGGCATCTTAACAAATTACATAAGCAGGTTACATATTTTATGCAGAACATGCCAGTCCAACTCTGCAGTCTGTAACACATTGTTTCACCTTTTTAATAACCATTGGTCATTTTTAATGTGAAACATTCGGCCTAAAATTCTATAACTTTAGGTGTGTGTACATACTATCATGGGACCTATTTCTTTATATTTTTAACATTCCATCATATGTCCTTCCCCCATGATTCACAGTCTTCTGGTGTTCGTGTCCCATACATGCTATACACAGCCAAGATATCTTATTTGGAAGCCATGTAAATCATGTTTAAACTGTATAATTATTACATTTTTGCGAGGTCCAGTTGCAAAGATAAAAGTCTTAAAGGTTTTATTTAAAAAATAGTCTTTGAAACAAATGGGCATCCTTTGTCCTTCATTGGAACCATTTTTTTCTCTACAGCTATCCCCCAACTGTCAGTTCAGCCCATTGTGGAGGTGGTTTCCCAGTTTGATTGAAGATTTATGACTTCACAGGTTGGTGTCCCAGAAGTTTTATTCTAAGAGACTGGAGCACAGACCAAAGTCTGGAAAGGTAGCAATTATCATTTGTGTGTTAGGATCTATTGTGAATGGCCTTCTGTTGCTAGCATCCCCCCAATGCAGATACCTGTCTTGGGCTAGTTTCTCCCAGGTTGCCAATGCAGTTTAATTTATTTTATTTATTTTTGCTCTGAATAAGAATAAAACCGGCTGAATAAAACCATCTCATACATGTCTTTCACAACACAATCCCCTTTCACATTGCTAGGCAAGGATACGTGTTTGTTTAACATAGTACTTTTAAAACAGGCATTTTCTTCTTTGGTTTGCAAAAGCCCATTTTGGACGCATGTGGTGACAGCTCCTAGCATTTTCCTTTCAAAATTGTTTTTTCCATCTGACTTCCCAATACTGTTCTGTAGCTGTAGTCAGCTTATTTTACACAACAGTCTGTACAAGGCAAAGGTCCCCGTGAAATTGACAAGCAGTGATTTTTGACATTTTGTAGCAAAGGTTTAAGCATTTTTCTGTGCAGCTGAAGTAAAGCTTTTGTTGCTTTTCTCATATTTGGCTGGTACAGAGCCTGTCATTCAGGGATCATGCTTTCTTCTGCTGAAGCTCAATGTGGATGGGGATGAGCATGGCAAGGCCTTATTAATAAAAGTAGTTTGATGAAACACATATGAAAATAGCGTCAGAGCAGCCTCCTTCTCAATGTGAAATATTCCCTTTTTCAATGGGAACTTTGGCCTTGCAGCAAAGCAGCGCTGCTTTTTCACTCCTCTTATTTTGTACATGTAAGCAACACACTGGAAGCCTTTTTCTGTGTGCCCCCTTGTTCCATCCTGCCCAATATGTGCTTGGCAAGGTGTTGCATCCATTTTTTGTCGTTGCAAAATGCAGTTTTGGTGTGAGGCAATGGTGCTCACAGGAGCCAGTGCAGCCATTTTGCTGGTTCTGCTGAAGTTAGCTTGGTGATGTGGGGAAATACTGCTGAGTGGGTAAATATATCCCACAATATGTATAGAGGCATGCATGGTTAAAACATGAGGTAAGCAGCAAGGGAGGGGGGAGAGGAGAAACAATAAACCTGAATCCAGTAGAATTAAGTTACTAAACTGTGTGTTAGATGTAGTTCATCATATCTTTTAAAGTAGCTCGTCTATATAAAGAAGGACTGTAATAGCCCTTTGCACATTAGTCTTTCTTTTAAACCACTGGGTAATTCAGCCAATCCTCTATTACATTCCTGCCTTATGCTTGCAGATGAATTGATGTAGGACCTGAAAAGGCTACTCGAGATCTTGTTGCTCACTTCCATGCTCAACGTACATAAACACCTGGAGAAAGAATCAGGAACTCCATATGATAAAATTATTCTTGTGCTGGTGGTCTAGATAGCGACTAGGAAGCAAGAGAGCGTGAGTGCCCGCAATATGAATGTTTATGATTAGTGGGGAGAAGAGGAAATATGTAGTTAAAAGGTGGTGCTGTGCAGTCTAACAAAAACCCTGACCAGATAGGTTCTTATGTTATGTTACCAGGGATGTCATTTAGGGGTTGCCAGGGGTCGCTGCTGCGACCCCTGAGGTCTCCCTTGCTACCCCTAAAAAAAAAAAATATTTATTTTTTATTTTTTTTATTGAGGCTTCTGGGTTGTGGTCAGCAGCATGTGGTTCTGTGTTTCTTGAGTGTCTCGTTTTCTGATGGCTATCGCCGGTAAAATAGCTCAGTGGGTTGAGCGCTCGCTGCCGCGATGTGCGTGTGCTCTGCAGGTTGCAGGTTCGGCTCCCAGCAAGGTCAACTCAGCTGTTCATCCTGCTGATGTTGATGAATGAGTACCAACACAGGTTTGGTGATCTTGTATGTATATTTGTTCTATATGAAGCGCTTACGCATAAGTGCTATATAATGGCACATCAGTATCATTTGGCCTTTGGTGTCTGCTTGCATTCACAGTAATTTGGGGCTATACACACTGATCTTAACGATACATATGGTGATCCATTCTTGTATGAAATGTATATCACTTTACAATGATATCGTAACCATATTTTTCGTAGTGTACTCAGAAACAATGCTATGTGATGCCACTTCCTGTTTTGTCAAGGGGTGAAATGTCATGTTTCATCGCTTCCGGTGATATCACTTCGGGGTGGGGTCAAATGACTCTGGCATTTTGGTGATATAGCGTCCCTGTATGTTACTCTGGATTTCAACAGTGCCAAATCGCTATCATAGTAGATGCAGCTGGGCCTTAGTGTGCTGGTAAGAATAGCATGAGCAAGAGGGAAGTAAGAGGGAGGGAAAGCAGGAAAGGAGTTTGCAGACACAAGCAGGGAATTAGGCAGGGCGAAATGTGTGTATGGATGCATGTTCGCTTATTATATGTGGAGTATCTATCTGTCTTCTTGAATCCTTGAGGTTCTGCTTGAATTCTTGTGTGTGCTCCATTTTTAAATGCTCTTTTTGTATATTTAAATGGCGTGGCGTCGTTCGTCTATGGCCTTATTAAAAAATTCCTGTTTGGAATCATATGGCTTGACCATTATAAGAAGACCTCGTATAAGGGTGGCTTGGGCACTTATGACACCATGAGCCAGTCCAGAATTTCTAGGCAGCAATACTTTGCATTGTGGGCCTTGTAGGCACATACGTATGATCCGACAACAAAACTAGGAGTCCTAGATTGCAAAGGGTTGTCGGTTAAAGAGCCAGGACTGCTTGAAGGGGCCTCCGGCAGTTGGGAACGCTCCTCCATCTCTGAGTCGCAGTAGTTGGTGGGTGTACTGAAAGTGTAGCACTCACTCTAGAACGTGCATTGCACTCTGCGCAAGTTCCTGTATCTCTGTTGGCCATAATGCGAGGCTCCTGGGCGGTGCACGGTGCAAGCAGTGCTAAGCTGATAAAGCCGCCTTGTGATCGCACTGTGTTGGAAGGACCTTCGCATTCCACCTCCTACTCACATATGCAAAGGTCCATGGAACAATCGGAGCATTGACGGGTGGTACTGGAGCCGCCCTCCTCCAACAAATATATTAATGGAACACTTTATAGAAACGACGAGAATAGCATTGGGACTGTGTTACAGTCCTGTCATCCCAGCTCCAATTCTACCAGTCCATTGTTTACAATAAGGACAGCAGGACTGGATATTCCTGGATACAAGATGAACACACAAGAGAGCAAATTAGGGAAGGAAAAGGGGATAAAAGGCCTGACGCGTGATCCAGTGTCATGTCCCCCTACTGTGTTTAGTGACATGCTCATTTCTAATATTGTACAAGGACCAAATGAGACAACATTAACTGAGTTTGACGGTAATGAGGTCCTTCGTGGTCCTCAACAAAGTGGAGTAGTTGACTCCCAAGGAAATGGGATCGTAGCATGGGAGAAAAGACTGAGGGCCTCATCACGAGTTGGGCTGTAGCCCTTAAATGCGGTGGTAACGGTATTACAGCCGCATTTAAGGGCTGGCCCTATCACGAGTTGGGCGCTAAATGGGCTGTTTTACCTCCAGCCTTTCTCTGGAGGTGAAAATCCCTGGTTTTCGGCTGTATTACCGCCGGCTGTATTAGCCCGCATAATTAGCGCTGAAAATGCCCCATTGAATCCAATGGACCCAATGGGGAATGGGGATTTACCGTTAACACCCAACTCGTGATCCGGCGGTAATACAGCCGGACCGGTCGGTGCTAGGGCTATTACAGTCGGCGGTATTACAGCCAAGAATACAGCCCAACTCGTGATGAGGCCCTGAGCATGGACACTGCGGTCTCATAAGTCAGTGCCACATAAAATGACATATGAGCAAAGACAGAGCTGGAAACTAGCTTGCAGTGTTGCATCAGACAAGAAACTGGGCTGACTAGACGAGCCTAATACGCCCCCACATCCATTACTCGCAAGGACCACCCACCCACATGCACTTTTCATTGTCTAAAGATCCCATCAAGTATTGTTATGTTATATGTGTACTGAGGAACCCCTATTCCGAATGTTGTAATGTTTTAAAAAATATATATGGTGTCATACAATTTTTACAAAATGCTATACTTTCCTGGGTTTGGCAGGCTATGTTGTGTTAACTTATGTTACGCCATGTCATGGTTTTAGGATCTGCATTTTGTACACAAATCAAATGTATGTTAAATTGGCTCTATGTTTGTGATGTTCTTTCATGCCTTCATTTTGTCTTGTTTTGGAGCATGATGCCGATCAAACTTATATTAGCTGGTTAGGTCATGCTTGTGTCAGGTTACATTATCTGGCGTTTCATACATCATTTTGCATGAATGTCTAATATTTGAGAATGTTAAAGCAGCCATAAGGTGTAAGGCCCAATAGATCCAAATAAGGAAAAACACAGGAGCCGAAGTCAGTTCATGAAAGGGCGCCATAACAACCAACAGGGATGTTGGTGTGGGGGGGACAGGGGAGGCAGGAATTGCGCAATAAATCGTAATGGTCATCCATGTCCATGCTAAGCAGGCATGATATGTGGTATTAGTGGCTAGAGAGGCATTTTGGTGCAGCCAGTTTAGTCATTTCCTAGTTTTGCTTGACTTTTTAAAACTGGGAATCTCTGATAAAGCTGTCCTGCTAAGTGTAATTATCTGGCTGGGCTGGCATTTGGGTGCTGCCAGTCTAGCCGTGTCTTCCTGCAGCATTGTATATTTTTCTGGCCATCTGTCATAAAATAACCATGATAAGTGTTATGGCTTCGGCTGGCATTTTGGTGAAACCAGTCTAGGTATGTCTAAATGTGGCCTGGCATGCTTTCTGGAATATGTTATTACGTGTCTAGTCTGGTCTACATTGTGCAGCCAGTTTGTTTTCATTGTGGCATGGCATTTTTAACAGCAAAGCATTATATTAATAAAGCATTAATGTTCATGTGCACTGTTGGTGACTTGCTTGTATTGGATTTTTGGATTGGTGTTACCCTACAAAACAATTCCAAACGCTCTGGCCTTTTAGCCAATTTTTCTCAGAAAGTGTGCTGTATAATGCATTATAACACATCTTTTTATCTTTCTCCTAGTGCAGTGTGAGGCGTACCCCTGCAGCAGCACGTTTGTGCGTATTGCGCAAGCCTGGTAATCTAGACCGGTGACCTGTGATTTGTTGCCGAGTTGGAGGGGCCCCCCCAGCATGGCTGTCAGGTGGGTGGACCCCCATATTTTGTGTTACGCCACTGGCAGTACAAACCCAGGTGTCAGGAGAGCTTCAAACTCTGATATGTCTTTCCAACGAAACGTTTTCCATCGAACATTTTTCCATTGAATATTATCTAACGAAAAAAAGTGCATCAAATTCTTTTTTTGAGGGGGTGTCCCCGATACAAACCCCGTTTTAAATCCTTAACAATTCAACCCAAACACAATTAAACCTTTACCCCACACACATATGCATTCAATGCACTTTTATTCGTTGGAAAAGTTTCGATGGAAAATGTTTCGTTGGACAGACTGCATACCTCCCAGCCCTACCGCCTTCAGAGACTTTTCTGTGAGGATACATCATCCTTTTTGATTTTAAGGAATTATTTCTTGTTTTCACTTTACTTCACACCTCCTGCTGCTGAATACATTAACCCTGCCCAGCGAGCTCCGTTAATGCCTGCTTACACCCTGGAAGTGGGCTGGATTGTGCGCAGAGGCCCAGTAAAATGAGCAGAAAATAAAAGCAGCCTTTCACGTGGGATAAGAGTAGCTCGCCGTGCACAAGTTATATAGACGGCTGTTGTGCAAGAACTATGAATAGACGTGTGTAGGATGTGCTGACACAGCCGATTGCTGAATGAAATGAGCACTTCTAGACGACATTCCATTGTGTTTTCCAATTATTTCTGAGTTTCTAAAGTAAGCTGAGTGCTCCCCCCAGTGCTGATGTTTCGTGTTGTCCTCCCCCTTTCCTTACTGTCTCTTGTCAGCAACCTGAGTTCACTTGTCATAGATGTGTCACTGATGAAGAACAAGTCATTAGTTTTGGCTGAAAGGTGGGGAAGCCACCTCTGGCTAGAGAAATCATATAGTTCATGCTTTCAGTATTCGTGGAAGGATATAGTACTTTGATAGGGTTGTTTCCTCTAGCTGGACATTCATACCTTCTTTTTTTATTGTATATGGTTAAATTACTTCAAGCGAGGGGACCAGCGCGCGGAGCAGTCAGGGACATCAGCAGGGGAGAGGAACAGAGAAAGCAGAAGCGAAAAAGGACGGTCTTGAGTTGCTCCCAGAACCGGAGATGGTTCTGCTCAACTTTGAGAGAGGCAGGGAGGCTGTTCCAGAGGTAGGCCGAAGCCGAGGAGTGAGATCTGATCCACACTCTCTGGTTGGAGAAGCGTTTGACCGTCAGAGAGTTGAAGGTGGATGAGCGGAGAGCTCGAGAAGGAAGATGTTTAGGAAGAGAAAGTTGGAGGTAGCGCGGTCCCAGGCCCTAAATTGCCTTGTGGACGATGCAAAGTGTTTTGAACTAACTTGATCCTTGCAGCTACAGGGAACCAGTGGCGAGATTTCAGAACTACGATTCCTGGGCTTGAGGCCTAGGACAAGTGTTGCAGTCCTGTTCTGGATAAGTTGTAACGGTCGAAGAGTAGAGGCAGGAGATTTAGAAAGAGGCTGTTGCAGTAGTCCAGCATAGAGAGGACCAGAGCTCTGGAGACAGAGAGCTTCTGGGGGAAAGTGAGAAAAGGAAGAATACCTCTGAGGAGGTGTAGCTGGTAGTTTGACTTCTTAGAGACGTCGGAGATGTGAGGAGAGAAGGAGAGGGTGCAGTCGAAGATGACACCAAGGTTCTTAGCCTCACAGGAGGGAGCAGGAAGAGGGCCCAGAGTCAGCGGCCAGAGAGAGAGAGGAAAGGAGGGAGCAGGTGTACCAATGAGGAGGATCTCAGTCTTACTGGCATTAAGGCAGAGATCATTGGTGTCACACCATTACTGACTTGCAGCGAGACAGTCTGGTATGCGAGAAGAAGCAGCGGTGGCTCAGGGGAGCTTGAAAGAGAGCTGGGTGTTTTCCTCATAACACTGAAAATTGGAGCAGAGAGTAGTGATGAAGTGAGAAAGGCTAGATCACTGGGGAACACCACAAGTAGAGAGAGAGAGATAGAAGAGAGGAAAGACTCCAGTTAGACCTAAGAGGGTCGGTGAGAAAGGAGGTCAACCAAGCCAGAGCCTGATAAGTGATACCCGGGTTATCACGGAGGCGATTGAGCAGAATGACATGGTTGATCATATCAAAGGCAGAGGATAGATCGAGGAGAATGAGGACAGAAGGAAGATTAGAGTCAAGATTAGAGAGCAGGTCTTCACAGGTGTTCAGGAGAACAGTTTCCGTGCTGCAAGCAGCTCTGAAGCAGTCATGGTGCAGGCACCCAAAACCCTGAAACTGGTGGGGCCATCCCGGACTTTGGCCCCCTTGTGGGCTTATCAGGCCCCAGCCAGGCTCACCTGGACTCAGTCCTGGCGCCGCTGGCGCCAGGCTCATGGAGGTGTTAGTTGCATGGTCCATTAACATGGCTCTGAGAGGCTGAGCCACTCAGTTCAGGGTGTGGCCTGGAACTACTTTACCTGAGAGAATGGATACGGGGAAGAGGACTATTTTCTTGGAACTACTTGCAAGGCTATTTAAACCGCACCCAACAATCTGAACACGCTTCGCGTTATTCTGCACTCCTGCAGCGTAACGCTCACCGTGTCAGATCTGTTCTTGCTTCCTTCTGCCACGCCCGTCCAGAGTCTTCATCCATCAGTACCTGCGAACAGAGAATAACAGGAGTTATTTAAGCATCGAAGGCCTTACCTGCAGTACATCCAGATCTCATCTCCTGCTTTCCCACGGACCGCTGCATCTGCAGAACAGAACAAAAAGCACCCTCTTGTGTAGCTACTCACCTGATCGGCCCGCTCCAGGAACATCATCGGACAGTTCTTCACTCAGCAGCGCGCCGCAGCTCGACACCGCCACACGGATCTTCTATTCTTCTTCCTGGACTCGCGCCGTACCTGCTGAACAGAAAAGGACAAAAAGGTTAGTCGCACGTAGCAAAGGAAAGCTACGGAGGCGAACATTCGCGCGCCCAGCACGGCGCTAGACTTACCGGCAGGAATCCTGAGCATCATTGTCAGGAGGGTCATCCATCATCCGAAGGTCGCTTAACGCCGCACCTGTAAGACAATAACGGACATTAGTTATCTTGAAAAGAAAGACTTAAAGCCAGTCATTCCGAGCAGTTATTGGAATAGAGACTTACCTACTTACTCCCGGGCCTTCTACGTCAGCCACTTCCTTTGGATCAATGACGTAACTCGATCCAGGAAAGATTGTGAACCGCGCCCCTGCTAGAGTGTGCAGGACGGAGAGCTCGCCCATTAAAACACAGGGGTGAGCCAGAAGAAGTGAAGGATAGACCGGAAGGAGGTGAAACCACTGACCAGCTCCCTTCGGTAGCTAATATCTTGTTTCGACTTGCAGGCTAACATCTCCTGAAGCAAGAACTAAGGGAAAACGCAAGCTAGCATCACCAGCCAAGCAGAGCAGCATCAGGACAGACAACACCCTACGCACATGAGCACGCCCCCGTGGAGACCAGGTGAGCGTGACAGAGCGCAAAGCCTACACAAAATTCTCTACCTGGGCGTCATGGAAACCTCGGAAACTGATCAGCTAGCTCAGCTTTTGGGGGATCTCAGGGCCGAGGTCCATTCGGCTAGACAGGAAACCAATGCCTTACGAAGAGAACTGATTGTAGCCAAGGAGCGCACTGACAATCTCGCCAGAAAGCTGCTCCAGTTACAGGCGGGGCAGACGCCGCTAACCGGGGTGGGGTTAGCGGTACCCCTCGCATCAAGCAATTCGGTTCAGGTGGTCCTCCCAGGAGCTGTACCCTTGGCACCTTCAGAACGATTTGCTGGGGATCCGAAAAGGTATGCAGTGTTTATGAACCAGTGCCGTCTACATTTTCTATGCAGGCCAGTAGCCTTTCCAAACGACCAGTCCAAAGTGGCTTTTGTACTTTCATTTCTTAGCGGCAGTGCTGCTGACTGGTCTGTACCGCTGGTCAGTCGGGATGATCCTATTTTGCAAGACTTCCAAAGATTCCAATTGGATATGGAGAAGCTGTTTGCCCAGCGTTGTCAAGGTCAGGCATTAGATAATGAGCTCTTGTCTTTGCGTCAGGGCAATCAGGATGTGTTAACATACATCGCGACCTTCAACAGACTGGTTGTGGAAACTGATTGGCCGGACGACAAGAGAACAACGCTTTTATACCGTGGTCTGAGAGGGGAGTTAAAGGACGTTTTAGCTAAAGTGGTGAACCCGCCCAGGGACTGTGCTGGGTACATAGACTTGGTAGTCCAGCTAGATCACAGACTGCAGAACCGTAAGGCAGATCGTGCTAGAATTGGTTCTAGAGTATTCGTGCGCCCCAAGGAAAATGCCTCCAGAACCGCGGATGTGTCAGAACCCATGCAAATCGGGGGAGTACGGGGGACGTTAACCAAGGCCGAAAGGGATAGGAGAAGACAACAACAGTTGTGTTTATATTGTGGTTCAGCCAGCCATTTTCTCAGAGAATGCCCAATGAAGCCACCCAAAAAGGCAGTAGGAGTCGCCGGTAAGGTTGAAACAGAGTCTGAGCCGGAAATCTTCTCCGCCCGGCAGGCGTAGAGGTCTGTTTGCCGAGCGAAAAGAAGGACTCCCAGACCTCACACCTAGTTTTGCCTATGGTCCTTATAAACCACCAGCAACCGTCTTGAATGCATGCAGTCAGAGCATACATCGACAGTGGAGCCATTGGAAATTATATGGATCAAGAATTGGCTTCAAGGATGAACCTTTCCCTTTGTGAAAAGGCAACAACTGACTTAGTCACCACAGTCGACGGAACTGAAATAGCTACGGCTGATATGACTCTTTTGTGCCAAGGTGGTCATCGGGAAACCATAATGTTTGATATAATCAAGGCCCCACAATTTCAGATAATTCTGGGTATGCCATGGTTGGAATCACACAATCCTTGCATAGACTGGCGTGCCAAGAGGCTGACCTTCTCAGTTGACTATTTCAGACTTGTTATCCAACTAAAGGACCTTTGGTCACTGGAGCGACAACGATCACGAAACCAACCAACTCGCTACCTCTGATATATCAAGACTATCAGGATGTATTCCAAAAGGATCAAGCCAACACACTGCCCCCTCACAGGTCGTATGACTGCCAGATCGACCTAGTACCAGGAGCACCGATTCTGTGCGGTCGAATCTATGCTCTCACAGAACCCGAGAACCTGCATTTGAGAAAATATTTAGACCAGTATCTGGCTAACGGTTTCATCCGCCCATCCAAGTCCCCGGCGGCCTCACCGTTATTCTTTGTGCCTAAAAAGGAAGGTGACCTTAGGACTTGCATCGACTACCGCGCATTGAATCAGGTCACTGTTAAAAACCGTTACCCGTTGCCTCTGATTCCTATTTGTTCAAGTTAAAGATGCCCAGATTTACACCAAGTTAGACCTTTGCCGAGATTACCACCTGGTGCGGATCAGGAAAGGGGACGAATGGAAGACCGCTTTCCGCACCAAATACGGGCTATTTGAATACCAGGTGATGCCTTTTGGCCTTTGCAACGCCCCAGCGGCGTTCCAATATTTCATGAACAATGTTTTGCGAGAAATGATTGATTTGTATGTCGTAGTATACATCGATGACATTCTGGTATACTCCCGTTCAGAGCAAGAACATGTGAAACATGTCCGAGCAGTTTTGGACAAACTTCGACAACACAAGCTATTTTCAAAGTTGGAGAAATGTTTTTTCCATGTTACTGAGGTTGAGTTCCTCCGATTTGTTCTAACCCCTCATGGTGTCTGCATGGATTCACAAAAGGTAGATGCCATTCTCAACTGGCCATCGCCAACCTCGATTAAAGGAGTTCAGAGTATGCTCGGATTTGCAAACTTCTATCAGCGCTTTATTCCAGGATTCTCGCAACTAGTGCACCCCATCACCACTCTGTTGCGCAAAAACAAGCATTTTCAATGGTCCGAAGAAGCTGAGAAAGCCTTCCAGGAACTAAAACAAAGATTCATCTCAGCCACGATCTTTAAACACCCTCGTCTAGATCTACCGTACGTGGTCGAAACGGATGCTTCCAGTTTGGCAATCGGCGCAGTCCTTTCACAAAGGGATCCCGAAACGGGTCAACTGCACCCAGTAGCCTTTTGGTCACGGAAATTTACGGCTCCCGAGCTGAACTATGCGATTAAGGACAAGGAACTGTTAGCCATCAAGGTGCCTTCAAAGCCTGGCGACATTACCTCCTCGGAGCTAGACACACCATCACAGTAATTACCGATCATCGCAATATACAGTACTTGAAGGTGGCAAAAGCCCAATCATCTTGTCAACTCCGATGGGCATTATTTTTTGCTGAGTTTGACTTTGTAATTACCTACCGACCTGGCTGTCGAAATGGCAAGGCAGACGCACTGTCCCGTATAGGAATAGACGAGGAAAACGCCAATCCCGACCCAGTGCCTATCATTCCTGGTGAGAAGATTCTTGGGATTACTACGTCTCTAACATTAGAAGACGTTGAAGAGAGTATCTCTCATCTAACACCCTAAAGGATTGGCCGACCAAAAGTCGTCACCATTCGGTCACTAACCAACTACCCTATTTTCGAGGACGTCTCTATCTACCCAGCAGAGAACTCCAGGAAAAAGTAATCTCACATTACCATGACTCATTAGTAGAAGGTCATCCTGGAATTACAAAAACTGAGGCCAAGGTCAAACGACAATTTTGGTGGGCAACATGGCGTAAGGACATCAAGCAGTTTGTGCTATCCTGTGGAGTTTGCGCTCAAAACAAGGCCCAAAAGAAAAAATCACCAGGCCTGCTTCAGCAATTAGACATTCCACCAACACCTTGGCATACACTATCTCTTGATTTTATAACAGACCTTCCTCCGAGTAACGGATTCAACACAATTTTAGTAGTGGTGGATTTGTTTTCAAAAATGGCCCACTTCATCCCGTTAAAAGGACTACTCTCAGCTTCAATTCTGGCTAAAGAATTTCTGGAACAGACTGTCCGAATTCATGGATTCCCTTCCATTCTGATCTCAGACCATGGCAGGCAGTTTATCTCATGCTTCTGGAAGAAGTATTGCGAGTTAGCTCAAATCGACGTAAGACTTTCCACCAGTCACCATCCCCAAACCGATGGTCAAACAGAGAGAACAAACCAGACCTTGGAGCAATATATCAGGTGCATGTTACATCAAACTGAAGGCAGCTGGAAGGATGTTTTATGGATCACCAAGTATGCCTATAATAACTCCCTCCATTCCAGCACAGGTCAAAGTCCCTTCTATACAATCTACGGGTTACAACCACGAACTTCCAACCTTGACCCGCCACAACTTCTGGAAATGCCAGCTGTGAAAGGTTTGCACTCTACCATCTCCCAAGCCTTCAAACAAGCAACAGATCATCTAAGCCAGGCTCAGGAAAAGTACAAGAAATCAGCCGACGCACATAGAAGTGAAGCTCCAAGTTATCAGGTTGGGGATGAAGTCTGGTTGGCGTCAAAGCACATACCCGTTAAAGGGCATTGTACCTTCAATCCCATCAAGGCCATAATCAATACAGTGGCTATGAAATTGGACTTACCCCCGCACATGAAAATTCATCCAGTGTTCCACGTCTCACTTTTGAAACCGGTGCAACCTGGAACACGAGTTGTGAAACCACTGAAACCGGTCACAGTGAACGGAGAACCCGAGTTCGAGGTTAAAGAGATTCTGGACTCAAAAATCACCAAATCAAAACTCTTTTACTTGATAGACTGGAAAGGGTACGGACCGCATGAAAGATTATGGGAACCTAGCGAGAATGTACATGCTCCACGGTTATTTAAAAGGTTCCACCGTAATCACCCAAACAAACCAGGACCAATGAGTGGTTCAGCCATTAGGGGGGCCTTGGGGGCAGGGGGGGAGTGCTGTCATGGTGCAGGCACTCAAAACCCTGAAACTGATGGGGCCATTCCGGACTTTGGCCCCCTTGGGGGCTTATCACGCCCCAGCCAGGCTCACCTGGACTCATTACTGGCGCTGCTGGCGCCAGGCTCATGGAGGTGTTAGTTACATGGTCCATTAACTTGGCTCTGAGAGGCTGAGCCATTCAGTGCAGGGTGTGGCCTGGAACTACTTTACCTGAGAGAAGGGATACGGAGAAGAGGACTATTTTCTTGGAACTACTTGCAAGGCTATTTAAACCGCACCCAACAATCTGAACACGCTTTGCGTTATTCTGCACTCCTACAGCGTAACGCTCACCGCGTCAGATCAGTTCTTGTTCCTTCTGCCACACCCGTCCAGAGTCTTCCATCCATCGGCACCTGCGAACAGAGAATAACAGGAGTTATTTAAGCATTGAAGGCCTTACCTGCAGTACATCCAGATCTCATTTCCTGCTTTCCCACGGACTGCCGCACCTGCAGAACAGAACAAAAAGCACCCTCTCGGGTAGTTACTCACCTGATCGGCCCGCTCCAGGAACATCATCGGACAGTTCTTCACTCAGCAGCGCACCGCAGCTCGACACCGCCACATGGATCTTCTATTCTTCTTCCTGGACTTGCGCCGTACCTGCAGAACAGAAAAGGACAAAAAGGTTAGTCGCACGTAGCAAAGGAAAGCCATGGAGGCGAACATTCGCATGCCCAGCACAGCGCTATACTTACCGGCAGGAATCCTGAGCATCATTGTCAGGAGGGTCATCCATCATCCAAAGGTCGCTTAACGCCGCACCTGTAAGACAATAACGGACATTAGTTATCTTGAACAGAAAGAGTTAAAGGCAGTCATTCCAAGCAGTTACTGGAATAGAGACTTACCTGCTTACTCCCGGGCCTTCTACTTCAGCAACTTCCTTCGGATCAGTGACGTAACTCGATCCAGGAAAGACTGTGAACCGCGCCCCTGCCAGAGTGTGCAGGATGGAGAGCTCGCCCATTAAAACACAGAGGTGAGCCAGAAGAAGTGAAGGATAGACCGGAAGGAGGTGAAACCACTGACCAGCTCCCTTCGGTAGCTAATATCTTGTTTCGACTTGCAGGCTAACATCTCCTGAAGCAAGAACTAAGGGAAGACGCAAGCTAGCATCACCAGCATCACCAGCCAAGCAGAGCAGCATCAGGACAGACAACACCCTACACACACGAGCACGTCCCCGTGGAGACCAGGTGGCTTGTGACAGAAGCCAGACTGGTGGTCGTGGAGACAACCAACAGATTCAGTATGCAGATTAAGCTGGGAGATGGCCAGCTGTTCCAGGAGTTTGCCCAGGAAACGAGTGATGGAAATCAGGCAATAGCTAGCTGGAGAGGAAGGATCGGGATAGTACTTCTTAAGAAGGGGTGCACAAGGGAGCGCTTGAAGGGGAGGGGAAGTTTCCAGTGGCGAAGGAGTGATTGCAGAAATCGGCCAAGACTGAAGCAAGGGTGTCGATGTGGTCCTTGATGGTTCTGGATGAGCAGTGGAGAACCTGCATTGACAAGACTTCATAGATCTGACTTGTCTCGAAACATCGTCAGGGGTGAACAAGGAAAGGAGGAAAAAGGAGGAAGAGAGACGGCCACAGTCCGACCAGGAGTGGTAGATGAGGAGGTAGAGGAAGAGAGGGTGGACAGGATGTCCTGAGTTTTAGTAGTGAAATGAGAGGCCAAGAACGTGCAGAGAGCCTGGTAGGGAACAGGAGAGGTAGAGACTGCAGCAGGATTGGCCAACTCCTTGCAGATTTTGAAAAGTTCTGCCTTGTTGTTGGATGCCACAGAGACGCAGGCTTGGATGTAGGTTCTCTTCTTGGAGAAGACAGAGAGTCTGTATTGCCTTTGGAGCTGGCGGCAGGCCAGCTTGTCAGGGGGTGCATTTGATGCCCTCCACTTCCTCTCAGCCACCCAACACCTGTGTTTAAGGGTGGCAAGGTCAGTGTCCTACCAAGAGTTGCACTTGGATGTGGGCTTCAAGCGGATCTTCATGACAGGGGCAAGAGCATCCAGGGTGTTAGAGAACGAGAGATGAAGGTTAGAGAGTGCTGTGTCAGGGTGTGAGTCAGACAAAGGTGCAGGAGGAGGAGGAGAGAAAGTATGGCGAAAGCCTCAACTGATACAAGCTTCATGGGACGAATGACTGAGAAGATAGGTGGCAGTACTGGAGTTGGGTTAACCTGAGAGTTAGAGAGAGGTGGGGGAAAGGAGAAAGTGGTCACTCCAAGAGAGAGGAGTGTGAGAGGGTTAGAGAAGAGGGTGTCTGAGGAGATCAGAACATCCAGGGTGTGCCCTGCAGAGTAAGTCAGGCCAGAGGGAAGAATATATAGAGAGAGAGAGAGAGAGAGAGAGAGAGAGAGAGAGAGAGAGAGAGAGAGAGAGAGAGAGAGAGAGAGAGTCGCAGAGGTTGTGAAAGAGTCCCAAGGAAGGGCTAGTATCATCCAGGTGGATGTTCAGGTCTCCGAGGAGGAGAAGTTGAGAGGTAGAGGCAAGGAGGGCGGAGGAGAGGGCAGCCCACTCAGAGAGGAAGAGGGTGACCTGGCCAGGTGGCCTGTAGATAGTGAGCACTGTAAGAGAGAGGCCACGAGAGATACAGAGCCTGTAGACCAGGTATTGGAAGGAGGAGAAGTCCTGCATTGTAATGATAGAAGCAGGGATCCATTCTGGGAAAACCAAGGCTACACCACTACTGGGACAGTTGGTTCTGGGTTCCGAGAGGATATTGTAGCCATCAGGAAGGAGAGTGTCAAAATCTGTGACAGAGCTGGCCGTGATCCAAGTCTCGGTGAGACCGAGTACATCCAAATCAAGCTCTACCAGGAGACGGCAGATGTCAGAGTAATGTTTGACAGCGGAGCGAGAGTTGAGAGTAGCGATGTGGAGCAGGTTTCCACTTTTGAAGGACTTTCGTTGAGGGGTACAGGCCAGAGGTATGCCCTGTGGAAGTGTTGGAGGTGCCCGAGGGTGGGCAGAGGAGGAGAATGCAGGGTAGTTGGAGAAGAAGAGGAGAGTGCCAGAGGGGTGGCAGAGGTAGGAGGCAACAGGGTAGCCAGAGAAACATCTGGGGTTCCGGAGAAGTGGCTGAGGAAGTAGGTGCCAGAGGAGCCAGAGAGGGTAATAGGGGATAGCAGGAGAGGAAAGGAAGTTGATAAGGCACAGGGAACATCTATCAAAAAGGAGGAGATCGGCCTGAGGGCCCTGGACCAAAACGGTTCCATTCAAGTAGACATTAATTATGGTCTTAGAGGAGTAGAAGGGGGCCAAGAGGGCCTCCCACCGGATGCCACCATTAATGGGAGAAGAGGAAAAAGGAGAAAGAACAGGGACCATAGGGGGGGTCCATAGGCCTGGAGAGGGAACTACAAAGAGTATGTCAGTAAGGCTCTGTCTGGAGGAAGCACTGTTGTAGGTATCGGTGATAGGGAGGCCTCGGTTGGAGAACAGAATGTCCCCTGTGAGCTTCGTCCTGCCAGACTTAGTGAGAGGGATAGGATAGTTGATAGAAAAGCAATTAGAGAAGATAAGTGAGACAGAGAGCACCATAAAGGGTGCAGGAGGAAAGATGAGGAAGGAAGAAGGGAGCCCAACCAGGGGAGGGAGGTGGCGCTGGGGGTAGACCTGAGGGAGGCACAAGGGGGTGACACGAAAGGGCGGGGAGAACAACAAATAACAAGAACAACAGACCCGGGAAATCAGATGCAACCTAGAAGTAAAAAATGCAGATGCAATACAGAAACCAACAGCAAATCAAAAAACACAACAGTGAACCTAGAAGTGAAGAATCCAGGCAATGCAATGTAATGGCAAAAACCGTAGCGAACAACACAGTGTCAAAACCGTAGAGAACAACACAATATCAATGCCGTAGAGAACACACAAGTCAATACCATCAACAAGGCGCAAAACACGACAGGATGCTAGGAGTAAAAAATGCAGTCAATATAATGTAATTCCAAGAACCCTGGAGCATAACACAATGTCAAGTACAGTACACAATAGAACAGAGAAGGGAAAGGGCTGAGATGTGAGAGGAAGGTGGGAACGACGTAGGGGCGGAATGGAACAGAATGCGGGGACCTACGATGCGAGGGAGCACATGTGGCAAGAGACACAGAGGGTGCATGTGGCCTAAGTCACGAGGGAACACAGATGGCCTATGTTGCTAGGAAGTGCACATGGCCTAAGTTGCGAGGGAGCGCACACGGCCTAAGTTGCGAGATAGCGCATGCGGCCTAATATGCGAGGGAGCACACGTGGCCTAAAATGCAAGGGAGCGCACGTATGCAGGGAGGATTCAGGAGTGTGGGGGGGTGCGAGGACCGGTTGCAGGGGTAAGGGGCACAGGTCAGGGGGGTTGCGTGGAGTCTAGCAAATATAACTCTCACTGCACCTTCTTACCTTGCGACCACAGACAGGAAGGTGAGGCCGTCCGCACTCACAGTCTGTGCCGCTACACCATCGCCGCCAAACACCTGCGTCGCTCAACACCATAGCGCCAAGAGAGACAGGGGATGCATTTGGCCTAAGTCACGACGCAACACACGCAGCCTATGTTGCGAGGAAATGCACATGGCCTAAGTTGCGAGGGAGCGCACGCGGCCTAAGTTGCGAGGGAGCGCACACGGCATAAGATGCGTGGGAGCACACGTGGCATAAGATGCGAGGGAGCGCACATATGCAGGGGAATGCAGGAGCGTGGTGGCGGTGCGAGGACCGCTTGCAAGATGAAGGGGCACATGTCAGGGGGGGTTGCGTGGAGTCTAGCAAATATAACTCTCACCGCAGCTTCTTACCTTGCGGCCACAGACAGGAAGGTGCGGCCGTCCACACTCACAGTCTGCGCCGCTACCCCATCGCCGCCGAACACCTGCGTCGCTCAACACCATAGCCTTGTCCTGCAGCGACTTTGCCACAGAGGGTCCGAAACTTGGTTCTTATAGGCACAGAAGTGTAGACGTAGCGATGCATGCTATATATAATCGGGCAGCGTCTCCTGCGCACCGGTGTCGCTCAACACCGCGGCCTTATCCTGCAAGTGCTTTGCCGCAGAGGGTCTGAACCTTGGTTTTTAGAGGCACGGAAGCGTGGACGTAGCGATGCGTGCTATGCATAATCGAACAGCGTCGCCTGCATACCTGCGTTGCACAACACTGCAGCCTTATCCTGCGAGGGCGAGTGCTAACCTCTGAACTCGGTCCTAGGCTCCGGCTTGTCCAGTTGCCCTCACACTGCCTCCGGGTTACCCCTGCACATAAGGGTCTATACCTGCAACCCTAGAGTCCCTTCTCACTTCGCTTCTGAACCACCCACTGGCTGCATTTATTGAGTTACCTGCACTTCCCCTTCCCTCCGCCAGCACTTCTCCCCTCCCTCTTCCCTGCACTTGCGCGATCTGAATGATACAAGGCCAAGTAAGATCGTTGTTTTTGTACTCCCTTTATTTCCCCTCCTTGTTTTATCGCGCCTAGAAACACTTGAGTACAGGCGGTTATAAATGTCATATCATATCATAACCTTTACAATTAACAATGTAAGAAATCGCAAAACTTATACAACAAAATACATTATATACAATATTTGAACAAACAGAAAATGTATTCATCATACATTAGTTCACATATGCCATATAAAATCAAGAATATAGATCTAAAAAAAGTTATCAATTATAACCACACAGGAAAGATCCATGTCCTGGCTAAAAGGATAAAAAAATCCAGTTCCATCAAACATGATACACTTTCAAATTATTAATAAAATTCCAAACAGCTAAACACACCGATGTGGAATCAAGACCAATTAATTTGTGCCACAAATTATCTTTGTCCTCATAATAAATATTATGCAAAAGAAAATAAGTGCAAGGATAATTGAGTAACATATGTTACCAAGTTTCTTTTTCATCTTTGTTCATACAAAGTCACTGAAAACTGTGTTCCCTTGGAATCATTTTTACCATGATTTCCCTTGAATCTAAGTAAGATTTTACCAGCAAAGGCGTTGGGAAAGTGAGTCAGCTAAGGGGCTATCCGACCCACTTTTGTATGTTTAACTTTAGTTAATATGGGGAGCTATAGCCATGCAACACCTCCATCATTAAAGACCAGTCGGTTTTAATCCTACCAGGACTAGCTATGAGATCCTTGACAGTACAGTCTATTTCATTCAATACATTCAAACAATATTCTTTCAATTGGTTAACTGTACCATTACAGCAGGTATCCAAGAGCACCTTTAGATCCTCATTAAGTGATTTCTACTGAGGAGCCACTATTTGTTGTGGCAAAGACAGACATTTCCAGTTCCCTCTTCTTAGCAAAGATTTCAGACCCAACTCAAATCTTATGAACGCTATTGGGCGCAGTTTGGTAGGCCAAGAGCACTTCTCCTAATTAGGGCTTCCAGCTTCTCCAGGCTGTCCAACACCAAGGCCAGCAACATTTCAATCCCATACATACTTATTGACACTATTTTTCCTTCATAGTATTTAACTAGGTGAATCAGAGAAATGCACTCTAGCCTTGACCCCCATAATGATTTATAGCTGTTCATTTTTCAACTGTTTTCCTCCATCATCCATAAATAATGCCTTTTTAAATTTTTAATACCCATCAAATTGTCACTTAGTTCATTAAATATAAAACCTATATCCTCTCAAATCTTGCTACAATACTTAACATAAGAAGACACGGTCCTGTTAATGTCCGTATTCAGAATGTGTCCCATGTGCCTCATTACCAGTCCGGCGGTAACTGTGCCAGTAAAAACCGGCAGGTTGCCGCCAGACTTGTACATTTTACCGGCGCCTAGCTTGCTGAAAACACTGGGGAATTACAACCCCGGTGGTCTGAAAATTCAGGCACCGGTAAAATCTTGTGCCCCATTCCCATAGAGACTCTATGGGAGTGGGGGACATGTAAGCCCCGGCAGCGTTTATAACGGTGCCAGTGCTTCCGTGACAGTCTGTCTACCGTAGCCGCTGTACCCGGCAGGGTCAGATCTGCCGGGCACTGCAACTCCAGCAGGTAAACTCGTAGTGTGCCGGTCCCGTAACAAGCACACACGACTTGCTCTTTCATTACCGGCTACTTCTAGCACTCCATTGTTGACAGATGACGATACTGCCAGTGATCAAAGAATTGTAACCCGTAGTAGAATACCGCCTGCACGGAAGAGGGAATTAAGGGATTGGGCAGAAAAATATATAGAAGGGGGTGACGAAGCAGCGACTTTGCATTCTCCATGAAACCATGGGGGTATTCTTGAAGAAAAGATACTGATAGAACAAATGTGTTTTTACTTAGCTGAAGTTTGGGGTGACCTAACTGATTCAACTGTACCACAGGGATCGTGGGATTTGAATTTCTTGTCTTGTACTAGAGATACCGCACTGAAAGTGCACGATCATGTGTCGAAATTGTTTTTCTATAAAAACAAATTAGATCATTTGCACCAAATAGCACTAGACGAAGGTACACAATTACCATTCCATGTGCAGAAAAGATTTTTGCCTCTGCCGAAAACTGTTAGTGAAGAAACGCGCATATGTACAAGAGATGCTCTTAGATGGATCTCAGATGCCTCCATTTCACCTATCGAAGTTCATGATATGTTTAGCCAATATTCTTCTCCTATGCAGAGAAAGGTATTACAAGTTATGGTAGAATATTTACAAGATGAATGTTTGAAAAATAATTTGTGTTGTCCTGCTGACATTATGATAATTTACAAGCATGCATTTTCTGCTGACACTGCGCTAACTTCATTGTCACTCGATTTGGCTTTGCTCCTTAATAAACATTCAGAATCTCCCACTGTACAATTGCCCATGATAGAGGTTCCTCTGACTATTGTCCCGAAGGCAGAGATACCTGCTCTAGGGGGAGCACCTGACATGACTGTTCCAGTTCATCATTTTTCACAGTTTGTCCATGTTCTGTTTTCTCGACAGGAAGTAAACACCCTTAAACAGTCTATTCCAAATATTAGAAAGAATCCTACAGGATTCTACAAAGGAATAGAATCAGTTCTGAATTCGTCGGTTTTCACTTTAGGTGACATCAACTTACTGTTCCCTGTAATTTTACCTACAGACTTATGGAAGCAAATTAGGACCATAGACGATCAAGCTGCCATGGGAGATACGTAGGTTGCACTGAAATTAGCTTATAGATCTAGAAATGCTGGAGTAAAACCACTGAAAAGCAAATTAATGTTAAAACTTTAGTGCCTGAAAAGAGAATTATTTGGGATAAATTAACTGTGTGTATGCAAGGAAAGACAGAGGGAGCAACCACATTTATTATCAGGGTTGAACAGGTGTTTTCAGATTTTAGTGGCCAAGACTTAAGTACAGAGCCTGGGAAGAGATTATTTGTTGACAAGTTTGTGCAAGGATTATTGCCAGACATTCAGTCGCAGATCACTGATTCTGAAAGTCCATGGCAGGCTAAGTCGCAATCGGAAGTTTTACATCTGGCTTGGTATTTCAAAAATAGAGTCAATAATTAGAAAGAGAAAATAGAGAAGAAGAAAGGAGATTTAGGGTACTTTTGCAACGGATCGCGAGAGGAGCACAGGGTGGGAATAATGGGAATACACAACCGAGAAGCCAGTTTATACCGCAAACGGGGCCTGTACACATGACCAATGAGCCTATTGTAGGCAAAAAGGTCACTGGAGGGCACAGTGTCCAACCCTCCAGCAGAGAGCAGCGAATGGAACGATCAGTAGAAGATCGGTCTCAATAGGAATCAGTTTGCTCAGAATCAACAGAACCAGCCCCAGGATAATAATGCAGGTAATCAGGAGGTCGGCAACAGAATGCTGGTAATACGAACACTTTTGACACCAATTCGCACTCCTATTTTACTGAAGATTTCACATCTGATGATGTTTTGTTTTGCTAGGACAGCCCGAAGCAGAGTCTGGAATCTATTCCTATTCCCGTAGATTAGAAAGGACCCTACACAGAAATGAAAGTTGGGAATAGAGAGCATGTTTTTCTAGTGGACACCGGAGTACAGAAGTGCTCCATTGACCATCTGCGGGTTTCAGATATCCCACTATCAGGGCAGAATAATTTTTCCGTAGGGTTCTCTGGTACTCCAGTAGTGAGTCAGGTCTCCCGACCGGTGGCAATAGCGTTGGGACCATTCACTGACTCATGTCAATTTTTATTGACTACAAATTGTGGTGAGAATCTTCTGGGATTAAATTTGTTGAAGAAATTGCATGCAGTGATTTACTGCTCGCCAGACTGAGTGTATTTGACCATTTCAACCCAGCTGTCATGATGCCTACCTCTAAGGAGCCAGGCCGGGCCCAGCAACCCCAGAGGCAGACATCATTTTCCCCAGGGAAGTCTCAGCGGGCCCAAGTCGGAGCCCTTTGGACTCAGTCCTGGCGCCTTAGGCGCCAGGCTCATAGCGGACCCCAGTCCTGGTGCCTTAGGCGCCAGGCTCATAGAAGAGGATATGTGTTTAAGTGCTTGGGTGCACACTTACCTGATGCAGACCTTGCTGCTTCATCCAGGCCCTCTTGAGGCCTGAATGGGACTACTTAACCTGTAGGACTACTTCACCACCCGGGTGTGGTCGGGGAAGGATACATACCTGATTGGTGGAAGGATACATACCAGGAACTTCTTCCAAGGCTATTTAAACCCCACCCGAACAGCCACACATGCTTCGCGTTGTTCTGCACCTAGCAGCTGGACGCTCACCGTGTCAGCTCCTGCATCCTGACTTCAGCCACGCCTGCCAGCACCCTGGAACACCTGCAAGGGGAGAAAGGAAGAGAATAGGAGAAGAAAAGCCCTTACCTGCTAAATCTGCATCCCGGAGTCATTTCTCCAACGGCCCTGAAAAGGAAGACATCATTTTAAAGGCATTTCGTTTCGATCGCTGCAGCGCTGCATTTTACTCACCTTTGCAAGGCGCTTCCATCTTCAGCAGCGATCTTCCGGATTCAGCTACGCCCCGGCGCTTAGAGGAAAAAAGACAAGAACAAAGGTGAGAGGAAGAAAAGGAATAAGGAAAGCTCAGTTTCCTTTTAAGTCTTACCTGTTGGATTATTCCCACTGCATTTCGGGTCCTGCCGCTTCCTGGCATCCCCGGCCCCTATGGGGAAAAAAGACAAAGACATTGAATGAGCGAATGCAAAGACATTACCTGAGCGCTCATCCAGAACTGTTTCACTTCGGGTCGGCGCCATATCTCCGGCACTCCGAACCCCGGCCCCTAAGGGGAAAGAGACATAAGCATTAGCGCTTGCTGCAATTAGACAACGAACATTATTATTAAGCTTGAACTTTTGAACAGAACTTTTACAGCGCCTTACCTGAACAGTCAAGCTTACCTGAACTCCCATCAATCCTCAATCCAGTGAAGTAACTGGGTTTCAACGCGCCCCTGCATCAGAAGCAGGATGGAGAGCTCATCCTTCCAAACCCTAAGGTGAGGCTTCACAGGGAATCGTGGAGGAGGTATCGTGGAGGGTTGGAAGGGAGTGGGAGGCTTGAGCATTGTTCCACAGTTGGTAATACTCCCTTTTCACGCACAGGAGGGTATCCAACGAGCCAGGGAAGCCAGAATAGAGGGGCCCTTCCTGTCCATCTTCAGAGTTCTGCGCCTTCGACGCCGCGCCTCCGTGGGAACCAGGTGAGCGTTACACCAGCTGAATTCCACTTCACAATTTGTGACTTTGCCTTTACCGAGTGAATTACAATAGGTGCCTACGCATTTATGGGCAGTAAATGACAATGATGTAGGGATACTGAATATTGAACCTGTACGCATAGTATTGAAATCCGGTATTACGTTACCACGCATTCTGCAGTATAAAGTATCTGTTGAAGGTAAACAAGCACTTAAAAGTTTTGATTTAATGCATCATGGTGTTATTGAAGAAATTTCTGGTAGCACATGTAACAGTCCGTTTTGCCCATTTATAAGAAAGGTGATAATGCATTACCCTACCGTTTTGTTATTGATCTCTGCGCAATTAACAAGGTAGTTGCACCACAGTTTCCCATTGTTCCTGACATTACTACCGTCTTGACTATGATTCCTGCAACGGCTACACATTTTTCCGTTGTCGATTTGAAGAACGCGTTCTTTAGCATACTTGTACACCAGGACAGTAGATAATTATTTGCATTTTTCCCTGGGTGGACGCTCTTTTACTTTCACACCCATACAACAAGGGTGCACTGAGAGTCCTAGTATTTATAGCAGAGAACTTAAGGAACAGCTCGATATGCTTGAACTACCTTCCACTTGCACATTGTTACAGTACATTGATTACCTACTTATTGCTGTAGATTCAGAGAACGCTTGCAAGAAGGGCAGGGTATTATTATTGAAGCATCTAGCTGAGCATGGCCATAAAGCATCTTTGAAAAAATTCCAATATTGTCAACACGAATTCGCCTATTTAGGCTATCTCCTGTCGAAGGAGGGTAGATAGCTTGCACCTGAATTTATACAAAGCATCTCTGGCATGACTGTTCCAAATACGCCGAAGGAAGTTAGGGCCTTCATCGGCATGGCTTCATATTGTACACAATGGATTCTGAATTTTTCACTTCTGATTAAGCCAATGTTGGCATTGACAAGGAAGGATGTAGCTTTACCGTTACCTTGGGATTGTCAGGAAGCTTTTGATCTGCTCAAAACCACGTTATGTTCGGTGCCGGTTCTGGGTACACAAATTACATAAAGGAGTTCCTTTTATTTGTGTATGAGCGGGATGGATGTGCTTTGGCTTTTTTGACACAGGAACATGGCAGAAGAAGCAGACTGTGTGGCTATTTTTCTTCCATGTTATCCTGTTGCATGCGCTTTGCCGAAATGTCTTAGGGCTGCAGCTGCTACTGCCGCCTCAGTAAAACAAAGTGAGGGTATGTTTCTGGGTCACTCCTTAACTGTAATGGTACCTCACTCAGTAGATGTTCTGTTAAATAGAACACAGAGTTAGCATCTCACATCTGCCAGACTCACGAGGTATGAATTGATTCTATTTGAACCTCACATCAAAATTAAGAGATGCTGTTCTTTGAATCCGGCTGAACTATTGCCTCCTTTGAATGAGGATTGCACTAATAATGCATCCCATGACTGCCTGTACGTTATTGAACAGGATACAACAGGCAAACTCGATTTAAGCTATACATCATTGACATTGCCAGATGGAGAGCTATTCTGTGATGGCTCTTGTTTTAAACTACCTGATGACACTTCTACTGCTGCCTGTGCAATCACCACTTTAGATAACATTATTGAAAACAAGAGAATTCCACACAACTCCGCCCAGGCTGCAGAAATTGTTGCCTTGACTAGAGCTTGTGAGATATCCCAAGGGCTTAGTGTTAACATTTATACTGATAGTCCGTACGCCTTTGGAGTTGCTCACAACTTTGGAGCATTATGGGCTGAGAGGGGATTTTTAACATCTCATGGCACAAAGATTCACCATGGTCCCTTGATAGTGCAACTGTTATCTGCATTAGCCCTTAACAAACAAGTAGCTGTAATGAAATGCGCATCACACTAGAGGGTGACTGACGATATTGGAAAAGCAAATGCCTTTACAGACAAAATAGCTAAACAAACTGCTACAGACCCACACTCACGAATTTATGTGTTATATTCTGCTAAATGGGTTGCTGAAACTGGGATGATGGAGGAGGGTATTTGTAGTGTGAAAGATATTCAGGCTGAGGCCACAAAGGAAGAGATTGAATCTTGGGCTTCAGAACCTGTAGTGCTGGATAAGGAGGGATGTTGGGTAGATCGGGAAGAACAAAGATGGATGCTGCCCAATGCATATGAAACAGCAATAGTTACTATGGCACATGGGCCAGCACACATTGGTGCAAAGAGCATTTGTAAACATTTGGACACCATCTGGTATAACGATAACATTTCCAAAGCTGCAGAACGATTAGTTCAGAACTGTATGATTTGCCTACAGCATAACATAGGTAAGGGTACACCAGCACCCAAAGGTAGTTTGGACCTCCTACTATGCCATTTGAAGTGATACACTTTGACTTCATCGGTACTGAGCGATGCCAAAACTACAAGTATTTGTTAGTAGGGATATGTGCCTTTAGTAAATGGGTGGAAGCTAACAGTGCCATGTCAACTGCAACAGTAATGCTAAAAGAGTATTTCCCTAGATTTGGATTACCTAAGGTAATTTGGTCCGATAATGGACCACATTTTATAGCGGCTATCATACTACAGGTATGCAAGGCGCTACAAATAGATAAGAGATTTCTTTCAACGAGGCATCCAGTTTAGTGCCGGTTTAGTGGAACGTCATAACGGTATCCTTAAGATTAAACTAGCAAAGGTGTGTGCACATAGCAAACCGAAATGGTCTGATGCCTTACCAATAGCCTTACTGTCAATGAGGACAGCGGCCCTGCTAGAACGGGACTTTCTCCCTATGAGATTGTCATGGAGAGACCTGCTAATATATGGAATGCACCCAGACCTAAGCACTTACGTGAGATAGAGTACCCGCTATTAACTGATTACTGTGACCAATTGACTCAAAACCTGAGTTTGATTCACCAACATGTTCGAGCTGCTTTGGCTGAGAAATACAAAGGACCAGGTCATTGAATTTGACTTGGGAACCTTGTTTTAGTGAAGGACTTCGAGAGGAAGTCCTGCCTTGCAGCTTGTTGGAAAGGACCATATCAGGTGCTACTGGCTACTCAGACGGCTGTTCGAGTTGAAGAAAAATGCCACTGGATGCCTTTACCCTGCGACAAATGGGTTAAGGAAGGGGTTGATGATCCTGATTGCAAAGATGTGACTTTGAACGAGGGCACCCATTCTGATCCGGGACAAAATCTTGAGCACAAACAACTCAAAAATTCTTCACTTTCTTCAGATCCTTTTTCATTATTCATCGACCACGCTGTAGCGGGAGTCACAAGTTACAACTATCGATCACGGAAATAGTCAGGCAATGACATTTTGATAGATTAGGAAAGTGTATTTTGTATACTGCACCCACAAGAAACCAACGTTCCCTCCAATCCCTTTAAAGACAGTGCAAGGAGTTACAGATGGGGGGCAAGCCAAGAAGAAGACTACAAGCAAGATCTGTCACGTGGTCAAGTGCCACCTACGGATGAACTTATAAAGCCTGTTTCAGTGAGGCTTCTTAACGGACACTGAAAACTATGCATATCTTTGAGGCACCTAGAAATGAGGACATGTAAAGAATTGCCACTTGGTAGCCCAAATCTAGAGGCCTATGGTCCACAAAAGAGAAGTTTATAATAATCACGCTTGCAGCTTGTGTTGTGATCATATTAATACCTGTATTATGGTACTTGGAGAGTTCACATCCACTTAGTGTACTGCTGCCAACTGCCAGCACCACTTTGTCTCCTCTCTATGTACACTCTCACACTCTTCGTCCACTTTTTCTGGAACACCGAGAATGTTACAATAATAATACACTCATACAGATAATGAACGCAAAGCATGCAATCCGGAACTAACTGCTCGGTATGTTCTCACCTACCACAACACGGTGAGAAAGGTTTGGGATGGTATATCTATCCACTTCCACTATCAACTTCTTGCTATGCATCCTTTAGAGCCCTAAACTTTGGGAAGTGGAACGATAGTGCCACTGGTAACTTGGATGGAACGAAATTCAATTAATTCGATCGATTAGTTCTGCTGCCCCTAGGATGTTCTGACTTTGCGAATAGGAGTACGACAAATATTGCCTCCACTAAAAATACTGATAGACATGCTAGACCTTACCAATCCTTGATCTCATTTAGAATGGCACCAGTAGGAAACAGGGAAGCAATTCCCCATCTTACACCATTAATCATGATCCGGATATAGTACCATTTTGTTTGAGAAAAGAAGGTTCCCGGTATATGGGCACATATGAAAAATGTGTAAACACTGCGGTTCTGGTGTTTGTGGAAAAGAAGCCTATCCATGGTTACCTAAAGATTGAAAGGGGTCTTGTTATCTGGGGATATTGCTGCCAGGAGTTTGTGACATCCACCGCAGACATACTGAAACATCGACCTAGGAGGGGAATTGACATTGATACCCCCCTCCGGGTATTGGGCGATGTAGCGAAAGCCATGTTTCCTTTTTGGGGACAAATCCTTAAATCACGGGATATTAGGCAATTGGCTAGAGTACTAGAGAACACTATCAATGAAACTACTGACATATTGTTTTACATGACACTGGAACAAAGAGCAATTAGATTAGTAGCTCCTGTCACAACACAACTTAATTGAGGGGAAGAGAGATCGACACTCTCCCCTGAACCACGGAAACCGAATGAATTTGACCCTCCCACCGTGGTTGGCACAGGCACCTGATATAGATCACAGGTCGCCACGTGGCAGCCAATGGGGGGAAGAGGGTAAGGAAGAGGTTGTGGATAGGGTGGGGAATTAGGAACACCGGGAAGAGGGTGAGGAACTCCTACTTTGGATGGGGAAGGGGAAGCACAGGGAAAAAGCCCTTACATGTCTAGACATATCACACACCAGCATTCCCTTTTTGGGTAATGGTACCATTAATGGCCACACCTGCACATAAGATTCAACAGTACACCATATCTTCCTGTTCTCTGCCCTACACCTGAAAAGCACACCTTATTACGTGCGCTAAATCATGATGATTTATGAAGAAAACATGTAGCAAGCAACATAATGGACCCAAACAACTGGGAGTCCTCCCAACATGATAACACAGTTACACATGGCCCCCTGGGCTGGCAGAAGCAACACATAAAAAACAGAAACAGTGCATCCCCTAGTTTGCAGCACTAGGAGAACTTAATTTTCCTGCACAGAGGCAGTAGCAGACTACGAGGCAGTGTAATAAGCTACTCCCCGCTTGAAGCGGCATTCATCTGCCTTCTAATGTTTATGTGGAGAAGCGTTACTGACACATTCGGCATGTAAAACTATGCATTGTCCATAAATTCACAAAGCGTTTTCCAAATACTTATCTGAGGACTAGGAGCCCCTCGGGACTTCCCAGACGTAGAGCACACTGCAGTAATCAACCCGGCAGCATTGTAAACCACAAAGATTTCACCAGCCTTTCCCCAGTACTTATCTGAAGTCTGGGAGCCCCTCAGGACTTCCCAGAAAAAGAATGTAGTGCAGAAAATCAGTCTGCCAAAATCCTAACTCTCTGTGCGGCAAGGTCCTTGATACGATCAGTAATTACAGAGCCGTGAACTACAGCAAGCCTTCCCTGTCCGTCCGACGCCAACTGCTCCCTGGAATCAGAATAAGCCACACCTGCCGCATGCCGTTGCCTGCTAATAAGCTGTTCCCAATTAAAGACAGCTGATAACGCGCGTGCGTGCAAACTACCCGGCGCACTGAGGATGCTGAGTAATGTAGTTCCAGGTCCTCCAGCGCTCCCTGGCATCAGTATGCAAACTTTAGCACTCCCCTTCTGTGCCAGCCCTTATTCCTGACAGCTCTTCAGAATATAATTGTTTTAGCTGTCATGTTAGCTGAACGTGGTGGCATATGCAAAATGGTCAGGTCCGTGTGTTGCGTGTACATATCTAACTCCTCCCCCATGGTGTTCCAAGTGATTAAATGATTACACATACTTAGTACAGAAGTTCACGTTCCCGAAGGGGATTGGGACATACGAACATGGGCCTGGAATTTGCTCAGAACCTGAGGTCGGAAAATCTTCTCAGAACTTGCGGTTATCATTGGGGTAATACTATTTTTCTGCTGCTGTATACAATGTCTGCCCATTCTAGGTTCTGCACTAGGTAACTGTTGTTCTAGATCCCTAATGAAACTAAGACCTGGTCCTCATCTTCCTGTAAACATAACAAATGCCTTGATAATGCAAGAAGCCACTATCAAACAGTTTATGTCTACCAATATAGATGACAGTGATGACTCTGGTTGTTCTGTTGATGACGGTGATACATGGTCACATAATTCTAGCAATGTGTTGGCTTAGGCCAAAAGGAGGGTTTGCAAAAGCATACGTATTTTGCGTTATAATATTGGCCTAAGCGCGTACACATTGAACCGTGCCATCGCGCTTCCGAAAATGCCATCTTGGATGCTTTGCTCTCGTTTCCGAGTTTTCATTCTGAACGCGGTGAAAACTCACAAAATCACAGCTTTGGAAACCCCTCTAACATGCCCCTGCACAGAAATGCTGAAACTGCTGAGCACGTTGTTTTTCTTCTGTCTTAGAACCTTGAAGTACTGGCACAAATGTAGCTAATCGGTAAATTAGGTGCCATACTGTCTCCTTTGACTTCTTCTGCTTTCGAGTAGCTAATTGTGAATGTGCATCCAGTCAATTTGTTACTCACCACTCTGAAATAGGCTGAAGATACAGAGAAGTGACCTTGGAGATGATGGTGGTACAAGAATCGATATTCAGCCTTCCATCCCAGCTCCCCTGAGCACAAGACTCAGGCTTCTTCAAAGAGGGGCTCTTTTCCACAATGTACCTCTTTGCTGTTTCAGTTGGGACAGACAGAGGTGTCAATTGAATAAAAGAGCGGGGAGAACCCACACCGCCAATACCAATGCTGCAAAAGAATACAAAGATATTAGACAGTGTTGAGGTTAATGCAAGTGATTAGAACAGTTAAATGGGCAACTACCTAGATAGATATTGGAGCTTCCCCGGGGTGGATCTACAAGGAATAACACAAAACGAGTGGAAATGGTCTAATTCAATATCGGTCCCAACTATATATAGAATTGATAACAACTAACCTGAATAAGGATATTTTGAGGAAAGGAATCCAGGAAACAGAAGACAACGACAGGAGAAAATAACAAACATGGATGTTAGTATAGGGAAGTAGCCCCGGACGGCACGAGGGTCGCACTAGTGCCGGGTTGGTGCAGTTTCAGGAAAGCGTTTATATGCACTTAAGGACAATCTCACAGGAAAGTCACTCAATGTCCCAGAATCCAACAGAAGACAAATATCCAAACAAGTCGTGGAGAGAAACAGTAGCAGAGATGGTGATAACCAATTAAGGATGTACCTGAGCACACATGTATCCCGAGTAGCTGTAGAAAAGATCAGGATAGTAGACAGCAATTTGGTTCCGAGTGCAGAAGCGGCAACCAGGAATGAAGTACCGCAAGAGACAGGAGGGAGCCGGATCCAGTAACGTTCCGAGTCAAACAACCAGACGAGCACGACAGGAATAAAGGAGGAGACGAGGCAATCCAGTAGTCAGGCAAAAGGTCAAAACCAGGAGTTCAGATGAGGAATCGTGTAGGAAGACACGAAGAGGAAACGGACGAAACCGCGTGTAGCTAGTAACGCTAATTAGCAGCAACGAGCCCCTTGGAAGACGGTGGTTTTATAGTTGTAAGAGGAGCGTGTCTTGTCGTACGTCTTCCACGTACAAGACGTGTCAGCTGACCCGGAGTCCGTCGAAGTTTGTACAGACGCCATGGTAGCCTGTATCTGGTCCATAGAGGAGCTTGTAAAGAAGTCTTACTTTGCAAGGAGGACCGCGGCGAAGCCTGAAGTGTAACACAATTAAAGTGAAGCACAATTCACAGCATATGTTGTTCTGAAGGATCGAGCTACTTAGTACAAATACAGACTGACCTTTTAGTCTAGCAATAACACAGATAAAGCAGCACGAGGAATGTTACTGTGTGCTTAGGCACACAATATACTCCTAGACCCCTCTCCGCTCTGCTTCCCAGACAGCAAATTGTCTGCAAAGTGACGTAGAGTATTCTAGCATGTGTTACCATAGTAAAATGCCCACGTCTTTAGGTCTATATGTCACAAGCCATCGTCACGTGATGAGCTAGCCGAAATTCATCATGGTATTCCAATGTGTATAAAAGGCATCTACACCCCCATGTCTTAGCTCACTTTTTCTATGCCTGTGTACATGCATTGCCAAAGTCGAGACTGCTCGAGTGTCAAATAAACTGTTTATATATTTGTTCCTCGTGACTGGTGTGTCTTCATTTCTTTGCAGTAGCCTCATATTTTTGGACTAACACTGGAACGTGCCAGGGCCGTGTTGGCCGGGAGGACCCCTGAGCCTGGATCTACTGACCGATGATCCGGGGAGAGAATTGTGGAAGGGTTATGCAACTGTATCACTGGCCCATCTATTTGCTAGCCCAGGCTGCCAGGAAACATGTTCACTACCCACAGGTAGCAGGGCCGACGCGGGCTTGGCACAGCACTGATTATGGTTTATAGACGGGGGCATTCGGGTGTGTTGGGGGTTGCCTGTGGAGGATGCGGGGGGCGTCAGAGATTGTTCAAGGGGCGGGGGTCACACGGGTTGGTGGGAGTAGGGGGTGTTGGTTTGGTTCTGTTTGTTAGGAGTCTGATTTGTCACCTGGTGTCTCTCTATCATATCCTTCAATCGATGATCTCTGAGGAAGACGACCTTTCAGGTAGGCACATAGAACATTAGGGGGGGATCAGCCTGTCCAAGATCAGGAAGGTCGCACAGTACCTCAGAAGGCACCTGGTGGACATGGCCTTCATCCAAGAAACCCATCTCACCCCCTCCCCCGAATGCAAATGGGGCACTCGTTGGGGATATCACAGGTATTTTCCCCTTACTCCTCCAATGCGAGAGGGATAGCCATCCTAAAAGGTAGGGGGGTCTGTTATTGCCTGATCTCGACAGCGAGAGACGAGGAAGGGAGGGCCCTGCTGGTATCTGGTGTCCTAGAGGGGGTACTGGTGGCACTAGTGAATTTGTATGGCCTAAATGTTGACAATGCTAACGCTTTCGACTGGGTGAAGGTGCAGCTGGCCGGGTGCCAAGGCGCCACCCTCGTGTGGGGCGTAGACCTACATATGGTAATGGATCTCTCAGGGATAGGTCCGGGGTGGGCAAGGCTCCTGTGTCCAGTGCAAGCTTGAAGGTGCGAGAAATATGTAGGAAATACAATCTTGTTAATGCATGGCGGTGCCAACACAGGGATGACCGGGACTAAACCTTCCACTCCTGGGTTTTCGAATCCAGCTCTAGGCTGGACTACCTAATGGTGTCCTGTGAGGGGGAGCTCACGTGGGGCGACAGATGGATACTGCCCCAAACTCTCTCAGACCATTCTCCCGTGCTTCTGGAGTGCGGGCCGGGTAGGGCAAGGAGGGGGAGCCATTTGTGGCGATTCAAACCTGGTGCAATGCAGGACCCAGTGTTCTATCAGAAATTACGGGAGGAGATCCAGTTTTTCTTTCAGCGCAGCAAGGGTTCTGTCTCCTCAGATGGGCCACTTTGGGAATGTCTTAAGTGTTACATCAAGGGGGTGAATGGCCAAAGAAAATGGGATTCTCGGGGGTATCAGAAGGAACCTTGTGGCAGGGCAAACTCTGCTCAAAAGTTTAGAGGCTGAATATGCATCCATGGCAGACCCACAGACCCTGGCAAAGCTCAGCGAGGAGCTCGACAGGTTCAGGGCCAATGCTGATCGGGACATCTGGATTCTGCATCGAGCCATCAAATATGCCAGTACGGGGAGGGGCAGAAACCAGGGGCCTTCGTGGCTCAGTTATTAGCAGCTGCTAAGCAGCCCCAGCAAGTAGAGTTCATTAGAGGCCCTGGGGAGAGCCTGTGCACACGGAAGAGGGTATTGCTGCGGAGTTTCGGGCATTCTACAAGAGTCTGTAAGGATCCAAGTACTCGTAGAGCTTGGATGACCTGCAGCATTATATGGAGGATGTGGAACTGTACTGGGTGGAGTTGCAGCTCTCTGAGCCTCTCAATCGGAGGGTCTCATTGGAAAAGATTCTGGCTGTGATCAGGGAGCTCCTGGGATCGAACTCTCCGGGCCCGATGGTCTAACCAGGGAATTTTATAAGGCGTATGCCCCCATACTGGCCCCAGTGCTCCTGTGGGTATACCAGGAATCGCTTGCCATCGAGCCACTTCCCCACACACAGCGTGAGGCAAACAGTGTGCTGTTACACACACAGGCAAAGCCGACTGAGGACTGCGCCCCCTACTGGCCAATTTGCCTAATTAATGTGGACAACAAAATGTTAGCTAAAGTGCACGCTAATCAGCTGCTCCCGCTGATGCCTGGTTTAGTGCTGGCGGACCAGGCTGGGTTTGTCCCTGGCAGGAACACCACATTTGGCCTTCGCCATTTATTTGGGGTTCGTTCTTGCAGCACTTGAGCAAACATCACAAGCGGTCACTGTTTTTCTAGACGCCGAAAAGGCCTTTGACTCCGTCGTGTGGCCCTACCTGTTTTGTGATGCCCACTCTCCCCACTCTTATTTGCCCTTGCGATGGAGCCTCTGGCAGCGAACCTACGAGAGCGACATATACAGAGGCGGCTGAATCTTGGCCTTGGCTGATTATCTCTTTGTATGCGGACGATGTGGCCCCAGAGATGTTTTAATAGCAATGACATCGTATGGTTTGAAGGAAGAGGTGTTACACGCGGCAAGGATGAACGGGGACCTCACGATCAGTGGATCCCGCATACAGCTATACCAGGACCTCGCCCGAACCACCCTACAAAAAAGGTGGCTAATGCAACCAGTAACGAAAGACCTACGGACACACCAAATCAGATATAGATGGTTGCATCCATTCGGCCTCTCATTTACATGGGAAGGCAAACAGAGGAATATTGGGACCTGTGCAGAGGGTCTAGCTCTCCTAGACTTGGAAGATGAACAGCAGGAGGCACCTGTGCTCCCTCGGCCAAACGCAACTGGCCAATCAAGCAAACCATGGGAATGGTCAACGGGGAGAAGACAAAGACGAGGAAGAATGGCCAGAACGGGTGGCACCCAACCAGCTCAGGATTGTGATCCCAAAGGCCCACCAGCTCCGAAGGCAGCCAAACACACAGACAATGAGGGAAGTGCCAACAAAAGTGAGTAGACCGCAAAATGTCTCTAAAGCACCTGCACGGAGGTAGGAGGTCATTTATCTTGGAAACCAGGTCAGAGTAAATCTACTCCTGACCATTGTGAACTGGGGGGACCTAGAGGCCTCTCATCCGTTGATTCAACGGAGGACCCCATGAGGGGCCCAGGCCTCACACTCTCTCAGGATAAGAGGGAGGGGATGGGGGGGAAGGAGGGGAGAAGCGTTCAAAGATGGGGAAAGCAAGGAACCAAAAACAAGGAGCAAAGATGAGCCACTTCCACAACCGGGTTTAACAGAAAAACCACTGACAGTGGGCAAACTCTGTAGCAGGACACAAGACCCAATAAGCCAAATCCCATCTCCCAGAGTGCAATGGTAGAAGTGAACATAATCTCGCTTAACGTCCAGGGTCTGAATTCCCCTGCAAAAAGACGATCGATTCTGAATAGTCTGGAAACCATGCAAACGAAAATAGCGATTCTACAGGAGACACACCTGCTCCAACAGGATGAAAGAAGGATGCGTAGCAGATCTTTTCCCCTCCAATTTTTCGCCTCAAGCCAGTCCAAAACAAAAGGGGTGGCAATCCTTTGTAGCAGGGACCTAGACTTCCACAAACGACATGTCTTGAAGGATCGGGAAGGCAGATACCTGAGGGTGAAAGGTACGATCAATGACCAAATGTATACAATTATAGCGGTATATGTCCCCAATAAAAAACAGTACCAATATATCCCCAAACTACTCCAGAAGATCGGGAGCTGGTGTGAGGGCAAAGTGATTATAGGTGGAGACTTTAACTGCGTTATGGACCCAAAAATGGATAAAACACCCCCCCCCCCCGACAGCTGCAGACCACCGAAATAGACAGGCCCTGGGAAAACTCTTCAGAGACTTGGAGGTGATAGAGACATGGCGATTCTTCCACCCAGAAAGCAGGGAATATACACATTATTCGTCAGTACACCGGGGATATTCCAGAATTGGCATGATCCTAGTGTCTTCCACCCTGATCCCCTATATTAAAAAAATTGAAATCGAGGTCCGGTACCTCTCAGACCACGCCCCAGTGGTAACCTGCCTGGAACTGCAGAAAATAACGAATAGGCCCCGTCCACAGTGGAGACTGAATGAGACAATCCTAAGGGATTTAGCGCTCAGAGCACATATGGAGGAAGTCATAAGTAATTACTTCCTGGAAAACGACAATGGAGAGGTGGACTGGCGGGTGGTATGGGATGCGGGGAAAGCAGTTATTAGAGGGGAATTCATAGCTCAAGCAACGCAGTATTACAGAGAGAAAGCCCTCACAACGCAGAAACTAGAAAAAGAGGTAAGAAATGCTGAAAAGCTCCATAAGTCACGTCAGACCCCCAGAACATGGCGAGACCTAAAGAAAGCTAGATCCAAATGAGAAAACCACATGGCAGACAGAACAGCGCAAACACTGCTAAACACCAAACAATCTTATTACATACACGGGGGGAAAGCGAGCAAATTTTTGGTGGCGAAATTACGCAAACAGAAGGCTCGCAACCACATCACCCGGTTAAGAAATAGTAATGGGGATTTGCAAACGGGAGATAATTAGAAACTAGAAACGATGGTCCACTTTCACAAAAACCAGATGTCTAGTGGGAAACTGTGTGCTGCAAAACAAGGGTCCTATTTGTCAGACATAAAACTGCCACAGATATCTGAGCAGCAAAATGAACAATTAGGAGCCCCCTTCACAACACAAGAAGTGAGTGACGCGATCACACCACTACCTAAAGGTAAAGCACCCGGTCCAGATGGTTTAGGGAACGGGTTTTACAAAAGTTTTCTGACGCAGCTGACAACCCCCATCACTCGCCTTTTCAACATAATTAGGGATAAGGGAGCGGTCTCAAGGGACATGGGTCACTCAGTCACAATCCTTCCTCTAAAGCCGGGGAAAGACCCAGTAGAATGCTCCAGCTACCGCCCCATTGCGCTCCTCAATACGGACGCAAAACTATATGCAAAAATACTCGCAAATCGACTAGCGACGGTATTGCCCGGGATAATACACTCAGACCAGGCGGGCTTCGTATGGGGAAGACACACTCAGGATAATGTCAGGCGGGTAATTGACATTATAGACTGGGGCACCAGGGGCGTCCAGAAATTCGCCATCGCGGCTCTCGATGCTACACAAGCATTCGATAGCATAGACTGGGAGTACATAAGTTTGGTCTTAGAGGGTTTCAGCTGCGGGCCGACATTTACTAAGATGGTTTTGGCTAATTACCAGCATCCTTCTACGCACCTAATAGTAAATGGCTATACATCAGAAAGGCTCAGTATTCGGAGAGGCACACGGCAGGGGTGCCCCCTCCCCCCTCTTATTTTCACCATGGCCATGGAACCGTTTGCCCATAGGATTATGGAGGACCCAGATATTAGAGGGGTGCATATAGGGGGAACCCAACATAAGATAGCCCTATATGCAGACGATATTATGCTCTACATGACAGATCCAAAGCACACATTACCCAGAATAATCAAGGAATTGCAGAAATTCGAGAAAACATCAGGGTTCACAATAAATTACACCAAATCCAAAGCACTGAATGTAACCGAGAGCAGAGATAATATAACCTACCTAAAGGAACGCTACCCCCTGCAGTGGGAAAAGCAGTCCATAGAATACTTAGGATCCCAAATCACTAGATCCGCAAAAAACCTGCTCAAAGCGAATATCACCCCTCTATGGAAACGCCTGCAAGGAGACTTGCAGAGATGGGACATCCAGGAATTGGCATGGTTTGCTAGGTTAGCCGCCATAAAAATGACCTTGTTACCCAGACTATTGTATGTGGTAAGCTCCACCCCGGTGATTATCCCCCCGACAATGATCCAGCAACTCCAAAAAGCAGTGTTCAAATTCATCTGGGGGAATAAGAAGACGAGAATTCAGAAAAAGATTATGATGCGCCCAACACTAATGGGAGGGTTAGGCGTGCCGGAAATAGGGAGATACGTACTAGCAACCCAATTGGCGTCAGCATTGAAATGGGCAGGGAGGGACCCCCTACCAAGGTGGGGGGAAATAGAACAGTCTGCGACGGACACCACACTATGCATGCTACCATTCCTCAAGCCAAGAGCACGAGAGAGAGGAGAGATCCTTTTGGAAGCGACAAAAATGACACTACCTACTTGGGACACTGCGATCCACAGCAGGGGGATCAAACCAGGCCTGGGCCCAATGTCACCTATAGCACAAAATCCCGATTTTACGCATGGGCTCCAACAAAGGTTATGGGACGGTTGGCAGGGAGCAGATACACTATCCTTAAGTGACTTATATCAGGATGACGCCCCACTCTCCTTTGAACTTTGCAAACAAAGATTTAGCATCACTGAGCACCACAGATTTAAATATATACAAGTTTGTCATTGGATCTCACACCCAGAGGTAAAACAGGCTGGTCTACGCCCCCCCCAGTGGATCTAGAACTCACGATCCGGGAAGGGACACAAGAAAAGGGGATCACTAGACTGTACAAGCTACTCGATAAATCACAAGCAGATGAAACCCTCCAATATATGAAATACTGGGAGCGGGACATAGGGGAAGAAATCACACAGGAAGAATGGAACCAAATTTGGAGAAGGGCTCACAAACTATCCAAATCCACGGCAATCAAAGAATCGGCATATAAGATATGCTACCAATGGTATCTGCCCCCAAGCAGAATACATAAAATGAACCCCACGTATTCCTCAGACTGTTGGCGCCAATGTGGAAGAAAAGGTGACCTATTCCATATGTGGTGGTCGTGTCCAAGGATAAAAGTGTTTTGGAAAGAGATACTGAGTCTCATCAAAGACATAACAGGCATAGATCCTGCTATACTTAATATAGACACCAATATCTATTCTAAGGTTTTGGCCAACCGCCTGTCCCTGGTCCTACCTAAAATAATTGACAGAAAACACCACGAAGTATGGAGTGAGAAGCCTGCACCGGTAGTTGAACACGTCATGAAGAAGACAAGTTCTTCCTGCCAATGTACCCCTTAGGAGTACAACTGGACTGCCTGCGGGATCAATTGAACGAAATATAGGTTGGATGCCCACCAGAGACAGCTGGCTGCAAAGAAAACGTACAATTAGGATCAACAAAGTAACAGGTAATAGCTGTGCAACACTAAAGGTACAACTGCTAACCTGAGTACAAGGTGGGGAATCCAGGAAGAAGCGTGGTACTGTTATACGTTATCCAACCAGTAACCTGGAATACCCTGGAATAGTGACAATATACTTTAGAAAAACCCTAGCACAGAAAGTCAATTATGGTTCAAATAAGATGTAGACAAAACACAGGACAATATGCTTCTTACCAGGATCCTTATGTTGACAACATCCCCTGCATGTTGAAAAAGCAAAGACTTGATGTGGTTGAAGTGAAGAAGGAACCCAAAGGCAAACCCCTGTACCTGCCGGCACAAGGACACCGTCAAAGTATCCAAGGGTGAGGTCCCTATTCCCGACGGCACGACGACGCCTTCAAAGTCCAAAGGAAAGTGCACATAAGAAGTCTCTAATCCATGCACTCGTTCGAAGTCCAAAGTAGCAATAATCCGAAGCGGGGAGAAGTCCTTGAACAATCCAGGTCGACGAGGAGGCTGGCAAAGACAAAGACAGGGCGAAGACAAGGATGGTCCAAAACAAAATGTCTGCATCAATTATCCAGAAAGTACAAATAGACAAAGGATGAGGCAAAGAAGTTCCGTAGAAAACAGACCAGGTTGTAACCAAGAGGACAAAAGAGTAATTAAGGTAGCCACTGAGCGAAATACAAAATTCAGAAGCCCCGTTCTCTGGGCAGGGTAGTGTTTTATAGATCACCTGATCAGGCGACGGGTTACCGCATGCGTGATGACGAATGCACAGGAACCCAACGTCGCCATGGCAACCCCAAATGCATCCTGAAAGATGCATTATGCGTAAAGGGGTATGCCATGCCTGCCGTTCACATGACGTGACTTTCCTTTCCTTGCAGTCCCAGATGAACGGGAGGTAATAAGCACCGCATACAGGGTAAGACCCTGCACTGGCATGCATGGATGTCACATATGCCTGACACGCGCAGCAGCTGACTGTTTTCTGACAGTATCCTCCCCCAAAGATACACCCCCACCCCTGGAGGCAAGAAAACAGGATAAGAGGGCAGGAGCATTCAGGTAGACTCGGGTTCCTAGGTCCTGTCTTCCGGATCATATCCCTTCCAGTCAACCAGATACATGCGTACCCTGCGAGAGATCTTGGTGTCCAGAATTGCACTGGCTTCATACTCATCCGAGCCATGCTCAGACACCAGTAGAGGACGGACGGACAGTCTGGTGTCCTCCGGACATGTTTTCACAAGTGACACGTGAAACACAGGGTGTATTTTCCATGACTTGGACAAGTCCAGTTTCAGAACTAAAGGGTTGATTACCTCCCGGACAAGGTATAGACCAACATAACGGGGTAATAAACATTTCCGTCCAGGAATATGGAGATTCTTGGTGGAAAGCCACACTCGAACACCAGGCTGGTAGAGTGGTCCTGTTTACGATGCTTATCCACATAAAACTTGGCTTGTTCCTGGGCCTTTACCAAATGGCCCCTAACATTGTCGTGCAGAGAGGAAAGGTCTCTCAAACAAGCCTGAGCTGCCAGACTGTCAGACATGATAAACGATCCAAAGGCAGAGTTCTCGGGTGCTGACCATAAAGGCCATAGAATGGAGAAGAACCCGTAGAAACATGGACATAGTTGTTATAGGCGTATTCTGCCGCAACTAGAACCGAAAACCATGACTCCTGAGTCAGACACCTTAAATATTGCTCTAATGTGGCATTCAGGTGTTTGGTTTGTCTATCCGTTTGAGGATATTAAGCACTAGAATACCTCTCGTCTATGCCGAGAGAGATCGTGAGATGCCTCCAGAAACGGGAGGTAAACTGGGTAACCCCTGTCGGAAATGATGACATCCGGGAGACCAAAAAATCAAAACACATTCCTGAAGAATAACTCAGCAAGGGCCGGAGCACTGGGCAATCCTTTACATGGAATAAACAAGGCCATTCCATTTTGTGAAGAAATCAACCACGTCCCAGATGGTATCATAACCTTGAACTAACAGAAGTTCAACAATGAAGTCCATAGAGACCACAGCCCAAGGACGCTCTGGAATAGGCAATACTAGACTTCAGCGACGGCTTCAATGTAAAAACTAGTGCTGTCCATAATATGCGGTGTAAATACTCCGTGCATGCGTGAAAGAGCATCAGCCTTAGAGTGTAATGAACCAGGACGGTAGGTAAGTATGAAGTTAAACAGGGAAAAGAATTCATGCCATCTGGCACAGCGGGCTGTGGTACATTTCACTGACTGTAAGGCCAGAAGATTTCTGTGGTCCGTATAAACCTGAACTGGCGTGGCCGTGCCTAGGAGGTGATGTCTCCAAACCAAAAAGACATCACGCACTGCCAGGAGTTCACGTTCTGTTATTATATAATTCTGTTTATAGTGCATGAGTTTTCGTGAATGATATGCCACTGGGTGCAAAAGACTTGAGTCAGAACATAACTGAGACAGAACATCCCCAGCTTCAACATCTGAAGCATCTGCCTCCACATAGAAAGGACTTTGAGGGTCTGGATGCTGAAGCACGGGTGCAGTAGTAAACACTGTTTCTAGTGCATTAAAGGCTTCCTGAGCTTCCATGCTCCACACAAAGGTGCGCTTATTACTGGTAAGAGCAGTAAGTGGTTCTACAGTAGCCCGAAATGAGCGATAAACCGCCTGTAAAAGTTCAAAAAGCCAAGGAATGATTGAAATGCTTTTAGTGACATGGGGACAGGCCATTCCAAGCCTTAACCTTAGATTAACTCATCTTTACCCCCCTCATTGGTGATGTCGTACCCTAGAAAGTCCACCTGGTTTTCGTGGAATATACATTTCTTCAGTTTCGCATACCGATGGTTGTCACATAGGCGCTGCAAAACCCTAGAGACGTGTTCCACGTGTTTTTCATATGAAGGGGAAAAGGTCAAGATGTCGTCCAAATATACAATGACATATTGGTCGATCATATCACTAAAGACATCATTCATGAAGCTTTGGAAAGTAGCCGGGGCGTTACATAAGCCAAATGGCATAACTGTACTCAAATAAACCGTATCTGGTCTTGAACGCGGTTTTCCATTCATCCCCTTTGCGTATCCTTACAAGGTTGTAGGACCCTCGTAGGTCCAATTTCGTAAAAATAACTGCGGTACCAAGTTGGTCCAGTAGTACGGAGATCAGTGGGATGGGATACTGATTGCATATAGATACCGCGTTTAATGCACAGTAATCAATGCAAGGTCGCAAATCGCCCTACTTCTTTGGTAGAAAGAATACAGGAGATGCAGCAGGAGAGTGTGAGGGTCGTATGAAGCCTGTTTCTAGGGCCATGTCTAAGTACTCTTTTAACACTGAGTCCTCCTTCTGAGTCAAGGAGTAAATGCGGCCGATGGTATCTTAGCCCCCTTCACCAGGTCAATCGGACAATCGTAAGGCCAATGTGGAGGTAAGGCCTCAGCGCCACCCTTGTCAAAGACATCTTTATAGATCTCATACTCTATAGGAAGGGACACCACCGAAAGACCGCCTATAACAGAAACGGTGTCCAACAGCGGCTGAGAGGGGCTGACTGGCCTTTCCTCTGACGTTGTACAGTGGGTTTTACATTGTGTTGAATCAAACAGTAATGAACCAGCCCGACAATCAATGACTGGGTTATGTAATTTAAGCCATGGTAAACCCATAATGAGCCTAAATTGTGGTGCTGCAATGACATCGAACGTTATGAGTTCAGAATGACCGGATGCTAATTCCATGGTCATCTCTACAGTTTGTTCCATAACCAGACCTGACAACAACGTGGAAAATCCCAATTCCGTACGTATTGTGCTTCAACATAGTTCCCGGTAGCCCCGGAATCCAAGACTGCCTCTGTTGACCATGCTTTCACAGAAGGAAAAGCGAGGGTAGCGAATATCGTGAAAGGAACCGATGGGTGAAGGCCCTGGGAGGTGTTTCTCGGCATAGGGGTGTCACAGGTTTCGTGTTTTCTCACCTGTTTATGTTGCCTTGCGGGATCCTTCGCCGGGGTTTTCTTCCGTGCTGTTCGGGTCTTGTATAAGCCCGCTCGGCCGTCGTCAGACTCCAGGATTCATTCAGCTTCTTCGTCTGGGATCAAGGAAACTCCAGGAAGACCAGGAAGGAAGAGCGCACATGGGGGAGGTGTGCGCGGAACACGGAAGGAAACAGGTACAAGGACAGGGAAGGGGAAGGAGTGGGTCCGGGAATTAGAGCAGCAACTCAGTTCCAGGAGCACAACGCGAGGCACGTCTAGCCTCAGCTAACGATAGCGTTGAGACGCGCGGAGCCGCAGGGGCGTGGTTAATTTATGGAACGTGCTGCATGGACGTAAAGGTCAATAGACCGCGTTCTGTGAATACGGCCATGTTGGGTGTACCACAGCGAGTAACCCCCGACGTGCCAGGGACCAGGAGGACCAAAAGGGGCGTGATCGATGGATCATGACAGTATGCCCCCTTCTAAAACTCGTTCCATCGGGTTTGCCTGGATGTATTAGATGGAACGTTCTGAGCAATCTGGGGGAGTTTAGGTTTGAGACTGGTTCCCAGGTACGTTCACTGGTTGGATAGCCCTTCCATTCCACCAGGTATTGAAGTTGTCCTCGTCTATATCTGGAGTCACATATTCGAGACACTTCATATTCTATGTCATTGACAACCACAGGACTGGGTCTAAGATTAGTCCGGGTGGTTTGGATGTAAGGCTTCAATAGAGATTTGTGAAAAACTGGATGGATTTTCTTCCAGGAGTCTGGTAGTTTAAGTCGAAAGGCCACCGGGTTAATTACTTCTTTTATAGGAAAAGGCCCATAATATCGAGGAGCCAACTTATTCGGGCTGAGCTGTCGGGCCAGTAGCTTCGAGGATAGCCATACTTTATCCCCAATGGTGTAAGAAGGCCCTGGCCTTCTCCTCGAATCTGCATAGTGCTTAGTTTGGATCTGTGCTCTTTCTAGATGTTCCTTGGCTTCTCTCTGCACATTGATGAGTGTTTCAATCCAGGAATCGACTGTGGGAACTGGTGTAGGGTGCGGAAGGACTGAAGGTAGTACCGCAGGGTGGAATCCATGGCTGCAAAAAAAAGGGCTGGTTTTAACAGCCGAATGGTCCGAATTGTTGTAGGCGAATTCTGCCACTGGTATCAGAAGCGACCAATCGTCCTGGACCTTAGTAGAAAAACAACGAAGGTATTGTTCAAGGGTTTGATTCACTCGTTCTGTGACTCAATTGGTTTGGGGATGATATCCTGCGAAGAGGGCTCGTTGGATTCCTAGTATCCTGGAGAGGTGTTTCCAAAATTGAGAGATAAACTGTGATCCTCTGTCCGATATAATCTTGGAAGGAAGTCCATGCAGTCGGAAGATGTGTTCCAGGAAGATTCCAGCAAGTTCTGACGAGGATGGTAACTTATACAGAGGTGTAAAATGGGCCATATGAGTGAACAAGTCAATGGTGACCATGATAGTGGTGTACCCTCTGGATGGCGGTAATTCTACAATAAAATCTGTAGCGATGACTTCCCAAGGTCTTGTTGGTGGTGTAGGCTGTAATAAGAGTCCTGCTGGTTTCTGGTTGCCATGTTTGTTTTGATTACAGACAGAACAAGATTGCACATACAGTTGAACGTCAGCCTTCATTCTGGGCCACCAGAATTGTCTTTGTATTAGACGGAGGGTGTTGGAAATGCCGCGATGACCGGAGTGAAGGGTATCATGGCAGAGGTTTATTATCTTTTGTTGTAGTTTCTGTGTCGGAATGACCAGGTTGTTATTTTTAAACAGGTATCCGTCCTGGGTTCTCAGATCTCATTGAGTCCTCTACGAAAGATCCTTCCAGAGTTCCGAAGTCTGAGTTTGCATACGAATATCTTCCAGGAGATTGTTTGCTTGAGCTACAAATATTGTATGGGGAAACATCTTGGGATTTGCCCGATCTCCCGGGGGTTCGTAGTCTGGACGTCGAGAGAGGGCGTCAGCTATTAGATTTTGTGAACCGGGAACGTGGTGAATCTGGAACTGGTATTGGGCAAAGAAGAAGGCCCACCGAGCTTGACGGCTGTTCCTACATGCCAGGGCCTGCAGTACTTGTAGGTTTCGGTGGTCCGTGCGGACCTTGACAGGATCTTTTGCTCCGAGGAGTAGATGACGCCACTCAGTGAAGGCTTGACGGATGGCCAGCAGTTCCTTTTCCAAGACTGAGTAATGGGTTTCACTGGGAGTTAACGTCCGAGAAAGGTAATGATGGGGTGTTGCATCCTGTCTCCAAATAGCTGTTTGAGGACGGCTCCAATAGCGTAACTGGAGGCATCTGTCTCCACTATAAATGGTCGGTTGACATCAGGTTGAGCCAGGATGGGAGCTTGTGTAAACTCAGTCTTCAACCGTTGGAAGGCTTCCTCTTGAGCTGTGGTCCAAAGGAAGGGAACGTCTTTCTTTAGCAGGACAATGATTGGTTGGACTATCTCGGAAAAGGAAGGTATGAATTTCCTGTAGAAATTAGCTAAGCCCAGGAAAGACTGGATTTGTTTCACAGAGGTGGGGCTTGGCCAGGATAATATAACCTTAACCTTGGATTGATCCATTCCAATGCCTTCTGGACTAAGGACAAATCCTAGGTAGTGTACAGTAGAAGCATGGAAGATGCACTTCTCGGGCTTTGCCAGGAGCTTGTTTTCGCGTAGTCGTTGTAACACTGCCTTTACATGTTCTTCGTGCTTGGAAATGTCCTTCGAAAATATTAGGATATCGTCCAGATAGACAATCACAAAAAGGAATAGCATGTCTGAGAACCACCTATCCATGAAGCGTTGGAAGACCGTCGGGGCATTAGCAAGTGCAAAAGGCATGACCAAGTATTCATAATGGCCAAAGGATGTTCTAAAGGCCGTTTTCCACTCGTCTCCTGCCCTAATGCGAATCAGATGGTAGGCACCCCTGAGATCCAAGTTGGTGAAAACAACTGCGCCCCTTACTGCCTCCAGAATGTCTGAGATAAAGGGTAACGGATAGCGATCCTTGAGGGTGCATTGATTTAAACCTCGATAGTCCAGACACGGTCTGAGTTCCTTGGTGTCTTTCTTGGGAACAAAAAACAGTGAGGCCCCTGCTGGGGATTTAGAGGGTCCTATGATGCCATTTGCAAGATTAGTATCCAGGTATTCTCGAAGGGCTTTCTTTTCAGGTTCGGATAAGATGAACATCCTCCCAAAGGGAATTACAGCGGAAGGGTCCGTTTCTATAGCACAGTCTTCTGGTCTATGGGGAGGTAACGCCTGGACAATGGCAGAGGAGAAGACATCAGAATATTCCTGGTATATCTCCGGAACCCGGATAATGTTTGAGACAGAGATTGTACCTTGGTGATTCGTAGGATGTCATTCTGATGGTGTCGGAGCAAGGTCTGACAATAAACAGTGGGACATACAAAATTCTGAACCCAGGAACAAGGAACCCGCTGCCCAATTGATGTACGGATTGTGTTTTTGAAGCCAGGGAATTCCCAAAACCATTGGGTAGTGGGCCGACTTGATGATGTCAAATTTATCCTTTCTCGATGATGGTTTATGGCAAGTTCGACGTCCTTGGTCTGAAGGGTTATGGGTCCTGAAGAAAGGGGTCTTCCATCAATAGCTTCTACAGGTTGCATGATAGTCCGGGATTCGCAAGGAATATGGTGGTTAAGGACCCATTCTTGGTCTATGAAAATCCCCATTGCTCCACAGTCCACAAGTGCCAGGATGGGATGCGTTTCCTTCTCGGATGGCGATAAGAAGGCCTGTAAAATCACCAAAGAATTTTGTCCAGGAGAGTTCAAGGATGGAATTGATATGGAGCAGGCATCTCTCTCCCGAACGTGTGCTTCATTTAGGATCGGGAGCTGGCGTTTCCCGAGCGCCGTGGGGGGGCTATTGGGCACTCTCTTACTAAATGTTTGTCTGATGTGCAATACATACACAACCCGGTATGGATCCTACGCATTCTTTCTTGCGAGGATATGGGTCCACGGAATGCCCCTAGCTGCATAGGTTCAGGTTTGTTACTTGAAGTGGAAATACCTTTGGAGTTCGAGAGTATCCCAATGGGGTTCTTCTGGAGTGGCGACTTGCTTTTTTTTTTCTCTGTCTTTCTCTCCTGTATGCGAAAGTCAATCTGCAGGGCAAGATCCATTAGGGCCTGATAAGAACTTGGGCGCGCCACTCTGGCTAGTTCATCCTTGATGTCTTCGTTTAGCCCTCTTCGAAATAGGGTAAAACAAGCTTCAGAGGACCAATCTGCTTCTTTAGCCAGCTGTTTGAAGCGTGTGACATACGTAAGCATATCTTGGGTTCCTTGTTGAAAGTCGAGTAGACGTTCCTGGGCACTGTAAACCTGCTCTGGGCGGTCAAACATGGTTTTAAGGGCCTGTATGGAGCCATCGTAATCATCCAGGAGAGAATCCCCAGAGTTAACCAGTGGGGTGGCCCAGGTCAAGGCATTGCCAGAAAGATGAGAAATAATAAAGCCCACCTTAGCCCTGGGCGTAGAAAAGTAATGAGGCTTGAAAGTAAAGTGGACCAAACATGAGTCAAGGAATCCACAAAGGCTCTTTGCAGAACCATCATATTGATCAACAACGCCGCCCAGTATTACACTCTCTTTCGTAGCGGATTCACGGGACAACACCAATTGCTTTAAGGCGGCGTTCGCTGCCTTTAAATTTTGCACTTCGGTCGTCAGCTCTTGCATGCCACGCATAAGGTCCTGGATGGCCGCTTCCATGTCTGTGTCGAATTCAGTCAGGTGGCGTCTCAATCTGTCACAGGTTTCATGTTTTCTCACCTGTTTATGTTGCCTTGTGGGATCCTTCGCCAGGTTTTCTTCCGTGCTGTTCGGGTCTTTTATAAGCCCGCTCGGCCATCGTCGGATTCCAGGATTCGTTCAGCTTCTTCGTCCGGGATCAAGGAAACTCCAGGAAGACCAGGAAGGAAGAGCGCACACGGGGGAGGTGTGCGCGGAACGCGGAAGGAAACCGGTACAAGGAAAGGGAAGGGTAATGAGTGGGTCCGGGAATTAGAGCAGCAACTCAGTTCCAGGAGCACAACGCAACACACGTCTAGCCTCAGCTAACGATAGCATTGAGACGCGCGGAGCCGCAGGGGCGTGGTTAATTTATGGAACGTGCTGCATGGACGGAAAGGTCGATAGACCGCGTTCTGTGAATATGGCCATGTTGGGTGTACTACAGCGAGTAACCCCCGACGTGCCAGGGACCAGGAAGACCAAAAGGGGCGTGATCGATGGATCATGACAAGGGGCCTCCTCTATTGCCGGGCTTGGAGTTTCCCTGCTTATTGGGTTTCTTAGGACATGCCCTTGGTAAATGCTCAGAGGACCCGCAGTAAAAACACAACCCATTCTTCCTACGGTTTTCCCTTTCCTCAGAGGACAGAGGACCACAAACTGCTCCTATTTGCATGGGTTCTCCATTATCGTGGGTACTGACAAAAGGAGGTATAGATGTTGATTCTTTCTTCTCCACTTTTCTTTCAGTCTTCTTAGCATAGATTTGGAGAACCATATCCAATAATTCGGGAAACGCAGTGAGCACAATGGGTACCTTGGCAAGATGTCTTTCAGGGTATCTGACAGGCCTTTATAGAACAGAGCCGCCTTTTTCTCATCATGCCAGCCTGTTTCTGCAACCAACTGATTCAACTTAGCTACATAAGACAAGAGAGACGTGTCACCCTGTTGGAGGCTAAGCAACTCCAGATCAGTGGCCTGTGACTTATAACGTGTGTCAAATACAGGACTCATTGCGGCTAACAAAGCGTCACAATCATACAATAAATGACTACCCTGTTCCAACAGGGGGTTAGCCCAAACAGCAGCAGTGCCACCCAGATACAATAACACGAAAGCTGCTTTGGTAGTTGAATCTGGGAATGAAGTAGGCGACATAAGAAGTGTAACCTACATTGATTGATGAAGGTTCTATAAGTCTTTGGATCCCCATTGAAGCGGAGCCATGAGGAACTGGGGCGCCATGTAAACGGGAACATTCTCCTGTCTACTTGGACCCCCAGCAGAACCCAAATCCGAAGCAGAAGTAGCAGACATGGCCCCCGCCTCACCAGACTGCATCCCAGCCTGAATCTGTTCAAAACCGAGTTGGGTGGTCTTGTGGGCTGCAGTAATGTCAGCACGTAGGTCTGCCACTAACTGAAACAGGGCTGCCAAGGGGTCACTGGAGGCATCCATTATTTTATAAGGCTTCTGAATATGACAGAAAACACCCCCGAAGTCCGGAATGAGAAGCCTTCACTAGCAGTTGAACACATCGTGAAGAAGATGAGTTCTTTCTGCCAATGTACCTCTCAGGAGTACAACTGGACTGCCGGTGGGATCAATTGACCGAAAGATAGGTTGGATGCCCACCGGAGACAGCTGGCTGCAAAGAAAACATACAATTAGGATCAACAGCTAAGAGTTGTGCAACACTAAAAGTAAAACTGCTAACCTGAGTACAAGGTGGGGAATCCAGGAAGAAGCATGGTACTGTTAATACGTCATCCAACCAGTAACCTGGAATACCCTGGAATAGTGACAGTATACTTTAGAAAAACCCTAGCACAGAAAGTCAATTATGGTTCAAATAAGATGTAGACAAAACACAGGACAATACACTTCTTACCAGGATCCTTATGCTGACAACGTCCCCTGTGTGTTGAAAAAGCAAAGACTTGATGTGGTTGAAGTGAAGAAGGAACTCAAAGGCGAACCCTTGTACCCGACGGCACGAGGACGCCTTTAAAGTATCCAAGGGTGAGGTCCCTATTCCGGACAGCATGAGGATGCCTTCAAAGTCCAAATGAAAGTGCACACAAGAAGTCTGTAGTCAGTGCACTTGTTCGAAGTCCAAAGTTCCAAAGTAGCAATAATCCGAAGAGGGGAGAAGTCCTTGAACAATCCGGGTCGAAGAGGAGGCTGGCAGAGACAAAGACAGGGCGAAGACATGGATGGTCGAAAACAAACGGTCTGCGTCAATTATCCAGCAAGTACTAATAGACAAAGGATGAAGCAAAGCAGTTCCGTAGAAAACAGACCAGGTCGTTACCAAGAGGACAAAATATTAATTAAGCAAGGTAGCCACTGAGCGAAATATAAAATTCATAAGCCCTGTTTTCTGGGCAGGGCGGTGTGTTATAAATCACCTGAACAGGCGATGGGTTACCGCATGCGTGATAACGAATGCACGGGAACCCAACATCGCCATGGCAACCCCCAACGCGCCCTGAAAGATGCATTTCACGTATGGGGTATGCCATGCCTGCCGTTCACATGACGTGACTTTCCTTTCCTTGCAGTCCCAGATGAACCGGAGGAAATAAGCACCGGATACGGGGTATGTCCCTGCACTGGCATGCGCGGACATCTCATACGCCTGACACGTGCAGCCGCGGACTGTTTTCAGGCCATGAAGGAATCCTCTGCACAGCTGTTTGGAACCCACAGCCAGAAAACCTCAGCTAGCAATAAGAAGCAACTCTGGCAGTGCATTGCCAAAAAGGTTGCAGTGCACAAACAGTGAAATTACTTGCACAGTTCCCTGGTGCCAATACACTACAACAAGTCCATGGCGACTGGTGTGGGCAAGGTGAAGCCACTGGCTTAAGGCCATGGGAAGACAAAGTGGATGCGACCCCTGGACTCAATATGATATGATATGATTTGGTATTTGTATCGCGCCTCTACACAAGTGTAGATATCCCACCTACAGAATGGGGACGGCTTAGGTCAGTGCATGATCCATTACAACTCTTGGTGATGTGACAAGGTCAGTATTCTGGCCCTCTCATGGGTAATGGGGACCCCCTCTCAACCTGGGGCGTGAGGCTTACCAGGAATTTCACGAGACGCAATCCTGCCCCAGAGTCAGGGTGTGGGAATTGGGAGGTTCCCAGTCTCTGTCCATTCTACCTGGGTCTGTATAACTGAAATGAGTGCCACATTTTCTTGTCCCATACCTGTATTGCAAAAAGCTGAGCAGTTTCTCTCTGCTTGTCGCATAAGACTAAATCACCAAGAAGGCCTGGCAGTGGAGGAGTGACCAAGCAACACAACCGGGGGAGAGGTACCCTTGTTTCCAAGTGGGGAACGGATTGGTGCTTCCCAAAATGAGCAAGGTGGAGGTAGTTCAAAGTGGCAAGCTGCTCATCAACAAAGATATTCAAGCCTTGCTGTGGCTGATGGCATGTTATCAAACGTTTATACACAACCTTTCAGAGATAACATCCCCCTTAACAGACAAACGGACTAAGGCCTACCCCAACCCTCTACAGTGGGATCAACAAGCTCATCTAGGCTTCAAACGATAAAAGGACACCCTCTGTAAAAGCCCTGTCTTGACCATGCAGAAATATTTTTTCTTATAGGCTGATGACTCCTCAGTGGGATTGGGAGCAGTCCTATCACAGATCCACAGTAAGGAGGAGAAACATACCTTCTTCCTCGGATAGAACTGTCTGGTGGTGCACCTAGATTGACTGGCAATACAATGGGTCATACAATGCCTGAAATATGCAGCAGGCTGCAGATTTAAATCAATAACAGAACATGTTCCGTTGGTTTGGATGTACCGGAACAAAGACACAACCTTGAGCCTGTCATGAGGGGATGGGAACCCCTCTCAACCTGGGGTGTGTGAGACAGGCATGGTATCAAGAGATGGCACAGACAACAGATTATGAATTCAACAATTAATCTTTATTAAATATCAGGATGGGTGTAAGGCCTAACTTGCCCTATAGCTATTGTGGGAATTTCCCTACCGAAAGAAACTAAGGAAAGTATATGTCCCTAAGTCTTTCTGGGTCAAAACCTATGCTTACCCTCATGTCTAATACAAAGATGAAGTGTAGGGTTATCCTAACTCAATAGTGTTTCAAATAAAGTCTGAAGCAATCTCTAGCTCCCTTCCCCCAGTTCAGGATACAGTTCCAACAAATATAGGCTTCAAATGTTCCTTCAAGACTTGGGTTTCTCTTTCCCCAAGCTTCAAGCACTGGTTTACAAAACAATGTTCTAAAGGAGCTCAGGGTTCCCTTCCCCAAGCTTCAAGCACTGGTTAAAAAAACGATGTTCCAGAGGAGCTCAGAGTTCCTCTCCCCAAGCATCAAGCACTGTTTCACAATATAATGTTCCAAAGGAGCTCATGGTTCCCTTCCCCAAGCTTCAAGCACTGGTTAAAAAAAACGATGTTCCAGAGGAGCTCAGAGTTCCCCTCCCCAAGCATCAAGCACTGTTTCACAATATAATGTTCCAAAGGAGCTCAGGGTTCCCTTCCCCAAGCTTCACCAAGTTCCAATACTCAGCTCTATCTTGTTTATGGGTTGCTTTCACTCTTAGATTTCTGGGTTGCTTTTGCAAGTCTGCTAGATTTGTCGGGGCTTCCTGGTCTAGGGCATTTGACAGGCCGCACGGCCCACCCACTACTGGTCGCGCAACCAATTGCCCTCGCTCCACCGTTCTGTCACCTTGTCTTAAATTGCTTTAGTGGTTCACAACTAGAACACCTAAAAGTTCATAGTGTGAGGCAGGCATGGTATCACAAGTCAGACACAGGCACAATGATTCAAGTTTCAACACCTTTATTTAAGTTCTAAATGGGGATGTAGACTTCCTAGCTAGCCCTATCTCTATAATAGGAGTAGTCTGGTTTGCCAGAAACACCTGGGGATTACAACCCCAGCATTCCGGGAAGTCAGGCGACGGTAATTATAAATCCCCATTCCCATTGAGTCCAATAGGACTCAATGGGAATGGGGACAACGGAAGCACCGGCACTGTTAATAATGGTGCCGGTGCTTCCATGAAACTCTGCGGGTGGGTGCCATTCCGCCTGCCAGGTCTGACCCTGGGTGGCGGGACAGCACAAACCCGCAGAGTCGTACTGTGTGGGTCTGGTATCAACGGGCCAGTAGGTTTATCGGCACTGTTCTTGCCGGACTGGCATAGTTAGAATGATGCCCAATGTCTGTTAGTCAAAATGAAGAAAAGTGTGTGTCAGACACCTATGCTTCCCCTCACGCTTTTACAATAACTAAGTGTAGGGAAATGTATCAAAACAAAAAGAGTGTATCAAAAGAAAGTCATAATGGCAATGGAGCTGAAATACAACTCCCTTCCCTAAGTCGAAACATTGGGGTCTTCAAAGGTTCCTTTTGGATGACCAGTTCATACAGTTCAAAGAGTTCACACAAGACTTTCAGACTTCCCTTGTCTGATTCAGCTCAATTCAACATATCACAGTTCTTTCAGGCCTCTGTCACCTGGCTTACTATGAGTTCCATATAACACAGTTCCCTCAGGCTTCCCTTGGCTGCTTCAGTTTCAACATAAAATAACATAGTTCTGGTACAACAGAGTTTCACCATAGGCCCCTCAGGCTTCCCTCACCCGAATCTGGACCTTCACTTTAGACAAGTTCACAACGGTTTCCACAATAGGCCTCTCAGGCTTTCCTCACCCAAGCCTGGGCTTTAACTTCTTTCAATTTGTTTTCAAACTTTAGGATTCACTTCCCCAACCTTCTTGATTGTTGTTTCACTTTCACATCGAAGACCTTCGAAACTGAATGGATTTACTCAAGTCCATGCATGACCACTTCGACACAATGTATCTTGGTTATTGCAGCTTCCGTTCATCACAGTTACTTGTGCCCTCTTAGCACCTTGATTTCACACAGGCTTTCTTAGCAGCTTGATTTTATTAAATGTTCACTTTATTAACAAGCCCTTTCGGGATCACGGCTTATTCCTTGTCAGCCTCCCTGTCCGATTTGCTTTTCACAAACAGTTTCCCAAGACTACCTTTAGCTCCCTTTGGGCTGGGAGAGTCTTTTACAGTTCACACAGACTTACGATAATGCGAGCTCCCTTTTCCGCAGGACTACTCTGTTGCTTTGTACTTCTGAACAATTAAATCTTTCTCTCCACACATCTCCCATCATACGTGTAATCTTGCTCGCACATTGTTATCACTCACGTCTTCACAAACCCGGCTTTCCCTTCATTGAAGAACTCACCGTCTGTGATTGCTTTAAACGCCTTTCACTGTTATCACTTACGAGGTTAGGGTCTCTCCCTTTTACCCCTCAGACCTTCCCGGATACTCTTGGATACAAGCAACCTTCAGGCACATCGAAGAAAGGATTCATCCAGCTTCTTGGCTTACCTCTCAGAACATCTTCGGCTTCTTGAAGATGCAATTCTCTCACCTTGCTTTCTCTTGCTCTCACTCGCAGTCGGTCCAAAGCTCAGCTTTCCGTTCTTCTCAGCCTGGTTTATGTCCGCCTTCGCTCAGCTGTTCTTTCTCGTACCCGATCTTGTTTGCTGTGTGCTTCTGGGCTCCACCTTTTACACTCTGTTTGATTGTCAATGTGTTTCAGGTGTGTGTGGCGGTGACTGAGTGCCTAGTCCTGCCTGGCCTCATTAGTGGGACAGAACTATTGCAGATCGCTAGCGGTAATCTTCCTATTCTCAGTGCTCCTCTTCGTTGTCTCAGTAGTCGGATTGCAAAAGATAGGAGGGGAATTATGGGAGTTGTATCCGATACAGGTAGAGGGAATGTGCAGTAAATAGTTGTCAAGAAATGGAGGAAACCAGGTCTGACATTCACAAGTTTCCTCCACACTCCCTGAGGACTCCCTACCCAGGTGATCCTCCCTCGCTTGTCCAATCCCAGGGTCGGTGGCATGCCTGCTGCAGCGTCTCCTCTTGGTTCTGCTGGCAAGACCGCCCTGAAGGAGCTCCAACAGAGACGCTTCGCTCAAACATCGGCAGCCCGGCCATTCTATTAACGCTGGCGTTTGTATGAAAGATTGCCTTGGAGACAGCGATTGGCGCAAAGACGCTGTTTCTGATAGTCACGTCATCACGTTCAGGCTGTCACGTGAAGCTTTCAGCAAACATATTTAAATTCAACGCTTCGTGGGGTTTGCTGCTTCTGATTGTAATTCACACTGGAGCTTTGGATACTACCCTGCTACTTAGTATCCAGTTACTGCTTTAATCGCCTGCCTTTCCTCGTTCATGGACCTTGAGCGGGCAGATACTTTCATCTAAAATATTTCCTAGTCCTCACTGGCCTTCTTATTCGTAACGGAGGGTATCCATCCTGCCGTGACTCCTCGCTAGCTTTCCCATTCATAGCGAGGACGGTCATCTTGCAGCGATTCCTCGCAGAAACTCTCCAGAACATTGCTCTAACCAGTGCGGGGTTGTTTTCAGAGTCCTTCTGGCTGAGGAAATTCCACGCTGCTACTTATTTTCATTTGTGGGCAATACGCTTCCCGCAAGAACATTATTTACCTGTTAAATCCTATCATCACACGAGTACATTCATTACTGAACTGAAATGTTATTCTACACAACGTTTTTCTGCTTCCTTGTTTGTTTTCACCACATATGTGCACTGAACTATATCAACGCTTTCCAGGAGTGCACCATCCTGGTCCTAGTGCGGCCCTCGATCCGCTCGGGTGCTAGCTGCCTTACTAACCCCCCCCCCCCGGTCGTTGTTGCTTTTGAACTTCCTGGATCAAGACTGTCATGGAATCACAAGTTCACCTCCTTTCTCTACATTAAAGAAACCAGCAGGTTAGTCTGATTCTACTATTCTTTGAGTTCGCTATTCAGACCATTTATTGAGAACAGCTACTGATTAGAGTGTTTTCTTTACACAGCCTGGCGTTTGTGGTTAATTGTGCTCTGTGCCCTTTCCATTGATTCACTGCTCTAGCTGTGGATGTTCTGGTAGCTAGCAGGGTTCATCAATTGGAAGGTCTTAACTTTAGTCTGAGTTTATTGAGGTTATCGGCCAAGAAACAACCTGTCTCCTTTTATGGTCCAGGTGAGTGTTACCTTATCCTCATTGCGCCATATCAGTATTGTGACAGTGGGGATCCAATAACGATGGCCCTTCCCTGGCCACCTGAATAAAGGATCCCCGAGAACTGAGTCGTGAAACACACTCAGGTTTCTCACAAAGACAATAGTCTTAACTGTTCTGCCACTGACAGTACTTCTCGCCTATATAGAGACTCTTACTCAATGGGCAAGCAATAGCTATATTATCCATTGCCGACACAGTACCCAATCCAATATGGCCACCAAGTTTACAGGAACCGTTGCCTCGGCAATGGACGCGTTGTGCTTTCTAATCCGAGGGTCAGTGCACATTGCAATTTCCAACAGGCACACTCTGCCTTTTGATCGTCTAATCACACCAGCGGCATGAATGGACCTCCACTAAACAAGGTGAGATTGCGCCCAAAATATCTTCGGTTCATTGATTTTGAACATTGCCACAACCATTTTAGACCTTAGACAAAGGCGCTCACGGCACCTCATTTAATTTAGCAGCATATAACCCACTTTTTCGCAACTACCCGATTTGTGTGAAAACCCCCCGACTGTTATTTTCAAAATGCGGTATGAATGCACCAGGTACATACCTGTATGCCCCAGATCCCTAATGTGCCTACGCGATCTGAGTGACATTTGAACAAGATCGGAGTGACATTTGCTCGTGATAGCGGCAGGGGCCAGCGTATTTGTCAGCATCTATGCAACCCTGTAGACACTAATGGCATTTATGGACCGTGGTTTATCTTTGGACAGCACCACGGCTCTTCTTAGTCTAGTGGAAGCCTCACAAACCGCATTATACAAGCACTATTGTTTTATTAAATCACGCACCACAGTAATCAACTGACTGAAATGCATCCTCAATAAAATCCTCAGTAAAAGACCAACTTGTAACCCGGTCTCTTATAGAGCTACCCTAGCCCGTTATTCTTTTCATGGACCACTATATAACCTAGTCCCGCATGTTATCTATTGTAATCGACTCTATGTATCATATGATATATGTATCATAATTGATTGTCTCCTCGCATGTGCAACTATCTGTCACCTATGTTGTTCTCAAGGATAATGTGCCGAGTTACTCCAGGGTTTGGCAGCGCTATACAAATAAACAAACTAAACTAAACTAAATTCTATTAGCCAGGGGTAGAGCAACCCCCTTTTCTTCGGATAAAGTACTTTCCCGACTTGTGCGCGCCAAAAGCTTTGACCCTGTATGGATAGGGTGTCGAAAATAGATGTAGGAAACACCGCTGAAAAACTGCTGAAAAACCATAATTTCATTTTTTTCAGTAATTCTTTACTAAACAGATCAAGTCTGGAAGAGTTCATGCCCACGAATCTTCATTGTAACCCTCCATCACTGAGCTGAGTGGATTCCCACACACACACCGTGTTGAACGAGAAACACACGTTAAGCAATCTCGTTGGGGATTCTCATAATGATAAAAGCATTAGGTGCTTATCACAATATTATAAATATTTAACCAAACGACCACATAGCATCTCATACAATCTCATCTGTTCTATTTTTCTACAGAAAAACAGAGGATTCTGCATTCAATGCTTCACTGCCAAATTTATTTCGTCTGACCTGCTGAAGGCCGCCCAATCCTTAGCACATTAGATCAGCTACCTGTGGCCGAAACACACGTGTTAACATCCTTTTTCCCAGTGTTTAATGTCAACAATGTTGTACTTTCAGTTGTTTAGATCAACCTGTTTAGAATTAGATTGTATGGTCCCATACGTCTGTGTGGGACCAATTTGTTCTATTGTCTCATACAATATGTACTGACAACAATGTCTCAATTTTATGTACCACATGTACAGTTAAACATTTTGTCCCGTGTGATTCTGATTTGTCATCACTCCATGTATCAAACTATTTTTGTTTTTTGATCACTAAAATGAATTTGTTAAACTCTATAAGAGTGGTATTTACTATAAGATTCCTTGAGTCACGGGCTGTGTGATTTCGTTTGGACGTCCTGATCAATTGTGTTTTTTACTATGTGACCTACCTGGGTAGATCAGGGAACCGCCAGGAGCCTTATTGACTATACTGTATTAGTACAGCCCGTGTCTGCAGGCTTTTTCTTAAAGACAGGTTTTTTTCAACCTTGTTGTACTCCTGAGAACCACCATGGAGAATGTCAACATTGTATCATACACAGATGAGCATTACCAAAGACTACTGGACACCTCCACCACAATGAATACTGACCAGGGAGTCCTGGCCCAAGGTCTCTCGAGAGATGAACTCGAGACCATAAATAAAAAAAAGAAGAAATTAATAAGAACTGAGATGCATGGCAAGTTCATGCTTGAACACTTGAAGGTCGGGATTATCCCAGAAGGTTTGCAAGTAAGGAGTTAGAGAGGCCTTTCCTTGAAAACCTTACCATCCAAGATGCCAAAACGAAATTAGAAAACTTAGAGGAAGAAATCTACAAGATCAAGTGCATCACCTTGGACAGAAAAGCACAAAAATTCAAGAAAGATCTCCAGAATTACAGAGAGGAAAAGACATACTCCTACCTGCGCGACACCTTCTACACCAACCAACAACAGGGTGACCTCAGTAGGCAGAACATATATGTCACCTTCTCTGGTATGTCAGCGTCATCCAGTGACAGCGATCCCAGCACCTCAGAAAATACTAGCAATAACTCTGGGCCACAACAGCACCCTTTTTTTAAAAGGGGAGGGCAACGGGGGCGACCCAAACAGAGAGCAGCACCATCAGGTCAACGCATGAGGGCGAGACAGTGGTACACAAACCAATGAATGATGACAGTATCCCGATTCTTTATTTATCCACATATTCCATCATGGGAGCAGAACGTCAACTACTAGGAAAAGGCCTATCTTTTGTCCCGTTAACCAGCTAGCCTTTTGAGACAGAGTTGGAATTGAAGAGGTTTTTCAGAAACACTGTGCTGAAATGTTTCTTTGGCATGTATCTCCCAGAGCGTCGCACAAACGTATCCGGTGAGGGTAACACTGCCACCGAGCCTTGGATCAACATGAATGGCTTTAAAACCAAATCAGTCTTCAATACCCCACCTCAAACCATTCCAGCCGAGTTTGATGTATTTGAGATGCTAGTCGCAACAACCGTTTTGGAAAATTTGAAGAAAAACAACTATTATCAAGATAACCTATCAAAAGAGAAGAGACCTGCTCTTACTTCCCTTAATAACGAGAAGGCAATCACCATAAAACCTGCCAACAAAGGCAGCAGCATCGTGCTCCTGAACACAGACAACTATGAAACGGAATGTCTTCGGCTACTCTCAGACACGTAGGCGTACCTGAAGTTAAACCATAATCCAACTGTGCAACTTCAAGATGAGATAAAAAGCTTGACGTGTCACGCTGAGCAAGAAAGCTGGATCTGTGAGGAAGAGAGGGTCTTTCTGAACAACACACATCCCATAATCTCAGCATTCTACATCCTCCCAAAGGTCCAAAAAAAAAACAACCCTTCCACCGAGATGTCCGATGGTCTCGGCCTGCGATTCACTTCTTGAACCACTGTCTCTTTACACAGATTTTTTCCTAAAACCATTTGTCAACAAACTGACATTGTACATCAAAGACACGACTGAAACTCTTAACATCCTGAGCAACATCAATCTACCAGAGGACTGCATTTTAGCAACCCTCGATGTCAAAGCCTTATACACATCATCCCTCAGCATGAAGGCTTGTAAGCACTAAGAACCCTCTTAGACTCAAGACAATCAATTGGTACCAACGTGTTTTATCTTGGAATGTGTCAGGCTCGCCATGACTGAGAATGTCTTCCTTTTTTCTTTTTTTTTTTTAAACTGTTTTTATTAACGGTTGGATCATGGAAACTTATAGCACATGAAATAATCATAGACAACATATACAGAATGTCCACAGTCAAGTGCATAAATCAGGATGGACAGTACTCCCCCAATTAAAAACCCACCTCAAATACCAATACCCTCCCCAACACACTGAGGACACCTCCACCAACAGGGAACCCCAGTCCGCAAATATAATCTGGCCATTCTGGGCTTAAATGTTAAGGCTGGAAGGTTTTGGTCGTAGTCCAGCAAGGGTGCCCAAATGTTCAAAAACTGGTGGTGTTTGCCTTCCTTTGTGGCTGTGACCTTCTCTACCACCAACACATCCCACAATTTAATCCACCACAAAGAGAGAAATGGGTGGCCCAAGTCAGTCGAACAATGGTTCATTTATGATGGACGAACAGACAGCATAACATACAGCATATCGGCTCTCAGGAGCCTATAGAGTTTAGAAACCCCCCGGCTCGGTCCCTCTGAGACAGTTAGCTCTATAGGGCTTAACTTGCGAAGCTGAGCATGTGGAAACCTATCCATCTCCGAGAGCTGGAATGCCGATTTGCAGTCCTCAAAGGAGCATCAGCGATCCCCCTCAAACAGCTGAGCCAAAGTTAGCAGCCAACCCAAGTCCAATTTCTGAACGCCTCTGGGTGCAAACCTGGGGAGAAGGCAGGATTATGGATAACCGGGGAGAGAGGGCCCAGACCTCTGGGGATCTTTTTTTTGACGCTTCAGTGCCCCATCCCACACCTTTAAGGTCACTTATGTTGAGGAGAGCAGATTCTGCCAAGATTTTCGTAGCCCATGGGAGACGTAAGGCAGAAAACAGAGGGGGACCGGGAGTTTAGATTGTTCAATCTCAGCCCATTTTGGGATTGGGCGAGGGGACATCCACGTCAGATGGTGCGAAACGTGAGCAGCTTCCATATATTTATGTAGATTTGGAAACCCCAGCAAACCCAGTCGGGCGCCTCCCATTATCACCCTCCCAGGAATCCTAGACCTTTTGCCCAGCCAAATACATTTCAAAATATTAAGTTGGAGACGGTTTCAGGAGTTTTTGGGGATTTCCTCCGGTATGGATAAACACATGTAGCGAAAGCGGGGGAGTAGATTAATTTTGACTGTCGCAATACGGCCCATCAAGGAGATATCCTGCTTTACCCACTTTTTCAAGTCTGTTTCCAGCATGTTAAAGAGTGGGGGGAAATTAGCCACAAATAACCCCTTCGGTGAAGCTGTGATCCGAACCCCCAAATATTCAATGGAAGTAGTATCCCAACAAATTGGACAGAGAGATTGAAAAGAGCTGATGTCTGACTGAAAAAGGCCTACCCCAAATGCAACCGATTTCCTACAATTCATTTCAAAACCCGCTGCCTGGTCAAAGGACTGCAGCTCTTGAAGGGCCACCTGTAGTGAGGGTCGAATGTTAGTTAACGAGAGTAACAAATCGTCTGCATAGAGAGAGACCTTATGTGAAGAGCCCTGACCCATAAACCCTGGATAGCTGAATAACTGCGTATTTGTTGTGCCAGAGGCTCCATAATCACAGAGAACAAAAGGGGGAGAGTGGGAGCTCTTGTTCAAGTCGGTACGTGGGAGGATGACACAGTCTTTTATGAAGGCAATATATTTGGGCGCACATAGCCAGAAGTCTATGCGGGAGCTTGAATTATGAGCAGAGGAGTGGAAGGTATCTCCTCCTCTTGGGGGTGCAGTTCCCGTCAGGCATCGGTGAGAGGTAAGTATGACATACCCTGAAGAATCATGTGTGCAGCTTTGGTGAGTGCACGGGGGTTCTTGGTGATCCTGTCCCTTTGCGGATTGAGAATATTGTTGAAATCGCCACCCCATATAACTTAGGTGTCACCAAGTGGTGATATCAAACCAATAATGTGTAGATAGAAATCATGTTCGTCAAGTACAACTTCCTGATTGCACATTGAACCCCAGACAATCACATACCGTCCCAGTGTGTCAGTCATGGTTTATGAATAATCTGTGCCCAACCGTAGTGGGCCCCAGATATGCGATGATTGAGATGAATTTAAAGAGACAGTGGGCCTCATTACGAGTTTGGAGGCAGTCATGGTGCTGTTAGCACCATGGCTGCCTCCAAACCGGGCTCCATTACCGGGTTCCTGCAATGAGGACTTACCAGGTCATTCCGACATAGGAGGACCCGGTAATTCCTCCTTGCAGGAACCATTCCCCATTCCCATTTGAGCCCCCATAGGGCTGAATGGGAATGGGGAGGGAGGTAATAATGGGCACATTACCAATGGCCTGTTATTACCTCCCTCTTCCCCTCGCGGGACCCGGAAAAGCCGTCTGGTTTTACCAGACGTCTGAGCCGGGTCCCGCAAAGCTCGTAATCGGCACTCCCCTAATGAAGGGGGCCGGTCCCGTACCGGCCTCCTTCATTACGGGAGCGCCAGGGTTATAATGAGGCACAGTATTTGCGAACAAAGTGGAAAGAGCAAAAATCAAAACACTTTTGGATAGTGTGGAAGCAAAGTGGTAACCAGGAGTAATACCACAAAGGAAGTGTGTGAGAGTCACATGTTGATAAAGGCAGGAAGCCGTTAAAGTGAACCAGACTAATACGTGGAATTATAACACAGATGCAGAAAGGAAAAGTGTGTTGTCAAGGAAGTGCTATGAGAAAGAGTGAACTGTTGTAAAGTGCACTGGGTTATTGGTTGCGTGGCCTGTGATGGATGGACTGTGTGGTCTGACACCTGCTCCCAGACCGAGGAACCCTTCCTTTAAAAAAAAATAAAAAAAATCTATGTATTGTTTTCCAATAAAACTTGTAACAAATGGTAATGTCAGGCAATAGTTCCATCCTATACGCAGTGGGAAGGAAGCCACCCTCCAGCACGATACATTGTTCATTGTTCAATCCTCACTCGTCTCCTACCCATCCTCTCCACACTTTGTGGAATTTCCAAGGACAACCTCTGGCATTATAAATTCATCTTTCCAGGGTTGCACATCAGTTAACCTCTGCGCCCCAGCGGCTGAGCCTTGGTCTTTCTGCAGAACCCCACTTTGTAGCTATGAGCCTCTTCCCCAGCCCCAGCCCCAGCGCTACAGCAAGGAATGTTTTCTCATGTCTGGTGAACTCCACTTCCGTCCCGGATTCCCAATAGCACCATTTTTGGGTCTTGCGGAACATGAGACCCCAGCACTCCTGATATCTTACGAATGCACTTTCGCCAAACGTCCTGAATTGAGTCGCAGCTCCACAACATGTGGAATAAGGTGCCCTCTGCCCTCCCACACCTCAGGCACACCCCACTGTCCGCCACCCCCCACATGCCATCGCTGCCTGGGAGTAATATGCCTGGAGTAGTATTTTATATTCGATTAGGCGAAACCTGGCAGCTAATCTGATGTCCTGCAGAAACATGAGTGCTTCCACCCACTCCTCAGACTACAGGGGACCCATATCCCTCCCCCACTTCTTTTTAAGTCGGGACAGCTTCTGAGACCCGAAAGCTGTTAGTACCTGATACAGCGTGGAAATTTACCTTAGTTGCAATTTGTTCTGGGAAAAGGCTAGCCTCCAGGGGGGAGCACATTGGAACCTCCTCTAACACAGGGATCTGAGAGCCGATGGAGTGCGTTAATTTCCGATGTCTGTCGTATTCCTTGTATGGTAACTTACATGTATCCTGTAGTGTCCTAGCCTCCAAACTTTGGAACACCCTCCCCGCTGCCATCAGAGCTGAAGACTCCTTCATCGCCTTCAAGAATAAAACCAAATCTTGGCTCTTTGACCAGCAATAGCTCTTTCAGACATCGGTCCTACTTACCCAACCCGCCTTGTTCCCCTGCACGATTTCCGGTCTGCTACCTTTCCCAACTACCTCAGGGATACTTACTTTGCAGAGCCTAGGGACACTATACCATGTGTAAGATATGTAAATATTAAGTTTGTTTATTATGCTGTTTTGTTATACTTTTTGTAATTTATTCCCCTGTATGTTCTTTTCTTGCAACCCTGTACAAATTGCGCCCTGATGCCCCCGGGCCTGATGGTCTGCGCGTTATAAATAAACAAATACAAATACAAATACCAAATGAAATGAGATGCCCCACCCACACTATGTCTGCAAGGTTCTGAACACCCTGTTCTTCCTAGCTCACAAAATGGCCCATTTTCAGGATTTCAGGGATTTATCTATTGTTTCAAAGGGGCTGGTCCAGCCTCGGTTTCCCTCCCAACTGAGGTAATGGTGATCATCCTCCCAAATTTGCTGATGTGCTGTGTCATCCCAGGCAATTATGCGATCCCCTTCCCATCCCCGTACAGTACTTGCAGGGGCGTTTTAAGTCCCATTCTCCTTCTCCCCCACCCTATATGGGGAAGCCTAGGGTCGCCATGAAGCCATTCATTCACTACCCCCAGTTGCGCCGCCCAGTTATACCTACGGAGGCAGGGCAGACCAATTCCCCCCTCCAAAACTGAGCGCTGAAGGGTTTGTAGAGAAATGCAAGTCTGTTTCCCCCCCAGAGCTACCCCCGGAGAATGCCATTGATGGATGTAAAGACCGCCTTGGGGACAAAGAGTGGGGCGTTCTGGAGGACATACAGGAACCTAGAGAGTGTCAGCATCTTATAGAGGGATGCCTTGCCCAACAGTGTTAGTGGAAGGGATTGCCAGAAAATGGTGTTGGCCGAGAATCTATATATCACTGGTTGTAGGTTGAGGTGAAGGAAATCCCTGGGGCTCAGGCCCACACGGATGGCTAGATATTCGAAGCCCGAGATCAAGTTTGTGCACTACCTAGGGATCGCCCCGTCCCCCCGTGAAGATTAAAAAGAATGTGTTTTTCCACAAAGCCCCTGATATTCTGTTAGCATGCATATCACCGCTGGGTTGGAGGTGACAGTGTTGCTTATGTAAATGAGAAGATCATCCGCATGGAGCGAAACCCGGTCTCCCTCCCACCCCACATGGCCATGTGAATCCCGTCCATTCCAATGCCGTCCTGAGTTTTATAACCAGCGGTTCTATGGCCTGCGTGAATAGCAGGGAAGAAAAGGGACAGCCCTGCCTGGTCTCCTGCCCCAGAGTAAAGGCCCTAGAAGACACCCTGTTCACACGCACAACTGTCCCTAGAGACTCATATAACAACCTGACCCATGACATGAAACCGTCCCCGAATCCCATTCGGCCCATAATGTCCCATAAGGCCTCCCACCCTGTTTAGTCGAAAGTCTTCACGAAGTCCACAGCTAAGAGTGTTAGTGGGTTTGGTATCTCTGAGGCATGACTGATGACAGACTGCACCCTGCACAGGTTTATCCGTGTGTATCTAGAGGGCATGAATCTGCATTGATCTGGGTGTATTAGGGAGTCTATCACCCCAGTAGTCGATTAGCTAGAACCCGCGGCAGGACATTGGTCTCCCCATTAATTTGTGATATCGCCTGTAGGAGGCACAGAGTTCCAGTGGTTTCCTGTGCTTGGGGAGCACCACGATACATGCCTTCCTAAGTCCGGGGGGAGGTATCCATTCTGTTTTCTTTGTATAAACATGCGGTGCATGGGGCCTACCACCGACTCTCCCAGTTGCTTCTAAGTTTCCACCGGGAAACCATTCGGTCCCAGGGTCTTGCCAGATTGAAGCTGGGAAAGTGCGGACGCCACCTCCTCCTCTGTGATCTCAGAATCGAGTCCCAGCGTCTGCTGTTCTGAGAGACGAGGGATCAATATTGAGTCAAGGATATTTGGGCCATCTACTATGGGCCCCACCAAAGGGGGGCAGTGCAGCTCCACATAAACATATGCGAATACCCCAGCAATGTCTGAGTCCTCCCGAGGAACCCTTCCTTGAAGTAAACCAAGGGAAGTCATGAGGCTGAGGCTGGTCGGCCTAAAGTTCTTCAAGTGATAAAAAGAAAAGGCAAACTAAACAAGTTGATTTGACTGTGAATTTGAAGTCTGAAGAGCTGCAAACGTGGGGAAGGGAACACCAAGACCATTTTGTGGAACTGTATTTAACTTGGGGGGAGGGAACCACGAGACTATTTTGTGGAACTGTGTTGAACTTGGGGGGAGGGAACCACGAGACTATTTTGTGGAACTGTGTTGAACTTCGGGAAGGAAAGCGAGAGACCATTTTGTGGAACTGTGTTGAACTTGGGGAAGGGAAACCTGAGACCATTTTGCTGAACTGTATGGAACTTGGGGAAGGGAACCCTGAGGCTATTTTGTTGGAACTGTCTTGAACTTGGAGAAATGAGCCTTGAACAAGCTTGGAGCTGGAAGAAGCTCAGAACTTTAGTCTTAACAATTTATCTTTGGTTGCTGACATCCCTACACATTGGTTAGCTTTAGTTGTGAGGGCAAATATAGGTTTTGGACACAGACAGACTTTTGAGTTGAACTAACTGACTCAAACTATCCATAGTTTATTTAGGTTGGGAAATCCCACCTTAGTATAGGGCAAGTTAGGCCTTATACCATCCTGACATTTCAGTTAATAAAAATCTTTTGTTTGAACTTTGAATCTGTTGTCTGTGTCTTGTTTCGTAATGCCTTCACAGTACACACACCTTAGCCGTACATGTTGTAATAGGTCACCTATCAGATGGATGGCATCTCGGTGCATCTGTCACCTTAATAGGACATGCACAACTGTAAATACATTTCCAAACCAGGATTGGTCAGTCAATATTGGTGACGGTACATTGGGGTTGTGCACAATGGTCCTGTATACCAAGGTGCATCTTGTAATATTTTGGTTGTTGTCTGGACTACAGAAAGGGTGGGGTGGGCCACTCGGCAGATGGCTGTGCTTTTGGGTGTAGTGGCATAGGAAGTCGGATAGGCATTTGTTTTATTGTGATTTAATAATTATGTTTTGTTGCCTGTCCAGACACCGATCTCACTTATTGTTGCGTGTCACAATAGGCAAGTAAGAAATAGGGCATGGGTTGTGTTGGCTGGCAGCATGTAGTGTCACAGGTGGCCTCACAAACACACCAACTCTCGAAGACAGTTCACGTTTTTTTATATTGGTTTTGTATTAATGGGGCTCTCTTACTGTCTTCCCTCTCTATCTTGTCTAGATATGGGCATTTCCTTCCCTAGAGATCGGTAACCCTACAGCTACCATCGTTTGCCTCTTACGGTGATGGCCTAAGGGAGAATGTCTTATCTTTCTGAATCTATACGATTACTGCGACCCCCATCACTGCGAGCCCGAAATTGCAGACTTTATTTTTATTTCGATCCCCTTTACATCGCAAATATATGCGGGGGAGACCCCCCGCAGACCACCCTACTTGCATTATATACATTACCCCCCCCCCAACTTATATATGTGGTGTAAATGGGTCAGAATAAAAAAGAATCAACATTTTCGGAGGTCGCAGTGATGGGGTCGCAGTAATGGTATAATCCCATCTTCCTAAGTCTCCATCAGGGAACGATCTAGGTGGTGCTAACTCTAAATCCCCAAGATGACTTAGGTTATCCATTTTGTGCCTTTCAGACACGCAGGCTCCAGTTGAATATATCTTACATGCTACACTATTCCTCCTCCTAGCTCTAGTTATTACTTACCCTTATTGCCTCCAACTCGCCTCCCTCCTTCTCCACCCACCATCTCTCCTATCTCTCCCTGACACTTAATTATTCTGTCCCTCCGATGTTCCTCTCTCTACTGCCTCCTCTCTATGAGGGTACTACCTACTACTCTCTCTCCCCGATCTCAACTACTCTCCCTTCTCCATCCCATTACTATCCTACCTTTTCCAATCTACTATTCCCCTCTCTGCTCTACTACTATCCTCGCCACTCTGCCGTTACTCCCCGCTCCACCCTATGATTACTCCCTCTCCACACTATTACTACTCACTCCACACACACTCTCTCCCACGGTCGTCCTCCTTTCACTTCCCCAGTCACCTTTCTTTCACTCTCTACTCTTCCCATTCTAATCTCACTCACACACCTTTCACACATGAATGTTATCTGTGGGGGGCATCTTTGGACAACTTTGAGACAACTTTGTAGCACCTAGAGTGAAGGGCGAGGGGCTCTGCTCTTGTGAGAGAAGGAGTTTGTCAACAGAGAAGGCGACTTTAAGAGGACGCCTGTAATCTTATGAATTGAACATGTGGGGACTTCAGATGACTTAGCTTGAATATGCATTTAGAATATTATGATGTTATGAGTTCTACCGTCTGTACATGAACACTTCAAGGATTACAGTCTGCTTTAGGCCTTGTAGTTATTGAATGGCCATTGAAAATAAGCATAATAGATGCTAGGGAGGCCATATGATTTACGATGGAAGTTGCATGAGATGAGGTTAAGGAATGCTGAAGGGGCAGTTTGGGATGCCAGCTTGTCTGGGGCGATACAGAGGTTATTGTGCGATCAAAGGAATGGTCACTGTTTTTTCCCTCTAATTTAGCAAATCTTATCAAGGCTATGCACATTGTGTACTGGGTTAAAATTTTAACTGCTGAATTGATTGAGATAATAAACCAATTACATTTCAAGGAAGTCATGATTGACTATGTAATGAGACCACGTGGAAAGGGGATTGTGTTTAGAAAATGTATCCAATGGGATTAGAGAATGTAGGGGATGATTAGATTTCTTGTCTACAGTAAGCCAATGGGGATTGTGGGATGACGTTGTAACTGGTATGTGTAATTATGTAAATTATCTAATTTGGTGTATAAGAACTGCAACTTTGTTGAGCACGGTAAGGAATTGTTTGTTTTCAGCTTTACTAAGCTGACTAACCACTTCTGGCCATTTGCATGTAATAAACTCATATTTGGTTTTGGGTTTAGCCTTCTACACATGATGGGGAGCTTGTGGCAGACTGCAAATATTCCTGTCAGGCATTCCTGGGCTGGTTTTGTGAGGTTGTGGCTTTGACGTAGGAATGATATGATATGGCATTCATAACGTGCCTATACACAAGTGTTTCAAGGCGCAGCGAGGTAAGGTGGGGGGAAGAGGGAAGACAGAGACAACGATCCAACTAGGTCAGGCGACATTGAGATTGCGCAAGTGCAAGGGATGGTGGAAGGGGAAAAGTGGAGGGGGGCAGTGCAGAACATAGGATAACAGCAAGTAAATAAATAAATAAATAAAGACAATAAATAGGAGTGCAGCCAGCTGGAGGCCAGTGCAAGGATAAGTGCAGACATCAGGTGTCAAGTGCTAGTATGGGCTGTAGGAATACAGAATCAGTCCCCGGGTGCAAGGGAAGCCAGAGGGCAGTGGAGGTGTGCAGCTGGCAGGGAGGGGACCTGGGCCCGAGACCAGAGGGTAACCAGGTAACCAGGGCAAGTTCAGATTCAGCCAGGAGATCAGCAGGGGAGAGGAGGAGAGAAAGCTGAAGCCAAGAGGAAGGTCTTGAGGTGCTTCCGGAACCAGAAATGGTTCTCTTCAAGATTCAGAGAGGCATGGAGGCTGTTCCAGAGGGAGGCCCCAGCAGAAGAAAGATATCTACCACCAACTCCCTGCTTGGAGAAGCGACTAACCCTGAGGAATTGGAGGCGGATGAGCGAAGAGCTCGAGAAGGAAGATATTTAGGAAGAGAGAGTTGAAGGTAAGGAGGTCCCAGGCCCCAGAAGGCCTTGTGGACAATGCAGAGGGTTTTGAACTTAATCCTCGCTGCCACTGGGAATGCGTCCCAGACACAAGACATTATTGCGGCTTTGACGATGTCACAATATGAGTCTTGGAGGGTGGCTTCTGCAATACCTGAAAGGCTGATGGCCTTGGGTTCATCGTGTCTACCACCAAGCAGATATGTTTCCTCGGTTTCCGTGGACTCCTGCACTTCCGTCACTGTAGTGGTTTGTGGGTGTAACAAGAGGACGTCTGTGGGGTTGCTTGCTCCGACTTGGTATGTGAGTTCGAAATCATACTGTTGCAGGTGGAGGAGTCATTTCTCTAGCTGCGCTAGTGGGTGGGGCACGGAACTGGTGAAAATAGGGATCTGTGGTTTGTGTTCTTGTATATGTGGCGAACAGTTGACCATATAGGTCGAAATTAAAATGGCGGCAAACCCAGAGGACTGTGATGGCTTCCTTTTGAATTTGCGAGTACCTCTGTTCGGGGGTGAGTACTCTGGATGTGTATGCTATGGGTTTGACATCCCCGACTGGGGACTTTTGGACTACCACTACTCCCAACCCTACTGGGCTCGCATCCACGTAAAGTTCTGTCTGTAGTTCGATGCTGTAGTAAGCCATTGGGGTATCAGCAGACAGGGATTCTTTGATGGCTTGGAATGATTTTTGTCATCTGTTGTCCCAAAGCCAGTATGTGAAAGTCTTTGTTAAGTCTCTTAAGGGTTCTGAGATTGGGGCCAGGTTGTTGATGAAACAGCCACAGTACGTTGCCATTCATAGGAAGCTTCTGACTGCTGTGGGAATTTTAGGGGGCGATGCTGCTTTTATGTCTGCCACTTTGAGCGGGTCTGCTGACACTCCTAAGCTGTTTTAAACCTAGCTGAAAAAAGATAGCTCTTCTTTGAGGAACTCACATTTATTGCTATGTAGAATGAGGCCTGCGTCATCCAGACGGTCTAGAACAGCTGGCAACCGCAACAGGTGTGCTGCTTTGTCAGCTGAGAATTTCAGTATGTCATCGCTGACATTGAGGACTCTGGGGAGTCCTTGCAGGGCTGTCTGTATGGCATGTTTGATGACTTTGGCTGCCAAAGAAATGCCAATATTTAGCCATTTGTATCTCCGTAGGCCGAGGTGCTACGAGAAGGTGGTAATGTAACGGCCGTCCTTGTGAAGTATCAACTGGTGGTATCCACCGTTGTTTAACACAAAAAGGGGATGGAAACCCAAAATCCTACTAGAAATATTGTTTTCTACTGCCTATTACTAGCTATGTCACCCTCACAGAAAGGATAGTTTCAATATATCTCTCCCTAATGATGGTGCTGTGCCGCCTATCTATGAAGAGGGGATAGAGGAAGAGTAGCTGAACCTGACTCTCCATCTAGCCTGAAGCACAATTCTGTGCAAAATACTGGGTAAAGTGCACCCTGATAGATGGACTGGTGTCTAAAGGAGAGAACACATTCACTGCTAAAAAATGCAGGTAACTGTCATGAACTACAGAACACGCCCCTTTTGGACTTCCTGGGCCTTGTCTCAACGGGGCTTACACTCTCTTGTACTCCCAACATAGCCGTCCACTGTGAAACACCTTCCTCGCTCTACACCTTGGACGTAGCGTGTTCTATTTATAGAACACGCTTCCCGCGGCTCCGCGCGTCTCAATGCTATTGCGAAGTAGCGACCTGACGTGTGCTCCGTAGCTCGCGGTATTGTTTTCCTTGCTTCTTTCCAACCAACCCCATTCCTAGTCCCTTTCCTTCCTTTCTTGATTCCTGGACTCGTGTGCTAGTAGCACACTCTGTATATTTCCCGGATTCCTGGATCCTTGCATCCCGGAACTTTGAACGCACGCTGGAGTCGGAAGAGACTCGTGCAGCCTTATTCAAGATTCGATCCGTCCGCAAGAAGGCATCGATCAAGAAATCCAGCAAAGATCGAACTCAGGTGAGAAGGGGGGAACTCCTTCACAGTTTGAGACGCCACCCAACGAACTCGATATGGACATAGAAGCGGCCGTCCAGTACTTGATGCGTGGCATGCAAGAGCTATCAACCGAGGTGCATATTCTAAAGGCGGAAAACGCTGCTCTCAAACAATTAGTTCTATCCCGTGATTCTGCCACAAAAGAAAGTGTGTTGCTGGGTGGTATAGTGGACAAATACGATGGGTCGGCAAAAACCCTTCACGGATTCCTGGATTCGTGTTTGGTCCATTTTACTTTTAAGCCGTACTACTTTTCAACTCCCAGGGCTAAGGTGGGGTTCATAATTTCCCACCTTTCAGGAAGCGCCTTAACCTGGGCTACGCCCCTCGTTAATTCCGGCGATGCTCTCCTAGATGACTATGATGGCTTCATACAAGCCCTTAAGACCATGTTTGACCGTCCAGAGCAGGTCTATAGTGCCCAGGAACGCCTGTTAGACTTTCAGCAAGGATCCCAGGATATGCTCACCTACGTTACCCGATTCAAGCAATTAGTCAAGGAAGCTGATTGGTCCCCTGAGGCGAGTTTTACCCTTTTCAGGAGAGGACTGAATGAGGAGATTAAGGATGAGTTGGCCAGAGTGGCTCGCCCAAACTCATTCCAGGCACTAATGGACCTTTCCATGCAAATAGATTTCTGTATCCAGGAAAGGAAGGCAGAGAAGAAGAAATCCAGAGGTAATCCTCTGAAGCTGTCTTTTGAGAGTACCACCAAGACGAACACAAACCCAGGCTCAGACTCTGAACCAGAACCCATGCAGATAGGAGCCTTCCGTGGACCTATATCCCCGCAAGAAAGGATGAGAAGGATTCATACGGGGTTGTGCATGTATTGTGCCTCAGACAAACACTTGGTTAGGGAGTGTCCTCTAGTCCCTCCTCGGCGTTCGGGAAACGCCAGCTCCCGATCCTAGATGGAGCAGAGCTTCTGTCGGGAGAGAGATGTTTGCTCTACATCAATTCCATCCTTGAGCTCTCCTGGACAAAACAATTTGGTGATACTACAGGCCTTCCTGTCGCCCTCCAAGAATAAGACCTATCCCATTCTGGCCTTGGTAGACTGCGGAGCTATGGAAATTTTCATTGATCAAGACTGGGTTGTTAGTCATTATATTCCGTAAGAGACATGAAGCACCATGCAGCCGGTGGAAGCAATTGACGGAAGACCCCTCACTTCAGGACCCATGAGCCTGTGAGACAAAAGAGATCCAGCTTTCCATAAACCATCACCAAGAGCAGATTACATTCGACATCATTAAGTCAGCTCATTAACCCATGGTATTGGGTATGCCCTGGTTACAGAAGCACAATCCGTATATCAATTGGACAGCAGGATCACTATTCCTAGGCTCAGAGTTTTGTATGTCCCACTGTCTATTCCTGGATCCCTCCTCGAAATCCCCTAAAGAACCACTAAGAGCCAGCAAACACCACTCATGGTTTCCAATATCATACAAGTCCCAGAGGCCTATCAGGGATATGCTGATGTATTTTCAACTGCCATAGTCCAGGCCTTACCCCCTCACAGACCTGAAGACTGTGCCATAGATACAGATCCCTCAGCAGTGATTCCCTTCGGCAGAATGTTCATCCTTTCCGAACCAGAGAAAAAGGCCCTCTGAGAATACCTGGATACCAACCTTGAAAACGGCACCATAAGACCCTCAAAATCTCCAGCGGGTGCTTTGTTGTTCTTTGTTCCCAAGAAGGACACTAAGGAACTCAGACCTTGCCTCGGCTATCATGGCTTAAATCAATGCACCCTCAAAGATCGGTACCGACTGCCCCTGATCTCGGATATCCTGGAAGCTGTGAGAGGTGCTGTAATATTCACGAAGTTGGATCTCCGGGGTGCCTATCATTTGATCCGTGTCCGGGAAGGAGACGAATGGAAAACAGCCTTTAGAACACCCTTTGGTCACTATAAATATCTAGTCATGCCCTTTGGACTAACCCCCGCAGTTTTTCAACGTTTTATGGATAGGGTGTTTTCTGACATGTTATTCCTCTTCGTCATTGTCTATCTGGATGACATATTGATCTTTTCCAAGGATCCTCTAAAGCATGAAGAACATGTAAAGGCAGTATTACAACGACTCTGTGAACACAAACTTTTAGCCAAACCCAAAAAATGCTTCACGTTACTTCTGTCCACTACCTAGGATTCATCCTTAGCCCAGAAGGAATTGGTATGGACCCTTCAAAGGTAAAGGCCATACTGGCATGGCCCGCTCCCACGTCCGTGCAACAAGTTCAATCCTTCCTGGGGCTTGCCAACTTCTACCGGAAGTTCATTTCTACCTTTTCCGAGATCGTTCAGCCGATCGTTGCCCTCTTGAAGAAAGACACCCCCTTTATCTGGTCTACACCGCAAGATAAGGCATTCCAACGTTTAAAGACAGAGTTCACGCAAGCCTCCATCTTGGCCCAACCCGACATAAATCGGCCATTCCTAGTGGAAACGGATGCCTCTAACTACGCCATAGGAGCGGTCTTGAAGCAGGAACTTGAGGATAAACTGGAACACCCCATTGCTTACTTCTCACGAACCCTTACTCCCAGTGAGGCACATTACTCCGTCCTGGAAAAGGAACTGTTAGCCATCCGCCAAGCCTTCACTGAATGGCGACATCTACTTCTGGGTGCTAGATATCCAGTTCAGGTCCGTACGGACCATCGGAATCTTCAAATTCTACAGTCATTGGAGTGCAGGAACAGTCGTCAGGCGCGTTGGGCCTAATTCTTTGCTCAGTACAGATCACAAAACCTGATTGCTGATGCCTTATCTCGACGTCCTGACTATGTAACTACTGAAGACAGGGCCTATCCTAAGATGTTTCCCCACACGATCTTTGTAGCTCAAGCAGTCAACCTCCTGGAAGAAATTCGAGTGCAAACCCAATCCTCTGACCTCTGGAAGGATATTTCAAGGAAGAATCCATGGAACCTAAGAGTTAAGGAAGGATATTTATTCAAGGACAATGCATTGGTCATTCCTGCACAGAAATTACAACAAAGAATAATAAACCTCTGTCATGATACCCTCCACTCCAGACATCGTGGCATAACCAACACCCTCCGTCTCATACAAAGACAGTTTTGGTGGCCTGGAATGAAGACCAACGTACAGCAGTACATCAAAGCTTGTACTATCTGCAGTCAAAATAAACATGATAACAAGAGACCGGCGGGTCTTCTACTGCAACCTACACTGCCAACAAGGCCATGGGAATTCATTGCTACAGACTTCATTGTGGAATTACCACCTTCCCGAGGATACACGACCATGAAGGGTTACCATAGACTTGTTCACTCATATGGCTCGTTGTACACCCCTGTGTAAGCTACCATCATCGTCCGAGCTTGCTGGAATCTTCCTGGAACAATATGTGTTCCTGGAACACATATTCGTTTACATGGACTTCCTTCCAAGATCATATCTGATCGAGGACCTCAATACGTCTCTCAATTCTGGAAACATCTCTGTCTCATTTTGGGAATCCAAAGCGCCCTCTCATCTGGTTATCATCCCCAAACCAACGGGGCCACTGAACGTGCTAATCAGACCCTGGAGCAGTATCTTCGATGTTTCGCCACCAAGGTTCAGGATGACTGGTCGCTCCTGATATCCGTGGCTGAATTCGCCTACAACAATTCCGATCATTCAGCACTTAAGACCAGTCACTTTTACTGTAGCCAAGGTTTCCATCCATCAGTTCTACCCTCTGTTCTCCCTCATCCTACACCAGTACCTACTGTTGACTCCTGGATAGAAACCCTCATCAACATACACCAGGAGGCCAAAGAAAACTTAGAGAGGGCCAGAACACAGACTAAGAGGTATGCGGATTTCAAAAGAAGACCAGGTCCTTCTTATGCAATTGGTGATCAAGTCTGGTTGTCCTCGAAACTACTACCCCGACATCTACGGCCAAACAAGTTGGCCCCTCGGTACTATGGTCCATTTCCCATCAAGGAAATGATCAATCCAGTTTCATACCGGATCAAACTACCAGACTCCTGGAAGAAAATTCACGTATTTCACACATCCTCATTAAAACCCTACACCCAATCCTCCCGGAAATCCTGCCGACCTCCTCCTCTGCTGGTCGACAACCAATTGGAATATGAAGTATCCCGAATATGTGACTCCAGGTATAAACAGGGTGAGTTTCAATACCTGGTTGAATGAAAAGGATATCCTCCTAGTGAAAAGACCTGGGAACCACTTTCTAATCTCAAGGCCCCTCGACTGTTCAGAAGATTTCACCTTATACACCCGGGCAAACGCGGAGGAAAGGGTCTCCGGAGGAGGCATGCTGTCATGAACTACAGAACACGCCCCTTTTGGACTTCCTGGTCCTTGTCTCAACGGGGCTTACACTCACTTGTACTCCCAACATGGCGGTCCACTGTGAAACACCTTCCTCGCTCTACACCTTGGACGGAGCATGTTCTATTTATAGACCACGCCTCCCGCGCCTCCGCGCGTCTCAATGCTATTGCGAAGTAGCGATCTGACGTGTGCACTGTAGCTCGCAGTATTGTTTTCCTTGCTTCTTTCCAACCAACCCCATTTCTAGTCCCTTTCCTTCCTTTCTTGATTCCTGGACTCATGTGCTAGTAGCGCACTCTGTATATTTCCCGGATTCCTGGATCCTTGCATCCCGGAACTTTGAACGCGCGCTGGGGTCAGAAGAGGCTCGTGCAGCCTTATTCAAGACTCCATCCGTCCGCAAGAAGGCATCGATCAAGAAATCCAGTAATGATCGAATTCAGGTGAGAAGGGGGGGAACTCCTTGACAGTAACTAAAAAAAAGACCCTCTACCAATAATAGAGAGCTGACCATTACAGAAGGGTATATCAAACATGGACCTATTTTAAATAGGGGTAATTTTCTGGCCCTTTGGGATAGATGACAGAGAGTTATAACGGATAAGATGTAACTTCCACGTGCACAGCTCTCTATTATTATTTATTTATTTATTTGTATGGCGCCGGTAGCCCGCGGGCATCGCGCGCAGCATAAAGACAGGGAAACAAAACAGGAATTACATATCAGACGGGACACTTGGCAAGCCAAACAATGAGAGAGACAGATAGACGTAAATTGCCATCATAAGACTCAGTTCATTTGAACAGATGTGTTTTCAGGCTCTTTCTGAAAGATAGATGATTAAACTCTAGTCTCAGATTTAGTGGCAGACTATTCCAGTTGAGGGCTGCACGTGTTTGAAAGACTTGGCCTAAGCCCTTTGCTTTCTTGTGTGGTCTAACCACGATGTGCCCCATATTTTCTGATCTAAGCGTCCGTGCTTGTAGATATCGGACAATCTTAGATTTCAGGTATGATGGTGCTTTTCCGTACAGGCATTTGTGGACTAGTATCATAGATTTAAAGAGGACTCTGTATTCTACTTTGAGCCAGTGTAACTTCCTCCTAGCTTCACTGATGTCCTCAGTCCTAGATTTCCAGATTTAATGATTCTCACTGCGCCATTTTGGATAGGTTGGTCTTTGGCCATAGATTGTTTGCTTGCCCCAAGCAGAAGCGCATTGCCATAGTCCAGGCGCGATAAGATGGTTGCTCTTGCAATGGTGATGCAGTTGGCTTCATTTAGGAGGGGTTTAATTGCTCTTAAGAGTTTAAGATAGTATGTGCAGTTTTTGCTTGCATACGACGCCTGAGCCTCAGAGTTCACAGATGCCTCCAAAGTCATGGCCAAGGTCTTCACCTTGTTCACTACTTGGATCTGCGTGTCTTTGATCTTAAAGGTGTTATATGAGGGCGATAGTTTGGCCAGTGCCTGGTATAAGCCGAAGGTCATCAACTCAGTTTTGTTACTGTTCAGACACATCCAGTTATGGTCCATCCATAGCTCTATGATGTTGTATAAATCTGTCACTGATTTGCTATCTTTAGTGTAATCCATGCTCAGCTCTATTACTAGCTGCGTATCATCAGCGTAGTTTTTTAAATACGTCTTGATTTTGTCCAGGACTTCACATAGGAACCTTAAATACTAATTAAATAGGAGCGGGGATACGCTTGCTCCTTGCGGAACTCTGCAGAAGATATTGGACTCTTGGGAGAATTTGTCTCCCCAGTGTACCCTGGATTTTCTGTCCGCGAGAAAAGAGACCAGACAGCCTATTGCCTCCTTGGAGCAGTTGGCTACTTTTTCAAGTGGCTGTTGGAGTAATTTATTGTCTAAGAGATCAAAGGCGGCACTAAGATCGGGTAAGATGAGTAGACCAGCCTTGCCTTGTCAATAATGCCCAGCATATGCGACTGTAAGTCAAGCATAGCCATCTCAGTGCTATGTGCAGCACGAAACCCTGACTGCTGAGAATGAAGGATCTCATTAGGCTCTACAAATGCTTGTAGTTGCGCAGTAGCGACCTTGTCAATTTTTTAAGGGTGAAATTGCAATTTGTAATGGGTCTATGGATCCCTGGTTCTCGTTGGTCAAGGTTGGGCTTCTTCACCAACGGGGTGACCGTCACCTTTTCGATGCTATTTGGAACCATTTTGTCCCGAAACGAGGTGTTAACTATTCGCGTGAACAGGGGCGCGAATATATCAGCGTAGTCGAGGATAATATTCAGTGGTAATTTATTTTCTGAACAGGATGATGGCCTCATTGAAGCTAATGTCTTTAGCAGGTCCTCTGTGGTGATCTCATGGAAGGAGAATTTTTCTGATTGTTCTGAGTGTTCTTTCATGATGGTTTGTTCCGAGTTGGCTTGCTCAGAGTTGATATTCTTTACTTGGGCACTTATTATTGATTCCCTTGCCTTGGAGATTTTGTTTAGAAACGCTACCTGGGTATTATCTCATTCTTCTTGAGTTGGAATGAATGTGGAGGTTAGAGCGGCAGGTTTCTCGATAGATTTCAATATCTCAAAAAGTTTGCTGGGTGCATTTGCAGCTGAACGAATTTGATCGTTGTAGTAGTTGCTCTTGGCCTCTTTTTATAGTCTTTCTCCAGCTCCTTCCAGCTTTCTTTATTGGCTTGTGTAGGGTTCTTTAACCATCTGGTTTCCCTTCTCCTTTTTTCTTTCTTTTGGACCGAAAGTTCGAAGTGGAACAATTTTTGGTGTTTCCCATTAGGTCTAACCGATTTAGTCAAAAGTGGTGCCTTTAAATCCACTAATTCCGCAATATTTTGGTTGTATTTAGAGATAATAACCTCACATGTGTCCTCTGTCTTAAGATCTGTTAGGATTTCCTTGATGCATTGCTCTAGGTGGGATTTTTCTATTTTCTTAAAGTTCAGACATGATACTCTTTTTGACTCATTGTTGTTGTGGCTAAGCCCGTGCCTCGGGCCACCTCACTCGCACGCACACACGCACTCACACATGGGGACACGGAGACACGTCTGCTGCTCGTGAAGTCCCGGCGGCAACTGCCATACGGACCGTATTTATTCTTACAGCGCATGCGCGGCCGGGAACGAGGCTAGCGCATGCATGCATTTACTCTACAATGTAAAATTCCTCCTTTTCTTTAAACAGAAACAACATAACCAAAACAACTTTGAACTGACCCAACGTGAGTCACTGATCTGGACAGGCCTTCGGCTCAGTCTCCTGAGTCCAGGACATAGTCTTTAAAACGCACAGGTAGTTGGCGGCCTTGTCTCGCCGGGTACCGGCTGCTACTCCCTGGGGTCGGCAGCAGTATCACGTCAAGGGGTGGTATGTCCTCTGGCGTGTCGGCTTTGGGGGTCTCTGCCCTTTCCTCTGGTACGGGAGCATCCTCCTGTCCTCCTTCCCGGTGGCGTACGTCTACCTTCTTGAAGAAGGACTTGCTGCGAGTTACGGTCCCTCTTTCGCTGGCTGCTATTACCATCGTCCCTTTTACGTGAGTGACTGTCCAGGGTTGCGGCTCATACGTGAGTGACAATTTGCCCTCCGGACGGCGATTCCTGACGAGTACAGAGTCCCCTACTGCTACCTCCTTTTCCAGAAGGCCTCTCCTCACGCTCTCCTTCTCGTTTCGGGCTGATCTCTCCTGTCGAACCCTGTCGTCGTCAATCACACCTGGCTCGCGGCCCTCTATTTCCGGAATGAGCCCCCTGGGGCAGCGTCCAAACATGGCCTCGGCCAGGGCGACCCCTGTCGACTGGTGTGGAGTCGTTCTGTATTTACGTAGGAACTCAAACATGTTCTTCTTCAGCTCGCCTCCTCCATTTGCCGAGATGCGGAATACTTTATTCAATGTTTTCATGAATCTTTCCGCTTCCCCATTGGCCCGGGGCCAGAGTGGTGTCACCTTTCTATGCTGAATCCCCCTCTCCTTCATGTATTGTGCAAACTGGTTCCCCGTGAAGGTTGGCCCATTCTCAGAGCACAGAACCCTTGGGAATCCATGAGTTGCGAACATCTTTTCAAGTGCTAAAATGGTGTGGTCACTTGCCGTTGAGTCCACTAGCTCACCTTCAGGGTACCTTGACCACTGGTCGACTACGGCCAAGAAATACATATCCCTCCCAGTCGAACCAAAGTCCACATGAACTGTGGCCCAGGGACTTTCGCTCCTCTCCATTGAGTTTATGGGCGCAGCCCTCTCCATTGGGCTTGCGGCTTGACACTGTAGGCACCTCCACACATGTCCCTCCACCTGGCTTTCTAGGTCAGGAAACCACACCTTTGGTCTCAGCCGTGCTTTCATTCTGGCGACACCCTGGTTGCCGGTGTGCGCTAGCTCCAGGACCCAGGATATAAGCGAGTGCGGGATAACAATCTGTCGCCCTCGCAGTAGTAGGCCGTCATCAGAGATCGAAAGCTCATCTCGTACCTTCCACAGAGCTTGTAGATCTCTCTGTGCCCTGTCCTCTCGCCTGGTGTTGTTGTTGAGCACCTCTTTCTATTCTCCGCTCTGTATGGCTGACTGTATGATCTTGAAGACTTCGTCATTGGTGGATTCTTTGGCCACGACCTCCCTTGACAGAGCTACTGGCATGGCTCCTTAGACAATATTGTGGACGAACTCCTGGCACTCCACCAGTACTCCTGGACCTTGTCCCCTTTCACAGTTCGGGTGGCGGGACAGGTAGTCGGCTGGGTTGTTTGTCCCGGGCCTGTACACCAGTTTCACTCCATACTCAATGAGAGCAAGCATCCACCATTCGATACGAGGTGGGGATTTCGACGACAAACCTGGCAGGATTGGTATCAGTGGTTTATGGTCTGTCACCACCACTACTGGTTTCCCCAGGATTTAGAGGCGAAAATGCCGGCATCCCCACAAGATCGCTAACGCCTCCCTTTTGATTTGTGAATAACGTCTTTCAGTGTCCGTTAGGGCTTTGCTCGCATAGGCAATTGGGCGCATGTTCCCTCTGACATCCGCTTGCACGAGTACGGCACCCAACACCCCCTGGGCTGGCGTCCACTGCTATCTCCAACTCGGCAGTGGGGTCAAAATAGGCCATGTTGTCCTGGTCTGAGAATGCTTTCTTTATGTCTTGAAAAGCCTCCTGCTCCCTTTTTTCCCATGTCCATGGTACATCGTTCTTAGTCAGGGCTTGGAGCGGCTCTGATAGTGAAGCAAGGCCTTTTATAAATCGTCCACAGTAATTGACCATTCCGAGGAAACTGCACACCTCGGTGGGAGATTGTGGCGCAGCGGCCTCCGGGATGTCTCGGATTTTCTCTGGGTCAGGTGATACTCCATTTGCATGAAATTTGAACCCAAAGAATCCGATGCAATCCCGAAAGAACTTGCACTTTCCACGATGTAGCGTGAGGCCCAGATCTTTCAGCCTCTGCGGAGTCATTTCTAGCCGCTTCATGTGTTCCACCTGGGATGCTGCAAAAACCAAAATGTCATTGCTCATGTTGAGCACTCCCTTTAGGCCAGCCAGTGCCCCTCTTATGGCATTCTGGAATACTTTAGCAGCAGAAGACACGCCAAAGCGGTGGCGTTTGAACTGGTAGAGTCCTTCATGAGTAGTGCACGTTGTTATATACCGCGGTCCGGGTGGAGTTCTAGCTGATGATACCCAGACCGCAGGTCAAGCTTAGAAAAAACCTTGGCCCCCTGCAGCTCGCCCACAATGTCGTCCAGCGTCGGCGTGACATGGTGTTCCTATTTGATGGCAGCGTTCGGGAGACGCATGTCCACACAGATGCGGACGGCACCAGGTTGTTTCGGTTTTGGTGCTACGACAATAGGCGAGACCCAGGGAGTTGGTGTAATGCGCCGCCTCCGGTGGACGTTATGGTCCAGGGTGTGGCTTGGGGGCCGCCATTGCAGCGTTCCACCACGTTTTCGAACGTCGCTGTAGCAGTCTAGTGTTTCCTTCACTGCTAGCCGGGATGCTTATCAGCCACGCCCCCCCGGCACACAGTGTGTTGCAACCCACTTGGTCAGCTCCCTGACTGCTTTCTTTCGGTTGCAGTTACGCTAGTTTTTCTTTCCTTTTTTCCTCTCTCTCCTCTGCCACCCCTTGAGCCACTTCTTGCCTTCCCATTTCCCGGTCCTCTTGTTATCCTTTCCTTCTTCCTTCTGCTCTCTTTCTCTCTTCGGTTTGCCTCTTTTCTCCGGCTCCCTTCCGGTTCTTTCTCCGTACTGTTGACTTTTGCTGGCCGTCATTATCGGCTACCTCTCGGTTCCTTTGGAGCCTACCTTCCACCTGGAATCCTTACGACGGACCTCCGCTGCTGCTGTTCCACCTCTGGGGTTTTTTGTGCCGGCTGGCCTTTTCCCCAGTTTGTCCCTCTCGGAAGAGGGGCCGCAGGTAGTGCTATTCACAGTAGTACACTGTGGCTTCCTTTCGTGAGAAAGACACTTTCTCAGAAAAAAAAAGAAAGGAGAAAGAAGAAGGATTATTGTGCTAGAAGACCACAAATATCATCCATTCAAGACCAATCTTCAGGTGAGGAGGAGGAAAGGGGAGAAAGGTTAAGGGTGGAGATTGAACATTCTCAGAGGGCTGACAGTTTGCAACGCCCAGTGGTCAGGATGGCGACCCCTGAACAATTGCAAGAGATGGTGGCCGCTGTTCAAAACCTCTCAGCAGAGGTTCGAAATTTATCCATGGAAGTGCAAACTATAAGGACTGAAAATAACATGTTAAAACAACTGGTTTCTAATCGTGAACCAAAACCAGTGGACTTGCCTCCCATGGCACTCCCATCAGGGAAATATGACGGGGCTTCAAAGAAGCTCAAGGAATTCTTGGAAGCTTGTAGTATCCATTTTGCTTTTAGACCTCATACATTTCCCACCGGTCATACCCGGGTGGGATTCATGATTTCCAACATGTCTGGTATTGCCCTGGCCTGGGCCACTCCACTTGTGTTGGGAACAGACCCTATACTGCAAGACTACGAGGCTTTTGTAGGCCGACTAAAACAAGAGTTTGAGAGGCCTGAAATTTCGTTTTTTGCAGGCGAAGACCTGTTAGACATACGACAAGGCCAGACTGATGTGCACACCTATCTAACCACGTTCAAACGCTTAGCCACAGAAGCTGGTTGGCAGGAGCTGACCCAATATGTCATCTTCAGAAGAGGATTGCGGGAAGATATTAAAGATGAGTTGCACAATCTCCCCGGCCTGCATCCTTTACAGAATTGACAACCTCAGCTTTACAAATTGAACATTGGCTCTACGAACGCCGAATAGAAAGGCGACGGAATAGGAATACTACCTTTCCCGCCCATATTCCTCCTCCTCCAGTTGCAGCATTGGCACAATCAGAAGAACCTATGCAAATTGGAACCACACGTTCGTCCTTAACTCCAGAGGAAAGAAAGCGAAGAAGAGACTTGGGGTTATGCGCCTATTGTGGATCAGACCAACATCAAATAAAGAATTGCTCCGAGATTCCTTCACAACGAGCGGGAAACGAGAACCCTCAGTCCTAGAAGGGACGGGAATCCGAGGGGAAGTAACTAGTCCCTATGTGTCGTTAGCAGTGGATCCAGTGAATCCACAGGAAGATTCGAGACTAATGGTACTCAAGGTACAATTGTTTATAGACCATCGGAAGATTGAAGCATTGGCCCCACTGGATTGTGGGGCCGCCGGCAACTTTGTGGACACCATCTGGGCCGATGCTGTCGGCTTACGACGCATGGACCGCAAGGAGGATCAGAAGGTCGAGGGGGTGGATGGTAGTCCCCTCAGTTCAGGCCTTATTACGCAGACTACTGAGTTTCTTCAAATGTTCATACAACATTCAGAAGCCATACAGTTCGATATCATCCGTGCGGCCCATTTTCCACTCATTTTGGGCATTACCTGGCTGCGCAAACACAATCCGCAGATTAATTGGTCCACCAACAATATTACCTTTGAATCAAACTTTTGTCGACAGACCTGCTTAAAGGACCTAAGGTTTATGGAAGCCAAGGCCCATACCGTTCCTCAAGCCAGTACCGTGGGTGTCCACTCTCTTCCCATGGACTTCTCGGCTTTCGAGGATATCTTTGCAGAAAAGAACCCTTTGGAACTACCTCCTCACAGGCCAGAGGACTGCGCCATTGATCTCCTTCCCAATGCCCTAGTTCCTTTTGGTCGAATGTTTTCCCTATCACAAACAGAAAAGAGAGCCCTCAGGACCTATTTGGACGACAACTTGCAGAATGGCCTAATCCGTCCCTCCAAGTCCCCAGCAGGTGCTCCCTTGTTTTTCATACCAAAGAGGGATTCTCCTGAACTCAGACCATGTATTGATTATCGTGGTTTGAACAAAGTCACGATACGGGATCGCTATCCCATGCCCCTTATCTCTGACATAATAGAGGCTGTACAAGGAGCAACTATTTTTTCCAAGTTAGACCTACGCAGTGCTTATCACCTTTTGCGCATACAATCAGGGGACGAATGGAAGATGGCATTCCGTACTCCATTCGGGCTATTTGAGTACCATGTTATGCCTTTTCGACAGGTCAACGCACCGGCAGTGTTTCAGAGATTTATTGACCGGGTCTTCTCAGATCTTATGTTTGTTTCGGTTATAGTCTATCTGGACGATATTCTTGTATTTTCTAGAGATTCCGAAAAGCATCAGAAACATCTCACCGAAGTCTTAACACGTCTGAAAACACATAAGCTTCTGATAAAAAAGGAGAAATGTCTGTTTGGGGTCAGCACTGTGCCCTATCTGGGGTATGTACTCTCATCACAGGGGGTTCTTATGGATCAAAGAAAGGTGGATGCCATTCTAAGCTGGCACTCTCCCAGATCAGTCAAGGAAGTACAGAAGTTCCTGGGAGTAGCCAACTTCTATAGGCGTTTCATTCCCTCTTTTTCTGAAGTGGTGTTACCCATTACTCAGTTGCTAAAAATGTCCTCGTTACCATTCTCATGGAATGACCAAGCTGAAAGAAATTTCAAACACCTGAAAGAACTGTTTTGTCAAGCTCCCATTCTGCGGCACCCGGACCAGACTAAACCCTTTATTCTAGAGACTGACGCCTCTGCTGCTGCCGTAGGAGCAGTCCTACTCCAGGAACTCAACGGAAATGAACATCCCATAGCCTATCTCTCACGCACCCTCACTTCCAGTCAACAGAATTATTCGGTCATTGAGAGGGAACTCTTGGCCATGAAACTCGCTTGTGAGGAATGGCGACACCTGCTGCAAGGAAGTAACTGTCCGTTCACCATTCGAACAGATCACAAAAACTTACAAGTCCTTCAGTCTATGGACTGCGTCAATTCTCGCCAAGCCCGATGGGCCCATTTCTTTTCCCAGTATGATTTCCGCATTACATACTTTCCTGGAAGTCAGAATCTCCTTGCTGATGCGCTATCTCAGAAGGGTGGATTGGAAGCATCCCATTTACCACCGGCAGAAAGACTGTTTCCCAGAAATCAGGTTTTCCTCTATGTGACCAGTTTTCTCCAGCAGGTTAAAGAAGCTACGATTCTGGCTACCCCCAAGGAGAAGATAGCTTTAATTGACAGAGAAGGGCTTTTGTTTCAGGACCATCGATTGTTTATTCCCCCAGGTCCTCTTCAACGACAAGTTATTCAATGGTGTCATGATCACCAGACGGCCGGACATAGAGGTCAGGCTGGCACATTGGATCTCTTCAAAAGGAATTTCTACTGGCCTGGAATGCGATCCGGAATCAGACAGTATGTCCAATCCTGCAGGATCTGTAACAGCAGCAAGAATCGCACTACCAAACCTTTGGGTTTACTTGAACAGAGTGCGATACCCTTACGTCCATGGAGCCACATCTCCACTGATTTTGTGGTGGATCTACCAGTTTCAAGTGCTTGTACCTGCATCATGGTAACAGTGGATTATATGTCCAAGATGGCTCATTTCTCCCCTCTTCCCGGATTGCCCACGGCATCAGAAATGGCAGAGGTATTTCTCAAGGATATCTTCCGTCTGCATGATCTTCCCGACAAGATTACGTCAGATAGAGGCAGCCAATATGTCTCCAAATTTTGGACAGCCTTATGTCATCGGTTGGGCATTGAACGGGCATTATCATCCGGTTTTCACCCCCAGACCAACGGGCAGACTGAGCGATTAAATGGCACTCTCGAACAATACTTACGCTGTTACATAAACCAGGAACAGGACAATTGGGTGTCTCTTCTTCCGACGGCGGAGTTTTCCTACAACAACACTCGTCATTCCGCTTCTGGGCTCACTCCGTTCTACTGTACTTATGGGTTTCATCATTGCACTATTTTCCCTGTTCCATCCATTGAATCCAACCTACCCGCTGTAGAAGGTGTGTTGTCCAAGATTCAGGAGGCTCACAAGACTGCCTAGTCCAGTCTTTTAGACAGTCAAGTGGCGAATAAGGCTCAAGCGGATCACCACTGTCAAACAGTGCCGGAGTGGAAGGTGGGCACCGGGGTGTGGCTTTCTACGAAATATCTTCCCCGGTGGACTCGTCCCTCCAAACTTTCCCCCTGTTTCATTGGACCCTATCCTATCATGGCTAAAATCAACCCAGTGGCTTTTCGCCTGAAATTGCCTCCCTGTTTGCACAGGGTCCTTCCTGTCTTTCATTCCTCTCTTCTTAGGGAAGCTCCCGTGGGATCCTCTACCCGTTCGGTTCCACTGAATCCACCGCCCCGGAAGGAAGCAGAGTTTGAGGTATCTCAAATATGTGATTCTTAATACAGGCGAGGTCGCTTGGAATACTTGATACACTGGAAGGGATACTCGAGGGCAGAAGATTAATGGGAACCCTCTTCCTTTGTTCATGCTCCCAGGTTGTTGCGGAAGTTTCACAGGGCTCACCCTGGAAAGCCGGGGGGTTGCAACATTGGAAGGGGGAATACTGTCATGCGCCGCCTCCTATGGACGTTATGGTCCAGGGTGCGGCTTGGGGGCTGCCATTGCAGCGTACCACCACGTTTTTCGAACGTCGCTGTAGCAGTCTAGTGTTTCCTTCACTGCTAGCCGGGAAGCTTATCAGCCACACACCCCCGGCACACAGTGCGTTGCAACCCGCTTGGTCAGCTCCCTGACTGCTTTCTTTCGGTTGCGGTTACGCTAGATTTTCTTTCCTTTTTTCCTCTCTCTCCTCTGCCGCCCCTTGGGCCGCTTCTTGCCTTCCTGTTTCCCGGTCCTCTTGTTATCCTTTCCTTCTTCCTTCTGCTCCCTTTCTCTCTTCGGTTTACCTCTTTTCTCCGGCTCCCTTCCAGTTCTTTCTCCGTACTGTTGACTTTCGCTGGCCGTCATTATCGGCTACCTCTCGGTTCCTTTGGAGCCTACCTTCCACCCGGAATCCTTACGAAGGACCTCCGCTGCTGCTGTTCCACCTCTGGGGTTTTTTGTGCCGGCTGGCTTTTTCCCCAGTTTGTCCCTCTCGGAAGAGGGGCCGCAGGTAGTGCTATTCACAGCAGTACACTGTGGCTTCCTTTCGTGAGAAAGACACTTTCTCAGAAAAAAAAAAGAAAGGAGAAAAAAGGAGAAGGATTATTGTGCTAGAAGACCACAAATATCATCCATTCAAGACCAATCTTCAGGTGAGGAGGAGGAAAGGGGAGAAAAGTTAAGGGTGGAGATTGAACATTCTCAGAGGGCTGACAGTTGTCCCCTCGACTCTCTCGATGATGTCCATCTCGATGAGCGACTGGAGCTCCTTCTCTACTTGTGATCTGAGGTGAAAAGGTATTCTTCTGTGGGCCTTATCGTCTCATCAATATGTAAACGTACTGGGGCTGCCTTTAGTTTGCCCACCCCCTGGAAAATGCTTGAAAACCTGTCGAGACGTTGTTCAACGTCCGCTTGGTACACTGCCAGTGCAAAATGACAATATTCAGGGCCTCTGATGCGGCACAGCTCAGCAGCGAGTGCGGACTGACGTCAGTGACGTAGAATCGTGCCTTAATTGCATTTGTCCCATGTGTCACAGGCGCGACAAACACACCCTGAATCGGCAGTGGTGTGTCGGCCCCAAAAGTGTAAATTCTGGCCTTCGATTTATCCAACGGCAGTGGGCCCGGGATGGCTTGGTAGTGCTCTGTGGCTAACACACACACGGAGGCCCTTGTGTCGATCAGTACTGGTGTGGGGGCGCCCTGAATGTCAACGACACATGTGGGTTGCCTCCTTTTCTTGGCTCCAGTGGCCAGGTTCGAGATAAAGAAGATCTCTTCATTGTCTTCTTCTTCTTCCGCAATGTTTAGCCTCTGAGCTTCCTGTTCCAGCCTAGCGATGCTCTGCTGTCTCCTGAAACCGCTTCCACTTGCTCTTGCAGGCCCTCTGTGCGTTGTCACTGGAGCGGCCGCACGACACATCCTTGCGTAGTGCCCCGGTGTGCTGCACCTCCCACAAACCCTTGTCTTCGCCGGACAGTCCTCCGAGTGTGGTAAATCGTACCCACAGTACTGGCACACTGCAGGGGAGCCCTGCGTAGGTGATACTTCTTGGTGCTTTTGGCTCCAGCGGGTTTTGGACGGGGTCGATTTCCATACGGCAAACTCTTCTTCTCCTTTGCATGTGCGTACTCCAGCGTCCATTTTAACGCCTCTGCTCTCTGCAAGCTCATACACCCTGCCATTGTTCAGTATCTGTGTCAACGTCAGGCCTGGCTTTCGCAGAATCTGCCTTTGCAGTTTGCTGGAGCAGCATCCCTGTATAACTTGGTTCCGAATCATTACCTCCTCATGTTACCACCTGCAGGTGTTCGCTAGTTGATGCAGACGTGCACAAAACTGGTACAGGGATCCGTCATCGTGTTGTTTCTCCCCACACATTACGAATCTGTCGAAATCAACGTTTGACAGTGGGATGAAGTGGTTTTGGAGCGCAGTTTTGACAGCAGCATAAGTCACTACTTGAAGGTTCAAGGATTCATATATCCGCAGAACTTCCGTACCTGCCGAATATAACAACGTCGCAACCTTCGCGTCATCATCGTCCTCCCCTGTCACTCTGAAAAACATATCCAATTTCTTTATCCATAAGAGCCATTTGGGGCCCAGCTTGGAGGGTGGGCCGGAGGTGTCAAACTCTTGCATGGGTGGCAGTGATCCATGCTGTCGCCGGGCCACTCTTGCTGGTGCGGGCGCTTCGCCGTCGCTGTCGCCCATACTCGCAGTTCACACCGGCACCTCCCTTCAAGATGGAGGCCACAAACCTGATCTTCCTGAGTGCAGGCGTACCTGGGCGTGTAGACGGTGGCAATGTGGTGGACCCCACCTTCAGTATAGTCCACTGGCTGTGTTTCTGGGCCTGGACAGCCTCTCTACCACCATGCCGTGAAGGAATAGCCCCCAGGGACCAGAAGCGCGGCCCTCCGGACTGGAGGACCACGAGGGTTCCAAAAATTGAGAAACATGAATTCTTTAGCACGTGGGCAGCGCACGAGCACCCTCGCAGGCCGCTACTGCGTCACGAGCTGAAATTCAAAGATGGCCGCCACCAATCGTGTCGGGTCTGGACTGCGTCGGATGAAAGATGCGTGTTTGACACGCTCACGCGTATGAGTTTGCTTTGTCGTGGCAGCCGTCCTCGTCACCAATCTTGTGGCTAAGCCCGTGCCTCGGGCTTCTTCACAAGCACACACACACGCAGTCACACATGGAGACACAGAGACACGTCTGCTGCTCGTGAGGTCCCGGCAGCAACTGCCGTACGGACCGTATTTATTCTTACAGCACATGCGCGGCCGGGAACGAGGCTCGCACATGCATGCATTTACTCTACAACGTAACATTTGACATCTTTCTGCTTCCGGCATGATATGATATGATATGGCATTTGTAACGCGCCTATACACAAGTGTTTCAAGGCGCGATGAGGCATGGAGAGGGGAACAAGGGAAAGACAAACAACAATCCTACTAGGCCAGGTGTCATTTAGATCGCGCAAGTGCAGGGGTAGGGGGAAGGGAAAAAGTGCAAGGGGAAGGGGAGGGGGAAGTGCAGTACAAGGTAAGTAGAATAAAATAATATATAGGGCCAGCTGGTGGCAAGTGCAAGGTAAGTGCAGGCAAGTGCTGGGAAGGGGGGGCTGTAGGGATACAGAGACAGTCCCGCAGTGCAGGGGTTGCCTGGGAGGCAGTGCAAGTGGAGAGTGGCTGGGCCCAGGACCGAGGTCGGTGAGAGTGACCCAGTTGCAGATTCACTGCAGTTTCAGTGAAGAATTTAGCAGGGGAGAGGGAGAGAGAAAGCAGAAGCAAAGAGGAAGGTTTTGAGGTGCTTCCGGACCCGGAGATGGTTCTCCTCAAGTTTCAGGGAGGCAGGAAGGCTGTTCAAGAGGGAGGCCCCTGCCGGGGAGAGAGATCTACCCCCAGCTCGTTGCTTCGAGAAGCGGCTGACCCTGAGGGAGTTGGAGACGGATGAGCGAAGGGCTCGGGAAGGAAGATATTTAGGAAGAGAGAGTTGAAGGTATTTAGGCCCCAGGCCCCAGAAGGCCTTGTGGACCATGCAGAGGGTTTTGAACTTAATCCTCACAGCCACTGGGAGCCAGTGTAGAGATTTCAGTCCTGGGCTTGAGGCCAAGGACAAGTCTCGCAGTTCTGTTCTGGATGAGTTGAAGAGGGCGGAGAGTGGAGGCAGGCAGATTAAGATAGAGGCTGTTACAGTAGTCCAGCTTCGAGAGAACCAGGGCTCGGGAGACAGTGAGCTTCTGGGGGAAGGAGAGGAAGGGAAGAATACCTCTGAGGAGGTGCAGCTGGTAGTGTGACTTCTTAGAGACGTCCGATATATGAGGAGAGAAGGTGAGTGTGGAGTCGAAGATGACCCCGTGGTTTTTTGCCTTGCAGGTAAGAGCAGGAAGAGAGCCAAAAGAGGATGGCCAGAGAGCTGCAGGGAAGGAGGTAGTGGGTGAGCCGATGAGTAGAATCTGAGCCTTACTGGCATTAAGGCAGAGGTCATTGGCGGCACACCATTCCTGGATAGCAGACAGACAGTCAGAGATGAGGGAAGGAGAGGAGGAGGCCGAGGGTAGCATGAAAATGAGCTGGGTATCGTCCGCATAGCACTGAAAGTTTGGGCATAGAGCGGCGATGCGGTGGGCAAGGAGTGCCAGATACTGGTTGAACAGCCAGGGAGAGAGATTAGATCCCTGGGGGACACCACAGGTGGAGAAAAAGATGTCAAAGAGGAAGGACCCCAGTTGGACCTGCGAGGGTCGATTGGAAAGGAAAGAGGTCAGCCACGCCAGAGCCTGACCAGTGATACCCAGGTTGACACGGAGACGGTTGAGCAGGATGGCATGGTTGACAGTGTCAAAGGCAGAAGAGAGATCGAGCAGAACGAGAACACACGGAGTGTTGGAGTCGAGGTTCAAGAGCAGGTCCTCACGGATGTTCAGGAGAGCAGTTTCCGTGCTTCTGGCAGCTCTGAAGCCAGATTGATGGTCATGAAGACTACCAACAGATTCAGCATGGAGGTTAAGCTGGGAGATGGCCAGTTTCTCCAGGAGCTTGCCCAGGAAGGGAGTGATGGAGATTGGGCGATAGTTAGCTGGGCAGGAGGGGTCGGAAGAGGGTTTCTTAAGAAGAGGGTGCACAAGGGAGTGCTTAAGGGGGGATGGGAAGACTCCAGAGGCGACGGAGTGGTTGCAAAAGTCAGCCAGGGCAGGAGCCAGGGAGTCGATGTGGTCCTTGATAGTTTTGGAGGAACAGGGGTGAACCTGTTTAGACGAGACTTTCATAGATCGGACTTGCCTGGAAACCTCGTCAGCAGAAAAAAGGGGAAAGGCAGAGAAGGAGGGAGGAGCGGAGGCTGCAGAAGGGTCAGAGGAAGAGCCGGGAAGAGAGGGAGGGAGGTGATAGGAGGAGAGTGAGGACAGGATGTCCTGAGTTTTAGAGATGAAGTGAGAGGCCAGTGCAGTGCAGAGGGCCTGGGAGGGGACAGGAGAGGTAGAGACTGCAGCAGGGTTGGCAAGCTCCTTGCAGATTTTAAAGAGTTCGGCCGAGTTGTTGGATGCCGCAGAGATGCGGGCTTGGATAAGGGCTCTCTTCTTGGTGAGAACGGAGAGACGGTATTGCCTTTGGAGCAGGCGGCAGGCCAGTTTGTCAGAGGATGAACATGAAGCACGCCATTTCCTCTCTGCCACCCTGCACTTGTGTTTTAGGGTGACAAGATCCGAGTCATACCAGGAGTTACATTTGGCTTTGGGCTTCAGGCGGATTCTCATGACGGGGGCAAGGATATCAAGAGTATCAGATATAGCAGAGTGGAGCATGGAGAGGGCTGTGTCAGGGTGGGAGTCAGCCGAAGGAGGAGGGTGGGGCGAGAAGGTGGCAGCGAAAGCCTCAACTGACACGCGCTTCATGGGTCGGATGACCGAGAAAGGTGGGTGGCAGTGATAAGTGTGGCTTTGCCTGTGGGGTAGGGAGGGTGAGGTTGGAGGATAGGAGAAAGTGATCACTCCAGGAGAGAGGAGTGGAGAGAGGGACGGAGAGGGGAAGGTCAGAAGAGATCAGAGCATCAGGAGTGTGCCCTGCAGAATGAGTAGGCCCAGACAGGAGAATAGAGAGTGGGAGAGAGTCACAGAGGTCACGAAAGAGTCCAGAGGGGGGACAGGAGGCATCCAGGTGGATGTTGAAGTCACCAAGAAAGAGGAGTTGAGTGGTTGAGGACAGGAGTGAGGAGGAGAGGTCAGCCCACTCGGAGAGGAAGGAGGAAATTTGACCAGGTGGCCGATAGATAGTAGCCACGGTAAGGGAATGGCTAGAAGAGAGAGAGAGCCGGCAGACAAGACATTCAAAAGAGGAGTAGGTCTGCGTAGGAGTGACAGTGGCAGGAATCCACTCAGGGAAGATATGGGCTACACCCCCCCTGCACGGTTGGGCCTGGGCACGGAGAGGATCTTGTAACCGTCAGGTAGGAGTGTGTCAAAGCTGGTGACAGAGCTGGCCGTGAACCATGTCTCAATGAGACCGAGGACGTCAAGGTCCAGTTCCTCAAGAAGGCGACAGATATCAGAGGAATGTTTGATGGCAGAGCGAGAGTTAAGAGTGGCAATGTGGAGAAGGTTGCCATCCTTGAAGGACTTCCGGGGAGGGTTACAGATCAGAGGTACGCCTTGCGGAGGTGTAGAAGAAGGAGGTGAAGAAGGAGCACGAGAGGGGGCAGGGAGGGAGGGTAGAGGCAAGGTAGCCGAGGACAGAGGAGGGGGGACAGCAGGAGAGGAAAGGAAGTTGATGAGGCGTGGGAAGCGTCTATCAAAGAGGTGAAGGTTGGCCTGAAGGCCTTGTATCAAGACGGTCCCATTAGCGTAGACATTAATGATGGCCTTAGAGGAGCGGAAGGGGGCCAAGAGGACATCCCAACGGGTGCCATCATTAAAGGGAGAAGAGGAGAAAGGAGAGAGCACAGAGACCATATGAATGGTCCATAGGTCAGGCAAAGGCACGAAAAAGAGGATGTCAGTGAGAGTTTCCTTGGAGCAGGCACTAGTGTAGGTGTCAGCGATAGGGAGGCCTGGGTTGGAGACCAGGATGTCCTTTTTAAACTTTTTCCTACCAGATTTAGTGAGGAGAGCAGGATAGTCAATAGAGAAGCAGTTAGAGAAGATAGGCGAGATAGAGAGCACCATGGAGTAGGAGGGAGTGGGGGGGGAAGACAGACGATACGAGAGCACGCAGACAGGAAGTGAGCGGCAAGCCCAAGTTTACCACATTTCAGAAAAAACAACAGTAAATGGTATTAGGTACACAGTGGAGAGGCCACCTAAGTTTCAGAATCCTGCGAGGGGAGAAAACCCTAGTTTACCACATTTCAGAAACAACAGTAATGCGTATTAGGTACAGAGGCCACCTAGGTTTGAGAATCCTGCGAGGGGAGAAAACACTAGTTTACCACAACTGTGGAACACAGTGAGGTGAAGACACCATGCGAATGAAGTGACCAGGTGTAGGTGGGGTGGGCCGGGAGAAAGTGGAGATAGCAAAGTGAAACTGGCGCCTGGCGAACCCCTGCGGACACCTGCAGACACACAGGGAGCCGCAGTCGTATGAGCCGCCCTTTGCCTAAGGGGCCCTTAGCCGAGGGGGCTGCCGGGCAGGGGGCTGCCCAAGGGGTCAGATTTAATCAGAAGGCACCCAATGGGAGGGGGACCAAGGGGGGGGGGGTGTGGGCGGGCAGGTAGGCGGGAGGGAGGACCAGGAACTGGCTGCAGGGGGAGGGAGGAGGAGGGAGAACAGAGCTCGGAGCGCGGGCCGGTTAATAATTTTAAAAGCACACAGAAATACTCACTGGAGGCCCACAGGGGCCAGGCAAGGATTAAACCTGCAGGCTGGGCACGGCTGACGGCTGCTCACACCCGCTCTGCTCGTGGAAAAAAGAGAGTATACTCAGGGAGAAAGACACTGTATAATGATCAGACCACATGCAGGGTGTTGTCACAATGCTATTGGTGTTTAAGTTATTGGTGATTACCCTATTAGTAAATAGGCTATCATAGTCCTTTTATCCACCAAGTGCATCCATAGAGAGAAATGTGCTCTCACCCACTGAAAACAAAATCTTCTCGTTTCACCCACCTTATTGACTCAGTCAAATGGCTGTTATATATAGTCTTGTACATTGTCACTGGCCTGGAGTGATTGCCAATAGAATGTGATGTATGATGCAGCTCAGGAGAATGTTGAGTGCATCAGTGTATGAATGTTCTGAGTGAGAGAGTTGGGGGCCTGAGCTGGAGTGAGCTGGAGTGAGTGGATGGCCGGTGGGTCTTCTCCCTCATGTGTACTGTACTACCCATCCCTGTCCATGTCCTGTCACCCATACTACTGCATATACCTAAGAGAAACTGGAACTGTATATACTGTATCAATAAAGCATACCTGGATCAACATCGGTCTCCACAGCTGGTCTGTGTGTCCTGTGTGACTAATAAGAGACTTTATTACATTGGCGAGGAGGAAAACCAGAAATATAAAAGGACATGGAGAAAGGGACTGGTCAGCGTGCACTGAGGAGCTGCATCAACATAAGACTGTACAGTAAGGAGTGCGGTGGGGGGAAGCAGCAGTTGAAATGAGTGACCCACCGTTCCCCCAAGGCTATAGTATAACCATCCTGCTCAGAAAAACAGAATTAGAAATGACATTGGACTGGACTCTGGGAGGGAGGTCCCCAAAAATTATAATGCCCCAGAGATCCCCGCAAGGTTGTAAAGGACCTGCTTGTAGTGTGACATCATCACATGACAGCAGAAATCCACCTGCTCTGCTGGAAATACAAATAAACTTTTAATGACTTTGAACTTAGATCCATCCTCGTCGCCAATGTAATAAAGTCTCTTATTAGTCACACGGGACACACAGACCAGCTTTGGAGACTGATGTTGATCCAGGTATGCTTTATTGATACAGTATATACAGTTCCAGTTTCTCTTCGGTATATACAGTAGTATGGGTGACAGGACATGGACAGGGATGGGTAGTACAGTACACATGAGGGAGAAGACCCACCGGCCATCCACTCACTCCAGCTCAGGCCCCCAACTCTCTCACTCAGAACATTCATACACTGATGCACTCAACATTCTCCTGCGGTGGTGGCTTTTCCAGATACACTTGCAAGGTTGTGAAAAATAATTTGAAACTTTAAACTAAGAGAAAACATGCTGGCTGGCCAAGCCACACATTTCTACATTTCACTTGTCAGTGTGCAGCGTTTGAATTGGCAGCAATATGCCACAGCAGTGTATGGAGCGTAAGGAAAGATAACACAGCAATGGATTACTGGACAACATGGTGACCTTTTATACTAAACTAAACGGAACTATGCATCCTGCAGATAATATACATACGGTCATATGATGCAACATTGATCAAGGTTGTGACAATTTTTTAGCATTCCCAGCGGGAGCATCGGAAAATAAAATAACTATACACAGTGGAATATAATTTCTTTTTGTTGCAATACTATGATGCTGACAATAACAACATTTTTATATATTTTTTTTTTTAAAAAGCCATGGTTTCAAAAATGCACAACTATTGACTGATGAATATTAATTGTGTGATATTACATTTTAATGCTGCTCAAGGGTTTTGAACACATGCTTAAGCTACACACTTTAAGTGAAATGTAGAAACATGTGGCTTGGCCAGCCAGCATGTTTTCTCTTAGTTTAAAGTTTCAAATTATTTTTTCACAACCTTGCAAGTGTATCTGGAAAAGCCACCACTGCATCTTGAGCTCACAATGGTGGACATAATGCAAAACATGAGTATTTTAAATGGAAATAACAATTTACATTCCTAAAGTGCAAATTAATTAAGTACAAAGTCAATGATGAATGTTAAAAAAAATATATTTTTTCAATGACAATTTATCACCATCACTAAGAAATGTTTACGTGATTGAAAAACCTATGCTATGGTTATGGTGTTTAGGGTCATGTTTACCCTTTGAAGAGATGTTGAACTACACATTAGATACCCTGCAATTGACGTTGGGCCATTGTCTTGCTCAGCTTGTGTAATGTTGTGGCCCACTGTTATGTGTCTCATCCCGACCATGACGCACGTGTTGCAGTCCATGGTCGCGGTGCAGGGTATTCCTGTTAATGTGCATTGATTAACAAGTCTTGGAGACTAGAGCCATAAAGGAAAAATGTGGCGGTATGTATACTCTTGTTTGAGGTACATAATATATGTGTGCGCTCTGATGTGAGGTACTGTGTTTGGGCAACTGAATAAGGGTTGCGCCAAAAAAGGAGATTGGGCAACTGACTGAATAAGGGTTGCGCCAGAAAAGAGTTTGGGCAACTGACTGAATAAGGGTTGTGCCAAAAAAAAAAGTTTGAAATTGCCAGCGGATGTACATAACTTGTATATAGTGCGCACTTTAGCATTAGTTATTGTTAAGTAATATACCACTGTCCTTATAGTAATAGTTTTAAGTTCAAGACCTCCAGTGCTGCCAGGAGCACCCCTGTGTTAGATGTAGTTTATCTGTGTGAGATTCTGGTTGTGTTTAGATTTCCGAGTGGGCGAGTGATGTGTGTTTGGCTGACCTTTACTGCATTCTGTATGAAAGCATGGTGTTGTGCCTATGAACCTGATACAAAAGGGAGATGTTATGCGTGGGTACATCCGGTATGAAAGGGAGATGTTATGTCGTAGTTGAATCTGGTAAGAAAGGGGTGCATCAGTGTATGAATGTTCTTAGAGTTGGGGGCCTGAGCTGGAGCGAGTGGATGGCCGGTGGGTCTTCTCCCTCAGGTGTACTGTACTACCCAGCCCTGTCCATGTCCTGTCACCCATACTACTGTATATACCTAAGAGAAACTAGAACTGTATATACTGTATCAATAAAGCATACCTGGATCAACATCAGTCTCCACCGCTGGTCTGTGTGTCCCATATGACTAATAAGAGACTTTATTACAATGGATGACAAGCATGAAACACAAATTCAATCCTATGTATATTACAGTGAACAACTGCAAAAGCACAAACTAGTGGCGTTGTCAATGCTTTTTTAATAATTATGTGCAACAATTCTTTATCTTGTTATAGACTCGTTATGCACGTTTTTTTTTTAATTCCAAGCTGAGATGGATGGAGAGAGGATAGACACATATGGAGATTTAGAATACTTTTCAGAAGGGTGAAGGGGAGGTGCTTGAGTGGTACGCTTCGGGAGCCTAGGTAACACACAATGTAAACTCACGGCATTGAAAGAAAGACTAAGCGAATGCTAGCTCATTGCCCAGTATTGGTGAACAGAATGTAAAGGAGCGGCCATCTTACAGTGGATAGTGTCGCCAAAATCCAGAGAGAAAATAAAATATTTTAAAGAAAAGCATTGAACAAATATATAAAAGACCATAATATACGATTTTATCTACCTTTAAGTAATAAATAATCATGAAAAATATATGTTATATCTCAAATATTTTTTCGGTAACATTCATTAAATAGTAATCTACAAAAAACAAGGTAAAAAGTTGCATAGATGTTCATCACAAATATTTAACCTAAAAATAAAATAAAAATGTATACATATATTTATGCTGGATCCATAATAAGAACGTCACGCTTTCACAAAATGGCCTGCAGCTTCGCCGGGTAACTTAGCAGCATTCCGCAAGCAGTCTGTCTTCGATTTCTTTGCCCGGTCCCGCCGCACACAGCCTGGCTCCCGCTTCCATGCTACCCTGAGGTTGTGACAGGTCTTGTCTACAGTCAGCGCGCACGGTTCAGGTCACCTCCTGTTATAGGTTATAGCTCATACCCTGTCGGCTTTTATTTTGTACTTCTAAGACCCCCAGCTATGAAGATCGAAGAGGTAAAGAGTACCACGAAGACACAGCGCATTGCTGCGCACAGCCACGTGAAGGGGTTGGGGCTGGACGCGGACAGCGGCCTGGCCAAGCAAGCGGCTGCGGGGCTAGTCGGGCAGGAGACAGCACGAGAGGTGAGTGGCCGTAAGAGGACTGCGCACCAAAGAGTCGGCAGGCAGCGGAAGCCATGGTAGAAGTCGAGACCACTGTGCCCCCATACCTGTGGTGCCATCACTGTGCCCACCAATGTAGTGCCACCACCATTCCCCCCACTCCGTGGTGCCACCATGCTCCAGTCCCACCCTGTGCGCCGCCTCCCCACACCCATGGTGCCATCTCTGTGGCTCTTCCCCCTGGTGCAATCTCTATGCCCCCGTGGTGCCATTTGTGGTGCCCCATACAGAACATGCCCACTAACTGGTACCATCTGTGTTCCCCTGCCCTGTCTGTGGCGCCACCCCAATGCTGCCACACCCCTGTGTGCCATCCTGGTATGCCCCCCCCCCCGCCGTGCCACCCCGTGTGCCCTCCATGGTGCTTTCCCCATGGTGCTATCGCTTGACACACTCTACTTCCTCTGTGCACCACCTCCTGTGGTGCTGTTTCTACGCCCCCCATGTCATGCCACCCGCTCCATGATAGAGAATTGGGTGGACTCAGGCTACCTCTCCCTCTAAACGCTTATAGGTGTATTACACAACACATCTAACAGATTTTAAAAGATTAATCTGTATTTTCATTGTCGATCACCACTATTTTATGGTACAATATTTTACTTTATTTTCCAAAAAAGGAAGACCATTTTTACCTTAAAAACATCCTTAGACTTATTTACATACTTTGTATATCTTATCGAACTAAACAACCAGTAAGTTTAGTGCCCAAGTCTTTTCATTATATTGTGCAATCATATAATGCCACTGCAGTATATCAACAGATAGTGTGAGGGTTAGTATTGGGTGACTTAGAGTGTAGTTCCTTAAACAATACACCTATCAAGTCGACAGGACACATTTTGTGTTTCCAGCATTGAACATAAACGTTGTGTTGTTGTAGTTCTAATGTTCATATGCCTTCCTCAGGACTGGTATACAGGAGGGGGCATTGAGTGGTGACTAGCTCATCCACACTTTGTCTTGGTTGAACAAATGACTCTATGGGTCAAACAAAATTAAAAATTAGGTGTATCTACATAAAAGTGAGGACTCGTTTCTGATATGTGTGTGTTGAAAACATACCTGTTCTTATTGCTTTTGTGTTTCGTGTCTGTGACTGATTTTTGGGTCCTGGCGTACCTCGTCTGCCAAGGGTAAGGAGCTGTTCTATAACTCAGGTTGCTGCCATCTTAGTTTATCTGCAACACATCGTGACTCATTTTTAATTTTGTTTGACCCATAGTTATTTGTTCAACCAAGACAAAGTGTGGATGAGCCAGTCACCACTCAATGCCCCCTCCTGCATACCAGTCCTGAGGAAAGCATATGAACATTACAACTACAACAACACAACGTTTATGTTCAATGCTGGAAACACAAAATGTGTTGTGTCGACTTGATGGGTGTATTGTTATAAGAACTACACTCTCACCCAATACTAACCCTCACACTATCTGTTGTTATACTGCAGTGGCATTATATGATTGCACAATATAATGAAAAGACGTGGGCACTAAACTTATTGATTGTTTAGTTCGATAAGATATACAAAGTATGTAAATAACCCTAATTAAGGGTGTTTTTAAGGTAAACATTGTCTTCCTTTTTTGGAAAATAAAGTAAACTATGGTACCATAAAATAGTGATGATCTACTGAATTAAAATACAGATTAATCTTTTAAAATCTGTTAGATGTGTTGTGTAATACACCTCTAAGTGTTAAGAGGGAGAGGTAGCCTGAGTCCACCCAGTTCTCTGTCCAGTGAGTTTACCCTCATGACTCAGGCCCCCTTTAACAAAAAAAGAGGGCCCCCCTCACCCCTTTTTTCAAAAAACCGGCTCCGTGATACCATATCTGTGCCCCCCTTAGCTCTGGTGCAATCTGTACCCCGCCCTCGTGGTGTCATCACTTCCAACAAACTGGTGCTGTTTCTGCACCCTCCTCCTTTGGTGCCATCTGTGTCCCAACCCGTGCCAACTAACTGGTGGCATCTCGGTGCCCCAGGGTGCCATCTGTGCTCCCATGCAGTGCCAACTATCTGTACCTTCCTCTGTCGTCTACTAATTTCAACTCTGTTGTGCCAGCTCGGTTGACCCGTTTTTTGTACCAAATCTGTGCTGCCCCCTCTGTTGTGCAACCGACCTCTGTGCTTCCAACCATTGGGACACTGGTGTGCCCCTCACCCCCTTGTTCCCTCTTCGATTGCACCACTTCTGTGTCAGTTGCGCCATCTGTACCCTTCACTCCTGCCATCTCCCTGCTGCCTCCATACTCTTCACCTTTGTACCGTCATGCGACATCTGAGCCCTGCCATTATGCCACCCCGGTGCCTCCTCCTATGGACTCATTTCTTGGTTGCCCAGTCCACCCCCCCCCCCCCTCTGTCAGGCTACCTAACCCCTCCCCCTGCCGCATCATCTCTACGGCGCCCAACCAAATCTTCGCTCCTTGTGTACAATCTGAGGGCCACCTTTGCACCTCCCTGTGTATTTCCTTTTCAATGTGCCTCGAGTGATCCCCATGGGTTTATGCCACATCATTGCCTCTCCTTTGCACCTCAGTGCTATGTGATTGTTACCCCCCCACCCTCTCGTATCCTCCTATCATGTTGTTCTGCACATATCTGTAAATGCTCGCTTGCTTTTCAAGCCCATTTGCTTGATTTCTGCTCCTAAAGTAAGGCCATCGGAATCTTGCCCTTCGATGTTGGTGGTTAAGCATTCTCCTATGCCTTTGTTTACTGCAGTTTAACATGTAACTGTTTTGTCTGTAATGAGTTTCTCTTATTGTTGATTTCCTTTAGGCATGTGGTGTCATAGTGGAACTCATAAGAAGCAAGAAAATGGCAGGTCGAGCTGTGCTTTTGGCAGGACCACCTGGTACTGGCAAGGTATGTGCTATTTTGCATGCTGCCAGAAATCTCCATTGTTTGGCGAGAAAAAGTGGAACAAACTATAGGAGATGACGAATTAGATTCTCCTATTTTGTTTAGGGGTATTTATTTTTACCCAAAATAATCCGTTTTTTTCTGTCAGACCTCGGGGTTTATTGCCAATAGATTGCATGTATCAACATCAATATTGTATAAGCAGGAGCTGAAAGCAGCTCCTAGGTATCCTACTTTAACAAGTAACCAAGAGCTCCCACTGGAGAACGAGGAGTTAATACATATAATTCTGCAAATCTAACTTCCACATGAGATACAAACGTATGTTTTCTGACCCCTTGTGCTTCTACATATCTTATATAAGTGTCCTAATGTTTATTTATGATCCATGATGGATTGTAACATTTAATAGCAAACCCGAAGTCTTCAATAATTCTTACTGGTTTCTCTCTAACATTTGGAAAATCAATTGCCAGGCTTTCAAGATTCTCTCTAGGTCCATCATTTTGTATGGTAACTAAATTGACCCCATCATCGGTATCTAACAGTAACCATTTTAAAGTTGCTTGATGTAAAGGTTTGTGGGGCCACGTTTTGTTCCACTTCTGGTATTTGACGGATTGAGAGAGGTAGACCCAGAGGTGTTGGCCCCCTTCCATCCAGTACATGGAGTGGGAGAGTGGGGAAAGAGAAAGAGGTCTTGCTTTGGGCCTTAGGTCACGGACTTGCAGAAAGCGATTGCTACAGGAAATGAATGTCTTCTGCCCATTTAACAAAACAGAAACTAAGAGGAGACGGCAGAAGTGGTTCGGTGGGTGGTCCTGAGCAGGCCCGACGCCCCATAGCCTTTTCCTTAAAATCTTTTACCCCCCCTTACTTGAGGCTTGTTAACACGTTTATAGGCTTCTCCATATCAAACAAGTTAACTTACCTATTTTCTAGGCACATTTGACCCTTTTTGATTGAAGTGTTTTCACCTGCACTAACTTGTTCTTATTGATGGTGCCTTCAACCAGGAATTCCAGTTCAAATAAACATAGCTACCCTCCAAAATGTTAGAAATGGCTGTTCATGGATGTTGGTGAGAAATTCGGTAGCTCTTTTTTTTCTTTTTTACCCTTTTCCCTAGCGCTGCTCAACACTTGCGCCAAAAAAGTAGCAGCCCGATTAACATAGAGCATTTGATGCTCTCAATCAGATGCGCTTTTCCACTAATAAAGGGGCGTGTCTTCACATTTAACTGCGTATCCCAAGTTCACAAATGGGATGCGGTTTTTAAATGATCAGATGAGTGGATCATCCACCTCCGGCTGTTGTTAACGGGGGCAGGGGAAATCATAAATCTTGGCCGGGCCATTTCTGATCCTGCCTAAGGGTGAGAGCCGCAGTTTAAACGGCAGCTGTCATACTTGCGCCGTCATACTTGCGAACCCCCTCCCTCCACTCCCCTGCACCTCTCCCAACAGCGATGGAAATGCTTCTGGTATTTTTCAACTTTTCAAGAGTCAGTCACTTTCCTGTGAAAAACTCTCCCAGTAGCTGTATGGTTTCTGGAAGCCTTTCATACATGTCACGGGAGAGCCCTCCGGACACTGATGTATGCAACCAGGCTGGACAGCGCACCTTTGTGCTACAGTCCAGCTCCTCCTGAAATTAATGTGCAGGTCACCTTTGAGAATAAAGCGACCTGCATATTTCTAACAAATCGCAAATGAAACGAGCGCCTTCTCTGCATCCTTCCGTTTGTGCTACTTTTTAAAAATCTGGCACTAATCAGTCTAGCTATGCTAAAAGCGTTTCAACATGTTGAAACTGTTTAGCTTAAGTCTGAACTTGTTTTAGATTTCTGTAACAATTTCAGGGTAATTCATGGAATAAATGTGTGCCCAAAACAGGCGCTTACACGGGTGAAACGCGCGCAAGCGCCTGTTTTCGTGCACATACGTATTCATGGAACACATTGCGCGTGGCTTACCTGACACCTGTGCGAAATCCGTGCGGGTCCAACACGTCCTTGCAACATCACGAACGCTGTGCGCGATAGGCCAATGAAGGTGCACACAACTAAAACGGGGACAGAACACGTGAAATGGGGAACAACACGCGCGAATGTGGGCGTTACGGGCAAAGCACCGCAGTAAAATCCTCACAACGCATGCTAACAAAACTTATTCATGGAATCGAACAGGGCTCACCAGAGCGTGGGAAAAGACGCACAAACCCAGAAACACGTACGCCAGGCAAAGTAGGCAGAAGCTCCCAGCGCGCCAATGCATAAAAGCGTGCGCAAACAAATGCGCGTATACAGCTACGATGAATGTACCATTCCTCGCAGCAGTGATCGTGGGACACCGCAGGAGGAGGATAGCCAGGACCCGCATTTATTTTACCCAGGACCAGCCTTTTTGGGATGCCTGATGACCAGGTCTATGGCAGGTATAGGTTTCAACCTCATATCATCCTAGACCTGGTCACTGAGTGGGAGGATGACCTCACATCACACACCATGTGCTCCCAAGCACTGAGCCCCTTGGAAAAGGTGCTCAATGTCCTGCATTTTTTGGCCACTGGGTCATTTCAGGAGACAACTGCCATAGTTGGTGGAGTCTCACAGCCCACGTAGTCACGCTGCCTACACCAGGTGTTGGCAATTATGACTGCACCTCAGTCCGCAGGCACATACATGCCCAGAACACCCACAGAAAACCGTGGTCCAGGACTTTTATGGGGTGGCACACTTCCCCAAAGTGCTTGGTGCCATTGATTGCACCCATGTGGCCCTAAGTCCACCTAGGGCCACTTATCACATCTATCGCAACTGCAAGCGCTGGCATTCCATCAACGTGCAGGTTGTATGCGATGCCAAGGGAATCATCCCCTCTGTCTATGCAAACTATCCAGGGTCCACCAATGATAGTTTCATATTCAGAATGTCACCCTTAAACCGGGACCTGGAAGCTGAGAGGCATGGCAACACATGGCTCATTGGTGAGTACAAATGCCTCTGTACATGCATGCATGTCACACACAGACAAATAGACAAACCCAACTAATGACAACCATTATCACCACCCCAGGGGACAGTGGCTACCCTCTTGAGCACCTATATGATGACGCCAATACAGAACGCCACCATACCACCCCAGGTAAGATACAACCCAGCCCATATTGCAACCAGGGCCATAGTGGAGTGCACATTCGGAGTGCTCAAGTCACGTTTCCGCTCCCTTGACCCCTCTGGTGGACAGCTACTATATGCACCCCCAGTAGTGTGCAGGATCATTGTTGCAGCATGTGTCCTGCCCAAAGTTGCAACACAGCGGGGCGTACTGGTGTACATGGTGGAGCCCCCACATCTGCAACCACATGCATGCCCACTGCGCATGGGAGGGGAACGGACACGTGGTGAGGCAGCCCGTACACAGCTTGTGGCTCAGTTTTTTACCTAAAATCCCACCTCTGTGGAGTCCACACAGACCTGCCACATTCCAGGTGACAATCGATGATGACAAAGGGACAGTCAACTGTCGCAACCTTACCACCCTGAGAATGTGTCCTTGAAAGTGCTACATTGTGTGCATCCCTAGCTACTTAAACCCAATACTGTATGACCAAAAGGCACACATTCATGGTGCATAATCCACTACCTCCTTGGAAAACAGCACATCCAAATCGTGGTATGTCACCTAAACCCTCCCAAACCCCATGTCACCTGCCCGACACGCCATGGCATGCAATGTGAAAACAGCAAAAGGAAATGCACAACACATGACACAACTGTCATAAGTGCACTGTGACAAATGGAAACAGGCCAGAGACAATTCCCTCTGACACATCAAAATCAAACCGTGCACATGAACATATATTTACCAGCATAACGTATCATGAACCCAGGACCCAACAGTGACAACGTCACACAGTGACCAATCACAGTACCACAAGTGTCTGAATGTGACAAAGCCACCACATGGACCCCTCCCATCCTGAGTCTGTCGCTACTACCTAAATGTGGCAGGGTACCACATACAGCATGAAGTGCATCAACAATGGAGACTGGCAAGTTAATACATGAAGATGTAACATTTAAACATGCACAATTAGCAATATACAAATGAAAATGCATGTCAATCATGCACTGGTGAAACCGCCATGAATCCCCACTAGGGGTTTATATACAGTTTGGACTTCAGACTGGTCACATAACTGATGGAAGCCCAATGCCTCTGTGTAAGTTAATGTCACACAGTGCCCTCCTTGCAAGCCCATGGAAAGGGGAAGCAGGAGTGGCATATGTGTCTGGACCCCAAGCCTCAAAGACGTGACAAGCCTGTATGGGCCCAGCCGGAACACACAGTGGATGCCTTCGGATGTCACACAAAGCAACACACTGTTACATGAATGCACAACAGACAAAACATAAAATAAAAAATGGCCGTGGTTGAACAGAGGGGTGGGGGGGAGGGACACCACCCAGGAGGGAGGAGGTGCAGGGTGCACCTCAACACCCACATGCATGCATGTTGAGAATAAAACAAAACTCCATGGACTCATGGCCTGCACGGCTAGCCTGTAGTAGTACTGTCGTCGCTTGTCGTCACCCCCTGGTGCAATATGAGAAGGTGTGCGTGGTATGGGAGGCTGACCATGCATAGCCCTGGCATGCTCCTCCATGGCAGCAAGCATGCAGGACTGAAAGGTCTGGTTCTGCAGGATGATGGTCCGGGTCCCCATGCAGCACATCACTTGTAGCACGGACTTCCGCCTACAAGGCCTCCCGTGACACACGGGTCTCCTCACGGCTTGCCTGGAGCTCAGCCGAGATGTTCTGTGTCAGCTGCTCCATCTGCTGTTCATCCCGTCTACTGTGGACCATCTCAAGTGCACCCAGAGTAGCTCTGAGGCAGGTGTTCTCTTCTCTCAGGGCATCCCTGTGGGCCTGTGCCTCTGCAGCCATGGCTGTGCGCAGAGCCCCAAGTTCAGCCCATCGGTCCCTGTTGGCGGCCAACATGTCCTGCCTGTGTGAGTGACACGTGGCCCGCATTGCCTGCTGCTGGAGCTCCACCTGCCTTTCGGGTGGGAGAATGGAAGTGGCCACCCTTTCCACGGCCTGAGCCATCTCACATGATGCCCCCTGTTGCTGTGCAATGGCATACATGGAATTCTCCCACACAGTATTACCTGGTGGCGCACGGCCACCGCGTTGCCGGACACCACACCTGTCAGGCCCCAAGGAGACGTGGTCCTTGCTGTGCTGGCGCTGCAGGACTGCATTCCTCCTTTTGATCTACTGCCCCAGGAACAGGAGAAAATAGTGTGGAGTGTAACCTTGCATCCGTAACCGCCACAGGCGGACATACCAACACTGAATGGACCCTTGAGCGGTCTACCCCCATTGCAGGTGTGTCGGACAAAACAGCATCCATGCCAGAATCGCTCACCTGCGACAGGACATATGGTTCAGTATCCGATTCCGCACCAGAGGCATAGAGATCCTCAGTGGTGTACGCGGAGAAACCCCTGGCCAAGATGGTCTGTAGCACCAAAGGATTTTCTTGCGCTACCACCCCACGGCCTCCACTGGTGCCTGGTTGGGACTCTGAAGACGCCATCTCCTCCTCCACTGCTTCCAGTGCCTCATCACCTGTACAAAATCAAAAAGAAGACATGACCACACATGTTAACAGCATAGGCCACACACATAGGTATTACAATGTTGACATCCAACCCATGAAGCAGATATCTCACACTTGAAACAAACTCGGGCATGCACGCAGTGGCAATGAAGTGGAAGGGGACCCTGAAAGGAGGACCTGGGTGAGTGTTAAATGGCAAAACAACACATGTGCTGCATGGTGCATAGCACCTGCATCGCACACAAGCCTGTGACTGGCATGGACCTTCAACAAACATGACAGATGGCAACACACAGATGGCACGTAGCATAGCCATGGCAGAACTGTGAACCAGCCCCAGATGGGAGTGAAATACTACTGTCTGTGATCCATGTAAAATGCATGGTCACCAGACAGTACGAAAACACATGTCACAGGATGCAACAACGCTAGGGTGTTGAAATACAGTGAAGGGAGGCACATGGATACATTAATGCTAGGTCACTTAAACATCACACAAGTGAATAGGCATGTTGAAGGGTGAAACAGGGCTCAGAAGTGTGTGGGTGCAGTGCAGTACATGTGTAGGGCCTCAACTATCAACAAAAAGACAAAAGCAGTAATTTCAATGTCGTGTTATGATGGCAGTGTAAGGGCAAGTGCAGTCATCATGTGCAAAGTGTTGGCAGTGGGTTGTAGGGATAGTGAACCTCAACCCCAGGGCCGGGGGATGGCTTGTAGGCAGTGCATGTGTCAAAATGGTCACTCGGAGTACCCTGTTGCAGCAGACAGTGTGGGCAGGTGTCAATTGCATTCTCAGTCATCTGGGACTACAGCAGGGGAGAGGACAGAAAGCACAACACATGAAGAAGCATCAGAAGTGCCCCCAGATCCAGAGAACCCACAACACCGGATGCATAGAGGCAGGAGGCTGTACCAGAGGGAGACATCCGCTCGACACAGACGAGAACCCCAAACAAATGGTGATGACGATCAACTGACCCTGAGTGAGCAGGAAAGGTATGATCAAATACCATGAGAAGGAGGAAATACCGGAGATGGAGTCGAATGAGGAGCTTGGGCCGGACCCATAGGGGCTTCCTTCCGTCAGCACAGTCAGAGTGAGAGACCCTGCATCAAGGCCAAAGGATGTCCCACACAGTCCATGTCTGCCACAGTTGCAGAGTGAAGAGTGTATATTCACAGTAATTTGGGAACATGCTGTTGCAGTAGTCCGCCATGGGAATCACCAGTCCCATGGAGACAGTGAGCTGCTGGGGGGATAGCGAGGCAAGGAAGGATGCCTCTGAGGAGGATCAGCTTGCAGGGTGACCTCACAAAGACGTCAGTCATGTGACGATAGAGGCAGAGTGGGCAGTGGAAGATCATTGCAGGCTATCTGCAAACATATTTTGGAGCAAGAATATGGTCAAGAGAGGCTGGCCTGTGATTGACATGGAATGAGGGTGCAGGTGTGGTGATGAGGATTCTCTCTGTGTGCAGCACATGGTCTATATGCAGTCTGCGGCACAACAAGCACGTATCAGTCAAGCATTGCATGGGTCACACATGGCATTCATGACTACATGACCTGAACTGGCAGTTAATCACAACACATCACCCAAGCAAAATACACATAGCCTGCGCGCACACACACACATGAACACTCACTGGACACCGTCTCATAATCCCGGAGTCCTCCCACACCTTGGATCTGACCCTCTGTAATGAACGCTCCAGCGATTAGCCTCATGTTCAGTGAGTTCATCGTCCTCTGGTGGTGACCCACTGCCAGTCACCAGAGTAGAGGTGTAATAAGAAGCCTGCTTGGCATTTGCTTAGCGTCGGAGGTCATTCCAACGAATTTGAGCAATCATCAGCTGTGCACCTCTCACATCCCAAGGCACTAATACTGCCTGCGATGCACTGCTAGTGGGCCCTATGCTGAGCAGGCGTAGTTTTGAACCCTGCCATCACCAGCATGTTACGGCCGCGTTCCGATACGTAGCCCACAAGTGCGTCCAGTTCCACTTCATTGAAACTCCGCTTCCTTGACGTGTTGGAGGCCTGAGCCGTGTCTGGGGTCCAAGCCTGTTCCGCAAGAGCACGCTTCTTCGTCTTGGGAGGTGGTGCGGATCCTGAGTGGCTTCTTCCGCTCCGTCAGTATGGGCTGAAGCGCAGGTGGACTGGCCACTGGAGGCAGGCAATGGCATGACGACCGAAGGTCTGACTGCAGGCATTGGCTGCTGGGTGCTGTCGGCAGGACCCAGCGCCACAACAGCCTTGGTGTGAAGGGCCGGGACCAACACAGTCCCAGCTGGGTGGCTCAGAGCCGGGGTGGTGTCAGCTGCAGCTGCCCCTGCATCTTCCACACCATGGCTGCTCGGGGGAACAGCAGATGACATTGCTGCCCCAGATCCACGTGGCCTGGTGACAGTAACTTTCACCACCACATGTGGCTTGGACTTCCTGACACGGAAGTCTGCCTGTGAGTCATCCCGTACCTGTTCCGTGACGAATCCGGGCCGGGCTAGCAGGCCCTGAGCTGGGGTGATGTCAGCTGCAGCTGCATCTCCCTGACCTGCTGTGGTGGGGGCATAGCTGTCCCTGAATGGGCCTGGACACACTTCCCTTGTGGGCTACCCTGCCCACGTTGCCCACCGCGGCCACCTCTGGGAGGTCGCCCAGCTTTGCCTCCCTTACCCCTTCTTGGCCTCCCAGTCATGGCACTGATGTACTCGTGCGAATGGGAGGTGCAAACAATTGTCCTGGGCAATTGGGGTGAAGGGGGCAGGGTATCTGATGGAAAACGTACCCCTCCAAGGCTGTCTGTGACCCCTGGGGAAAAATGACGGGTCACGCAATGCTCAGGCACCCCCAAAACATGCACGCAAACCCTCGGTAGCCCACATGTGTGGAATTAACGTCCCGCAGTACGCTGTGGCACCCAGAAAAGCAAAAATATGCATACGCGTGAATACGCAGCCTACTATGACCTCAAATGGGGTACGCGACACACACGGGCAACCACAGTGGGGAAAAATACGCACGCGACTCCCCGTCTGCCTGGAAAATTATGAACAATACATGCGCGTCGGCAACTCCCCCGCCAAAAGAAGTAAGCACTGCCGCTGTAGTGAGCAAATCGCGTGTGAACCCACAAGAAGAATCTCGCGCGTCGGTCCACACGAAAAGCACAAACAGTGCACTGGCTTCCTACGCGGACCTTTTACCCGTACTGAGCGGCAACGTTCCACATGTGTCACGTAACTTGCATACTTAGGTCCTTTCCTCTGATTACACGCTAACGTGCTGTTTCCGCATGGGCAGAGTCACTCTGCATCCGGCTGGCCACGCTAAAGCACACGGAAGACCCACGCTCTTGCCCACAAGACCATTTATCTGCCTCAGATGCCCCGAGCTGCCTCCTATGAGCCATCTGCTGCTGCCAGCCCACTCTGTGCCTGCTGCCCACATGGCCTGCAATTTGGTGCCTGCACATCAGCCATTGCCAGAAATCCTGTTGCTGAGACCACCTCTCCTGACCCAGAAGACTGACTGTCTTTCCATCGCTCCACAGCCCAGCCCCAGTACCCGGTTGCCCACCCACATCTGCCTCGGGGGTTGCCATGTCGGACCAAGCAACATCTGGGCAAGTGGCAACCCCCCGGCAGAGACGCAGAGAGCTGCCAGCTTCTCTTGCAATGAAATTGGCATCCTGGAGGAGAAAGCCATGGGGCATTATGATGCCCCCTTCCCTGGACCATTGCGACTCGACAAGGAAGGACAGAGTAAGATCTGGGCAGACATTGTGGGTGCCATCAACGTGGAGGGGGTGGCACCCCGTGACTATAAATATGTACTGAAGCGCTGGGAAGACTTCAGGTCCAGGACCCTCAAAAAGGCTTGTTGCGTCTGGTGATGGAGTGGGGCGCCAGGGCCGGTTGACCAACAATCGGATGAGGGTCCTGGAGCGCTGCACACCCAGGTCTTAGAGATGCAACTCCGTCCGGAGTTGAGTGGTAAGTGTCCATGTGTTCTTGTCCAGCATAGTGCATGTTGAGGTGTGGATGGAGTGGGCACCTTGGCCTTGTTTGGCATGCCTCATGTACAGATGTATGTGTGCATGTCCATGACAGTGCTGCATGTGAGTCCAATCAAGCGTGTTCCACATCAATGGTGTCTGTGTTGCAATGCATGATGTGCACCAGCATGTGCTGACGCACACATGTTTGCATGCCTGTGTATGGACTTGGCCATGCGAGAGTGGTGAGACATGGATGCTTATGTCGCCTTCATGTACGTGTGTGTGTGTATGAGTGGTGAGTGTTTGGCCAACCCCATGGATGCATGACGCATGTGCATCTTGATGCGTGATTGACTCGTGCGGCCCAGTTGTCCACAAGTGCGCCATGATGGGAGGTCTACATGGATGCATGACTGTCGGGTGATGCGTGTGCATGTAATGTGCCTGTTATATGATACATGTGAGGTTCAGCCCCTCTTCTGATGTGCCCGCAGTGCCTTGTACATGGATGCTAATGTTTGTTGCTCGTGGCGTGCATGTTTGTTGCTTGCACTAACCTGTGTGTTGTGGAGAGTGATGATGATTGTGACGTTTGACAGTGCCACTCTTGTGCATTTGCTTTGTGTCAAGCACATATTTGTTTGGTACACTGATGCCTGTGTTCAATGTCTCCGTATCCGCAGCGGCGATGGAGGAAGAGGGCGGAGACGGCCCCGCGGAGCACCGCTGCAGGGATGCCTCCACCAGGTGGAGATGCAAGGCCCAGTCATCCTCCCAGGTTACATCTTCCGGGAGCGAGGAGACTGGTGCTGCATCCACAACTAAGGCTGCAGCTGCTGAGGGGAGGCCCAAGAAGGTGAAGTTGGACGTGGGCTCTTTGACAACGGGGGGGACAGGTGAACCCCTAAAGGGGCAATCTGATGCGGAAGATGGTTCGGAGTCATCCAGGTTGGTGGTGGAAGAGGAGGCCGCATCAAACCAGCACATGGGGCCTAGCAGGGGTGTTGAGGCAGGTGCAACTGGTGCAGTCCAGGGGCAAGAGGCAGTGCAGGTCACCGTAGAAGGGCCTGTGCCTAATACTGTCCCTGAAACTGTGCCTGCATCAGAATGCACCTGCGGGCATGCCTCAGGCCAGACCCGTCCGCAGGTAGCGGCTGAGTCCACGGTAACTGACCTTTCACTACTTGCGGACCAGGCAATTCGTGACAGGGTGAAGCCCATGCTAGCCGGGATGGCGAGGCGCACAGGCGCCCTTCGTGATAATGTGCATGCTTCCTGTCAGGTGCTTGCACGTCATCACTAAGAAGTCTGGGCCCTCTTGACCTGGCTAGCTCAGCTCATTGTCGCGAGCTTGATATGTGTGTTGGGCACTGCTGCCACCCCACCCCCCTCCTCTTCCTCCACTAAGCACCAGTCATCCTCCCTGCCGTCTTCCGGCCCAGATGCCACCAGGGCCCCCTGTGGACCTGTCCCAACCACGGCGGTCAGACTGGTGGAGACCACATCCCTGCCACAGTGTGGAGTTGGAGGTTCAGCAGAGGTGGTCGCCCTAGGAACAGTGGCAATGGAGGTTGTGTAGGCACCGTGCAGAAGGGCACATGCACGACTGCCCTGGGGGTTGTCGTCATCCCGCAGGCCGTCCTGGAGGCACAGGGCTCAATGGCAGCAGCAGGCTCGACCTAGGGGTTCAGAGGGGCAGGTATCGGGCAGTAGGGAGAGGTGGACCTTTAGCCCAAGGATGTCTTCAGTGTTGCGGCAAGTGGGCCAGCAGATCGGTGCAGAGCGGCAGCGGGCACGGGAGGCACGACTCGCCATGGCCAGGGCGGGGAACATCCTGCGTCGGGCAGAGAGGCGGAGTTCCTCAAGGAGACTCGCAGGGAGATTGTGAGGAGCACGATTGAGTCCCTACGGGCCCTCGAGGAAGGCACACTGGCCCGCCTGTGGGATATTGACGCCGAGTTCGATGATGCCCTGGCCGAAACCCTTGGGGAAAATGGGGAGTCGTAGGACTCGCCCGCTACCTTTATACCTAGTTATTTAGTGGTAGGTTTCCTTTTTTTTATTTAATTATTTGGAGATAATGAACTTTGCTCCACATTTTGTTAATAGTTTTTAAGGATGTTTATTTGGGTTTTGGGATCATGGACCCTTCAGACTTGTACATAGTTGGACATCTTTTTAATTTTTTTTTTTTTTTTTCACCATGTAGGAACGTTTTTTTATTATGATTTTGATTTTCCTTTGGAGGACAAACATTGAACATGTACCACTTTTTGGAGATTCTCATTTTTTAATATCACTTTTTTATTTTTGTTTTGGATTTCGTTTTCATTGGTATTACTTTCATTTTCAAGGTTATGTTTCAGTTGGTGTGGTTTTTTGTTCTTAATACATTTTTATTCATCCCAATCAAAGTGGTGTCTGCTCTCAATGGTTTGGTGCATGTGTCACACTCTTCATGGGCTCTGTTACGTGTCCCTGCTGGTGAGCGATGTTGGTCATGTGTTTGCAAACATGCATGTGTGCATTTGTCATTCACATGCCATGGGGCAGGTACTGGGGAGTAGTGAGTTGCACTGTGGGGGGGGGCAGCGTGTGGTTGCATTTCGGTGCACATTTGATACATGATTGCATGTTGGGTGTTTGGTGGGGGGACATACGTCGGGGCCTGCCTGCAGGTTTCCGTCACTGGCGGGGGTGGGAGGGACATGAGTCGTAGCCTGCCTGTGGTGTATGGTCATGGGTAAGGGGGAGTGGAGGAGGCTCCTTTGTGGTGTGGGCTGACTGTGGGGTATGGTCTCGGGTGATGGGGGGGCTCCCTTGTGGTGTGGGCCGCCTGCGGGCTACCGGCCCACACCACAAGGGAGCCCCCCATCACCCATGACCATACCCGCAGCCAGCCCACACCTCAAGGGAAAACACCATCACCCATGACCGTACCCGCAGGCCGCCCACACCACAAGGGAGCCCCCATCACCTGTGACCATACCCCGCCGGCAGCCCACATGAGACTGTACCCCGCAGGCAGCCCACACCACAAGGGAGCCCCCCCCCCATCATCCGTGACCATATCCCGCAGGCAGCCCACACCACAAGGGAGCCCCCATCACCTGTGACCATACCCTGCCGGCAGCCCCATAAGACGAATACCCCACAGCCAGCTCTCACCACAAGGGAGCACCCCAACACCCGTGACCATACCCCGCAGGCAGCCCACACCACAAAGGAACCCCCATCACCCGTGACCATACCCCGCAGGCAGCCCACCCCACAAGGGAGCCCCCATCACCCGTGACCATACCCCGCAGGCAGCCCACATGGGACCATACCCGCAGGCAGCCCACCCCACAAGGGAACCCCCCATCACCCGTGATCGTACCCGCAGCCCGCCCACACCACAAGGGAGCCCCCCATCACCCATGACCATACCCGCAGCCAGCCCACACCACAAGGGAGCCCCCCCCATCACCCATGACCATACCCGCAGCCAGCCCACAGCACAAGGGAGCCTGTCAAGGGATGGCACTCTGTTAAGAGTGGCACCGGACACCCAGGAAGGGTTTGTGTAGTTGTGCCGGAGTAAGATGGACAGATAAGTACACACACACAGATGGCTGAAAGTAAAAGAGAACAAAGAATAGGCAAGTGTAGCAAGGGAATAAGGTACAACAGTTTGGATTCCCTCTTGGGGTGTATGCAGATATAGGAAAAGAGTATTCCACGGACCTTAGGAAAAACTCTAGCCTTCTGCACAGTTTGCTATAACAGAGGCCCACGCTGTTTGCTCATGGCTTGGAACAACAGCTATGGGTGTCTGTAACGCAGAAACAAGACGAGGGAAGGGGCAGAGGTTGCCTGACGGAAACCAACCGACAAGCTCTGTACAAAGGGGCTGCAAACAGTACAAGAGAAGACACTAACAGACAAATCCAGGAAAAAGGAAGTCGATGAGCAAACTAGCAGAAGGAAATGAAAGGAAAGCCATATAACAGGATTGGATAGGGATAAATAACAGAGGGTTGAAAACAAGGAAGAAAGCAAGGGAGCATCAGTCAGGAAACAGGGGGACTGCAATAACAAAGTAAGTAATGTAGGTAAACTGTTGTGGATAGCAGAGGACGGTAGGGTACAAGGTTGAGAGCTCAGAGGAGCAGGGAAGCAATGAGCAAGCCCAAAGGAGCAGGGCTGTAAGGAAGGGAGCCCAGAGGGAAAGGGCTTAGGGCAGCGGAGTGAAGTAGGTTGCACGGATAGGAGCCCAGAAGGGCCGAGCAGCAAGGAATGAGCCCAGAGGAGCTGGGCCGCTGACTGTAGAAGGCTGCAGAGGACTATAGAGGGCTGCTAGGCTGAGAACCCAGCGGACAAAGGCTGTAGGTAGCAAGCAGCGGAGCGTGATCGGCTACAAGGTAGGAAGCCCCAAGGACAAGGGCTGTTGGCAGCGGAGAGAAGCAGGCTGCGCGGCAAGGAGCCAGAAGGACCGGGCAGCCAGGAGTAAGTCCAGAGGAGCAGGGCCGATGACGGTAGCAGGCTGCAGAAGACTGTAGAGGGCTGCTAGGTTGGAAGCCTAGTGGACAAAGGCTGTAGGTAGCAAGCAGCGGAGCGTGATCGGCTACAAGGTAGGAAGCCCCAAGGACAAGGGCTGTTGGCAGCGGAGAGAAGCAGGCTGCGCGGCAAGGAGCCAGAAGGACCGGGCAGCCAGGAGTAAGTCCAGAGGAGCAGGGCCGATGACGGTAGCAGGCTGCAGAAGACTGTAGAGGGCTGCTAGGTTGGAAGCCTAGTGGACGAAGGCTGTAGGTAGAAGGCAGCGGAGCGTGATCGGCTGCAAGGCAGGAGCCTGGAAAACACAGGCGGAAGGTAGCAGCGGAGCGTGATCGGCTGCAAGGCAGGAGCCTGGAAGACACAGGCGGTGGAAGCATAGCTGATCCCTAGGGCTTCTGGGGATTGTAGTTCTGATGATGACAAATAGGAATAGTCAGGAATAGATAGTTATAGCCAAGTGCATTGTGGTAAGTGTAGTTTGTTGGGAAAAATAGAAAAGCACCAAAGTCTCGCAAATGGGAAATAAGGTCCAAGAAGTGAATATCGATTGATCCAAGAGTTTTCCGCAGATAAATGAATAACAATTAGTCCATATTGATCGCCAATGTATGCGCCCATGGCGCAGGCATGACAGAGCCCCCCATCACGCATGATCATACCCGCAGGCAGCCCACACCACAAAGGAGCCCCATCACCTGTGACCATACCCCGCAGGCAGCCCACACCACAAGGGAGCCCCCCCATCACCCATGACCATACCCGCAGGCAGCCCACACCACAAGGGAGCCCCCACCCCATCAACAATGAACATACCCCGCAGGCAGCCCACATGAGACCATACCCCACAGCCAGCCCACACCACAAGGGAGCACCCCATGACCATACCCATAGGCAGCCCAAACCACAAGGGACCACCCCAACACCCGTGACCATGCCCTGCAGGTAGCCCACACCACAAAGGGATCACCCGTGACCATAACCCACATGCAGCCCATATGAGACCATACCCCACAGCCAGCCCCTGTGTGGTATGCATGTGGTGCGCCAAAATCTCGCTGGGCTGTCCTACGTTCCTCTGTGAGCTTTTTGACTGCTTCGCTTTTTGATTATCTTGATTCGTCTTGAGCCCAGCCTTTTCTCTTCTTCCCAGCTGCTGGGGGGTACTTTAGTGGTTCTACCTCTAGGCTATGACTTTCCATTTTCTTTCTTTAGGTCTTGTGGGAATTTTCTCTGTACTTCACACTGTTCTGGCTTTACCATAACCTGTTCTGGTGGGTTTGAGGCTTGTGTAGGTTCTTAGTGCACTATGTCCCTAGATGCTTTTGTTAAAAATGTAGATGCTCTGCTGTTGGATGAAACTTCTTGCCCTGTCTAAACTACTATGGTATATCTCAGGGGGCAGAAATTCAAGTTGCAATCTACTTGTCAGTCCACCACCTCAATTCTATACATGCACACAGCACACCATTTCGTGCTCGCCAAGACTCGAATATCAGAAGCCAGTGGTGAGTGCAAACTTTGCACCCTGGTCTATTATTAATTTAACAACCGCTGCTTGCACTGTTTGTTTGAGACACCATTATTTTTACAACCTTGAATCCTAACCAAGTTGTGCTTGTTACTATGGGATGCTTTACCCCACTAGTCTATGCCCTGCAACATTACTGTGCCCTGCTTGAATCAGAAACATCAGAATGGCAGCCAAAAAGATCTATGTGCCAGAGATCGATGAAAGTGCGCAGGAAAACCTGGGAAAATAGGCCGCCAATCCATTTTTGCCTATGTCAGTGGTAACTCATTTGGCTGCCCACAGAGGAAAATGAAACTACTTGAAAAGGTAGTGCTGCATTGCAAGAGAAAAACAGAGCTGCTTGAAAATTCGTTTTTCCTTGGCTGTTAAATTTGCAAAAATCATGGTTCCCAAACCTCACAAAAGATCCAACCTTCTTGTTGGGTGTTAAACATCACTTTACTTCAAGAATCAACCCAAGTACAATGTCAGCAGAAGTACATTTATCAGAAGAAAATCCACATTTAAAGATGCTTAATTGAAAAAATATGTTAAAAATGGACGCCGGACCGCCGCTCGCCTGTCAGAAGCTGGCGATTACTTAACCTGTCTTTTAAACTGGTACATTAAAATCAAAGTGTGGGGAAAGAAGAGACTTGCCATCAAATGCAATATAGGTTGCCACTATTTAATTTCTATGTTGAAAAAGACTGGGATTGAAGTTATGTTTGCTTGTTTTTAAATTTGTAACTTTAATTTTCACAAAGAACAATGTCACAATTTACTGTAAAGTAACCTGATTCAGCTAAACTTCAAAGCGGTTTCCCCCACTGAGGAACACACCACCCTTCTCCTTCCCACCAAAAGAACAGGAAATCTCATTTGGGTGCTGATGAGAGGAGGAGGGAATTTGCTCTGCTGCTCTGGTAAAGAGACAATGGGCTTCTTGAGCTGAAAGGGAATGCTAATTTGGGGTGTCAACAGAAACCAGACCAGGCAGGAACAAGCTCATGTTACTCTCTGGCTCAGCCAAGCCTTGGAGGCGGGGCTAGACTGAAAATGTGGATTTGGAACTGAAGAAACTATATGTTTGAGAAAAAGACTTATAGAAAATTGTGCCGAACTGGTAAAAATATGGAATTTAGATGTTATTAAAATGAAAATGTTGCTCACAGTTTAAAACTACTCTGGAATCTGTGCGATATTCAGAGACTGAAGCACGAAAATGTTGATATTGTAGCTATTGTGATTATGCTAGGAATATGAAAATTTACAGGAGTATGCCCAGATGATACGTGCATGTATGTTGAAAAATGTGTACAGATCCGACAATGGGTAACCAACCAAAAGCGCGACAAACTGTCATTTGTGAACCAAAACTCTTAGGAAGATGAGACTTTGACAGATATGTGCCTTATTTAATCTGTAATGTAAATATGTATAATTAACAAGTTGGTGATATTGGAAATATGTTTTATATGAAAAATAGATTTTCTGTACTGAAACAAAGGGGAGGTTCTTCCCTGGATTGTAAATGGTAGCATCACTATGTCACATTATGCCACTCTGGCTGCTTCTCAAATCAGGGGAGAGCAAATACTCTGACCTATCGGCTTCTTAGGGGGTTGGGCATAGTATAATCAGCCTCTCCACCCTCTTGGGAAATACATAAATAGGGACTGTTGAGGGCCCAGAGGACACATTCACCCATCAACTGATATACCAGCGAAGCCCTCTGAAGGAAGGATCCAGACTCCAGAACCCTGAAGCAGAAGGCCCAATCCAAAGCGGAACCCTTCTCAGCTGGCCTTTAGAATCTTGCAACCTGATTTTTAACCCCAAACTTCCACGGGGCCAACCAATTCAACAGCCTGGCTGTGCTGTTTTGCTGCTTCTTGCCAAGAACCTTGATAGAACCCAGAGATCCAAACCGGTAGAGCAGAGCTGTAACCCAGATCCAGTCCAAGAGGCCGCGCAGAGACCAGAGTGCCTTGCTGAGTGCAGAACCAAGCGCCTGAATCCTGTCCGGTGGCAAGCGAATTCCAGTCCAAACTTTTGACCAGATCTTGACGGGCCCATTCCAAGCCATAGTTTTGAGTATTTAGCATAGAACTGTCCATAGCCATCTCTTAGTTTTAAGTAATCCTATCCAACCCATTCCAACATATCCAGAACTGAATTGTAGAATCTCTTGTGCCCATCCTGAATCCTTCTCTCATCCATATAATTCTGTGATGAATCATCTTTGCGCTAATATAGTTTTGTAGAAAGGCAAGCATCTCGGCAGGCCCAATCAACCAGTGGCGCCACTGGGCATGTGGGTGCGCTGTCGTGTAGCTTGTGGGTGCGCTGTCGTGTAGCTTGCGGCTTCATAGACTCTCTGGGTAAAGAACCTGTTTGTAATTCAAAAGCGCATCTCCCATTTGAAAAATTTAAATGTCAAATTGAAGCTAACACCCTCAGCTTTCAAACTAAGAACTAGTTTTTCTGTAATCGCATTTCTCAAGCGCTGAAAAGTTTGCTGCGATTCTGCATTTGGCTCAATTTCATCCCATAAATTGCTATTTCTTGCATTCAACCTCTGAATTCAGTTTCCTATCTGCCAGTCATTCAAACATCATTGCTAGTTTCTACATGAACCTATCCAAAGCGACTCCCACTAGTTTTGAATCCCTTTTAGTGAATTAGTCATTTTAGCATTTTACCCATTCATTTCAAATCACATTCAAAAGCATTTGACCTGTTTAAAATCATTCCTGTTCTCTAAGCCTGCTGGGGGGATTGGGATTGAATTTGCATTTGTTGATTGTATATTCCTGAAACCTGTGTGCCCTCATTCCATCTCTTCATATTGCATATTAGGGGGGATTGAGTAGTAACAGGAGGAAAGAGTGATTACATTGTCTTTGATTGAATTCATATCAAGTTTCATTTCTGTGCTGCATTAATTTCATATCATTGCATTTCATTGAACCCAGTTTTATTCCCTGCTACATTATTCTTCTCACCCATACTCCTATTGATTAAAGAGATTCTTGATTGTTATATCGCCCATTGCTGATCAGTGTATAAATATTAAGTGCGATATCTATATATTGTTCATATTCATAAGTGTGATTTTATATATATAATACATTTAGTTCATCAAATCTTATCTTTGCAAAACAAGCCTACTTTTTGGTTCAGTGAGACCGGGGGGAGCGGGGATTCCAAGAGATGGGCGTGATATAAGGGTACTCCATTCAGAAATAAAAGAACTTTTGACATAAAAATATATATTAAGGGTTCCAGCTGGGCATCTCACACTAGGCATGGACTTAGTTGGAGTGCTGGGTTGAAACCACTTACAGATTGGGGGCTCGTCCGGGATTCCGGGATTAGATATACCACTTGTGACAGCTTAATACAGTGTGCTAACTGGCAGGGTACATAAATCCTGTTGGGCTACCACGCTGAGTTACACTGTAAAAGCACCCCTCAAAAGGGAACGCTCTAAGGAAACGGTCTGTTTTGCAAAAATAAAAGAAAACTTCTGTAAGTCAGGAAGGAAATCAACATTTCCAGAATGGGGACAGTGGTAAAGATCAATGTGGCTCGAGAATACCTTTTGCATACGTTATTTGTGAGAGGTGAATGGACACAGCAGGATCAGAATGTGTGGTTGCAGGCAATCACACAACAGATCACTGCAACAGGGTTAGATATATGGAAAGATCAGGGTCCCTTACATATGGCCCTGACTGAACTATATATGACCCCCAAGGTAAAGGAAGAACAAAACAAGATTGCAAACATAGCGGCATATCTATACCTGCATATTGGAGCCATACAGGATAAATATGCTGAAGGCCAAGATCTGGCAAGTAAGCAACTGCAGGCATTAGAAAAGGCCCAAACTGATCTGGACTCTTCCGAGCAGAGGCTGCAGAGGAGCCAGGAGTCCGAAAATGAAACCAGGCAGTATATAGTCAAAATAAATAAAAGAGGACATGGGTATCATCCTGCAACAGGAAAAGGCAGAACAGGATACCAGAATTCTGGCCTTGCAGAAGGAGTACCAAGAAAGTTTGGACTCCCTACTGCAGAGCCAGAAAAAGCTGGAGCAACTTTTCAACAAGGCATGCGCAAAGCAGGTAGTCGACCTGCAAAGCCAATTAGATAAAGAGAAAGAGGAGAGCAATAAATTGACTTTGAAAGACCTGGGTACCCAGGCAGAGTTTGATGAAGGCGCCAGAAAGCTAGTGCGCTTCAAAGACAGAGGGACGACCTGGCGGCACAGAGGCAGGCTCTTGCTCAGGAAAGGGACACCTTAGGCCAGGAAGTCTGTTATTTAAAAGAGAAACTGGAAGAAAATCACCTGGCCCTCTGGGGACCGAGTGACCCCCAAAAAGACCATCAAAAACTGTTAGAGCACACCAGGAGGGTGGAAGAGGCTCTAGCAAGGAAGGACCAGGCCAGTCTGGGCAGGACTCGGGAGGGAACCCTCCTGCAGCAAAGACTGGCCCAGTACTCAAAAACAACCCAGGAAGCACAGAGAAAATTAGGCTCTCTGTGAGAACAATGACGGGCTCCACAGGCTGGTAGCCATGCAAGAGAGACTGATGGAGACTAGTAAGGCCTTGATTGAGGAACAGAAAGCTCAGGTACTTGCATGGCAACAGGGAGCAGGGGCTGATAGAGATGAGGTTCGCTGGGAAAGGGAAACACCTGAGCATAACTTCAGGAACCCTAGTACCAGAGGCCTTCATCTCTCCCAATCCCTGGACTCTGCCAACCCCATGTCCACTGGCGCACATGAGCACAGGGCCACGGGGATGGCAGATTTCAATCCAATCCGAAGTATGGGGCTGATAGACCAGCACCTCCCAGGAATGGATGGGTGGGAATCTGGGTATGGGTTGCCAAGTACTGTAAGATTAGTGGGGAACCCCATGAGATTAGGCCCACTAAGGGCATCCTGAAAACCTCTGCCCAGCTAGGACAGTGGGGGGGGTACCCATCAAATCCTGGGAGCAAGGAGGAATCAGAAGACTCCTCTGAGCGTCCCAGGACACAGGAGACTAGGTCCCCACATTCTGCCAGCCATTCCAAGGCTTGCAGAATCCAGGAAAACCTAGATCAGACGGGCACCTCTGGGAGCAGTGCCTCTTGAGTCAGAGGAGGAATGGACCAGGGTTACCCGAACCAAGAAGGCCAATAAGGCAACAAAGAGCCTTGCTTAAGGTCCCCTTAAAGCAAATCAAGGCGATAAGGAGCGTCATCACACCTTATCAGAAGAACGCCAAATATTCTGTTTGGGAGCACTTGGAGCTCTTTGAGCAGATGATGGAAACTACCCATTTGAAAGACAGCAGTAGCTGCATTCAGTATGTGAAATGGACCTTCTCATCAGAATACTCCAGTTTCTTTGTGGGGCTGGAACACCAAAATCATTCTAGATGGTCCACCTATAGGGCGGCCATCTTGAAGCATTTTTCTGTTCACAGAAATCCCCAAGAGGTCCGCAGGGCAGCCTACAATTTAGAATGTGGGGAGGATCAGGCCCCACAAGAATTTGTGCAGACTACCAGAAGGGTGTGCACGGACAACTAAGAATTTGCCAATACTTTTTTCCATGCTCTACCAAAGTACATCATGACCCAGCTAGTGTGGGATTTTCATGGGAAAAGATCACTAGACTGGGTCATTGAACAGACCACCCGAATCTATGAGGTGCAAAAGCCCATAGAAAACAAAAATACTCAAAGCCCCAAAGCAACCAACACCCCTGCTGCTGCTAAGGTGGCAGAGGTGAAGGTTGCCCCCATTTTAGATTTGGAGATGGGGGAGGGCTAAAACCTGCCTGCACAGCAGAATAATCCCAAGCCCAGAAGGATCTCGGACCAGTCACAGGCATGGATCCAAGGAGGTAGTCCCACAAATGGGATCCCTCACTCCCCTGACTACATAAGTCCCGCTACAAGGGGACCCGACCCATCCTGGGTTATGTGTGGATTCTCCAGCCCAAGGGGGGGGGGGAATCCAACCAAGCACCAGCTAACCCAGGGAGCTTCCCTCCTCACTTCCCCTAGGAAGGCAGAAATTCCCCAAATCCTGGACAGAACCTTTTCCCCAGGTACCCACAAAACTTTCAACCCCAGAACAATCCATCCTTCTTTCCCCACTTTCCTGAGCCCAGACCACCCAATCCGGAAGAGGGGAGGCCAAGGGTGGAGGGGTAACCAAATCTTCCAAACACGGGGTATTTTCAGTGAAGGCATAGCTACCCTTCCCGGGATCAGCCCAGGGGAGACAACGAGTCCCCGTCACAGCTAGAGCGCCAGGTCCAAAATATGGCACAGGATCTGGGTCGCATGCTGAGGGCTCAACAGAACCCTCAGATGAGCATGCCAGCACAGAATACCCCAAACTCTGGACCTGGTGCTCCAGAGCAATGACGAGGGCAGAACCCCAACAACCCACCGGTTCCCAGGGAGGAGGCACAAGGGGAAGGGGGGTGTAAAGCCTTGGAGGAAGCTTCCTTCCCCACTTGTAAAAAGCCCCTGGAAACCCAGGAACCGGAACCGAAATCTCCTGCCCCAGAATGTCTGCCACCCAAGGAGCAGAGAGGGGGTAGGAGAAACAAAGAACAAATCTTCCAATTTGAAGGAGAGGGGTCCTCAGGGGATCCTGGGAAAAGGATCTTCTCCTTCAGAGATGGGGGAACTCCTCCCAAAGAAAAATGGGTCCCAAAGGATTTAAATCCAGACTGGGTGGATTTGGGGACTGAGGTAGCGCCGCCTATCATCCAACCCCAGAACCAACAACACGAAAATTCCCTGGTTCAAACCCATCCTGGTGACTGCCTACAAAAGGGAGGGGGGGTCGGCACAGAACCAGGGTGACCCAAAACTTCTCCATCTCTAGTTGCCACCTTTTTCTTTCAGATTCCCTAGGCTCCCCACAGAATTATGCTCAAATCGCCTCTCTATCAGTGTCCAAAACTAGAAAACTAACCCACCAGTTGTCCACAAATGTACATTCTCTGTGCCCCCTTGCGGAGAAAGAGGGAAGATACTATGCCCCGGTTCAAATACAGGGGCAGGGTACAATTTTGGCACTGGTGGACACTGGATCCCAAGCTACCCTTCTGTCCAATAAGGCCTTTGACAAAGTGAATTCAGGAAGGGGGGGGGGGGCGGATACCAAATTCCTCTCACCCCTCTTACTGGATAACTTCGGAACTTTGACAGGAAGGAAATTCCCATCGAGGGGACTGCGGATTTGGACATTGAAATTGGGCGACACAAGGTGAAGCACCCGTCATAGTTGTAACTCTCGAGGGCACCCCTTGTTTACTATGGAATGACCTCATGCGAAGGTTGTCACCCCTAATGGACTGTGTCACCCAGACTAGCCGACCGATAAAATTAAAACAGAGTGTCAACCATGTTAGTTTAAACGGCACCTGCCACATGGTTGAACAAAAATCTGACCAAGTAGAATTTCACTTCCAGAACAACCAAATTCCAGACGTGACCGTAATAGCAGTAGGACAACAAACTGGTGATTGGGTGGGGGGGGGGGTCCTCTCTATTTCTGGAAATCAACCTTCCAGTTTAAGGTGGCATTCCACACTGGAAGGAAACACTCTGAAATTCTTTTCCAATCCACAATCAGACATTCCCACTCCTATAGTCCAGAAAGGTGAGAAATCAGCTCAGAGCCTGGCTTATATTCAGCAAATTGGAGAGCAGTTGTTCATCCCTGTTCAGTTAAATGGAGGGAAGGATTCTGTTTTCGCCCGAGTATATGTGAACAACGGTAAGAGCTTCATCAGCGAAGCCATGTTCCGCCAACTCCCAAAAGATCCAGACGTTCCCACATTTAGACTGATAGACAAATGGGAAATGGATCTGGAAAAGCCCAATTCCAAACATCTCCTGCCAAGCAGGTGTATGCTCAAAATCTCCATAGACAACAAGAGCATAGTCCATAATTGTGGGGTTGTGCGAGACGTCACTGCCGCCTTTTACTAGGCAGTGACATTCTCAATCGCTTTGCCATTAGTTTGGACTTAATAAACTCCAAAGCTTGGTCCCAATTGGTGGATAATCCCATGGGCTTTGATGATCCAGAGAAAGCATTTAGGTCAGCTCAACTGCTGCCTTATGCAGTTGAAAATCAGATTGGAGAGGAAGTCGCCGTCCCAGAAAGGACACGACAATTCTCCCTGGAAGTGAAAGTTAAAAGAGGACAGAAATTGAAGAACCCTGATGCCTATATTCATCTTAATGCTTCTCTCCAACAGCAAGGGTTGTGGGTAAACCCAACACCACTAGTCAATATAGACCATGACACCATTCCAATAGAGGTGGATAACAACGACTTAGAGTATCACTCTAGCCGCAGGCACCATTATTGGAATGGCGGTTGATGACCAACATTTTTCCATAGATGGGAAATGAACTGTTAGGACCAATCCCCAAGGACTGTTTTGACAGTGATCGTGACGACAACACAACACCAGACCAGACAGGATCTTTACCCGGCATGGGGGGAACGTCCTGCTGTACCCTTCCTGCCCTTATGGTAAAGAAGATGTGACCTGTGACTTCAGGAGGGATGAGGTGATTTTCCAGGTCCATGAGGGCTGCCTTCCCCACCTGAAGCCACCAGTCCAAATCAGCACTTTGACCAGGGACTTCTCCACCCAGCTGGAGGAGGCCGCTGAGATGGCAAAACCAGAAGTCTTTCCAGGCTTCAGGCAGATGGTTGAAGAGAGAGTCAACCTAGCTGATGCCTGTGAGACTCTGGAGCAGAAGCAAAAGTTGAAACAAGTTGATTTTCAAGATCTCTTTGCGGTGGACTCATGACTGTGGTCGCACCGACATCCACACAACAATTCCCACGGACCATGGCATGACTCCAGTGTTCAATGGAGTCCCTTACTGAAATAATTACGAACCTTGAGTCCCGTGGGATAATCCGTCCAGTCCACAGCACCTTCAATAATCCGGTGCTGGGGATTTTGAAACCAAACGGCCAGTGGAGACTCTGCGCCGACCTTAGGGAGCTCAACAAACTGGTCCATACTTCCCGATGGCCTCTTAACTACATTGACCAAGGGCTGGCCCAGATCCAGGGGTCACAGGTATTCACTGCAATAGACCTGACCAATGGATACTGGACTGTACATGTCAGTAGGGAGGACCAAAACAAGCTGGCCTTCACCTTTGGGGGGCAGCAGTACACATGGACCTGGACTCCCTTCGGATACATCAACTCCGGCAATGAATTCAACATTTTTCTACATAAGGCCATGCCCGATCTGGGTGAGAGGGGTAACCTGGCCTATGTAGATGATGATGATCTCATCAAAAGCTCAACTGTGGAGGAACACATAGTGGAGATCCGTTATGTTCTGACACAGTTGAGGGCTGCCGGAGCAAAACCTTCCTTTCAAAAGGCACAGCGGTGTAGAACCCGTGTCAATTTCTTGGGGCATGAGATTACCCCTCTGGGTCTCTGTCCCCAGGAAAAGAAAGTGGAAGCGTTTCAGATATTGAAAGACCACACAACTCTGTGGGAACTAAGGAGCCTCCTTGGACTGACTACAGTAGAAAGTTCATTGAGGAATACGCAGAGATCACAAGACCCCTGATTCATCTTTTTAAGGGGGGGGGTCAAGTGGGAGTGGGGTCCAGAACAAGCCGAGGCAGTAAGACGACTCAAAAGAAGCCTCTTACCAGCGCCTTGCCTAGCTTACCCTGTCAGAAACAAGGAGTTCTTCTTGGAGACAGGGTGCTCTAATACATGCTTGACGGCAGTATTATACCAAAAGCATGACGAGGTCAATAAAGTAATCTCCTATGCGAGTAAAACATTATCCTCTGTGGACGAAAAATTCAACGATTGTGAGATGGCACTCCTGGCAACGGTGTGGGCATTGAAGAATTACCGCCCGTTCATCCAGGTGGAACACAGCATAGTGGAGACTCCACACCAGCCTCTGCAATATCTGCAAAGTGATAGAATCCGGGCCGGAAATGTGGGTAATTCTCGAATTACTTCCTGGATTCTGTCAATGAAAGGCTTTCCTGTGGAGATCAGAAATGACTGAAACAAGAAGCGTCCCCTCGCGTAAGGTCAGGCTGACTTGCACGATTGTGCCAGAGAAAACTGTCTCGAGGACTGGAGTCTAAAGATCAAGGACAACATGGAGGCATACCTTAATTCCCCACACAAAGTCTTTGAAGAAGGCAGTGTGAGGGAATGCCCACTGTCTATGTGGATGGATGCTCCCACCATGTTGACAACGGGGAAAAATAACTTGTGGCCGGCATAGGGAATGCATGGGTGAATTGAAACCCCAGAACCCTCCGCTGGGTACAAGATTGGTCTCCAAAGTAGTCAAGAGGCAGAGTTGATGGCTGTGCATCAAGCCATCCTCACTGCTGTTCAACATCAACTCCACGAACTGGTCATAATCACAGATCCGGATTATGTACAGAACAGGTTTGTGGAGCACCTGGTTAACTGGAAAACCAGAGGCATGTTATGTGCTAATAATAAACCCTTGAAACATGGGAAATTAATCCAAAATATTGATCTGCTAACCTTGAATGGGATGACCATCTACTGGAAAAAGATTAAGGGACATTCCAAAGTAAAGGGACCAGACAAAACTGGAAATTACTTAGCTGATCAGCTGGCCAAAACCGGAGCCATCCAAGGGGATCTACTAGAGATCGAGTCCCTGTTGGGGAGATCCAGGTCACTGCTATCACTAGGTCCCAGACAAAAGCTCACAATGAACTCTCAACTGCACAATGGAGTGAGGAGACCCCAGATGCTGATTTGATTACGGCTCAAAAAGGGGATCCAATAATTTAAGCTCTATCAACACATTGAGGACCCTGAGAACTTCCCCTGATGGATACCGATTACATAGGGAAAGAGGACCTCGGAGTGTTGATGAAATGTCCAAAAATGTTCTGAATCCAAGACTATTTGTTGGTAAGGAGATCCCTAGCTGGCCATGATCAGTGGGTGGTCCCTACCTCATTCCGAAGCCTGATGTTAAGTCACGCCCATGATGCGGCCACAGCCGGTCATAGGGGGTTTCATACAACACTTGAGATCTTAAGAGAGGTTGATTACTGGCCACACATGGGGCAGGACCTCGACCAATACTTGAAGGGGTATCTTGTGTGTGCACAGTTTCAGCCAACATCCCTCACACACCGTGCGCCTCTCCAAAAGAGGGGGATAACACTGCCACTGTCAGCTTTACGAGTCGATTTCATCGGGCCTGTGATTCGCTCCTCTAGGGGAAACAAGTACATGTTGACCGTGACATGCTTGTTTACTAAATGGGTGGAATGTCTTCCGGCCCCAAACTGCAAGGCAGAAACAGCAGCTGCCCTGATGATCAACCACATCTTTTTCGCGTTTTGGACTACCCCAAAGGATCGAGTCAGACCGAGGTAGCCATTTCACCAGCGAAGTAATGACAAAGATGTGGGAGATACTAGGGGTAAAAAGGAAGCTACACATTGCTTACTGGCTAGCCTCTAGTGGCTCAGTAGAGAGATACAACAAAACAATTGTGAGCATATTAAAAAAAGTTTGTGGCAGATTCGGGGCCAAGTTGGGATATTTGATTGCTTCTTGTCCTAATGGCCATCAGATCTACCCCTTCATCTGCAACTAAAATGTCAGTTTTGTTGACTGGACGCAGGATGGTGCTTCCCCGGCATCTGCTCTACAGAACCCAAGAGCAGACATTGATCAATGCCTCCACAACTCATGAGTATATTGACAATCTAAGAAAACACCTTCAACATGCTTTTGCCTATGCTCAGCGAAATCTAGAGAGATCTGCAGACGGCATGCAGACCCACTATGACTTAAAGACTACCAGAAAAGAATACAATGTAGCAGACCGGGTCTACTTATACAATTTCCAAAGGAACCAGGCCAAACAGCGCAAATATTTGCCTTCCTGGAGGGGTCCTTTTGAAATTGTAGACAAAATCTCACCAGTCACCTATTACATCCCTGTCAGATGTCCCAACATGTCAGTCTGAAAAAAACAAATCCCTAACCATCATCTTGCCCCACCCCCCTTTCTGGGCAACCATGCACCGGTATGGACACTCTTAGACAACCTCCTAGGGGGTTATGGATCACTATACCCCCCACCCCCTCTTTGCTGCATTCGTATCTCAGGCCCTATGTGCACTGTTACTCCTATCTTACTACTGTGGACACAAATAACATAAGACACAAAGAAAACACTAAGTCAATTCAATTATAACAATGGGATACTTTTATTTATGATCACACAGCTAAGCATAATGCAGGCAATGCTAAAACTCTAGCTACTCTCGAATTTGTACCTTTTATGCTTCTGGTGCAAATCTACCATGCAATAACTATAAGCTTTTCAGGTCTCTAATCCAAGCCTGTAATGTCTAATGCAGTCTAAATGCAAGCGTCAGCATCCATCTCCTTCATGGACAAATCCACACCAATCCTTCACACTCTCACTCTAAAACAATCCCATTCTGGTTTCCCCTTCACCTCTTATGTGAGTGTCTGTTCTAATCAGTCAGTTAGTCTAGGCCAATAACCATACTTCCCATTTGCATGTCTCTTGGTCTCCAGTTCTGTTTTTGCCAAGTCTCTCCTCTATGCACGACTCTGCAATCAGTCAGTCAGTGGCAGGCCTCAAGATCTGGTAACTGCCAGCTGCCATGCTCTCTCTCTCTCTCTGCCAGATCAGGTTCTGCTGCACCAAGACACTTCTCTCTCTTTCATCGCATCTCGTACTCCATCTTGCACCATCTCTAGCCAACAACCTCAGCAACTAACTCCAGCCAATTCCAGCCTCCTTGGTTATACTATTTTCCTGACACACTCATCCCTATGGTTACTTGCATTCTACAAGCTAAGAATGTCTGTCAGCGTATAGCAAAATGCCTGCTAGTCTGTGTTATGTTCTTGTCGCGTTCTGGTTGCTGTGTCAATCTGACATTGGACATCATATCTCTCCCATGGCCATTCTGTGTGCTGTGAAAAACACCACCTATTTCCATTCACTGCACTGTTGGCTCTCTCTGCATTACGAAATACTCTTAGTGCCCGTTTTCAAAGCAACTCCTTGTGTGAAAAAGGCTTCCCTCTCCTCTCTCTACCCACTCCATGGCCCCAACCTCTGTTGTCTCAGCGTCACACCAGCTCAAGCTGATAAGCCTGGGCCGTCTCTCCACTCTGAGAAGGGTGACTTCTTATCAACCAAACTGTTTACAAATTCCTTCTTTCACAGTTCCATAACATTCTTCGCGCAGAGCCCAGTGGCGCAGGCAACTTCTGTGTGTCTCCATCAGAAATGGCTTTCAGATGCCTCGTGCTAAATGCTTCCTAGCGTTTACACTATTCTCTCGCAATGCAAGCGCTAACTATATACAAACTAATTCTAAGTGCATAATCTACATACATACATACATACATACATACATACATACACACATACATGCATGACAGTCTCTTCATGTGTCTCTACAAAGCATAACAATGCCATTCTAAATGGCTCTTCATGTCATTTCAAATATACACTGTGTCATTTCCAGGCCTCATTCGTTCTGCTCTCCTGCAAACAATACATTTCTCTCTCAGCCTAAGCGCTATAATGCATAATATGGATGCATAAATATACAGCGTCTCTGAAGCACCATCATGGCACTTTAAAATATGGTGCAAGTGTCATTCTATTGCAAATGGCAAAGTGTCTAGCATGTTTCTCTCCTAATGGCAAGCACTATAATCATAAAATGTCAATCTATAAGCAAATTGCAAATGCCTACAAAGGTGGCAGTCTAATATATGGGTAACTGTAATGATGCAACTTCTGCAATGTACAATGGATAGCTAAACAGGATGAATGGTTCTTAAACAATGGGTACTAATTCTCTCCAATGGGTCTTATGATTGTTCTAATGATAACAATCCAGGCTCCTTATATCAGATTCCACAACCTATAAAATCTGCATTCCCAAAGGCAGTTTGGCGGTGGGGGGAATAAAAGTGGGTCCATATTAACCAACTAAATGCTGCCATCCTAGGCACACTCTCCAGCAACTGGAGGAGTCGTCTGGAACCCCAGAGGGGGGGGGGGGTCACTCCAGCTCCCTAGAATTCCAACTATAAAATATTCCATCTTTAGCCCATGATTTACCATAGAAAGTGTGTCTTGATTTATCAAAATGTATGTGTCCGCCCCACCACATTAATAGTGGTGGGGAAATGTCTACAAATATGCTTTTGCTTTGTCATCATAGTTGATTGGAAACCATGGAGACTAACCAAGGAGGACTACCCGGGGACCGGGAGGAAAGATCCAAGGGGCCCGGAGTATCGCTCAATACTCACATCAGGACTGGGCCAGGAGAACTGGTTGATCCACCCCTGATGGAAGAAAAAATTATGCGCTTTGCCATTTTGGAACCAAAAGAAATTAGGCTGACATCCCAGTCGTGTGACTTCCCATTGATGGACGATCAACGCCAAATCGCAAGAGAGGGGCTTGTGGGATGCTTTAACCCACTAGTCTATGCCCTGCAACATTACTGTGCGCTGCCTGCATCAGAAACATCAGAATGGCCGCCAAAAAGATCTATGCACCAGAGATCGCTGAAAGTGCGCAGGAAAACCTGGAAAAATAGGCTGCCAATCCCCTTTTGCCTATGTCGGTGGTAACACAGGAGACCACTGCCAAAACCTATCATTTGGCTGCCCGCAGAGGAAAATGAAACTACTTGAAAAAGTAGTGCTGCACTGCAAGAGAAACACAGAGCTGCTTGAAAATCCGTTTTTTCTTGGCTGTTAAATTTGCAAAAATCATGGTTCCCAAACCTCACAAAAGATCCAACCTCCTTGTTGGGTGTTAAACATCACTTTACTTCAAGAATCCACCTAAGTACAATGTCAGCAGAAGTACATTTATCAGAAGAAAATCCACATTTAAAGATGCTTGCTTGGAACATTTTTAAAAATGGGCGCAGTACCGCTGCTCGGCTGTGTCAGAAGCTGGCAATTACTTAACCTGTCATTTAAACTGGTACATTAAAATCAAAGTGTGGGGAAAGAATAGACTTGCCATCAAATGCAATATAGGTTGCCACTATTTAATTTCTATGTTGAAAAAGACTGGGATTGAAGATATGTTTGCTTGTTTTTAAATTTGTAACTTTAATTTTCACAAAGAACAATGTCACAGTTTACTGTAAGCTAACCTGATTCAGCTAAACTTCAAAGAGGTTTCCTCACTGAGGAACACACCACCCTTCTCCTTCCCACCAAAAGGACAGGAAATCTCATTTGGATGCTAATGAGAGGAGGAGGGTATTTGCTCTGCTGCTCTGGTAAAGAGACAATGGGCTTCTTGAGCTGAAAGGGAATGCTAATTTGGGGTGTCAACAGAAACCAGCCCAGGCAGGAACAAGCTCATGTTACTCTCTGGCTCAGCCAAGCCTTGGAGGCGGGGCTAGACTGAAAATGTGGATTTGGAACTGAAGAAACTATATGTTTGAGAAAAAGACTTATAGAAAATTGTGCCGTACTGGTAGAAATATGGAATTTAGAGGTTATTAAAATGAAAATGTTGCTCACAGTTTAAAACTACTCTGGAATCTGTGCGATATTCAGAGACTGAAGCACAAAAATGTTGATATTGTAGCTATTGTGATTATGCTAGGAATATGAACATTTACAGGAGTATGCCCAGATGATATGTGCATGTATGTGGAAAAATTTGTACAGATCCGACAATGGGTAACCAACCAAAAGCACAAAAACTAATTTGTGAACCAAAACTCTTAGTAAGATGAGACTTTGACAGATACGTGCCTTATTTAATCTGTAATGTAAATATGTATGATTAACATGTTGGTGATATTGGAAATATGTTTTATATGAAAAATAGATTTTCTGTACAGAAACAAAGGGGAAGTTCTTCCCTGGATTGTAAATGGCAGCATCACTATGACACTCTGGTTGCTTCTCAAATCAGGGGAGAGGAAATTCTCGGACCTATCGGCTTCTTAGAGGGTTGGGCATAGTATAATCAGACTCCACACCCCCTTGGGAAATACATAAATAGGGACTGTTGAGGGCCCAGAGGACACATTCACCCATCAACTGATCTACCAGTGAAGCGCTCTGAAGGAAGAATCCAGATCCAGACTCCAGAACCCTGAAGCAGAAGGCCCAATCCAAAGCTGAACCCTTCTCTGCTGGCCTTTAGAATCTTGCAACCTGATTTTAACCCCAAACTTCCACAGGGCCCAACCAATTCAACAGCCTGCCTGTGCTGTTTTGCTGCTTCGTGCCAAGAACCTTGATAGAACCAAGGGATCCATACCGGTAGAGCAGAGCTGTAACCCAGATCCAGTTCAAGAGGCCGCGCAGAGACCAGAGTGCCTTGCTGAGTGCAGAACCAAGCGCCTGAATCCTGTCCGGTGGCGAGCGAATTCCAGTCCAAACCTTTGACCAGATCTTGATGTGCCCATTCCAAGCCATAGTTGTGAGTATTTAGCATAGAACTGTCCATAGCCATCTCTTAGTTTTAAGTAATCCTATCCAACCCATTCAAACATATCCAAAACTGCATTGTAGAATCTCTTGTGTCCATCCTGAATCCTACACTCATCCATATCATTCTGTGATAATTGTAGTGATAAATCATCTTTGCGCTAATATAGTTTTGTAGAAAGGCAAGCGTCTCGGCAGGCCCAATCAACCGGTGGCGCCACTGGGCTGGTGGGTGCACTGTCGTGTAGCTTTTGGCTTCATAGAGACTCTAGTGTAAAGAACCTGTTTGTAATTCAAAAGCGCATCTCCCATTTGTAAAATCTCTTTTTGAGAAAAATTGACCTTTACTAAAACCTTCATAACTTTTGAACAGTACGTGCTAGGAACTAAATTTAAATGTCTAACCGCCTCAGCTTTCAAACGAACTATGAAGCGCACTCCAACTCCTTATAGTTTTTCTGTAATCGCATTTCTCGCGCGCTGAAAAGTTTGCTGCGATTCTACATTTTTCTCCATTTCATCCCATATAAATTGCTATTTCTTGCATTCAACCTCTGAATTCAGTTTCCTATCTGACAGTCATTCAAACATCTTTGCTAGTGTCTACCTGAACCTATCCAAAGCGACTCCCACTAGTTTTGAATCCCTTTTAGCGAATTAGTCATTTTAGCATTTTACCAATTAATTTCAAATCACATTCAAAAGCATCTGACCTGTTTAAAATCATTACGGTTCTCTAAGCTTGCTGGGGGATTTGGGATTAACTTGCATTTGTTGATTGTATATTCCTGAAACCTGTGTGCCCTCATTCCATCTCTTCATATTGCATATTAGGGGGGATTGAGTAGTAACAGGGGGAAAGAGTAATTATATTGTCTTTGATTGAATTCATATCAAGTTTCATTTCTGTGCTGCATTAATTTCATATCATTGCATTTCATTGAACCCACACAAAGTTTTATTCTCTGCTACATTCTTCTTCTCACCCATACTCCTATTGATTAAAGAGATTGATTGTTGTGATATCACCCATTGCTGATCAGTGTATAAATATTAATAAGTGTGATCTCTAGATATTGTTCATATTCATAAAAGTGTGATATATATATATAATGTTTAATTCATCAAATCTTTTCACTTTGCAAAACAAACCTACTTCTTGATTCAGTGAGACCGGGGGGGATTCAAAGAGAGGGGCGTGATATAAGTGTACATCATTCAGAAATAAAAGAACGTTTGACATAAAAATATATAAATTAAGGGTTCCAGCTGGGCAACTCAAGCTAGGCATTGACTTAGTTGGAGTGCTGGGTTGAAACCACTTACATTACAAGACGCTTCATTTTGGGTCTTTTGTGTATATTATGTAAATGTGTCCAACCACATGTGCGTACCTGCTTTTGTGACATAAAGCTTGACTTACCTGTAACCTTTAGTGTTTTTCCTATGCCTTCAGTTATATACACATTATTTTATTTTAGGCCTTCTAGTTTATTACAAACCCACCTTTCCAAGCATTAAAAGGTAAAATTAGTTCAATCCTAAAATCCAGCCACAAAATAGAAAGACAACCACAATATTGAATTATTACCAGTACATTTAAATCACACACACACACACTGTAATTCATCATAAAACATGCTCTTTCCCAAAGGAAATCAAGCAGTAGACAGATTACATTACCAATCCCACAGGATTTACATTCGGCTTAACAATTTCCCTACTTTCAATGCCCCCAAACACTTTGACATTTTATCCCCGCAAAAATCTGCGGTAAATTTTCACCCATCTGCCACCAGGTTTCTGCATCTACAGTATTGAGACAATCCACACATTTCCCCAGGTACCTTGTTCTCAATTGGGTCAAGCCCACCTGCGTCCTGTCTCTACACTTAATAAACATGGGCTTAGGCCCTAAGTAAGTGACTGGTGGTTGACCTCTGACCTCCAGCATTGTATGTCTTTTTTTAGTTTGCTTTGGAGTACAGATGGGGAGGAATGGTATCTGAGGAGGGACACTCAGTCGCTAGGTGGTGTTTGGTTATGTGCCCAACCATTCGCTACCCTTGCTAATCCGTATGGCCATTCCTGCCTCTGCCCTCCCAAAACACCTTCTCGGGGGAATTGTTTTAGCCTTACTATCAGGCTTTGCATTCCAGTGCCTACCAGTGTTTGTTCAAAGCAATCTTCTGCGAGTTAATAACTTATTTGCAGTTGTAAACACGCTACTGGTTTAATACTACTGGTATAATAAAAATGTCTTGCCAGTCCTTCCTTCAGCCACTCGATTTATAAACACTTTGCATGTCCTTCACTGAAGTCTTGTTTCAAACCAGCATTGACAAAGCCAATATTTTGGGCTTAAGTATACGTTTTAAGCTCTTGCCGGGTACTGCTGTTAGGTACCCAGATACTCGCACCATTTTGCACCTACTACCAGGAATGGATAGTTAATACCACTATGGCTGCCCAGCAAATGCCTTTCCCATGCCTACACAAAAGCCCAAACTGTTGGCAGTGCCAATGCTCGTTTCAATGGAGGTGCCTCGCTCTGTAAAGTGTAAGCCAGCAGGTTGATTTACTTTTCCGGGTTATCTTTCCTGTTTGCCCCCGGGGAAGGGCGCTCAGACAATCGGGTGTCTAGAAACCTGGGCAAGAACGCAGTGACTCGCCCACGTTTTCCAGCCACCAAAGACCCTTCCCCAGGCTCCATCTTGATTTTAGGGAGGCAATGTGGAGCCCTCTCCATGTTACCTCCTCAAGCTGCCACGCCACCTAGAAATCCTGAATCTTTTCCCAACTCGCCTTCCCCATTTACCTGCTGGAGCAGAGCTTTGTGCTCTGTTCCTAGCGCTGCGCTCGCCCCTTTTGGGTTCTCTGGTCTCTCAGCCATGGGGGTTTTGTTTCTTTTACCGCACCCTGGGGTCTTGGGGTCTCACCCCGATTGGGGGTAGTTTTGGGTCAGTCCTCCCCTCTCTCGGTTTCCTGGAAACACCACCTACCTGTGTTCCTGGTCCGGTGCTCGTCAAGAGTCTGGGAGTTCTGCTGCCGCAGTACGTTCTTGTTGGTGGTCTCCAGATGACACGTACCGGGCGGTATTATCCCTTTCTCAGTCGCGGTCCTGGCTATGGCATCTGTCTGTGCTGACTCTACTTCTCTGTTGGAGGCAGTCCCGCATTGCTAGTTTGGGCTGAGTGCTTCCGGTTCCTGGACCAGAAGGGTTGCGTACTTTCAGCAGGCTTGCCCGTGGCTCTCATTGCCACGCCTTGTGTACTCTTTCTTCTCATTCATGCCCTCCCAGGAGTAGATCCCGTCTCCTCCATGGTTCCTAGGGCTTCTCTCACCTGGTTCATTGCGTGCTGGGTCTTTATCCCTCAGCCTGTAATGGGGGTGAACATGGGCCTTTCCAGCCGCTCCTCACGCCAATTGAGTCCCATTCGTAAGGAGGGTCGGAAGCCACGCCAGCCAGTAAAAAAGGAAGTGAATCTCCTATCCCAGTGGGATCAAGCATTCTGTGTCCCTAGGGGGTCTTCAGCTTGGCAAGCTCACCTCCCTAGTCCCAGAGCGGGTTGCTCTATCTTGGGGGGGAGGGTGTAGAAGGAAGGTGGAGGAGGGCTGGGTCACGAATACTGTTGATTCGTAAATGCTTTGGAAGGGATATTCTGATTGGGTTTGAAGTTCTTCCTTAGTTTTGTTAAAAAAAACTCCATAATGAGGTTTGTGACGGACCTGCATAACAGGGCACTTGTGGGTTTGCATTGTTTTATATTTTAGCGAATGGGTTGACAGTGGCCTAAGCTTTCAAAAGCGATGTGCAAGGAGAAGGAGTTAAATGCTGCTTATATTAGGATGACCTTGTTATAATTTTTTTTAATTATAGTTATTTAGACACATGGATCTAGACGCAGGGGATCAACATTGCACGTAACTAGCGGTCAGTAGACAAAAACATGTATGCAATTTATATAATTTTTCGTGGGGTAATTCTGTATGCATAGTGCTCTATCCAACACCTCAAAGGTCTGCCCTCTCAACAAATTCCTTCAGCACCTAAATGACTTTGCTTGTTAAGTCCACAAAGTCCTTCACATTAGCAGCCACTTGTATATTTATAACGGATCAACGTAAAATTGGCTTATTGATATGGGTTACACCATCAAATGTGAAACTGTCTGAAACAAGCCCTATTTTGGTGGAGCTTAACCCGATTTTCCTCCGTCAAGGATCTGTTCTTCCCCACACCTCTTTATTGCTGAGCATGACTCTTTGCACTAACTCAAACTTCAGTGCCGAATGTAAGCCACAGGTGGGCTGAATAGTGATTTCTCCTTCACAACCGGATGCTGTCTTCAAGAACATGTTCCACTGGATTTAATGTGGCCTTAACACCCGATCAGGCCAGATCGGGTGTTGAGGCCATTAACACCCCAGGTTACCAAAGCGGCAAACCGGGGTGCTAAAAAGTTTTTCCTTTCTATTGTACGAGGGAAAATCCTTTACCAACCGTACGGAGCCCCTCTTCATTTTCCATGGTGGCCGTTCTGAGCAGAGGGGAAGGTGTGGCAGCAAGTGCAGCCACAATAAGGTACGTTTGGGGCTGTGGTTAAAAATAAATAAAGGGGGACAGGGAAGATGGCGGCGGGGGAGAGGCTTAGAATGCAGACTTACACTGGAAGTTCAAGCCTGCTTTCCTAGCTACCTGATTGGCTGGCTCCCCCCCTGCCAGGTGCTAATTGTCAAGCTCGGTTCTTTCCCCCGATACATGCACTCCCTCTACACACAGTTTATTCTCGCAGTTGTATCTTCCCGCTATGACAAATGCAACTGCTTACGTTATGTGCTATTTTTGTCTATTTATACTGTACCCATCACCACTGCAGTGGTCCTATGGCACCTAAACCTTGTCAAAGAGGAAGCATGCTATGACCTAGGCAGTGACATACTACCACAAAACGCCAGACCGTAGTCTGTGGATGGTAAAGAAAAGGGTTGGGTGGAAATGAGTAAGGGGGTGTGGATTTAGCCAGCAGGTAAATTAAAAAAGATACTTTCCAAACTAAAATCATGCTTTCTGGCTGATCTTTGGAATAAAACATCCACATAACACTGGTAATGAAGTCTTTATACTGGCTTCTGATAAAATCTCTCAGCCTTGGATACTTCATAGGCCTGTTTGAGTCACACTAGCCACCTAGACACCTAAGCCTCCAACCGGAACCTATTCTCCACCTGAGGATCATATCCATCATATGCAGATTGTACTAGCATCGAACACCCTTCTGCCATATGCATGACCTGAAGTAATCTATCTTAATTACCATACACCACTCTTCTGCTCTGCATATAGTTATGAAATCCTCAGTATACCTGGAATCTCTGCTTTCCCTCGCTCTGGAAAAAACACCTCTTGCTCCATGTCTTAATAGAATGACATTACAGCGTCCTGATGGTGTAGAGGAGGAGCCCCTCCAACTGCCACGCCCCTATTACCTATAGAGTTGGAACCAAAGTATGCTGGTTCAATTGTTCCACATACGTCACAAAGAGCAGAGCGTGGACTCTGTGCAGTGCCAAGAGTACCTATACCTAAGAAGATCTAGGAGGCAAGGTCCCCATTGAGAAAACCGTACCTGCATACAAGACAATATGAAGGCCGTTTAAATGTGATTCCTGAAGAAGCAGAGCAGATGAAGGGCAAAGATGAATGATGACGTCACACAGAGAGATGACTCGCACAGAAGAGATGCAGAGACCAGAGAATGCAGATATTCTAGAAGGCATCAAGAAAGTATCAAAGATAAGTGACATCTTGGGATCAAGGTGAAGAAGCTTATGCCACAGAAACAGATGAAGATATTAAACTAGTTTAAACGTGTACAGATGCAACAAACGCAAGCAGCAAAGAAATCTTGAAAGCTAGCTTCCAGCTTTATAGTAAATCGATTCTGGCAAGCGTCAATATATATAGATGCATATGGACAAGTAAAAGATAGGTTTCAACCACGCATTATAAAACGGTGCTGAACATTAACAAGAAGGCCTCACTTCAGTGTGTCACACATAAAAGCAATTAAATTACAGATGAAATCTCAGCAGAAGGAATTGAGTGAGACAAGAAGCCATGGTCTTATCAAACAGGAATTGGCTGACACTGGATACAAATTGTGTGAAAGAACAGAGACTCCTGTTCAGAAGGCTTGAGCAAAACAAAAGATGTCAGGACTATTAGAAAATATTAAATGCACGAAAAGGCTCGATTTCATGGTGTCCAGTCACGTGGAAGAAGGAAGCTGGACGGTCGAGTTATTCCCACCTACGCACAAGGGCAGGCTGTGCCTACACTCCTTAAAAAAAATTCTTAGAGCACAGTACAAACTCAAGGCCAAACTTCAAAGCACTAATTGACACTGAACCATTGAGGTGATGATGGATTGATATATTAATTGGTGGGAAGCTAGTGTTAAAACGAGCCCACCAGCACCTGGACGTTCAATCTGCATGCTGCTAGACATAGGTGGAAAAATACTGACTGGCGTTAGAAACCAACCAATTGTAGAGGACCGTGTAATCAAGGGTCCTATAGTTTGTGTAGCCAATGGAACGTCGTATATTTAGTGATGTTCATAGTGGCCATTTTGAGGGGAGGGCGTAGTTGCCCCACCTGATGTTGAAGTACCCTATTATCCTCCTTCACGGTTCTATACTGATATGGAACTTATATTCACATGGAGCCTATCACTTTTCTCGATAGGTTTTGTAGTTTGCCACGTAGGTAGTGACGCAGGTCAACATGTCACTGATGATTTTTTATTATATAATCTCAGTTTCTACTAAAATGAGTCGAGTAAGAAGACCAAGCGAATGCTGATATTTGTTGTATTCCCTGTTTTTAGACCTTTTTGATATTAAAACGGACTCCCTTTTGCCAAACTACCTGAGTCGTCCTGATTATTGATGTATGAATATAATCTGCATATCCATCCATCTCCAGGTTATTGCTACTCATCTTAAAGGGCTGGGCTACCCAGTTCAATGGAATAACCAATGCTAGCAGAACCTGCCACATGTCTGCCAGCGCACCACTACAATAATATATGAAGTTCTGAACTAGTGTCCACTGATGGTCATCCTCCCTTGCATCCACTTGACACCTACATATCTTTCAAAACCCAAATAAATACAAGTTTGGCGAAGTAATGGTGAAAATACGTGGTAATACATTTTTTTTTTTAAACTTTTTATTAATTCAATAAATTAATTCAAGTCAACATTCCCTACCCCCTTTCCCCTTTGGCGACTAGCATAACCCCTTCATCCATCGTTCAGACGGGCAAAGTTTCTACAGTCAGTGCAGATCCAACAGTCTCAATCGCTGTGGGTCCCATATCACCTTGAAATCGTCTTTGGGAACGTTCAATAATTCCCCCCCAATCTGCCGCAAAGCGCTGGATCTTGTCTTCCATGGCGTAAGTCGCCCATTCCAAGGCCACTATCTCCCACATTTTTCGAAACCAGTCTTGAATCATAGGGACCTCCGAGCCCTTCCACCTCTGGGCTATTAACAACATTGCGGCAAGCGTCATTACAACTTTGGCCTTTTCCCTTCCTCTGGGTTCTCCTGTCTCATGACCCTTCCGGACGCCCAAGAGGATTTGCGCTGGTGTCCTCTTGTCTTCCAGTCCAAAGGCCTGCCCCTGAGCTTCCCGTACTCCCCTCACCCCCCCCTCCCAAAACGATGCAATTTTTGGGCGTGTCCACCAAATATGTTCTGCAGAGCCTGCCATCCCACAGCCCCTCCAGCAGACCCCGGACACTGTAGGGTACATCCTATAAAGTCGGGCAGGGGTATAGTTCCACCCGAACATAATCTTGTACCATGCCTCTTGCAGGTGGGGAGCCTTGGCCAGTTTAGGGATCCTTCTCCACAGCTTCTCCCAATCCGTCCTACTGACCTCACACCCCATGATCCGCTCCCATTCCCGCATATAGGCCCATTGGACCTCTACCCTAGCGCCAACCAAAATCTTATAGATGTTGGAGATGAGGCCCCTCGCCCCATCGTTGGTGAGCAGGAATTTTTCAAAGGATGTTGGGTTCCTTGTGGCTGCCTTCTTGACCTCTGGATGTAGTACCCAGTGGCGTATTTGCGCGTACCTTAACCTCTATCACTCCTGAACCGCAAAGTGCCTCTTACAGTCATTAAATGATAACAATTCCCCCCCAGCAAACATATCGGATAATTTCCGGCAACCACCCTCCTGCCAGTTCATGAAGGCCCCCCTCTCCAATCCCGGCGAGAAATCCCCGTTACCAAAAATGGGGGTGAAGGGAGATGGGAATGTGGTGATCCCATTGGTGATCCCCTCGGAGCCTGCCAGCCTGTCCCAGACGTCAGCCATTAATTTAGTTATGGAGCTCTCGTACAGGTGCCGAGGCCTATAGGGTTTCGGGAGCCACAGAACTTCCACTAGGTTGCGATAAGCTACGGCCCTGTCCATCCGCACCCATAGTTTGTCCTGCATCCCTTCCTCCCCCTTCAGCCATTCCCTGATAATTCGAAGCTGGGCTGCCTCGTAATAACGCCTAAAATTGGCAATGCAAGACCGCCCTCGCCCTTTGGAGCCATCAAAAGTCTGACACCCACCCTAGGTCTTTTCCCCTCCCAAATGAATCCCCTGGTCAGTGTTCCCAACTCCCTGAAGTAGCTCGCCGGGACTGGCTGCAGGACTGCCTGAAATAGATATAAAAGCCGTGGGAGTGTGACCATTTTGACCGCTGCTATGCGCCCTATCGTGGACACCCGTAGATCTCTCCACCTTTTGAAAGTCCCTCTTGATTGCTTTAAGAAGCGGGGGAAAATTTGCCGAGAACCAACCCGCCAATGTCGCCGTAATTCTCACTCCCAGATACCGAATCCCACTAGAGCTCCACAGGAAGCTAGTATTCGCTCTCAGGCTCTCCCTCTCTGCCACGTCAAGCGTTAAGTTCAACACCTCCGATTTATTAGCGTTAATTTTTAGCCCTGAAGCTGCCCCAAAGGTCTCTAAAAGGGCCATACTCGCCTGTAAAGATTCCCGTGGGGCCATGAGCATGAGCCGCATGTCATCAGCGAAAGCTGCTACCTTGTGCTGCTCTCCCCCGAAAGGGACACCCCGGACCCCCTCCCTCCGTCTCCCGGAAAGCCTGAAGCAGCGGCTTCCAATAGATCGCGTACAAAATCGAGGAAAGTGGGCAGCCCTGCTTTGTCCCCCTCTGCAAAAATATCTTTCTGGAGGCGACCCCGTTTACCATCGCTCTAATAGAGGGCACCTGGTAATTGGCCTTGACCATCGAGGGAAAGCCCCCCGCCCCCCAAAACCCATCTTTTCCATTACACCAGGACCGCAGGGGTGTGCGTTTTCTGCACTTTTTCTATTATGTGGGCTACTCTACGGATGTTGTCCGCGGTTTGTCGCCCCTGAATAAACCCGGCCTGATCGGGGTGGATCAGCTCCGGGAGGATGGAGTCGAGCCTGTTGGTTAGTATCTTAGTGTAAATCTTAGCATCAATGTTGATCAACGCTATAGGGCGGTATGAGGCTCTCTCCTCCGGATTTTTATTTGGTTTCAGTATTAGTGACCTTGGCCTCTTCCGTGGAGGGCGAAATTCTGCCCGTGAGGCGAAAAGAGTTAAACAACGAGGTGAGAAGCGGGGTCCACTGCACACTGAACAACTTGTAAAAGGTAGCCATATAGCCGTCCGGGCCTGGAGCTTTGCCAGATGGAAGAGCTCTTATCACCCCCCGCACCACCTCCTCTGTGATTTCCCGATTTAGGGCTTCACTCGACTCCCGGCTAATTTCCGCTAACTGGATTTTTTTGAAGCAACTCCTCCTGGCTATCGCCTGGGGGATGTTGGGAGGAGTAGAGCGACTCGTAATACTCAGCGAAGGCCTCATGATCCGTGACTCGTTCCCCCGTGGCCGACCTCAAGGCTGTAATCGCGTTCCTCGTCCTTTTACCTCTGAGCAGTCGCGCCAGTAGGGAGCCAGTTCTATTGGCCTTAGCATAATATTGCTGCCGTACAGATAATAGAGCCCCCTCTGCCCTCTTAGTACGTAGGAGTTCCAATTGCCCAACCACCTTCCTATAGGTTCGCATTGCCCTCCGCGAGGGGGTGCCCCCTGCCGCCCGTTTAGCCACCTCCACCTCCGCTTCTAATTGTGATTCCAACTCCCTCAGTTGTTTCTCTCAATGGGCGGATATCGCTATCAGTTCCCCCCTCAGGGTGGCTTTGAAGGCGTCCTACCTCATGTCCTCCCCAGTGTCTCCCTTCCTATTGGTGTCGAAAAAGAACTTGATCTTCTCCTCAACCCCCTTTCTGATTAGTGGCTCTCTCAGGATGGCCCCTGGGAGTTGCCAGCCCCACATCCCCCTTCCCCTCTGGCCCACGTCGAGCTCCAGAGAGACTATTTTGTGATCTGCAATCCCTATGTGCCCCGTACACCCCCCCCGGATGGCTCCAACTAAAGCAACCGAGACCCATATATAATCGATTCTTGATTGGGAGCCATGAACGCCTGACAGTGTGCCCCTCATCGTCCCCCCTTATCTCCCTCCAGGCATCTTAGTCCCAACCTGTGGACTCTTTCCTTCAAGTCCGCTGACATCATGGCTCCTCCCCCTTCCCCCTGCCTCCCGTCCTATCTTTTCTCCTATCCCAAGCAGAGTTAAGATCCCCCAAAAGGACGATATGACCCCTCGATTGGTCTTCCAGCAGATGCAGAACCCCTTGCAGAAAATGTTCCTGTCCCGTATTGGGAGCATACACTACCGCTATCGTCAAAGGGACCTCCTGACACGTCCCCTGTACTACAATGTACCTCCCTTCCTTATCCGTAAGGACTTTGCAGGGCTTAAAGTCTACCGTGTTCTTGATTGCCAGGGCCAACCCCTTGCCTTACATGGGGCCGAGGCGTGGAAGATCTGATCAAAACCTCGCAATTTCAACCTGCCCTGGTCCTTATGGAGCAAATGCGTCTCCTGTAGACTCATAATATCTGGCTTCTCCTTTTGTGTAAAGTGCTCCAGCTTCTTCCGTTTAAGAGGGGTATTCAATCCCCTTACATTATGTGTTAGCCACTTAAGGGAACCCCCAGTAGAGTAGAATTGCCATTAAATGGGAGTACCTCCCCACCTAGCCCCTCCAGCCTTTGCTCGTCGCTGCCCCCCCCAAACTCCCCCGAGTACCCCCCTGCCATCCCCCCACACCCCCTTGAAGGCTAAAGCCTTCCCACCCACTCCCCCCGCAAACCACGGGCATCTACGCCCTTTCTGCTTCCAACATGGTTGCACCCCCTGCGACCCCTGAAAACTACACCCTAAAGAGGCCCACCACCTCTATCAGTCAGTGTCTGCTCAAGACTGCCCCGGGGAGCTGCTTCTGACTTCGCTGGATGATCCATTACTCCGCCGAGTATTTCTTCTGGGTCCCCTTTTTCTCTTCTCTCTTACAGTCGTCCAATCCCAGGGCTTGGGTCCCGAGCGACCACTCGGGCCCGGGAGGCCTGCACCGGGGGGGGGGGGGGGTATCCTCCAGCTCAACATGTAAGAGAGCAGCCCCTTCCTGAGGGGAAGTGATTCGTCTTTGGGATCCCTCCCATTCGAAGAGCAAGCCAAAAGGAATGGTCCATCTGTAACGGATCGCCTTCTCGTTGAGGACCCTCACGACCGGGCCCATTTGTCGCCTCTTTAGGAGCGTACTGCTCGCCAAGTCCTGGAAGAGAGCGATCTGCTGGCCCTCAAACATGATGGGTTCACGTAGTCTCGCTGCTCTGAGCACTGCCTCCTTCTGGGCATACTGGGAAAATGCAGCCAAAACATCCCTTGGCCTCGCCGTCTGACCCCTACGTAACCGACCAGTTCTATGCACACGATCCAGCTCCACCACCTCTGGGCTACCCTCTTCCAAGATGTCCGCAAAGATTCCCTGGAGAGTCGCTTTCAGAGCCTTATCAGGCACGGTTTCAGGCAGCATTTTAACCCGTATGTTGACCCTGCGGGATCTGTTTTCCAGGTCTTCCACTTGGAGTTTGAGATTCCTGGTAGCAACATCCAACCTCTCTATGGCCTCGCTGTTTGCTGCGTTGTCTTTATCCATTTCTTGAAGACCCTTCTCCAGGATATCGGTCCACTCCCCCAGTTGTCGCAATTCCTGCTTCAGCTCCCCCACAGCTTCATTCAGGTCGGTGCGCATTAATTGAAACTGTTCCTGAAAAGTTTTAGCTAGGTTGGCCTGCAAGGCTCTCCAATGAACTCGTGCCTAGGCATATTTGCCAAGACCTCTGCCCACCTTGGCGCGGGTTCCTCCCTTGTGCCCCCCAGGGCCTCGGATCCCTCCTTTGAGTTCTGCACCGACCACATGGCTTGAGGGGTGCCCGTGTTGTCCCTGAGGGCCTGTGGGTGCTTTCCCCCTCTTCCCTTAGGTTTGGTAGTCATGCCGGCCCCCTTCCCCCCCCACTGGCTCGTTCCAACCCAGCTGCGCTTCACTGACCCCTTGCTGAAGCAGGATTTGCAGGCTGTATCGGGCCTCCTCACAGGTTGAGTCCGTCTCCGAATTCTGGGGGACCTGCCCAGCTATCTCGGGGGGCTTTGCCAGCTTGCCTCCTCCCGTGCCACCCGGGCCAGGCGCAGCAACCCCTTAAGGGAGGGCGAAGTCCACCAAGGGCTGAGTGCGTCTCCTGCGTGCAGTCGTGGTCCTCCTGCCGCCTCACCCGCCCCAGGGGATGCCAAAGCCCCCTGGGCCTCTCTCCCCACCACCGAGGGGCAGAGGGGAGCAAGTCTTCAGATCGCACACACAGCGGAGCGAGCCAGGTGGATCAGTTTTTGAGCACTCCTCTTGGGTCAGCGACGATCAGTCCCCCGCCGCCAGCCGCCCTCCAGGCTGCGGCCCGCAAGGCAGGAATCTCCCGTAGCCCGGGCTCTTCTCTTTTCTGGGCCCGGGGACCCGGTACTGGGCCGTCCGCCTCCGCTACGCGGCTCACAGCCCCACAGTCCCAGCTGCCGGGCCCGCTGCAGGCACCGTTCTCGCAGGCCGCTTCTAGTCACAACCCGCTCCCTCCAGGGGACGCCGGGCCCCACCGCCCGGGGATCCTCCAGCGCCAGAGGACGTCCCCGGCCGCGGCTCCCCACACTGCCAAACGCCGGGAGTTCTCCTCGTCTCCTCTCACTCTGCAGACCCGCTCTCCACAGGTCGGGGCAGCGGGCACTCCCGTCGGAGCCGTGAAAATGATTTGCAGGATGGGTAAGCAGAGGAGGGCTTGGTAGCGTAGTATATATGCAACATCACAAAACAAGACTATATCCATTTTACAGACTGTGCTATCCTCTATTGCTCATTCATCAGCGTCCCAGTGTTCCTTTTGACTGTTCTCCTTCCCTCTTCAAAGAACATGCATAGTTCCACTAGTGTTCTGGAGCAAACCTCCTTTATCCATGTCAGAACTACGTGCTAGCTCACACTCTGCGTTAATCAATTACTGCAATGGCAAATTTGTAGGCCTTTTACATGGAATCCTCTTTTTTGATGCAAAGTATCCAAATGGCAGCACCTGTGACTTCTTCTGAACCATATGACAACAAATGAGCTACAAAGTGTCCATTGGCCAACAATTGTTAAGCCACCTGTCTCTGATATGTTGCCTTGCCTGGACTGCTCTGTAAGCGCTCATCCAGAACACCCCCTCCCCCCAACGAATCGCTAAAGGTGGGCAGTTGTGGGTTTGTGGGTAGGTGTGCCACCTTCTCTGTTCTTTCATACGGTTGTCCAGTGCCATTCTGGATAAAAGTAGACTAGTTTGGTTCATGAAAAGAAAAGTACTAGTGGCAATGCTATTATTTCCACTTATTACTGTACAATGTGTTGGTCTTTATTTTCCCTGTACTGCGTATTTGGACACTGAAAATATAACCTGTTTAGCACACCCCTTTTACTAAGGTATAATAGTGGTATGTATAGCATATCATTTTTGCGGTTCTACTTCTGCACTGCAGACTAAGCCAATGTGCAGATCTAGTTTAACAAGATGTAAATTAAATTTTGATGAAACCTATTTTCTTTCTCAGACTGCATTGGCTCTTGCAATTGCCCAGGAGCTGGGCAGTAAAGTGCCATTCTGTCCGATGGTTGGCAGCGAAGTCTATTCTACAGAGATCAAGAAAACAGAAGTTTTGATGGAGAATTTCAGGCGTGCTATTGGTAAGTTACTCCGCTTGTAAGCTGTGTAAGCTGTCATAACTCTGTTGGTGCATTTGCTTTGAAACTATTTGAGAGATGGAAGTCTGGGGCCCATCTTGGTTGGTAAGTTTAAGCTGGTTACGGTGGCAGTAGTTTTAGTTTCTGTTCTCGGCATTACAGGTTCTAATCCAGAAAATGGCAACCCAGATGTTCATCCTTTAAAAAAAGATGGAATTGGTTAAGATGGATTTCTAAACTTTGACCAGGTGGACAGAAGTTTAGGAGGCCACCCTCAGTTTAGTGAAACAGAGGAACCTTCTGGACAAGCCAGACCAATCTAGGTAGATTGGCAGGCGGTGAAGACTAAGTCTCGGAAGGGGTGAGAGTGATTGGAAGCCCACAATGAGCATACACGGCAGCAAACCAGAAATTACTCTTAAACAAGTGTATATAAAAAATATATATACATTTGTCGGCCGGACCAAATAGACATAAGTAACTGTAGAAAAACCGTTATCACACAAATCCTAAATCTATACAGTGTATATACAATGCATTTCCTAATGCAATTCAGTTACAAGATATAAGCACAACCTGTGAAGAGAGGGTTAAGTTAGTACACAAATGGCATTCAGTAATTCTTCAGAGTTAGTTCCCCAACTTTTGAGGTCTAAGAAGTGGGGAGCATTATGCTCAACAGTACAGCTGTGCTTTAAAACGCACGATCGCACAGATGAACAAAAATTGGGTATTTTTGAAGGGGATGTAGCAAGTCGGGAAGAGGCTTGAGGCGATGAAGAATTGGTTCCCACTATTCGAGTAGGCCCTGCCCTTGGCGGCAAAGCAGTATTCAAAAAGGGAGAATAGCTAGGCAGAGCAGGTTAACCCAGCCAAGTTTGAATACCTTTAAGGGATACTTGTGCGTAAAAACATTCGGCTGTGCTAGCGGGGGGGGGCACCGGTAAGTTATGCAAAACCCTCTGCACAGTCCGGGTCAAACTGTGCCAGTTTAGTCGAGTTCACTGGTAGGTTCGAATCCTGCAGTTTCGCGGTGCTCCAGCTCTTAACGGCTGCGTTAGAGAATGATTGTCCGTGACAGGACAGTTAGGAGGTATGAAGAAACCTCTGGTGCAGCTGGCTTCAGGGCACAGGAGAGAACAGCAGCAGGGAAACTATAGCGACTGTCGCCACCAGGGAGTGACGCAGGAATCGTGGATGCGGGCACCGTTGCTGTTAATTCGGGATCGAGAGGAGCTAAGCATGCAAAATCTGGCAGGAGAATGCACAAGACCACAAACAAGCGATGCCCCAAGTCTCTGGTCTGCACTCGAGATGGCGGCGTTGCTGCAGATTATCTTGAGGTAGAACTGGACAGTTTGCTGGATGGCCCAGAACACTTCCGGAGTGGTTCGTTCGGTGGGTAAGCAGAAGGGGCCGAGAGTAATTGTTCCGGATACACCAAAGGGGCAAAGCGTCTTGGCAGGCCTTCCTGATGGAAGAAGCCAGCAGGGGTCCGACGGGACAGCAGTGGGGGAAGGGTGCCAAAACCTTCCAAAGCATCTCTGGCGGTTTCACAATTCTGTTTCTTCGTGTAGGAGACATGGCTCCTTCTGTAGTTCGGTGAGAACCCAGGTGATCGACCTGGAATGGCTGCAGTGCCCATTCTCCTATCCAGGATTAGCTTTGCGCCAAAATCAACAACTGCCAATAGAAGATCTGCTCTTTGCAGGCATCCCAGATGTGGACCAATCATGGCCCTTGATGGTCTGTAATTCAGGCACCCCAGACATCCTGGCACCAGTAGTGTGGTTGGGACTAGACAGTCCCAGCCCTCTTCCTGGGCGCACACAAGTGGCAGGCAGAAGCCCTCGAAAGAGATCGGTTTTCGCGGGAGGCTGCATGACTAAATAAGGAAAACCCAGATTACTCCACCTGGGTGAAGGCAAGGGACAAAATTACCGTGGGACACTTTGTGGCTTGGCCATTTTCAGACCTGGCCATAGTCTTGAGCCAAAGGCGGTAAACGCTGTTTAACTCAGTAAAAAGAAGCAAAACATGATGAAAATTAACTGCTGCCACCAGTTTGTCCCAGGCACACTCGTACAATCGCCCATAAAACGAAAAGGGACCCCAGCGCATGCTACTGGAAGGTACATTGTAAACTGTTAAAAAGTTACCAAATAATGGCAACATTGTTAAAGACGAAGGGAAACAGTTTCCCAGTACTCAGCCTGAAGGACGTGTTGGTTTCCCTATAACAACAATTGTACTATTATCTGACACAGAAATACCGTTATGTAACCAATATGTAAATGTGGTGATATAATTGCGTGACTAAGCATATGTAGCGATTGTCTTGAGCTAAGAGACACAGTTTGGCTTTCCTCTTGAAAGGTTCTGCTCTAAGAGGGTTGGGCAAGGTATTCAAAGGTTTGGTAGCTAGGACCAGGAAACTCACCCCATCAGCTTTCTGAAGTTTGAACCTGGGGAGGAAGAGGCAATGGGCTTAGGCAGCTCTCTGCGGTCGCGTAGAAGTGTGGAGTGTGAGTCGGTTGGCCAGGCATTTGCGGGTGAGGGCAAGTGTTTTCATTTCAAGGAAATTCTCTGTGCTACCAAGAGCCAGTGTAGATTACGTCTATGGTCAGAGATGTGCTGATTCCTATGAATATTTAGGGCGCCCCTGATAGCATTGTCCTGTGTGACTTGAAGTTTATTTAAATTGCGTTGGTGAGTCCCTAGATAGAGGGCATTACAATAGTCGACCTTTGACATAATAAGTGTTCTAGCGAGAGCAGTGCAGCTAGCAGTAGTCAAGAAGGGTCTACAAGCTGTGATGAGCTTGCACGTATAAGCAGAAGCTGAAATAATGGCATTGGTTTGTCTAGACAATGACAGTGTGTGGAGTCAAGGTAGATGCCTAAGTTTTAGTGTCATTGGACACCTTGCTGGTGTCGCCGTCAATGGTGAATGGCTTGAATGAGGGATTTAGGTAAGACATTGATGGGATCCCAGGATAAGGAGTTCCGTCTCATCGTCATTGAGGCAGAGTTCATGTTGAGCCATCCACGCCTGAAACCAGATATACGTCATTCAATGATTTAGTGTCAGTTGCGTGGTCACCTGTGATAGGGATGAGTATCTGGGTGTCATCAGCGTAATTAGTGTAGGTGACAACCAGATAATAAAGAATATCGAAAAGTGGTTTGGTGAACACGTTATAGGGTGTCGGTGACGCACACGATTCTTGAGGGACACCACAGTGAAAGGTTGAAGGCTCAGCTGATACTGACGGGGAGAATACCTGCATAGATAGTGATAGTGCCACAGGGGTGCACCCTGTGTTCCATGCGGATCATGCAGGGTTTGTTTGGGTCTTCTGTGGTACCGCGATGTGCACTGGATACCCCAATTGATACCATCATCTTGGCGCTACTAGGCACTACTTTGGCACAAAATCTGAGGCCCAACTGGCAGGTGCAGAAGATGACCAGCACGAACACAATCGCAGGGACCAGCATCTTCACTATTGCTCTCAGCCAGGAAAGGGCCCACGAGGAAATGTTTTGTAACAAGTCCTCTCTCTGTATTCCAGCTTCTTTTTTTCAAGCTCACTCCCAGGGTGCGTATGGCTCCTATTTGTCTGGGGGAGCCGTTCTCTGCATCATTAGGAGGCACAAATGTGCAACAAGAATCCTGATCTTGAACATAGCGGTTCTGCATAGTCATCAGTCACAGGGCTTACAATTCTACTTTTATGGCGTTGAACCTTTGTTCAGTGTCATTGCCAGCTGTATCAGTTCCCAGCTGACAATTTGCAGCCATTTGGCGTTAGCTGTTGCTTGGACACCAGGCAGCAACAGTGACGCAAAGATCGCTTCTGGGCCACTGAACAGCCTGTACTCGTTAAGTATCTTGCTGAGCAGTTAGGTTTGAGTCGCGAGATAGGTATTCTTTCGCCGCAACTGCTCTTTTCTTTGGCTTTCAGGAAGGATGTGGAAGTCCGGGGCCTGCAACGGGTTTCTGGTATGCACACCAGATGTGGTAACTGCCATTGATTGGGGGCCGAGGGGTAAGTCTGCTGGCCCCCTTGGAGGCGGTCTTCTGGTATTAAAAGCAGTGCTGAGTGCAGGGTAGCGAGCGAACAGTAGCCCCTCCATTATGGTGGGAAGTGCAAGTACGCCTGCTGACCACGCACCCATGTAATCGTCCATCACTGCGGCTGTGCCTTTCTTGAGTTCTGGGATGAGCAATGTCTTGTTGCAACCAATTATTGGCCCCCACAGAGACAGCCCCTTCATTGTAAAAGCAAAGTCCATATATCGCCTCTGTGTACTTTCACGCATGTTTCTCTATTGCCTCTATACACATCAAGTTTGCAGTGTGATCAGTCCAGAATGGTGCACATGCTGTATTCACTCTGGACAGGATCTTTTCTTCAAACCCTATCAATCCTCCCGCTATGTAACTCCGTGTTTGTTTCGCCACATATTTCAGCCATTGTACCATCAAATGTGGCCTCGGCAGACACTGGGTACCTTTTGAGATTATTGTTGCACTGCAATTGGTCTGGGTCCGATACATCGAGCCTTACACTGTGTGCCTGGAATTGCCTTGTATCCTACATAGCGCTAGATGTATCAGATAGTGAGCCTCTAGAATGGGCCGTTTGAGCACGTTGGTAACCTCTTCTGCTGTGCCTGAAAGGCAATATCTGTGTGTGTGTGTTTTTGTGTTATCTGTTAAAGTGCTTTATAGTGCAGGTGTGTCGTGAGAACACTGGCACGGAGTGGCCATATAGGAGGTAGTTAAAATGTCTTGGTATGCTCCTAATCAGGAGTGTTGGGCACAGACAGTCACTATGGTGTGTTCAGGGGTGCTCTCCGGATATCTAATAGGTGGATGCAGTAGCGCAGCTCCTTAATTTTCACAGCAAGGGGGGGTGGTGAAGACAACCTGATTTTGTCCGTTACACCTGGGGTCTTTCCACTGGGGATGAAGTTCAGCACGTAGATTAGGTCACCTGGGAGTAACAGTGGTCCGATTGTGCAACAGCTGCAGCGCCTGGTGTTTCCTGTGACTGGGGTGGTGCAATCTGTTGAGAGACAAGTTTAATGGCCTGTGTTAGGGTGGTCAAGTAATTGTGAAATTCTTCTCCTAAAACAGATGCTGCCCTGTGTGCGTCTAATGCCCTTCTAGCAGGAGACAGGGGTGTAAGCATGTGACGACCAATACTGTACTGTAATTTGGCCCTATCAACTTTGTACCCCTTGCGGGCCAAGAGTTGCTAGTGTTATTGAATCTTTCCGGCATTGGAGCTCGCTGTCCCTGCACACCAGCAGATCGTCCACGTATTGGATAATGGTGCTGGGTATCTGAATGTGCCCCAAGTCTGTGTGTAGTACTCTGTTGAAAATACTGGGGCACTCAAGTCCCTTTGAGGTAATCTAGTGTGTTTGAATCTCAACCCCCACCATGCTTAAACACGGTTAGATATTGTGAGTCGGGGTGCAGTGGAGCAGAGATCCTCTACAGTAAAGTGGGACGTATTGTCGCAGGGTTTGGAACCACAGAAAAGTCTTGCAGTACCACGTCATTTAGGGGGCGCAAATCCTGAATCCTCCTCCAACTGCCTCCCTTTGCCTTTTTTGATAGGATTGATGGATGTGTTGCTTGGGGGGGGTGGACGGGAGTATTATCCTCTGGTTCAATAGTGTAATGATGGTGTCCCTAATCCCCTTCTCTGCCTCCCTGGATAGGGGATACTGTCACGCTCGGGGCACAACGGCAACTGGTATCTGTTATATTCACACTCGGGTCACTCCTTCTAACAGTCCTACATCATGGGCATTTGTGGTCCAAAGTCGCTCCGGTATATGTTCGTTCTAGGTCTACACCAATAAAGTGGGGTGGGGCAGCAATGGCCATGAGGGGACATTGTACTTTCCGTTATTGCACCATAATGTCACAGTGGATACAAATAGCCAATACAATCTCACCATCATTCGGTTGGTCCTTCAACAACTCTGCATAGGTTACCTCCCTTGGGGATACCGTAGGATCGATACGAAGCACTGTGCGCCACTCGCACCCATCGGGGCCAGTCCCTAAAACAACAATTTGTTGTGCCGATATCACCAAACATTGCAAATATAGGGACAGCCACCAACTCGGACATCACCGGGCAGAAAATGATGTCCGGAACTCGGCAGCAACCCTTGCCAATCTGGGGTATTGCCTCAAGAAGCACGGTGATCCCGTACATGAACATGTCTGGATGTACAGGAATAACATGAACCACAACCCACCCTTCCCCCTATCTCCCCACTGTGTACATATGATCACCATCTCCCTCATGGCACACATTCCTGGGGTGGCACATACTATTCCACTGTCTGTAAAGGAAATGGTCATGTTCTGTTTGCTAAGCAAGTCACGGCCGAGCAACTTTATTGGGGAACTTTCTGAATGTAATAGGGAGGCCCTCACCTCTTTCCCCCCTAATTTTAATGTCCATCTCTTTAGTGTACGGTACCGTGGCGACAGCCCCAGGGAAGACCTGTGTCCCAAGAGCTTCACCTGACAGTGGGAACATTCCCTCACTGATGCATGATTTAGTGGCACCTGTGACATCCATGAAGATGAAGTGTTTGTTTCCTATCTTGGCTGTGTCATGGATAGTACTGGGCATGCAAGGGCTTTTTGTGGGCTCTCCTAGTCATGGTATGTGTTAGTCCCTGGTTGCATGAAAGGGTTTGTCCACATCACACACTCGTCCATATGGTAGAACGGTGACTTCATGTTGTTGGGGCCCTGGTGGCTGGTGGCTGCAGTACTTGTGGGTTATGCTCTTGAGGGCTTGGTGGTCGGGGTGGCAGCTGTGTACATCCTTGATGTATTTTATAGGGAATGGATGTCGCCCTTGGTGTTGGTACCTATGGTTGGGGCTGAGATGGTGGATGATAATTGGTATAGGAGCCGTATCCCGCCCCAAGTCTGCTGCAAAACTCCCTTGAAAAATGTCCCCACTTTTCACAGCTCAACATTGCGAAGGACCTATTCCAGTGGTCCCATCCTGCCAAATCATCCCCGTCCTCCTCTGAGAAACACTCCTCCCGTGCTGCTGACCTCCTTGCTGCCACTCTGGGTACAGGTACTGAGGTCCGCCTTCCCACTGTCTTTGTTCTCGCCTGGCCAGAATCCAGCTATCCGCACATATGCGGGTGTCTGTGCATTCCCTGTCGTTTCTATCAGTGCAGGTGCCGTCCCTTCTAGAGCTATCTTAGCTAGTTTCTTGTGCACCAATCTTGCTTCCTCTGCCTGTATCTGCTGCAATGCTTCCTTTTCACGCTCCTTAATTCTTTTACAATGGTCTATTATTCTATGAATTACCGCCCACCCTTTTGCTTCAATGCCCACTATTTTGTTGAACGCCTTCTGCACCTCTTTGGGTAAACCCCTTTTTATTCCAAAGTAAAAAAGAGGAACTGATCAGTCCCACTGGTCCCACGTCTCCACCCTCCACATCTCTTGGAGTTTGATAATGTACTAATTAAGTCCTCATCCTCTCCCATAGTATATCGCATTATAGACTGCAAGTCTGGGGTGTCTGGATATGGTCGCTGTAGCGCATTCCCACACTTGTGCCCCAAGGTTGTTGAAAGGTGCCCCATTATGTGCATCGTCGTCCAACTCAACTCACGCCTTGACCCATATGTCCCCTGCCTGGTCACCAACAATGGCTACCAACTAACATTTCATATCCCCCACCGCTAAAGGAACGCCCGCCGTCTGTTTTATACATGCGTAAATCCATTTCCCAGCACCTGCAGTGAGGGGCGGGAGCGCCTTGATCAATTTATTTGTATCCATTTGTGCCCAGGGTTACGTACTGTGCTCTCCCTGGGCCTCTGCTTGCCTAGCCCTCCCCGCCCCCCTCCTTCCAGCACTGCGCCATTTTTCCTTCCTGCTTCCACTCGGCCAAACCTACTTAACCTGTCGTTCCACAGGCCCTCTGCCCTCAGTGTTATTTCTGGTGCCTGCTGTCCCTCTTCTGTACCGCCCTTGTCTTCCGTATCCCATTCTTAATCTCTCGACTCTCCAGTTTCCCTATCCGACCTTACTGTCCTGTATCCTGCGCTCCCTACTCGCCTGCCCTCGCCTTCCTTGGTGTGAATGTGCACATCCTTTATTGCTGTACTGTCTAACCTAAATAAAATGTCCCGAGCCCGCTATTCTAGTCCGCTTTCTTTTACTCTTTGTTCAGTCTGCACTTCTTTTAAGCGTGCCAGCTCTGCTCTTGCTGCCTCCCAGTGCCTCCGCTAATTCCTTTGTCTCCTTGCATTCTTGATACGGGGCGGTAACTAGGGTAGGAACATACAGTGGTGGCGGGGCGGTGGCCGAGGTGGGCATGTAGGTCGGGTTAGTGAGGCACGTTGCTGGGCAAGCCGCTAATGGATACAGTCCCTTACGTTCTGTTGATCTCTCACCCATCTCTCTTACGGTAGCTCCCCTATGGATATCTCGCACCCCTCCCTCATCAAGGTCCTCTACATCCTCAATCATTTTCCAGAGTTCTAAATTCTCTTTGCTCTTCTGTAGTTGTTTTCCTTTGTATTTCGCTGCTAAGAATGTACTTGTGTGTTCTAGCAGTCCCTCCTGGCCAGGAGCAGCGCATCACCCCTCCCCCCCTCGTGTCTCTACCACCCACTGCTTGGGATACTGCTCTATCCTGTCCCTGTATAATGGCAGTGCACCATTTTGGCCAATAATGTGCTCAAATCTCCTACGTTGCGCACAATGTAGTTGTGAAAGTCAAAACAAGTTTTCTGTCCTCTCCTCCCTGTCGCCACCAGTCAAAAGTCCCTCCTCTCTCCTTCACTCACCCACAATATCACAAGATACTAACAATGGCCCATGTGGGGCCTTCACGCCCTAAAAATAAAAATCTCAAGACACTAAACCAACATTAAAACTACTACTATGTCTGAGTCTACTAATCATGCAGAGCTCCTACTTTTTTTACCTCTGTTCACAAAGTTAATGGTACCATCGCCTCCCCTCACTCGGGAAGGCTCCATACATTCCTTTATTTTCCTTCCATATTATTCCTTATTGATTTAACACGCACCCACATCCTTCTTTACCACACAATCACGCACGCCACATCTCTCATGCACTGCTTCCCTAATTGTTATCTCTTGCAAGGGTATACTCACATATGCGTGTTCACCCAAACTCCTCCGTCACAGGATTCCAACAATGGCCTGCACTCTCTTCGGTGCTGCGCCTTTTTCAAAGAGCAGACAGAAATTCTGTAAAAAAAACGGTTCCTGCACACCTCTGGGACTGGTCGCTGCAGGAGGGCACAGCCCCTTTTGGAGAAGCGGTCTTGAAGCCTCCATTGGCGCGCGGGTCACTGGGATCACGTCGGGGTCACCAAAGCAAGGCACACCCCTGCACGCTCCCAGCCAGCAGAAAAACATATAACCTGCTAGGGAAAAAAGGGCCAAGTCACCACTTGCAAGGATAACAAGTATTTATTCCTACAAAATGAAAATCCATCAGCAAAGAACTCTGCTGACACTGAACGTTCTGCCAAATTGGGAATGTGCAGCAAGTTAAAAGGACATAATTGTCATCATATACAGTGAAAACCCGCAAGGCTGGTTGGAGCGACCCCATACATGGGCGGCCCACTCCATAGGGGATACTAGGCTATTGGTCACAGCCATCTTGTCCGTCTCCGTGAGCACTGCAGGGCTCGGAATCTGCGTTAAAACAGGGCCTAACAAGCAATTACCTATTCTAAAAACAATGCTATTCTATCACTGTAATGGTGCACCTGGCAGACACTGGGATGGTCCCAGAGGCAGAGTCAAGGTCATACCAACTTGCATACTTCACTCACTCTTAGATGCGCCAGCAGCTTCTGAGGTTCTCCACCTTCATTTCGAGCTATAATTTCATACCTCCTGGCACCTTTCAGCACAAATCACGTGACCCAAATGTGAAGGCAAGATAACATTGCTTTCTGATCGATCTGGGCTTTTACAGCTTTATGGTCGGTGGTCTGGGCCTGGCTGGTGCTGTGGTATGTGGGGGTCTTGTGATCAAAGCATTGGAAGGCTGTAACTCTTAACGTGTGGGTTGTTGGCGCTTAGAGGTCCACTGCCCCCTTCTCGTGCCTTTGCAGAGCACATTCTTTATTGGGTGTGAAGGCCTACAGCCTCTGAGACAACAGCAGGCTTGGAAATCGCAGAAGCTTACTCGTGGTGGGGGTTATTTCTGTGTGGGCCATGCAAATCTACGACTATCATGGTTGGTACTTTCAGCGGAGCTTTGGCCTCTGTAAAAAAGAAAAAAATGGCTGCAAACTAAGATGGCGTTTACACTCTCCTCTACTATATGTATAGCTCCTCATGCATGCACTAGACGATCATGCACTCTCTTGTGAGTACACTGCCCCTCCCCCTGCTCTCTCGATATGTGGTTTACAGTTTTTATCATTATGAATCGCTTAGGGGGGTGGGGAAGACCCTCTCTCTTTCCCAACATTTTAAAAGGATGAACAGAGGTCAATGTATAAAGCTGGCCATAAAGATCCTAAGCGATAAAGACCCTAAGCAAAAGATAAAAGAACAGGCGAATGTTGGATTACCAAGAGCACGTAAGGTAATGCACTCCTTTGTTGGCTGCGTGAATGCGACCGAAGCATGAATTTGCAGAAAGATTACCAAACCATTTCTCTTGCACAGTGGCCCAGCATCTCTATCGGGGAAACAGTTATGGTAATCCCCTGTGTGCGCAAGATGTTATAAAGCGCACACTGGCACCCATCATAAAAAATAGAAAGTGCATTGGAACAGATTCAGATCACAAGAGATAATGGACTGAAACATGTAGCTAGAGAAGGCTATTTAGGAATGTGTGAGTGTTAAGGAACAACTGATCTGGGTCTTGGAGTAGTCTGTACCTCTACAATTAATATAAATTGGGCTGGAAATGGAGAACCGAGGACGGAAAAGGCATAAGCAGGAAAAGGCAGAATAAGCAGGAAACACATTTAGAGAGCAGCATGATCTCTAACTCTAAAAAGAACATCAATGAAGGGAGAGCCTTATACCACACTTTGGGACTAAAATAGATGCATAAAAAAAAATCTGGTCCAAGCAACAGAATGCTGTACATGGGGCATGCACCCAGGGGGTGAATAAGGGTGCAGGGATAGCAGACTGTTCCTTTCCAGTAAACCTCAGATGCCCCATCTAATACCCTCTCTGATACAGTCTCCAATCAATAAGCTGCCATGCGCGCTCTCAGTTGATACTGAGTCGTTAGTGTATGAGGTGGTTGCAAATATCTTGATTTCTTCCATTGTCCTCTGAATCCTTGTTTTCTGCAGGATGTTCAGTCTGTGTCAAGCATTTAAAGAGCATGTGTTGCTTTGTCGCTCCTTGACCTCTTGCCAACTTGGCTCCGTCTCAGAAAATGAATGGTTCCCTTAATTTGTTTCTTATCGACCTCTGTACCCTTTTTTCATATTGGTAGGACTTTCCATTGCGCAGGTCGGCTAGTTTCTAATCTGGTAATTGACTCAGCCAATTTAGCAGCAACAGATGCAGTCACCGGTTTCTCTCTGCAAAGGGTTTCATGGCTGTGCCAGTTTTGACTCTGCATTAAAAACCTATAGTGCAATGTGACAAAATCTTAGATGTTGTCACCTCTCTCTGAGAGGGAACTCCTATCCATGAGGCCCAGGAGGAGAGGCTGCTACCCGATAGTCTTGTCTGCAGGAAGATCTCATGGGGAGAGATGCCCACTCTGAGGACAAGGATGATTGTCTAGGGGAAATGCTGTATTCCTACCCACCTCAGATGCTACACATAGCCCTTACGCCCCACCCCCATGTTACCTCACTATCCCATGTATGTGTTTAGGGTTGTTGGGCTGACCCCTACTGAGAGGATGCAAGAGGAAAGATGACCCAAATGAAACGCATGCGCCATGAAGAAAACATGGTTTAATGGTAATCAGCATTCCAGACAAAGGACTTGCAGAACTGTCTGAGAAGCCAGAGAAGGACCGCCCAGCCATGGAGATTTGAGCAAGACATGAAGAAGAAATCCCTGTGGTCTCGGAGGAACAAAGAACCTGGTGATGTGGAGCAAACTGCGAGCAGCCTGCGAGTGGGAGACCGGTACCGGGAACGAGAAGCAGGGAAACCGAGCCGGTGGGCAGAGAAACACCCACTGTTAGGCAAGATTGTGGGCAGTACCCTTTGGGAGACTTTACCAACCTTGTCCTCCTGGCAATAGGTGTCCCAACCTTTGGTATAAATCTGTACTAGTTAGTAGTGTGGCAGAGCAGCCAGGCTTATCTCAAGAGGGGTCAATGTGAGCAGTAGGGTTTTTACACAGATTCACAGTGACAAGTATTCAAACTCTTATACTCAAGGTTTCTTGCTTAACCAATTATATAAGCCTTCTTCAGAAGGGAGCAAAACATGTAACACTTAAACTATACTTCAGAGCACACTCTTGTTTCTCTAAATCAGATGCTACCCACTGGGGATGGCACACACACTTCCTACACCCTCGGGTGACTTAAATAGCTGGCTCTGTGGACATTGATTTATTACTGTTACATTTAGAACAATATTGGTGTCAAAGAAAAGGGTTTTAGAATAAGAGGTCAACCAAATATTCTGAAGCAGGTAAGTTCTTTTGAACCCCCCAATGCAAAGTAGATTAACCCTTTCCTGAAGGCACAAAGTCAGAGGGAAGAAGAGTATTTCAGGGAGCCAGGCCAGCCAATGTTAATTGAACAAAAGTCTAGGTGAGCTGAAGCACTTCTTTCAGATAAGTAAAAGTCTGCACAATGTTTTAGAAGTCTGTAGAAAAATCACTGTAGGGTCACAAGCTGAGAGGCTTGTGAGGGGCAAAGCTGCAGGCAACTCTGCAAAAGCAACCAACACAAGTCTCAACTGAGAACAAGTAAGTATACACAACAAGAGGTAAGGCCTCTTAACTTTACCGCACCTTTGGTTAGAAGAAATGGTTCCAGCTGTTCCTGTGTAGCTCTGCAGATCCTGTTGTTCCTGGGCCTCAATCGTGGGGACAAGAGGGAGGACGTCTGGGGACTCCTACACTACAATTTGAAGGTCGGCGGCAGCAATGGGTAAACTTCAATTCACAAAACAAACACTTTTTTGAGGATCGCACTTTGCGGTTTCAGCTCCTCGCGTCTATCGCAAATAGCACCACCGCGATCTCTCGAATACCACTCTGGACTTCCCTTGCATCTGGGGTCCAGCACTCTGAGGTGGCTCAGGCTTGGTCAGTCCTGCTTCAAGGGAGTCCAGAGGATCTTCCTGGAGCTCCGGTCGGACTTAAAAGCGATGCACTCAGTCTGATGTGCCTCTCCCTGGCACTTCGGTTCCTGCAGCAGCAATGGAAGTACAGCCACCTCTGAAAGGATGTCCAGGCGAGTGCACTTTGGGGTTGATTGGTCCCACCAACCCAATGGGAGAAGTCGTCCTTGCGGGGTTTCTCTAGTCGAGGCGAATTCGGAGCTTAAGCACAGCAGGAGGGCTTCACCGGGCAAACCAACGGTCCAGGAGTTGCAGCAAGCATCTCTTCAAGTTCTTCTTCTGATTCCTTCGTCCAGTGGTCGACTCGCCTGCCAAGCAAAAAGCCTCGCCTTTTTTATGCAGGGTTGTCTCATCATCCGCTGCCTAGTTGTCAATCACATAGCAGGATGGCTGTCCTCCGAGGACAGCTCTCCAGCCAATCACCCTTTGTGCATTCCTGTAACTAAGCACAGGGAGTTTCGGGCACCTCCCTCGCTTCCTGCCCTGCTAGACACGCTGGAGCCAGTGATGGGCTTCACCAGAGAATCGCGCCAAAGACAAATGAACAAAGAGACCAAATCTGGTTTGGAGTAAATCTCAAGAAGGACCTTTCCAACAAGAAATGGCAAAAAAAAGACTGGGGCCATTTTGACAGAATGGGCACCCATGTGTGTTTTACTGCACCTGCACTTGTAGCCCGCGGTAAAAACACACAATGGTAGGAAAAAGTAAACCATTGCCACCAGCCATTAATTGTAGAAAGGGAAACATAAAAAGTGTTACATGAGAAACTAGACAAAGGGGATACTAAGTAACCCCTCCAGGACCTATTGTAAGATGGTGTGTGCTGGGTCTAGAAAGTTACAAATATAAATAAAGTCAATTTCACTTCACTGCTCCTGTAAACAGTAGTTTACCTAAGAGAAGGTATTTAAACCTTTGGGAAATCTGAGAGACTTCCCGGTGTCACTACCCTGAAGGTGCTGTTACACCATGCAAAGATGATGCCTATGGAGTTTGTCAGACTCCAAATCACAGAAAAATCATGAGTGTGGGGAAATAAAGGTCTCCCTCTCTCCAGGTTAGGAATTAAAGTCCTAGAGTCCAGCAAAAAGAGCTGGGGGAGGGTCTCTAAGGTAGAAGGGAAATGGCACATTTCTGAGAATTCTCCCTAACACTCACTCTGCACCGCGAACAACCGTAAGCACCCAATGAGGCCTGCAGATGTAAAGGGCTAGATTCCGGTGGGGGCTTGGAAAGTAGGGCCTGGGACCCGTTATACAGAAACAAGGTATCTATCTTGTGAAGGTACTTGGCGAGGGAGGGGGCCAAGCTGGTCAGAACAAAACAGAAGCGAAAGCAGGGTCTGTGGCTCACATGCAAAAACAGGGTGTCTTCCTCCCAGAAAGTTTTGGCAAGGTGGGCCAAACCGAATAGAGGAAGAAGAGGATCCGAGATCCCTTGAGCAGTTGTCAACTGTGCAAAGTAAACTTGAGGAAAGGGATTTATTTTTATTTTTTTATTTTATTACATTTGTTATACGCCCAGACCCGGGGGTATCACGGCGTAGTTACAGACAATGGGATAATGCAATCTTAGAATAAACATAGAGGTGTAAAAGTATAACAATCCAAAGTGTACAATAATAGGAATCAATAATGTACACTAATATACAAAGCAGTCAGGTAAAATAGTTGATTGGAGGGGATTAGTGCACTGGTTCAGTTAGAACTTGTTGAAGAGCCAAGTCTTCAAAAGGCTTTTGAATTTGGGGAATGAGGTTTCATTCATAATGTGGGTAGGTAGCACATTCCAATGTCTGGGGGCCAGTGTTTTGAAGCTGCTGCCCCCTGCTTTCTCTCTTTTGTATCTGGGGGTTTCAAGGAAGGCGTTTTTGTTGGACCTGAGGAGTCTGGTCTGGGGCTTCATCATGACTGTGTTGTTGAGGTATTTGGGCGCTTTGTTAGCCCTGCATTTGTGGGTGATGCTCAGGGTTTTAAATAGAATTCTGGCTTGTATGGGGAACCAGTGGTGGTCTCTTCTGGTGTTGGATATATGTTCAGATTTTTTGATGCCTAGAGCTGCTCTGAGGGCTTTGTTTTGCATGAGTTGAAGTTTAGCTATGTTGGCTTTGGAGGTGCCAAGGAATAGGATATTACAATAGTCTAGCTTAGACAGTATGAGTGCTCTGGCTAGAGTAACACAGTTGTTGGTAGAGAGGAATTTACGGCTGAGGGAGATGAGTTTAGAGGTGTAGGAAGTGGATGAGGCTAATGTGTTTACTTGTTTAGACATGGAAAGTGTGGCATCTAAGTACACGCCGAGGGTCTTGACTTGTTTAAGAACAGGGATTATGGTTCCATCGATGGTGAATGATTTAAAGGCGGGCTCAAGGGTGTTGATTTTGCTGGAGGAGCCTAGTATGAGGAGCTCGGTTTTGTCGTCGTTGAGACAGAGGCTGTTGTTAGCCATCCAGTTTTGGATGAGTGAGTAGATTTGGTTAACCAGGAGGGAGTCTTGTTCATGGTTGCCTGTGAGAGGAATGAGGATTTGGGTGTCATCGGCGAAGTTAGTATAGATGACACCCAGAGCATCCAAGGCTGCAAATAATAGCTTGGTGTAGGCATTATACAGAGTGGGGTATAGGCAGGAGCCTTGCGGTACACCTGCAGGGACAGACACTGGGTCTGCTGATTCTTTGCCAATGGATATTCTGGAAGTTCTGTCAGCCAAGAAGGATTTGATCCAGTTGGTAGCGTTCTGAGCTAGGTTGAAGTTGTTTGCTAGAGTGTTACAGAGTTTGTCGTGGTCAACCAGATCGAAGGCCTCCAAGAGCATCAGAAGGCAGAGTTTACCTGCTTCTCTGGTGGCATCCATTTGGATCTTCAGATCAAGGAGGGCTGTCTCTGTGCTATGGTTGGGACGGAAACCTGACTGGCGGTCTCCTAGTAGGTGATGTTGTTCCAGGTGGTTCTGAATTTGGCAGTAGGCTATTTTGTCGATTATTTTTAGGAGAAATGGGACCGTTGTAATGGGTCGGTAGTTAGTGGGTATTGTTGGATCCAGGGAAGGTTTTTTTTAGAAGTGGTGTCACCCAAGCTTTTTTGATGCTGGTGGGGACTGTGTTTGTGAGGAAGGAGGCGTTAATGAATTCAGTGATGATAGGTGTGAGAGTGGGGTCGCATAGTTTCACTAGATGGGATGGGAATTGGTCTTCCTTGCAGTTGGAGGCTTTGAGTTTCATTATAGTGTCGAAAACTTCTTTGTTAGTCACTGGTGAGAATTGGAATGGGGGACCAGTAGTGGCGTTTGAGATGGTCGTTGATATGGTGGGTGGAGTTTTGTCAGCTAGGTGTGTTTTTTTACTATCGATTTTGTTTTGTAGTAGGAGGATTTTGGATGAGAGTGCGTTTTGAATGGTGGTGCACCAGTCTTTGCTAGCGTTTGAAGGTGCTGAGATTTGACAGGGGTTTTCGAGCTCTCTAAGAATGGTAAAGATGAGGTGGGGAGAGATTCCCCCTGGTGTTGGAAACTGTGACGTAAGCTTGACGAAGGTCGGTGGAAGGGAATCGTTCCCCAAGGGTGCAGCAGTACGAGACTGACACAAGGGTGGCTTAGTATTTGCTAAAGACTGTTATTTGTGAAAAAATGAAGAGAAAGCCTGTCTTGTCTATATGACTAAGAGCGGTTTCCCTTCGTCATTGTCTCATCAGAATGTCCTTAAATCAATAGTTCACCTTCCTGTGTCAAAATCCTAATTCTGTCCCTTACACTCTTAATTAAACTAAGGATAACGTCGGCCTTTTTGGCCCAGAAGAATGACTCCTTTCTTCTAGACTGAGGGTTATTGTCCAGCTCCTGGTGACGACGAACTGTGTTCTCAAAATTGGGCAAAGCAAAAGTTCCAGTAGTGCTCTTGGGTGATTCTTCATAAACAAAAAAAAGCAAGTCTCTGTTTTTCAACTCGCAGTACCGAGGGATTGGCTCCCTTCCACTGGTTTTCTTTAGGTTTGCAACTCCCAATGTTATGGGGGAGGGCACCAAAATTGCCTCCCCCCACCCCCCCACCTTCATGTTCAGTTCCTGTGGTTTTCAACACTGGGGTGGGGGGTGGGGGCGGTGTCTCCCTTCTCCAGGCTTTTCTCAGGCTTCCTTTTCTGAGTTATACACATCACAATATGATATGGCATGTCTCCCTTCCCCTGGTCTTTCTCTCACTCTTCTTCCCCCGCTAGGATTAACTCCGTTTTATGGGTATGGATCCCAGACCAGTGTGATTCTCTGTTGGTATTGTGGCAGACCTGGTTCACTAACCTGCCAAGTACTGTGACTATGAAGATGACCTATGATGATCTTCTTTATTGGTTTTCTTTCTTGGAGATTTGGGAAATTAACTTTTTCCCCACAAGTTTATTTTCTTCTTCTTTTTGGCTGAGTCAGGGTATCCCACTGCTCCCTTCTGCCCCTACCAACCGGCATGGTCACCACGGTCCCTTAATGGTCTCTCCTGGTAGGTTTTGGTCGGTCTCATGGTCTTTCTACTTTGGTTTTCGGGCCTCTGTGGTCTTTGCCCCTTCTCTGACGTGCTGCAGCGACTCTGCAGCATTCGATCGCTGGCAGCGAGCGCGTCTTCTTGTGACTGTGTGCGGACCGTTGACTTCACCCGTCTGGACTGCTACTTCTCCTTCTGGTCAGACGGTCCTTCCACATTGGACCACTTGGGAGTACCTGTGTAGACCCGATAAGTCATGGTTCTGCAGCCCCTTCTGTTGCAGCTTGAGCATTCCCCATGCCTGCAGTTCCTCCAGGGAAGGCTTCTCTTCTCTTTGGTTTTCCCTCTTCCATTTTGTATTGGCTTTGGCCATACAAGACTCCTGAAACACTGTTTTGAGGATCGCTCTTCATACCTCAGCAGCTCCTCCTCGTCCCAGTTCTTCATTGAGAGCTCTCTAAGTTGGACCTGACTCTTCTTGGTCAAAGTACCTTGACACATAGACTTCTCCTGGGTTGACTATGTTCTTCCTCGTCCCAGTACTGTTACTACCTACATGACATATGTACATGGGATGGCAAGGTAAAGGAGGTTTGGGTGAAGGGGATTGAGGTGAAGTATTCCACGTTCTCCCTGGTTAGTCATCCCTAGTCCCATGGGGAGGGAGGTCACTCCCCATGAGATCTTCCTGTGGAGAACCACCTCTAGGGGTGCTATTGGGTAGCGACCCCACCTCACTGGCCTCATGGGAAGGGGCTCCCTTTTGGGGTGAAGCGACATCCAAGGATTCGTCACACCTGCCATTGTGAAAACAGACAGCAAGATTTCTGGAGAAGGGAGGCATTCTCCAGGAACCCAATAGTGAAGAAACCACTAAGGAATGTTGTTTGAATTAGAAATGTACCTCTTGAGTTTTAACTGAGAACGTTACTGCTTTACAAACTGGGACATTGTGTTGTGCCTTGGAGAGAGATTGAAACCTGGGGAAGGGAGTCATTCCCTCAGGTAAAGATTCTGCCTAACAAATGGAACTGTGAACAGTTGTCCAGAAGAAGGGAGCCATTCTTTTGGACAAAGAAGATCGACTGCCTTTTTAGTTTAGTTACAAATGTAAGGGACAGAAATTGGCTTTCACACAGGATGGTGGACTCTTTATTTTCGTGTACATCCTGACCGATTCCTTCGTTTTTTTAGTTGAGGCAGAGAATCCCCTCTTGGAGTCAGCGAGAAGTAGGTTTTCTCTTCATTTTCTGGTATAAGTAGTTTATGCCAAATACCATGCCACTTGTGTGTCAGTCTCCTCCTTCTGCACTATTACAGCATATAAAAAAGGCAACTTGCTATGATCTAGCAGCCATGGACCCAGGAGTATCAGCCCAACCAAACAATATTCAGTAAAAGATGTATAGTGATGTTATTTATCGCCTTCTGCAGCTCATGAAGGCACCCTGTAATGCCACCACCAAAGCAACACTTTTCCACTCGCCATGTTTAGGAATAAATAATAACTGTGCTAACCTTGTTGAAAAGCAGGTAATGTCTTCAATCTACTCAGTAATTGTACCTGTATGCACTGTTCTTTCATCCTTTCCCAACGTCAGACCAGATGTAGTCGTCTTATGCACTAAATGGGTAGTGAGAAATCCTGCTCCATCAGAGAAGAGAGTTTATTCAAATGCACACAGTGCATCATTTCTTCCTTGCGCATTGTCATGTCATAGCTTTCAAGTGCAACTATTGAGGCCTGCAAATGCTGTGCTTTAATTATCCTCCCTATATAATAAAAGGCCAGATGTATATTTGTCTGATGCAGTCATGCGCAATGGAGACTGCCCGCTTGGCCTGTTGTCCCGCTAGAGGGAGCTGTTGCCTTACGATATATAGTGGTCCTACTGTGTCCATGAAAAACTACTGCATAAGATTACATTGAGACATACCACATAATATATTAACACTCCGAAAATATTAACACTCTGAAAATATTAACACTCCGAAAATATTAACACTCTGAAAATATAACGCTCACTGCAGACTGAATTGCCTCTTGGTGCTAACAAAAAATAAGTGGGGGGTATGAAACACGTGTGACAGGGGCACAGCCCTGTCGTGAGCGGAATGGAGCCTGAACGCTAACAGTCGCATGGGTGCTCGGGTGAGTCTGTGCATGCCTCCTCCTTCTTACCTGAAAAGGCAATGGCGGGCTTGATGTGGGGACCCTTGAATACCGGTGCAGGGAGGAATGCCTGACTTAAGCCTTGCGCAGAAGCGGACTCTGCAGCACAGAAGGGGGAAACGAGCAGCACAACACCAGCCTCAAGAACAGATGCGGCAGAGACCCTTTCAAGTCATTGCGACGTCCAGGAATGGAGCCGGTACAGGAAGACAACCTACTAAATCGCCAGGGATTGGGCATAATAAACCAATCCACTAAACCACCAGGGATTGAAATAAACCAAGGCCTGAAGGGAACCCTGAAAGAACAATTGTGACCTGTGAGCCATTACAAGCTCCAAATCAGAAAAGCAGTGAGACTGCCTGAGAAAGGGGGCAGGTCTCAAAAGCCCTTAAGAAGCTTCCCAACCCATTCCCCTGTCTCACCCCCTGGAGTCAAGTCATTGGACAGGGTACGTAACCAATCATGGTGGAAGGGGAATTAAAAAAGGTATGTGTGAATGGTTGAGTGCAGGGTTAGTTGGGTGAGGACAGGATCGGAGGATGACGTTCGAGAGACGAGAAGGAAAGTGCAATAGGAGTGCGGCGGCAAGAGAGTGAGGAGACGTGGATTGTTTGTGTGGGAGTAAGTGTAGCAGAGGTAGTGTAGAGGAATAGTGGTGGGAGTGAGTGATGGCAGTGAGAGGTGGTAGATGGTAGAGTGGTGATAGTGAGAGTAGATGGGGAAGTAGTAGTAAAAGGTAGTGTGAGAGGGAGAGAGGCACTCTCAGCATCTTGAATTTAATCATGGAGCCAGTGGAGACACTGTGCATAGACTAATTGAAACCTCTCCTTCAGCTCAAAGAAGATGCGGGCGGCTGCGTTTTGGATTCATTTTAGGCAAAAAGTTTGGTATGGTGGGTGACCTAACACAGGGCATTACAGTAATCTGCCCACTTCAATGCTGTAGTTTTCATGGTGAATGTAATGGAGTACCTTGCGCAGTAGTTTAATATGGAAGAAAGAGAGTTTGATTACAATGCTGATTTCAGAGGAAACTCATATTGGCGTCTTGTTAGAAGCCTAGGTCAAGCACAGAGGATTTGTTTGTGAAAGGTTGGCCAAACAATGGAGAGGTGGGCTTAAGTGATCCACTTGCTTAAGGAGGAGACCCAGATCTGGAATTTCAGTTTTACCCCGTTAGGCTTTAGGACATTGGTGCTCATTCAGGATTCAACATAAAGCAAACTACTGGACATCGCATTGAGGTGGTCCTACATCATCAGATTGGTACAGATAATTGCCTTCCAAAAAGGAATTAAAAAGGAGTTGGAATGAAGGTCATTACAGGTTTCACATATATGTTGAAAAGTAAGGGTAAGTGTGTATAGCAAGTGGATACGCTACATAGAACAAGGCTAGTTGATGAAGTAAAGCTGCCCAGACTTGCGCGCTGCATCCTGATTTCAGTGCAGTAGCTGAGCCATTGATGGCCCTGTAAGAAACCCCCGCCATTGATTGAAATCTCTACAGCAGGATTGGCTTACTTCGTAGAGGGCTGTTACGGAGATGTATACTTTTTATTCTTCATCTCCTCTCCTCCCCTCTCCTAGTGAGACCCCCCCAGCACTTTTTGCTAGACTTCTGGACCGTTTTCTTTCTATCCTGAATGAAGGGAGCCTTTTTCCCCCTCATTCAATCTAATTTGCTCTGACCTTTGGAGCTCTGTTCTGTGTTTTACCTTTACTATGGAGTCTGCTTTCTTCCGTATCTCTTTAAATGCATCTGTGTTTAACTTTTTCAGCACACAGCACCTTATGTGCAGTGTTGCTGAGAAACATTTGGGTTCTCCTTTGAGATGTTTTCTTTATCCTTACTATAGTTCTTAAGGATAGAGGGATACTTTGTATCCTTCCTAAAACATTATTCAATGTGAGATTAGCGCACACACACCACCTTATGGGGGAAAGTAGGTATCCCCCTTCTACCTGCTCCTGTGACATTTTGGTCACATAGACCACCCTGGTGGCCGTGGATGTGTTCTACCAACTATTGTGCTATTTTGTACCACAGACTGTATTCACAGTCTCGGTTATGCACAATAGGGTCGCCATTTCTATTGTGGTAGTTCTTTGTTAACCCTCTACCATTCTGGGAGGGGGAGGTCTGAATGTGTGTTTTGCTTTTGGCGGGAACCCTTGTGTGTCCCCCCACCTAGGCTCCAGTGTGTCTGCGAAGACAGGAAGCAGGGGAGAAGTTTAACACTCCCCTGCTTTTTGTCTGCTAGAGTTCCTGAATGGAACAAGTTCCCACAGGAGGGCTGTCTCTCCTGGTTGGACAGCCACCCGCCTCTTTCTGTAAAAAGCTGAGGGTTTGCAGAGGAGTGTGTGGGAACACTGAATAAAAAGTGAGGTTTCTGAGGTGAAAGGCAAGTCGACCACTGGAACTGAAGTAACCGAAGCTGAAGGCGACCAGAGATGCCTGCAACCCCTTCCTATCAGAGTGCAGCGACCACTGCTGTCATGACCCAGTTTTTTCTAATCGACAGAAGAACTCCGATGAGGACAACTCCTTCCCTTTGACTACTGGGTCCAACTTGCCCCGAGACAAACTACTAATTGAGCCATCTCCCGAGGTGCTGTGCTTTTTTGGAGCTGCAGAAAACCAGGAGAGCTCCGACCCATTTGCAGTGCAATGTCTTTGCAAGGCTGAAATTTGAGCTCCAGTTGGAACTCCAGCGGCGCGATCCGACTCCTCCAAGTCCCCTCACCAGAGTGCAGGACTTCAGAAGCGAAGCTGATCGACGGGGCGAATACCGTCCTTTGTTGGTGCTGAGAAAAAGTTGCCAAAACCACAGACCGACCAAGGAGACTAAAGAAATCTGCGCCACGGGTTGTCTCTCTCGAGACCGCTGCTGAGCCATCCCATTCAGAATCCATCTTTTCTTCACCAGACCGAGGAATCCGAAGACTGAGTGTTGCTGGTGCACAGAGGAGAATCCAGCTACAAGCTTTTCTTCTAACCTAAGGTACTGTGGGGTGAAAGGTATAACTTGCCCTGAACAGAGAAGTCGCAACCAGAGTGACTGGAGAGCATGACGAGGTGTCTCCGTTGTCCACTCTACCTCTGACCATGCTTGATAGCTTATGTGCCTGAAGGGAGTGCTTTCGCAGGGTTCTCCTTGTTGTGTTGATTTGCCAAGTAACTTATGCCATAGACTAAAAGTATCTTTAGGAACATTTGCTGTTCTGCTGCTGCTTAAGACTTTGAATATACTCCTACACTGTCTTTTTCGTATAGTTAGGGATTGGACTTTTAAAGCGTTAGATTGTCTGAAAAGTGTCTTCCGTACATTAAGCTATGCTACTGTGTGATTAGCCAACCTTTTTCCTTTTTAGAAGACTTTTCTCTTATGTGGTTTTGTGAACTAAATACAATTACTGTATATCTTTGTCTTACACGAGAGCGCTGTAGTACGGATAAAACGGTAGAACCGTCATTAGTGTCAAACTTTTAACAATTGTACCGCAAGGAACTACCATTAAAGTAATGGCCTTTGAAAAGTATCATTAATAATTCCCATGTGTGTTTGCTACTTGAAATAAGTATTTATCCACCTTCCTTGTGTAAATATAATTTATATTTTAATATTACATTTTATGTGTTTCTTTGGACTACTGTATTTACTATGGTCAGTGTACTTACAGCTCACATCGTCCTCCTATGATAATCCTGACTACTCTGCCACACTACCAAAGTTCCTTGTGTAGTACAGACTTCTACGAAGAGTTGGGGACCTGTATGCCAAGGGCTAGTTTGATGCAGCCTTTCCTCCAGTGGGCTTCAGGAAAACTCCCCCCAACGAGGGCGACTCGGAATATTGCGGTTAAGTTGCTGGATTGTAGATCTAGTAGTATATTTTCTTCATCGTGCTTTTGTTGGGCAAAAACGTTTTCTATTTATCTTAACTTTTTCTATAATTTTGGCTAGCCAGGGAAGAACAGCGGTTGGCCAGACGTTTGTCTAGAGAGGGGTTTTTGAGCATAGGGGATAACCGGAAACGTTTGAGGATTGTGCCACTCGTAATGGAACTAATGTGAAAGTCTGAGATGTGGGCAGTGAGAATATCGGCACAGATAGCCGCAAATGTCACCTGAGTGCTTTGAGCAGCTGATAGTAGTTGTCCAGGGTGACTAATGGAAAGTCGAAAGTGCCTTTAACTGATTCAGATGGTAGGGAAGTAGTCCAGTGGACTGGGTTTCAAGTGACTTAGACTAAATCGGTAAAGTGACTTTAAACGCATCATGCACGCCCGCAATGCTGCCTGCCCACCCAGCCACACCCCTCGTAAATCACTACTGCACGCAGGAGATGATCGGCATGACTAGGTAAGCCCCCATTCTCCCCATGGAATCGTGATCATCCCAGCATTGAAGCCATTTTCACATAAAACCATGGATTGTTAGATGGGTAGGTGGAGGCAATGCTTTTTATTTTTTTTACGGTTATCTCAATTTTTCCAGCAAATAATTTCATTGCAGAGAAGCTGGCGCTGTCGACTAATGATGTAATGAACGATTACAGTCTTAAAGTTCTTGGGGGAGGTTGCCTATCTCACTTCGGAAGATAATGTGTCCCATTTGGCACCAAAGAAGGTTTTGTAAGAAAATAATGTTTTGTTTGTCTGGGTTTGGTTTCCAGAAGATGAACTCCTCTTCAGACAAGTGGCCTCATTTGTGATCTTTATGGCGTTTGGTGCTGCATTGCAGGTTAAGTAGATTATCCACAGTATTAAGTTAATACCAATGCAAAACTGTGCTCAGAGAGGCACAGCTCCACCTCACTGATGAGGCCCAACAACGCTGACACGTGTAAGGGGTTCCTGTTGGTACTCTTGTTCAGAAGGGAATTGCCCAGTGCTCGACTGCTCATGTGGGCGGGACAAAGACTGATATGCAAATGGTTATTTCCCCTCAGTGAAGGGTACAGTGAGCAAAAAGCAATGGCTGCAAAGTCTCATGGTTGGGAAAAAAAACAGAAGACAGGTTATCATGACATGCTCTTTCTGGAGAGGGGCGGCGGTTACCTTTTTTGAAAATGTTAAGTTAATAACAAGTAATGTTGCATTCTTCACATATCACCTGACCTGCATCATAACAAAATGATTACCTTCATCGGTTAAATCATTTCTAATTTAATATCAAAATGACACTATTTTGAAATGATTTTCCTCTAGCATAGATTGATACTGTAGAACGGCGTGGCAAAATTCTAAATGTTAATTATGCGTTTGTTTATATCATAATGCTGTCTATAGCAGAGCTAATCCAAAGCATCCGACAAATGGGAAAGTTAAACCAATGCGTCATCGTGTTGGATTATGGTGGATTTGTGGTTATCTTGAGAATATACGTCTAGAGCATGCGTAACCTCCTTGTAGGATAAATACTTTTCTATTGTAAATGATGGGCTGAACTTGTATAGAAATCTAGTTTGATAACTGTCCGGTGTGTATTTTTGCCATTTTCGCATCACAGTGAAAACACTGCTGACACTGCTGCTAACTTCAAGCGCTCTGTGGGAATGACTGGAAGATAAATCTTTCTTAATCCTGATACTGAGTAAAAGTGACCCTTTATTGATTTCTGTAAGAAAGGGACTTTCAGCATTATCTGGTCTGTAAGCTCCTGTCACGGCCGGCATAGCAGAGAGGGGGGAACGAGTGAAGCTGGGACGAAACAAAGGGGAGAGGAGTCGGAGAGATTTCCTTGATGCGATGAAGGATGCTGTCAGGGTGTTGGAAATTTGAACTCGCAGATGAAGCCAGTGTCATTCCTGTTGTCATTTGTAGAGATAACCGCAAGGGAGTTAAATCATTGCTAACAGCCGCCCGCTTTGTTGCTGCCCCACATTCTCTGAATGTCGGCACGGGGGGCTTCAAATCAAACACTCTTTCACTGATGGATCAAGGTTTCTATTGAACATATCTTTCATTGGCCTACTGTTTCAAACATGCTTGGGTTGTAGCAGATGGAACAGAAACGTACATATCTATTTTTGCAATCGTTTTTGTACATGTTATTTGAAGCAATGTGTGTACGTTTTGACTGTTTGGTTTCATTGATGCTCCCTTCTGGTTCCTTATAACTTGCCATTTTCAAAGATTTGCATAATTAAATTTGGCTTGGGATAAGGTGCGGTACAGGGTGGCAAATTTAGGGGAAAAGGTTTTGTGGATTGTATGACAAATGTTTACAACATTTGAATGTCTGAATATGTGCAGTATGAAAGTGTTTAATTGTGCGTGAAGCATTGTTCAATGCTTTATTGTTGGGGACATCCCGGTATCATTTCAATTGTTTGTTTCACTTCTCAGCTGATTCTGAAGGCATAGTGCTCTTTTGCCTCTATACATGGCACTACTGATGTTCTTAGTTCGTCTTTCTATTTGGATCATCTCATTCCCCAATATTGGGTTTTTTGCAGATTATCATGCTTTTGAAAAGAAATAGCTACATTAGATACTGTCAAACTAAATATTGTATCTTGCATCCAACCTACCCCTGGCCAACTAGTGCTGCTTATTGGTGTGCCAAACAAACCTTGCTGATTATTTTTTGTCATTTTCTTTTTCTGCATTTTTAAAAAATTACTGATGGACTGTGGCAGAGCTGTTTGGATCATTTTCTTTTCATCGCCTGGCATAAGCTTCCTGGGTAGCTGTGGAGATTTCTTTTTAAGGCCAGTGTTTGAGGAAGAACATGGGTCATTAAACACCCTCATGAATCCTGCATATGATGATTGTATCATCTTGAAGTAAATGTGTGTGATTTATGTAACGTTTGTTTACCTGGAAGAGACAGCACATAATCTATGGCTGGACAGAACTGAACGGTTGACACCACTACGCACTTCACAACACTCGATATGAAAACAAACCACACACAATCACACCAAGACCCCATGATGGTTACCGACCTAAACTGCACCAACGCTCAGTGACCAGTTTCTCTTAACTGGAGCTGCCAATAGCGCATCGAAACTCTCTTGCTCTTCTCCCTCTCAATCCCACTAACAGACCCCACAATCCTCCTTCCTTTGGAGACCCACCAGCGCGCCAAGACACCATGCAAGGGGTAAGTGTGCGGTACAAGCCCTATTAACAAACCTCAACTAGAGTTTATTTAAGAACCTTAGAGTCCAATGTTAGGATCTTGATGGGTTGCCTGGCTTGCAGACCAGCATCACAATTTTGAGTTTTTGAAAATAGCGTTCATTCACAGTTTTAGTATATTTCAACAGATTGTCATAAAACTATCCAAATGAATGCAAATCTTAAAACATACAAAATAGTGTGTACATACATGATTACAAATTAACTCCTCATACCAATACATATTCTCACGTTTGAATGAAATAGTTGATAGCTTGGTCCATTGTAAGCTTATTGTAGTTTGTTAGGGGGATTTATCAGTGTTATGCTTAAGCCCTCCCCTTGTGAGACCACCCACACTTTTTGCTGGATTTCTGGACCTTTTTTTCTGTTCTCGTTTATGACTGGAGCCTTCCGCCCCACCCCCCCTTTCATTCATTCTTACTTGCTCTAACGATGGGAACTTTTTTCTATGTGTTACCTTATTTAGTCTTGCTTAAAGGAATCTGTTACACTTTTGCAGAACACAGCACCCCATGTGCAGTGTTGCTGGGGACCCTTTGGGTTCTCCTTTTACATTCCTTTATTTTACCCTAGAACTACTGTTCTTAAGGAAAGAGGATACTTTGTATCTTTTATGAAACGTTAACTTATGAGAGATTAGCACACCCCACCTTATGTGGAGTGCTAAAGGGATACCTAGGATCCCTCTTCAGTCTGCTTATGTGACTTTTGGGTCACAGTGGCAACCCTAAAGTCATGGCTGGTCGCAGTGGATGTGTTCTACCAACATTTGTTCTGTTTTCTACCGCAGACTATATTCCCAGCCTCGCTTAAGCACAAAAGGGTCACCTTTATTCTAACATGGTGGCTCCTTTCTTTTTTCTCCATTTGTATGGTTAGCCCTTCTACCATTCTGGGAGGGGGAGGTCTGTGTGCGAGTTTTGCCTTTGGCAGAAACCCTTTGTGTCCCTGCCTAGGCTCCAGTGTGTCTGTGAGGACAGGAAGCGGAGGAGGAGTTTGACACTTCCCTGTCCTTTGTCTGCTCATGTGCCTGAAAGGAACCAGTTCCCACTGGAGGGCAGGGGGAACTGGCTGTCCTGATTGGACAGCTACCCACCCCTTTATGTAAACTGCAGGGGGATTTGCAGAGGAGTGAATGGGAAATCCTAATAAGAGGTGAGGTTCCAAAGGCAGATGGCAAGTCGACCACTGACACAGAAGATCTGAAGCAGAAGACGACCAGAGATGCCGGCAGACCTTTCCAGTAACCGCAACGAGACCAATGCTGTCCTTCCCCCATGTTTTCTCATCGACAGCGGAGCTACAAAGAGGACTCCTCCTTTCCTTTGGCTGGTGGGACCAACTAGCCACTAGATGAACTGCAGATCGAGTCATGCCCCGACATGCTGTTACCTGACAGGTCTGCATACCGCGAATACCAGGGGACCTCTGACCCAATTGCAGTGCAGCGTTTTTGCATGAATGAAAACTCACAGAAATTTGGTGAGTTCCAGTTGGCCCTGCAGAAGCACGATCCCACTCATCAAGTCCTCTCACCAGAGTGCAGGACTGCAGAGTCGAGGCAGATTAACCGGGCGGTAACCGTAAACAGTTGGCTATGATAAAAAGGCACCAAAACCGCAGACCGAGATTGAAGAAGTCCTTGCTGAGGGTCCTTTTTCACGACTGCTGCTGTGACAGGGCTGCCAGAGTCCCGCCTTTGAGAAAACTGGAGACTGGGACTGTCGCTGCTGCACTGAAGCCTGCTGCATTTTCTTCAAATCACCCAAGGTACTGTGGGGCTAAGGGTACAACTTAACTGAAGCTGAATAGTCACTCCATTGTAACGGTATCAGGTATTATAATTGCGGCAAAAATGTTGCGGCAGAAACAAATCGCGGCAAAAATGCAGCCGTTTGACTCGGTAAAAGTGTGCCCCATTATACCATTTAAAGGGAGCAGGGGTTGTGGGGGTGTCCCCCGCTTCCCTTAAATGGTATAATGGGTCCAGGGGTTACGGGGGTGTCCCTCCGCATGTTTTACATGGACTGCGGCGCAAAAACAGCAGAATTTTTGCCGCAATATTTTGATACCACTGCAATTTTTGCCGCGATTATATCACATGGAACCATTGTGACTGGAGTGCGATACTAGGGGCCTGGGTGTTCATCCTTTGCCCAAGCCTAACGGCTTGTGTGGTCAAAGGGAGTTCTTTCCAAGGTCCCTACTAACTTTTCTTCTAATACAGCATTCCTCTTGAACGTAACTAAGTATCCTGAGGAACTTTTGCCTTTTGTACTCTTACATGACTTTTGCATAATGCCTCAACTGACTTTGGAGAACTCTCAACCTAGTTAGGGAATTGACTGTAAAGTGCTAGGATCCTTAGTCTTACTAAAGTACGCATTGCTGGTGTGTTCAATTACCCTTTTTCTTCCCAACAGACACTTTCCTCAGTGACAGATGTATGGCTCTAAAATTGGCACTGTCTACTCCCTTGAAATATTTAAGACTAGAACTTTGGATTGTCTCTTTTAGTACTCAGTTATGTAAGAGAAGAGCTACTCTATACCTCAAGTCGAAATGTCCCCAATATATCCTTTATTAAGCGTGTTGGGCAAGCACTGTGGACTTTATCTTAGTACAAATGGGAAGAACTGAGACTTTTTAAATTTAGAATTCTTCTACTATAGACTGGACACCCAGACCAAATTCCTGGGTCAACTTTGATTTGGTCGAGGCTTCCTGTTTTTTTTTTTTTTTGCGAAAAGACAATAAACTGGTTTGGCTTAAAAACTCTACCCAATTAACAATCCTCTGTAGGTGGTCAGCTGCCGCAGGTTGTACAGATACATGAAGCCACAAACATACCTCCTTCAGAGCTCTTGCCCTGCGCTACTTTATTTTTTATTGAGACTAAGAATTAGCCAATTGTCACTACTAACAATAACAGGGTTGCAAATAGGTATTCCGAGTTGAGTCCGTCTCATCTATGCAAATCGCCTGAACACATGAAGACTGTGCGACACGTGATAACCGAGTGTAAAACACTCTGTTCCGTTTACATGTGTTTATTAGGTGATACACAATTATGACTCAATAAATTCAAACTCTTTCTGGGAATACTGTTTAAATTTTGAGCCAAGCCAAATGTGCATTGCACTTTACCAAGTCAGGAAAACAATAGTAAAACAGTTGGGTATTAAGTCAACATATAATATGTAGCAATAGAGGTGGTCTGGCAAATAAGAGTACGTGGTAGAGAATGTTGTATAAACTTGAAAGATTCTTTTAAGTATGTTCAATGTTTTGTAAGTCTTGTACAAATGTGTCGGTCTTATCTGTCTTGATCCATGATTTTTAATTGTTAATGGAAGATAACGGTATGAATTTACAATATTAATTGTATGGAAAAACACTTCACAAACATTTTTAGTAGTATTAATAGTTTTTGTATTAATTGTATTTATATATGAAATGATATAAATGTTCACGTTCGTTTGAACTATAAACAAAGATAAATAAAAAACAATATTTACTTACCTTGTGTGTATAAAATAAATGTATATTTTACTGTAACTTCAGTGTGTGTTTCTTTTAGGTTTACTGGCTTCTCTGTACTGACCTACAGCTCACATCCTCCTCATAAGATGAGCCTGGCTGCTCTGCCATTCTACCAGACATATACTAAGAGTTGTGGCCTGTATACCAAGGGATAGCTTTATAGAGTCTAACCTCCAAGTAGACTTTAGGAAAACTCCCTAAACACAGTTCTTTCAAGCTCACAAGCGTTGCCATTGTTCCTCAGTTCATTTAGTGACCTCAAGTGGTCCTATGATTTTTGGGCCGCTCGAGCCATACTGTAAAAATAGATGCATTTGCAGCTTGAATTTTGCAAACATTTTCTGTTAGTCTCCAAGACAGTACTAATTTAGGGAAAAATGTGTTGAATTATCGTTTTCATTTTATGTTTAAAACCTTTGATCAACCGCATCATACATCCAATACACCATGTTCATTACGTTAAAACGTCCTATAAATTAAAACGGTGTTCCTAATTTATCCTTAAACCATCCAGATCAAGTGTCCTGTAGTAGACATTGTGCAGAATCTGACAGGATTCCCCCCAGGAATCTGGTCTGGGACCCTTCTCATGTGGCCAGGGGAAGGCAGGCGCTCTCCCGACCCTGGGCTTTGTGTACTGAGGGAAGAGCACATGGGATGGGGCGGGGGGGTTCAGACAAGACTTAGAGGAACTCCTTTTTAACTGCCCCACCCCCCAACTCACCCTTCTGATGGTAGTTTGCCATTTTAAAGTAGGAAAGACACATTTCTCTAAAATGGACTAAATGTCCTAGAATCGCTCCGGGACTGTGACGAAGAAGAGGGCTGAAGAGGCATGTACGGACCAATGTCAGGCATGCAGGCCTAATAGCGTTTGGCAAGTTCAGCCAATTGGTACCAAGGGCCTGTACCTAAAGCCATTTAGTCCACCTGAGGGGCATAAAAAGCTGCAGCAGGAAGGAGCAGTAGAAAGAAGCTGCAGTTGATGCTGTAACAATTTAGAGAATTTTATCAATTGGTTTAGAGAATTTTATCAATTGGTTTATCTGCTGTTTCTCTATTATCTTTTTGTGTCTAGCACTATGGCTGATCATTTGATGGCTTTTTTCTAAAAACGGCACGATATTGAAGGTGCATGCTTCATATCATTACTCTTGTGTGTGCTGCCCCTGTGGAGGGGATTAACTAATGAAGCACCGTTGCATGACTCTTTATGGTGGGCAATATGCCTAATTAGAGAGATCACTTTAGCTTTACTATCGCTTCCGTTCCCCTTTTTTAGTTTATTACTTATTTCCTTCGTTTCTTTTACTTCCCGGCATTGTTTCCGGTGATCTGGGGGCCTCGCTGCAATATTGGTATGATAATTGAGGTCTCTGCTATTAGGCGGCGTAAATATGCGCTTTGCCCCTTTAAATCCACTAGACTAAAATAATACTAAGTCACATGACAATTCGCGTCAGTCATGTGACAGGTTGAGGCGTTATTTCATCTAGCTAAGAGTCCTCCCTGAATTCGGAAGCAGCTGCTTTGAGCTGCGCTTCGTTACGGCGACTATCCTGCACATGGGACCAGCGGTAGCAGCTAGTTTGAGCTGTGCTTTGTTACGGCGGCCATTCTTGAATCCTCCTTGAATTTGGGAGCAGCTGCTTTGAGCTGCGCCTCGTTACGGCGATTATTCTGCACACGGAACCAGCGGTGGCAGCTATTTTGAGCTGCGTTTTGTTATGGCCGACATCCTGCACACGGAATCAGCGTGAGCAGCTGTTTTGAGCTACGTTTCGGTACGGCGGCTATCCTGCATACGGAACCGGCGTTACTTTGAGGAATCTGGCTCCATAACGGCGACAGCTCTGCGACCGCTCGTATTACGTCGTATATGCCGACACAGTAAGATCGTTTCTGTTTGGTTTGTATTTCTTTTCCTGTCGCTGCTGATGTGCCGAATTTTTCGGATTCTGTTGCCTGTTCCCTAGTATTAACTAATGTAGGAAGAGATAAGGGAAGGGGCTAGACTCCATTGTGGGTGCCCTTTCTCTCTTTCCCTTTTTTTCATTTTCTAATTTCTTTCCGTTTCTCTTTCTCTCGTCTTGCCTTCTGGCTTTTCCGTTATATAATGACTTCTGGAGCTACAGGAGACATATTGCCTGAGTGGAGTATCCAGCGTCCAGAAATATCTCCTAGAGCAGATTTGTACTACCTGAGGAGAATGAGATTTAGAGGCTTTTTCCAGCATTGTATCTATTGCACTTATCATGTCTATTACTAATGCCGTTGAGACTGAGGGTCCATTTTTAGGAAGGAATGATATGTTTGAGCGCAGGTGATTTTCTCATGGCTCTCTTCTATAACTCCTTCCCATCTTATTCTATGCTCATCTCTTTTCCTTACTTCTATGCAGGATCGGACCTGCACAAGATTACCGGTTGATGGGATGTTTTCTCCCCACTTAGCCTGAACTACTGTGCACCTGGACAAGATCCCAGGGAAGTGTCATCAAGAGAAATTTTATTTATTTCTTCTCTCTACCCTGATGGCTATTTTTCGAATACACCCAATGGGAATTTCTCCCTTTATAGGTATGGAAATGGTATTTATACATGTATGGGACTGCCGGGAAGTCTCTCACTCTGCATTTTAGCTTTATTGCCACCGGGAGGACAGTGGATTCTCATATTGACTCTGGTTTCCCTCTCCCATGCCATGTTGGATTACACAAATTTCTTTGGTATATTCATGGCTTTGACATAGGGACTATAAGCCCCCCTGTTACTTTTTACTAATTTAATTGGGTTCCCCTTGTCTGATTTACGTACAGTGTATGGGGCGTATCCTGAATTTTTACTAAGGAACCTAGGATTATTCAACTGCATGGAGGATGCTATGTGTGGGGTTGTTAGATCGGGTCAAGGAATGTTTTAATCAAAATAAAAAATTTTTTTGTATACACACTTCTTGATTTATGTGTTGCCTTACATTTGCTTTTCCCTTTTTCTTTTTTCTCCCTTGGTCTTTTATATATCCATCTTCAATGCAACCCTTACTTCCGAACATCAACAAAAGGGAATTTATTGAACACCTGGGTGCATTAAGGAAGAACCAACTGAAGAAGATTGGATATATGGAATAAATTCAAAAGACACTATCTGTACTATGTGGCCCTAGAAAGTTATTGTTTGTACTAGGTGGCCCCAGACGGTTCTTGATTATTCAAATGTAGAGAATCTGTATGTTTAGATTTTAGAATTTATCACCAATTCTGCCCTGTCCTGAGGAAGACGATTGTCAAGCCTTCTCTCTCCTGCCACGACGAGAGATAGACAGCTTAGACATTGTTATTTGATCGTCGAAACTACCTATGTTCAGATACCAGTACAGCCCACGATACGTTTGGGAGCTGTACTAGGTACCGGTTGTTGACTATTTTGGTCAGATTGGAGACAAGCACAGGTTGCTGTTTGTTCTCTATAAAGAAATGTTGGGCTGGACTAAGGTACAACCCTTTTCATCTCGCAGAAAATATTGTTTATTGTTGATCTGCGTGACTTTGGTGTCCTACATAACTCTTTAAGCCTCACTAACTAACTCTTACATATATACAGAGATTAGTTATAATATATCCCCCTGGCTAAATACAATTTGGGGTTTAATTGAGGCTCTTCACTGTCTACGGAATTTATGCACTTTTGAACTAAATTAGGCACATTGCACTTTTTCTTACATCCTAGGATGTTTAGTAAAATAATATGCACTTTAACTAGATATGTTTAGTATCAATTATGTGTTTTTAAGCTGTTTTTAATTGTATGGGAATTGTATATGTGTTTTATTAAAGATTGATTGAATATATCTCTGATTCCTTGACCTGATCTGTCCCCATAGTCAGCTCCCTCTCAGTGGGCAGCTTACTCCATTGATTGATTCTATGGTTCTATTCCCATGAACTTCCTTTTTTCCCCTCTGGTGGGTCTGTCTTACTTTGGTTCTCCCCTGGGTTCATGGTGGTGGGGACGCCTATTTTTGATTAACAGTTCAGTCGGAAGCATGACCACAGAAGGCACGCTGGAGCAGAGGAAGAGCAGATTGCGCTGGCAGGCTCTGAGTTTGTCCTGTGCTCACAAACCCTGTTTGGCTGTTTATGCATTGGAAGAGACTGGACGAACCTGGCAGGTGCACCCAATTGCTGTGAATGCAGAGCTGAAGTGGTGCATCCACCCAAGACCTGTGTGCAGAAATGCTTGTGTACGAGTGCGATATTAATGAAATATATCATTTCATAAGAGCAAGCTGAGGGAAACTGGAGAAAGGAAGACTGTCCATTAATGGATCAGAGACACTGTGTTGGAGAGGGGTGTGGGTCCAAAGAGTGCCTGTAGCAGAAGAAGAAATAAACTTGGGAGCAGAAGCAGTCCGTAGCTGCTGCGATTGTGGAGATGGTGAAGGAAGCTCAGTACTCCATATCATTCGGAATACACACCTTGCCGGTAACTGTAGTCAGCTTGATTTTTAACTGTTCGCATGAAGTGGGAAGTCATTTTAACATAGGGATTGTATCATGCGCTTATATCATTAAAGCTGAAGTAACCGTGTGAAGAGAGCCTCCATTTCCCATTGTTCGCTGTAAACTGTTGCTGAACGGTCGCATGTCTCCTATTAGAGGAGAACGTTGTCGGTAACTCTTATGAAGTAGAAGCGGACTTTCCCAAAATGTTCCAACCCCATTTAACATGAAAAACGGTTGCGCACATGAAACTGTTTCCCAATTTTCTTTTTAAGCATTACGCTGACCCAAAAAAGGGGACCAACATCTTTAAAGTGGTAGTTCATTCGCAAAACGAAATTGCGTGCATCTAATTTTGTTTCCACAGAGGACTCCTTGTAACCTACTGAATACTTAAGTAGCAGTCATAGAAGTTGTTGAAGTCAGACGAACAAGTATTACAGCCAGTAGATTAAACCCTGTTAAAGTGAAACCAGCTCAATTAAGAACTGAACACCATTGTTATAAAGATGCTGGAGCTGTTTTAAATGCATAGTTCTCTGATACAAGGGTGACCAGGTTATCCAATGAAGAGTGGCAATACAGTTTTGGGGTAACTACTTAAGGTGTATATGAAACTTGGAAAGTGAGCTGGGTGCATGTTAAAAATTACTCATTAAAATCTGTAGGGCTGAGACTGTTCAAGTTGAGAAGAAGCAGTCTGGGAGCTAAAGACAGAATTTGTGGTAGCTGCAGGCTGCAGGACAAAAAGGAAAGGCAAAAAGGCTGCAGTTTCTTACCATACAAGAGAAGAGTGCCTTGTCAACCTTTAGAGGTCGAAGAGTCTTGTTGAAGTTGCCTGAAAGATAGTCGCAATAGAGCTGTGGTTGTCGATCATTTTGTCAGAATATTATTATTTGAATGTAGAAGCAAACCAGGGAATCTGCTCTCACGGTACCAGTTGCTAGAGAGCAAACAAGCCCTAAGAAGAATCATCCTGACAAACTGTATACAAAGACGCTGCAGAAGTTACAAGAATAAACGTTGTTTCTAGGCAGAAGTGGAAGTTTTGTCCTAAACTTTATCCATTCTTTCCCGGAAGGAGGTTATCTAAGAATACCATTGGAGCTGTTTTTTTATGGAACTTGAAAAGGGAATCTTCATCAAGTGAAGGCCGAACTTAATTGTTACCAGTGAATATTTGTTTGTGTGAATTTCTTTTGGAACGTTTCAATACTTTAAAACTTTCTTTTCCTGGAGAAAATTGACTTTGGGACATTCCTGGGGGTTGGTGGGGCAGTATCTGTCCAGGACAAGTAGAACTCATCCAAGACACTGATCGTTGGGCAACCTTTTATTTATGTGTATGTTCATTTAAATGTTTTTGTTTAATGTGAGGGTTAGTTTTGTGTATACTAGGTTTCCCCTTAGATTCTAGACTAGGTAGGGAATCCCCTGTTAGAGTAGGTTTAGATGGGGTTTCAAATAAAATGTCATACCTTGCGAAAACTAAACCTATTCGTAAGTCTCGTTACTGAACCCTCCCAATCTGCAACATTTTTCCCCAGAACTGCCCACACCCTCAGCAAGAATCAAGGGTGGTATCATGAAGATTAAATCCTCTGTCAGCAAAGCGGAATTTGAGGTGCGCTTTGCTCAATTCCTTTCACCAGTAGTAATTTCACCAACCATGATTTGTGACAGGTTCAGATTACCAATAATGGCCCTCTGCAAGTGAATGCATGGTTTCAATGATGTGACATTGCATCAAGCAGCTCAATCCTGAATCATCAGGAAGCCCCCAGGTACTTGCGTCTGCCTATTTTGCTTATCCATAACTTCTACGTATGTTAAGCCCCCAGTCTGTCTCATCACGTTGTCTGTGTGGCCTCTTTAAAAGGCTTATAGTAACTATATGCCTTTTGGGGTGGTGGGGAGGGGAATAATTTGCAGTCCTCAGGGGCCTAGTATGTATACCTGAGGAACAGTCTGTTTTGGCTGGAGGAGAATTGCCACAAGGCCAAGAGGTTTTGTCTAATGGGTTGTTCCAAGAGGGGAACCAGGCGGTTGGGTACCCCCCAAAACACGTGCTAACGGCAACTATGCAAGGATTATTGTGAACTATGTGCCTGCCTAACGGTCCATCAACTAAAGATTTGGCGCGTGTTCCACTTGGACCTTGAGCCATGCAGAATTCACATCTTGCACATCTGGAAAGGAGAGTAGAACCAGTGAAACAAGAGTCTCCCCTTGAAAGGGGCCCTTAGGGGTCCCTGTGCGATATGGAAACAAGGCAATAAACATACACGAAAGGATGCGCCAGACACGAGGGTCAAATTCCCAATGCTAGGGTTTATTGCAAGCAAAATAGTCCCAATTGGCCAACTGTGGTCTCACGCCCCGCGACGTGTATTCTCTAGACCTCGAGGGACGCAAGAGAGCGAATTACGTACATCAGTTACATATATACAAAATGCATATCATACAATCCGCTATGACATGTTTAACACCCACCCTTTTATTGAGTTTCTTTGAACTCGGGATGATGGACATTTCCGACGAGTATGACACTTTCCATGTCTATTCTAGTAACAATGTGCAATTTAGAAAGTGCAGAGGCATCTTCTAGTTGAACAGAACACGGTGCTTCTGTTCTTGGAAGCAAGCTGCACACGGGGGAAGAGTCGCATTCCAAGCTTTGCTATCTGAGGTACCATTCGTGTCCTGGGAGCCGACACGCTCCAAAGGGTTTTGTGAAGGGGGCCGTAAGAAGAGCATAATTCAAGCCTTTAGCTGTTTTATTGTAACATATTCTACCACAGTACAAGACTGGCTGGCAGCTGTGAAATGATTAAATGCCCTGCAGCTCTCCCTCAAGGCTACAGAGAGGGAGCGTGGGCATTCCTTTCTGGGCTGCTCATGAGGCCTTTCAACGGACTCCTCAGTCCCACAGCCTTGCCCTTTCATATTCGGACAACAATCTTAACAGTTGAGCAGAGTAAGCAGAATTCGCAAGAATTGCAAGCTGCAAAGCAGTTTAGACAGAAAGCAATGAGCAATGGTTAACAAGCAAAATGGCAATTCTTGCTACATTTAAAATGGCCGCTTGTTGGTCAAGCATAGCAGTCTGTATTTCTATAATTCTGTGCATAAGACGGTTGGGTATTCACTTTTTTCAGATTGACAAACCCTCCTTTTGGCCGTATGCCAAACGTCTTATTCATTCATTGTATCCTCCTCTGATGAGGATAAGTCTGGGGTATCTATGTCTGAACCTTTCATGCTATCATAAGCATCATCTTCATCATTAATGTCTAAAGCCATGAATTGTTTTACTGTTTTTGTTTCATCAGTGTCTCTGTTATTTCGGCCATGCGTTTGTTTTCCTCTGAACACCATGTGCATACATCCCTCCCTTAGTACATCCCTCAGTTATCTCAGTGCAAACTATTGGTAGGCATTGTATGCAACAGCAACATGTTATGAATATACCAAGTACCACCACTAGTATCGAAATTAGCTTCCATCCCCAGGGACCGCAATAGTCCACAAAACCAGGATCCTATCCCCCAACCCCTTTTTCAGTAGAGAGTGTGGAACTTAGGACATGTAATTTCCGGATTGCTTTAAATATCGTAGGGGAGTAATCATCTATAAACACACCGCATGCAGTTTTTACGAGTTTGCAAACTCCCCCACGATCAACTAATATTATATCAAGAGCCATTCTGTTTTGTAGTGCCATTAGACTAATTCCTTTTTCTTCCAACGTCATGTTGTATAAGATATCCGTTGTATCTATTGTATTTTTTAATATTCTAGACAGTTTTCTTATATTATAGGAATTTTCTATTTGGGCCAAGAATGGTATAAACGATTTGGCTACATCCATTGCTATCATTCCGTCTTCGCTACTCCTTTGAGTTCTACCTTTTGTTCGTCTGGCTACTTCTGCTGTTTCCAAGAGGAACACTCCTGGAAACAGTAGACCTAGGTAGCATGTACCTCCCCAGTTCCTAGGTAACCATGCATATGCTTTTTCCCCACATATAAAGTAAACGGGGTCCCCTACGTACACTGGTTCTATTTCGTGCTTTAGAACCACTGTGTTCAGGCAGCTGCTAAACGTACCTACTTTATAGGAACCTTTTTTCTTTAAACATAGGGGAGCAGTTTTGGGGCTGTAATCCACTGTATAGGTAGGGAGCACAGCATCTTTATTCCATTCATCCCTCATTCGAAATGTCATTACTGATGTTTCTTCTGCTGGCGGGGTCAGTCTATTCTGCTTATGTAATCTATCTAGTCTTGTCTTTCGTGTATTTTTCCTCATGGGATCTGGTGAAAATACGCGAGCTTTGTGGAATATGGAACAACCAACAGGTCTCATGATCATTTCCTCAAATTCATTCATATTGGTCTCATCTAGCTGACCCGTATTACTCTTGTTCCATTTCCCAAAGAACATTGCACTCAACGATACTTCACATTAATAAACCAACGATAACGGTTGTACATACCAGCCTATCCCTTTCCCACCGTACTGTGGTAAATGGGCACAAACCCAGCAATCTTTTTTCTTTAAAACCGCATGGGTCATGTTAATGATGAGCAACGATGTATTGTTGCCATATCCTTCTCTGTCTTTCTTCCATTGGGGACAAAGTACCAGTGATTACATGAACTGGGCTTTCAGTAGCTGCTTTTGGCAAAAGTGTTTCTAATGGGTACGCGGACTCCAGGAACCATAGTGTAATAGCTATTATTGTTGGTACTACCATACTTCGAGCACAGGACCAATGTCCAAATCAGTACCTTATTCCTTTTACCATGCTTTTTCCCTAAATTTACAGTCTCTAAAATGATCATCTTCTCAGCAGCGGTGCAGAAGGAGGCTGAAACAGGTCTTGATTTGCTCTTCATCATCCTTCTTCTTGCTGGCAAAGTTCGTCGCAAATGTCTCTCGTTCTTGATGCCAAAAGTTCAATGAAAATGTCACAGTTCAATTCTGCCAGCCCTTTCACAGCCTATATCACTTATCCCCTCCGAGCAAGATTAGTTGTTCTTTCTCCCACTGCTTAGACGATTTCTGAACAGTTCTTTATTGACAGAGTACTATGTGCATCCAGCTTGTCCCGCTCTGGCTTAGGACACATGTACTTTATTATAAGCGCACTGAGGAGCAGTGAGTCTTGAATTGTCCGACTTGCACAACTCTCACTTCTCTCCTCTACGCCCCTGGTTCCTACTCCGTCCGTGAGTGGAACCAAAGGCAAAAGAAAAGCACCAAAGATCTGTGAATCACTTTGCCTGTTGAGGCCGCAAATTATACCGTTTCACTCCTGGTATTGTATGATACGTGAATAGTGCCGCTGCACTTCCAGTATCAGTGTCAAGCTTAAGAACTTCCTCCCCCTCCTCCTCACCTGGCTCCTCCGAGGTATACTCTATTGGGATAGTCTCGGTCTTCCTTCTTTCCTTCCGTGACGTGGGGGTGTCTCTCTTGGGTGTCCTGATCTTCTTTTCGTGCAAGTAGGGTCTGGCCCCTCCGGAGGCCACCTTGGCAGAGAAGAAACCCTAACCGCGGGGACCCCCAGGGGGCCAGCCCTAAACAGGGAAAAAGCACAAAGGCGGAAAAAACCCTGTAAATTCAGATGGGTTCAGTTGGCTGTGATCACTTCCTTGTTGACCTGAAGGCAGCCGGTGTTGGTAGAATTCAAGGGAAGGTTTGATTGTGGCAGGATTTTGATGAATAGCTGGAAAAGGAGGGTTAACAAAAATGGAAAGGAGTCGAAGAAAAACCCGATAGTGACGGGGACAAGGGAATCGAGAGAAACAGAAAGAGCAAGTACCGAACAAGGAGCAGTAAGATGCTTACGGAGCGGGAGACCGCTCAATAAACGAAATTGAGGTGCCGGGACCGGCTGCCGAAAAGGGCGTAATAAAGGTAGTTTTAGCAATGAATAAAACAGGAAGACAGAAAACCAGGAAGAGTGTACAAACAACTTTAGAAAGGAACTAGAGAGAAACAGGAGGAAGTAAATAAATAGGACACAGGAAACCAAAAAACTATACAGGAAAGACTGGAGGTGGCAAGAATTGCAACGGATAAGGAGTAGGCAAAGGGAGGATACGAAAGGTAGAAAGGAAGTAGACGATCCGACGAGACCGACCAGGAAGGCTGAAAAAGGAAAAGACGGGAAGAGGCAATGAGAATTTCACGGACGAAGCTTCCTCACGAACCGTAGCGTTGGTAAACAGATACAACGCATCGGTCGGTGGGAGGAGTCAGCATATAAGGACTCGTCCGCCATCTTGGGTGAGGACTGAAACGCGCGTGCGACAATAAATGCCTCCAGCGTTTCCAGACCCTCCAATCCAAGTTCCTGACAATCAGGCTCAGTGTCAGCCTGCGGCACAATGATGGGTAGCGATGAGCGCTGTGGCAATGATGTAGTTTCTTTCTCTGGCCTTGGTGCATTTGCAGAAGCTGGTGGGCGCCAAAGGGGTACACGCGTTGTTTATGCTCGTGTTTGCAATGCAGAGTTTGTGTCGCTCGGCAGTGATGTTTCTGCTGAGCAACGTTGGGGCACTTTTCGCCCTTTCCCCTTCCTGGCAGCCTCCTCAGGCTCTGTATCAACTTTCACTTCTCGCTCAGGCCGATGCTGTGGCAGTGGACTGGCAACAGTTTCTTTAGTTTCCGAGACCGTTTCCTTTCTCTGGTCGTCGAAAGTTGTCAGCAGTCCTGGGAATCTTTTGGCCTGTGTCGCATGGATCCATGCCTTGCGACCGTCCACTCGAATGGCCGTCTGTGTCACCAAAAGTACTTGGTAGGGGCCGCGCCACCTGGGTGCTAATGACGTCTCCGTTTAAAGTTTTTAATCAGGACCCAGCTTCCAGGCTCCAGTGCGTGCCCCGGTCAGGTGTATCGCACTGGTAACGCCTCCGGCACCTGCTGATGAGTCAAACGCAACTTCTGCATTAAAAGGCCACAGTACGTGCTTAACACAGGATGCTCGACCTCGCATAATCTTTTGGGCTGCGGTGCGCACCATACATTTGCCGGTCTCCCCATGATAATTTCATAGGGAGAGAGCCCAGTTTTAGCCTGCACAGACGTGCACATGCACAATAGCGCTAGGGGTAATGCATCCACCCAACTCAACTTGCTCCCAGCACAGATTTTAGCTATCTTTGACTTTAAGATACCGTTATGTCTCTCAACAAGCCCGGCGGAACTCGGATCCCTGGAGCTGTGGAATTGCTTGTCAATCTGCAGACCTGCACAGATCTGTAGTACTACTGCGCCCACAAAGTGTGGGCCGTTATCTGACTACAGGACACGGGGCCGCCCGAACCGGGAGAAATACTCCTTCAACATTACTTTTGCCGTTGACATGGCAGTACAGTCTTTTCAAGGATATGCCTCCACCCACTTGCTAAATGCACAAATCACCACTAACACATATTTGTAGTTCTGGCACCTTTCCATTTCTATGAAATCAAAATGGATCACCTCGAATGGCATAGAGGGTGGGCCAAAACTACCTACTGGAGTCACGGTTCCCTTCCCTACATTGTGTTGCAGGCACGTAATACAATTCTGCACTAGCCTTTCTGCATTCTTTTTTATGTGCTTCACTTTTATAATACCTGGATAGTACCTTGCAAATTGAAATGTTTCCACCTGTACTTGGTGGGAATATACAGATGTAAGTAGAGGGATTTATTTTAGTGCAAAGTTGGGCTGCGGGTTGAAAGTTCTTTACGAGTTGGGACATGCATGTTCTGTCGTGAGGGAGTTCTTGAGTTTCAATGATGAACTAGAGATGTGGCTGTGGGCTTAATAATTAATTACCTAATTGATCTCTTGCCTGAGGAGATGGCTGCCAGAGGCTTAAAGGATCCGAGTGTATAATACTAATTGCAAATGCCTGTAAAATGCAATCAAGAGGCACATTTGGATGCTGTGGACATTCTGTAATTACCTACTACCCCTTACCAGTATCTTTACTTGTACCATATCACATGTTTCACATTTATTATGCAGATGCCCCTTTTCGTCTTAAGAGTTGTAGAGAGTTGTGGTGTTGCTACTTTTTGAAAGACATTTTGTTTACTTTATTCTAGCTGCAAACTTGACCATGAATTTGTATGGAACGTACATTTATTTACAGAATGACACTTGCAAACTCTATGTACCCTTTTTCTATTCTACTTATCAAAACATCTTCAACTTGCTAACAGAAGGAAAATGTGAATCTCATATTCAGCATTTGTTTAAAATATACATCATATTTTAGCGTGCACAGAATTCTTACTATGCTGGAACATTTTTCATTGTCAGTTTTCTGAGATGCGTCTAAAAATGGCTGAATGTGTATTTCATAGGTTTGAGGATAAAGGAGACCAAGGAAGTGTATGAAGGAGAAGTAACGGAGTTAAGCCCTTGTGAGACAGAGAACCCAATGGGAGGATATGGAAAGACGATCAGTCATGTTATTATTGGACTCAAAACCGCAAAAGGGACCAAACAGCTAAAGGTATGGTGTACATCCAAAATTTGATGTGCTTTAGAGTCAAGAGCTACTCCAAATTGTATTAGTAGATCTGTTTTCTTTACCCACTAGACTGTAGAATTGATTTCAGTATTTGGTCAAATGTACTGTTACCATAAATGTTAAAGCTACTAAAAGCATCCAAAAAGAGCCACATAATGAGAAGTACAAAAGGTAACTTGACATTTACTAGCAAGACACAATTCATGGAAAGGTATCATACTGCTTGTATAGAATCTGCATAAGTGTATTTAAGGAAGGATTGGATTGCATGGCACCCCAGATAGGTATGTAGCATAACTTTCAACGTTGTATAAACTATTCAAATTCCATACTTTGGTTAAAAAATAACAAAACTTTTACACTGTCTCAGCTCTTGTTCCACAGCCGTTGCCCATTAACCAGCACCCTGGTATCGCCATGACTGTTCCCGACATTGCCCATGTCAACGTAAATGACATGCATAAATCACACTTCATATGGGACTTGAGCATGAAAAAGAACTAAGGAGAGAGAGGAGTAACCTTAAGTGGTTAGGGCCATTAAAAGAAACCCTACGCCTGAAAAGAAAATGTGAAAACAAGATTTCCCTGGGGAATTGGCACGACGAGTGGCAACCTTCATAGCAAGTGCACAGAGATGGCAGCTGCTGCTTTAGAAATCCTAATTGAGGGTGCGTGGCCAGGCAGGGCACCATGACGTCATGCCTGCTGTAAGCTCCGGGATGGGCCTCGATATTACAGCTTTTTAACTCCCTTTAATCCCCTAAATTTGGACACAGAAGTTGCGGAGAGTACCTAGTGTCGCGGCTGCGACGGGATGTGTTGCTGGCAGTTGCTGGGGAGCTGTCTATCCCGAGTTTGAAGCCTACCGGAGAGAGGCGGATGGCGCGCAAGATGGCGGGCGCTGAGGAATCGTAGTAACTGACTTTGGCCTTGGAGAAGTAAGCAGCGCCTGAAAACTGCGCGGGGCGGAGGAGAGGTGCGCAGCCGTGAGCTGGGGGGCGCCGATGTGGAGGACTGATGGTTGCAGCCCGAGGCGAGGGGTGTGATTAGCGGCGGGAGGTGTGGAGAAGCCGTGGCGCCCTGCGACACCCTGTGAGCCCAGCATAAGTTAGCCGGAACGAAGAAGCAGACCCCCAGTAAAACGGGCTGGACTATCAGAGGAACGGGCGGCTGGAGGAGTGAAGGCTGGGGGAGCGGGAATGCGGGGTCCCGCAGTCTGGCCGTTTGAAGAGCAAAGCCCAGGAGAGAGGCGGGGCACCGAAGCGAGTGGTCCGGGGAACTTCAGCGATGGAGTGCTGAGGAGCGGATCGAGCCGGGGTGCGCCTCCCCCTGCCCACGAGTTGTCGGCTTTGGCTCTCTGAGAGGAAGCTGCGGGCGGCTCGCGCTGGGCTGCCTGGGGCCGCCGACTCCATGAGGCTGGAGTGTGCCTGGGGCTGAGGAGCGGTGTGGCGGTGTTTACAAATACAACTGCATCAGCTCGAAGTTAACCTAGGAGCTGACAACCCCGTCTGGCTGCTATGGAAAATGAGACCCTGATGTAAGAAAGCGTTTGGGTGCTGCATGAAAAGATAGGTGATGGGGGCACACGCCTCTGTACACTGATTTCAAGGGAACCTTGAGGAGCACTCCATTATATTGCGCATCTCCTCCCTGGCGATGCCCAAAGCAGGAAACAAGAACAGAGGGAGCAAAATTACAACTTACCTGACCGCAGCAGCGCCTACTCCACAGAAAATGGAAACCGTGGTGGCAGAGGTTCAGGCCTCAATGGGGTCTGACTCAACCCTTGATCCGGCCCTATTCAGACAAGAACTAGAAGGGATGCTGAGAACACTTAAGCAGGATATTACGACGGCAATAGCAATGGAGATTCAGTCCTCGAAGGACTCCTGGCGCGGTCCATTGCGGAACTGAACTCCAACTTGAGTGGTCTCGAGACTAGGGTGGACGAGTTGGAGAATATGGCATGTGAGCACGAGAGGGACAATGAGGACCTCACCAAAAGGGTGCAGAATGTGGAGAGCTATCTGGAGGAAATGGCGGCAAAGCAGGCGGATTTAGAAAATCGCTCAGGGAGAAATAACATTAGGATCCGAGGGGTGCCGCGACAGGTCCAGGACCAGGAACTTGCTGAATATGTGCGGGATCTCTTTAAGACTTTGCTGCGAATTCCAGATTCTGAAGAGCTGATCCCGGACAGGACCCATCGAGCATATTCCTCTATCCAGCAAAAGCGTAATCTCCTCCCTGATGTCCTGACTAGGGTCCACTTCTTTCGGCAAAAAGAGGAGATAATGGTGGCGGCTAGAAAGGCGGAAAAGATGGAATTTCGTGGCTCTGCCATATCATTGTTTCAGGACCTCTCGCCATACACCTTGGCAAACCGCAGACGCTTGCAGAAAATCACCTCCTGGCTACAAGTGAAAAAGATCTGCTACAGATTGGGATACCCGTGTAGGCTACTGTTTGAATATCAGAACCGCCCCTGCAGCATAGGCTCTGAGGGAGAGCCTGAGGAGTGGTTGCAAAGTGTTGCGGGTGAGACAGACCGTGCAGGGGCTGTTGCGGAGGGAGAGCTAATGGCTAGCCCCACGGTGAAGGATAAGAGGCGAAGACCCAGGGGCTGGACACTGATTAAGGCACGCAAGATACCGGACGTCATTGAGCAGAGGGGCAGCACTCCCTCTGGAATAGATGGTTAAAGTTAACGTGGCGAGCCCATACGCTTCAACAGGGAGTTTAAAGAGGTGATGGAAACACAGCAAGCTGGGTGAGTGATGACGGCCGGGTGCTATACTCGGTAACACGTAACTGCCTGTATATATGGAAGATGCCGGCAGGAGGTCTTATGGGAAGTGCTGAGACAGGGTCGCGGAGCCTTCCAGGGAGGATGGCCACTTGTATAAACTGGGTTAATGCAGCTATAGATTCGCCGGCTCTAGACATGGCCATTTGGTGTCTGCAGAAATGGGACAGGGTGTGGACCCCGAAATGATTGACTACGAAGGCAGCGCAGGTACACTGATAAAGAGATCTGCCTATCTCAGATCAGAACATATAAAAATGGCACAAGGTTGTAAAGGGATGCATAGATATGCTCATTGGCTGCGTGATTATTACAAATGTGGGGATATATATGGGAACGATTTTGAGATCTGGAAGTTGGGGCCCGTCTCACGGATTATGCCCGACATTGTTACCCTAGAAAGGTCACTGTTCGTATCAGTTATGTTACGAGTTTGGCAAGTATTTGAGAATCTATATTTGGTTATTTTTCTTCTTTTCGGTTTGTCTTTTGGGGAGCCTGATCATCGAAGGTGATGAGATTCGCAGTGGTCTGCAGTGTTCGAGGTGTTATGGGAGCTCTCGTGGAGTGCCTGATTTACAGCAGAGGGCGATAGACAGGAATTTGCTCCTGGTTATGCTGGGACCTTTTTTGAGTAAGAGGAGGTGGGAGAGAGGGGAGGGAGGGAGAAAGGGCATTTGTAACTAGTAAACTTGATTGGAGAAGGAAAAGGCGGGAGATAAGGATAAGACTATGACCACCCCAACTTGTTGCTGTCTCTCTCTGAATGTGCAGGGGTTGAATTCCCCGATTAAAAGAAGGGCACTGATGCACCGCATGGCCACCTTAGACTCCTCGATCCTGTTTCTTCAGGAGACTCATTTCGGCTTATTCCAGCGTAATAGCAAATTATACCCCATAAAATTCTGCACCTCTTCAGGGAGTAAGATAGCTGGAGTGGCCATCCTGGTTCGCAGAGGAATCTCCCTAGGGGTCTGTAAGACGCTGAAGGATGTGGGAGGCAGATATGTCTTAGCAGTAGCTGATCTACAGGCACGGAGGGTGATGCTGGTCTCTCTATATGCGACTAATGCACAGCAGGATATGTTTTTTGAATCTGTCTCGAAGCTGCTGTTTGAACATGCGGAGGGTGAAGTGATAATTGGGGGGATTTCAATGCTGTAATTGACCCTCTGATGGATAAGACTCTCCCCCCGATTAGCGCTGATAAAAAGAATTTTCTGGCACTCGCTACGCTCCTGCTGGAACATTCCCTTATAGAGGTGTGGAGATTCTGTCATCCAGGAGAGCAGGAATACACATATTATTCTGCGGTGCACAGAGGATTCTCCAGGTTGGACATGTTCTTGGTGTCCGATAAGTTAATAGCCCAAAAAATTGACCTTGATATATTGCCCAAGGCATTGTCAGATCACGCCCCGGTCCTGCTCACGTTGGCTTCTTTTCAGGCCCAGCCCAGCCCACCACGGTCCTGGCAATTGAACAAATTCCTCCTGGAGGATCCTCAGTTCTGCTTTTGTATTTCGGAGGCTATTAACCACTACTTTAAGGAGAATGAGACAGAGGCACTGCCATATACGAAGATATGGGATGCGGCGAAGGCTGTGCTCCGGGGTCAGGTAATTGCTTACTCTGCAGAGAAAAGTAGGGCCAGGAAACAAATACAAGCCCAGCTGGAGTTGGAGCTCCGGGAGAGGGAAGAAGCACATAGGTGTAGACCTACTCAAAGTCGGAAATGAGAGGTGAGAATGGCCCAGAGATCCCTTGAGACCCATCATATGAGCCGTGCAGCGTATGCTATGATGAGTTAGGCAGTACTATTATTCTAAGGGTAGCAGCCAAGTTGAAACGACGGGCGAGCCGCAATAGGATTGAGGCACTGGTGGATGGGGAAGGAAAGAGGGTCACATCTGAGAGGGAGAAACTTCGAGTAGTGGAGGAGTATTTTAGGGCTCACTCGGCCCCCCACCAGACAGATGTAGGTATGGCGGAGGGGTTCATACGAGAAGCGCATTTGCCACAGCTGCCTCAGGCAATCCGCGAGCTCCTAGAGGAGCCAATTACAAGGGAGGAGATAGAAAACGTAATTCGCTCCCTTCCTCTGGGTAAGGCCCTAGGACCTGATGGGTTCTCAAATGAATTCTATAAGATTTTCAGGGCTGAGCTTTCCCCTTATTTGACAAAACTGTTCAATAATATCTGGGCAACGGGGCTGATCTCGGAGTCTATGGCAGATTCCACCACGACATTAGTTTTGAAACCCGGGAGGAATCCGATTGAATGCGCGTCTTACCGCCCAATTACCTTGCTAAATATGGATGCAAAACTACTAAGTAGGGTGATAGCAGGGCGCCTTGGGGAGGTTCTCCCGACGCTTGTGGAGAAAGATCAAACAGGGTTTATACGGAATCGTTCGACACAAGATAATATACGTCGGACGATAGATTTGATAGCCCTAGCCCCTAGACTGCCAGGTAAATTGTTGCTGTTCTCATTAGATGCCCACCGGGCTTTTGATAGTATGTCTTGGGGTTGCTTACAGTTGGTGCTAGAGGGATTCGGGCTTGGCCCTAGATTCTCAAGGTTAATCCTTTACAATTATCTGTTTCCCTCCACTAAAGTCAGAGTGAACTCGAACATGACCACAGCGATCCGTATATACAGGGGCACTAGGCCCCTGTATATACGCATTATACAGTAGGCCCCTGTGAATTTGCAGGACAATGCCATAAAATAGCATTATACTCTGATGACCTGCTGTGCTTCCTAAAGGACGCAACTAAGGCCATCCCGCCCCTGATGTGCCTATTGTCCAATTTTGAAAAAAATTCAGGGTTTGGAGTGAATGCAAATAAATCTGTGGGTATGGCATTGACTGAGCTCACAGAGAATCTGGCGGAGATACAGGCGGCCTTTCCCATTCCCTGGTCTTCAACAAACATTCCCTATCTAGGGATTAAATTGACCCCGACCTATGCAGGCCTATTTAAAGCGAATATACCGGCACTATTTAGAGAAGCTAAAGAATGGCTTCGTCGATGGGATTCGCAGGAAATGTCTTGGTTAGGCAGGGTGAGTGCGGTAAAGATGTCGCTTATCCCGAAGCTCCTATATGCCTTCTACTCGTTGCCAATACGGATTCCCGAGAGGGATCTTATAGATATGCAGAAGGAGATGGGGCGCTTTGTGTGGGGAAATAAGAGACCTGGAATAACCTATAAACTTTTGACGAGAAAGGCGACACAGGGGGGTATAGGTCTGCCTTCGGTTCAGCGCTACTATAGAGCGGCACAGGTGGCCCCTATGTTGGCCTGGGGGAGTCCCGGTGAAACTCCTAAATGGCAGGAAATAGAGCAGGAAGCCTCTCTATTGATGATAGAATATTTCCCTTTCTTGCCCAAAGAGGCGCGTAACTATCAGGGGGGACCTCTGCCTACAACACTTGCTACGCTCCAAAGCTGGGATAAGGCGAAATTGCAAAGAGGGATAGATTTGGGTCTGGGTCCACTGTCCCCTGTGGCACAAAATCCGGCATTTACACCGGGATTGGCTCCCAATTCATTCCAAGGGTGGGAATCAAACGGACCACTGAGTCTTAGGGCCTTATACGTAGACCAGGAACCACTGACATTCCAGGAGTGTAAGGAGAAGTTTGGGCTGTCGGAGTGGGAACGGTTTAGGTACATACAATTACGCCACTGGCTGACTAACAGGGAAACTCGCCAAGCTGTCAGCAGAGTGCCATTTGGTATAGAACTGAGAATTCTTGAGGGACAGAGCTCTCATAGATTGGTGGCTTGTTATGGCCTAAAAAATGTCTGAGGGTGAAAAGCTCCCCTACATGTTATCGTGGGAAAGAGAGCTGGTGGGTTGAAATTCCAGAGGAAGCATGGCAGCACATATGGCATAGGGCCCACAAGAGCTCCAGATGTACATTGGTAAAAGAGAACGCAATTAAGATATGCTTCCGTTGGCACTTCCCGCCGACTAGATTGCATGCCATGAACCCTGGGTATCCGGATACATGCTGGCATGGGTGTGGAGAAAAGGGTGACTTGGGGCATATGTGGTGGCATTGTGCGGTCATCCAAGATTACTAGTTAGAGGTCCGTTCCAAGATCAAGGATGTTATGGGCACGCTGCTTCCTATGGACCCGCGTGTACTAATCCTGGGGGATGTGCCGGAGGATGGGTCCTTCCCGATATCGGGGTCCAGAGCAGCCTAATTGCGCAGCTACTTATGGCGGCACGAATCACCAGGGCGTGATTTTGGAAGGCGGTGGAGGGACCACAGGTGGCATATTGGTGGATGAAGGTGTGGGAATTGATGGGTCTTGAAAAGTCCACAGCCATACTAGAAGGGAAGCTATCGAGGTTCAGACGGATCTGGACCCCTTTCTTGGACTATGTGGAGGATAGGGAGCAGATGTACTTTAGGCAGATCTGATGAGGCACTTTATGAACTCCTGACAGACTTGAAGCTGCGTACTTTGCACAGAACTGATATGGTTACGAATTGCACAGGCTCCGATTTATGACATTTTTATTTTTTTCCGCTGTTTGTTTGTTCATGATCGCACTGTTCTCCAATTGATTTCATGAATTGTTCTTGACTTAGTTAAAGTTGAATTGATGAACTGATAATGCAATGTTAGATGGACTCGAGGGAAGGCATTCTGGACTGAAAATTTGATGAATTGACATATGTGCTCCTTCCCCTTGCATTATTACTGTTGGATTAATTTGTTTTCTTGAAAATGTATAAATAAAAAAATTTAAAAAAAGAAATCCTAATTGGACTGGTTTTCGTTTAGTTGTTTTGCGTCATCAGTCACAAACCAAGATAAACTCCTTTGTTCAGTCCCCTTTCCTCATTACCGATGGGTTGTCCCCATTTGGGAACAGAACCAGAGTCTTTTTTTCAGCATTAAAAAAATATATATATTTGGACAGCGGGTTTGGTGTGCATGCGTAGAGTTTAGTCCCTCATTTCATGACCCGCCCACTGGCTTCTCCTTCCATTCAGTTAAACCGCGCTTGGTGGGACAGGCAGCCTCCTAAGCATGTAGGTTCCTGCCACATCACTAATTAAGAAACAAAAATATTTTATTCACTCAGTGCTCCCACTAATCAGGGCTGGAGATTGTGCCCCAGTAGTATAGTTTTGTACGTCAAGTGATTGAACCATTTCTCCCTCAGATCTTCATGCAGTGTCTCTTCAGGGTCTGTGCCCGACCAAGTGTGGGATCTGTGTGTTTTCTGCAGCGCTCTTTCCTTGAAGGAACTAAGTTGGTTAGTGCTCTTGAGTCTTTCTTTAAGAATCATCCACCTCAGAATCTAAACAACTGGGAAATGTTGGCTGGATTTATATATTTTGTTTGTTTTACACATACAGGTTAATTAATGATGCATTGGGAAACGAGCCCGGCTCTGTGCTCTCCAGCGCCCAACTGTCTTCTCTCCTTCCTCGCGCTCCTCTCCCCAGACTCGCCTATGACGCGATGCCAAAGCATGATGAATCCCAGCACTACACATCCCCTTTCTTTCACAACAATGCTTCCTCTGTTGGTTCTGCTGTAACCTCTACTCGGCATAGTCGCCCCGGTAACGTGGTCTTCTATAACACCTTCCCCATCTCGAAGAGGACAGCGTACTTGCTGATGTGCCTGACATGGCAGATCTTCCACTCCCTTCAGACGGTCTCGAAACCAGCAAAATATATGATGTACCAGACAAGGAATATTCTCCAATCCTTTCAGACAGTCCCTTTTCCATCACCCTTTTCTATATTCCACACCCTTCCATCCTTCGTCCTCCGCGCATGCTTAAAAACCTCAATCACTTCAATGGGTTTAGACCATCGACAGCCATCACCACGTAACATTCCTGGCAATCTGATTCTGACTCAACTCCCCACCTGAGGAACATAACGTCTCCTGAACTATCTTTCCTGGGCAGCCTTGTTCTTCAATTGGCAATTTCTAATCCTCTCTTCCACACCACACAACTTACCTCCACTCCTGACACAACCACCATCCATCCAGGAAAAAGTCTGTTTATCCACTTTCTTCCTCTACTATGTTCGAATGGGGGAGATGCCTGTGGTGCAGTGCAGAGTAAATCTATGGGCACCAACCGTTCTCCTCACCATTTCCTTCCATTCCTTTCCATTGGACAATACCCATCTGTTGGCTTCCTTAATTATCCTATTCTACCTTTCCACAAACCATTAGTCTGGGGATGGTATTTGGCACTCGTCTTATGCACAATAGCGCTCTCTTTTTCAAAATACATTTCCATTTCTTTTGATTGAAATTGAGAACCATTTTAGGTGAGGACCACACCTGGGTAACCCTCCCACAATTACTCTAAAAACTCAATTATACTCTTTGTAGTGACATGAGCTTTCGTCTTCAGCTCTACCCATCTAGTCAACACATCCACAACCACACTGCAGTACACCTGATATCCTTCACTCCATATCGGCCCCATCACATCATTGCCAATTTCTCCCACGGTCTTTCAGGTATATCCGTCAAGGCCATGGGACACCGCTCACTCACACACACTTTGTCACTAAATGTGCAGATTACTTTATTTTCGATCTGTGCATCACACCCTGGCCACCAATAGCTGTTCCTTATGTGCTTCGTCTTCACAATTCCTTGATGGCCTTCAAGACCAAGACATATCTTCTTCTTCAAACTCTGGAGGTATCAATTTGTCCCCTCTCATGAGACTACCATTACACAGGTGTAGTTCATTTCTGAAGTTCCATGGCCCTTCAACACCCGGCTCTTTTGGTGTGGCTTTACTTAATTGTCCTTCTAACAAATCCTTAATTACGATTTGTAATTTTTCATCTTTCTCCATTTCACTACGCCACGCCTGTTTTGAAATTGCAGATTCCCATACTTCACAAATTTGTTATTGCTCCTCATCGTCCCTTCCCATTTCCATACTGTTAGTCATGTGTGACAGGCAGTCAGCAGCATCATTATTTACTCCTGGGGGTATCTGGACTTTGCATTGAATACCTTTCCATCAAATGCATTTGCATCGCAGGGTTTGCAACGAAAAGATATGCATCGAATGCATGTTTTTTGGGGGGTAAAGGGTTAATTTTTGTTGTGGTGGGTTTTGAACGGTAAAAAATAGGGGTTTGTGGGGGGGGGGGCCTACCCAAAAAAGAGAAAAATGCATTTAATGCGCATTTTTTCATTGTAAAAAATTAATGGAAATGTCCCTCGATGCAAACAATTTGATGGAAAGACCATAAACCGCTCCTGGGATATATAGATAGATATATATATATATATATATATATATATATATATACATATATATATATATATATATATATATATATATATGCACAACACCGAATGCAACATTACTGGCATCCGTGTAAATCGCAATCTGTCGAACCCTCTCCCCCCTTTTATAATTTTGTTATGCTGGTACTAAAACTTGTTTAATATACTGAAACTCATCTTCACAATTGACACTCCATGCAAATTGTACCTTCGATCTTAGTCAATTTCTTAAGAAACTTGTGTGATCAGCAAAGCCTTTGATGCCTTTGCTATAATTTTCAGCCATTCCTAAAAATGTTCTTACTTGATCTTTACAGTTGGGCCTTGCCATTGTGTTAACTAGCTAGTTCTTTGGAGAAAAACCCTCTTTGGAAAATACATGACCCAAATATTCACCATCTCCTATCAATCTTCAATTTCTCCTTGCTCCGTGTCAATCCAACTCGACATTTTCTTGAACATTCTCCAGTCTTCCATTGCGCTCTTTTTTTGTTGTCTTTGCCTTAAATCAAAACGTCATCCTGGAAAAAGATTACACCCTCTTCTCCATCAAATATTATGTACGTGACCTTTTGGAAAATGGAGGAGGCCGAAATGAAACCAAATATATCACAAGAGGGGTTAGCCGCCTAACGATAGTTGAAACATACTCATTGTTCTGTATGCCATTATTAGAAAAAAGAGGTGGTTGTGGTGTTAACAGAGATCACCACTGGTCCGTACTTGTGACTAAGTCTAAGGGACCCCATGGGGTAGAGGCTTCAGGCACATTCATTTGTACATGTAAGCACAGAACTGAAAGAAAGTAGTAAGCTTTACGTAGTGCAAATTTATTACAACAATAAGCTGTAGGTATCAGGCCAACAACAATCAAGGTAGGGTAACTTGATACCTTAAGGAGCAAACAAATAACATTATTAAAGCATGTACCCTAAAAAGGTCATCTGCAACATTGAGTTTCCAAAAGTGAGTTTTCCCACATGTAGTTATACTTCAACAAAAGACACATTCGTTGTAAACTGAAGAGTATGGGAATCAAGAAAAATCAAAAGATGACATAGAAATTCATTTACAACAGTTAGATAAGGTGCAACATAAAAATAGACTTGCTTATGTTTCACTGCAGTCTAATAGGCACGAATTTCTAGTGTAAGCGTAAATATGTAGAGGAGATGTTTGTCCCTCTAAGGTCGAGACAAGTCCTATATGTTTTAAACACTAGTCTGTTCACTATGACCAACCCTTGGTCTCAGTAGTTATTTGAAAAATGCAACCAAATGGCATTCTGTGATACTGAAATAATCCCTCTGGTGTAATAAACGCTGTCAAATTGTGAGATTCTTTGTGCAGCTTAATCTGGTGATAAGCCGACAGAAGGTTGAGTGTCGCAGAAATTGTGCAGGACCCATTGTGGCAATTAATTCCTGAATATTAAGCAGCCGGTGCTTCTCCGGTATGACATGTTTAATTAGTTGCTGGAGATCCACGCATACCCTTAACTTTCCTGAGGGATTCTGCACCACCCCTGGAGGTGACACCCATTCTGAGGCATCAATGCTCTCCATAATACCTTGCTTCTCTTATTTCCTCAGTTCTTCTTTTACCTCTTCTCTCATATATAACGGGTACGTAGTTTTTGTGCAATTTGTTTGCATACTTCTTTCAATAAAATGCGATTCGTGCAGTCTTTCAGGCATCCAATTACTACTTTTGAATGAGTCATCTCCAGCCATTTTCTTCTGCTGATTCACATCTTCAATTGCAAACACTTTTTCATCAGAATTTGGATCCAGTCGTACCTTCAGGAGTCTTTGATGCCTCCAACTCAATAGCGAAGACTTGCCCTTCTTTGATACCTATTGGTCCTTCATCATGCCTCCCTTTAAAATCAAACTTCGCTCTGATCCAGCCGAGCAACTCAATCTTCACCCCACCATATGCCCTGCGGTTTATATGTACTTCATGTAAATAGTCACGATTGATTCTTTTCCACACTCCCTCTGGAATTAGAGTGTATTTAGCACCGTAGTCTGCCATCATCGTAATCGGAGTACCATTAACATGGACCATTGTCATTGGGCTATCCGTCGTATCTTCATCCGCAACAGCCGATCTAAATTCTTCACTCTCATCCCGATCTTCGCCCCAATGCAATTGTTTCCACAGCACTTTGCTATGTGACCCTTTCCCTTACAAATCCTATCTATCATTGTTGATGCTGGACATGCTGTACTGTTGGCAAGATGTGAGGGGCTGTCACACCTATTGCAGGTTCTGAGCATTCTCCATCCTATTGTGCTTTGACCGCGGCCTCATCGTCCTTCCATTTTAAGCATCCTTCCAGAGCCCCTGCTCATTTTCTCACTGTTGTATCTGAAACCCCTGCCATCATTACTCCATGTTCTCACTCCACTCTGGTTATCTATTACTGCTACGGATTCATTACTTGGCTGTGGAATGACAGCTCCAGGTTTGACTGCTATTTATTTTACTCCATCCTCTAAGGTCTTTACACATTTCTCTGTATGTTCAACCTCTTTGCCGATCCTTAATACTGTTTCCAACGGTGGTTTCTCTTCTGCCCACAGCCTTTCACTTACTTTACTACTTCTACATTCCAACATAAATTGGTCCCTAAGTCTCTTGTCTAAATTGGTGATAACATCTGTAGGTTCTTGCTAGTTTGCTGTAAAGCCTAGATGTATTGCTTTGCACTCTCCCCTTCCTGTATGCGTTTACCAGACTCGTACCGTTCTAAAATTGTACTCATTTTCTTTTCATAATGTTTTTTAGTTTTCATTATGGCCTTCTCATATTCATTCATATCCTGACCCTCATCCACACTTAGGTCTGGCTAAACCTCAGATTTCTCCTGCCCAACTGGTCCTAGGTAATGTAAAAACAAGGACTTCTTCCAATCTACACTGTAGTTTGTGCCACACACTACGTTGGTGTAGTGCTCGAAACAGTTTAGCCATCTTTTACAAGGTAAGGATGGTTTACCAGCCTCCACTAAAAACATAGCTGGCGGAGGAACACTGTGCAGGCCCATGTTTCCATCACCTCTGTGAGTAGCCGTGATGCTACGTTATACAAGTTCTCATTCACTATGTCGTATTTTATTCTTCTTTCAGTGAGCAATTACTTTGTTCCTATCAGGCTTGCAACAAAACAAAAAAATGAATGTTCACTGGGATGAGGAGGAGTGGGAATGTTAAACACAGATCATAACCTTGCCTGGCTTCTGAAAATTGCCTCTCGTCATGTGATTTCGTCATGTGGGGCTGGGTGCTTTCCTTTGTATTGGATTTCAGTAATGGAGCTTCCTCCGTATCCCTTGCTACAAAGGCGCTCCCTCTATTTCAACATCAGGGGCGCCCACATTAAATCTTACCTTGGTCACGTTGCTGCAAGCCCACCACCTCACTTCATGTTCTTGCAGCGGACTGTTTGCAGGCAGCGGGGCTCGCTCGCTCGCCGCTCCTTGAAGTAAGCGACTGGGAAACATTGGCTGGATTTATGTGGATTTATTTTACAAAAACAGGTTAATTAATGATGCTTGGGAACGCGAGCCATGCTCTCCAGCGCCCACCCATCGTCTCTCGTTCCTCGCGCTCCCCTCTCCCCAGGCAGTACGATCTCCTTTGCGGGATTAGTTAGGGGTGAACCTCCCAAAAATAAATGTAAAAAATTCGATGGGTTTTTTCGTTAATAACATGGTGGTAAAAAACCCAGCGAAAAAACATCCCGCGATGAAATAACATGGAACCCCTCCAGGCTCGCCCTTGCATAGTCATAGGTTCTACGGCGCGATGCACATAGCATGATGAATCCCAGCACTACAGTTATTCAAGGGCAAGTAGAGAAAAGAGCTGGAGGTAAGTTTTTCTTATTATTTTATTTCTCCTTAGCACCCTGGACCAGTGACTACCTCCCGAGGGGTACTGGGTCTGGGAGGTTTCCTAGCGAGTGTGGTTTGGTTGGCCAGCAAAGTACAGATGCCTGTGAGGTTCCCTCTCATGGGACCAATATCTGCCTCTGAGTTGAAGGCTCCTCTGAGCATGTCACCAGTGGGTCTGTCGAAGTTGTGCTTTGGCATACTAAAGCCCACAAAGTGACACTAATACCAGGAACACTGTACCTGAGGGCCATCGGCCTGTCACTGGCAGTCACCCGGCAGTTCTCCATCAAGTTGATAAATTGGTCTTCGTATACCTCAGCCATTTCAACCCCTCTATGATTTCCACCTGTGATGCAGATCAGAGATGTGTGTACGATAGTGGGGCGTTTTCAGAATGTTCCTCCTGTTGGAATTTCTTCTGAACCTGTGGTTGGCTCTACCATGGCTTCTTCCTCTGAAGCTTTGGTGACTATATCATCCGAATCTAGGGGTGATTCTGTCTCTGTCCTTGCGAGGACTGCTGGATCAGACAATTGCTTGCCATGACAACTGAGTGGACTGTTCATCTGTATCTACCATGTAGTCCGGTCCTCATTTTCTCTTGGTCTTTACAGACATGTTGGGGTGAGGACCATATTTCCAGGTCTATTTGTGCAGAGCACTCGCCGCAGCGAAGTACAGAGGATTTATTTTTCGATGTGCACTAGATGCTGATGACTTCTTCGGCTATGTAGAATGACTTCAAAGGGTTTATAGCGGAGGTAAAGTCCTACTCAAGCATGGAGGTTATTGGGTAAGATTTTCATAGTAATGGTAAATCTTCCTGACCTGTGTCAACCCCAGAACATTTTGCTTTACTGGTGGATTATTTTTCCTTATACCTTTTGTGAGTGGGAACCTTTTTCCACACTCACAGAATCGTTTACTCGTTTCATGGGTGTCATTTTTTAGACTCTCCATAGTGTCTTTTATAAGTGATCCTCTTTGACAACTTATTGTCAATGCGTGCCTGTTGATGCTGGGTTCCCTAAGGGGCTCCCCTTTTAACTTTCCCTGCCTAACCTGAGAGACCTACAGTTCCCAAGGGTAGAGATCTTTATGGATTTTTATGGTTATACCAGCACACCCCACCTTATGTGGAGTGCTGGGGATATGCAATGTATCCCCTTTCACACTAAAACTGTACCAATTCTGTTACAGGGATAAGCTTACCTTCAATGGCTGGTGGCAGTGATACTTTTTACTAATTCGGTGCACCTTTACTGCGGGCTGTGTTCACAGCTGCAGTAAAAGCACCAAAGGGTGCTCATTTTACCACCATGGCCCGTGTCTTGTTTATTCGCCATTTTAGTGTTTCTTGTCCTTCCTTCTTCCTTCCCCTGACATCCAGGGTGGGAAATTCCTTTGTGTGTTTATCTTCGGCAGGAGTACCCTGGACTCCGCGCCCAGGCTCCAGTCTCTGTGAGGGCAGGAAGCGAGGGAGGAGTTCAAAACTCCACATCCCTTTTGTCTTCCTCCTTGCCTGATGGGGACAAATCCCAGTTGGGGGCTTGCTGTCCTGACTGGACAACCAGACTGCCCGTTGTTGTAAAATGCAGGGGGAGAATGCAGACGTTGTGCTGTAGTTCCTGTTAAATACTCCAAACCAATACTCCAACCCTGGAAACTGAAGACCAGTCGACCACTGGAACCAAAACCGAAGAGAATGGAGGAGGAAAAGCGGCCGAGACGATTTCCAGCGATCAGAGAACCTGCTGTGTGAACCGGAGCCTGCTGTACCCCTTCTTTCCAATCGGCTTGGGGACCCCGTAACGACGACCCCGACCCAGAGCCTGGTGAGACCCACTAGACCCAAGAAGACCTGCATTTTGAGCCATCTCACGCCGTGCTGCGACCTTGCAGGCTGCAATACCCCAATACCCTGGGAACTCGAGCCATTTTGCACTGCACTGTCTTCTGAATCTCGCTGAAACTTCAAGGGCATCCTACTGGATCATCAAGTCCGAAATGTCCCCTCACCAGAGTGCTGGACCTTTGTAACAACGAGAAACCGACCAGCAATATTCTGTCTTCTGTGCTCCTGAAAAGGCACCAAATCCACAGAGCCGCATCCAGCCATAAGGAAAACCTTGCCTAGAGCCTTCCCCGTTGATCCCTGCTGCAAGTCCATTACAAGGTCCTGTTTTCAGTTACCATGACAAGCAATCTACCGACTGGGTTTTTGGCTGCGGATTCTGAAGTTTTCCTGCTGCAAAATGCAAAATCTTCTTCTGTGCTGAGGTAATGTGCTAACTTGGGTATTTACTTACCTTAAGTATTTTGTGATTCCTGTGTAGTTGCGGGATGTTTTCTGTGATTGGTAGGCCTCTCGTCCAGTTCACCCAGTACCACTGCTGGATTCTTCCTACAGTGTCTTCTGTGAAGCCCCTGGACCCTCAACTAACTAAAGTAAAATACTCACCTGTTTGTGCAGTCTTCCTAAGGAACTCTGACTTTTGCTTCTTAAGAACCTATCCTGACATGGCCTGTTGGAAACTAGACCCCAGTGACCCTCTTATGCCATTGAGAACCCTCATGCTCTAAGAATAAGGGAAAGCTATTTAAGGGATTGGGCCTTTTGCCTAGAAAAGAGAATACGCGTTTAAAAGGTATACTTGTAATAGAGTTGGTGGGTAACTGTAACTCTAAGAGTGAACAGTTACAAAAGTTCTTACTTACCTTGATTGTGTTTTGCACTATTCTGAAAAGCATATGTAACATCTTTCTTTCCTTAAACTGTTTCGCCATTCTAACAGAAAGGAGATCTAAGGGTATATTGCTCACCTGTGATTTGGTTGTGCCTCTTCCCAAAAGTAATGCTGTTCGTTTCACTTTATTATTCCTGTTAGGATAATTGTATGAGTGTTCCCCCAACTGGGTCTTGCTTCCCCTGACTTGCTGTTAGCCTGTTTAGAATAAGTCTGCATTAGGTTTTACCTACCTAGAATAACTGAGACATTCATAAGTGTAACCTTGAGAAGTGGAGTTTGTCGTAGTTCGTCGGGTCAGTAGAAATCAGCACAGGGCCTGCCAGCTGCAGTGAATGCTCGTTATTACCAGCGGACCGGGATCAGGAACGCGCCTCCAGGTAAGAAGAGTGGCCATGAATAGAAGAGTGTCTGTTATGCTTGACGCTATGGAAGGAAACCAGCACTGTGCGAAATCACTAAATACGCACTCCTCTATGGAACGTGCAAGGGATGTACAGCGATTTTCAGGTGAGGGGGAGGGAGTGAGACCGGCGTTTGAAGAGTCCCCATTGCAGAACCTTGAGGCAAAATCCCAATTCGGGGGTGTGTGGGGGGACAGTGCAAGGGGGAGAGGCGCAGACCCTCAGTCAGTCACTGAACAATATTTCACTGGCAGGAGCGGTTGAAATAGTGACTGATGATGAATCTACCCTGAAGATTCGTCGTGGAGGGCAAGGAGACGGCATAAGTGATACCGAATTATGGATCCAGCGCCAGCAGTATCAAAACCTGAGCTAAATGGGAACGTTTCTCATGCACCTGTGATGGACCCGGGCGAAGGCCATAATGGACTGGAGCGGGTCCAAAACCAGCCTCAAACAATCGGTCTGGAGGCTGAGTTAAAGTTGCAAGAACTCAAGAATATTAAGGATCAGAAGGATGAGGGGGATCGCTCTCCAGTGAGGGGTAGAAATACGGATCTGGCAGCCCACTTGTCCAAAGAACTAACAGAGCTGACGATTCAAATGGCTCAGCAGAAACAGTATTGTGTGTGAATGATTGCTTGCATTGGACAAGTCCCTAAGATCGGCTGATAGAAGTGTAGAATCAAAACTGCTAGAAAATGGACTAGGAGCTCGCCATCCAAGAGAAAAAGAGCTCTGTTGTGGGGGAATCAGTTTACTAGCCGACGGAAACTTGGGACTTCGAACCTCAGTTTAGTTTATTCATTTGTATTGCACACCAGACCCGAGGGTATGAGGGCGCAGGAGCAACAAGGTTATTCGCAGCTTGGTTACATGTTACAATGCAGTACAGTAATTACAATGGTTTTATGGATGCAATGCAGTTAATACAATGGATAATAGATGATTGAAGCAGTCATGAAAAGGCAAAAGTTTACAGATTTACAAATATACATATTTACAGGTAGGTAGTGGTGAGGTGGGATGAAAGGAATTAGCGGTCATTGTTCTTTATCCAGTGTATGTAGTTACGTCTGAAGTGTGTGTAGGTTTGGGGTGTTCTTGGAGAAGGTGGTAGGGGGTTCCAGTGTTGTGCTGCTTTCACCTGGAAGCTGTTGCCACCCATTTTGGTGCGTTTGAATCTGGGAACCTCAGAGGGAACTCATGAGGGAGGGGGTCGTCCACTGCACAAAAAAAGCCATTTATAAGCTGGGAAGAAAGCAATCAATTGGAAAGAGAAGGTAGCGTTGTATTTGTATCTGAGGATCCCGATCATGAGATGGAGGATAAGGATGATTCCTCGACCTGATTGTCGGTCTCATCAGCATCCTCCCACCAGAACTCTGCGAGTGCAAGTAGAAATAAAGTGTGAGGAATCCCGGCGAACTGAAGAAGGTTGCACTTCCAACAGATGATGATGGCATCCCTATCAGCCTCATTAACATCATATACAAGGCATTATCCAACACTCTACAGGATCAATCCACCCGTATCATGACTGTCAAATAGGATGATTGGGCTAGAAAACCTGGTGAATAAGATGGATACCAGATTGGATAAAGAGGTGGAAAATTCCATAAATAGGCAAAATCGCCTGTGCGATCTTGCGAGGAGGGAATCTGACGACAAATCTTTGTTGATGGATGCTCTCTTAGCCGATTGTAAATGGATGCAAGCTCATTATAAAAAGGAAAGAGCCCCCTCCAGTAAGCCATTAATTGAAAAAGAACAAACCGCGTCATGTCAGGAGATTTTAATTTTGCCCAAGCCGATTGAGTCCTTGAAACCGATGGACGAGGAAAATCTTTTCAATGTTTAAATCGACAAAGCCTTCAGTTGCACAAAAAGATGCATCAAATTGTATTAAAAAAAATTAGCAGCAGTAAAAAAAAAATCTGTCATTGAGATCAAGATCTTTCTTAAGAAACTTGTGCACCCCACTACCGACGGACAATAGAATATCAACTAAACGTGCAAGGAAAGAGCTTAAGCTCTCACTGGTGGAAATGGGGGGAGAACGGCTACAAACACCAGATTTTGAAACTAGGGAAGAAGCTTCTGCTCTTTCGGAGAGAGTAGAGGAGGATGACGCCTGGAAGTAGATGAGCAGATCAGAATGGACAGAAATTGAGAATTAATTGGCCATTGCGACTCAACCCTCAACCCTCAATTCTACCCAGCCAAAAATCCATCATTAAATCTGCGGCGGAGCAGGGCGCGAAGGAACCAGTGTGATTCAGACCCCTGGAAGATAAGCGAATGAAAGGCTTGCAAATGGGGGCTTCTAGGAAACTCTCAAAGCAAGAGTAAAAATACTAAAAGATCATGTTAAAAGGTGCCCCTGCTGAATACTCTGAAGTTGTATCTGGAACAAATTATTGTGGGACTCACTGCCCCAATTTTAAATAGGATGAACGTGCTGAGACTGCTACATTGTATCCTTCCAGTTCGACAGATATCCACAGCCGATATAAAAGTTGTGGAATTTGTACTTGAGAAAAGGCCTGAGTGGGTAATGCTCCATTTAAACTCGGAACAAAAAAGTACTTTTTGCTGTCACAAAATGAGAGACTCTTTCCGTTAGGATATGAAATAAGGGGGGACGTGGCTTGACGCTGAAGAAGATGGATGTGTAGATCTGTCACTCCCTCCCACTTTCTATTTACAAACGGCATTTGGTGTGTTTCTTCACTTCATCTTTCCTACCTTTCTGCTGCGGCTCAAGAAATAGCTCTGCGGGTTGAATGTGGAAGTTCCGACGCGTGCCTGCATGTTTGAAGTCTGCTCCACGGAACGAGTTAACACGACCGCCTTCTACACCTTGCATGGACCACCCTTCGTGAAGAAAGGCTCGGCGTCAATTCTACCGTGGTGCGCCGGCTTCGGCCTCTGCAGCTCCTCCCTCCTCCTGTACGACGCCACCACAGGCGAGCGGAGTAAAGTGTACTGCTACCAGCAGTGATTATATGTGAAAGCGGTATCTAAGACTGCAATCAATCCTCTCTTCCTGTCATTTGGATTCATAACAATGAATGGACACACATCCTCTCCAGTAAACCCCTCTACCTCATCTGTCACATGAGTTTTTGGTCATCGCATCTATCCGCTGAATCTCACTCTATGCAGTTATCATTAACTTTTTATCACTACCTTGGTGGGACGGACGTTGTCTTAGCGTCTCTCTCCTTTTGTTTGCCATCTTTTTTTCTTTTTGAGGGCTCCGCAGGTGTCACCTACTCCTGCTGCATTATTTTCCCTTTTTTCCCATTTCCTGGTCTGATCTTTCTTTTTTATCCTTTTACTACATAAAATAGTTGGTTTTGTTTTTTTTTTGTCCCTGAGCTTTTTTTCCTCACTCTGTCTTCAAATATGTAGTTCTTGATCAGACCCCCTCTTCTTCTCCCTTATCCCCTATGTGGTTTCCTTTTGTGTCTTCCTCCTGGTATACGGGGTTACATTTGTATCTTTACCTCTTTGATTTTTGCAGTTGTTATAGTTTCATACCATGTCTCTATCACCATTCAAGTGTTAAATGATATTTAAATGTGCTACTTGGAATATGAAAGGTTACAACAAACCTATTAAAAGATATAAGATTATCTCCCATCTTAACAAACTCAAACCATCTATTGCCTGCATACAGGAAACTCATGTATCTAGCAATGAGGCTATGAAGCTCAAATCCCTTTGGGTCAAGGAGGTCATTACTAGTTCTGCAGTAGCTAAGAAAAATGGGGTTACCATCTTGCTTAGCAAAAAACTACCTTTTTAAAATGTTGGATCAGGGTGCTGACTCTAATGGTCGTTGGGTGTGGGTCAAGCTCAGGATTAATTCTGTACATGTTTCTATTTTGAATATCTATGGGCCAACCCTACTCGATCCTAATTTTTGAGCATCTGTCAAAAACAATTTCACTAATCTAATTGTGTGTGGGGATGTCAATCAAGTCCTAGACCCTTTTCTTGATCAAAAATCTCAGTTGTGCATTTAAAGCTTCCAAATCTCCCAAATCCTTTGTAGCTAATACCGTCTTAATAGATTCCTGGAGGCTCTCCCACACCACTCAGCACACCACACCACGCCACTCAGCTTTCAATCTTCGCCTCCCAACACTCTCCCGCCTTGACTATATTTTTTCCTCAAACACTTACTGGTACCATTGTTGACTCTACGATTTCCAACATTATCATCTCTGATCATGCCCCTGTATGTACCTCCTTTAATCTTGATGATATATATGACATCCTCCCGTTGTAAATAATTTCCTATTACAAGACCCGCAGTTTATTCAATCTGTTCAATCATTTTTACATCAATTCTACGCTGACAATCAGGACAGTGATACTTCTATAGTGATCAATTGTGATTCGTGTAAGGCTGCACTTAAAGGCCACATTATGGCTTACTTGGGAGTCTGGGGGGGGAGGGGGATAGATGCGTAAGAAGCTCCTCGATCCTTATTTGCAACAATGGCTGAAAAACAATATTACTGAAATTCCAACAATGATAACCTTTGAAAAGTTATGGCCTTACGCTTCCAAATTAACAATGAGCTTACAGATCTACTTACAGAAAATCTACCAAACATCTAATAATGCTGATAAAACTCTTGCCTCCTATCTGAAAACAAAAAAAGAAAGGCACTATATATCGGATATTAAGGATGTATCTGGCACCTCTCATAATCATCCTGATGAGATTTTAAACTGTTTAAAATTTTACGAAAATGTATATAGCCCGGATAACATTAACCCCCGATTCATTTCTCAACGAAATGAACAGATCCTACCCACAAATTGACCTTTCTTACTTAGACAATGAAATCTCACTCTTGGAGATCACCCGAGCTATCAAAGGATTAGGTATAGGTAAAGCTCCTGGACTGGACTGTTTTTCTACTGAATTTTTCGATAGTCTAGCTCAAACCCTTAATCCTAAACTTAAATCATTATTTTCCTACTTCAATTCCCAAAAATCCTCATCCGGCTCATTATCTGAAGCTCTAGTTATATTATTCCCTAAAGTTGACATAGATACCACGCTTCCCAGTAATTACAGGCTAATATCGCTCATCAATGTTGAAAACAAGATTTTTGCAAAAATTCTCGCTAATGGAATTGAACCATTCCTCCCTAGTATGATTAAATCGGATCAAGTTGGCTATGTGAAAGGATGCAAATCTCCTCTAATGCTAGACTATTATTAGATGCTATGCATATAGCTTCAGAAGATAAACAAGGATATTGCACTTGATGCAGAAAAGGCATTTGACAGGGTCAACTGGGATATGTTGTTTAAATCCCTCCAATGGCATGGCTGTGGCGAAAAATATTCATTTCTCTAGTCAAACTCTTTATTCCTGCCCAAAGTCTGCTATTTGTATTAACAGCCAATCTTCATCCTTCTTCCCCTTACTCATAGGTACCGGACAGGGGTGTCCCTTTCCCAAATTCTATACATTCTTTCACTGGAGCCCTTATTAGAACTTATTAGATCTAACAAAAACATACCCGGAATTATGGGCGGTGCATCACATATCAAAATTGCAGCATATTCAGATGACATCCTTATCCTTATTAAAAATCCCAAACTTCATCTCCCTAACCTGCTTCACACTATATCAATTCGGCCAGGTTTGGGGATATAAACTTAATAAAGACAAATCTGAGATTTTACCCCTTAACGCCTATTGTCTCAAACACGAAATTGATGCCTTTTGGTTTTAAGTGGTGCAGTGAATCTATTAAATATCTTGGCATTCATTTTGTCTCTACGATTCATCACACTATTAAACTTAATTCACAAATACTTTTAGATAAACTTAAAGATCTAACGTCCAGATGGTCTCCCCTTTATCTCTCATGGCAGGGTCGTCTAGACACGATTAAAATGCTTTCCCCAACTATCCTATATTTGCAGATCCTTTCAGTCTCATTGCCTCTATCCTTTTTCAAGCCTATATATTCAGTCTGTCTTAATTTTCTATGGGGTAATAGTAAATATAAAAGAATTGCTGTTGCTAAGTTAAAAGCCTCCTTTGATAAGGGTGGAGTCAGGTTTCCGGATTTAAAATTATATCACTCTGCTTTCCTCCTTAAACAGTCCTGTTGCTACTCATCGCCTGATGTATCTGATGTCCCCTCTTGGTGTATAATTTCATACCTCATATTTATCAAACTACTCCTCCACAGCTTTGTCAGATCCCATTAACGCCTCCATATTAGCCTTGAAATTATTTCTTTTTCCTCACACTGTCCCCTAACAAGAGCCTCTCCCCTTTTCTTTTGTACAATAAAAACATTGTAATCAACAATAGAGCCCTATGTCGGAGATCCTGGTTGAAAAAAGGCATCAGATTCATTCAATAAATCATAAATGGGCCTTCTTTTTTTTTTCCTTCCAACAATTGCAACACCTGTTTTCTGTTTACTTTGCTGATTTTTTTTTTTTTTTAATAAACTAGTCAACTCGTGTCTTGATGTGCTCCAGCATTTCTCAGATATCCTTTCACCTGATGCCTAGTGACTGCTGCAGTTGACTATGATATCCGAGGTTACAGCTTCTAAATTCTATAGCATCCTCTCCTCCTCAACGTCTGTGGTTGGGTCAGTCCGTCTATCATGGGGGGGAAAATGATTTTGGTTGCACTCTTAATGATCACACATGGCCCCTTGCACTTTCTAAAATCAAATGTATTTCTGTATCAGCCAATATTAACCAACATCTGTTCTTTTTCATTCACTGAGCGTTTATCACACCCGTAAAACTATCAAAATCTAAGAAAGACGCTAATAAGTGTTTTGACATGTGGGTTCACCCCTGCCTCATATAAACATGTTTTTGACTGTCCTTTTATTTTAGGATTTTGGCAGGACATATGGAAATATCTCAGATTAATTTTCAAGATTGATGTTCCACTTTCTTTCCTAAATGTCTTTCTGGGTAGTCTCGCCATCAATTCCAATGTTCTGCTTGCCACAGCCAAACTTTATGATTTATTCATTGTTGTCGCTTATAACTTATTACAACCAACTGGAAAAACTCACAATGCCTTACTGTCAGAGGATGGTGGAATAACATCTGTTGTGTATGGCTAATGATCAAAATTCTATTCTCAAATACAAGGCCAAATGGACTTTCTTTATTCGTTATTTAGACTGTTTTAATGCCTCTTCGCATGGAACCTGAACCTGTGTTTTTACATTTATTTGTTTTTCGATTTCTCATTGACTGTGGTACCCATCTGCTAATTATGCTTATACCACCTTTATTGTATTTCTATGAACTGCTTATGTGATAATACCTTATTCTACCCCCCTCTTTTCCTCCCTATGTGCTCCAGTATGTGTCGTGTTAGTCTCCCGTTTGTCTCCCCTTATGCGTTTTTGGTTATCTAACACTGCAGAATACTCAACCTTAACATTCTCTTAATTACATGTTGTAGTTTATCAATTCTTCTAAACTTATATGATGGTTTTACATATAGTTCTATTATATAGTTCAACTTGTTGCATTTCATGCCCATATACATTTCTGCATTGTTCTAAAGATGTATTGTTGCAAAACCTCCATTAAAAACCTTATTAAATGTTTTTTAGAAAGGATATGAAATAAGTGAGAAGATTAGAGAAAGCTGGACAGAGGCGACGGACTGCAGGAAAAAAAACAGAGAGGAGGGTGTGTGAAACTTAAAAAAGGGGAGAAATTGGCAAAGAAGCAAATAAGTGAGAAAGATCCAAAATCTCGTCTTTTTGTTGCCGTTAAAATTAATTGTGGAGAATATAAAGGGAGTTGTGCAGAAGGACTCAAAGGAGGAAAATTCATGGGATTGGTTAGCCGGTGTGCTGGATAGGCCAAGCAAGAAATAGACTAAAAACCATCCTTTGAGAGAATCCCTTCGTCTTGCCTCATGGGACACGAGAGGATTTTGGTTTTTATTCCTGGAATAGTCCCTCTTGTTGGAACAGTTTGACATATTGTGTTTCCAAGAAATATGGCTCTGTAAAGTTCCCATTTGTGAAGGTTTTGCAGCTTATCTAAATCCTTCTCCGAAAGGAATCAGCGGGCGCCCCTTCTGAGGCCTTTTGACACTGATTTAAACTGGAGTCTGGCCTGAATGTAACTTGCATTGAAAATCCTAGCCCCTTCGTACAAATCAGGTCTCTCAAAAAATCCTGTGTTAAAGGTCCCCCCCACCTCCTAATTAACATCTATTGGAGAGTGAATATGAATAAAGAAATTAAGTTCCTAGACACAATGAGGCCGGTGGACTAGGCAATAAGGGACGGGGATGACACGAGGATTATCAGATGTGGTGACTTGAATATTAAACTTCTAAATAAAGAAGGCTGCTCTCTGAAAGATCAGGAGTGGGAGGAGAGAGCACTCAAGTGGATGATAAATATGAGAGGGATGAATATACAAATGCCTAATGCACAAACTGAGGGTGATACTGCGCGGGGGACGTACTTGGAAGTATGGGGTACTAAAATCTTGTATTGACTATTTTGTGTCAGATAATTTGCGAGAGAAGGTCGATAGCTTTGAGATGATCCAACAGAAATCGAGTGATCATGACCTACTGGCAGTTTCGATATCCTTATTGGAATCAGTGAAGTGTTTGGAAAAAATTGGGAGGTCGACTTGGAATGGGGCATGAATTGCTTAAGGTTGGGAGGTGAAGATGTGTCCCGAATACATAGTCAATATATAGCATTTATCCAAGAAAACCCTGGAGACTACCGGAGTATCTTGAAGGAATTTTCCCAAAGGGGGAGTAAAAAAAATACAGCAATTGGTGAATTGGTTCTAAAATGCTCCAAGAATTCACGTAACCTGTGGGAGTTGCTAAACGATGGGGGCACGTTTTAGAGCGGCCAAAATGATCGGCATGTTTGCGGAAGAAGTCTGGGTTTCACATTATACCACCTTATTTGAATACCCGGTGAGGAAGGGTACTGAGAGACTCCCAAACCCTGAGTTGGAAATTTTCATTTGATATGGGGAATTCCCAATTAATTATTGGCAACCTAAGTTCTTCTAGAGCTGCAGGGCCCGATGGGTTATCCAATCAAGAACTGAATAAAAATAAGGAACAATGGTTAAAGCTGCTGCTTATGTTTGTACAGATCATGCACAAAAAGGAGATACCATCTACCTGGAGAGAGGCAAATATTATTCCAATTTTTAAGAAGGGGAATAAGGCGGGTCCAAAGAACTACCGCCTTATCGCTCTCCTCGCTTCAGTTGGGAAACTTTTTTGCAACTTTACTATTGGGAGATCTAAGGGCATGGGCAGTTAGGAGGGAAATTCTTGACCCAAGACAAACTGGGTTTGTCAGGGGAGTTGGGACAACTCTCAATCTCTTCATTATTAACATTTTTAAAGAGAGGGCCCTGACCACGAAAACCTGCCTATACCTAGCATTCATGGACCTAGAACAGGCTTTCGACTGTGTACTCGGAGAAAAGCTTTGGGCCAAGTTGAGCCTGGAAGTGCCCAGCTGATCTTGTCGGGGCCATGGCGGTATTATATTCCAACACCTCAGTTAGGATCCGATTGTCCGGAAAAGGACATTTAACAAGACTGATCCCTACTTATCAAGGCTTAAAACAGGGGTGCACCTTAGCCCCCCTGTTTTGCCTCTATATTGCCGATCTAGCACGGTCACAGGTCGATGTTGCAGCCTTCCCGCCAAAGATTAATATGACTGAAGTACCCTGGATTCTATTTGCGGATGACTTGTCTTTTTAGACCAAACGACCCATTGGTCTTAAGAGGAGAATTGTGGCATGTAAGAACTACCCAACAGAAAATGGGATGAAGGTCAATGTGGCCAAGTCAAAAATCTTGACTATGAGATCTGCTCGCAAGAAGAAGGCAAATGGATTCACGTGGAGAGTGGGTGCTAAACCTCTTGAAATAGTTGAATCTATGGTGTATCTTGGGGTAGTTGTAAATGGGAATGTGGACAAAAAGGGCCAATATAACCATCTAGGGGCATAACCTATCAATTTTAATAAATCGGGTACCAATTATTTCCTTCTATAAACAGAAGGTGACTCAGACTCTGACTTGTGGGTCAGAGGCCATCTTACAGCTACCCTGGCAAATCTGGGAAAGGCTAGAGGGTTTGTTTAGGCAGAAAATATTAAGACTGCCTAACTCGCTGTCTATGAGCTCGATTAGGCATGAATTGAGGCTGCAATCGCTTGAGTCATTGGTCTTGTGGAAGTCTGTAACTCTCTACAGAAAGTGTACATATGAGCCTGCAGTCATTCCATTTGCTATTTTTGATCCAGCCAAAGATGTGCAAGATAGATTCCTAATTGAATGGCGAAGGAAAATGGAAGCTATCCTAGAAAGAAATTGGATCGAACTGTGTGACTTGGCGGGAAATCCGACTCAAGTAAAAAAAAACTCCAAGCCATAGACTGGACAGCAACAGTCGAGAGATTGGGAGCAGGATAAATTGAGACAGCGCCTTGGCTTCGAGCGAAAAAGGTTTAAACTGTCTTCCGGTATATCTTCAAACATTTCCCTCAATGATATACTGTGATCTCCTGCTTAGATGTCGGCTAAATGTTCTTAACACAAGAGAGGTTCAATGGGCGGGAAAAATGCCTGGAATGAGAAATGCCCGGTGCAGATTTTGTAACTAAGTATGAGGTGTGGAAATACAGTTTCATTTGGTAGCAGTGTGGAAATCTCTAAGGGAAGTTGGAAGTAATTTCCTAGATGGGGAAAATGCATGGGTGAGAGACACTGGGGCACTCACAATGGTGGGAATGGGTTCTCCAGGGGGAACAAACTGGTCTTGTGCTAGCCATGATTAAAATGGTGGAATTTATGCTAGCTAACACTGGAAATGGGGAGGGAATAAATAAGAAAAGGTGTAAAACAAATGGAAAACAAATTGAGGCTTTCCCACCTTCTCCGATGTTTCGGAATTCTTCTCCTTTCTTCTTCCTGGGCCCCTTTCTCCTCTTCTAATTGTACTCTGTGGTAAAATTGAAATACATTTTAAGGACGTAGTAAGTGACTACATTAGCGGATTATATTTTAAACTAATTCATTGAATATGTGGAAGAAAATGTGGTGATTTGACAACAGAGGTTTTGTATATTAAAGGTTTTATTGTGTATGCTGTTTTAACAAAAGATCAAGGAAAAAAAAGAAAAGTGTAACATCGGGAAGTGTAACATTGGGTTTTGCGTTCCCTGGTCTGTTTTTATACAGACACAAAACGAGTCTTGGGTTTATACCTGCCGCAAGTTGCCGATAGCTCGTTGAAAAAGTATGCGTTTTAATTACCTTGAGTTGGCTGTGTGCCATCAAAAAATAAGTTGGGAGTTACTGCTTATCTCAATCTGTGTTTCACTGATCTCAAAAGCACCTGTAATTGAATATTACATCCTTAGGTTTTACTCACCAGGTATAACTGTGTTATCGCAAAAGTAGTTTTTTTTCTTTTCTGTACCTAGAATAAGTGTTCCAATATTCACAAAACGTATATTGTCCAGTTGACTGATGATGTGATTTGTTGCTTAGCGTCACAGTAAAACTGATAGGGTTTACTACCCTTGAATTACTGGCTGTAATCTGAAAGTAATAACGTTTCCACATGAGTTGTTTGATGTACTGCAAAGAAGTGTGTAATACAATGGTGTGTACAGCTATGTATTGGTCAATGAACTACTTCCCTCTTGGTAGCTCTTCCAATGTTTGATAGTTTTTTGCCACCATAACAACAATCCCTTGTGGAGGCTTCTCATGAAAAATAAATGCACTTGTGATGTCATCAGTGATGTCATGAATGAGATTTGTGATGGCGTCTTTGATGTCATAGGTGTTAGTCCTTGCAGTGCACACTGGTGGCACAAGTTATGGTTGCTTAGCTTATCATAACTTGCAAATATGTGGGTTTTTTAGGTTTTACCTGTAATCATAACGTCCTTGTAGCAACATTTTCCATTTAATTTCATAGGTTTTTCCGAGTGCAATTTAACCATTGTGTTCATTTTAACAACGTTTTTGTTTGTGAATTTCATAGCCTTTTAGTAGGGGACTGTAAGCAGAACATTGCTTTATTATAGTGTATTTAGAAATGATGCTATGTTTGTAGTACCGCAGCTGCACCATAACGTCCCTTTAGCAATATTTTTTCTGGCTTATTATATAAAGCTCCTTGTAGAGTGTCAAAATGTAAGTGGCAATGAACAGAGGCAGTGTGACGCGCATCGTATACCCTCCACACAATTGTGTGCTAAATGGAAGTAACCGTGGTACGGTGGAAAACGCTGCAGTAGAAATGGGTGGCTGTTGAAACAGATGGTTGTGCGTGTTGCAGTGTGTTTTATAGAGCGAAAGTGCGCAACAGAAAGCACAAACATTATTCCTATACTTCCAAAAAGGGCAGCAAGGCAATGTGTTTAGAGCGTGTAGAATTCGGAAAATGCACTAATATCAGTAGGAACGATATTAGTGGGGAAAACTGTTTGTGATGTGAAACGATAGATTCCCATTTGTGCGGTACCACAATGGCACAAGTTGTAAAAAGACACAAACACACCTCTTCACCACGCATTATCCATATCTGGACCTAATAAAATATAACGCGCCTACATAGGTGGCTACATAATGGGATACACAATTATGCAGGATAACGGAAACGGAAGCATTACCTGGCCTACTGTCTCCCTCAGCACAAACGGCACAGAAAATCGTGTTACATGGTGTTCACTTGTCCCTCCACAGTCAACAACAATATCATCATTGTGATTGAGTGTCACCAAAGTCTCACACAGACAAACCAAAAGTAATCACTTCAGTTTAGTTGCTCCATACATGTACAAACCCACATGATACTCCACACAACTCCCACGTTTTCCATTCACTGTCAAGTAATGTATGTGCAATTCACCCACAAAGCATACCCTGTGGCTCGTACAACACACAGGCATAAACTCACCCTCTGCATTTAGGTCGACAAATATATTGTATACCAGTCTGTGCGTGCACTCCACACCCAGAAAGCGTTATTGCGCAATATTGTGCCCGCCACAGTCCCAAATGTAAGGTGGCCATGTGCAAAAGGGGTGTATGTTACACAAACAGCCCTAAAACTATCGCGATTCGCGCTGACTTTTCCAGGTGTCTGCGTGCGGGAATAGGGGAATAAATTTCAACCAGGGTAGGGGATGTCCTTTGTAGTGGTGGCTCGTAAAAAAAAAAAAAAAAAAAAAAAGCTGTTTTGTTTCTATTTTTTAAAACCACTTAGAACTCCTTTTTTTCAGGCTTTTATAATTGTTTTTATTAATTGCACTGCGCCTCACATTCTTACAATACCATCTTCAATGCAGTCTGTAGATTGGAAAACCAAATGTCATTGCCACTGGACGACAATAAAATACCATTTCCATTGAGAAGGTGCACATATCTATCACCAGTGTTGTCATTGTCACAGGAGTACATCCCAGCAGCAAGCAAAAAGTTACACATGCTTCTGTTGCTAAGACGCCTTCCCGCCTCTGGCTGCCGACAACATTCATTGGGATAGTTATATAGTGTACTTGGTGGCATTCATGAGAAAAGCACATTTGCAGTGGCAAAAATGTGTTGCACTTTTTCATCTTTTGAGTTGACGGTACACACTTGCACAAGCTATGGAACCCAAAAGCAATTTCACGACGACAACGTGGACAGTACCTAAACTGGCCACTCGTTTACATTCTGCAAGCAAATGGTCGAAAGTACAACAGCGACACCGCACCAAGAAGTCTCCACTTCGTCCAATTGAAATTGCCATTAAGGCCTCTTTCCACGGCAGACTGGAGCAGATCTAGCACAAAGCAATCGCCAACTATGAAAAGTGTACATCTGGCCATCTCTGCCAGCCTCACTACACACAGAAATGAAACCAAATATGGTCGCCTTTTCCTGTGATGCCCACTCTAAACACCTGATTGGACAAGTGCAACAATCGCCTTTCCATTGGCCAGCATGGTCAAAAGTGCAGAATGTAGCATGTGCGCCGTGCAAAGTATCGTAATGGCTGCGCCCCAGTAAATCATGACTAGTCCTTCTTCCCTTTCCACACCACACCCTTATTCGGTATTGCTAAGAACGCACACATGAATCCACCAATGCGCTCCAAGACTTCAGCATCTTACAATGTCAAGTTTTCCACAAGACTTCATATGTACCGTTACAAAATCGGCCTGCACGTGTGCTGTTATTGGAAAGCACGTCCAGTGGAAAGGTCCGTGAAACATTGCATGAGTTATACATGCACATTCATCCACATAAGCACCCATCACCACAAAAGAAAGGTATCAACAGTTGTTTTGCAGTATGTTCACAACTGTCTTATAAGTGCCTCTGTGCACGATATCTGCCTCTAAGCCTCCACTACGTGTTTAAAAAACATACTGGTGTTCCTCCCATCTCCTTCCATAAAGTGGCAATTTGTTTGTATGTGCTTGCAACGTTTTCATTTATGCATATCATAGACTATATTAGTGAAACATGACCTCTATTCTTTCCTTCCGCCAATGCTACGAAAATTGTTCCCCACTACCCCACCTACTACATAACTCGTAAAAAGAAGGCAGTAAAGCCACCACTAAATGTATTTTAGCAACCTGCAGTCACCTTCCAAAAGGTCAGTGTCTGCACGACTGTGGTGGTTTGTACGCTGCACTGTTGCCACAGGCTCTTTTTAATCTCCCAGCTTCCCATCTGCGCCCTCAGCAACTCCTCCGTAATAGGAGTGCACAATTTGTCCTTTACCATGAATGGCAGGGATCGTATCTCTGCTGGACTAAAACGTCTGCAATACCTCACAGTGGCTGTGAACAATAAACTAAAAGCCCTGTGCATTATGCAGAAGGCCTTCTGGTCCCTGGAACCTCAATACCTTGCACTGTGTTAGGAAAGATTTCGTAATTGTAGGTAATTTTCCTTCCATGTGGCAACCCCTAAACTTTTTGCTATTGTTTTTAACCTTGTTCTTGACTTTGCCAGAGAAGTACAGCCTTCTGCCGCACTTCTCTGGGCTTTCGCTCCTTTCTTACGGGGAAACTGACATGCCCTTAAGACAGTCAGTACCGGGGAACGCTGTTTCCCGTAGTTTCTTTTATCATGTTGCGGCTTTAGTGCAACATAACACAAGAGGGCACTGTAAGCTAAGTTACAGCTCTCTTGGGTCTCTAGCCTTCTACAGACCGTAGATACTCTTTTAGGATGGTATTTTGATCGGTGCAAGTCATTCAGGGACTGGAATGGTGGCAGCGATCGTTTTGTTTATTTTGAGCTCCTTTTGGCGTTCTGAGCACGTTTTTCGCACTGAACCCAAAATGGTGGCCTGGCTCCCAAAATGGCCAGTCCACGAGGCTCCTTTGTCCTGTCCACTGATCGTCTTGCTCCCTTCACCTTCCCCAGGTCGGGCGACCCGGGGCCTTCCTTATTTGGGCATGTACTTTCCCGCGAAACGTAGTTGCTTTCGCGGGCTTCTACATGTCTTTTGTGTGCCTCCAGGGTGTGGGCTGGGATGTCTGGTCCCAATACACATCCTGGGTGCCAGAGAGTCTGGGGTGGTGTGAATGCCTGGGACCACTGTGGTCCGTGATTGGTCCACGTATGGTGTGTGTGTTGATGAGCGGATCTCCCATTGGCTCCCCTCCGTTTTGGCGCGAAGGGAACCGTGGATAAGAGGAGGCTGGAAACACCATTACCAGGTCGATCTCCTGAGTTCTCACGAACGAAGGAATACAGGAGCCAAGTATCCTGCAACCAAGAGGCTGGACCGAGGAATCGCTGGTGACCCGCTGAAGGAATCCTCCTTTGCACTGCTGTCGTCCTGTGAAACCCTTTCCTCCTTGGATCGAACCAGAAGGCCTGTACTGGTGCTTCGACCTTTGGAATAGCAGGAACAGCTATTCCCGGCGACTTCATCATCTCCTGCCAAGTAAGCCTTCGGAAGTGTCTCTGGGCCATCCAGTTGACTGACCAGCTTACAAGGGAGTCCTGCTCTGTAACTGCCGCCAGGTTGTGCTGTATTTCGAGTCCTTGTCACTCTCCCACGCTTCATACACTTGGCGTTCCCAAGTCTGAAGGGAGGAGTGTACATTTGGCTTGAATACACACGGCCGCTCCGTTGTCCTGCTGCGGCAACAAACTGTGCTGGTTTCGTCGATTGGGACGTCTTTTTGCTCTACACGACTACGAGGCGTTCCCTGCTCTTCTGAACATGCCAGCTGCTGAAACTAACGTGGAGAAGCCTGGGTCTGCTTGCTTCGAGGACCGGTGAGTAGTTTAGCTAGGATCTGGTCGCCCTCCTGCAGTATCCCATTGCTTTTCCCTGCTGTGTAAAAACAGCACCCTTTTGGCCGTACTCGCGCTCTGCTTCTGCCCGCTGTGGAGGCTGCGCTTGAGTTGCGGAACCTGTTCTCCTTCTGCTGTGCACTAACCCGAACTGCCTGACTTCCTCCGAAGAGCTTCCCCTTTTGCCCGTTGGCACCGGCGTGGCAGGTACTTTGAGCACAAGGCTCCACTCTTCGCAGGGCTCGGACTTCCATCTAGTTAGGTGCCTCTGAAGGCGAACTGAGTCTAAAGCGTTATCGCACTGCCTGTTTTCCTTTCCTTTCAGGTGGACTACATATTTCGTGCTTTAAACGCTTGCGACTGTGTATTTGTATATATATTGTGTTGATATGGTATGTGTTGGTTTAATATTGTGATATTGTGATTTTCTCGCTACGGTCATTATTTTAAAGGCCTTAAAATAAATGTGTATCTATTTTTGATATAACAACTGTTTGGAGTAGTTTGTAAGCGCTCTTGCTTTGTGTGCTCATTGCGGGCTTTCAGTCACCCTCACCCCTCTTGAGACCTAGTCTTGACCGCCGCGATCGCTACCTTGATTGGTCTTGCTTGTCCAGAGGTTACCCTGTTCCAAGTAATTAGGTTGGCCTTCTGAACTTCTGCGCCACCAGGACAGAGTTCAGAAATCCGTCTTAACACACTGTCACTTCCTAAATATCTGCTTGCTCCAGCTCTTCCCTCATCCGCCTCGTACTCCCACAGGGTCAGTTGCTTCTACACACAACCACGTGTTGGTAGATATGGTTCTTTTGCTGCAGCCTCCCTGTGGAACATGCTCTGTCTCCCTGGACCTTGAGGAGAAGCATTGTAGGGTCTAAAAGCACCTGAAAACCTTTCCATGTGCTTCTTTCCCCCTCTTCTCCCCTACTCACGTCCTAGCTTAAAAAGTATTGCGCACTGTTTCCTACCCACTCTATAATCTATGCCCCAGTCCACCTCCCTCCCTACAGTTCCAACCCTGCACTGGCATTCTAACAACCCCCGCACTTGGGGACTGTTTTCTATAACCCTAACCGCGCAGCCACCACTTCATGTGTACACTTATCTTTGCACTTGCCAGTACCGGCCATAGTTGCATATATTTATATTTTATATTGTTCCCATGTACTGCACCTTGCCCTCCCCCTTCCCATTCACCTTCACACTCTCAATGTCATCTGGCCTAGAAGAATCAATGTCTCTGGCCTCCGTTCCGCCTCCCTTTCCTCGGCACGCCTTCACACACTTGTATGTAGGTGCGATACAAATGGCATAAAATACCATAACACATCATATAATGCACACACTGCATTCATAACATGCCTGCCACATACCTTGTAAACTTCATAATATGGTCTTCCCACTAATGCATGTACTACAAATGTCGGAAAAGGGAACCCACAAAAGCAGCAGGGACTCTATATTAGCAACGTTAAGCAAGTGCGTGCAGTGCATGCATCTGAACAGGATGCATGCCCCTTACCTTGCACACTTTCACCATAGCCTCCTACATTTATCGGTACAAACGAACCTATACACACCACAACCAGCCTCCACATGGCCAATGTCATAGGTGCCATCCTCGAAACAGCCAGATGTGCCACGTCTAATCCTCAAAGTGCTGCAGAATCTGCAGCATTACTTTGCTAGAAACTGGACGGGAAGGGGGTTCAGTTGGTGTTTGGGGGGTGTGACATGTGAAACGGGTGGGGATTGTGTCTTTAGGATTGTCTCTCAAAACACTTCTATTCTCTCTTTTTGGCGAGTTTTTTTTAATGTACGGGCATTCATACTGTTTTTTTTTCCTTGTTTTTCTCTTTTGCTCACTGTCTGTTTGCTTCCGCTCCTCACATTTTTCTCGACTGAAGATAAACGACTGTTACATTTCTACAGAATCCTCTGCAACGCTTCGTGCAGAGTGGCAAACAGAACAGCATTGCCAATGGAGGTTAAAAAAATGCCATTTCCTTGAAACCACTGGAAATTTGGCTGGTTAGTCATGCTTTCATAGTCTGTGCAGAACATACCAGCACTGCACATAAAGTCGCACATGCTTTTGTTTATCCAACATCTCCCGACCTCTGGCTGTGGACAATTTACACCAGCATTCTCCCATTGTCCTCTTGGTGTCATCAATGAGAAAATCACCTTCGCAGTAGGAAGCATCTGCATCACAGCTGTCCAACTTTTTTGTAAGCGAGCAAACGAGAGCACGATATGTGCGCCAAATGTAGTCCTCCAAAATGCACGACCACCACATCCACAGTACCAACCGAGGCCACACATTTGCAAAGAGGATCCATGCACCCGAAACCCCACTCATAAACTGTGCCCCAAAAAGCCTGCACTCCTTCCAACTGAAAGTCTGTATCGCAGCCTCTTTCCATGGCATACCTGTGCACAAAGGTATCACCAACTATAAGCACTCGCCGTCTGTCCATCTGTGCCAACCTCACTGCATTGAACTTTGGGTGAATATGTCACCACCCCTTCCGGTGAACCACACTCTTGAATCCTCATTGGACAATCCCCACAGTTCCATTTGCGAAGCCTCCATGCTCAGAAGGCCATGATGTTAGCACATGCTTTTTTTCAGCTACAGCCAGGGCCACGCCTCAGTAAAGCAGACACAATACTTCTTCCCTTTGCACTTGAATTTTCCAACGCTAACTTAGTGCTGCCTACTGCCGAATATAATATTTCCAAAACTCCTGCACCAATCACATACTTAACCTTGCCATTCCAAACTATCATTTCTGTACACAACTCCATATTTCCTGTTAAACACTCTGAGAGCACGTTCCCTTTCCATCCAAAGCCCCTCCACCAGAAACGTTTCCTACAGGATGCCCAATTTCATCATCCACAATGATCCTGCGGTGCACCCAGCACACCTTTCGCCATGCACACAACACGCCACCCTTAACCACACCCAGCACAAGACTATGAATCCATGCATGCGACCATGTGGGCAGCTAACATTGTGCACATACGTAACGTATGTCGCGGCACTGCAACCCAACTCCCTCACACCATAGAACACCCATTCATGAAAACGGGTTGCAATTAGCAGCATCCAGAAACATACCACAGCCTCCATCACCCCTACCCGCTGCCATTCACAAAGTATTGTCACTACCAACCTAACCAAAACATTTTCATAGCATTGGCCCTACTTCAACAAATCTGCACACAGCATACTGAAGAACCCCTACAAGCTACACTTCAACCATGCACTCTGCCATACTGCCAGTATGCACACACGCCACGCAGTGTGGGCACTGGGTGCAATTTCGTTGCACCATCTCCAATCGCACTTCCAAAACGTTACCTTGTCCTACCAGCGCACTCACCTGCGGAACCAAGCATACACACCTGCCAGCTCACCTCTGCTGCTCTATAGCATCTGAAATGTACTGCACAGCCATTCTTTACAGTCACCACCCTCTACCCGATACACAGTCAAAATTGCATTAGTGGCATGGGTTTCGTCAAGAGCTAGGCTCTTCAATGCATGGCCTACGACCATTCACCCAATAGGCTAAGCCTTTAACACAGGCAACGTAATGGCACCATGCATGTAACCGTATCACCAACTATGCCTATCCACATACACACCACTGCCACCAGCACTCTTACCCAAACTGCACCCACCAATCACATACTGACCCTCTGCATTGCACCCAATCACACGCACCCACCAATCACATACTGACCCTCTGCATTGCACCCAATCACTAAAACGGGTCGCGATCTGGCCAATCCACAAACATACCACCACCTCTACTCACACCCATTCACAAAGTATTTTGTCACTACCAACCTAACCACAACCTTTTGCACAACATTGGCCCTACTTCAACAAATCGGCACACAGCATAGTAACCAACCACATTTAAGGTGCACGTCTACCATATCCTCTTCCATACTGACAGTATGTACACCAAGCACCCAGTGCCCACACTGCATGACTTTTCACCTCACCATCGCCAAGTGCACATCAAAAACTTTAGCATCTTGTAAGTGTCCTCGCCTACTAAACAAAACATGCACGCATGACAGCTCAATTGTGCTGCTGCAATGCACCCAATAGGCTAGGCCTTGAACACGTGCACTGCAACGTAATGGCACCATGCATTTCACCATATGACCACTATGGCAATCCATATACACTCCACTGCCACCAGCCCGCCTACCCAACCTACACACGCATCCACCAATCACATACTCAACCTCTGCATTGCACCCATTCATGAAAACTGGTCCCTATCACCAGAATACACTAACCGATCACAGTCTCGACCACCCCTACCCACACCTATTCATAAAGTACTTTCACTACCAACCTAACCGCAACTTTTTCACCACATTGGCCCTACTTCAACAATGCAGCACACATCATGGTAACCAAGCACAATCAAGGTGCACTTCTACCATATCCCATACTAAGAGTATGCAAACCCAGCACCCAGTTCCCACGCTGCATTACTTTTCACAGCACCATCGCCAAGTACACATCAAAAACTTTACCATGTTCTAACTGTGTCCTCACCTGCAAAAACCACACATGCACGCATGGCAACTCGCTTCTCCTGCTGTATTGCGTCTTAAATATGCTCTACACCCACTATTTACAGGTCACCACCCGTTAACTGCTGCACAATCCGAAATGCATCACTGTCGGGTGTGTTGGAAACTCCTAGCCTCTTGAATGCATGGCCTTTGGCCATGCACCCAACAGTCTAGGCCTTCAACACTCACTGCTACATAAAGGCACCATCCATTGTACCATGTCACCAAATTAGACTATCCACATGCACACCACTACCACCAGCACTCCTACCCTACTTGCGCACCGCCATGTAACTATGTAGCAACAAATTGCACCAGTTATCGCATGCATGCCAGCATGTGCCCCACTACCACATTCCATCCGCATAGCACAGCCACCCATGCTCCCATCCAACCTGTGTCATGTGCACTTCATTCCTCTTCTAAAATTGCTATACCACCACTCAGCACGGGGAAAGGTATTTGCAAACAGGTCGTGGCACAAGGGATCGGGCCATTACAACCCCTGCCTCCAATCACCGCACAAAGTACTCGCTACCCGCGACTTGGCATAGTACGCACAAACACTGCAGGCACTCCTCTGTCTTCTTCCACCTATGTCACATTAACCACTTCTCCCTCTCCCACCCGTTCCCTCCCTTATTGCTGCCAATGCATGCCGTACGGTAAAATTTCTAGACCTTTCAGTCGCCGCACTGTCCTCTTAACACCATGGCGGCTTCCCCAAAAAAGTTTGACGCACACCACGCTTTCCTCCAGCCAACCACCGATCGCGTTCAAACTTCTCCGACAGCACGCCGTACCGCCAGCCAATGACACTTCTGTCCGCGGAACAAGCAGGGAAATGGGTATGCGCAGCGGATCCAGATATCACTAATTTCTTGGGACGTGCATTTCAGTTCTTTGCAACAAAAGTACTGGTCGGATTTCCACCAAACAAACAAAAGCACGCTTTCGGACCCAAGCCCCCGCTCCTGCCGCAAATTTGATGAAAATCCGTCCAGCTGTTAGGCCTGTCGCCGTGCGCAGTTTTTCCCCATTCAGTCTATGAAAAGAGACATTTTTGGGACCCCCCCATATCTTTGCACCCACCGCACGAAACCTTCTCCAACTTGGCGAAAAAATTCAGAGCTGACCATATACTTTTTTTTCAAAGTTTGGTGAGGATTCGTCCAGGGGGAGCGAAGTTATAAGCCGCCAAAGAAGTGCTCTTCCTGTGAGTTTAGCAACTTAACCAGAACTACACGCCCGCTACTGCGCAAATTCACTCCTCCACCCTGTGATAGACCAAACTTTCAAAAAGGCCATCCTCGTGGCACAAAAATAATCCTTTATTTGTGGATCCCTCAGCAGGGACATTAAAGCCAACAATAACGCGTTTTGCAACGCCTTGTGTATATGTTTTAAATGGGTGTTTTATCGAGTGATTTTGTTTCCGTAAAAAAATCCATCGAAGAAAAATGTTCAGAAAATCTCTGGATACCAATTCAAAGCAATGTGTGGGAGACCAGGTGTCTCTATTAACTAGTCTCTGGGTAACTGTTCGAGGACCCTTGAATTCATTCAGTAGATTCCGTCCTTCATTTGACCCCTGTTCAACCTTCTCTCGCACAATTTGAGTGTCAAGAGATTTACAAGCTCTTTAATGAAGGGTATCGAGAAAGTTCCCCTTTCAAAGAAGGCTTCATGTTTTCCCACATATTCTTCAGCTTTTGGAAAAGTAATTGAAAAGAATTCTGGACCTTTACCTCCTCAATCTGTTTATCTCCCTTCAAAACTTCAATATTATCATTCCAGTGCATATAAAACCTTCCTTTTACTCTATGGTTCGAAGGGATTGGTTCCTCCAACGTATTCCACATCTGTGACAGGTAATCACCACAGCTGTGCTGCTTCGGAAAATATTCTGCTTTGATAAACTGTCCTCGAGGGCCTCCGTCGAGCCGACGTCACCGGATGTTATAAGTAGGACGCATGACGCCCGTAGCCTCAGTTCTGTTTTTTCTGCGAACGTGTTCGCTTCGGAGATCTCGGCGCGCCTCGGTTCTTCTGAGTCATACTGTCGGTTCTTCAAACTTGTTTGTGAAGATATCATGTGTTCGTCGTCTTCTACCTCGCAGCCGGGATTCAAGAAGTGTCGGGACTGCAGTTCCAAGATGTCGCTTATGGACCCGCACAATGCCTGCTACTGGTGCCTCGGTGAGGACCATGCCACGGATGACTGTGACGATTGCCAGTCGTTAATATGGAAGGCCTTGCGGGAGCGGAAGAAGCTTTCTGTCGGTAGGGTTTCCAAGCCCCGAAAGTCGAAATCCGCTGGGCCTTCGACCAACTATTCGAGAGGCGACTCTCTGCGTCGTTGGCGCAAGTCCAGAGGGTCTCGTTCCCAGAGTGGTTCCCGCCATTCCTCTGCCTCTTCGAGGCACTCGCGGAAGCGCCATCACCGGTCGCCTTTCTCGTCCGAGGATTCTGCCCGTCGGCGGATTGCTTGTCCCAACAAGCACTCTTCTCCTGCGGAATGGGATGCATTTCGTACAGAGATGATGGCGATTTTTCAATCGCAGGGCTCCGTTCCATCCGCGCCTTCGAAAGACTGTGGCAGGGAAAGTGCTAGGGCCACCGCTCGCACGCTTTCGGGCTCGGTTGGTCGGCGCGATCGGGAGCCGTCGAGGTCTCGATCGGACAAGGTGGATCGCTCTAGCCATGGCCGCTCCAGGTCCCGGACCTCGACGCCCTCAAGACAGTCGGAGACATCAGCGCCATGTCCGTCGAGGGACTCTCTCGAGGCTTCACCTCCGAGGAAGCCATCGGCGCCGAGGCCGTTGAAGGACAGGCTCGGGCACCGCCCTAGAGGCCTGTGTCAAAGCCATTGGCGCCACACTCGACGTTGATGCCGATTCCGTTGATGCCCTCGACGCCTTTAGAGGATGCTTTATCGGAGGTACCCCGGAGGCCGGTGGAAAACCCCCAAGAAAGCTCTGGCTAAGTCGAAATATGTGTTCCTTTTTCTGTGCCCTCATCCAGGGATTTATTCCAGCCTCTTGATTACATTTCTGAGGTGGATGAAGGGTCTGATGAAGGTTTGGTTCCTGATGAGGTTCCTGACGAACTATTATCTGGTCATAGCCAGATGGAAGACCTGCGTCATTTTTTGCACGACGCCAGTGGTCTGGACACCTCTCCGGAGGTTGAGTTTGGTAGGCCTGAGCCTGGCACGCACGCCGAGTCTTCGTACCGGTGCTAATGTCGAGGGTGACTGAGTACTTGGGGTGGTCTGCCCCACCAGTGGATTTTCTGCAGGATGACATGACAGATATCTTGGACCAAGGTCCACCAACTGACCCGGTACTGCTATTCCATATGGCCTTGCAAAGAAGGGTGGCGGCGGCTTGGACTGCTTCGAAGAGTCACCCGGCAGTGGGTAAGTCGTTGCCGAAAAAGTACCGCCCAGCCAGTGGCGGCCCCGGCTACTTGTCCATTCACCCTACTTCGGAGAGTTTGGTGGTGCAGGCGGCTACGGCCCCAGCAAAACGGGCGTCGTACCCTACCATCCCTCCTGATGGGGGCGACAAACATTTTGACGGTTGGGCGAAGAAAGTATTTTCTTCAGGGGGTATGGCTTTGAAAGCAGCCAACTCCGTGTGTGCCTTAGCACGTTTCACTCACACTCTGTGGAATTGTTTCATTGGCGGCTGAACATATTCCCGAAGGGGAGGAACACGATGGCTTTCTTGCCCTTGTACAGGACGGCAAGGATGCCATGTGTGAATCCGTTCAGTCAGGTCTGGACGTGGCAGACTGTGTCAGCCGGTCCATGGCGGCGAGCACCGTGATGCGCAGATTTGCGTGGTTGCGGAAGTCGGGGTTTGCTCCGGATGTGCGAGCCCAGCTTCTCAACATGCCTTTTGATGGTGACCATCTTTTTGGCAGCAAGGCTGACGAGAGCCTTGAGAGGTTGCAGACCTCCAAAGCTGCAGCAAAGTCGTTGAGCGCTGCAGTTCGCCAACCTCTGCCTTTTCGTCCTAGGGGACAGCAATAGAGGGGAGGTTCCTTTCGATACTACTCTACCTTTGTTGGATTGAGGGGAGCTGCAAGTCAAAGGGGCCAACGTAGGAGTACCAGAGGTGGAAAACAAGGTACTCGAGGTGCCAAGGCCGCTCGTGCTGTTGCCTCTGTGCCCTAAAGCCACTGCCGCAGCCACTTCAGCTCAGTCATGAGGCCAAGTCCCATGGTTCGATGGTTGGGGGAAGGCTGGCGCAGCATCTTGTAGAATGGTGTGCCATTACTTCAGATGTGTGGGTTCTGGAGATCATAGCCCATTGCTACTGTCTTCCGTTCCGGCAGAGGCCTCACGATAATCCACCAGAGAATTTCTCTTTGAGGAGTCCGGATCCGCTCCTTGCACAGGAAATCAAATCCCTGCTGGAGAAAGGCGCCATAGAACTGGTGCCTGTAGCGGAGAGGAACAAGGGATGGTATTGCCCATATTTTTTTTGTTTGGAAAAAAGACTGGGGATTGAGACCCATCATGGACTTGCATGGTTTGAACAAGCTCCTCAGGAAGGACAAGTTCAAGATGGTTACTCTCTCTCAAGTCCTCCAGGCACTTCAACTTCAGGACTGGTTGGTGTCTCTCGACCTCAAGGACGCTTATTTTCATGTGCGATTCATCCCAAGCACAAGAAGTACCTGAGGTTTGCGGTTGGCAACTCGCACTTTCAGTTTCGGGTCCTGCCGTTCGGATTGACCTCCGCCCCGAGGGTCTTCACCAAGCTCATGGTGGTGGTGGCAGCGTATCTCAGGAAAGGGTGGATTCCCTTCTACCCCTACCTGGATGATTGGTTGATCAGGGCGCGCTCTCGCAAGCAAGTCCTGGGTCATCTGTCAGTCACCTGCCACTCCCTTCACAGGCTGGGCTTCTCCCTCGACTTCAAAAAGTCCCACTTGACACCAACCCAGCGGCTCCACTATATCGGAGCAGTGCTCGACACGTCCCTGGGGCAGTGTGTCCCTCCCCAGGTGAGGGCTCATCACATTCTACAGATGGTGCACAGGTTTCAACATGCCCAGGGTCTCCCGGCATTCGAGTTCTTGAAGTTGCTAGGCCTCATGGCATCCTGCATTCTCCTGGTGCCAGAGGCCAGGCTGTGGATGAGATCTCTGCAGTGGGCTCTCAAGATGCAGTGGTCGCAGTCCTCCGGCAGGAAGTCGGATCCCGTTCAGGTGCTGCCCTCGGTAGCCCAGGATCTTCTGTGGTGGGCCGTCAAAGGCAATCTGATGAAGGGGGGGGGCTCCATTTTGGCTACCCTGGCCGGAGGTGACGATCGTGACGGACGCATCCCCCACGGGATGGAGAGCTCATGCCAACGAGTTGACAGTCAGTGGTCGTTGGTCTCTGTCGGAGTCCAGACTCCATTTCAATCTGTTGGAGCTGAGGGCCATCAGGCTAGCCCTAAAGGCTTTTCTGCCGTCTGTGTGGGGAAGAATGTCCTGATTCTGACGGACAATACAATGACCATGCACTACCTCAACAAAAAGGGGGGGGGGGCAGGGTCAATCCCTCTGTGCAGAGAGGCGATGCAGCTCTGGTTCTGGGCCATCCAGCAGGACATTTCGATCTCGGCAGTTCATCTGGCCGGAGACGAATACGAGGCTGCGGACGCTCTGAGCAGGCAGAGCATGGTCTCTCACGAGTGGGAGCTGGCTCAGGAGATTCTCATGGAGATCTTCGCCCTTTGGGGGACCCCTCAAGTGGATTGTAAACCGGAAGTGCGAAAGATTCTTCTCGCAGGAATTTCCTCCAAGAGGAGCCTTAGGGGACGTGTTCGTAGTGGTGTGGTCCTTCCCACTGCTGTACGCGTTTCCTCCAGTCCCCGTCCTTTCGCAAGTGCTGTGGATGTTACGGAGGTTCGGTTCCCGAATGATCCTCATTGCTCCGGCATGGGCCCGGGGAACGTGGTACCCGGACCTTCTCGACATGTCCATCTGCCCTCCACGCCATCTTCCCTACCGAGACTATCTACTCTCACCGGAGGGGGACAGGTTCTCCATCCAGAGGTCCAGTCCCTCAACCTTCATGCTTGGCTTCTGAAAGGTTGAGGTATACGGATTGGGACGTCCCTGAAGACATGATGGAGGTGTTGTTTTCGGCCAGAAGTCCTGCAATAAAGTCCCTGTACAGTTGCCGTTGGAGAAAGTTCTGCGACTGGAGCAGGGTCAAGAATGTGGATCCTTTTTCATGTGCCATTCCTGTGGTTCTGTCTTTTTTGCTTTTCCCACAAGGGCCTGCAAGTGGGTAGCATTAAAGGTTACCTGGCGGCGCTGTCCATATTTAAGCGCTCGTCTGAGGAGTGTTCCTATTTTAAGATTCCTTTTGATTTTTCAGTTTCTGAAAGGGCTAACTAATGTGTTCCCACCGTCACCTTTCCAGGTGCCCGGTTGGGATTTGAACCTGGTTCTAAAATTCCTAATGGGTGCTCCATTTTGAGCCTTTACATTCTTGTCCTTTGAGACTGTTCACCCTTAAAACTGTATTTTTAGTTGCGGTTACTTCTGCTCGCAGAGTGAATAAGTTGCAGGCACTATCTGCTAAGCCACCCTTCACAGTGTTTCATAAGGACAGGGTTGTCCTTAGGGTTCGTCCTTTTCTTCCGAAGGTTGTGTCGGAATTTCATTTAAGCCAGAAGGTCATTCTTCCGGCGTGCTATCTTCCTCCACATCCTCGTACGGAAGAGGAGAGGCTCCATAGGTTGGATCCTAGGAGAGCTTTAAGTTTCTACATCTCCCGTATGTCCCGGGTCAGAGTGGACAATCAACTCTTTGTAGGATACGCTGGAAGGCGTTTGGGACAAGCTGTTACTAAGCAGACTTTGTCTAGATGGATTATCTTGACAATTTCTGAATGTTACCACTTGGCGGGTAAGGACCTTCCGTTAGGCTTACGGGACCATTCTACTAGAGGCGTGGCTGCCTCTACTGCTCTGAAAAGGGGTGTTCCCATTCGTAACATTTGTGAAGCAGCCACATGGGCCTCTGTCCATACTTTTGTAAAACACTACACCCTGGATTCTATCCCTGGGCAGGACTTGGCTTTTGGCACGGCGGTCCTCTATTTTTCAATTTATTTGGGCATTCTAAAATTCTAAATTCTCCTCTATACGTTGGTACTGCTTTGGGAGTCTGTCATAGATGTGGAATACGTCGGAGGAACCAATCCCTTCGAAGAACAACTTACTTTCTTACCTGGTAACGTTCCCTCCCAGCCTGCCCCGCTACAGAATTTCTTATGCGATTGCAGCTTAAGTTTCCACAAGGCTTTCTGTGGTCATACTTGCAGACGATTGGTGCCACATGTTCTGGGAAAAAACTACAACTGTGGCTACGGGCGTCATGCGTCTTACTTATAACATCCGGTGACGTCAGCTCAACGGAGGCCCTCGAGGACAGCGTATCGACGCAGGACGCAGAACATTTTCTGAAGCAGCACAGCTGTGGTGATTACCTGTCATTGATGTGGAATACGTCGTCGGAACATCCCATCGAAAGAACGTTACCAGGTAAGAAAGTAACTTGTTCTTTTGGATATGTGCTGTGGATCTAAATGATGATCCATTTGGCCACCCTGTCACCAATACATCTGGTTTTCAAATGGAACATCGGTACCAGTACAGGGTCCTTCTGTTTTTGGTTTTAATGCGGCACACAGCACACTAGTGTGATCAGATCACTATTGCTCTACAGGCGAACAGGAGTAGTGGTTTCTAAACTCCATCTAAGCCCCCACTAGTACTGAAACAGCAGTGATCTCGCTTGTAACTGTGCAAAGGGCACAACATGAATGGTAAACCTCCTTTGCCTTCTAATGTGGCCTGGGCCAAGGGCAGGCTGTACTCTTCAAGAGCGTAGCCAGCATGGAAGCATCCAAAACAACAATAATAGCAAGTGCCAAAGTAAATGTCCAATCATGGTTCATATAAGACTTTTAGTTTAACTAAACAACATTCAACCTATAAAAACAGTAGCTGTAAGGAAAAATAGGTATGCAGACTTTCGGCGAAAGCGGCACATTGGTCATTGAAGAACAAGGATCTGCAGCTAAACAGTCTTTGAGAAACGTCAAACCAGCTCATGAATGTGTCTTTGAGCATAAAAGGAAAGATGACACGTCCCTAGGGCAGGTTGACAGAACCACTGATTTTTAACTTTTGTCTTCTTTCAGAAGCTCGATTGCTTCAAGCCCAGTTTCTGGGTGATTTCTGGTGCATGAAATCTGGTTTGAGATGTTTAATTGGTTCAATGGGATTCAGCAACGCAGTGCAGTTCATCAAGGGGCAACAGCACTTGGCTTGAGCAAGCATGGGACAGGCAGGTAATGTTCGAATGAGCATTGGTCGAAGGCTCAATGGGTTTTGATACAGGAAGCATCGATTTAGACTTTATCAGTGAGATGACTCGCCTGGGTCCAATCCTGTGATGCGGTTCAACAAGTGCCAACTGTTTGAGGCTTGACAAAGCTTGGGACAGGAAAAGATGTTTGGGTCAGCATTCTTTACCCCATCAAGGTCCCAGTGAAATCTTGTAGGAAGCTTCAAGCAGATGGGCCATTGTGGCTCGCCCGTTTAGTAATTTTGTCACAGCCCAAGGGGTTAATTGAAGCCTTTTAGAACGGGCCAGTCATTACTGCTATAGCAAGATATTTCAGCTCCCAGAATGCCTTGAGGGAGCAGGGGTAGGATTCCCAAGGAACAAAGGGTGCACGTACCATATTCAGGACAGCTGCACCTTTGTCCTATTAAAATGTCCTCACCTTTTCCCTATGTATCAGAGAGATCATTCCTCTCCCTAAAGGCAGAAGCCCCCTCTTACCGACTAGAGCGGTTAGACAGCTATGCTTAACGCCCCTTAGGGGACGGGGTAAACTGGATCCCTCTGTTGGTGATTCCATTTTAGGGAACATGGGCCACGCCCCCCCTTAGTAAAACCACCCTTATCCACCCCACCTCCCCCCTTCTTAATAAAACCTTTTATAGTGTGTGTTGGGGCTAGGTTTTGTTTTCACCATATACAACCTTTACTGATGGCCCCTGACCCAATCTCCCACCACAAAGAATGTGGATTGACAAGTAAACCCGCAACCTGAAGCAGTGTCGGTGAGACGACCAATCATGGAGGAGCCTCAGCAGGCCCCTCTGAGGTTAACCGTGCAAAAGACCGAAGGAGTTGTGCTCAGGAACATGCTATAGAAGAGTGTAGGGGTGGGGTGCAACAGGAAGACACTCTCCGTTGGCTGAAGAGGGACGGCACGCAACCGGCGCCTGGAGGGAGCAGAATTGAGAGGCTGCCACGAAGCGAGAGCAGCTCAAGACGAGCTGTGCGGCGCTGAGTGCAAGAGCCGTGTAAGTGGCTCTTTGTAAATACAAGTTTGTTCTGAGATGAAAGGTTCTATGTGCCTGAGCAGCCTAAGATAGTATTGCCAGTTTTTTGTCATCTGGTTGACATGTGCCTCTGCACCGAGGGTGGATTCCAAGTAGACGCCTAAGGTTTTTACTTGCCCAAGTGTGGAGATGTTGCAATCCTCGATACTAAAACTAGAGTATCTAGAACCTAGTTTAGCGCAGGCTTGCGAAAAGCCAAAGATTAAAAGCTCAGTATTACCGCTATTGAGTCACTTCCAGAGGTTGGTCATCCAATGTTCAGTCACACTATAGACCTGGGGAAAATTGGCTGTATCAGTGTTGTACTCCCATCCAAGCTCGAGCTTCGTATCAACATGCCACAAGTGATGTCAGAAGTGGCATGCATACAACCCTATACAGAGATGACCCGCCTTTTGGTACAAAGACTGGACGCTAGAGCCCATCTTCTTGAAGTAGTTATACCCCAATGTGTAGGGTTTGATCTCTTTAGCATGGCATAGTAGAAATGCCAGCACACAAAAAGAGGTAAATCTTTACGGCTCTGGCAATCTCACCACCGACAGACTTTTGTACGCTTGGCAGCTATGTCTGGGTTGGTTTGGAAATACTCCTTTGACGTTTACGCAGGGGTTATCAACCCAGATTATAGGGGGGGCGAAGTTAGTGTTAAACAATGCTGGTGCCTGAAGATATATATTAAAACCTGCAGGCCCCGACCTCCTTAACTCTGGGAATGTAAATCTGTCCAGTGCAGCGTGGAGGCTGATTGAAACTTAACCGTTGTACCCCAAGCAGATTTGGATGATGGGGCCTCTACTCAGAGAAACTATCAGAAACTGGCTGAAGCATTTGATAATGCTATACCCGAAGAGCAATGCGTAGAACAAAGGGGACACTTCATTTTTACATGAAAGGGCCTCTTCTATTGAGGATATGTAAGGGAGGATGGGGAAAGAAAGAACCAACTTACTCAGTCATAGGAAGATGTGATGGAGTTAGTCCACCCGTATCCAACATCTGGGCATTAGGGGATAGGAAAAACCCAAGATCAGGTCCTTGCCAAGTTTTACTGACTTGGTTTTTATGCCGACATCAAAACATCTGTAGCGGCATGTGAAATTTGCCAGAAGACCTTGAATATCCCTGTGCCCCCTTGCAACCTCTACCTGTTATAGAAGTTCCCTTCTCACAGATTGGGATGGGCATTGTGCGACTGCTTCAACCTTCTATACCGGGAAATAAACACATTCTAGTAATCTATTACACCACCAGATTCCCCTATGAGAAGCAACCCTACTCGGCATATTCTAAAACATCTGATTCCCTTTCTGACTAGGGTGGGAATTCCTAAAGACATTCTTACAGATCAAGGAACAACTTTCATGCCCCATGTGATTAATCTGGACATTTTGTCCCTTCTCCCCAGAGGGGACCCAGCTGCCCTTTAAGGGTAGGGAGGGAAGCCCACTACGGAAGACCCTTTCTAGGGGTCTGGACAAGTGTGAGCTCACTGGGAGAGGCTCCCCTCTTGGGGACACGGACCCCCATTGCAGAGCGGGACTCCTAGTCTAAACCACCTTGTTTGCATATATGGGTGTGAAAAATACTTTAATATGTCCTGCAATTACTATATTCTACAAAGATTCTTCTTTACATGCATTGGCTACAGGCAAGGCTGAACACAGCCTGAACGCCATGGTTAGCGAAGGACAGTGTTCTGGTATTCCTGTGATGTGTATAACGGAGTAAACTCCTACTGAGGAAAGGGTACCATTGACTTCCTGGAGGGGCGGAGCTATGCTAGGCTGAAGAGCCATGCTGGGCTGCTGATCCAGTGGAAGAGAGAAGTGCAAGCAAGCTGCGAGCCAGAAGCCTGAGAGTTGCCATTCCACCCGACTTGGGAGCCGGTGTCCGAAGGGAGCAAATACGGGAATCCGCACATCTCATTGGGTGGCGAGGACCACAAACAAGTGCTGGTGGGTCGGTAGACCGGTAATGGATGCGGAAACAGATCGTGTGAGGTAGCCCGAGTCCCTGTGCTCTGCACACGTCTGACTTTAGCTACAGAGGCATGTAGCCACGGGGTAAACGGACGAGGTTTACGGGAGCCTGAGAAATCCGACAGAGCATATCGTTACAAGGTACGAACATTGTGAATAGCAGCTGGCAAAGCTATCAAGATTACAGGGGCCTGAGAAACTTGAGTGCGCAAATACCCTATGAAAGGGGGATTGAGGAAGAAATATAACATTTTTGAATTAAGGCTGAGAAAGCAACAGAAGGTACAGATCTCTGATAAGACTGGGTGGACAGCCACTCTATGTGAAACAACTTGGACTGAAGTCAAATAACTGGTATAAGGATAACCAGCTTTGGGAAAAACCCAGTGCCTCGAGGGAGGGAATGGCTTTTGCTTGAGAAATCCTGAAGGAATTTAAATGTTCACAAGAGACCGTTTTCTTTATTAACAGGAGAGATGCAAAGACTGGGAAGAGTATCTGTTGGGTAAGATTTTAAGGTTTGTGCTAAATCGCCATCACTTGTGAGACCCCTAGAACATTTTCCTGGACTGGTGCATTATTTTTCCGTATACCTCAGTGATTGGGAACCCTTTTCCACGCTCACATTTGGATGTCATTTTTCAGTCTCTCCATAGTGTCTTTTTGATTTTATTATATTTAATTTTTGCAATAGCCTATTGTTGCTGGGTTGCCCTTTGGTCTAAACATGAGAACTACATTTCCCAAGTAATAAAGGGGATTTTCATCCCCCTTTACATTTTATATAGTGAGGAGCCAGCACACCCCACCTTAGGTGGAGTGCTGGGGGATACATTGTATCGCCTTTCTTGCTTACATGTAACATTTCTGTTACAATTGCAAGTTTGCTTGAATGGCTGCTGGCAGTGGTTTTACCTTAATGACTGTCCTTTTTACTCGCCGGCTGTTAATTCAGCCTCAGTAATGCACAGGAGGGCCACCATATTCCTAAAATTGTGTGCTCCTTTTCTCGCCAGTTCTTGCTTGCTTGTAGTTTCTGAGGTCTTCGCTTACCATACTAGGCGGGAACCACTTCAGTGGGAGTTTTACCTTCAGCGGGAATCCTTTGCATTCCAAAACTCAGCAGCCCTTTGTCCTTCACCTTGCCTGAAAGGAGCCCAGTCTAAATGGGTGGCTGGTTGTCCTGATTGGACAGCCAGACCGCCTCTTGCTGTAAAATGCAGGGAGAGATTGCAGAAGTTGTGCTGTAGTTCCTGTTAAATACTCTGAACCTGGAAGCTGACAAGTCGACCACTGGACATAAATTCGAAGAGGAAGATGGAGGAAACGCAGCTGACATGATTTCAAGTGACTGGAGATACTGCTGTGTAACTGGAGCCTGCTGTAGCCCTTCCTTCCAAGCGACCTGTGGCCTCCGATGACCCCAACCCAGAGCCTGGCTAGATCCACTAGTCTCAGGAAGACTTGTATTTTGAGCCATCCCACGACATGCTGCAACCTTGCTGGGCTGCAATACCCAAATACCTTGGGACCTTGAGCCATTGTGCATTGCACAGGCTTTTGAATTAAGCTCGGACTTTAGTGGCATCCTGCAGGATCTCCAGAGATGCGATTTGAGTCCTCGACTTCCCCTCACCAGAGTGCTAGACCAGATTAGAGACGGAAATCCGACCAGCGATATTCAGTCTTCTCCTGAAAAGGGTGCCAAAACCACAGAGCCGCATCCAGCCGTGTAGAAACTTTTGCCTGGAGCCTTCCCTGTTGATCCCTGCTGCAAAATACCTTGCAGTGTCCCCTCTTCATGACAAGAAATTCGACTGAGATTTTGGCTGCAGATCCTGAAATGTAACCCGCTGCAAACTCTAATTCTGTGCTGCGATACTGTGTTGGCTGGGGTATTTACTTACCTTACGCCTGTGTAATTTCTGTATAACTTTGTGTTTCTTCTGTTTGGGAGTCCTCTCATCCAGTTCACCCAGGCCTGCTGCTGGAATCCTCCTAGGGTGTCTTCGCAGAAGTCCCTGTACCCATTCGACCACTCTAGTGAATTATTTACTTTCTTGAACAGTCTTCCTCTGGCACTTTGTCTGTTGAACACTAGAGAACTAGTGACCCCCACTAAGAACACTCATGCTCCAAGAATAGGGAAAGACTTCTAAAGTTCGGGCCTTTTGCCTAGAAAAGATAACCAGTGTTTAAAAGTTACTGTGAAAGAGTTGGTTGGTAACTGTTCCTATGAGAGTGAGCAGTTACAAGAGTTTGTACTTGCTTACCTTGAATGTGTTTTGCCATTCTGAAAAGTATATATAAGGTTATTTTACTCACCTATGCATTGGTTGTGCCTCTTCCCAAACGTAATGCTGTTTGCTTCACTTTACTATTTCTTTTAGGATAAATGTAAAAGTATACCAGCTGGGTCTTGCTTCCCCTGACCTGCTGTTTTGCTTGTCCAGAACAAGTCTACCTTAGGTTTTACCTCCCTTGAATACCTGTGTTCCAAGTGTCCTGCAGTGTAGCTGACTGGGCTGCCTGGTGCAATCCTAAATCAGTGTAGAGCGTTATTGCTTATCTTGGTCTGTGTTCCACCGATCTCGAAAGCAGCTGTAATTGTATATTACACCATAAGGTCTTACTCACCTGGTATAACTGTGTTATCTTGAAGGTAGTTATATTTATACTGTTCCATGAATTAGTGTTTCACTATTGGGAAAAGTATTCTGGTAACAGGGTTGGTTTACTGAGTGTCCCTGCATGACTGACCAGGTCTACTATCTGGACTTACTGTAAAATAATCTAAAAGTAACTGATGGTTTTACTCCCCATGAATAGGTGTGTCCTAGAAATACTGTTAGTTTTCTGAACAGGGTCTATTCTCTGGTCTGTGTACTTTAAAGCATTGTGTTGTGTTTTTATAATGTGTTTGACTCCATGAAAAAGTACTTGGCCCCAAGACTTAACTTGGCCTAATTCTATTAATAGTAAACCTTTAATTCTTTATAATACTTCTGGTTGTAAGTGTTCCTGTTGACCCTTGGTATACTACAAGTTCTTTGTACCTTCCTACAGCCCTAAACCTGGCTGCTCTGTTTACGCTACCAAATACTCTGGTTATACAGCATTGTATTACGAGCAGAGGTTTGAACTGTCTGTTGTAGGGTTTTACTAGGCCCTTAGTTGGACTTCAGAAAAACTGTCCTAATACTATCTTGTTGTGAAAAATAACTTTGAAACCCAAGTGCAAACCAAGTATAAATTGGGCCAGGCAGATGTTCTGCTGAGGCTATTGTAGAAAACCTCTGCTTTCACATTAGTTTGATATTTTTTCTAAAGTAGTTGGATATGATTATTGCCAAAGAACCTTATTTTGGATTTTAAATTGCAACCTTAGTTTTTGTTTTACTAGGTAGGGAACTTCCCTCATAGCAATAGGGCTAGTCGGACATTTTGGTTTTTATTTTAAATAACCTCTAATCATCTGAGTCCTTCTTCTTGTTCACCGTATATGGTGTCAGTAGTGTGATGTTAGGCCAGTTGATATAAACTGGGGAACTCTCCTCTTCACAAAGATCATTAAGGATGTCAAAGCCCCTACCCTGGCACTCCCCACTCTATTGGTTTTGACTTGTACAGCATGGAAACCATCTCGATCTTCCTAAAGGAGCGACTCTTAATACCAACAGGTATGTTTTTCCTTTCCACCAGGGACATATCAGGCTAGCAAGTAAATCTGGATTAGCTTGGTGATACAGCCTAGATGTTGCCGCCGGGGTAGTAGATCCCGATGAAAGGGTGTGATGTTAAGGTGATCCTCCGTAAACATGGGACCTCCTGATTATTTAGTTGAGGAAAGGGAGGCTGTAGCTCATGAAATCCCCAAGAGAGCAATCACCCAAGTAACCCAGGCAATCGAAACCCTCCCTGAAACCGAGATGGGATGAATGGGATTTAACAATGCCGATCTCAAAAGAGAGGAATGTGAGAAGGGAGAAGCAGAGGAAATGGTCCCATTGACCTTGTTGCCCTTGCTATATGTAACGAACCCGACCTAATAGTCGTCTTTGCGTGGTTAACTTTGGAGAAGCGGGGTCGTAGCCAAGCTGGTCCCTTTTTTATCTTCCTGAAAAAGGAGCTACTATACCGAGGAGACGCATGAAAAGATGCACTTCACTGAGCACTACAGGTGGTCTCGCATTGATCGAACGGTAGTGCTGGAGCTTGCCCACTCCATCTCGTGGCTGCCCATCAGGGGTTAGGGAAGACACAAAGCCAAGTGATCCCTCGGTTTTACTGGTCTAGAGTGTTCGCAATTATAAAGAACTATGTTGCTACATGCGAAAATCTGCCAGAAGACTGCAGCCACTTCAGTTCCCACTGACTCCATAACAACCACTTCTCATTATTGACATCCCTTTTCTAGAATAGCCATGCATATAATGTGCCTACTAGAACCATCAAAACAAATGGAATTAAATGGATATTGGTGATATGACGCAACCTGA